>NC_133575.1:8767500-10017500 GCF_048773025.1 Camelus bactrianus
TGTAAAAATTATAGTAATAAATTTTGAAGTATGAGTTAAGGTTTTCTTTATATATAAGAAATTTATATAGATAGTACAGTTTCCCTTCAAGTTAAGAGGATTTTTATTTTGATCTGAAAAAAATGCTAAAGTAGGGCTTTTGGCAAGGGGATTGGAATTCAGAATAAATGAGTAGCTTGAAAAGACGATAGATTGTATGAAGTAAGAAAAATAGTTGAATTCTTTCTCTATACTCTCAGGGTGTTACTGCACAGCTGACTTAGAATGTCGAAAGCTCTTTTAAGATGACTCATATTTGGGGTGTTTATTTCCTTAAAGGTATCCTCTCTCTCCTTCTGTATTAAAATGGTACATTGTATTGTTTCTTTCGTAACTTCCTACTGGGCAGCTGCTAAATTATGCAACTTGACAGGGCAATTCTGTCTACCTCAGCATTCCCCCTTTCATCGCAGAAATGAATTTTCAAGATTTGTGTAATTTATTCAGCACACAAGGATTGAGCTTCTCTTGTGTGCTCAGTGACCATGTGAGCTAATTATAGATTCAGAGAAGACGATGCTGTCTTGACTTGCACAGTGCTTTAGAGGCCAGCAGGGAATTTAGACAGGTACATAAGGAAGTTTGGGGGAGGGCCATGGGCTTCGGGACAGCAGTGTGTGTAAGATACAGTGGGAAACATTTGCTACATAACTTTCTAATAAGTATGACTTCTGCGTTCTTCAAGAACATGACTTTGAACCAAGGTAAACCTGGTGACAGATCTGGTCTTTATCACTGCATGATCTTTCTGAGCCTTAGAATCTACCCTTGCAAATGGAAAACAATCATACCTGCCTTAAAGATCATTGTAGTAAATTAAATTAAATTAAATTAAGTTAAATTAAATTAAATTAAATTAAATTAAATGAGATAATGTGCTTTAATAGGGCTAAGCAAAAGGGCCTAGTACTAGGTAGGTACTTAATAAATGTTGTTTCTGGATTCTTTCTTTGATGATTCAAGGCTGTTGTAAAGAACTTCTCTTCTTTACTTTGGGAGAGAGTCACCTCCTGGTATCAAAATTGCCTTCCTGCATGTGGGGACTCTCCTGTGTCATGGGACGGAGCCAACCCTACCTTAGAATTTGAAGATGCCACAGACCCACTTTTCCAGCCTACCTTTGAGCTGGCAGTGGGCCCTGTGGCCCATCAGACACCCCAACACCTGTCCTCGAGTCAGTCGCTTGTGGTCTAGAGAAGCAGGAGTTGCACAAAATCTGTTGTGCTGATGCGTCATGTTGACAGCAGCTGCAGTACCTGGTCACTAGAGGTCTCAGTGTCTGTAGTGCCAGCAGCAATAGCTCCAGTCCGCATTGGTGACATCCATTGTGCAGGTTCCCGTGTCTGCCCTCTGTGGTGGCAGAAGTGGTTCCCCTTAGCGTGCTGACCTGGGATGTGGCTTCTGACACGGGCTCCGGGGCGCCGCCTCCGGCCCTGGTTCTCGTGAGCTCCATAAACAGCCTGTGTGAACCACTGCATTCCTTTCATTAATCCCTTTTGAGCTTGTTGTCTTCATCCTGTTTCTGTTGCTCACAACTTGAAATTTCTGACTGATAAAGGTATTGTCATAATGATCATAATGAGTTTGTTTGGTTATATAGTGGTGTCTTATGTGCTGTCCAAGAAGGAAAGGCTGTTCCCTTCATCATAAGTAGACCCTTGGAATGATCCCATTTCAATTAGTTTGCATTTTTTGTTTTTAAACCTTTCTGCATCTTCCTTTATTGTCACATCATTTCTTATTAGAAAAATAGAGTCTCAGAGTTTCCATTCTATTGATGCTGGATCTACATGACAGGGAGATATACCTTGTAGAACTGCCAAAACCTATAATGCCATATGCAGAGAGAAAACAATTCCAACTTTCTGTTTTGGGTATTGAAACAAAATGCCTCACTATTCTTCATTAATATTCTATTTTAAAAAAAATTCTATTTTAAAACCTGACTATTAGGCCCCAAAGCTCTTTGCTATAGATAGAAATTTTCCAATATTTTAACCAAGGCTGTGAATTAGAAAAAAGAAGTACCTCTTTAATTAAAAAACAACAACAAACTATCACTTAGCCAAAAATAAATCTCAGGGGATGGAAGATATGGCTCAGAGATAGAGTATATGCTTAGCATGCACGAAGCCCTGGGTTCAATCCTCAGTACCTCCACTAAAAAAAATTAAAATAAATAAACCTAATTACCCCCACCCAAAAAGTTAAAAATTAAAAAAAAAATTTTAAGAAAAAATTTTTAAAATTGAAAACAATTCAAAAAAAAAAAAATCTCCAAGATTCTCATTCCAGCACTGGCAGTGTAGCTGGTATTATTCTCACCATCGTTGGCTAACCATTTTGCTGATAACAATTATAAATTCAAAATTATAAATGGTAAAAACAATTGTTGGAAAACTGCCTGGAAAACAACAAAAGCGAGCAGAAACTGGGATGTGTGACCCTTCAAAGAAGAGAAACATGTTGGTGAGATCCACACTTAACTGACTTTTCTGCTGGTCCTACTTCTCAGTTCATGTGGCACATGGACAGAGCTCAAGTGGAAAGTGGCATTCTAATTAAGTAGAGGAGGCAGAGGTTAGAGTGTACGCCTGCTGAAACTCCTAGAAATTGAGAAGGAATCCTAGAGCTAGGGAACCCTCAAATCTACATATATATCCCCAGTTGACTCCTAAACTGTGCATGTGCAGGTGTGACTCCAAGGAACAAGACAGAGAACAGTAGTTGGGAAGTTAAAAGACCTGAGCAGAGATTTTACCAGCTGCCAGGTTCCAGAAAAACAGATTGGAGTGCAAATCATGGCAAGCAATTAAACACTTCATGATTTTCATTGGAGCCCCAGAGTAGCCATACTTTAGTACTCAAGTAGGGACTGTGTGCTAGGAATGAGGACTGTGCCCTTGAAATAAGGACAAAACTGAAATAGACCCATCCTAAGAAGACCTAAAAACCAAGCATCTACAGAATTAAAGTGATCCTCTAGTAATATAATTGCCTGCTACAACAAAAATCAACACTCTTCAGAGGAAGATAACAGAACCCAGACTATATAGAACATATCATCAGTAATGTCTGTATATAATTAGAAATTACTAGACATTTAAGAGGCAGGAAAATCTAACTCATATTAAGAAACAAAATAATCAATAGGTGAAGATCCACTAGTCACCCAGGTGTTGGAATTAACAGGCAAGGACTTTAAAATACTTACTATAATGTGTTTAAAAATGTGTAGGAAAAGATGAGTATAATGTGTAAAAAGATGAAGAATTTAAGGAGAGTGAAGGAAACTCTTAAAAAAGAACCAAATAAAAATCCTAAAACAGAAAAACAAAATTATATCTTTGGTATCCTGTTCATTTTGGTATTCTGTTCATTGCTTTTATGCCAAATAGAATTGTTTATGTATAACTGATTATTAATTATATTTAAAAGACAGGTATCTTTAAATTCATAAATTTGGATTTCCTCCTTCAAATCATATAAAAATAGGCAGATGATACCTTACTATACTATAAAAAAGTTTACAGTAAATTAAAGTAGTAATGTGTCTAGATACTTTTTAAATATAGTTGAAGAAATTATTTCGATTAAGCCACGCTACTCAATTAAATACAATCATCTGTTGCATTTACTACCTATATTTAAAATGTAAAGAGTAAACAATCCAATTAAAAAATGGGCAGAAGACCTAAATAGACATTTCTCCAAAGAAGACACAAATGGCCAATAGGCACATGAGAAGCTCAACTTTGCTAATTATTAGAGAAATGCAAATCAAAATGACAATGAGGTATCACCTCACACTGGTCAGAATGGCCATCATTTAAAAGTCTCCAAGTAATAAATGCTGGAGAGGGTGAAGAGAAAAGGGAACCTTCCTACATTGTTGGTGGGAATGCAAATCTCTGCAGCCACTATGGAAAACGGTATGGAGGTTCCTTAAAAAACTAAAAATAGAGTTGCCATATGATCCAGCAATCCCACTCCTGGGCATATATCCAGAAAAAACTCTAATTAGAAAAGATACATGCACCCCAGTGTTCATAGCAGCACTATTTACAATACCCAAGACATGGAAGCAACCTAAATGTTCATCAACAGATGACTGGATAAAGAAGACACACACACATATACATACACACAATGGAATACTTCTCAGCCATAAAAAAGAATGAAATAATGCCATTTGCAGCAATGTGGATGGACCTAGAGGTTATCATATTAAGTGAGGTTAAGTCAGACAGAGAAAGACAAATATAATGTCACTTATATGTGGAATCTAAAATATGATACAAATGAACTTACTTATAAAACATAAACAGACTCAGACATAGAAAACAAATTTATGGTTACCAAAGGGGAAAGGGGGTGGAAGGAGGAGTAAATTAGGAGTTTGGGATTAACAGATACAAAGTACTATATATAAAATAAGTGGCAAGGTCCTACTGTATAGCACAGGGAATTATATTCAATATCCTATAATAAACCATAATGGCACAGAATATGAAAAAGAATATATAGATGTGTAACTGAATCACTATGCTGTATACCAGAAACTAACACAACATTGTAAATCAACTACACTTCAATGAAAAAAAAAAGATAAAAAGTAAAATTATGGTAAAGTTATATTTAGGAAATATTTGGCAAATTATGAAATAGTTGGAAGAAACTACAATGATTATAAATCATTCTGGTAGAGGGGTTTTGCCTATTTCGAATCAGCTCACTGAAGTAAGTTGGCTTTCAGTAAGGTATTTAATTTGTTGATTTTAATTATTGAATGTAAAAAACTATTTGTGACACTAAGGATCACAAAACCCAGTGCAATTAAGCTCTAATGGACTTCTGAGTTTTTAAACTGATTTAGTTACTAAGTATGTTTTTAACCCTCTTGTGAATCGGTCCTGTGTTTTTTTTTTTTTTTTTTTTTGAGGGGTAGGTGATTCGATTAATTCATTTATTTATGTTTGGAGGAGGTACCGGGGATTGAACCCAAGACTCATGCGTGCTAAGTCTGCCACTTGAGCTATACCCTGCCCCCAGTCCTCTGTATCTTGAATGAACATATAAATTATTTCCAATCATAAAATATTTCCTTTAGTATCTATGATACAGTTTAAGGATTTTAATATGGAGCTTTATAAAACTAACAGCAGACATCCCTGGGCCTTTTTTCATTTTACAGAGTAATAATATATTAAAAAATATATTTTTTGAGATTAACTCTCTTTTTTTTTTGGCCAGTTTTATGTTGAATCTTTGAAATAGCAAACCAAAACCCAATACCATGAATACAATCTTCACTTCATAAAACAAATAATTTTATGGAACCAAAAATTAATTTAGGAAACAATCTTAAGAAGAGAAACTGAAATCCTCTATAAACCGGGACTGTGGAAATTTGATAGCCTCATCTGTTTATATATACACCACATAGACCTCTTTGTTTTACCACTGCAAAATATTAGACACCTTGTCACTTAACCCAAATCTATAGATTACCATTTCAGACCCCCTGCTGTCCTGTGGCTGGGCTTCAGTGTAGTGGATGGGCTTGGTGGCTGGTGGTGGGTGGGTGGGTCTGTGAGTACCTTGAAAGTGCAAAAATATATCTATCTGCAGACATTATGTTTTTTTTTTCTGGGAAGAAGTTTCCTAACTTTCAGATGATTATCATTTGTGTCCTTGATTCTGAAAAGGATCAGAATCCCCAATAATAGCCTTTTTTTTGGTTATTGACAGTAGTGAATCGCTTCCATTTCCTTATTGCTCCTAAGTTTTAATAATCGACAAGAGAAATCAGTGTAGAGGGATATTCATTTGGTCACTTCTTAGAATTCATCTCACCTATAAGAAATGAGATCAATCTTTTCAGAATCACATGTTTCTACTGTAAAATATGAAAGCTACTGCCATGTTTTCAGAGGGTTTACTTAAGTGACTGGTGCTTGGTTTTCGTTCTTTGGTAGTGCCTTCATGAATAATTATTACCCCGTGACTTTGAGCATATCAATGCGTTTATGCCCCACCTTATTGAAGAAAAGATTGAAAACTATTCCTAATTACATGCATGAAACGGTAAGACAAAATGTAAAGTAAGTGATAAAAGCAAGCACAAAGGGGAAAATTAGTTGAGTTGAGGGGGAAAGAATGCAGGTCAGCAAAGCTAGCTTGGACCAACAGAAGCCAGCTGGCATGGGCTAGCACAAACCAGTGTGAACTGGTTAGAAGCCGCATGAATTCTGCATCCTTGCCCCGTAGTGGAGTGGTTCTGGCTTCTATTCTGTAGGAGAGCTCCTAGGACAGACAACCATAGAGTGCTCACACCTGCTCCTTCAGGAACCTTCCCCACTCCCTCCCCCACTATCCCAAGGCTTTCCTGCCCCTTCACTCCACTGGTTCATCAGTGCTGCCTCCCTCCCTTCCCTCCCTTCCCTCCACTCGTCCTTCTGTAAATGTTTCCTGAACCCCTCCTTGGTGCCAGGTTCTCTGCTGGGCACTGGGGACAGAGCATACTGAGAGAGTTAGCCCCTGAGGAAGCCGACAGTCTTCTTGAGAACAGTGTGAACAGTGATCTAGTAAGGGCAGCAGAGGGTACCCTGGGAACCTGCCTTTATGCTGTCTCGGGTTTCTCTGTAAATGATTAGAATATTTGGCAAAAAGAAATCCACTTATTTGAGAGACTTTGATTTCCACTGACTGCTACTGCTGGAGCCTGAAATAACCCCCAATTTAAATATGTACCAAGAATCTGATTGGGAATGTGGAGTTTAAGGCTTCCTGGAGGGGCTGGTCAGGCAGAAAGGGTGGACAAGGGTGTCCTCATTTTTCCTAAAAGACGGGGTGTAGCTTCTTAACACGTATTTACATAGAGCTTGGCTGTGCTCCGAGTGAGCACAGTCTGATGTTCTGGAAACTCTGCAGGCAGTCATCGTGTGTCAGTGTTGGAACCCTCCCCTTGTGCGCACACGCACCAACATGCACAGGCTTCAAAAAGGGGGAAATAAAACCAGGCAACCTGCAGTTTGAATTTAGATATAGGAGAGAAAGTGACAGCCTTAACATTCGCCAAATTTAAAGAGACAGTGTTCAATGGTAAGTTGTATTTTAAAATACCAAACACTGAAATGTTAGACTTTGAGAAATATGAGGGTTTTAAAATGTCAAAACTAGGCATTTAAAAAAATTCCGCAGATATAATTTCTAAGTGACAAAATGAAATAGATGATCTCTCTGAAAGGTACTTTTGTTAAAATAAAAGTGTTTGATTTCAGTGGGTGATTGTTTCATTGCTCTGGCATTTATTTTACCATCTCTGCAAGGACCTGAGAGAGACCAGCTCCATGTAACATGACAGGCATGGACTGACTGGTATTTTTGTAGTTCTCATTAGCAGAATTGAGTCCACCAAAAGAAACAGTGCTGGTTTCTTGAGCATCTCTTTATACCCGAGTTTTCTTTGATGGGCGACTCCAGGAAGATCTCTGGCAGGAAATGGTGGACCAGAAGATTGAGTAAAGCAGCCCGCATCTCTCCACTTGGAGTGTGTTTCCTGCCCTTCCTGCTTTAGCTGCCAAATCCTCCCCTTCCTTTTGCTCCACTTGGCTTATAGATCTGTTTACCAGCCCCTGAACTCTTTGATGTCTGAAGGAAGCCTCTGCATATGGAAAGGATTATTTATAGTAACTTTGCTTTTAACGTCATAGTTAGTTTATTAGAGTTACGCTTGCAAAAATCCTAGTTTTTTTTGTGTTTTGAAGTTCAGTGAATAAATCTTATTATTCTATTTTTAGATCTAGTAAAAATCAGGACGATCGCTCATCACGTTTTCTTTGATTCATATTTAATTAACTCAAATAAAAAATGATACTTATTTAAATTATCAGACCCATTTTCGAAGGTAGTTAATTAAATTCTCTTAAATATTTCACACTGCAATTATGCATTTAATATATTATATTTTCCTTTGAAGTGTTTCCAGTGACTGATAGGACAACTTGGTATGCAAATAATCAAAAGCTTTCCAAGCATTTAAAAGTACTCTTATAATAAATTAAACTTACAAAGCAAACAAGCCTGTGAAATGTTCTAATTCTGTTTAAAAACACAATCTTATTCCTTTCAGCTTAAAATGGCAAGACTAATATGTTAGAGTTTCTTAAATCACTTATATAATAAGCATAGATTATTCATAAAATTTACTAAAAAATGCTAATTCTATGAGTTTGTGTGATTTCAGTTGTTTATTTAATTCTAAATATTCTCATTGTTGAAAAAACATTCCTGCCATTGCAGAAACTTCCAGTTTCTCCCCTGTATCCATTCTTTCTTCCTCTACAGCAGACATTGGCAAACTTTTTCTGTAAAAGACCAGATAGTTAAATATTTTAAGCTTTGAGAGCCACAAATGGCCTCCGTCTCATATTTCTCTTTTGTTTGTTTTTTTAAACAACTTTTTAAAAATGTAAAACCCATTCTTTACCTTTTGGCTGTGAACACATAGTCAGTGGGCTGACTTTGATCTGTTGACCTCTATTCTTTAATTTAAAAATCCTTCATTTTCTTTAGTGGGACCATTTCCCTGTAGCTGGGTGGCCATTAGACTAATTTCTGTCCTCGTCCCCTCGGAATGGAACGTAGACCTAGTGGTTCGCCATCTTGGACCTGTGTTCAAGGACAGCACTGTCAGGCTGGCAGAACATCAAGATGGAAGGAGGCTGGGCTGCATGGCACTTGGGATGCCATGACACTCCAATAACTTCATGGAGCCTGGTTGACATATAGCTTAGACTTTTATGTGAGAGAAAAATAAATTTCTATCTTGTTTAAGTCACTATAACCTGAAGCCAAATCCATTTCTTAACTAAGATCTTGCTGGAGAATAGATTCCTATCTCGTCACAGAAAGAACTGAGAGATGAGAAACGGAGGTCAAGAAAGTAAAGTGAGGATTTATTAAGTGATAGGATGCTCTCAAGGGGAGAGCTGGCAGACTCCGGTAAATGCTGCACTGAGTTTCTCTGGCAAGCTGGTTACGTAGGGTGTAAAAATGAATGGGTGGAATAGTCATCAGAGAGAGGGACTTGGGGTCGTATTCCCTAATTCCCATCCCAGCTCCGCCTTCCTGAGGGGCGGAGAGATTTTTGTCCTCATTTAGTCTTGATGGGAAGTGTCATGACGTCGATGCATGATGGATACTTATAATCTCCAAGGCTAATTTTATTGTAATAAGGGCATAATGAACAAAAGATTATATTCGGATGGTGGAGATTCTTGCCTTTTCCCACCTTTCTTTGCTGGCCTCCAGGACACTTGTCACCTCCAAATATGTAATTTCTTATCATTCCAGAGGCTCCTGCTTTTCTGTCTACCCAAGGACCCCCATTGTTCACAAGATGTATGGTTTCCTGCCATCTGGTCCGTGTCCCCGTTTTTCTGTTCATATCTAGCTCTCTGCCTGCTCTAACAAATCCACTTTCTAGGGGGACAGATTAACTCAGTAGCTCAAGCTAGTGAGTCAAAAATTTATAACCACCTTATGGTTGTCATTGTAACTAATTCTTTAGTGATTGCTAATTGCTGTCATCTTTTCCTTCTTTTCAGGATAAAATCCTGCACCCCCCAGCCAGGTCTAAAGGAATTCTCATGCTATTCCATTAGATTTTTAAATTCTCTTCATAGTTTGTTAGAAAGCCCAATGACGTTTTTTGGTGTCTTGCTTTGTCTGTTTGGTTGTTTGGCTGATCTCTTCTAAGAAGGCAGGGCCTAAAGATCCTTGAGTCCTCTGATTGTAAATTGTGACCTGAGGCCTAAATGGCATTGGGACTTTACCCCTAAGGCTCTGGATCAAGTCTTCCTCACTACCTTCTTCTGGGTGACCCATTGACCAACTGGTCGCCAAGACATGGTTATAGCTGCATTTCTTCCTGGTTCCTGTGGTTCTGAGTCTCAGTTTTGGTAACTTACTCGGGTTCTAGAACTCTGGCTTCTGTTCGCCAATCTCCTTCCAGAATGGAATCCACCGGCATTCCTTTGTGATATGGTCCCCTTTAGGATGAAGTACCTTGCAGATAGTGAAGACTTAATAAAAGTTCATTCTCTTGTCCCTAATGCTCTTGAAAAGAAGAATAAAGCCATAGCTTTTGGAGACATTTCTCACTGCTGGCCTTAAAAATAAAATATAAATGCATTTTGCCAGATTAAATTGGTCTCTTCACACATAAAGGTTGAAGGATGGGTGGAAAGTATCGAGAATTTATGGAAAATATTTGGTCATGAAGAAGCTGGGACATATTTTCCTCAAAAGAGGCACTGACCTCCTGAGAGTGCTTTACTTGAATGGCTCAGTTTTTGCTATCCATTCCAAATGACAGATGGGCGTTTAATCATTTTTGTCTGAAAGATATTTTTCAGTTGAGTTTCTTGTTGGATGAGTATTGACCTAGTGAATACCTTGAAAAATGGCTTGCATCTCAATTTCAAGAGCATCGACTTTACATATTTAGAGAAGCTTTCACGTATCACTTTTCCCCTACCATCTTAGGATGCTTTACTTTCGCTGTAAAATGAGAAAGGGCGAAAATGTATGACTCAACCAAACTCAAAGGTGACTTCTCGTATTATTTATAAAACTGAAAATGGCTTAAGTGTTGGTCCTTAGTTATTTGTTTCATCTGTTCTTCTTAAAACGTCTGCCTTACTCAGGTATATATTGAAGACTGCATTTCTTTTGGTACATTTATTTGACTTACCTCAGGCCACATCTTTTAAAAATTGACTCAGAATTGAAGTTAGAAATATTTATTGGGAATCAGCAGCTATTTTATTTTGGAATGTTGAAATTTAAGGGGATATTATAATACATTTAAATTTTCCTATGTTGTCATGTTGTATGAACTTAATAATAATGATTTATTAAGCTTTTTATTATCAAGTTAGAAGTTAATTTTAAAAAAAAAGCCCTTTAGCAGTATGAATGGTTGAAGTTTTTCTCTCTGTATGTTTTTTTCTTGGTGACTAGCATTTTTGAAGTAATTCACCTCTGATTACTGGCCTTTAAAAATACCAAATAAATTGCCTAAAAAGTGTAACTTAATGCAGTAAAATATTCTCTTGCCATCGAGTAAACATTGGGTAAAAACGTTGTTGAATGCAACCTAAAAGGCAGCCCCTGCCTGTCTCCCTCTTTCTGACCCCGCCATCTTCCCATCCCTGTTAGCTGGCTTAGCCTCTTTCTAGGTACCAGTGCTAACGGTCTCCCCAGACACATCTTGGCTCCTTCCTCAGTTCCTTCTGCCCCTTGTCTAGCTTACTCAGTGTCCCTTCTTCTACCTTATTGCTCACATTTGTTGCCCTCTCTCTCTGTAGTTTCTCTTCTGGTTAACCACTGTCAAAACAGCAGCAAGCATTTCAGTAGTGCTCCCTATTTAATTTAATAGTGTGTCAGGTATCTAAGGCCTTTACATGTCACCAAACTCTCACAGTGACCTAAGAGGTAGATAATATTAGCCAACCTCTTAGATGAGATTAGGAAACAGAGGCACAGTGTTTAAGTGGCTTTCCAAGAAGTCATCTGGATCCACAGGGCATATGCCTAAGTACCAAGCCATCCTGCTAAGTACCTTATTTTGCCTCCAGAGTAGTTTCTGTTATTTCTAGAATAAACAGCCACATTTGTACCTCTGGCCTAACATCAGGTTTCTTCCTTTGCCTAGATTAGTGGTCAGCAGACTACACTCTGTGGACCAGATCTGTCCTCCCCCACCATCCCGGCCCACACCACCTGATTTTGTAAATAATGTTTTATTGGAACACACTCACACTCAATCATTTTTGTATCATCTGCCTGCTTTCTTGGCACAAGAGCAGAGTCACGAAGTTATAACCAAGATCAAGTGGCCTGCAAAATCTCAGACATTGACTGTCTAGCCCTTTAAAGAAAGCTTGCTGATCCTTGGCTTGATTACAGTTTTTATATCCAACTGTTTCACTTACTGCAGCTGTGTAACCAATTACTTCAAATTTTAGTGGTGTAATACGACCATCTATCATGTTCGCAGATTCTGTGGGTCAGGCATCCCAGTGGGGCACAGCATTTGTCTTCCACGATGTCTGGTAGGAGGAGAGGGATTTAACGAGCCAGGGCCTGGAGCTCAGGGGCTCCACGGGCGTTACTCCCCAGCTCTGCGTGGTCCCCCCGCATGGTCTCTCCAGAGCGACAGCTTCAGGCACCCAGACTTCCAATTTGTGTGTCCCAAGAGAGGGAGCAGGGAGCTGGTGCACCTTTTCTGACTAGCTTTGGACGTTAGGCAGTGTCACTGCTACTGTATTCTCTTGGACAAGGGCAGCACAAAGGGCGGCCCAGGTTCAAACAGAGTGCATCGAGGCCTCACCTCTCACTGGAAGGGAGCCAGCATCAAATTGTAAATGTGTCTCCGGTGGAATATATATTGGTGTGACTGCTGCAGGAAAAATGCGGCGCGGGAGGATGATCATGGCCCAAGTCTCTATTGAATCTCTGGGACACGCCCTACCAGGTGAGGGTTCTTGGCTTCGCGCAGGAAAAGAATTCAAGAGTGAGCCATGGTTGAGTAAAAGTAGATTTATTCAGAGCGTGTACACAGAGAGTGCATAGACAAAGTGCAGGCTGTCTCAGAAGGCAAGAGAAAGGCCACGAGGTGTGGGGATTGGGTGCTTAGTTTAAGCAGAAGTAGTTACATATTACATAGAGTGTGGACCGTCTCACGCAGAACTGAGAGTGCTCACGAGCTGTGGGGTTGTTTTTATGGGCTTGGTTATTTCATATGCTAACAAGTGGGAGGGTTATTCCAACTACTTTGGGGAAAGGGTTGAGATTCTGAGGAATTGGGCCACCTCCCTCTTTTTGACATTTTGTGATCAGCCTGGGAACTGTCCTGGCACCTGTGAGTGTGTCATTTACCATACTAATATATTACAATGAGTGTATAGTTAAGCTCAAAGTCCACTGGAGGTCAAATCTCACGCCATCCTGGGCTGCAAGGTCTACTGGGAGTTGAATTTTCTGCCATCTTGTTTCTAATTGTTGTGTCATTCCTTTAATGGCTATGCCCTGTCCCCTTCCTTCCTGTCTCATAACTATGTCTGGAATATAAAATCTACCACCCACTTGTCTTTAACGCTAGACATCTTACTATCTCCCAGGACCCTAACTGGGAACACACGTAGGGTCCTGGGCTAACAAATATTTAGCACTTAGTACCTCACCTCTGAAACCACCTCTGTTCATCTTTGTATCTGGAAGTCACATTCATTTCACTGTTTCCTCTTCCTTTGTTAGTAGAAAACATCTGAGATAGTGTGATTTATAAGAAATATATGACCAAAATATATTTCTCATATATTTGGTCTTTATACACGGTTCCTGGCTCACAGCTTCCCAAATCCTTGAAATTCCTGAGGATATGAGCAATGGGAGCATCTTTTGTTATAATATTTGGTCTCTTGTCCTCAGTTTCTGAAATCCTTTTAGAACCATAAAGGTGAAATGGGTGTCTTGTTATTCAAAACAAGCCTCTTTCCACCACAACTCGGTTTATGTTAATGAGGTAACTTTTGGAAAGCACCTAAGGGTAGGGGCTGGTTGCCAGGGGAACCAACCCTGATTAGAGGGTTGGAATTTTCAGTCCTACCCCCTGATTTCTGGGTAGGGGAGAGGGACTGGAGGGTGAATCAATCACTACTGGCCAATGAATCATACTTCTATATTGAAGCCTCCATGAAAACCCAAAAGGGACAGGATTCCAAAAGCTTCCGGATTGGTGAACACATGGAGGTGCTGGGAATGTGGCACTTGGAGGAGGCATGGAAGCGCCGCACCCTTTCCCCATACTTGCCCTCTGCATCTCTTCCACCTGGCTGTTCCAGAGTTATATCCTTTTATAATAAACCGGTGATCTCGTAAGTAAAATGTTTCTCAATTTTGTGAGCCAGTCTGGCAAACGAACTGAGCCCAAGGAGGGGGCAATGGGAATCTCTGATTTATAGGCGGTCGCTGGGCTTGTAACTGGTGTCTGAAGGCCTCGATAGGGGTGGTGGGGGGCAGTCTTCAGGGACTGAGTCCTTAACTCGTGGACTCTGATGCTGTCTCTGTACCAGAGTGTCAGAACTGAGTTGTAGGACACCCAGCTGGCATCTGAGAATTGCTTGTTGGGGTGGGGAAACTCCCCTCCCCACATGTTAAAATTGGGTCCCATAACCCAAATGACATCAAATTCTTAATCTAAGTCCTGAAGATTACTCCCAGCCTCTATCTCTGCTTTTTTTTTTTCAAAACGTGTGTTATAATAAATGTGTGCTTTTGTTTTTCTAAGTCAGAATCAAACCTTAAACCTTTTCCTCCCTGTGCCTAAGCAAGGCTTCTGCGCTGCTGCAGATTTAAAACCGTCATTACCCCTTTCTGGGGTCTGCAGAGAGTCTCTGTAAAAGAGATTCAAGTGACTGTCTTGGTCATGTGAAATGTACGTGTGATGGGGGGTGTCCAGGGGACTTGTCTAGAAGCTGAATGTATAACTTTCACACACAACTACAAAATGTCAGTGGACATTATTTTTAAAATTGTGGCTGGTGGGGTTGATGTCTTTATTTATCCCTTGGTTCTGCCACCGACTTCCTTATTTTTGAACTAACCTCTTTGTGTAATTTTTCGTTGGGTCTGGAAAGTAAGCTTCTGCAGGGCTGCTTTGAGATTTGCCAAAAGAAAGAGAAGTGTAAAAACCAAGTTAGAAAAGTAGATCCTGAACACCTCTTGTTGGTCTTCAATCCAAGCCAGTCAATAATAGTGGGTAATAGAAGAAGAAACTTTCCTTTGATATTTAAATGAGATCATTTCTTTAAAGAAAACCGTAAAAGCAGGAAATAACATTTTCGATGTTCCACCCCATAGTTCGTGAGCTACTATGCTTGATACTCTTAATTGACAAACTAGGTAATCATTATAGCTCATCTCAGGAAGTACTATTTTGGTTATGTCTCTTTTTCCCTCCCTCATAAAAATTTCCACCAAAATCAGGGGTCAGCAAATGAGGGCTTCCAGGCCAAATCCAGCCCTCCACCTGTTTTTGTAAATAAAGTTTCAGTGGAACTCGGTCATGCCCATTCATCTACGTGTTGTCTGACTGCTTCCCTACCACAGCAAAAGGACTGACTAGTTGTGAGAGAGATCACATGATCTGCAAAAGAGAAATATTTATTCTCTGGACTTTTACAGAAAGTTTGCTGACCCAAAGCATATGTTCCCACTTAAACTAATTTCTTGATTTTTTTTCTATTTAAATGCCAAATAAGGCAGAGAATTGCATGACACATTTTAGTAGGAATATATTTAACTTTACACAGAATTATGTGTTTAGTCAGTATAAAAGTGTCAGGAGAAACCAAGATACCTCTTCATTTTGGTACTTGTCTGATGGGACCTGAGAAATGAACTCTCTCACAAAGGATTTTAGTCAAGGATGTTCATTAACATCCTTGGTTTTTTTAAACATCTCAAAAGAAGGGAACAAGATGAGGTCGAGACAAGAACTTAGGAATCTATGAGATGAACTCTTTCGAAAAAACAATTAAGATTAATATCCTATTAACGTGCAGTGATGTTTGTTTAAAAGAAATTTGTGAAAAGATTTACAGTGACTTTCCAAAATGGTTGTAGTAGTGAAACTCCCTGACTGTAGTAACAGAGCAGGAGTCAGGGCAGACTTCTGCAGACTGGGCTTATAGGACTGCGCACAGGCCGGCGTGCCGGGCCGGAGAGACTGGCACAGATGAACTGGCGTGCAAAACTGGGTGAGCTGCACTCAGAGAAGGGTAGAAGTCTCTCCAAAGAGCACAAAACTGTCTGAGGATTTAGTTGTGCTAGTTCATAGAATCCATAGTCAGGGTGAATAGCTCTCAGTTGAATTTATTATTCTCTACTTCTAAGCGTCCCAGCCTCTTCCCCAAATGGAAGTAGGGAAAATAAGTTAGCTCTAAAAATAACACAATGGTAGAATCGACTTTAATGAAAGGCTTTTGATGATGATAATCATGACTGTCAAAATTTCAAGAGTGTATAAGGAATCTAGGAGGTGAGCTCCAGGGCGGATGGTTCTGTGGGTTCTGTGAGGCCCCCTCAGAGGCCGTGGCAGTTGGAAACCTGCATGGGTCAGTGTAGCTCCGTCTCTTCCAACCAGACCTATGCCTTTGTTTTCTGTGTCCTGCCTTACACCTAAGATTTGCTTTATGATTTGCTTTATGAGTTGTTAGTTTTTACTTAGCTAGTTTTTACCAGTTTTACATTTTTATTTTGAAACCGTAGATTCTGGGCCGACTCTTCAAATTTTGCCGATGAGGAAACTGAAGCTACAGTAGCTTGGATGACTCTGCTTGGGTCATACATATAATTACGGTAGAACTACAGTTAGAAGCTAGCTCTCTGGTGCTCAGTCAAGTGCTTTTTTCTATTTTATAATGAGCAGGAGCAGACTCCCATGCCTTAATCCACTGAGACAAAGGGTGAACCTTTGTATTAATACCCTCACCTACGGGTATTAAAATAAGAGTTTAGTATTTGACAGCTATTGTGACTTTTGTCATCATGCTATAATAGTAGTTCTCACATTTTTGTATGCATAAGAATTACCTAGGGAACTCATTAAAAGAATTCAGTTTCCCATTTATTCTTACTAGAAATTCTGGTGTGGAATATCTGTACTTTAATCAAAAAGCCCAGGTGCTTCTGACATAATGTTCATGTACCATAGTTTAAAAAATACTGTCTTAAGACTTTTATGGTTGGATCTTGAAGGATACTAGTACAAACACCCTTAGCAGTTCCTTGGTGCCATACACTTCATTGAGGCAAACTGTTGTGAAGTAGATGATGTTAGCGTATTACGCTGTTGTGCAGTAACAAACCAACCCAGTTCTTGACATTCTGTAGGGACTGTTTCTGTTTCACAACTCTGTCATCAGAAGCACTTGGTCATAGAAGTGGGAAGAGAAGTGGCCATAGAAGAGGAAGAGGAATGTAAAGTCCTGCTTAATAACCTTATTATTGAAGTATAACAAACATACAGAGACATGCCCAATCATGACTGTGCACGTTCAGTGTGTTTTTCCAACCTGTCACACTCTTGTAACCAGCACCCATTGTAGCAAATGTGCAGGATTTTGATTTCAGGTTTAGAAGTTGCTTATATTGCTTCCTGCCATATTCCATTGGCCAGAACACTGTCATATGACCCCAACCTAACTGCTGGTCCTGGGAAATGTAGCCTTCCTTTGTTCCCAGGAAGTGAATTGTGTGGTTAACATATAATATTTTCTCTATTACAGTTAAGGTTGTAACCTAGAATATAATCTAATGATCCAAATAATTTTATTTTCTATGATTTTCTATAGGTGTGGCAGATTAAATAAAAATCTGCTTACTTTCTAACTTAATTATTTTTCCTTTATCTTTTGTTTAATTTTCTTTAGAAATTAAATATTTTCATTCCTAAATAACTATATATTAGTGATTACTTGAAAACTATTATATGGAGTTGTGGATGGCTGGTAATTTAGAGCAAGATTTCTAAAATGTGAACTTCTAAGAACAATCCATTTTTCAAACATGCCCTGAACGCCATATCAGTTTCGTGGGAATGAGAATTAATTCCTGTGGATTCTGGGCTCCTGAAGAATGTCCAAGTGTGCACAAGATGTGTCTTTCTTTAGATCACAAGAGTAATTTCTTTACTTGACTTTCTTACTGTAGCTTTTTGACATTTGAGGTTGGTAATTGTCTTGGTAATTTTTGTGAAACACTTAAGCTTATTTGTTAAATACTTGTTGTTCAGTTATGCTGTTTCCTATATAAGTGGCTTGTTCCTTTGTATTGCCTAGCAGTATTCCATTTTAGGGATGTACCTTTTCTTATCCATTCACCAGATATTGGACATTTGGGTTGTTTCTATTGATTAGCTATTATGAATAAAGTTGGTGTGTATATGGGCATTGGAATATTTGTGTAGACCTATATTTTAGTTCTCTTGAGTAAATAGAAGTAGAATTGCTGAGTTATATAAGAATTGTGTGTTTTATGTTTTAAGAAACTGACAAACTATTTTTCCAAAATGATGGTAACATTTTACATTTTTCTGCCAGTTGTGTGATAGAGTTCCAGTTTCTCCCTATCCTTGGCAACACATGTCTTTATCTTTTTGATCATAGCCATTCTAGTGGGTATGAAGTGGTATTTTATTGTGGTTTAGTTTGCATTTCCCTGATGGCTAATGATGCGGAGCATCCTTTCATGTGTAGATTTGCCTTTTTTGTATCTTTAAGGTCTTTCAAATCTTTTGCTCATTTTCATTTATTTATTTTGCAAAATATTTTAAAACATTACATAATTGTGTGGTTAATGCAGGGTTTATCAACCTTGGCATTGTTGACATTTTGGATCATTCTTGGTTGTGGGGGGCTGTCCTGTGTATTGTAGGATATTTAGCACCATCTTTGGCTTCTGTCTAATAGATACCAGTAGCACGCCCTCTGTCATGACAACCAAAACTGTCTACAGATATTGCCAAGTATTGCCCCGGGGACCAAAATTACCCCTAGTTGAGAGCTACTGGTTTGGAAATTGATAGAGATTCAGAGAAGTAAAGATCAAAGATATGTGCTAAAAGTAGAACTTAACTTGGGTATTTTAAATGAATATCATTTAGAAAGGTAGAAAGAAGTAGAATTTCAGGTAAAATATTTCCTTTTTTATAATAAATTTTGCTGCTGAAGCAGATTTGCCACGATAGAGATTTAAGACCAGAATTGTATTGTTTTCCTACCATCCTAACGGCAGTGTTGTTTCCTTTTTTGTGTCTCCTTCTGATCTTTATCTAGAAGTCTCTCTTGGTAGGCAGGGGACTGCACATGTTTTTTGTGATACATTTAGTATGGTTCTGATTTTTGTTCCTGTTTTTTGGTTTTTTGGTAAGGGGAAGTAATTAGGTTTGTTTGTTTGTTTGCTTATTCATTCATTTATTCATTTAAATGGAGGTACTGGGGATTGAACCCAGGACCTCATGCACAGCATGCACTCTACCATTGAGCTATTCCCCACCCCCATTATGGCTCTGATTTTTGTGCTCTTAAGTCTAGTATTTCAGTGTGCTCCTCTATTGAGATAGGTTTTATTTTTCTTATTTTGAATTATTTTCCTGGAATAAACATCTATGAATAATATTACTGGGATAAGGGATATAACTTTTTCCCATGGATTTTAATACATATCACCTCTTTGTTTAATACATTTGTACCAGTTAGGAAATAACCGTTTCCCATTCGTACAGGTGCTGTTGTACCAAAGGTTATCTTTGAATAAACCATTCTTTCTCTGCATCTTGAGAGGCAGCTGTTCCAGTTTCTAGGCATCTCATCTAACACTTCTTAAAGATGCTCTTTATGAAGCAAACAATCTGCTAGGTCAAAATTACTGCACTAAATAAGATCCCCATGACAGACTCAGATCTGAAGTATGGAAAGATAAGAAATGAGTTTAAAAAAAATAAATCTGCTCGTGTGCCCAGTCAGGATAGTACTTTATGCAATAAAGCCTCCTTAAGTAAACATCTGATGGAAGGAATAAAATCTTACTTGCACATAAATCTTTTTTATTAACAGCAAGTTTGTGTGTATAAGTGAGCAATAATGTACCCAGGGGAAGAGGCAATAGAAGGAGTGATTATAGCAGATAAGAGGAGGACAGAACTGTTTCACCGTTCATCATCAATTGGTCCAAAGTTGTTTAACCAAAACTAAGGAAAGATGGATGGCCATCCTAATGACACTTCACATAACAGAGTGAAGCTAATACTTGCTCAGTAGCAACTTTCTCTAAAGATTCTGAGTGCTCTAAAAACCTAACACAATTCAGGCATAAATGGAAAGTGTTTTCTGTCCTTTTCTTTTTTGATTTCCACAGCTTAACTGAAAATGGAAGAACAAAACATATACACCTCACATGGAGCTTTGTGATTGCCTTTCTGCTTTTATGCAAAGGCAGCGACACTTCAGTGGGCAGAGCTCTCTGGAGTCATGTGATCTGAAGGCATTTGGAAAAGGAAGAGCCTCACTCTCCCCTGGTAGGAGTTTTGTACCAAGTCAGTGTTGCACAAACAAGTTCCCTTTTCCAGGTGTGACCTGTGAGGGAGGGTAGGATTAAGTCAGTGACAGGAATAATACATGAAAACTAAACCTGCTGGGACCTGTGTGGTATGCACGCCGGGGCTCAGTCTGTGTCAGGTGGCAGGTCCGTTGCATCACCTGTAGCATCAGCTTGCCTGGGTTGGAATGATGGTAACTACCTCCTGTGGTTGTTTCTCTTCTTCTCATGCTCTTGCGTGGGCTGGTGGTCCAGGGGCTCTTATTCCTTGGGGGCCATGTGGATCATGAGGTCCACCATAAGGTGCTCTTGAATTTTGTTTAAACCAACCTTTGCTAAGCTTACCTGACAATCCTAGCTTTGTATAAGATTCATGAAAATCTCATGGAATTAATGTTTGGGAGAGCACATTGCAGAAAATGTTTCATGGTGTTGTTATGCCCTCATGGTCACAACTGAAGTACTAATAAATAATAAGGGGAACTTTCAGATTCTTTCAGAGCTTTTTAGTGATACCTGTTGTTTCACTTGCTGCTTGTATCTAAGGTCAGTTACAAACTCGAAATCTTTCAGTCCTGGCCCTGCATTGTATTTATCTCTAGTAAGAAGGTCTAATCAACCCACATGATCTAGAACTCCTGATACTGACATTAGTATCCAAGGCTTTAATAAGCACTACTTTAACACATTGAGTTGTTAAGATTCTGTGGAAGGATAAATGTGCTTGGCATTTCATAGAGCTTGAGCAACCTCACTGAGAATAGATTCCCATTTTTCAACAGGTTTATAGAATATTCAGTGTTTATGTTGCAGAACACAATGGTTGGTGACCATTGGGCAAGAATGTCTTTTTCTTGGGTCCATGTGTGGTTTTCATTATTTTGTCTTCGTTGCCAGGTAGAATATCAAGAATGCAGTTAAGAATTGGAGAACAGCTTTAGTTTTCATCTTTAGAAGGCTGAATCAATTGGAAGTTTTATTGGGTGTTTTTCGTTAGGTCAATTGGAAGATAAATTAGTTTTTTTAATCTCTACTTTGCACAAATCATGTATCAGATTTTAAACATGACATCTGCTCCTTTTGTTGGAAAACAAGAAGTGAGATAAGACAAAGTTGGTAGGAGTTATCCTGGCAGGAGTTATCACATAATCAAATTGGATATTGTGATTAATTTCACAGTGGCTAAAATTATAATGTGGACAATTTCTTTTCACCCAGTAACATCTCTTTCCTTTTTCTGTTTCATCATGCATTCAAGTCAGGGAGATCAGGGAGGTTTGTGTTTTAATCCTGGGTCCACCATGCAAATTTACTTAATATCTATGAGCCTCGGTTTCCTCTTTTATAAAGAGGACCATATTTATATCATAGGGTGTTAGACGTATTTGATGAAATGCCAACTATGAGGGGCCCGTATCGTTCCTGGAAGATAATATATGCCCTTGATATGTTCATTTCTTGTCTTTCATTCCTTCCCTTCTTCACGTTTAGAATCTTTCCCATGGTACTCCTTGGCTGAGCTCCATGTGGGTCTCCCCTGATGCCCTATCCCTACACATTTCTTTTGTACCTCGTCTTTCATTGAATGGTTTTATCTTCCTTTCCGTTACTCTGTTTCTAGGTTCATCTTTTCTCTCTTCTTCTCTGTTGGTTCTCCCAGACTTCAGTCATACCTTGATCTCACCCATTCTGAAAAGGTCTTGGTTCTATTCTGTTCCTCCCTTGAGATACCAACATTATTCTCTTTTTCAGTTCTTTACCAATATCCTAAACATGTTGTCTCTGCCACCTTCCATTTCTCTTCTCTTTATTCCATGCTCAATTCTCACCATTTGCCCTACATCCTGCTATTTTACCATAACACCTCTCTTGAATGTTGCCAAGATGCCATTCTGCAAAATTCAATAATATCCTTCAGTCCTCGTTTTTCTAGGCCTTTCTGCTGAATTCCATTCTCTTGACTCCCTGGAAATTTGTCTTTTGCCTTCCCCTAAAAATTTATCATCCAAGTCCTTGTTCTCCCTTTCTAACTACTGCAATACAGTGCGATTAAATTATGCCTGCAGATGAATTGGACCAGCTGTTTTCCTCTCATATTCACATTGTTATCACTTGAGAAGTGGGCCATGGGGAAGTGATCCTTTCCAACCAGACTGGCTGTGAGTAAACTTTTGGCACTGCCATTATCCTCCTGATACTCAATTCTGCGAAAATGACTATTACAGCCATCATGTCCATAAAGTGTACAAGGGGCTGAACACTGGCAAACTGACACCAAAATTATTCAGACTACCTTTGGACGTATAAGTAGGAGACAGGTGAGTGTTGTCACAGGATCTCCATTTTGTTTTTGAGTCAAATCAACCAATTTTGGAAATCAGATTAAGCCATCCCCACGCCCACCCAGTTTATTCCGTACAGCAAATTGAACCTTTCTGAATCAAGATACGGGGATCCCCAAAGTCCTGATAACAAGGACTAGGCAAGTATGGTGAGATTGGCTGGTAGGAGGTTATGTTTTCCAAGGGGCTGGTCTGCCCCAGAGATGGTCCTACATAGTAAATGGATGAACTCAAGACATGAAGCAATGAGGTTTTGTTTTCCTATTTGCATCCTGTTATTTAACTAATTTCTAGTCACTTCTAGTCCACATAGAACTACTGAATCAACAAATTTTCTCAACCCCTTTACTTTCCCTCTGTGTTTGTTTTTTGGTTTTTTCTAGGCCTAACCATAGAGCACCATTAAAAATATTTCTTATTCAAAGAAATATTTTGTACACAGAGACTATAGTGGGTAATTCAGGCTCTAATGTCAGCTTGAATCTAGATCTGAGTACTTCAATTGGATGTATAACTTTGAGCAAGTTGGTTAATTTCGTGTCAGCCTCCTCCTTGTAAGGGATTAAATGATGCAGTGCTTGTAAAGCAGGTAGCACATGGCTTGGCTCTTCCTCCGGTGGTGTGTTTCCGCTTAGCTTGGTAGTTCCTTTTCCTGTGCTCCACAGAAGTGTTGGTGAACAGCCTACCAGGCTCAGGCTTACACACAAGGCCCTCATGTGGCTCAGCTTCTACCTTTGGATGTACATCTGATTAGATTCATTTGTAGATCAGATCAGTAACTGCTAGATAGTGACTTGCACAGAAGACTCAGTTGGGTGAATTTTTTAAAAACACAGATTTCCTGGCTCTACCCAACTGTGCTAGATAAGAACCTCGTGGAGAGGGGAGAGTACTGTGATTCTCTGTATTTTTGAGATCTCCTAGAGCCTAGTGATTCTTACGTGCAACTAGTCTTTTCCCAATGACTGGAAAGCAACAGATGAGATTAAAAGCCCCGGTACTTCCCACTTCGTAAGTCTGTCATTCTAAGAGAAGCACTGATTATCTGGAATGAATGCTTTTATCAAGACCATTCTGAGGAGAAACGGTTGTGTACTCTGTGGGGTATTTCCTTACCGCCTCCCTATTTAAAATGAGTTCTTGAGTGTTCTGTGAATGTGCTGACCATTCAAACCAGGGTGCTTCTGAGAGTGAAGGAGGAGTTGTTAATAATTATTCTAGGACAACAGATATAAGCCAAAACTGTCCCAACAAACAGGGATGCATTTCACCCATAAGACCCTGGCCCAAGTCAAAGAAGAAGAAAGTAAGGGGAGGGGAACCCACTGGAAAAGGTCACATGGGAGTAGAAACATGGCACATCTGCCATGTTTCGTCTTCTTTCTGCTTCTCCTTCTCCCTGATGCTTTATATGGTATCCAGTGGGACATACTGGTCTTGCCTACAGAGGTTAGACTGGCAAACACCACTGTCAAGTGGGATTGGAGCAGAGAGGGAACAATATTGGAATGATCTGTAAACTAGATTATGCTGAGTTGTGCAGCCTTTCAGTTAAACTTGGGCATACCAACTCGGTCAACCAAAAGAGGGAGAAAATATGTGTGCTTACCCACAGTATAATCAGGGCTGAGCTGGGCCCTGGGACATGAGAATAGGTAAGAGATTCCTTGCATTTAGGGAGCTAATGGCATAGTAGGAAGTGTAAGCAAGTGCACAAGCTTTTCAAATACTGTGTGAGGTTAAGTACAGGTTTCCTTCAGAAAGAAGTAATATAATAACTCATGCTGTAGGAGTCAGCATGAGCACAGAAATAGTATTCAACAGGACCCCAACCACCACCAGGAACCCCATCAAAATTTGCCGTTGTTTCTCAGTCTCTCCTTTTCTTTTTTTTTTCTTTTTTCTTTCCTTTTCTCTTCTCTTTTCTTCTCTCCTCTCCTCTCTTCTCTTCTCTTTTTGTGGCCAGTGTTTACTTTCTGACTGTGTTTTATAATTCTAAATTCTGTGAAGCCTTACCTAGTACTAACAATAAAAATGCTTCAAGCTCCAAATTCTCCCACTCTGCACTATTCACAAATCCAGTTTTCCGAGGCCATTCATGCGGGTGAGGAACTGTTTAAAATAATTGACAAGGGTGTGACCCTCCTACGGACTCTTTTTAATTCAAAAGTGAGATACCTTAACCCAAAGGAATCTCAGAATGGTATATATGTGTAGGGTTGCCAGATTTAACAAATAAATATACAAGATGCCCAGTTAAATGTAAATTTCAGGTAAACAGCGAATACCCTTTTTTTTAGTAGGAGTGTGTCACATGCAGTATTTGGGATATACTTACTGAATTTCATTGTGTATCTGAAATTCAGATTTAACTGGGTATCCTATATTTCATCTGGCAAGCCTGCATATTTGGGTAGCTAAGTGTGAATCAGGATCTTTCTGGAACTCTTTCGTTTGGTCTCCATTTTTATAATTTTAGTCCCACCTATGCCCACCATGAGATTATTTTCTTTCATTCTTTCAAAAACTATTAATCAAACCTACTGTGGCTCAGGACCCAGGATGGCGATTGCCAAATGGGAAGTCCATTCATCACCAAAGGGGAAGCCCAGATGCTGGGTGTGCTTGGTGGCATGCAGCTGTAAGCAGGGCGGTCTTACTGAAGCCTCCATGGTCAGCAGTCATTGACTGGAGCTGAGTGGAGAGAATGGGGATCAGAGGTAGATTTAGAAATGGAGGCAGACGACTGTGGACCATGTCAACAAGGCAGGGAAACTTCCTGAAGGCAGAAATTGTGCTTTATTCCAGAGGGCTTCTAACAGTCTTTGCATATAGCAACTGTCCAAATATTTGGTGAATTAAGTGGCCTCCTCCAAGGGCATACCTTCTGCCTTTTCCTTCTGTATTATCCACTGGGAAATGACGTGCTTGGCTGATTTATTTCTTTGCTGGCTGCTGCATATGATTGGCTTCCCTTCTTTGAGTTGATGAATGACTCCACAGGGTTCAGTAAAAGAATCAACCTGAGCAAGAATGGATTGGTAGACTGGCCAGTCAAGCCAGGCAGAGGGCTTCCCTTTAACACCATGGCTGAGTGTGAGAGTGTGTGTGTGTGTGTGTGTGTTTGTGGTAAGAGTTACAGATTGTAAATGTTGTGCCAGGGATAGATGGCTCTGTTAACGTTTACAATATAAAACTTTCATTAGAAACTCCGAAGTACGGATTCATTACAAAATAAGGCAAAGTCAATCCAGAAGGTGAGAAATGAGTGGGTACTGAAGGCAGGTTATGCAGCAGGTCGTTGTGTGTTTGCTCTGACTTGAGCAGAGAGGGGCAGAAAGACCACTGAGTGGCCGTCATACTGAGCGACGCTCTTGGGTTTTCTCTTACCGCACTTTCTGGTGACTGATTTGCAGCCTCCTGGAAGGTTGCCAGCCATCTACAGGGGTGTTAAGAAATATCCAAAACAAAATTAAAATGAATTCACTTTCATTTAAAATGCAATTTTTAATGTGTGTGTATATATACATATATTTAGCACTTTAGGAGCAGTAGAATTGGGTGTTAGAAAACCGGACAAAGTGATAGGGCAGCAGTGTTATGAATTGTGAAATTGGGAAAGAAACAAACATGCTGATGACTTAGTAAGGGATTGCACACTGCTGGGGAGGAGATAGAAACCAGGAGAGAAACAGCCTCTAAATTTAGTTTTAATCAAACTCTTGGGAATTCATCTCTATTCTTGAACTGTCATCAATAGAACAACTTGCCCTGGTGGTTTCTGATTTTGATCTTTGTTTGTTTGTGATTCATTCATTCAGTATCACTGTGTGTGCTAACTCTGTGCTAAACACCAGGCTTATTAACACATAGGGCGGGTTTCTCGTGGGTTCCCTTAGCATCCTCATAATACTGTCCCATCTACAAATGCTGTCCTGGCCTGCAGTGGGAGCTGGGAAGAGAGTGCAGCATCAGAGGCTGAAATGTAGTGAGCTCCGCAGCGGTAACCATTGAGAGCCCAAGGGTGCGGGCACCGCACATCCCTTCTGTGCAAAGGAAGATGTGGATGGTAATGGCTTTAAGCGTGATATGTGCTGACGTCAAGGACAAATTGGGGTAAGGCAAGAGGAGAGAGAATGAAATGTTCTCTCCTTTTACAAACCTAAATTTAATTGTAGTTAATAGTAGTTCTCTTTCCCTGTGCCTTTTGTATAGGAAGAGAGTCCTTCCAAATTGTGTGTGCGAATAAATGGGCCAGAGTTATTGAAGATTTGGGATAATTTTATTTCTTCTTGCAGCACAACTTGATTTTGAACGACCATCATATAACTAAAATCTTTTTTAGATATCAAAACTCTTACTTTCTTAGTATCAGAAAAGTGAAAAAAAAGTCAGTTTTTTGACAGGTGTAACTAATGATGCAATTAGTGTGGTTAACCTGCTTTAGAAGATTAGCCATCAGTAATTATGAAAGTAAGTGTAAATTAAAGAGCAGTGCTTACATTTCAGTATAGTGTTGTATACCCACTGTTCAATATTGTACTTTTTATCCAGTATTGTATTTTATCTGATGCCCATTTCTCAACATGTATATTTGAAATGTAGAGTCATAGAAAACACATAGCTTTTATTTTTTAATCAGAAACAGGTAAACAAGGAGAAAAATTGTGGCATCAGAAAAATCACTGAGTAAGAGTAAATGTGTACATATTTTTGAAAAATTATTTTATTTAAATATTCAGTAAAGATTTTTAAAGTATGGTTAACATTTAAAGAGTGATTCAATGTATAACCAAGTACCCACAACTCAAATATGTATATATTTTTAAAATTATGTTATAAAAATGTTAATAGTGAACTTAATAGAAAAACTAAGTTTAAAAAAAATCGGAGACGAGTAGAAATGAGAGAGGAGATAATGATTTACAGTAATTTCAACCTTTGGAAATTATGCAAAAAAAACCCTCACAAATATGTCTTCTATATTTTTCTATGAAAAAATTGTAATTAAAAATTTCCAACAAAAATTATTTCATTGGAAAAATAGAAGAAAATACTTTAAATTTAAATCATGAATCCTGGGCAAATATTTTTTAAAAAAAGAAAAGGAAAAGAAAGGAAAATAGAACATTTCCAGTCACCTTGGGCTGTTTATGAAGATTTTTTTTCTCAAGTGTACATGAGGCGCTCTGCCTCTGTCCTGCTGTCGCATGTTTCTCTGTAAATGGTTGGGATATTTGGCAAAGAGAAATCCACATTCTTGAGGGACTTTTGATTTCCACTGACTGGTACTGCTGGAGCCTGAAATAATCCTCAAATACGTCTGAGAATCTGATCTGAAAGAATGCTTGACAACAAGCTTAGGTATAAATTAGAAATCTTGTCATATTCATGACATAGGAGATGTCGTTGGCTTCTGTAAGCCTGCAGGTCCTAGCGCATTGCAGTGTTGATGGATATTAATTTCTCTTGGATATGAAGACATGAATTGATCTATACTCATCTTGCTCAACTGGGGCTGATTTTACCCCTAGGGACACTTGACCATTTCTGGAGACATTTTTGGATTGTCACAACTGGTGAGGGTGTTGCTACTGACATCTAGAAAGGTAAAAAGGTAAAGGTCTGGCCTGCTGTTCAGCACCCTACGGTGCACAGGAAGCCCCACCACAGAGAATGATCCAGCCCAAATGTCAGTAGTGCCAAGGATGAGAAACCTTGATTTGCACAATTAAAGAACAAGGGTTTAAATTTATATCCTGAAATTAGTAGACAAGAGGATATTTCTTATGCATAGTTTTTCTTCTAATGGACTGTGTCTGATAAAATAAAAATTACTTTTGAAAGTTTGTCTTTACATCTAAGACACATCTATTTGCATCATTCTTTCAGTGTATGCATCTAAGTTGTATAACAAATTTTTTTTTAATATTTGTTTTACAGCTGTATCAGAAAATAGATGATTTAGTGAGTTCAGACATGTTCCATTCATCCTGATCGTGAATGAAACGTCTGCCAGAAAAGGATCATTTCATACCATATTTCATGTTGGCAATCAGGACTTGGACTATTTTAGTAGTACTCTTAGCATTTGAACAAATATCCTCCATATTCATTGGGAGGAAGGTTTATTAAAACATTGCCAATTAAATTCTATTTCAATTCCGGTGCTGACATTTTTTTTTATCTTTGTATTATGTGACTTTCATACTTGATCATAAATTTAGAAAGAGAGGCTATATTTAGATATTAACCCTGAGGATTTCAGAAAAGTTTTTCACTAAAATGTTTCCTACTACCCCTTTCTCCTTGATATTTGTTCTGAAAATTTTTATTTAGCCAGATCTAATTCATTCTCACCAATTCTCATTTTTAAATTGCACCTAAATATTAACAATAATTATTTAATATCTACTATGCATTCAGTGTTCAAATTTCCAATTGTCTCAGGTTTTTTTTTTTGTTTTTTTTTGTTTTTTGTTTTGTAATTTGCTTGTGTGAATTAGAATCCCAGTAAGGTCTGCACACTGCAGGGGATTGATGTGTCTCTTAACGTTTCTTTTAATCTGTTAAATTCATCCTTATCGCTCGCTTGCTCTCTCCCGCTCTCTTTTATAATGTGTTTTTTGAAGAAACTGGGTCATTTATTCTGTAGAATTTCTACTCCGTCAGGATTTGGCTGATTTTAATTCTATGGTAGGGCTTAACAGCTTTCCTCGCTCTCTATATTTTCTGTAAATTGATAGTTGAATCGAGACATCATTTAGCCTTAAAATTAAAATCAAGAAGGAAAATACATCCCCATATTTTGTTTTTTTAAATCTTTTTGGAAGTCCATTTTTGGAGAGGAGTAGGAGCTTGACACAAAATTTACAGAAACTGGTAAGGAAAGTAAAGTAAATCATTATATTTCTAATTATGTTAGGGCTATGTATTCCTAATAATTATGTAACATTATTACATATTATATTCCTAATATTGATTCCTAAATACCAATGGTTTAAGAGGTGAGGCAACTATTTTCTTACTATATTCTTAGGTTGCCACTGGGAAACACTACTACAGGAATTGACAGACTAGAGCCAGGGTGGGGCCTGCTTTTGTAAATAAAGTTTTATTGACACACAGCCACAGACATTCATTTACACACTGCCCATGGCTGCTTTCTCACTGCAACAGCAGAGGTGGATAGTTGTCACAGAGATAGACTGGCCCACAAAGCCAAAAATATTTACTGTACTATCTGCCCCCACCAAAGCTTGCCATTCCTGACAGTACAAAGTTAGACCTTAACAAAAGTGATCTGCAGTCTGCTATAAACTGTTGATTTTTCTAAAAAAGTCATGTCACTATTATCTGTCACAATATATAATTAAAAAGTGAATTATTATTATTTGATCATGATATATTTGTACTTTATCAGCCTAAACTTCATTTCATATCTCTTTATATCTCAAATATAAAAAGTTTACATATCTAAATATTTTCCATAATAGAAAAGTCATTAAAATTTTCAAAAAAAGAATTCTGGAAAAACTGTGTATGCTCTCAGATAATATAGTCTAATAGTCTGACTACAACAATTTTGATTAACTAATCCTTTCTGTACACTTTTTCTGTCTTTAAATGCAGTTTTAAAATCTGTAAAATCAGGGGCATTAGGGGCTTAATTACAATGTCTCTTTAAAATATTCCTTAGATGGCAGAATAATAATGCCTTAGAAACAGTATTTTCTGAATTATGTGAAATGGTTTCTGTGGTTCCATCTGCAGATAAGAAAATAGCTTATTTGTATGTGTCGTTGATATGAATGATGTGCTATCAATTTATCACATTAAGTAGGAATTGACATCATTGCCTAGAATGAAATTGGACCTCTTTTTTTAAGACAGGTACCACTTCTGTTCTTGGGTATCGATCATTTAGAAATTGGGCCCTGGCAGGATTTTTCTAAAAAACACTTGTGACTTATCCCATCAGATTATCCTTGACAAATGTTAACAGATATGGGGAGAGGAGGCAGGGGAGGACAAAAAGAAACTCCTTGCTTAAACATTGTAAATAAGTCTTTAACTTCAGGGAAATCCGGATGCTAAAACTTGTCACAAGGACCCAGATGGGAGCATTAATGTTTCTCCAAGGAAACTCTTTTTTCATTTCTGAAACAGTTTGTCTGATATCTGGTGGTCAAGATTCTGCAAACACTTAGGTATTAGAGTATTCCAACTGCTGAAATAAACTCAGACTTAACACAATACAGTTGATTTCTTACTCAAGTCATTGTCCAGTGTGGGAGTGGGGAGGGGTAAGAGTTTCTTCCTCACACAGTTATACAGGGACCCAGATTTTTCAGTCTAGGGGGCAAACCATGGCCTGTGGACTATGCAGGGTTTTCACATTTTTCCAATGTTTAAATACTTTAAAAATAACAAGAATGGTAATATTTTGTGACACATGACAATTACTTGCAATCTAAATTTCTACTGGCCCATAACAGCGCCCATTTTTTTTCACTTATTGTCTATAGCTGCTGTCCTGCTACAAGGGCAGGGTTGAGTGGTTGTGACAGACCATGTAGCCTGCAAAGTCTAAATATTTTCTATCTGTCCTTTATAGGGAAACGTTTGCCAAACCCCTAGTCCAAGGGCTTGGCAGTCTACCATAACAAAGGAAGAGAGAGGGACCCCCCGGGGGATCTCACAAGAGGTTTCAGGGCAAGGCTAACACATGGCTCTGCCTACCCAGTTGGTTGCAACACAAACATGAATCCCTGAAACCTGCAAGGGAGGCTGGGAAATGCAGTCCAGTGAAGCGCTGCAGACGTGAGAGCACACGTTTGGGTGGACAACAGTCAATGTCTACCATTTTGTACAAGAAATGCATTTTTGTTGACATCCTTGAGCTGTGGCCTCAACTCTTGTCTTCACATGATTTCAAGATCTATAAATGCACGAGCTCTTTTCTTCCCCCTCCCTATGCTGTCATTCTTTCAGCTCATCACCCTTTGTTTTCTCAATGTGCGTAGTCACAAAATGAAAGACAAGTTGTTTGGTTTTTGTTTTTAGATTTTTTTTTTCTTTCTTTAGATCAAGTGAGCAACGGGCTGAAAACAGCAGGAGTGTCCAATATTGAGCTGGGTTTGACAGGCTCATTTGTGTATTTACTGACTAGTCATGCAAAAGGCGTTTGAAATAGCGATCAAAGCAGTGTTTTATTTTTCTGAATCCTGTCGTCTTTCTTTTTGGTCTGATTGCACCTGCCGTTGTTTGTGAGTTATTGTCAAATTGGCACCTTCCCAAAGGGTAGTGTTTCATTGGAGTTTAAATTTCGTGTGAGAGTAGAAGCTCCTATAAATTCAAAGATTGTGATTGGCCAGATTTTCCTTTAAAGACAGATGAAAGAGATAAATAACACGAATAAACCAATCAGATTTTAGTATTTCTACAGGGAGTACTTTCATAATAAAACCCAGTAGGAGCCTTGATTTTCTTTGGGCTCCTGGGAATTACCTGACATCACAAATAGCTTTAAAAAAGCTGGCAATAAGAGAAATTTTAAACATTTATCAGTACACCAAAGGCAGGGTACAGAATTGGTATTTGACTTATTACATTCAGGAGATTTATCTGCTCTGGACTCAGATTGGAACAGGACTGACTTAGACCTTCTCCAAGTAGGTCACTTTTATGCCATCAACATTGGGTCTTTGAAAGTTCTTGGAGAGCCTAAGTTACAATTGCATGGAGAGTGGGAGGTGGAAGTTTGTTTGAACTAGCAACTCAATGCTGCCTAGAGACAGGCCTTTGGGCATGTCAAATTTCTTCTTTTACCTTCAGTTCCTTTCTCTAATTTATATTTGCGGCCATTCCAGCCTGGGCTTCCTTCAGTCCGCATGTGCTCCTGCAGGCCTTTCAGCCTCCTGTGAACACCTTGTCCCACATCACCCAACAGGGCCCGAGTTCTGCAGAGCACTCCGTACCTATTCATAAAGGTGTCTTGACAGCTTTGGACAGGGTCTTCCTTTTCTGACTCCGGCCCACTTGAGTGATGGATTCTGAGGCCTCTGGTGGCTGAAATGAAGTGATCCTATGCAGTATATAACTTCCATCAAGTTCAGTAGTTGTCAACTAGGGATAATTTTGTTCCCAGAGGCATTTTGGGTATATGACTGGCAGCGGGGGATCTTACTGGCATCTAGTGAGTGGAGGCCAGGGACGCTGCTAAACCACCTGCAGTGCACAGGACAGCCCTCACGAGAAAGGATGATCTGGGCTAAAATTGCCGAGTCTAGTGCCAAGGTTGAGAAACCCTGGGTTAGAGGATTCTTCTAGGCTGAATGACCCTGGAATTCTCCTAATACTCTGGTTATGACCAAAGCGTAAGCCCCTAGGTATTGAGTCCTAGTGACTTAACTTCCTACTCCTTCACTTTGGGCAGACGGTGTCCTGTCGGAAGTCTGGTCATACAACAAGAGGTTGTCATGATGTTCGTGATTTATTGCCTCATCTTCCTTAAATAGTATCCCGACAGTGCCACACATCGGAATCACCTGGGGAGCTTTAAAATAACCCTAGGACCTAGGCTGCACCTCAGACCAATTATACTGGATTAGCAGAGGATGGGCCCCAGGCTGGGGTATTTTTTTTAAAGGTCCGCAGGTGACTCCAGTGCACACCCGTCTAAACCAGACCTCCCACTGCCTACCAGAGTTCTGTCATCCTTATTTCTTCCATGACTGTGGACCCCTAAAAGCACCACCCTGGAGGTGCTGGGGCAGCCTCTATCCCACACAGAAGCAGCAAATGTTCCTTGTTTGTCATTTACAGCTTTGTAACTTACACATATCAACGTGATGTTGCCAAACCCCAGTATTTGAGATTTTGCAGTGAAAACACACTTCCAGCTTGTTTGTTTGGATACGAGTAGGGTTTCCTTTTTTCCAGTTGAGATGTCTCTTCTCTTCAGGCAGAAGAAATGTTCATTTTGCCTGTGAGCCTGAGCGGGGGGAGGATTTGGCACCCTTGGGCGCTGTCTCCTCCATGCTACATTGTGGGGTGGGACTCTGAGGAGTAGGAAATTTTTAAATTTGAAACTGCCTTCATGTTGTCATGAAAGTTCTTTTGTCAAATTAGGAGGATAAAATGCTTATTTGATTGAATGAATTATTAGCTCGATTTGGAGCCGTTTCTATTTAGACGTATGGCGTATGAGCCTCCCTTCGTGTTGGCGCCTAGACCCACAGATGCTGTGGGTGGGCGTGCAGGGAAGAGGCTTGCGTCGCTTACGTAGTTGCCTGCCTGAGCCCCACTTTAATCTGGCCCTGACTTCCTTGGAAAGCACCCCTGCTCCGAGATGATAAGGAAAGCAGGGAAACGGTGGTTAGAATTCTTCCTTCACAAAAGGACTGTGTCTGTGGCCTGCCCTGAGGCTGATTCAGCTCATAAACTTCTTATCAAAAGAGATCCCAAGAGTTGAGAAGTGCCAACAAGTGCTTTGTCAAACCCCAGATAGTTACTGTGCGTACTTACCCAGAACAGTAAAGATCATTGACATAACCCAGTCTCTTTTCCAAGCTTTTCTCCTCTGTCACGAAGTCATCTTTCCTTTCCCCGGGTCTGAGGCTCAGTCCCAGAGAGGATGTGCAAAGCCACTCACCATGGATGGGTTGCCACAGAATCGCCTGCCCTGTGAAAGGTTCCCGCGCCTTCTGAGCCAGCCAGGGATGCCAGTAGTGTTCTTCCCCACTTGGGCTTTTGCAAACAGATGTTCTGACAGCTCACCACTGCTTCTTGTGATTCATTTCCTTCGAATTACTGAACCCTGGACCTCACAGGGGTTCTGAAAAGAAGGCTTCACAGTCTGATTGCTGCTCTGATAAAAGTCAGAGAAGTCTTGGTTCACATTGCATCAAAATGAGGTGATCTGTCCTGTTTCTGAAAGCTACTATGCACTCACTTGACTGAAATGGAGACTTTTAATCTCCCACCATATTCTGATAGGTAAAGGTTACATTTCTGTGTGTTAGCAGACAAAATGCAAAAGTGGTAGAGAAATACTTGCAGGACTATTCAGCTCTTAGCATCATTTCTTCATTGTTGGTCCAGGGTACAGTGACTTGCTATGGAGTCACTGAATTCCCAGATGAGCCTGTTAATTTCCTTGGGCTTTTTGGTGTTCATTCCTTGAAATTGGAGTGATACTAACTGAGGTTATTTTTAAGGATTTAGTTTTCACATTCTCCGATAATGCTCTTAAACCACTTAGAGTCATAGGAAAAAAGGCATATTTTCTCTTTGCACAATTCTTATGGTAATTTCTGTTCTTTTTATTGACTGATGAGAAATAGTGCAGACAAAAGGAGATACATTTTGCATGAGATTCCTGAACCAGTTTAGCATTTTTTAGCTCATTTTAGTATAATTTTTCCTGGACACCTTAAAATTAAGGTCTCACTTTCCATTAATGGGATGGCCATAAAGTAGAGTATCATTACACTGCCAACAGACGAGATTCTCATAACTTAAAAAGAAGGAGATGAAAAATTCAGAAACAAGATTTCTGTCAACCTAAGTAAATGGTTTAAAACTAAAAGTGTGGGCAACTAATGAGCCTCGGAGAAGATTTTTTGGTCTGATGGACCAATGGTTGGAAACTTAAGAGAATTACAGAGTTTGTGAAATTTGTCTTGAATTTTCTTGCCTCACAGTTTCTTCCCCCAACTTCCTTGTGTCTAGATCAGAGATTCTCAACCTCAGCGCTATCGACATTTAGGGCAGCATAACTCTTTGTTGCGGGGGCTCTCCTGTGCATTGTAGGGTGTTTAGCGGCACCTCTTCTGCACACTAGGTATCGGTAGCATCCCCTCCCCAGTTATGACAAACAAAAATGTCTCCAGACATTGTCAAATGTCCCCTGTGGGACAGGAGGAAAATCCCTCTTCGTTGAGACCTTCTGCTCCAGTGGCTTCCAGTCACTGGGTGCTCCATGCTACCTTCTGGAGTTCTGAACTCATCCTACCAGTAACCCATCCCCAAGTGCCCTCTTCTGGAGTATCCATGCTCCAAAATCATTGTTCTTTCTCCCCTAGAACGTGACTCTCACAGCGGAAGGGTGTGGTTTGTCACCGGTTTAAAGTGGTTCGTACTGGTGCATGAATGTCTCATGGGCTGACCTCAGACACATTCACATTTTAAAAGAGGAGTTTGTTAAATTAGATGTCTAATTAGTGTAAAATAGGAAACCAGCTATCACTTTACTATTTGTCACTTGGTCTTTTTTGAGACTTCCAGCAATTATATCTGATAGGTAAGGTTATGGAAGAGGAAATTGAGCCTCTGGGAGATTATGTTATGTACTATAAACAAAGTCAGGCGGCTTGGTATAACAACACAGGGATCCCATTCAGGTCTCTTGGATCTTAGCCTGGTGTTACAGGTATTTTGAAAGGTCAAGAGAGTCTTTCTAGGTGCTCCCCAATTGTCCCAAGCAATCACTAATACTCTTCCTTTTCTACCTCCCACCTCCCACCCGTCATAGAAAGCCATCTTCTTTTATACCACTTGGTTGTTCCTTGTAAATCACAAAAAGAGTATTCAAGAAGTGAAATTCCAAGAAACTGACATGTTAGTTTGAGCTTTATTGACGTTGGGGCGGGGATTACCAAGTTTAATTCCACCTGCTAACACTCTAATTTTCTATATAGGCTTCTCAATCTCTCCAGTTTCAAGCCTCACTTACTGCAAACAAAAGTAAGAACAAGACTCTTCTTCATACTCCTCTTATGGGGGATGATATGCTCTTGCCTTACTATTTTCACAAGAGGTATTTTGATAGTCCTTGTAGAGGTCCAGCTGATTACCTCGTAATTGATTTCTTGGTTTCCTGGGGAAATGTTAAGGGATTCTGTAACACGTTAGCAAACTTCTAAATACTGGGAAAAGTTGTTAAAGGTCATGGGCATGCATTTTATGTTTCACAGCTATGAAATTATTTTTTAAAGTGTACTGTTTTTATAATTATATTGTAGCAAATTTGGAAACAATGTAAAATGACAAAGAATAAAGCAAATTACCCATAATTCCACTGCTCAGTCATAACCACTGGTGACATTTTAGTGTCTGTCCTTTTAGTCTTTTCTCCCTACTCACATACATTTATGAAGAAAACAAACACATTGGAATCGTGGTAGTCATAGTATTTTTATGCATAAAAGATTGTGGGCATTTTCTAGAATCATTATTTCTTTTCTGATGACTGCATGTGCTCTGTTTTGTCATATCATGATATTATATGTATTAAAATAAGTTCTTCTCTTAAATCTTGAATATAATAGACACAAAAACATTAAAGGCATTTTGGGGAGCATACTGTAAATCCCTTGTAGGATTAAATTTTATTAGGAAAATACAGACAAGGTAGAGGAAAGCATGGATGCCTGGACTTGGTTTTTTGTGAAAGTCGCAGGTCCGACTAGGTTCCACAGAGAAAAGGTGGTGTTAACTTCAGCAGCCATATTTCGTAGGGCGACAGATTGACTGGGAAAGCATGAGCAGTTCTGGCTGGCAGTGAAGCAAGGGGGACAAAACCCCAGAAATAGGAGCGCCAGTTCCTGTGGCCATTGAGGGGCTTTGGTGCCTTGGAGCAGCTGGATGGAAGGGCAAGGGGAGAGAAGTTTGCTTTCTATTTAATCTAGTTTTCCAGGGCAAGAAGTGCTACCATCATCATCTCCAACACACATTTATTGACTCTTTTCTGTTTGGTAGACCTCTCAGGAAAGTGGGATGTGTTTGAAAGTGTCTGCTTCATACCCGGAAATATATTGTGAGAGAAGGAGGACCCTTTGGGCAGTTCTTACAGAGACTTAAGCCATCCAGATCATTCCTTCAGAAACTTCTAAATTATCAGAAGACAAGAAAGATGTTAATAAGTTATTTTAATGTTAAAGTGGTTATGTTGGATTTTGGACAAAAAAACCCCAAGCTCATCAAGTTGGATCATGCAATTATGTGTGTATTGGGTATCGACACTCAGAGCCCCATATGTAATCAGTGTGCTCATCAGTGTAGGACTTAGTGTAGAATATAATTTTTATTGGGTAGAGTACATATTTAAGCTTATTTTGTATTAGTTATAATTATTTGTTATATATACATATACACGCATATCCTTTCGTGCACTTTTTTTTAGTGTTGTACGCACAAAGGGCAAAAAAAAAATTCTTTTTTTTTGGTATGCTGAAGGTCCCCTGTGATGTTTATTCTGCTAGAGGTTTGCTTAGTGACTTCATTTCCATGCGCACACTGTGATACCAACTGGAAACCGCTTGTCCATGGAGCAAGTTATAACTGAGCATTTAACCGTGTCTTTTGTCATCCCTACATGAAGTGTTATTTTAGGCTTTTTCTTAACATTTTTCCTTGGTAATGATTATTTTCACAGCAAAATAGGCCAACAAGATCACAAAACATATCTTAAACTTCCGATGGGTAGGTTATAACATCTTTTGAATTCTTAAGGTAAGTTTTTTCAGAATACCATATGCAAATACTTCTCTATAAAATTAGAATTTCCAGGTTTGACTAGATGTTTCTTTAGCAAAATTCATTGCTAATGAAAACTGAATATACCTTTGTGGAGATTGGTACATATTATAAAGTTAATTTCATATAGCAAAGCATAATACAGAAATTACTTAAAGGCGTAGTTTCTGTATTTCTGTTCAGTTGACTGCCCTAGGGTAAGAAAATAAAAATTTCACTCAATACAGTGAAAATTAAAATTTGTTTAATTTAGTGACCTTATATTGTCAGAATTTTAAATTTAGCCTAGAACTGCTATTAAAAAGAGAGATCAGTGCTAAAAAAAAAATTAAAAAATAGTCTGTTCTTCTAATCCTCAACCAAATGGCCATAACTGCCAATTTATCCAATGGCCAAAGTGCTTTGTGTTAATTAAAAAAAAAAAAAAAAGCAACCACCCAAGTAGCAGGGCTGGGGTTGGATGCGAGCCATGCCACTTGTGTGGGGATTGTGGAATTGCAGGTGGAGAATGCAGAAAGTGCGTGTTGTGTCTCGTTGATCCTCTGGCCAGATGTCCGCAGTAGAGCTGGGATGGCCAAAAGCCCCTTGACCTTTCCCCTTCTGTCCCCTTGCCCCTGTTGGCCTCTGCTGGAGGAGAGGCCTTTGCTCATGAGACTCCAGCCAGGCTCAGGGCCTAGCCTCTGGTTGTCTTCTGGCCAAGACACCAAAGCATCCTGCTGGAATTTTTTCTTCCCCTGTTCAAAACTAGCCTCGCTGAGCACTGATCTGCCACAGAAAGAATAGCACTTCCAAATATTGCCAGTGGAATTCAAGATTTGGTAAAATGGCCTGATGTTCAGAAATGAGACAAAATCTTGGGCAGTTCCCTTAAAGACTTAGGAGACCCTGGGGATCAGAGCAAGGGGCAGGTGTCATCCACAGGAAAGTCGAGCAAATGCCCTGTGGCTCCTAGGTAGGGCGGACAACGTCGCGGTCTGGCCTGGATCCCTTTATAGCCTTTGTACTGTTTCTGTGCCCTCCGCTAGCCCTTTCTTAGTAATTCCCTTTGATTACTAGAACCTGCGTTGCTGATTGACTAGAAGGCTGGGAGGACTTGGGACTTTATGGCCCTATGCCCACCGCCTACCCGCAAACACACAGCTCTGAGGAGTGGCTGCGTGGGGCTGGCACACCGAAGCCCTAACCCTGTGGCTCAGGTCAAGACAACCCTGAGGTACCTCACACTTCAGAATCCCCAATGGGAATTGGGCAGAAGCTACCCTGTACTAGACATTGCCTGGGAGTCTGCTCCCCTCTCCGCATCAGCAGGTGTTCCAGGGGGTACTGCCTTTAGGGTCCTTTGCACACTCGCCCCTTCTTCTGCTGGAGAGCCTGGACTCAGATAACAAGTCGGTGTACACATTTAGGGAGGAAAGGAGAGATAAGGAGCACTGAGGCCAACGCCGCCATGTTCTAGTAGGCTGTGTGGCTTCACCGTTAAGAGCAGAAGCTCTAGACTCTGAGGAACCTTGGTTCCACTGCCAGCCCTTCCTTCGGTAGCTGTGGAACCTTAGGGAAAGTGGCCCACCTCTCTGAGCTGCCCTTTCCTTACAAAGTGGAGGAAGAATAGAACCAAACTCATAAAGCTGGTGTGACGCTTAAAAGAAATAATGCTCAAAAACATCTGTTCATGGCCCATAATGAACCTTCAATAAATGTTAGGTTTATAGAAAATCCTGTTCTTAAGATTCAAAGGCATCCATATGTTTAGATAATTTTCTATAGCACAATTCAAAGACACTTTATGAGACAGAGCAGTGTCCCCATTTTGTAGGGAAGGGGATGGGCTGAGAAAAGTCTGTGTGCTCAGCTGCATGGTTTGCTGGGTGTGTGACTGGGACCCAAGACTCTGGACTAGCAGGGCACTGCTTTATCCATGGTACACATAGTCTGCTGGCATCGAGTGGTCTGACATTTGGGGAATATGTTTGCTTGAACCCCTGAGCACATTGAATTCCCAGTGTAAAAATGGCCACGAGGTTTTTAAAAATCAGAAATAGTCTATCACTAAGGAAAGAAGTGTAAGATTAGAACCACAGTAAGAGTGTGTCCTCTAACTGTTCTTTGAAAGCCACAAACAATAATAATATTTCATTAAATGAGAGTCTTTCTTAATTACAAATGATTCCAATCTCTGATATTGATTCTTCTACTTGATCTAGAGGAAATGAAAGAGATTTTAGATGATGGTGTTCTTGGAAGCTCTTGGATCTGTGAATTTGAAAATGTCACATGGAAAATCTGAAGGTCGTGTGCATAAATCTACATATGATTGTGTTCATGTATGTGTTGATTACTTCCAAAGAAATTCAGATCAGGCATATGGAAAACCGTATGTACGAGGAGGAAGAGACAGGTGTATTCAATACATTAAAGCGCGGAAATCTCACCTGGTCAGGCTGTGGTCAGACTGTGTGGAGGGCATGGGTGACTCCAGTCTTTAAGGTATAATGCAGTGAAAGTGACAGCATTTCACTAGTTTAGGCGGGAAGGTCCAAGATAGGAAATCTATTTAGAAGTAGGACTTTGAATAATATATAAAGGACTTCAAATTATATTTGAGTTTCCTGGAGGGTTTGGGGCCGCCAGGTCTGAGACATTTCAGCTCTCTGAGAACATCCAGAGGACAGAACAGTTGTAGTGAAAAAGAGACAGAACGATGTCCTCTAAGTCAGGGTCTCTATTTTTTGTTTGTTCATTTGAAGCAAGATACAAATACAAGTGAGACATGCAGAAATGTAGGAACGAACTGGGAGGGTTGTGATCTGGATGAAGGTGCAGGATTCTTGCCCAAGATTCTGGAAGGTAGAACAAAAATTGGAGGAGGAAAACTCTGGTGAGTGGACCATAGGATGCACCTTCTTACAGCTCAGCCGTGAACAGTGAGTTGTCCATCACTAGGGGTGTTGTCCACTTATCAAAGATGTTACAGAAAGCTTTGGGTAAGATGTGACTCTCCCAACTTCTAGGAATCTTTCATTTTAACTTTCATAATCATTTGTGGTCCCTTATAATTGACACATAATCAGTGTTCTTAAGGTATTTTTAAAGTGTCGTGGATTTTATGCCCTTGTGATTTTAGTGAGTCTAGTTAAGAAGCTGTGTCTTGAAGTCAAATAGACCACATGTAATATCATTGTCTTTGACTGAAAGCAATGCATCTTAATTATTGATGCTGCTTCTCATATAAAACTGAAGATTATATTTTTTCAAAAGGACAGGATTATTCCAAGCATATTTTTAGTTAAAGTAATTGGAAAATGTGTCTGTGTAATGTAATAATATGTTCAAAGTGTTGGGAGGGAGAGAGAGGGAAGGGATATAAGAATTCAAGGAATGAGGGAGGGACGGACTCAACACCAGTAATTACCAGAAAAACTACTTCTCAAGGATGGTTTGAAATAAAAGATATTTTCCAGTAAACAAAACACAAGAGATTTTCTACTTAGAGATGGCAACTAAAGAGTGTGCTCCAGGAACAAGGGAGTATTATTGGGAAAGCATGTAAATAAGTTTTTTTCCCTTTCTCCAGAAAGGGAGGGTCACCATGAAGGGATATATTAATTTAGTATAAAATATGGTGGTGCAGTATCCTTTGGAAAAAATTAGATTGGACAAAGAGCCCATCTGTAGGCTACTGCAGTGATTGGAGCATTGGAGGAACAGGAGTATTGAAAATAGAGAAATAAAATGTTAGAATCGACAAGACTTGATGACTAATGAGATGTAAGGAGTAAAAGCCTAGCGAGGAGGCCAGGATGGACACCAAGGTAGATGCTGGTGTCTTTTAGCAAGACAGGAAATAGACAGACTTGGGGACAAGACCCTTAGTCTAGTTCTGAGACTGGTTACAAGATATTAGTGAGACATCTAGGTGGAGATGTCAAGTGGGCAATTGAATATATTGGTATAACCTGGAAGGCAGCTGAGGCAACTTGCTTTAGGATTCAAATAAAATTATGTAGATCCCTAGTCAACACACGGTGAGAGACACAGCGCTCCCAGGCTCTGGGATTCTTGACAGCAGGGCTGGTAGTAGGGGGCCTGCCTGCGAATTGCTTTCTGCTTGTCTCAGTCTAAATTTCTGCTTCTACTGAATTTGTTCAGTAGACTGATGGCTTCCTTATCCTCATGTGCTCATGTCTTTCTCTTCCAAGTGTGGAACAGAGCCCCATTTTATTGATCATATCAACAGCAATTATATACACAAGGCATTTATTTAGCAAAATTGAAATTCTGGGGACTTGGAGGGGTTGACATTAGATTAATTGCTTTTTTTTTTAAATTGTTCTTTTCAAAAATTGAAATATAGTCAATTTATAATGTTATGTTAGTCTCTGTTGTAGAGCATGGTGATTCACTTATACAGACATTCTTTTTAATTTTTTTAATTTTTAATTTTTAAAATTTTAAAAACCTTTTAGTTGAATGTTTACAATGTGTACAGTTTACAATGTGTCAATTTCTGGTGTACAGCATAATGTTTCAGTCATACAGATACATACATACATTCATTTTCATATTCTTTTTCATTACAGGTTACTACAAGATACTGAATATAGTTCCCTGTGCTATACAGTATAAACTTGTTTATTTTATGTATATATTCTTTTTCATTATAGGTTACTGCAAGATAGCAAATATAGTTCCCAGTGTTTTATAGTAAAACCTTGCTGTTTATCTATTTTATATATAGTAGTTTCTCACTTCCTCTAATTAAATATCTGGTTAAGAATCTCTAGTTAAATATCTCGGCACACTTATAATCCATTCATGGCACACCAGTGTACATAGGCAGTGGACATTATTCCACAATTCTTCCTAAGCCCCTAAATGTTTGTTCCACTACCGTTGATGAAATCAAATTATCGTCTCAGTGTTCTCATTTATTTAATGACTAAGATATAGTGACTCTGTAAACATACTTCCCAGAAAAGATGTTTTCTCCCAAGCATTAGACATACCATCCAGCTTCTTATTTAAATTTTGATTATCATCAAAAGTGATTGTGTTGAAGTGATTCTTCAGAGTTGATGTTTCTTACTTGGTTTTACTAGTGTAGCGTCTCTTGCCAACATTTTCATTTTCTTTATGCTGTAATTGTTAGGTGCTTACGAGTCATTCTGTTTCACCAGTATTTGGCTTTATGACCTTTTCTTGCCCATATGGATGGATGAGGACAGTCTCTTAATTGAAAATGTTGTCTTGGGTTTTATCACACTTGTGGTTTCCCTTTTCTTTTTTTTCTTCCTTCTTCCCTCCCTCCTCCCCCTCTTCCTCCTCTTTTTTTTTTTTTTTTTTTTTTTTTGCTTTTCTACCATCTTACAAATTCTAGATAAGTGATTTACTCTTTCCTTTGCCTTCTAATTCCAAAAACACAAAAAAGCCAACAAAAAAGGATTATGCTTTGATTCTTGACTCATTTTCCATGTAATGATGCTTGAGGCCAAAGACTCTTCTTGTTATTTTATTATCTTGCCATTTCTAGCCTTATGGAAGTCAGAATAAATCTTTTATTTGCTCTGATTTTTTTCCTCTTATCTTTTTTTTTAATTTTTAAATTATTTTTTATTGAGTTATAGTAATTTTACAATGTTGTGTCAGTTTCTGGTGTACAGCACAATGCTTCAGTCATACATGAATATATGTATATCCATTTTCATACTATTTTTCACCATAAGCCACAAGACATTGAATATAGTTCCCTGTGCTATACAGTATAAACTTGTTTATTTTATATATACCAGTCAGTATCTGCAAATCTCAAACTCCCAGTCTATCCCTTCCCAACCCCTTCCCTGCTGTTAACCATAAGTTTGTTTTCTATGTCTGTAAGTCTGTTTTCCTCCTACCTTGCCCATTGGACCGTAAGAAGTGTCATGGTGAAGAAGATTACATGAGAGACCTCTCTATTCTATCAGGTGTACTGGAAAGAACATGGTTTTTTTTTGTTTTGTTTTGTTTTGTTTTGTTTTCCAGTTAAACGAACCTGGGTTCCAGTCTTGACTCTGCTGTTTATCAACTGCATGATCTTGGAAAATAAATTATGCTGAGTCATTTCTTCACCTGAAAAAAAGAAAACCCTAATGCCTGCTTTATGTACCTCGAAGAACTATTTTACGGAGTACATGAGAAAAACACTTAGAATTACCTTGCCTTGTGCTGGGGACATAGTAGATGTTAATAATTGCTGCTTATCCTCTTGTGATGTCTTCTACAGAAAAACCTCCGTATGTGCTTCCCTCCAGTTTCAGATGATACGCTGTCCCTTCGTTTGCTGAAGTTACCCCTGTCTCTGTATTCCTGTTCCCTGTCCCTCTTACCTTCTCCAGGGTCTTGATGTTGACGACGAAGTGGAGAAAGGTGTCTACCAGACGCAGAGTCCCAGCTACATGCCAGGCACTAGGCGAGGTGCTTGATGTCTGTTACCTCAGACTCTCACAACTGCCCTGCAGCGTAGGGGTTGTTACCTCTTTTCCCAGATGGCAGTCCCTTTGTGGCTGAGTTTGTTTTATCTCTACGATCCGACCTAACTCTGGGGTTTCTGTGGAATAATTTTATATATATATATAGTGTCGTGCCCCAGGTTTGTGGCACTTGCCCTATGCATCTGTTTATCTGGCTTTTCCTGAGTTAGATCCTTTTATAAAAAACCAGTGATCTAGCAAGTGAAATGTTTTCCTCAGTTGTGTGAGCTGCTATATAGCAAACTCATCCAACCCAAGGTAGGAGGCATGGGATCCTTCGATTTATAGCCAATTGGTCAGAAGGACAGGTGACAATTCAGACTTGGGGTTGGCTTTTAAAGTGGGAGGAGTTCTGTGGAACTGAGCCCTTCACCTGCGGGGGGACGACGCGATCTCCAGATAGAGAGGAGGCCCCCCAGCTGGGGTCGCAGAGAACTGCTGGGCGGAGGCAGACGCTCCGCACATTGTCATCGGGCGCGTTGGGAGCGCGCTAGTAGTGCGAGCGAAGGAGAGGGCCTGGGAGGAGTGAGCGCTTCCCGCTCAGCGTCCAGCCTGTCGCGTGTTGCTTCTTCATTACTCTCATAGGTTCTTCTCATATTAGCGTTTTGTACTTGGGTGTCCCTGGTTGTGATCTTGGCCTTTTTCCCTTCTTAGTCAACGTGCATTCATTTCGCGGCCTCATCCTTTTGTGGTTGTCACCTGTATGTCAGTGACTTTAAAATCTAAGTCTCCGTATCTCTTACCTGAGCTTCAGAAGGATACGTCCAACTGCATATGTCTCACATACCTCTAACTCAGCCTCTCCAAAAAGTACCTCTCTAGTTACATCCAAAGGATTTGTTTTCCCTTCTGTATTCTCACAGTAAGCGACCCCACCCAGTCACCCAAACAGAAACCTAGTGGTAACCATCAATTCTGGCTCTTTACCAATGTCGCCTCCTCTGTGTAACTCTGAACTAGCTCCCTCAGCTTCTACCCTTCCACTGCCTGGTTCTCATTTTTTTATCCCTGGATTGTATTTCACTAGCTCTTGAGGGTTTCACTTATTAATCTTACTTCCTTCAAATCCATTATCCCCAGTGCCATTCTGGTACCGGAATGTTCTCTCTGAAATGCTAACTGTATGCAGTTGTTTCCCGTTCACTCATCAGTGACTCCTAATTAACGTACCAATCCAAGCTCCATAACGTGGCATACAAGGCTGTGGCTGACCTCTTTCTCCATGACTTCTGCCTTGCTGTGTCACTGCCCTGTGTCTTTCCTGAAGCTGACGTCTCTCCCTAGATGCCCTTTTCTCTTCTCTGCATGTAGCGAACTCCTCTTATCCTTCAAGTATCTCTTAAGATGCCTTTAGGTTGGCTCAAATCGCCCTCCTCTGGGCTCTCCTCGCACCCTGTGGTTTTCTCTATCTTTGCACTGGGATGGTTTACAGAAATCCCTGTTTACGTGTCCCTCCCAAGAGTAGCTTCCCTGAGGGCAGGGCAGCATGTCCCGGTACCCGACATAGCAGTTTCTCGAGCGTTGTAGATGCTGACTGAACATTTGCTGAACAGAGCTGAGCTTGCAGAGGACAGAATCACCTGGATGGGGTTTTGAGCCTGGACATGACCACAGATGATTGCTCATCATCCCCTACAGGAGAAAAAAGATGCTTTACTTAGTAAAAGTCTGTGAAAATGGCATTTCAGAATCATTAAAGCTGACTCGAATAGAATGCAAAATAGACAAAGCTCTAAATTCTGTCTGATTCTCTGAGTTTTATTGATTTAAGAAAAAAAAAAGAAGCAACAGTGTTTTGATGCTTCCTAGAACCTCTGACTTCAAAAGCTGGTGATTTGCATTTATCCTCTTAAAATGCCATCAATGCATCTTTCCTGCCCAAGTGCGCACCACCAGGACGTGACATTTAGGGAAGAAGCTATCGAAAGCTGAAGGACTGGCAGACATCATTTTGGTGATAAAAGCTACAAATGGCTGAGCTCAGCAAGAGGCCAGAAAGAAAAGGGAGTTAGCACCCCCAAGGAAGTCAGGGTACCATGCACATTGTATTCAACAGTAAGTAAGGCTTTCATATTTTTAACTCTTTGTTATGAAAATTTCTAACACACATGAACAGAATAGTAGAACAACCCCTCATGTCATTCAGCTTCAACAATTATCAACATTCTTCTATAAATGAATCGCTGTGCTGTACACCAGAAATTCACGCACTGTAAATCGACTATACTTCAATTAAAAAAAAAATTACCAGCATTCTGCCATTTCTAGATCATCTCAACACCCAGACAGTCCCCATTCCCAACTCTTTATATATTCAAAAGCACAAGGCCAATATGCCTATGTTAAAAATATTTCCATCCTGAAATTAATAACAGAAGTATGATATATTAAATTTTTATTGCTTTAAGTTATAGCGATATCACTTTTGGGGTCTTGTTTACTTAATAAAACATGTGGCAAAAAAACTCACAAAAATAATCGTTGCTCATATGAATGGCATTCTTTGCACTTTTAACTTGTTTGTGGAAGCACTTTAGCAGAGTGGGTTACAGTAGGAGCCAGCAGACTGCAACCCACAGACCCAATCCAGCCCCTGCCTGTTTTTGAAAATAAAGTTTTATTGAAAGACAGGTGTGCCCATCTGTTTGCGTGCTCTTGGGCTGCGAGGGCAGAGTTGAGTCTGCCACAAGTTGTGAGGTCCACAAAGCTTACACCGTTTTCTGTTTAGCTCTTTACAGATGCAGTTTGCCAACCCCTCATCTAGAACACGAGCATCTGTGTGGCCTTAGATGGGTCACTTAATCTCCTTGAGACTGTTTAATCATCTGTAAATAGTAATGAAAGTCAGATCTAATTCAGAGGGTTGTTTTGAGGGTCAAAAGAGTTAATAGATGTGAACGCTTAGGGGGGTGTTGGGCACGTAGGAAGCACTAAGTGCCACCATGATTATCACTATCAGTATTATCAAGTGATGGTGCTGGCGGTGTTGGAGGCAGATAAACCTTTGGGCTTCACAATGCAGCTGTGCCACTTAGGGTTTGAAGAAGTGAGTTATCTGGCTGAGCCTGTTTCTGTAACTGTAAAAGGGAGGTGATAGTCCCCTCCCTGTGAGCCTGCTGTGGGGAATGCAGATGACAAAGCCACGGGTCAGGGCAAAGGGCCATGAAATGAGGCTGCTGATCTTCATGAGTTGCTCTGCTATTCTCCGTTGGGATGGAGACTGGGGCACGGGGATCTTGTAGAGGTCTGAGTACAGACGCTCAGGAAACCTCCCGGGATAATACTCTAAATCTTAGTCAGATTGCTGCAATCCCAAGCCTAGGCCTCAGCTTTGAGGGTCTAGGAGCCTTATTTTGTTATTTCTCCAAGAGCAAGTTTTTCCCTCTTGAACAGACTTTAGGTCATGAGACTGATGCGTCAGCCTGGGAAGTCAGTTTGTACATTTCCTTTAAAATTAGAACTGCTAAAGGGATTGGCCACTTGTAGCCCCAGACCGCATGTTAACACCCATCCATAGAAGGTTTCAAGTGGGTTGAGAACAGGGCCATCTCTTAAAGCTTTTGCTTATTTAATGACTAGTGCTTGACAAGACTATATCCCCATCTCCCACCAGAGGCTGTGCCTTGGGGTGGCCCCAGACAGGGCTGGGATGGATAGTGCCAGCCTTTTATTGTTTGGGTCTCCACTTCAAGCAGAATGGGGAGGGGGCTGTCTGTTGGCCTTCCTTTTGTTACATACATATAGTGAATCAGGTTATGGGCCACCCTGCAGAACTGTGGGCAAGCCCAGGGAGCCCTGAGTTGGGGGAGGGAACTGGGCGGCTCAGGTAGCAATTTTTCACGCACTGGTGTGGCAGGGCGATCTTTTACACTGGGATTTGGTGTACTGGTGGAGCAGCATATACCCTGAATTTTATAAGCCTCAAACTCTGGATGACAAAACACATCCAGAAAGTGAAATCAGAGCCAATGTTCATAAGAGGGCAGGAAAAGAAAGCTATTAGGAATGTTAGCATTTATCTTCATGAAGCAAACATTTGCCTCCTCAAATGAGATATTTATTTGGGAGGAAAACAAAGACTCCCCCAGCATATCCTTGCAATAGTACAAATTTGTTTATAAAGCCAGTTGTGGGTGAAATGAGGTGATTATGGTTTCTGATGTGCATTGCACCTGGTATACTGCTAGCCTTTCATGACAATAAAGTGTATGAAGTGTCTTCACCCCCTGCTTGGATGAGTTGTTTATGTCATTAGGAAGTTGGTAGTGGATACATTATAATAATTAATTTATATCATGCTTGGGAAAACATCTCAGTGTACTTTTCACAATTGTAATAGATTTTAAGGCATATGAATGTAAGGACAAGTACTGAAGTGCATTTTATGTCACACTAACTGCCCATTTTCAGCCCATCTTTCCTAGGTAGACTTTGGCTCAAATTTCAAGCGTATTTTCTCCCACAATCACTAAATTTAGTCTGTGCCATGGATTTTTCTAATCACCTGTTGGTTATAGTTCTTAAGTTCATTAAGGAATAGTACTGATTTTCTATTGTTATCTTGAAGCCATATTGTCATCTTGAATCATATATATATATTCCCTGGAACATTTATTATACAGTATAAATAATTATTTCGTTCATATTTACTGAGCATCTACTATGTGCTGGGCACTGTTCGAGATTCCTGGGAATACAGCAGTAAATAAAACAGCCCTCATTAGCTTACCTTCTAGTGGCGGGAGTAGGAAGTGCAACCAAGTAGATAGAGCCTGTTAGATGACGATAGACTCTGAGAAAAAGGAAGCAATAAGAAGGGGTAAGAATAGGGGGAGGAGAAAAGAGTCAGTTTTAAGTATAGGTAGTGAGCGAAGACCTCACGTGAGGGAGGAAGGATGCCAGTGAAGGCATCTGGGGGCGGGAGAGGTTGGTGGCCACCTTGTCTTGGTTTGTCCCGCCCTTGCTGGTATTTAGCACTGAAGGTCCAACATCCTTAGAAACCCCTCAGTCCCTGTTGAGCTAGGATGGTTGGTGACCTTAGGAGAGGCGACAATGTGCCTGGCATGCAAGAGAGTTAGCAGCAAAACAAGTGGAGCTGGAGAGGAGTGCGTGTGGGAGGAAGTGGCAGTGAAATCAGGTGAGGTGGGGCATCTGATGTGTAGGGCCTTGTCTGGACTTTAAAGGACGACTTCTGACTTGGAATGAAATGCAAAGACAGGGGAGGGGTAGCATCCAAGTGACATGGGTCGATGAAGGCCTGTGCTGCCTTCTGTTTCGAGACTAGAGCAGGGAGCAGGGACGGCAGCAGGGAAACTTGGTAAACTCCTCCAATGGTCCAGGCTCAAGATGACGCTGGCTCAGGACAAAGCCAGGTAGCCACGGAGGTAGAAGTGGTGGGATTCCGGTTGTGGAGTGAAGGAGTGAGAGGAGTCAAGAGGGGGACTCTTTTGAGTTTTTGTCCTGAGTAACTGAAAGGATTAAATGGTCATTTCTTGAGACTGAGAAGAGCTACTGTTTAAGGGGAAGATCAGGAGTTAAGTATAAGATACCTGTTTAGATATGCAAGCGGGAGTGTCCCACAGGCAGTTGGATTTAGAAGCCTGAGGTTCAGAGGAGGGGGCTGGGTGTTGTCATGGGAACTCAAGATGTTCTCCACGGCCTCAGCTCAGGCCCAGGGCTGGTATTTCACAGCACAGCTGCTTTTCACAGACACTTTACAGTTCTGCCCTATATTAGTGTGTCCAAGAATACAATGTGATAATTAATAAATCCATCTCTCCACAACAGGTGTTGATTGGAATTAAGCAAGATGTGAGTGTAGACAACTGTATGTTTGTTTTCCCACAAAACTTTAATGAGTTTGTTTAACATAACAAATTTCTGAAAACCAAGAAACATTTGATTATGCCATAGTGTGTTGTTGAAGAATGCTTACAGCTCCTGTTTGGTTGTTTTCAAAACGTTCTTTTACTAATTTTCAGGAGACACAATTCTTTTGCAGTTATTCTGAACTGAGGAAATTCAGATGGGAAAATATGGAGTTGGCTTGTATTAAGCCTAGTATCTACTGGGAAATCTACTAGTAAAGTCATCTGTTCTCCTCTCCCGTCTCCCACACAGGCCTAGGATGGAGTGCTGTGGGGCAAAGGAGTCCAGTTTTCAATAGAGGAAAATAAAGCCTGATGGTGTACGTTACCCTGCTGATATACTGCAGTAGAAGAAAAAGTTGCCTTGTTGACTTTGGACTAATAGAAAAGCAAGGGTCACCTATGTTTCCGTTCCAGCCGGTAGTGGTCAAGGACCAAGTACATAGTTCTTGACCATGGCTGCACTTTGTACTTACCTGGGGAGCTTAAAAAATACCTGGTTCCCTCTCCCGAAGGTTGTCGTGTCGTTGGTATGGAGTATGACCTGGGCATCAAGATTTTGTAAATCTCCCAAGATGATTTTAATGTGCAGCCAAGTTGCAGAACCTCTGGGATAGACCAGATTCGGATACTGTGGTTTGCTAGTCAGTTCAGCAGTGAAGATTTTTATAGTCAATTAATCAACTTCTAAGAAGGAAAAGGAAGTCCAGTAAATGGAGTAAGTCTTCTGCGCTTGTACGGGGTCTCATTCCTTAAAGTCTTTTGTGGGTGTATTTGAGACTGAAATAAGATAGGTATGGTCCACACACGTTTGCATGTTTTTATCCTTTCCTTGGGAAATAATGTGGGAGATGCACCTCCTCTGATTGTGTGTTCAGAGTGGCCTGCAGCAGATTTGGGAGACTAAATTAGATGTCTATATAATCAACCACTTGCCTTCTTTCTGCACACTGTAGATCTATCCATTTAGGTAAAAAAATTCCTTTAAGCATGACTTTATAAGCACCTTGTAATTTCTCCCCATTCCTTCTAGAATACCAAGTACTGGTCATTTTTACTAAGCTTGCCTATTATGACAGCCCATTTCCCTCCCTTTATAACGTAAAAAAATGTGTAGTGCTCTAAATAGCTCCTTCTTTTTCTAAGACAGATGGGATGCTTGGAAGTGAAATCTTGAAGCATGTTTATTAGTGTAAGTCCTGATAAATTCAGTAACAAATTATTGGTTCACTTTTGGGTTGCTGGCTTTTGTCAGAGTGATGATAATTATGCTGTTATTTGTCTCATTGTTTTATTTTGTTTTATTTTATTTTATTTTTTGTTTTGGTTTTTTTTGGGGGGGGTGGAGCAGTAATTAGGTTTATTTACTTATCTTCATGGAGGTACTGGGGATTGAACCCAGGACCTGCTGCGTGCTAAACATGCACTCTACCACTGAGCTACACCCACCAACCCCCATCTCGTTGGTTTATGTGTATTCTGTACAGAAAATGTTTGGGAGGAAGGGTTCACTTGGATATTATTGGGTCTCCATTGTCATGTGAGGAGAAGCTAGTGTTGCTTTCCTCCAAGCCAGCCCTCACTAGAAGTGTTGCTGAAGAGGGAGCTAGCAGCAAAGGCCTTGAGAAGTGAGGTCCTTGAGCAGAAGTGGAAAGGGCTTTATTTAGGACAATGCATGCCACACAAGTGGAGACTGTCCTTGGGACTCTGTGGGCAGCATCTGTAGCTCTCTTCTGTAGGCTGGACCCTCAGAAGTTAGCTGACAACGTGCGCATTCCCCTCCCCAAATGTGCTGCTGGACTGAGTTGTTTTTGATAAAAGCAATGGTAGCAGTTAAGGTAATTATACACCAAATCTCAGTGGTTTCATACAATAATAAAAGTTTATTTCTTGTTCATATCCCTGGCCAATGCAGTGTGGATCGGGATGGCCCAGCTCTACAGGGTCATTCAGGAATCCAGGCTCCTTCCATCTGGTGGATCAACCTTTCTCTAGGTCTGTAGAGTCATCTCCGTTTAGCTAGCAGGTTGGGAAAAAGAGTAAGGACCTCAAGTGGGAGATTTTCAATTGATCAGGCTTGGAAGGAGCACATTCACTTCTTCTCGTGTTACATTGGCTTCCTGCAGCCATGGCCAATAGAAAGAAAGCGGAAAAACCTAGTCTTCCTGTTCGCCCAGGAAGAGGAGGAGAACCGGGGGTAGCCATGAGCAGTAGCAGGCTCTGTCATAGCCACGGACAGGAACATTTCAGGGGTACAAATATTGCCAACACACAAAGGGCAGGAACCTCCTATTCTATCTCTAGCGGGAGTCTGGGTTCCTGTCTCTACTCTGCACTCATGAAGGGTGAGGGGTCCATTTTTTTTTTTTTTTTTTTTTTTTTTGCCTATAAAAACCTACCGGGTCTCCTCCCAGCCTCTTAGGATGATTTTGAGGGTCAAATGAGCTCGGAGTTGGGACTAACTTTGCACGCATCAGTCTTTCTGTTGTGTTTTGCAGTCTCCAGCGCAGTGCTGGGCATAGCCTGTAGTTGCCTTTCTGTGACTCTTTTTTTCACATCGAAGTTTGATGAGAATAGCACATCATTAGGTCCTTAGGGTGCACAGCCTTCTGCAAGGACTTCTGTTTCTGATTTGGGGGCCCTTACTGCAATACCGAGGGAGTGCTGATATAAATGCCACTTTAAGCTTTACCTTCCTACTGAGACTCAACTTAGAGAGTCCTCCCTTTTCTTTAAAAAATATCTGCATTTCTTTCCCTTCCTAGCAGTTTGGCCATAACGTACTAGAGGGTGAAATTTGACTGTTCTTTTTGGTTTTGAAGCCATTTCCTTCTTTTTCCCCCTGCTATTGCTTACCACTGTGGAAGACTGGGGCTTTGGCTTTCTGTCACATAACTAGGTAATCTAGAGCCTGTCCATAAAATGGTAACCTTTTCAATTACATGAATAAGAGTTTGAGAGAAGCCAAGGAGGCCACCCAAGGTAACTGGACTAGAAACCACGTTGCTTGGCTCATTGGGTGATTGAGGAAAAATGCTTACCTCTTTAGAGGACCTTACTTTCTTCATTAATAATAAAAAAAAATAGTCTTCTCTGAAGCTCTATTAAATCTTCTGGCTATAGGCTCTTTTCTTTACACTGATTGACTGGAAAAGTTGGGAAATAATTTTTTAATGCTGGAATGAAAAGCTTATGACATCTTTGGGATCGGCTATCATTGATAGATGTGTTGTCAGGTCACTTCACATTATTTCTAGTTTATTTTTAAAAGGACTGAGTTTTTGTTTGAAAATATGTGTAAGTAATACGATTATGGCAGCGGTAAGTTTGCTCTCTCCTGGTCAGTGGACATTTTCCATGTCTGAAGACATTTTTGATTGTCACAGCTGAGGGGGGTGTTGGGTACTACTGGCATCTGGTGGGTGGAGGCCAGGGAGCCTGCTAAACACCCTACAGGGCACAGGACCGCTTCCGCCTGCACCCCTCCAGCAAAGCGTATTGACCAAATGTCAGTACTGCTGGGGCAGAGAACTCTGAATTAGACAGATTGTGGAGACTCACATTATCCAGCTTTGGGCCACTGGGATGATGGAGATTCATGTTCAGGAGGAAATAGGGTTTGAATCGTGTGTAACCTAGAGTTCGGAATAGATCGATGAGGGAAGTGAGAAATATGGAGAATATGAGAAGGTGGCCCTCAAACTCATGTGCTTAACTTTGGTCACATTTAATTCCCAAAGTTCTAATAGGCTAGTAGACAGTTCTCTGGTGAAATGCCTGATTCCTGGATCCTTCAGAAAGAACTTTTAGATGCCAAAATAGCCATGTGCTCGCTATACCTAGTATCATTCGCTGGCTCTGGGCCAGCAAAATTCCTTTTTCACTTTAGTTTCATCAGTTTGATGTTTTTATCCTGAGTAATTCTTTATTCTGTAACTCTAATGAGGAATATTCGTTAGCATGCCAAATGCCATTATCTTTTCCCAAAATATGCATTTAAAAATACTTTCTTTGGTTTGTCTTGGATGTACTGCTTAATTGAGCTGTGTGTCAAGTACTTTTCTCTTAAAACTCTGTGACCATCTGGTTGATTCACAACTCCTGAAAACTGAAATCATTGTGTTCATTTCACGAAAGGACTTGCGAGAGGGGGAAAGATACAGAACAGTCCCAATACGGCAGTTAGGTAACTAGTAGGACTAAATGATTATGATCAAGTTATGTGACCGTGTCATGAACTGGAAAAGTTAATTTGCAGGTTCACCTAATGATTGTTTTACTCTTCATTTTCAGATATACATACAGAGATACAGATATGTATACATGCATACATATGGGTGTGTATCTACATATAGATTTCTATGTATACGTGTATATATCCACATATGTATTTATGTATAATATGTCTGGAAAGAATAATGTCTAACAGTCAAAAATTAAGCAACATATTTTTATTGTATTTGCTTACGCATCGTTGTTTCCTTTGTAAATCTATGAAGAGGGCCACAAGGTATGACACTGCCAGCTAAGACAGAATGTTCTTATTGGCGAGCTTGCCAGAGAGTCTAGAGTTGAGTTGATAGTCTTGTGCCAATGTCAGTCTCTTGGTTTTGACAGTGTATCATGATTCCGGAAAGGTGAGTTAGCATTTGAGAAGCGAGGTAAAGGGTACATGGAAACTCTCTGAATTATTGTTGCAATTTCTTGTGAGTCTACAATAAAATGTTTACAAAAACCCAAAACAACTAGGATAGTCTTCCTGCATCCAACAGTAAATAAGTGTAAATAGTTTTCCTAAAAAGAGGACACACCCTGCCTTTTTGTTAGAAAAGGTAATAATACTGCCATATATACTATGAAATTCCTACCACTCAGTTATAAAAAGTATTATTTTGCATATCTGTTAATTAGGGAAACTGTTTTCTAGAAATAGACATTTTTTTAATGTCAACTTTTATCCACATATAATATACCTGCAGAAATCCCAAGTCTACAGCTAGTAAATGTTCACAAATTGAACACACTCATGTAACCAGCACCCAGAGCGTGACGGGAATACCGCCAACATCCAGAGCCACCCTATCAAGGGTGCCCCTTCCGATCCATAATCGGACCCCACTCCTGCCAAGGGTAGCAATATCCTGACTTCAGATACCATAGATTAACTGTGACTGTCTCTCCCTTTGGCCTAGTGAAGTTTCAAGTGCCTCACACACGCTGCCGGGAGAAAGGTGGAGGCCAGCACCCGCCGTCACCACACAGGTTTCTGTTCTCGTGCCCTGTGCCAAGAGCCACCACTGAGCTCCTCTTAGCAGCTCACCTGTGCCTAAAGCTGAGTTGGGTACCCCAGATTTTTTTTTCTTTTGTGGCTTAAATTTGTGAACTCAGCTTGTCATTTCAAGATGAAAGTACAAGATTTTATTCAACTGGAAGTGAGAGCTTTTGCGTGGTGATCAAAAGGTCTGTACTGCATTTTTTGTCATTAATGAGTTCCTTAGACTAGTGCATGTCAGACTATGTGATCATCAGACTCCCCGGGGACCTCCTTAACATGCGGATTCTCATGCACTGAGTTGCAGATTCTGCATTTCTACGAAGGTCCCCCAGCCCGCATACTGACACTGTGGGTACAAGTTAGGGTTATGTGGACTTTTTCTTATAACCAGGAGCAGCACTCTGTGGTGGTCTACCACAGGGACATGAGCCAGATCGCCCAAAATCAAATCCTTGTTCTGCCCTTTCCCTGTGGACCTCAAAGAATTTTCCTCTTCTTTCTCTGCCTCAGCTTATGCACCTGTCAAGTGGGGAAAATAATGGTAGGATTTTGCGAGGGTTAAGTGATACCACACCCGTACAGCACTTTGAGCTGTGCCTGGCTCGTAGTAGCACTTAATAAATGCTGCCATTATTATTCGATGATTGGGCACTTGGGAATATTCTCTGTCAATCATGACATTGAACTTGCAACCACTTGGCCTTCTAGGTAGGTAGGTGCATATTTCTGAGAGAGGTGTTGAGCATAGAGTTCAGTCTTGGCATTTGGATTTGGATGGGCATCATGTCGGCAGCGACAGCCCTGCAGAACCTGGCATCATTAAATGACAAGGAAATGATGGGAATCATTTGAGCGTTGCAAGAATACAACCTCTTGATGTCTGAGCAGCTCCTGATGAAATAAATGCCTGTGGTGGTTGAGTTAGGGTGATTTGTAGAAGGGGCAGTCTGTAAGACTTTGTATTAATTCACCTTCTCTGTCGATCATCTGATCTCAAAGTTCAAAGAGTGAACCTTGACTTATTTGAAATCTGTAACAAGTCTTAGCTAGTAATGGTCAGCTACCTGGTGGAGAGATAAGCCAAGGTGGAGAATAAATATCACACCAAGATGTTTTTAAAAGAAAATAGAATTATGTGAAGCTACAGCTTAATAAAAGAAAAATGACTGTCATTTTAGTCACCAGTGCTACTGACATACCTGCTTAGTCTTTTAAGGAAATCCAGCTCCTGCCCTCTGCTCACTGCGGTCTTGTTCTTTTAGATAAGGACAAAGACTGTGGAACAGTAGGTATTTTTTGTTTGTTTTTGTTTTACAAAATGAACTTGGTTCAAAAGCATTCAGAAAGTACCCAGGAACTTGAAATTTTGAAAGTATTAACAAGTAAATGTCAAAATTTTTAAAGAAGATTGCTGTCCATTTTATTTAATGTACTTGTATTATGCTTTCTGTCAAAGTACAGGGACTTTATTTTTAGCACTTATGGTAATTTGGCTTTCAAATCAGGCACATTCAGAGACACTCGAAATTTTGCAAGCATTAAAATTGATGTAGATTTATTTTAGGGATACCGATTGTTCCAAGAATGAAAAAATCAAAAATGATTAAATAATATTTTATGTAAATGCAGTGTTTAGTCATATGATTTGTTAAGATGATTGGACCCTCTTCACTTATAGGAGTTTCTGGTTCCTTGCGGTGCCAGTCTCACTAGTGGAGGTGGTCTTTTAGTAGAAGCACACTAGAGTTTATAGTGCCAGTTATTAAGGATATTTTTCATGATTTGCTCCTTAGGTGTCTGTATTCTGCTGAGACCATGAAAGGTCTGTGTGCTTCACACAGTTTGTAAAAATGGAGACTATCCATAGAAGTCTCTCTAATGCTTCGTGTGCGGGGACTGACTTTGGGAAGACTTTCCTCTTTGTACTGTATTTGCATTTCTGGGTATCAAAACTGCGTGTCATTTAATTTGCCTCCTTGACTTAAATGTTTCTTTCCTAGGTTGTCACTGTCACTTTGTTTTCCTCCACAGAGGTGACAGTATTTCCGTGCTGCTTTGCCATTTTCGTAAAAGTGCTTATTGCCCCATCATGGAGCAGCGTCACGTCACAAAATTCCATTCATGGATTCATTCATTTGTTTAGTCGTTTATTGACTTATTCATTCAGCAAGCGTTATGGGTCTTTTGTGTGTGGAAGGAGAGACCTACTGAGAGTACAGAATGGGCAGTCAGCACCTTCCACTGGATTTTGTGTTCCCTAAATGGCCTCTACGATGTGGTGGTGTTGTTTTTTTCCTTCTCTTTTAAGATTAAAAAAAAATAGGCTTAGGTATCTGCTCTTTCCAATTAAAAACTAAAGGAGAACTAAAATCAGGCACACATCCAGGTTTTGCGGAGCCAGGAGCTGTTGCGTGATGAGAAGCCCTCTTTAGGAAGAATAATAGGAAACGATGAATACAAATTGCCAGAGCCTCACCCAGAGCCCCGGAAGGAGCCTCACAATTAGGGTCCTGAAACCGAGGCATCATTAGTCTCTCAGCCAATCTACTTTGGAATGAAAACAGGCCTCTTTCCTCTGAACAAATGCATGCTCATTCTTAACTTGTGTGAAAAAGAGATGGCACCGATAGAACCATGAAGCAAAGAAACAACATGATTGGGTTTTACAGCTCATGTCAGCAGCCAAGTGATCCGTTGAGTGGATCCTTCCATAGAATTTGTTTCTAGAGGAAGGAAGCAAAGATGGGGCCAGTCTGCAGCGCTTCTGCCTTCAGTGGGGGGCACTGTTCTAGTTCCACTTGGGATGCAAAGATGGACCCTGCTCTTTAGAAGCAAGTTCCGGAGATGAGACGTGCACATAAATAGCCACTGCCCAACACAGGGTGATTTCCTTTTTCAGAAGGCAGTGAGACATGGTATGAAAAACCTGAAAGAGCTAAGATTACTGCCAACTGAGGAAATACGAGCTCTCCCAAGAAAGGTAGCATTTCAGCGTGACTTTGATTGACAGGTGGCATTTGAAGGTGTGGGGACGCAACGAATTGGGATTTCAAGCAGAGGATTTGCTGCAAATAATGGAAGAGGGAAAGGGATGAGACCAGCTCCCTGTGACAGATGCAGAAAAGGAAGGGTAGACATGGGAAAGGAGATCCCACTGGGGAGAGCCAGCAGGGTTACGTGGAATCCTCCTTTTTTGTTGAGTGGCTAAAGGGAAGCTGGAGAATTTTTGGTCCTGACAAGGACCTTTGAGGAAGATTAATGGATAGTGTTACAGTGATTTGGAGATCAATTTAGCTCAACCTCTCACTTGACAGATGAATAAACTTGGGCCCAGAGGGGCAGCGATGTGTCAAGACCACAGTGTGTGTTGGGGAGCCATTTTGGGTTTCCAGATGGACAATTTTCCCTTCTTGCAACCAAGACATCATGTGTCAGGATCAATCTTCAGCCATATAACTTGGTTCACAAAAACATTGTTCCATCCTCCATTTAGGGAAGTAGCGGAAGGGGCAAAATACAGGATAGCTAAAATATTTGACAATAAATATCAATTTATAAATATCAATTTTAAACCCCTTTTTATAGAAAGCAGCACTGAGACTTAAGAAATTAAACTTTTCTAGTAGCCATATTTTTTAAAAGTTAGAAAATGGTGGAATTAATTTTAGTAACAAATTTAACTTACGCATTAGATGCAAAGCATGATCATCTTAACATGTAATCAGTAAAGAAAGTATCATTAAGACATTTTACATTCTTTTTTTCTTTTTAACTAAGTCTTTGTAATTGTGCAATTACAACACATCTCTATTCAGGCTTACCATGTTTGTTGTATAAGCTCAATTGCTACCTGGGGCTATTGAACACAGGTAGAAAGCTTTAGGCTAAGGTTTAAAAGAGGCCAATTTTTGAACTTCTAGTATGGTATTTCATATTCTAATTGGTCTCACTTATGTCTGATCTAGCTAGTATTAGAAATTGCAAGAAACAACTGATTAAATATTCCCATAGTCAGACCTCCGTATGAAACGTAGAATCTCACTTTTTGTTCCCCCAATTAGAAATCTGGGTGAGGGCACTGTGTAGATCTCAAGCTCAAGACTGCTCTCTCCCTCGGCTCACTGGTCTCAGAAAAGGCCATTCTTCCAGGAAGGTGGTGAGTAGCCTTTTCTTAATAAATTTTTTCCTACCTGAAATTCAGGGTTCAACGTTAACAAAGTCCAAAGAAGCATCAAGCCTGTTTTTTTGATAAGGAAACAACAGGGAATGATTGTTTTTTTCCAGCCCCTATTTGATTTTCACCCATTTCAGCTGCTACTTCTGGTCACAGATGCTCCCAGCCACCTGTTCTCTGAATATATTCTTTTCCCAACTGGCTTCCCCATTTGTTTTGATACTGGGAGAAGCAGATTCCAGCCGTCACTCATTTATTAAGCCCATTCAATCCAAAAGCTTTGTCCACATGCAGCCAGGAAGATAAAGTCAGAGGTATCATTTCCAAATCTAGTTCTAAAATCTCAAAAAGATTCATCCATGGATCTAGCCTCAGCTTAACTCCTAAAGCGAAAATTAGGAAGAAGGAAAGATATTTATCTCTGATTGGAGATGAACTGGAGAGACAAGGCTATGAGGGGCTTTAGGAGGCCTTGATTTTTGTATCAAGTCAAATGCCTGGAGTAGCAAATGCTTTCAGGGCCCTGCACAAGACTTCCTGGATGCTCACTCTGCCTGGACATGCTGAGGGCTCCCTGTTACATGCACCTGGGGTTGACTCTGTGATAGCTTTTTCTGTTCTGATCTTCCATGGGGCAGAAAAAGTGCTGGAGAGTTGACCCGACGGACGGGAGTTGGAGGGTAGAGACCCCAGCTTCCTCCCTCTTTAGGTGGATGACTCTGAGCCTTGCTTTATAGAGGCTCCCAGGAGTCCCCAGCCAGACTGAGCTCCAGTTGCCCACAGTGGTCACTTGCTCATCAAGATTCCTTTTATTGCCTTCCCTTCTCTGTCTTACTTCCCCACTCTCTCCATCAGAGCTTCCTGGAATTCTCTCTTAAATAGTGTTTTCACCCAGATCTTTGCCTTGGGGGTCTGCTTCTGAGGAGCCCAGCCTGAGACATCTGCCTTTGCCAGCAGTTCCCTCCTGAGACCTGAAAGAACCCCTGTGCCACTCCTGGGCAGCCAGGGCTCCTTCTCCTGGTAAACACTCAGGGCCTATTGTTAATAAAGAGTGTTAATCCACAGCAGAAGTTGACTTAACTTCATTGGAGCCATAATAGGCATGAGGATGGGACGTGTTCACATACCTCGAAGCCCCAACATCATAGTGGGAGCAGTGCCCCCAACCTACTGAGAGAGGGAGTCTTCTCAGGCTGCCATTGAAGGGTCTTAGCTCCCTCGTCTAAGGTCTTCTTTCCCCAGGTCCTAGCTTTCCCACTCATTACCCATGACTTCAGACAAAAGATAAGTCTCTCTGCATTTCTCTCTGGCCACCTCAAAGTGGAGACACAGATAGACTTACAGGGCTGCTGACACTGCCATCACCAGAGTCACTGTCAGTGTCATCCTCACATTCTCCTTGGCCGCCGTGTCTCTGGTCCATCTGCTCTCTGAACTCTAGCTCTCTCTGAACTGTAGGAGGATGCTGTGCCCTGAACGGCTCCCTGAGGGTCCTCTCTCTCAGCTTGTAGCAATGTTTTCCTACGCTTCTGTCTTCCATTACTTGGGGGCGGGGGTCGGGGTGGAAAGAAGAGCAAGCATTATTAGGGAAAAACTAATAAACAAAACAAAACAGAAAGCCCTCACCCAGCCCAGGTGGCAGGGAAGTTTGGGTGATGGGAGGCCATTTCCTTTCTCAATAGAAATTTCCATATCAAGTCAGGATGAAATACAACTTTCTTCTGGAATTTTGTTTCCTAAACCAAGGGACTATACAAAAGGATAGAGAATCTGCTATCATCATCATGAATTGCATTCTCAAACCTAAGAATTCCAAGCCAGTTGAATCTTTGTTTAAAAAAAAATAAAGTCCCTCCCAGTCCAGCAACCTTTTATTTTGTTAATTTTGTGATCAGTGATGGGATTTTTTCTGTGAAAGACATTGTGTTTTGCAGGTATTATCTTATTTAATTGCCATCACAATCTGGTAATATAGATACTACGTCATTTCAGTGGGATACTAGAAAATTGGGATTCAAAAGTTTTAAGTAATATTCCTAAGGTCACAGAGTTTGCAGTAGACCCAAGATTTGAATCTGAGTTAATGAGATTCCAAAGGCCATGATCTTGACCTGAGTTTCTCTTTGTACCCTGGTTGCCAGACTACTGATACAGGTATGATCACAGATTAAGAGGCTTGAGGGATTTCTGCGCTATCCTGTAATTGTGATTCTAAGTATTTTTGAAACAAGTGAACTCAGATGTTTGCAACTTGGAATTTATGCCTGGCCTAAAGCTATCTGATGTTTCTCCCATCGTGAAGCCCCTCCCTCTACTCTGACCCGCAGACCTTCCGTGCTACTTGCTGAAGGGCCAAGAGGAAGTCACAGATCTTAGAAAACTGGAGGCTAGTTTAAACACTGAGGAAAAAACGGGAACTTTTAGGTCAAAGAAAATGTTTTAATGTGTAATATTAATATCACTGATGTACTTCTACCAGTGTAGTTGTAAACTATAATTTTTAATATTGTTTTATCGATGGAGGGATGTACAAAGGTCATAGTGTCTTGGATCCATGGGAAGGGTCATATGGCACATGGCAACTGACACCAAATCCTGAAGCAAAAACTAACTTTAGCAAATCCAGTTGTATGATTTCAAATGCTTATAGGCATTTGAACTGTCCTGGAACGGGGCTTGGAGGAGCTCAGGCGCACACCCATGTAGTGGTAGGATAGCAGCATCCATTTGCCATCTGCCAAACCAAAGGAAATTAGAACCAGCTGTGAGGGGAGGGGGGCAATCATGTTAGAGTTACGTTCGGGGTCTACAGCAGCTTGCTCTTGGCTTGCCCAGATGGCCACACGAACTCTATGCTTAAAGGCAAATGGATACCTGTCTTCAAGACAAGTCTACAGTGTGGGGCCCAGAAATCTCCGAACAGGTCAGTGTTTACTATTACTGGCTTTGTGGTTTCCCAGGAGCAAAGTCTTAAGTCACAGGCCCACACAGAGAAGAATCCTTGGAATCCCACGTCTTATTTCTGCTGGTGGCAGCGCTGCCCTTGCAAAGCTCTACCTGCTGCTGTGAGGAACCAGTGTTTAGGGAGGAGGCCAGGCGCTGTAATGAAAAGATGGGAATGATCTGCAATCAATTCCGTCATTATTTCTAAGTGAGTGTTTCTCAAGTTCTTGAGATCAGTTTGTTTTCATGGGCAAATGAAGCACATCTTCGAAAATCTCGTTTGTACCGTTAAACTTAGGAGCACAGTCTTCCTAGTGCAGAGATAAATTTCAGCTCAGACAAGGTCAACCGATGACACATGCTAAATTGGTGAGCTTTTAATTAATGAGATTTTAGTAGAACTATCATTTTCTCTAGTAAATATTTCGTTTCAGTTGTATTTTCAGAATCTGCGTTGCCTAAGTGACTAATTAACATATAAGAGACATCAAATTCCTCTGTAACCATATAAATGATTTTCCTTTTTCACCCTTGCTGGTATTTATTCTCTGGTTCATTTACCAGACTGCCACAAAGAAATGAAGAATAACACCCTGGGCAGGCCTGTAAGCTCACATATAATATTTGTGTGTTTTCAGGACTCTTGTTCATGATGTTTTCTTAACATAAATTTAAGAAATTCTGAAAAATCCCTGTTTGAATGGAAACAGATGATTAGGAACCTTCATCATGTAGACACCTCAGGAATAATCTTTTTTTTCTTTAAATTTAAGTATAGTTGATTTACAGTGCTGTTAGTTTCTGGTGTACAGCATAGGGATTCACTTATGCATGTATATATTTTCAGATTCTTTTCCATTATAGGCTATTACAAGATACTGAATATAGTTCCCTGTGCCGTACAGTAGATCCTTGTTGTTTGTCTGTTTTATATATAGTAGTGTGTATCTGTTTATCCCAAACTCCTAAGACATCCCCTTTCCCCTATAAGTTTGTTTTCTATGTCTATGAGTCTGCTTCTGTTTTGTAAATAAGGTCATTTGTATCATATTTTAGATTCCACATATAAGTGATATCATGTAGCTGGTTTCTCATCGATAATATGAGCAGGGCCTGTGTTGTGATGTGACTGGTGTTGGGCAGTACAATATGCCCTGAGAACCAGGAACTAAATTTGAGGATCTGACAGATCCCTTTGAACTCTATGATTTCTGTGACTCTTTAATGAAATTTATGAAGCACACACTTATGCTAGTAAGTTTCATGTATTATACTGCAAGTTTGTGATTGGCAGAATATTGGGAGAGGCACAAGGATCCATCCACTTGTGACTTATGAAGGATTTCCTATTGTTAAAGCTTTGAAATTGGTCAAAAAGTGAAGAACTAAATCTTGTGATAAACTCTGGGGGTCTCATTTGTCACCGTGTAGACAACAGTGAGTTGATCAAATGCATGACATTTTGATGTCCTTTAAAGAGTGAAAAAAATGGTCCATTGAATTTTCTCATTATAACAAATGCAGAAGTGAAAGTGATAGGGCCGTCTGGCACATTTCACAGCTGGAGCACATCTGGCCTTCGGGAACTCTGAGCCTGTGCGGTAGAATACCCTCTTTGGAGGCATCAGTCCTGACTTGGCCTAAGCCAGGAACACTTGGGAGAATGGATTAGTTCCATATGGTATCTTTATTGATTCACAGTTGAGGCAGGGTGTGAAAGAAGGTCGATCCATTCATGTGTTCATTCAACATTGGTCCCGTACCGAGTGTCTGACCTGTTCCTGGCTCTGGGTGCCGAGGATACAGTGATGACAAGGCAAGGCTGTATGTTTTCCCTGAGGGAGATGCTTGTGTTAGGGGTGGAATGATTAGGACAAGTCAGGCAATTGTAAAATTAAAGAAACAATATGTGAATTGGGAGCCTTTAAGAGGGGCAGCTAACCAGGTCCTGGTGTGTCGGGAAGACTTCTGTCCTACTGGGAATATTGATAAAGGCCAAGAAGGGTTTATGCTCAGTGTGGGGTGGCAGCAGGGTCAGCCTCCCAGGTGAAGAATGTATGCCACGAATTGGGGACAGCGGTGACCATGGTGCATTTGGGAGCCTTGTCAGAATGTGAAGATTGACTGCAGCACCAGGCATGGCTGGAAGCCAGCAAGGGCCAGATCACAGAGGACTTTACCATGAGGTCACATGTTCGTGGCTGGAAGGATGCGATTACTGTGAGTGCTTTAGACCAATTAATACATGCCTTGAGCATAATGCCGTTCAGCTCCTGAACAAAATCCAAGTCCTGTGAACAGGGAAGAAGGGGAACGTGGCCATGGCTAGGCAATCCGACAGAGTATTCCCAAACTATTAACAAGTCTCAGCTAGAGAAGTGGAATGGCTTCACATTGTTTCCACTAAAAACCAAGAGAGAACATCTTGCCTATTCCTCTCTAAAGCTACAAATATCTCCACTCAAATTGTTTTGTATTATAATGCTAGCGTTTGAGCATCTTGATGAGGTTTTGGTATGCCTATCTTAAATGACTGCAGCATTATAGTGATATACAATTTAACTTCCCAGTGGTACCCAAAGGAAGAAATGAGAAAGCTCTACTTCCCTGGAAAAATTATAGTTCCTACTTTACAAATTCATCCTATCATTTCAATTTACTGCTGAATTTTCCTGCCTTATTCCTTCATTTAAAAAATTTTTTGTGGCTATAATTTCTTTCAGCTCTATTGAGATATAATTGATATGTAACATCCTATAAGGTTAAGGTATACAATGTGTTGATTTGACACATTTTTATGATTACCACAGTAGCTTATTAGTTAATACCTCCATTGTTTCACATAATTACCACTTCCTTTTTTCCATTCAGTTTTTTCTTTTTTTGCCTTATTCCTTTAGAATTTTCCTCTCCAAGGCATGGCATCTTCAGTTCAGGCTAGGCCACCCTTGCTTGGTGATGAATGAGCTATGATTCTAGATAGAATATGTGATACTTCATCGTTTGGTGTGGAAAAGGATCGGTCTCTAACAGAAGTGAGTGGTAAACACTATTTGTCCCTCCTTTGAAGAAGAGTGCATTGATAATTTGTTTTATTATTTATTAAAAATTTTTATTCACACATGTTCATATTTGGCTCTGAATCTTGGGCAAGGCACAGGCACATGGATGTTAACCAATGTGGTGCCTGGTTTCTGACTTTGTTGTCAAGAGAACAGTGTCTGTCTGGCTGTGTATAAAAAATGGAGCTACTATTAGGGAAAGGAGCTGATTTGGCACAGGGCTAGCATGAGCTCAAAAAATGATGAAATAGCTTGATATTATTATCCATTTATTTCCATAGTTCTCTGAGTGACTAAATTGCACAGGAGACAGTCAGTGCTTTCCACCTCATCGTCTTTCTTCCTTTTTCTCTGAGTCTTTCTTCCCCTCCATACCTCACACCCATGGAGTTTCTATTCCTTGGATTTGTTTCCCTTCTCCCCACCTCACTTCCTCTCTTTCTCCCTCTTCTTCAGTCTGGTTTTTAAATGCCAGCCCCACCAGGACGGGTTTAAAATATGTTAGTGTTGTTATTTTCCCATTGGATTCTGACTTTTTCCCATTTGCCTTCTGCTTCTTCTCCTATAAGTCATCAGAATTGAATCTTTGTATATTTACATTGCATTCTAATCTCTAGACCTATGTAGTCCAATACAATAGTAGCCCACATATAGCTAGCTATTGAGGTGGTATTTTAATTAATAACATTAAATAAAGTAAAAAATCATTCCTCTGTTGCACTAGCTGCATCTCAATGCTTAAGATCTACACGTGGCTAGTAGCCGTTGTCCTGGACAGTGCGGCTAGAACATTTCCATACTTGCTGAAATTTCTGTTGGCAAGTACTACTCTAGATGCTTGCCAGTCTTGCCTTTTTGTTTTGTTTTGTTTTGGAATATTTGGCGTGTACAGTGAGATGAGTCTTGTGAGATGAGATGACTTAAAGAGGTGCGGGGCGGTCTCTGACCTGGCTCACAATAGCTACCAAGCCTACAGTTCATGGAATTAAATGTTGGCACAGGTGCAGAAGAGAAGAAAATCCTCAGCCCATGAGAAGAAGGCTCAAGTTAATACTGAACAAGCCAGTGCCTTCTTGCAGGTGTGGGAGCCTTAGGCCAAGACCTAGCCATGATCCACATAAATACATTATTTCTTGAGAGGGGTCTTAAAGCAATCCTGGTGAGGAAGTCCCACCATTAGTTGGTACTGTAGGGTGAGGAGACCAGAGTAAACACTGGGCTACACAGTGGAGCAGTTCTATTTTTAAACAGAGAAGGGACTTTACCCAGAGCCGACCATCTTGAGTAGCCCCGATCCTGCACGTTCAGGATTCCAGTCCTCCATCGTAGCCTGGGAAAGGCCTGGACCTGGAGATTCCCTTTTGTAGTCACCAAATTGCGTTCCTCCCTCAGAGAAAAGTGAGTTTCTGTGTTAGCATCAGCAAGATAGAGCTATCAGATGCTTGCTTCATGCTCCAAAAGGGAGCCTGGTGATGACTCAAGACTTTATTTTGTTCATGGAGCCCAAGGGTAGAGGAAAGACCAGGTTATGAAATGAGGGACCATGTGTTGAATTTTGGGCTTTGCCACTACTTCACCAGTATTAGCATTGATTAAACTCACTGAGCCTCAGTTTTCTCCCCCCTGACAGGGAGTGAAATTTAAAACTCTTTTACACTTGGCTAATTACGTAAGTACAGTGCTGGTAGCATAGTACTTTGTCATTGCTTTTCTTTTTCTTGGAGAGGGGGGAGATTATTAGGTTTTTATTTGTCTATTTATTTTAATGGAGGTACTGGGGATAGAACCTAGGACCTCGTGTATGCTAGGCATGAACTCTACCACTGAGCTGTACGCTGCCTGCCTTGTCATTGCTTTTCAATTTAAAAGGAAAGGCACTTGTACATATTGATGAATTTTCATTTTAGGAGCAGTAAAACATTTCACATATATGACACTTCTGGCAAAGGCAATAATGAGAAGTCCAAACGTAATTTTCCTCAATGTGATGTAGTTCCCATAGACTATATTTCTCTCGATCAAGTTATTTGAAAACTTATTTACATGGTAGAGCTAGCATGGGAGAGCTGTGTGTACCTGTATATTGCTCTGTTTAATGTAATCTCTTGATATTCACCATCCCAGTTTCTACCACCCACTGCACACACACCTACAAAAAGATGACCTTATATGTGGCAAAGAAGTAGAGGTAATAGGCAAAACGTTCCCTAAACACATCAAGATGGACTCCTTCCTTTGTCATAGCTTATTTTGGAAGAAGATGGAGCTTCTTTCTTACAAAGCCATCACTTCAAAGTCCTGGATTTCTCCCTCTACCTTGTGACTTTAATTATCACTTCTCTTCCCACATAGTCCATCTTTCTAGCTCCTTGGCTCTAGTACCAGGGTCAATTAGCATGCTCAAATTGCCCCTTGGGTTAAAAAAACAAATGAAAATGCCTTTATGCTCCCTATCCCCCTTGCTGCCCCTCTCTCTTCTGAATAGTTCCCTTGGGAGGCTTAATTGTCAGATCCAAAGGCCAGTTTTTGATCTCATCTTCCTTGAACCACTTTGTAACATTTCTCAATACTGCTTTTACTTTTCAAATTTCTCTCTCTCTTTGATTTCCTTTTCTTGGCTTGATCTTAATTTTCCTTATATTTCTTTGATTGTTCTTATCATTCTTTGCTGGCTGCTCCATTTTCATCCAACATAATGCTTCCCCAAGAATTGTTCTTGGCTCCCCTTGAGGGCCTCACAGTACATTCTATCCCAGGTTGATCTTATATCCTCCTGGCTTCAAATGTCATTTATATGCTAATTACTCTCCAGTCTTTGACACTGGTTTCTCCCCCAGTCTCCAGATCTTGACTTCTAAAGACAGGGACATTTTCTATATGGATATCCTATAACGATATCAACTTGACAATTGCCAACTTTTATTATTGATCTTTTCTCCGCAAACTCTCCTACTTCTCACCAGTGGTAGCAAAGTTCACTCAGTTTGCCCAGTAGACATCACAGTCGTTCTCATTGCCAAGTCTCTCCCTCCCTCCCTCCCTCCCTCAGCCCTGAGTCACTTTTGATTTCTCCCTTGGACTTGTGTCTTTCGAATCTGATTTCCTTTCCTCCTAATGACACTCACTGCCTTAGGCTTACCTCCATGCTCTACTAGGAGTTGTTGCTTCCTACTTTGTCTGAATACCACCAGCATCTTGCCAGTGCAGTTCATTGCCACGTTACTGTTAAGAGTTACTTCTCCAAACAACACATGTTTCACTTCTTTGCCTGAAAACCTCTTTTTGCCCTCTGTCGCCTAGGGAATAAAACCTCACAGGTCTGTTCGTGGCAAAAAGATGCTTTCCAGACGATGACTGCCAGGAGCATACCTAGAGTTGAACAAGTTGGTTTATTGCATATTGCAACAAGGGAGAACATCCACTATGGGGAACCATGGGGTGTCTCAGGAAAAGAGCATTAGAAGAACTTAGAAAATTTGAGCTAATGTTAGGTGATTGGGAAAATGTTCAAGAAGCAAGACTTTATTCTGGATGGGATGCTTCAGAAGTAGGGGCAATTCTATGACTGTAGAGAGGACTAACAAGTTGGATCTACAAATCTTATCTATGAGGATGAAGAATGCATTGAGGCTAAAGTTATTTAATAAGGGACCTGTAGTCACATTAGCAAAGCTTGGGTGATGTTTGGCCATTTTCATGGTCTGGGCAATGTTCCTGTTACATCTGAATGCAGACATTATTACAGAGCAGTCTTGTTTGTGTCTTGATCCAGTGTAGTCACAGACTGGCTTTGTCTGATGTTGGTGTTCTGTGAAACTGTAATGGTCACCAGGAGAACACGCAGGCCCAGCTGTAAGTATCTCCAGCCTCCAGATGTCAGGGATACTTTTCTTTTCTCACATTTGGCCCAGTGGTTCCGTTGGGTCCCTCTAGCCTTCTACTCTACCCTTGATGCACTCTCTCCTCTTTGCTTCTACTCTTTTTCCTGTTTTGCATCCCATATAGATAGACACTTTTATTTTTAACACCTTTATTGTGGTATGATTCCTGTACAGTAAACTACACATATTTCAGATGTACAATTTGATGAATTTTGATAGATGTGTGCACCCATGAAACCACCACCACAGTCAAGACAGCGAACATCTCCATCACTCCCCAAGAGGTGCAAATTTGAATTTGTCCCTTCACACCCCGTTTACCCCCTGGTAACTATAAGTTTGTTCTCTATGTCTGTGGGTCTGTTTCTGTTTTGTAGATAAGTTCATTTGTGTCCTTTGGTTTTAGATTCCACATAAAAGCAGTATCATATGGTATTTTTCTTTCTCTTTCTGACTGACTTCACTTAGAATGGCATCCTATCCTATTTTGCCACACTGAAAGTCTCACTTTTCTTAACCAGGCCATGGCATTTCTTACCTTTCTGCCTTTGGCTTTTTCTCAACAGTGACCCTCATTATCACTCATGTATTTTTCGCAGAATCATCAAGAGTCTACTCCTGAGCGGAATAACCTTATGGCACTTTCCACCTTGCACTGTAGTATATTTGTTCCCCTTGCTGTATTGTTATCTTGCCCAGTGGATAACTTGCCAGCTCTACAACTTTGAGCCAATTACTTAACCTTTTAACTACCTCAGTTTGCTTACTTGTAAATTGGGTAGTACCAACCCAAAAGTGTTGTCAGGCTTACTGTGTACAAAGTGCTTAGATCGTTGCCTACACCACAGTAAATAACAAATACGTATTATCTATTATTATTGGTGGTGGTGTTGGTGGCGTAGGGCAGTGTTGACAGTTTTACTATTGCTTTAACAGTGTTTCAACAATGAATTCAGGGCCTGACCCACAAACTAGTGGTCGAAGAAATGATTGTATATTTCTTTCCAATGTAAAGTACTTGTGTATTCATTATTCGACTTAGATTTAGGACAGTGTAAGGTAATTCTTTTCATCCTCAGTTTCGAATTGAGGAAACCAGTGTGGCATCATTAGCTGGCGTGCTCATTATCACACTCAAAAAACTGAGGTAGGAGACTTGAAGTGTAGGGTCTTCTCATATCTGATTCAGTGTTTCTCAAACTGAATATGCCTATTTAAGTGATAACTTTCCCATATGCATTACTATATTCAAACCATGCTTCCCAGGCTCTGAAGTCTCTTGACATACATTAGAGAACATACTGAATGATCTCAGTCACTTTAGTATGTTGGAATCTAATTGAGAAAACTGAGCTAAATGTCAAATCTCTCCAAGGAACCCGATCCAAGTATAAAAGGTTTTGGTATACGGAAACATACATACAGACACCCATACACATCCTAATATTCTTATATGGAACATGGAACATAGATTTTTTTAAATGGAAGTTTGATAGTAACTGTGACTGCATTTTTCTTCTTTCCATCGCCTAGCAAGTTGTTCATGCTTAGTGACTGTGGTCTGGTGTTAGGAAAATTTCACCTCTATTTTTGGCAGATTCAAGTATGTGCTTCCACAAGTTTGCAGCTAGAAGGCGAATGCTAGCAGCTTACAATAATGAGAATATAGCGATGTGGGAAGCAGGGCTGAGGAAAGGGATACTAAGAATTATGTAGCAGAAATAGATCAGATCTGGGAAATAGATTGAGTGTTTCAGGGGAGTCCATTTGCAATTGGTATGCGATGTAAATTCCTGCCTAGAGAAGGGCAACAATTTGAAATCTAACAGCAAAGAATAAATATGCAAATTGTTCCATTCTTTGCAATAGCAAGAAAGAATTATACCTTAATTCACTTGTGGTGTCACTGTCCATGTTAATACTCAGAGAAACACTGGATTCTTTCTACATTTAATTTGTTCATTGCCTTTCCTTAAATTTTCCTTGTTGTAGTGAGTGGCATTGTGGTACAACAAGAAAGACTGAAAAATTAAGATTGACTGCCTTGTATCGCATAAGCCAATGCCACAGACTTTGGAATTAATAATAGGTAATTTTGCCTGAATTTAGTGCAAGTCAACTATTGAGATTTTAAAGTATTTTCAGTTTTAAGCTTCATATAGCAATTTTTTTAAATTTTATGTAACAGTGTAGTGGTAATTGTATTATGAATTAGATATTTCTACTTTAGTCCTTCAGTTGCATGCAATTGTATTACTTAACGTGGGGATGATTTTATAAATCTAGTTTTTTTCTCTGTACCTAAGGCTGATTAAATATTTTATGTTTTTGTCAATAAATTCCATTTTCATTAAACATATCTTTGACTAAGCATAGTGGAGAAGCCGTTAGAGCAATGCCCTGTGCTTAGAGGAAGAAAAGACTCATCAGCCATGGAGTAGTTACTGGGAACTCAATGGTCTATGATGGTGATTAGGTGCTGGAACAGCATACGACATGGCCCTCTGAACTCTAGGGGTTCACACTCTGTATCAGTCTTATGTAAGTCCCTTTCTTCTCTTTCTTCTTTTCTTCATGCCCTAGGATCTGGTTTTCAAACAAGATATTACCAAACCACTCTTGCAAGAAGGCATGGTGGGGTTGAGGAAGGCCAGTGGTTTGCCCAAGTGGCCCTGAAGAGTCCCCAGAACTCTGAGATCTCTTAGGATAAGCCAGGAAGGCTGTTGCTCCACCTGACAAAATAAGATGCTCTTTTGAAATGCTAATAGCATTTCATGGCAGCCAAAGTTCTACACCAATGAGGGACGTAGCTATGAAGCCCAATAGGAGTTACACAATAAACCATGACATCTAAATTGTTAAGTTTGTTCATCAAAGGAAGTATTTGAAACATTGTGTGAATATTAAGCACTTTAGGAAAACATGTCCAAAAACCCATAGCTGTAAACACACACAGACACAGACACAGACACAGACACAGACACAGACACACACACACACACACACACACACACACACACACAGAGCTTTGTAATGGGTTTTTTTTAATGTTTGATATACAGCAGTTAAATAAAACGTATTTGACTTAGCTGTTACCCCACTTATGATGTGCACGTGTCACAAGGCCTTTACCAGATGGTGTATGATCTTTCTGGCGATGTCTTTGATCTGATTTGCAAAGGTCAGTGGTCAGGTTGGGGTCACCTACAACTAGAGAGGTTTCCTCTACCAGAGCAGGGACCATGTCACCTTAAATATCCCTGTATCCTCACACCTCAGTGCAGTCCCTGGTAAATAACTGTTTAATGAATAAGTGAATTCCGAAGGCCAGGTGATAGGCCTGATCAGGGAACTGGTCTTCAGATGCTTCGTCTGAGAATCAGATTTGGTTCTCTTACTGAGCGTAAATTGGCCTCTGAAGGAAGGAATCCTATTAAGGAAGTTCATAGAATTGAAGTATCAATTTGCATATTTTATTTATCTATGTAAACATGCAGAGATCACATATGCAAGTTTCTACATGGCCACACCCCTCTACCCTGCCAAGCCTTGTTCATGATAGATCTGGAAAGTTGTTTTTCTCTGGCTAAAAAGACAAAAGAAGCAGTGTACCTCAAGACACTTCTCTGTCCCAACACACTCTACGTAAGTACTCCAGTTTATGACTAGGATTAGTCATCTCAGTTTACTCAACAATCAAATATTCATGGGCCATAAGAAATTCAAAACCAAACAAAATATAGTCTGTGCCCTCCAGGAAGTTTCAATCGTGTAAGACACAAAAGTGAATCATGTTGCCAGCAGATCTAGGTAGGAATGTGAATAAAATGCTTTGAGAGCACAGACTAAGGCAAGAATCACAAAGAAGTGGATTTGACAAGTCAATTATAAAACTCTACAACAAAAGCACAAGAAAGGAAATGTTTCTCAGAGAAGGTAATTGAGATAGATCTGGAACAATAGTGAAGATGTCTAAAAGTAAAAAAATGAGATCTCACAGTATTCAAGTGAAGAAAATAGTGTAAAAACACACAAAGAACAGAGGTAGGACGTGGCCCCCTTGCTGCGACTGGCTGGTAGAATGGCTCAGAGGAGGATAGGGAAAGGGCGATCGTGTAGATGCATCTGACTACTGGCTTCAACTCTTAGAAGCCCAAGAGTTTGGATTCTCTTTCAAAGGCTCTGAGTTGCTAATGAAGATTCCAATGAGAAATTGACCTCAATGTAAATGACAAGAAGGACAAGGAAGGTAGGAACAGCACTCATGCCTGAGAGTTTTTGATGTACCTGTTGGACTGGCAGCCCATAGGGCCTCCAACAACCAGGGAGCTCCAGGAGGTACCTGGAAGCAGGAAGGAAAGGGGACAAGAATTTATAGAACAAATGAGTGAAAGGGGGGAGGAAGAAAAGGGGAGACTGGAAATAATAGGTGACATGGACTTTACGCCACCCTTTCTGGACCTCCGTTATCGTTTCCACTTGTAGAGTGATACCTGGACTAAGCGATACATTAGCTTTCGTTCAGGGTTACTAATTTTACACTGTTCTGTGGTGTTTCAAGTTATGAACAGATGTGAGAAAAGTCGAGGGGTTGAGGTGGGTGCTAGGTAATCTGAAACGCAGTTCCTGATCTAACAGTTGGGAGAATCAATAAAACCCCAAGAGTGAGGTGGCCGAAAAAGTCCTGAGAAAGAAAATTTTGTTGGGATGGGAGTAGGGTGGAGGTGGTGGCATTGGTGGAAGATTGGATCCACAGGGTCTTCTTAATCCAGGGGATTCTTGAACAAGTTTTGACTTGGAACAGATGAGTAGATCCCAGGACCACAAGGAAGAGGTAAGTATGTCAGCTGCCTCCTTCCTCCTCGCCATCCTGGAGGTCTCTCAACCTTAATGTGCCTCTAGCTGACCTCAGTGCACTCCCTTCCCTTCTGCGCCTTCTTCATGAACAGAGAAGCAGTGTTTCCTTCCACTCAGTTTTCCCAGGCTAGAAATCCCTCTGGTCCCTAACTGCTTTCTATTCCCCACTCTCCATCATCAGTGGCTAGGAAGCCCTCTAGATTCTGCTTCCTGAATGTCTCTTGCATCTATCCCCACTTCTCCATGCCAACTGCCACTGTCATCATTGATGCATGGCCATCTCCTTCCTGACTCGTTACAGCTGCCTTCTGGCTGGCATCTTGGCACTGGCCTCTCCCACATCGTGCACTGTGCTGGTCCTACACGCTGATCTCTTTGCTTGAAAACTTTAACTCGCCTATCATTGGCCACCAGATGAAGACCAGACTCCTTAGCAGAATCCGTAAAAGCCCTTATCATCTGGTCCAGCCTGCCCCTTCAGCTTCCCACAACCCCTCCACACCATCCCACGCTGCAGCCATCCCCAGATGGCATACAGACGTTCTGCTCTACGTGTCGACAGAGGTTCTTCTGTGGTCTTTCTTCTCCCGTGCTGTTCTGTCGTACAAGACTCAACCTGAACATCAGCCTCTTCAGAAACTCCCCAATGCTCCCCAGTGCAATTATAGTACCTGCAGTTTCTTTGTTCCTCTAACACTTCACAGATTTTTTTTCCAAAGTTAGTTTCATATATTGCCCCTATCAAGGGCACTTGCCCCTCTGGCTCAGATGCTGCAGACTTTACAGTAGATACTTGGTGAATCGGGTCCTCTCAGCACCACATGGCCTGCAGTACAATAGCAGGAGACTGCTGCGTGGGCATCATTCTGCCCTGGGCTGGTTTCTTTACATAAATCATCATCTTTAGCCTGGATTGAACTCCTTTGATATTTTAGATGCAGATTGGAAATTTTTTACTCTACCATTTTGCTTATGAATTCTACTCACCAACATTTGTTTCATTTTGTTCTCAAACTAGATGATGTATTTGATAGTTATTAGATATGAGCTAATTTATTATTGCTCTTGTTATTTAGTGACTCCCTACTGTGTCAGGCACTATTTAAGCACGTAGCAGACAATATCTCATTGAATACTCACAAAATCTTAAGAACAATCACTGTCGTTAGCACCTTGTTAGACATCAGGAAATACGAAGTGAGTATATATGGCTGAAACATGCTGCACACCAGAAAGTGACATGTTGTAACTGACTATATTTCAATTAAAAAAGAAAAAATACCAAGTGGGATTTGCAAGAAGGGCTTGTCCTCAGCTCACCTGGAGGAGGCAGAGATGAACCGTCCTGTGCCCAGATGCCACTATCTCTCTCTTTTTAAAAAGTATACATGGCTTATAATAGATTTTTTTAATTTTTAAAAATTTTTATTGAAGTGTAGTTGATTTACAGTGTTAGTTTCAGGTATACAGCAAAGTGATTCAGTTATACATGTACAGACATATATATTTTTTCTTTTCAGATTCTTTTCCATTATATGTTATTACAAGCAATTGAGTGTAGTTCTCTGTGCTATACAGTAGGTCCTTGTTTATCTATTTTATATATAGTCATGTGTGTCTGTTAAGCCACTACCCTTTTTGGAGCTTATCACGATGGCTCTTGCTTAATGAATGTTGCTGGTTTTTGAAGAGCTTGGTCATTATAAAAATCTTAGTTTAAAAAAAAGTGTTTGGGAAGGCCCCAATTCTCCTGTTAGTGAGAAATTTTGTAAAACTTACCATCATTTATTCTTATATTCCAACTGGGCCTTTTGGAACCAGGCAAGACATCCAAAGCAACATGAACTCCAATTTTCCATCAAAAATTAAAATGTAATCTTACTGTTACCTATAGTCTTTGGGCACTTACCAAGTGCAAGATTCAAGCAAGTGCAGTATGGTGGCTGGAATGCACCGTGATGCTGGAACCTTTCTCCCCTCGAAATCAATTCCTTGGTCCTAGGAAGAAGGTACTGCTGACATGTAGATTCATTTCCTAAATAATTTCAATCCTGTTACTCAGTGTTAAAAGTCAAATATTAATTCAAGAAGAATCTTTTAAGAGGATAAAATCTGAGTAGATAATTGTATTAAAAATGTTTCCCCACAAGCCTTAAGTAAAGAAAGAAAATGTAAGTTTCATTTTAGGCCGGTCAGATAAAGTAAGTAGATGAAGGAAGGTAAAATTCATCAGTTATAATAATGATGATGTTGAGATTTAACTAGAAATAAAGATCATAGTTTTCTTTCATTCTGTCTCATTAAACCATCTTAATTAGAAGACAAATGTATTTTATTGTAATAGTATATTCAGTAATATGAGTAAATAGTGAAATGATAAGATTATAAGCTTAGAATATGTTTGCTGACCATTAATATATATAAATCTCATTTTAACCAGTATCTATAGGTGTATTAAATCACAATCCTTAGAGAAACATTACTTAGACCTTTAACTGGTAATTTCTTCCTCTTTATTAGTTGGATTAATGGAAATAACCCAAATAAGAAAAACAAGAATTAAAAGATGGAAAAAGAGAAGAATTTGTAAATTGTTAAATGAGGCTAATGGTAGCAATATGGGGGGAACCTTCCTAAAAAAGAGAGCTTTGAACAACCAAAATGCTGTGGCCACCAGACAGGAAAACTCAGTTTAGAAAGAGGAAAGACTCAAGTCTAAAAAAAACCTCACTTGCACAAGCAGTGTAAAAGGTTAAATGAAGGCAAACACTATATTCTTTTCATATAAGAGTGACATGTCCAAATTGAGAACTCTTCAGGGTAGACTGTGTACTCCAAAGAAGCAGCAGCAGTCAAGGCAGAACGTGATCATTGGTACCTAAGTGGGTTCAGAGAAAACTCACTACACCTACAGCTAGGAGGTTTCTTTCTCAGACTATGGCATATGACTTCTTTCTTTACCCTTGTGTCAAACGATAAAATTAACGATGTCTGTTTACCAAGGTGTCAGTGCCAACTATCATTTCCTATGTTCTTGGTCCTAAGTTGCTAATTCTAATAATGGGAAACTAAGAAGGAATTGAGGGGCCCATTACCCAAAAGCCTTGCACTATTAAAGTGGTGGCAATAGGTTAAAATAGGGCCTCTCTAGCTTTGAACTGTTGATATTTGAAGCCTGATACCTCCTTGTTGTAGGGGGTTTCTAATCTGTCCAGTCATTGTAGGGTATTTAACAGCATCCCTGACCTCAGGATGACCCATTAGATGACTAGTACCCACCTCCCCAAGTTGTGACAACCAAAAATGCCTCCAGACATTGCTTAGTGTCCCTTGGGGAGCAGAATCTCTTGTGGTTGAGAACCACTGCTATATATATATATATATATATTTTTTTTTTTAAATGAAGTAAGTCAGCTACAGTGTGTCGATTTCCCATGTCCCAGTCATGCATATACATACATACACTGCTTTATATTAAACCTGTAATTATATAACCTGTATTTTCCTTTTTGTCCCAAGAACTTTAAATAAGAAAATAAGTCAGTGATGGGGCCATGGAGGTGTAAATTTCCTGTCACTGTTCATTATCGATGGAGACAAAGCAGCCTCATTGTCTGCCTCTGCCCAGTGGAGCCATTTTAAGGCAGCCCCTGTCATCACTCATTCACTCACTTGAGGCAGAAGGCACCCTGGGAAAATTTTTATTTTACAATCACATATAAAATATAGATGCCTGTTGCATGATTTTGAATTTTGACTTGATGCATGTCATAGGAAATGAATTATTCATGTTGAAGACACGGTACAATCTATTGTAGAACAATATGCCATAGAGAACCTTATTAATTGGGTGACTATCAATAAAATATGAACATTGCAGTTCAGATCTGACTCTGCCATTTTACCAATTAGTTACAGCTCACTGCAAAATTCTGGGGAGAAATGATGAGACACTAGAAATTAGGAAGCATGATGGATAGGGAAAGTTTCTTTGTGCGCCCTGACTTAAACATAATCCTTTGATAGGAAAACAGCTTTTATATGGATTTTCCTCTGACTTGATGCACCGAATTAGCATCCTATACACAGGTAACTTACTCAGATGCAGCTCTATTTAATGAGGGGTCAAGCAGGTAGACAAGGGCAGGATAGGTGAGCATTCACATCGCCTCTGAAATCCTGCCGCCCAGCTTTCCACCAATTAGCCTGTGCCCACAGGCAGGGAGGGAGGCAAACTCAAAACCTGCAGGTTAGCAAAGCCTCTGGAAAGAATATTTGAATGACATTCCAGTTTCCTCCACCATTGACAGAGAAGTGGTTTCCTCCACCATTAACAGAGAAGTGAAGCGCCTTCTCAGGTGACAGGCAAGTGGCCTCAGAGACACACTGACCAGGGAAGACTTAGAGGGAATCTGGAAATCGTTCCCAGAGGGCAGTGGTGATGACAGCCTAATGTCCAATGTGGGATCTTCATAAATGCGCTCAAGTGTCCAAAGCAGCAAAGTACTTTAACAACTTAATGGCTGAAATCTCTCCAAAGTTTTTAGATTGAGGTATGCAAATTCTGCACGGGATTACCATACAAAGCAGTGAAGACTGTATCTGAGGGGCAATTTTAAGAGATTCCACAGATGATGAGATTTGAGTTTAAGATCCTAATGGCCACCTCTGCTGGATCTCCACTTTATGCTTTTGCAAGAGATTTTGCTCATTAATTTTACAAACTTAAGCTGTGCTTCAAAAAAAAAAAAAATCCCTCACATCCTGACCCAACAGAAGTTAGCTAATAACATGTTACCATGGGTTCTAAGTGGACAGCAGCTCTTTTTACAGAAATTCTTTCCACAACCAGAAATACTGATCTCATTTCTTGTTTGTCTCAAAAAGCTTTCCTCATGTGCTTTCTTTTTCCTCCAAGGTTTTCTCAAAGCAGTATTTCCACTGATTATATTATTATCTATTTATTTTCTCCAATGGATTGTGAGATCCTTGAGGGTCAGGTTTACGATCTCCGGTCCCTACACCCCACACAGCTCTCAGCACAGGGCCTTGCAGTGATCAGTATTTAGGAAAACAGCAAGGAATGAATATATTATGAGAACACAGGCTGATTATAACTAGTGACCTTTTCCTATTAATTCTTTTCTCTCTTTTATTGTGCCCACAAGAACCTTTCCTCTTTCTCAAGAACCTTTCCTGTCTAGTGGCCACAGCATTTTGGCTGTTTGAAGCTCTTTTTTTTTTTTTTTTTTTAATGCAGGTTGTCTTTTAAAGTCCTGTTTTATTAAAATTAACCAAAAACTGAACATCATCCCACCAATTTACTTCTTGATTTGCCAAATTCTCCCACTGCTTAAGCGATTAAACGATTCATCTAGGTGAGTGCTTAGTAAATCCCAAAAAGGGATGTCCTTTGGAACACTGCTCGAGTAGCATCAGAAGTTTGAGAACAGCAGCCGGCCCTCCGTTCCACCCAGCTCTGCAGTTAGTTTTGATGGAGAAGTCACTGTGGTCAACAGAACTGTGTCACAGGGAATAGTTGCAGAGTATTCCGATGTAATGGGCTTCCACCATGGGAGATAGGATGTTTTCTCAACACTCCCTGGAGGAGCTGGCATTTTTATACAAGCCTAGAAGGTTGTGGACGTTTTCCACAGGCATAAATGAACATAGTAGGGAAGGGACACCTAGGGCCCAAGCCATTGCAGAAACAAAGGCCCCCGAGAGGGAAAGTGAGGGGGGTGTGCTTGAGCAGTGGGGAGAGATTGAATTGGGCTGAATGAACACAAACATGGAGGGCTAAGATGGGCTATAAAGGTTGGATGATGAATCAAATGCAGTAGCAGAAATCTTTGAATGGTAGAACAAGGAGCCTAGTTTTGTCTAGAAAGCCAGTGAAAAGCCATTGGCACTATAACTACTGTGAAGTCATATAAGGGGAGCTTTGATGTGGTGAGATTAATTTGTCAGCTTGGGCAGGAAGCAGTGGTGGGGGAGAGATTGGAAGTCGGGGAGAATAGGCCCCTGCAAGCTTTATCCATCTTAGCCCTGAATTGTGAACAACTTATATGTCCATCAACAGTAAAACAGGTAAACACATTGTCATCTAGTAGACTACTGTATAAAAGCAAAACAAACGAAACCCAAAAAACTAGGAGTTCAAAAAAAAGAAAACTAAAAAAAAGCCAGTGTAATAGTTTTGTGGAAGGGAAGAGGGCCTGATCCAAAGGCCAGTGAGAGTAAGAGCTAACACTTGACATGTGACAGAACTTGTAGGGTAGGTGGAGCCCAGGGCGACGCACATGATTCATTGAGGACTTAGGGAAGGGAGAGCAGTTAGAGAGGGCTCTGAAGTTTTCAAAGCAGGTAAATGTAAGGATCTGTGCATGTGTGTTGCTATAGCAATGGGAGTGGGGGGTGGTCACAATATGTTGGGTCGCACGTAGTTAGGATGACCATTTGATTTCTAGCTACATAGGAAGCCTTAGCAGAATGTACCTTGGCTCCGAGGTTCTAGCATATTCTGGCATACTTCTGCTTCCTTCGTTCACACCCACAGAAATACAAGGACTCCCTGGTGGTACTTTGCATCCCAAGATCCTCTGCATCTTATTAACATCCACCTTGTATGCTATCCTACAGATCCACTCTTCACTCTGAGGAAGCTCAGTAAATACAGTCTCACCAAGGTCATTGCAGAGCTTACACAGAAACCATTCTGTATCCAGAAGATTCTGCAGTCTACAATTATGGGAAGCTTTGTCTTTTCAGGGTCATGATGACCGAAAAAATATGATGCTGGATAGCTAATTTTCAAAGGGTACTTGGATCCTGTTAGTATGATCATAGAAAAAGATCGTGAATATGTGTTGCCCGTTCCTTCTTTTTATTTCTCTGTGTCCAGCTGGGCCCTGGAGAAATGGGTTTGGGCTCCACACACGGTCTGTGTTAGGGGCCTGAGCATTTGAGGTGAGCAGTGAGTTCTTGAAGGAGTGACTGTACTGGCCGCAGTTTGGGGCTTCCCGATGAACCAGCAGAGAGTCTCCCAGCTTTCATGGGAAGGCAGCAGACTCCCTAGGAAACCATTGAGAACTAATGTGAACTCTTCAGAGCAGGGCCCTGATCCTGGTTCACCAAAGCAGTGGACGTGGCCCAGGGCCCATTTTGGCCTTTGATAAGGAAGAATATGGGGATGGCTTAATCTTACAAAGATAGATACTTTGTTTTAATAAAAGTGTTTATAATTAACTCCAGGGAGCCATCTTGGCATGCACCAGCTGCTGAAAGGGCCCTTTTCCCTGGCTGTTCAACATTTGTCTGTGCATGGAGGCCAACACCATTTTATGTATGGCTGAAAATGTCCCTTCCTGGATTCCCTCTACAGTGAACTTTGGCTATAAAGGACCACATAGTAAATATGTTATCTTTTGCAGGAAATGTGATCCCTGTTACAACTGTCCAACTCTGCCATCATAGCATGGTGTATGCCACAGAAAACATCTAAACAAATGAGCATGGCTGTGTTCCAATAAGACTTTATTTACAAAAACCAGGTGGCTGTGAGACTTTCCCCATGGGCTGTAGTTTGCCACGTCCTGTTTGGGGGACCTTTTTCTGTTCAGAGCTAAGTTCTTTTAGCCACTGTATTAAGTTATGCTTGTATGTGCTGTCACTGAATTCTGGAAACTTCATCTACATGAAGTTTATCTCTGAGAGACACCTAGAAAGTTGCTGTCACTGCTGAAATTTAAACCCTTGGTGGAAAATTATCAAGAAATAAGGCCTGGAACTTCTTGAGGCCTAATGTTTTCTTAGAAGAGTAGCACTGAATTACTTTAAAACTTTTAATCCTTTGTCACTATTTAATAGTAATTAAATTAGTTTTTGAGGTGAGAAATTGGTGTATAAAATTAAGCAGATTTGATCATTTGCTAAGTGTGTGCACCATGATGATAGACACCATCTTCTTGGTTAACCATTGTATAACCTACCCCCTAGTCATAGGTGCACAGTAAATATTTGTTGAATGGATTAAGGGTTGGGGCATGGAGGTACAATAGTCTGTTATCTGAGAGTATTTTGGAAACAAATCATGGGACTCTATCTAATTCCAGTGCATAAAACATGCTGTCTTTATATGATGCCTTGGAGTAGCCTTCTGGCAGGACATCCTTGCATTGTGTTCAGGTGTCAAGATTTTCTCTGCTCTGTTGACAGTCTTGCTGGTCCCCTTGGTGTAAGAGTTGCTGATTGGATCAGAAAGGGCATCTGGGCTTGTGCGGGAGCAAACCTAACTGGTCTCCACAGATTGGATTCTGTTCATTTGTGTTCTGAGCACTGCCCTCTTAGCCTAACGAGCTGAACTACGTCAACATAACTCCTTACCGGTCTTGGTCCTAGTCAGTTCCCTCAGTAAAAATGAAGGGAAGATGTTAAGATTCAGAAACTATCACCAGCCCAGTTTCCTGCCTTGCCTCCAAGGAATAAATATCATCGTCATTAAATGAAATCAATAGTTTTTCTTGAGGTGTATCCAGCATAAAATAGCATTCATGTGGAGCAAAGGAGTGACTGCGTATAAAGCAATATTATCCCCAAGCTGATGCACCAAGGTTGACTTAATTTGAGAAGTTGGTCATAGCATGTAACTATTGTCAGCTTCAGTAGTGGCATACCCTAGTGTAGCCAGAAATCTTTATCTGCCCAGCAGAGAAGAATATCAATAATGACATTTTCCACTCCGTTTCTATTGCCAGGTAATGTTCCTCTCTAGATTGCCTTATGTTTTATTCATCTTTTAACATTTTTCTCTAGTCTAAAATTTTGTGTCCCTTACAAGCAGCATAAAGTTGAAATTTAAAAATATTTAATCCGATTTTATCTTAATGAGAGCATTTCATTTAAATTTAATATAATTATGTATATTAAACTATTTATATTAAAAAGATATTTATATGCATAGATTCAAATCTGCCATCTTTAGTCTATGTTTTGTATTTGTCTCAGTGATTCCATATTCCTCATTTATTTTTTAGTGCCTTTTTTTTTTTTTTTTTTTTTTTTGATGGGGGCAGGATCTGGGCCTGCCAAGGTAGGACCCTTCATGAATCTGTCTTTCTGTACATCCACTGCCATGATGGTTGGAAATGGCTGTGACACTCCAGTGCCACCCATTTTCCGGACTAGTTGATTTGGCAGGTTTCTATCCTTTAAGTGATTATGATAGAACGTGAAACATGACTTATTAGCTATCACTGTCTAAAGTTAACTAATACTTTCATTCTCTTCCTACAGAATAAAAAAAATATTTAAACTCCATTTGCTTGCTCCCTCACTTATAAACATACATGCTGCTAATTTGATTCTGTGTGTTTTTTTAACATTTTTTATTGATTTATAATCATTTTACAATGTTGTGTCAAATTCCAGTGTTCAGCACAATTTTCAGACATTCATGGACACATACACACTCATTGGCACATTTTTTTCTCTGTGAGTTATCATAACCTTTTGTGTGTGCTTCCCTGTGCTATACAGTGTAGTCTATTCTACAATTTTGAAATCCCAGTCTATCCCTTCCCACCCTCCACCCCCCTGGTAACCACAAGTCTGTATTCTCTGTCTGTGAGTCTATTTCTGTCCTTTATTTACGCTTTGTTTTTGTTTGTTTGTTTGTTTTTGTTTTTGTTTTTTAGATTCCACATATGAGCGATCTCATATGGTATTTTTCTTTCTCTTTCTGGCTTACTTCACTTAGAATGACATTCTCCAGGAGCATCCATGTTGCTGCAAATGGCATTATGTTGTCAGTTTTTATGGCTGAGTAGTATTCCATTGTATAAATATACCACATCTTCTTTATCCAGTCACCTGTTGATGGACATTTAGGCTGTTTCCATGTTTTGGCTATTGTAAATAGTGCTGCTATGAACATTGGGGTGCAGGTGTCATCCTGAAGTAGATTTCCTTCTGGATACAAGCCCAGGAGTGGGATTCCTGGGTCATATGGTAAGTCTATTCCTAGTCTTTTGAGGAATCTCCACACTGTTTTCCATAGTGGCTGCACCAAACTGCATTCCCACCAGCAGTGTAGGAGGGTTCCCCTTTCTCCACAGCCTCTCCAGCATTTGTCATTTGTGGATTTTTGAATGACGGCCATTCTGACTGGTGTGAGGTGATACCTCATTGTAGTTTTGATTTGCATTTCTCTGATAATTAGTGATATTGAGCATTTTTTCATGTGCTTTGTGATCATTTGTATGTCTTCCTTGGAGAATTGCTTGTTTAGGTCTTCTGCCCATTTTTGGATTGGGTTGCTTATTTTTTTCTTATTGAGTCGTATGAGCTGCTTATATATTCTGGAGATCAAGCCTTTGTCGGTTTCACTTGCAAAAATTTTATCCCATTCCGTAGGTTTTCTTCTTGTTTTATTTCTGGTTTCCTTTGCTGTGCAGAAGCTTGTAAGTTTCATTAGGTCCCATTTGTTTATTCTTGCTTTTATTTCTTCTAGGAGAAAATTTTTTAAATGTATGTCAGATAATGTTTTGCCTATGTTTTCCTCTAGGAGGTTTATTGTATCTTGTCTTACGGTTAAGTCTTTAACCCATTTTGAGTTGATTTTTGTATATGGTGTAAGGGAGTGTTCTAGCTTCATTGTTTTACATGCTGCTGTCCAGTTTTCCCAACACCATTTGCTGAAGAGACTGTCTTTATTCCATTGTATATTCTTGCCTCCTTTGTCGAAGATGAGTTGACCAAAAGTTTGTGGGTTCATTTCTGGGCTCTCTATTCCGTTCCATTGGTCTATATGTCTGTTTTGGTACCAATACCATGCTGTCTTGATGACTGTAGCTCTATAGTATTGTCTGAAGTCTGGGAGAGTTATTCCTCCAGCCTCCTTCTTTCTCTTCAGTAAAGCTTTGGCAATTCTAGGTCTTTGATGGTTCCATATGAATTTTATTATGATTTGTTCTAGTTCTGTGAAAAATGTCCTGGGTAATTGGATAGAGATTGCATTAAATCTGTAGATTGCCTTGGGCAGTGTGACCATTTTAACAATATTGATTCTTCCAATCCAAGAGCATGGAATATCTTTCCATTTTTTAAAGTCTTCTTTAATTTCCTTCATCAATGGTTTATCGTTTTCTGTGTATAATTCTTTCACCTCCTTGGTTAGATTTATTCCCAGGTATTTTATTACTTTGGGTGCTATTTTAAAGGGGATTGTTTCTTTACTTTCTTTTTCTGTTGATTTATCGTTAGTGTAAAGAAATGCAACTGATTTTTGAACATTAATTTTGTAACCTGCTACCTTGCTGAATTCTTCAATCAGCTCTAGTAGCTTTTGTGTGGACCTTTTAGGGTTTTCTATATGTAGTAACATGTCGTCGGCATATAGCGACACTTTTACCTCTTCTTTTCCAATTTGGATCCCTTTTATTTCTTTCTCTTGCCTGACTGCTGTGGCTAGGACTTCCAGGACTATGTTGAATAGGAGTGGTGATAGTGGGCATCCTTGTCTTGTCCCAGATTTTAGTGGGAAGCTTTTGAGTTTTTTACCGTTGAGTGCTATGCTGGCTGTAGGTTTGTCATATATAGCTTTTATTATGTTGAGATATGTTCCCTCTATACCCACTTTGGCGAGAGTTTTTATCATAAATGGGTGTTGAATTTTATCAAATGCTTTTTCTGCATCGATTGAGATGATCATGTGGTTTTTGTCCTTTCTCTTGTTGATGTGATGTATTACACTGATTGATTTGCGTTATGTTGAACCAGCCTTGTGTCCCTGGGATGAACCCCACTTGGTCATGATGTATAATCTTTTTTATGTGTTGTTGGATTCTATTTGCTGAAATTTTGGTGAGGATTTTGGCGTCTATGTTCATCAGTGATATTGGCCTATAATTCTCTTTTTTTGTAGTGTCTTTGCCTGGTTTTGGTATCAGGGTGATGGTGGCTTCATAGAATGAGTTTGGGAGTAATCCCTCCTTTTCAATCGTCTGGAAGAGTTTGAGAAGGACTGGTATGAGTTCTTCTTTGTATGTTTGGTAGAATTCCCCGGTGAAGCCGTCCGGTCCTGGACTTTTATTTATAGGGAGGTTTTTAATTGCTATTTCTATTTCCTTTCTAGTGATCGGATTGTTCAAGTGTTCAGATTCTTCTTGATTCAGTTTTGGTGGACAGTATGTTTCCAGAAACTTGTCCGTCTCCTCTAGGTTATCCAGTTTGGTTCCATATAGTTTTTCATAATATTCTCGTATGATATTCTGTATTTCTATTTTGTTTGTTGTAATTTCTCCATTTTCCTTTCTTATTTTGCTAATTTGTGCTCTCTCTTTTTTCTTCTTTGTGAGTTTGGCCAGAGGTTTGTCAATTTTATTTACTTTTTCAAAAAACCAGCTTTTGGTTTCGTTGATTTTTTCTATGGTCTTGTTAATCTCTATTGTATTTAATTCCTCTCTGATCTTTATTATTTCCTTCCTTCTGCTGCTTTTTGGGGCTTTTTGTTCTTCTTTTTCTAATTCATTCAGGTGGTGGGTTAAATTGTTTATTTGAGATTGTTCTTCTTTTTTGAGGAAGGCCTGTATCGCTATAAATTTCCCTCTTAGCACTGCCTTTGCTGTGTCCCATAGGTTTTGAGTGGTTGTGCTTTCATTATCATTTGTCTCAAGGTATTTTTTAATTTCAGCTTTGATTTCCTCATTGATCCATTGTTTTTTCAATAACATATTGTTTAATCTCCATGCTTTCCTTTTTTTCTCCTTTGTTTCTCTGTTGTTGATTTCCAGTTTCATGGCATTGTGGTCAGTAAAGATGCTTGAGATAATTCCTATCTTCTTAAAATTGTTGAGGTTTCTTTTGTGCCCAAGTACATGATCGATCCTGGAAAATGTTCCATGTGCACTTGAAAAGAATGTGTATCCTATTTTTTGGGGGTGTAATGCTCTGAAAATATCCACCAAATCTAGTTTTTCTACTGTAGTATTTAATTTCTCTGTTGCCTTGTTTATTTTCTGTCTGGAAGATCTGTCTAGTGATGTTAATGCAGTGTTAAAGTCTCCAACTATGATTGTATTCCCATCAATATCCCCCTTTATCTCTGTTAGTAATTCTTGTATGTACTTAGGTGCTCCTATATTGGGTGCATATATATTAACGAGTGTAATATCCTCATCTTGTATCACTCCTTTAATCATTATAAAATGTCCTTCTTTATCTTTCTTTATGGCCTTTGTTTTAAAGTCTATTTTGTCTGAAATCAGTACTGCAACACCTGCTTTTTTGGCTTTTCCATTTGCATGGAATATCCTTTTCCATCCTTTCACTCTCAATCTATATGTGTCCTTCTCCCTAAAGTGGGTCTCTTGTATGCAGCATATTGAAGGTTCTTGCTTTATTATCCAGTCTGCCACTCTGTGTCTTTTGACTGGAGCATTTAGTCCATTAACATTTACAGTAATTAATGATAGATGTGTGTTTATTGCCATTTTGAACTTATCTTTGCAGTTGAATTGGTATATCCTCTTTGTTCCTTTCTTCTTCCTTTTGTGGTTTGGTAATTTTCCTTTGTATTATCATGGATTTTATTTAATTTTTGTGACTCCTTTGTAAATTTTTGGCTTGTGGTTACCCTTTTTTGTAAATCTGTCAACCCATTACTATAACTGTTTTTATTAAACTGATAGTAACATGATCTCAAACCCATCCTACTGTTAAAAAAAATTAAAAAAGGAAGAACAAAATATTCTATATTTCCCTGCCTCCCTCTCCCACTCTCAGTGATTTGTATGTCTTCTTTTATAATTTCATGTTTACTTTATTTGTAATTCATGAGTTATCACCTTTCCAGTTGTGTGTTTCTCATTTCTGTAGCATCCTGCTGCTTTTCTATTTAGAATAGCCCTTTCAATATTTCTTTTAGCATGGGTTTAGTGTTGCTAAACTCCTGCAGCTTTTTTTTGTCTGTGAAACTCTTTATTTCTCCTTCTGTCCTCAAGGATAGCCTTGCTGGATAAAGGATCCTAGGCTGCATCTTTTTTTCATTCAGGGCTTTGAATATATCTTGCCACTCCCTTCTGGCCTGTAGTGTTTGTGTAGAGAAATCAGCTGAGAGCCTTATGGGGGTTCCCTTGTAACTTACTCTTTGCTTTTCTCTTGCTGCCTTTAGAATCCTTTCTTTATCCTTGACTCTGGCCATCTTGATTATGATATGTCTTGGTGTGGGTCTATTTGGGTTCTTCCTGTTTGGGACCCTCTGAGCTTCCTGTACTTGGATATCTGATTCCTTCTTTAAGTTTGGGAAGTTTTCAGTCATGATTTCTTCAAAAACCTTTTCAATCCCCTTTGATCTTTCTTCTCCTTCTGGGACCCCTATTATGCGAAGATTGGGACGCTTTATATTATCCCATAGGTCCCTTATGCTATTTTCATTATTTTTTATTTGCTTCTCTTGTAGTTCTTCTGAATGGGTGCTTTCTATTGCCCTGTCTTCTAGATCACTAATTCGTTCCTCTGCATTATCTAGTCGGCTTTGCACAGCTATTAGATCATTCCTCATCTCTGTCAATGAGTTTACCCATTCTACTTGGCTCTTCTTTATAGCTTCAATTTCATTTTTGACATATTTTATCTCTAAACACTATCTCTTTTAATTCCTTCAGCAATTCGATCACTCCTTTTTTGAAATCTTGATCTAGTAGGCTATCGATGTGTATTTCGTTGATCTTTCTTTCAGGGGATTTCTCTTGTTCTTTTAATTGGGAAAGGTTTTTCTGCTTCTTCATCTTGCTCATACCTCTTTGGCACTGTGGTTTATGGAGTATCAGTTGTTTATTTTGGTCCTTAAGGATTTTATCTATCTGATGCCTATTTAGGAATAGAACTTAGGAAAAAAAGAAAAAAAAATAAGAGAGAGAGAGAAAGAATTTTAAAAGAAGGTAGAAAGAGGGTTTGAAAACAGTGTATAATGAATAATAGAAGAGTGAGTTGAAGCATAGTATTAGTCGGGTTGAGACGTCCTTTTGAAACCTTTACAAAAAAGGGGGGGGGAGATGAATAGATGTATTTGAAACCTGTGTCTAATCAATAGCAGGACATCAAAACCCAAGAGAAACAGAAATGAATTAAGAAGTAAAGATTAAGAGAGTAATAGAAAATAGAACAGGTAAAAACAGATTTAAAAAAAAAGGGGGGGGGTGGGTTTGTCGGTGTTCTCCTGGAGTCTGTGTGCTTTTAATGTGAAGTCTTTCTGTCTTCGTCCTGTTTTGGAAGCTCAGCTTTCTGTTTTTCAGAGGCCCTCCGTTGGCGCCCTCTTCTGTGCTGCTCCCAGCACCTGTCGGCAAGCAGATCGCGCCTCCTCCTAACACTGGGTCAGGTGCAGCTCTCTGCTGTGGGCGGGCGGGTCGCTGCCCCTCCGGATGCCGCAGTCAGATGTTGCAGACTGGCCGGGTAGGAGGGCGGGTCGTGCCCCCTCCCAGCACCTCGGTCAGGGGCTGTGTTCCTGCCCGAAAGGCGGGGGGCCGCTCTTGCTCTAACTGCGCCGCCGCCGGTAGCTCCGCTGCTCTGTGCGGCTGGGCGCTCCGCCCTGGTCGGCGCTCCGCGGGTGGGCTCGGGGAAGACCGAGGGACAGCCCTGTCCCTGCTCCGAGCCAAAACCCAGCTCCTTGTTTGTCTTTGTGGAGCAAGTTCTCTGAGGGACCAGGATGGAAGGATCCTATCTGCCCCGGGCTGCAGGCCAGTCTCAGTCTGGCCTTTGAGGCTGCTAAGCCCTTCGGTGCGGATGCAGGTTTCGCCCCCGCCCCCGCCTGGGTGCTCAGCGCGGAGGATATGGCGGCTGCGCCTCAGCCCCGCCTCTCTTCCCCCGAAAACTTTCCGCGGGTTTTCAGAGATGGGGGTGTGCACCCTTCCCCCGAGAGCACCTCAACCTTGCTGTTTTATGGAGGGCCCAGGTTGTTCTGCCCTGTGCACCCACAGCCACGGCGCGCAGCCCCTTGCGTTCCCCCGGGGCTGCCTCCGTGCAGCCACTTCCGTCCTCCGCCCGGCTTGTGCAGCCTGGCCCTGCCCGCGGCTGCCGGCCCGCCTCGCAGGCTGGGTGTCGGTGGGATGCTCTGTGCCCGTTTAACTTAGTTCTGTTAGTCAAGGGCTGCTCTGTACAGATCCGAGCCTCGGAGTCTCCCCCTCCGTCCCGCTGGCCTCTCAGTTGGAGAGGGGAGCCCCAGCGAGCGAGCGCTGGTCCTCCTTTGCCGCTCCCTCCCCGCGGGACCCGTCCCGCACTGCTTTGCCTTTTGTTCTTTCTTTTTTCCTTTTCTCCTACCAGATTTTTGGCGTCTTTATCTTTTGAAGAGGGCGATGTTCTGTCGGAGTTCCACAGGTGCTCTGGTTGGCTGAGTGGGTCTGTAGATGTGGGTCTTGGTGTATTTGTGGGAGAGGGTGACCTGCGAGCGTCCTTCTACTCCGCCATCTTCTCCCAAAACCTTGATTCTGTGTTTTAATTCATCCCACAAGATGAATTTTACTTGATGCAGTTAGTCTTTCTTTAGTTACCTAAATATTTACTAGTTTGTATGCTTTGCTTTCCTCCCTACATCTTAGACATTTTCTCTGGCATCTTCTGTCTCTTTTTTTAACCTGGTTGAAGTGCACGCTATAGAATTTCATTTAGAATGGTTCTATTGGTGCTATTTTTTTTTCCTAAACATGTATTTATTTTACTTTTATTCTCAAAAGGTATTTTTATTGATTATATTATTCTAGTTTGGCAATTATTTTCTCTCAATTTATTAGGGGTATTCTACTGTCTTGGAACTTACATTGCTGTAGAGAAGTCTGGGACAGGTAATACATTCAGGCAGTTTGGTGATCATTGATGACCTCTGAAAGAACAATTTCAGAACTGGTCGATGGAAATCAGGACTCCCAGTGTTGGGTAGTAATGTAACAGGATTTAGAGTTTAAGAAATGGAGCCATGAGATAGTGCCTTGAGATTACAACTGGAGTTGGCAAACTATGGCCCGTAGGCTAAATCTAGTCCACTGCCTTTTCTGTAAACAGTTTTATTGGAATGTAGCCATACGCCTCAATCTCCTTCTTTTTTAACCTATTATCTGTAGAAAAGTTGAGTAGTTGGGACAGAGACTGTCTGACACACAAAACTGAAAATATTTACAGTCTGTCCCATCATGGAAAATGTTTGGTGACCCTTCAACCACAGTTTCTTTGCATTAGTACAGAAGAGCGTGTTTAAGGCCAATTCTAAAGGAAGAGTGGAGGGGAAAGGTGAAGGTCATAGTAGGAGCGTGGCTGGTGATGGGGACTTTTCTCAACGAATTCGATCTGAAAGCTGTTGGAAAGATAGCTTTCAAGGAGTTGGAATTTGCTCTGAGTCACCATACAGAGAAGCGAGAACAGAACGACTGTATCTACCAGAACTTTGAGTGGAGAATTTTGAGAGAACTCAGGACCAAAGTTTCGGAGATCCTTTTCTCTTTGTAATGTAAAATATTCAAGAAGTTGAAAACCCTCAACTCTTTGAAAGGGTAAGCTTTTGTCTGCTTTTCTCCCATTTCTTTCATCTTTATAACCAATTCCTTTTAATTTCCTGAGGGGTGGATAGTTTCGTTTTTATTGTGTTAATCTAGTTTCTGACTTGAGCTTTCCACTGTTTTCAATTTCTCTTTTTTCCTTCTCAATGGAGTTAACCCCCCCCATGAATTTTTCGAAATTCCTCAATCTTTAAGAGTTAAAATGGAACTTTACCAAAATCTAATGTAATGACTGTAGTATAATGTAATATAAACACATTCAACTACAAAATGGAAATCAGGACCAAAGAATGAAACGTAGCCACAAATGTTGTATATGTAAGTGATGTTTAAGCTGCTGTAGGGTTCAAATTTGGCGAATATTTGTGCAATTCAGGGTAAACCCAAGACAGTAACATTTAACTCTCAGTATCAGAAAGCTAAAAGTGCTTATTCAATCAACTAATTACTGATTGCCTTTTATCAATTAGGCATGGAGAAATGTGTAAATCTAAGACACTCTCTTTAAGAAATTTAGAGTGAAGAGGGAGGAAATAAATGAATCAATTCCACCAGAGGTTATAAGGACAGTGATATAAGAGAACTCAGGGTGCCTTGGAAATACAAATGATGGACATTTAAACCAGCTTGGAATTAGCAAATTGGCTTCTTGGAGAAGGTGGGCCTAAATTGTCTTAGGCTGTGGTTTGCAAGCCTCAAGACCCCTAAGAATCACCTGGAGATCTTGTAAAAAATACGCATTTCCAGACTCTTTCTCCCTGAGCTTCTAAATCAGTTTTAGGAGTGAGGCTAATGATTCTGTACAGTGGCCTGCTGCTCTGTGGACCCTACACTGAGCAACTGGGCTGTGAAGGAGGCCTAGAAATTATCTGGTGGTACTGGAGAGTATATCCCATTTTATGGTCTGTGAACATAAAAATTTCAATTTCAAGTGAGCCTATAGTTGGTTTGGGAAATCTGAGGTTAACAATGAGTGCTTATAGTTTATGTGTGTTTTATGAATTTTTTTTAAAATTTGGTAGTAGATTTGCTAGGCCCGTGTGTCTCCATCCTGAATGTGGTGGCAGTTAGCTTAAGAGACAAGTGACTGAGGACAGCATGATTAGAGAGGGATTCTTAATTAGTGACACAACTAACACTGAGAAAGCGGTGGCATCTGCTACAGTTGCTAAATATAATTGCTAGAGAAAAGTTTATAAATATTCATTTAAATGTATTTCTCAAAGGCTTGTGTTTGGAACCACAGCTGCTGGGTTGCCTAAAGAAACAAAAATGCACCACAATTAGTGCATTCTTAAAGAAAGAAGAAAAGCTGTATCTTTAATATGCAGGCATTTGAGTAAATACTGTGGATCAACCATTTCTATTGCTAACATTTTGAGTGTCGTATTAGTTGGTGACTACTTATACGTTAGACAGTCAGTAGTTTGTGTGATTATGATGTCCTCAATTTAACAGTTATAAATTTAACTTGTGGCGAGTGACTAATAAACTATTTATTGTCTTGTATGATTAAGTTTTGAGTTTGTGTGCCAGAAAATTTGGCTAAAGACTGTTTAAATAAATATCATTTTCTTGCAAACAGAAATCTGGAAAACCCATTTCATTTTAATATTGCAGACAAAGGGAGGCGTTTTGGTAAAAAGTTTGGGGGGTTAATTTTCCATTTTGTTGTTTTGAGAAGAATTTAGTCATAATTATCCATTGACTTCCTTGAGCCAGTATGTCTCCAAAAATGAACTAAATGACAGCATTCTGATGACAGTTTCATATTGTAGGGGAGGAAAAATTCTTTCACCTTCTATCCTCCAGGTTTTCTAGTTGGGGCCCTCTGAATGGGATTGACAGAAGGTAGATTAAAAAGAGAAAAGCACACACATTTATTTAATGTAAGTTTTGTGTGTCATGAGAGCCTTCATAAGGAGATGGACTCAAAGAAACAGTTAAGCCTAAACATTTTTATACTTGTTCCCCCTTATCGGTGGTTTCACTTTCCGTGGTTTCAGTTAATCCGCGGTCAGCTGAGACCCGAAAATATTAAATGAAAAATTCCAGAAATAAACAATTCGTAAGTTTCAAACTCTGCACCATTCCAAGTAGCGTGATGAAATCTCGCGACATCAGCTCTGCCCCGTGAGCGGCGTGAATCCTCCGTTTGCCTAGCGAGCCCCACCCGTTAGTCACTTAGCGGCCGCCATTATCAGATCTGCTGTGTCACAGTGCTGTTTTCAAGTGACACTTATTTTACTTAATCCTGGCCCCAAAGCGCAAGAGGAGTGCTGCTGGCGACTTGGAAATGCCAGAGAGGAACTGTAAAGTGCTTCCTTTAAGTGAAAAGGTGAGAGTTCTCGACTCAATAAGGAAAGGAAAAAAATCAGAAGTTGAGGTGGCTAAGACCTATGGTAAGAACACATCTTCTCTCCGTGACATTGTGAAGAAGGAAAAAAATCTGCTAGTTTTGCTCTCGCACCTGAAACTGCCAAAGTTCCGGCCACGGTGCATGATAAGTGCTTAATTAAGATGGAAAAGACATTACATTGGCCAATACGATATTTTGAGAGCCAGAGAGCACATTCACATTACTTTTATTGTAGCATATTGTTAAAATTTTCTATTTATTAATTAGTTTTTGTCAGTCTCTTTCTGTGCCTAATTTATAAATGAAACTTTATCATAGGTATGTAAGTAAAGGAAAAAAACATATATAGGGTTCTGTACTCTCTGGTTTCAGGCATTTGTCAGGGTTCTTGGATCGTATCCCCTGTTAATAAAGGAGGGACTACTGTACTCGGTTTGCTGAGGAGTGGAAAACCATGGAAAAACAGTATGAGCTAAAGGTAGAGGAAGGTGCCCTCTTTCGGGCAGTGCGTTCTGAACTCTATACTAGCATCTCATATATTGAACTTGGTGGGTTTGTGGGAGGGAACATAGGAAAGACCAAGGGTCAGTGACCCACCTGGGGAAGCCAGCTGGGGATCATCAGAGGATTTGTAGGTGCCTGAGAATATGGTGGGCAAGGCAGGGATTAAAAAATATGCAGATTCTCAAGGGTAAAGTCAGGCAAGACACAGCAGAGGCCAGAGCAAGGCATGAGGCGGGATTCATGATGGGCAAATGAGAATGAGAACTAGGCACCTACAAACCAAGTGTTGGCACGTGAGCTTGACGCTGCTACAAGACGTGGTCCAAGAGTGTCAGTGCCTGTGGACTGGTTCTCAACCGGCGTAGCTTTGCCCTGCAGGGAATATTCGCCAATGTCTGGGGACATTTTTGGTTGTCACAAAATCAGGAGGGGGTGAGATAAAATTGCCACGTAGTGGGTAGAGACCAGGGATATGGCTAAATATCCTATATTGTGCAGGACCACTCCCACCACAGAGAATTATCTTGCCCCAAATATCAATTGTGCTGAGGGTGAAATGCCACGCCCCTTCGCCAAAGGGCTGCCGGGGAGAAGGGTGGTGTAGAAGGGAAGCACAGACCTGAAATGGCAAATTATGTTTAGTAAACTGGTTGGATTGTTAGAAGTTGTGTTCATTTCCAGATTTCTTAAAGAGCAATACGTTAGGCGGTTACTACATGCTCTAAATTCTAGACAGAAAGAGAATTTAAAATGTTCTTGACCATTGTGTGTTTCAAGATGATAAAACCAGAACAGGTTTTATTCTACTCAGCTGAAAACTTGATTGTACTATTTATTTATTTTTATCAAACATAACGAGTTCTGTTGATGTTTTTCACATTTTTCTTTTCTTCTCATTATTTTAGATCCACTTCTGAAATGCATTCCTTCACAAGGGTCTCCAGGTAAATCCACTGTGTGGTATGCTTGCTTTCAGCATTATAAGGGGTGCTGTAAGAATCCTCCAGGGTTCAATGGCATTCTTTTTTATATTACAAAGGTCAGTTTAAAGTCAGGAATATAACTGCTGGAATGCACTGATCACACTGTCCGATGTGGAAGTCAAAATCATTTATAGTTACGGGGCTCATTATTGAAAATGGTATGCATAGTTTAGCATTTTTTAATGTTACTAAAATCGTTAAAATGTATATGTAATGAAGAATGTTTAGTTCTGATTTAATGAACTTCCTATTGCCATTTTAAGATCTGTATATAGAAGCCATTTGAATTTTAAGGTCTTTGGTGACTGCGTAAATTGGATTGAAATTAAATGACAAAGACTTATACATTGTCTTGTCACTAATAAGAAACATTTCCTTCACGCTGTTTTGTTCTAATAGGATCAGAGAGGGAAAAGTGTCAAGAATGTTTAGGTGAAATGACAGACAACGTGACAATTATAATCTTCGGGATCTCTTTTGGCTGTCCTTTCTGGGAAAGTATGAGGATGCATTGACTCTGTTAGGTTAGCTTACCCAGGGTTGGTGGGCATTTCCCCCAAAACATGAACTGGCCAGTTAGAGCAGAGACAGAATGACTGGCTTTCATTTCACCGCCGCGACTGACTAATGTAGTGGGTGCCTTAGAATCCTAGAGGCTGGGAAGCTGTCTGCTTGATTTGCACTGTTGGCCACTGACGTAGGAAGCAGGGTATGGGTGCCCTTGCTGTGCACTGACCATGCGTACCAGGCCCTTTAACTCTGCTCTCTGGAGCACTGGGCTCCAAAGCTGAGAGTGCAACTTGCTGATCCAGGTGTGGAGCTGGATATTTGCTTTTTATCTTTAAAAAAATTAAACTTTTGTACCATATAATATAGAGGTTGATGTGGGAATGCTCATTTTGGTCTATAACATGTGATCACATTTCCTGTGCGATCATGTATCTAGAGGGAAGTGGAGAAGTTTTATAACATGGAGAGATTGTCAGCTGTACTCCTGCTCCTTTATTTTTTTCAGTGTTTTGCGACATGTGTCAGTGACATCCTGTAGAATGTCAGTACTGTGCCTAGTTTGATAACAAGTTTCTACTGTACAGCACAGGGAACTATATTCAATATTTTGTAGTAACCTATAATGAAAAAGTATATGAAAAGGAATATACGTACGTATATGTATGACTGAACTATTATGCTGGACACCAGAAATTGACACAACATTGTAGACTGACTAGACTTCAATTAAAAAAAAAAAACGACTTTTTTTCTTAAAGCTTTTTTCTTTGGGGTGTGGGGAGGTAATTGGATTTGTTTATTTTAAAATTTTATTATTTTGAAATGGAGGTACTGGGAATTGAACCCAGGACCTCGTGCATGCTAAGCACACGCTCTCCCACTGAGCTATACCCTCCCCACAAAACATTCCTTTAAATAGTGGACTCCACTGTACTTGGTGACGAGATGGGACATGACTATGAAAATCTTTTGATATGTGTAAAGGCTTGCTCCTTGTCTTGTGGCAGACTGTTTCTTAAAGGTGTTGTCAAAATTTTTAAATGTTTACTTTTCATTTTATAAAAATCCTTTTCAGATCTGACAAGAAGGTGTTAATAGTATGCTATCTTATACATCATTTTGAGACATAAACATATTTGGTCTGTTATTTTAAAATAAAAATTTAAACATTGAACAAGCGGTTAACTGCTTTTCAAGACAAACCTGTTTTAAAATTCTGGATCATTTTGAAAATGGATGTTTGTCCACGTTTCCATTGTTATATGTTCTTAAGCAAAAACGTTACTGCTGAAAATCATGAGTGTTACCTTTCAACACTCATGGCCAAATGCTTAAAATTCTTGGATGTGAAAATTTCTAACCTGCTTAAAAAGCTTCCAGATTGAAGGTTTTAGTGGGCTCTGAACTCTTGTATTAAAAATGTGAAAATTAACACATTGCGATTAGTTTCCAGGACAACTGATTGTTGCCATGGACGATGGACATTTACTGTCAGAGGTTTAAAAAACATAATTGCCTGGTTGCTGGGTGTGGGTTGAAAACTGAGATTCCTGAGTTGGAAAACTCAGCCAGTCAACATTTGGGTCAACGTAGCCCTGTCAAGTTTTTCTTTTGGTCTGAGAGCCACTGATCCCAGTTTAGCAATGAACTTTAAGCCAGACTTTCTGATTGCTGTCTCATAGCGTGTGAAACCAAGATTTTCAAAGTTAATTAAGCATATTAAAACAAATTGCCCTCCATAAAAAGGTATTAACAGGAATGGTTCCACTGGAACACATTCTATACTATTAATAATTAAATACACAGCTAATGATACATTTATTTTGTCCATTGACAATTCGTGTGTTTTAGGATATATATAACATACTGGCCCCATGAGACACGTAGATAATTGAGCACAGTCTAGGTCAGGGGTCCCCAGAGTCGGGTTCATATGCCCGATCTGGCCGCACGCCCATTTACATGGTATCTGAGGCTGCTTTTGTGTCGCAAGTGCAGAGCTGAGTGGCTGCAACAGACTGTCCCACAAAGCCAACAGTACTTACTGTCTGGCCTTAGGCAGACAAAGTTTGTGGACCCTTCGTCTAGGCAATAATGCAACAGTGGAAAAGAGTTGTTCTGTCCTGTCTCCATTCAGGTAATGGCTTTGGGAATGCCTTTTAGGACTGGTTCTCGGATGCAGCAGTGCATCGTGCTAGTGTGGAGAGTTTTTTTTCTTTAAATACTGATGCCTGGCCCCATCCTTAGGGATTCTGATGTAATTAGTATGTGGTGGGGCAGGCACACTAGGAGCTGCCCCAGGTGGCACTACAGAAACGTTCTTGTCTGCATGTCTGCTAAGTAATGCTGAAGGCCAAATGTCCACACCTTTAGTGGGAAGAGGTCAGGCTTGGGAATAGCAGCCCAGAATGAAACCTTAAATTTCCTCAGGGCTGTGGCAAGAAGAAACGAGAATGGTGCTGTAAAAATGCATTGATTGGAAAATCAATCATTTGGGGAGACTTTGGTGAATTGCAAAACCCATGGGCTTCCATCATATTGTCTCTGTTTTCGGTGTTTTCCTTGGCCCTCTGGTGTCTGTTTTTATCACTGAACAGAGAAAATCTATTGGCAACACTCCTGGTTGTTATCTTCCATTCAAATATCAATGGAAGATGATCTGAAGTTCTAGGAGTGTGGCCACGGTGAATTTCCTTTCCTACGTGGGTTCAGAACTCAGGATTATTTGAGCAATAATCCTGTTTCTGAATGCTTGCCACATAATGCTGTTTTGCAGTTCTATACATGGCTGTCGTTGTCAACACTGTTTATAGAACCTTTATCAGCATTTGCCTCTGGAATTTATAAAGCATTTAGTATAATTTGCTGTGAAATCACTAGTGTTTTTTTTAGCTTAATAGAGTCGCACATATGGAGTATTTGGAAGATAGCAGTTTACATCCTATAAAATGGCTTGTGCGTCTAAAGCACTTTTATCTTAACCATTTTAAATGATTGATTAGTTAATTCACACAGCCAGGTACTGTTCTCATTTTACAAATGAGGGAAATGAGGCAAAGAGAGGACAGGAGACTTTTTCAAGGCCATGCGGCAAGATAGGAGCAGTGGAGAACCGGACCTCCAGGTTCCTGGCTCCCCAGGCTGGACTTCCCCATCCGCTGCTTTCCCCCACCCCCACCGCAAGGCAGCGATAACACACCCCGCGTCTGCATCCTCCCAGAATGCAAAGCACCCCCAGCAGATGCTTGTAGTAAAGCACAGGACCAAATCCTGCTCCTGCCTTGAGGAAAACCTCTTCAAACTTTATTATATTTTGCTTGGAATGGCATAAATGCAAATAGATCCACTGAGAAACAGACATTTTACTTTTGAAAATTAAACCAGTACTCCGGGGTAGGTAATGTCATCTCCACAGCAGTTAGGGAATTAATTCCACCAATGTTTTATAGTGTAAGATGGTAACCAGCAGTATGTTTTCTAAATGGTATGATTTAAACATGTGATTCTGCTGTTTATTCCACTTAGAAGGCTTTTGAAAGAGGTATTTTGAAAGCTTGATTAGCCAGAAGACAAGGAAAATAGAAATGTACCCAACTTAATGGTACCTGGAAAGGATGAAAGGATGAAAACAAAATGCTTGTTAGGTGTTTATTAAAAATTTTAATTTCCAGACCAAGTACCAACAGAGAACCTCTTTCTGTGAAATGTAATCATGCTTAATATTCATGGCAGTGACACTTAGGGGAAGCGAGACACTCAATTATCAAGCATGATTCACTTCTTTCTCTCTGTCTCCTTTTTAAGGCAGCAAAATAAAATTAAATTATGAAAAATATTCTGTCACTGTGGCTAAGCCATGTTTATTCACCAAGAACTACAGTTAATTGAGTTTCTTGTTTTGATTCTCTAACTATAAGCATCTCTTAACTAGAAGGATGTATTACCTCAAGCAAGATTTTGAGATTATAAATGTGTCAAGTACCATGTGTTTTAGAGAGCACATTTTTGTAAAATCGGACCTTCTTGACCACTTATAAGGTGGCTAAGAGTTTCCATAGCAGGGTACATCTGGACGAAGAAGTGAATGGTACAATTTGTAAATTATAAACTTAGTGGATAGAAGTATGCATTTATGTTCATTGTGACTGTATTGCTACATGATCTCTGTCCTCGTGAGGCTTGCAGTCTAGTTGGAGGAGTCTGGTGACAAGCAAGGGCTCAGATCCATCTGGCTGTGGTCATGCTGTAAACGAGCGCCAGGCAGCCCCTAAGCAGCAACAGAGCTGCTAGGCTGACCTCCCAGACTGGTGCAAATTCCGTCTGTGCGCAGGGAGTCCAGACACCGCAGGCAGGCACGACTCATGGCGCAGCATGTTTGCTTTGGTTCCTTCCCTTGCCCCAAAGTTGCAGAGGTGAATGGAGAGGGGCCCCGAGTCGATGCCGGGCACATGGTGGGATTGTGTCCCAGCTGGGAAACACCAAGCTTAGGAGACTCCCAACTGCTAGCCATCCTACCCTTCATCCCTTCCAAGAGAGTCTCTGTGTGGACAGTAAGCAGGTCTTCTCTTGGGAGGCAGGGAGACTTTCTGACCCTTTAAAGTCTCAGAACGCAGGGGACATGAGGGGGGAGCTCTGTGTTCAATTCCTGGTCAGGAAGCAAAGCAGTGACCTGGGGCTATGCAGTCCCCAGCTTCCAAGGTGGTTGCTACCCCAACATCCTTGGACGAAGCTCTCGGTGCCCTTGACTCAAAAGACGCGAAACCTCGTGAATTAGCTCCCATCCCTGAAATGCGGTAATGTGATGTAAAGCGACTAAGGGTGTCAGGTCCTGACCTCAGTGATGATACTCAGAGAGCAAATTATAGAAATAACTCGGGAGGGGCATTTCAGGAGGACAGCATGAGGTGGGTGATGGTTCTTGGTGTGTTCACGGGGCTTTAAGAACAGCTGCGTGGTTCAAGGCGCTGTAGGCAGTGGTTTGAATTGGGAGTTCACCAGAGATGTGACGGGAGCCTGCGCCTGCCTACAAGCACGTAAGGGACCTTCTGTATTTTCACATTACAGCTTCAGACCCTGCAGCGGCTAAATAAATCAATATAGCTGGTCACATGCGGAATTTTTAAAAAATGAAATAGAATAGGACAGGAGATATCAGAGTGCCTTATATGTAGTAGAGTAAGTATTATTTCACAGAACTTTGGTTTTTATATTTTGTTAATATTAAGTTGCACAGTTTTGGTATTTTGACAACTTTTCTAAAATTAAGGTGGGTCTCACAATCAATGGCATCCAAAATTTGGTGAAATACAGTATAAATGATTGATACATGAACGTATGAAGTGGGTTGCTGAGTAATATTTATTTCTAACTGTGGGTCCAAGTCAATATCTTACCTCCAGAGCCCTGGTTAATGGTAGCAGGTTTAGGGCCACCTGGGGAGGGAGAACACCAAGCAGGATTGGATGCCCCCATTCTGAGTGGGGTGATTCAAAGGAGATGGAAGTAGCCTTGGCTCTGGAAGCAAATACCTTTGTTACTCGGACCAACTCTACCCGATGAATGTGATCAAGCCAGCAGACTCAGGCACTGACAACCAAATGTAACAGAATGGGGAGGGCGCCCCATGGACAGAGGGAGCCTGGAGCTGACAAAGCGTTGTCCCCTGGTTGGAAAACCAGCAGAAGTAAAGACTCAGCCTTTAGCGGCTCATAGATACTAGGATGGTTACCAAGCCGAGGTCTGTGGGAGAAAGAACCAAACCCGAGCCCCCGTAGAAAGGATGTGGCAGCCAGGCCGTGACACTGTGGAGCCAGGCCCCATAGGAGGGGTACTGGAGTCACTTCTTTGACCACTTCTCAATCAAACGCAATATATGGCTTGCTCGCTGTTTTTTCTTTACGTTGGAGTCTTAATCACCTCTTCAGAGATGTTACTTTTGGGGAACGGTATGCTCAGGGAGAGATCCCACCCGACTCTGCTTTGGGAGTCTTAAGGTGACTGGGCCTCTGGGACTAAGTGGTAGCCATTGTTGTTTCTAGCAACAAGGGCAGCTGGAGTCCCACAGTGTTGGGTTGGCCTTTCATAAATCCCATCTGTCTACATCTGAGTTCAGTTCCTTTAAGAGCAAGGTTGAGTCTCTGGGGGAGATCAGTTGGCTTAAGGAAGAGGAGAGATGCTGTGGCTGGAATCCTGGGGTACCTTCCATCATCTCATCACTTGAGAGATGGAAGTAATGGGTGGATGTGCAAATGGCTACAAGTGGGTTGAGTCAACAAAGAGAAGGGAGGATCTGCATGTCATGTCTTCGCAGTAGAGCCCTGTGTTTCCTTCCCTCTCCGAGTTCTCTCAGGCCAAACCCTGCCTTCGTTTCTCCAAGAGTAGACAGGAACAGACAACAAAGATCTATCCTTCAATTAGAGGCTGGGCGGCAGCCTCGCTTTCATGAACTTTATCTGTTAATGGTAGTTCCAGTTCTGTAACCTTCTCCCAAGGAATTGAATTGAGTCATAGTATTATTTTCCAACAAGTACCTCAAAATATGCCCTTTATTAATTGTCAGATTATGTCTGCAATTAATCAAGTCATTGAAGGCTGCCCAGGACCAGTAAATTAGCTTGTGATAATTTGTTCTTCACCTAATTCTTCATGCAAACCGTACCTTCTGCCCGTATATGTGGGCCTTACAACATCAAAAGGCGTTTCTTGAGCTTGAGAAAGAGACACATTTTGCTTTTGTGTCTCTTTTTTTTTTGCATTTTAATTGTTCTCAAGGATAACAGTTAAGATTTTTAAGCATAATTTTAGTGCATTACCAAGAGAAACTGCCAATTAACTAAAAGCAATTTGCAAATAAACCTGTCGCAGTGAAATTTTTCTAATTTTCTTATTTTTGGCTTATCAGTAATAAATTAATGGCTTTATGTTCTCCAATAGTAAGTTCCCAGATTATTTTACTTCTCTTTTTACTGACCTGCGTCTGTGTTCATAAAAAGATATATTGATGCATGCAAATTAATTACCTTCTCCTTACTCAGTATATTCAGAAAGCAGTTGCTATTACTAATAATTTTTCTAATTAAGATAATGGAAGTAGAATTTTTTTTTTCATAATAGACTTTTACCAAGCATAAACTGGTGTTTTATGGTTTTTTAATATTTGCATGACAAGGAAAGTTCTACAGTCCACCAAAACTGAATCAAGAAGAATCTGAACACTTGAACAATCCGATCACTAGAAAGGAAATAGAAATAGCAATTAAAAACCTCCCTATAAATAAAAGTCCAGGACCGGACGGCTTCACCGGGGAATTCTACCAAACATACAAAGAAGAACTCATACCAGTCCTTCTCAAACTCTTCCAGACGATTGAAAAGGAGGGATTACTCCCAAACTCATTCTATGAAGCCACCATCACCCTGATACCAAAACCAGGCAAAGACACTACAAAAAAAGAGAATTATAGGCCAATATCACTGATGAACATAGACGCCAAAATCCTCACCAAAATTTCAGCAAATAGAATCCAACAACACATAAAAAAGATTATACATCATGACCAAGTGGGGTTCATCCCAGGGACACAAGGCTGGTTCAACATAACGCAAATCAATCAGTGTAATACATCACATCAACAAGAGAAAGGACAAAAACCACATGATCATCTCAATCGATGCAGAAAAAGCATTTGATAAAATTCAACACCCATTTATGATAAAAACTCTCGCCAAAGTGGGTATAGAGGGAACATATCTCAACATAATAAAAGCTATATATGACAAACCTACAGCCAGCATAGCACTCAACGGTAAAAAACTCAAAAGCTTCCCACTAAAATCTGGGACAAGACAAGGATGCCCACTATCACCACTCCTATTCAACATAGTCCTGGAAGTCCTAGCCACAGCAGTCAGGCAAGAGAAAGAAATAAAAGGGATCCAAATTGGAAAAGAAGAGGTAAAAGTGTCACTATATGCCGACGACATGTTACTACATATAGAAAACCCTAAAAGGTCCACACAAAAGCTACTAGAGCTGATTGAAGAATTCAGCAAGGTAGCAGGTTACAAAATTAATGTTCAAAAATCAGTTGCATTTCTTTACACTAACGATAAATCAACAGAAAAAGAAAGTAAAGAAACAATCCCCTTTAAAATAGCACCCAAAGTAATAAAATACCTGGGAATAAATCTAACCAAGGAGGTGAAAGAATTATACACAGAAAACGATAAACCATTGATGAAGGAAATTAAAGAAGACTTTAAAAAATGGAAAGATATTCCATGCTCTTGGATTGGAAGAATCAATATTGTTAAAATGGTCACACTGCCCAAGGCAATCTACAGATTTAATGCAATCTCTATCCAATTACCCAGGACATTTTTCACAGAACTAGAACAAATCATAATAAAATTCATATGGAACCATCAAAGACCTAGAATTGCCAAAGCTTTACTGAAGAGAAAGAAGGAGGCTGGAGGAATAACTCTCCCAGACTTCAGACAATACTATAGAGCTACAGTCATCAAGACAGCATGGTATTGGTACCAAAACAGACATATAGACCAATGGAACGGAATAGAGAGCCCAGAAATGAACCCACAAACTTTTGGTCAACTCATCTTCGACAAAGGAGGCAAGAATATACAATGGAATAAAGACAGTCTCTTCAGCAAATGGTGTTGGGAAAACTGGACAGCAGCATGTAAAACAATGAAGCTAGAACACTCCCTTACACCATATACAAAAATCAACTCAAAATGGGTTAAAGACTTAACCGTAAGACAAGATACAATAAACCTCCTAGAGGAAAACATAGGCAAAACATTATCTGACATACATTTAAAAAATTTTCTCCTAGAAGAAATAAAAGCAAGAATAAACAAATGGGACCTAATGAAACTTACAAGCTTCTGCACAGCAAAGGAAACCAGAAATAAAACAAGAAGAAAACCTACGGAATGGGATAAAATTTTTGCAAGTGAAACCGACAAAGGCTTGATCTCCAGAATATATAAGCAGCTCATACGACTCAATAAGAAAAAAATAAGCAACCCAATCCAAAAATGGGCAGAAGACCTAAACAAGCAATTCTCCAAGGAAGACATACAAATGATCACAAAGCACATGAAAAAATGCTCAATATCACTAATTATCAGAGAAATGCAAATCAAAACTACAATGAGGTATCACCTCACACCAGTCAGAATGGCCGTCATTCAAAAATCCACAAATGACAAATGCTGGAGAGGCTGTGGAGAAAGGGGAACCCTCCTACACTGCTGGTGGGAATGCAGTTTGGTGCAGCCACTATGGAAAACAGTGTGGAGATTCCTCAAAAGACTAGGAATAGACTTACCATATGACCCAGGAATCCCACTCCTGGGCTTGTATCCAGAAGGAAATCTACTTCAGGATGACACCTGCACCCCAATGTTCATAGCAGCACTATTTACAATAGCCAAAACATGGAAACAGCCTAAATGTCCATCAACAGGTGACTGGATAAAGAAGATGTGGTATATTTATACAATGGAATACTACTCAGCCATAAAAACTGACAACATAATGCCATTTGCAGCAACATGGATGCTCCTGGAGAATGTCATTCTAAGTGAAGTAAGCCAGAAAGAGAAAGAAAAATACCATATGAGATCGCTCATATGTGGAATCTAAAAAACAAAAACAAAAACAAACAAACAAACAAAAACAAAGCGTAAATAAAGGACAGAAATAGACTCACAGACAGAGAATACAGACTTGTGGTTACCAGGGGGGTGGAGGGTGGGAAGGGATAGACTGGGATTTCAAAATTGTAGAATAGACTACACTGTATAGCACAGGGAAGCACACACAAAAGGTTATGATAACTCACAGAGAAAAAAATGTGCCAATGAGTGTGTATGTGTCCATGAATGTCTGAAAATTGTGCTGAACACTGGAATTTGACACAACATTGTAAAATGATTATAAATCAATAAAAAATGTTAAAAAAATAAAATATATATATAAAAAAAAGGAAAGTTCTACAGATTCAATAAAATTCTGTGAGGACAGAAAACAGTTTTTTTTGAAGCTCTGTCAAAGCTATAAGCACTTTAATGTAATCTCCTGTGGGTTTGTTTTTATTTCTATGATATTTCCCTCACCCGGAACACAAATTAAAATGTACCAGAAGAGGAAAGTATTTTAAATTAATCCAATCTGTTTTCCTTTTTCTATTCTGGAAAAATATTATTTGTTGTAAAATATTATGTAACGCTTCATACACTATTTTGTAGTTTTTTTATATTGGCCTCTTGGGTAATGCCTTTATTTTTTAAACATGTTGTTCAATGAACAGTGAAGACATAGAGTGTGAGTTTTGTAATTCTTGGGGATTGAAGCCTGTCAAAAACTGATCAGCTCACTCCCCCTGAGAGGCAGTTTTACCTTAGAGGGAACTGCTGACAGCAACTGGGTTGCACACAAATCCAAAAATATTTGCTATCTGGCCTTTTACAAGAATTGTGATCCAGATGCATTATTAAGAGTTATTTGAGTACTTAATTGGATTCATGGGAAGTGGTCCTTAATAGTGAAGGTTTGGCATTATAGCTCAGGAGTTAGCATTTCCAGTGACTGTACGGCAGTCCATGTGGTCTCTGTCCCAACCACTGAACTCTGCTGGTATCACCAAAGCAGCCGCAGAGGACGTGCAAACAAACAGATGTGGCCGTGTGCCAGCACAGCTTTTCGTGAAACTGGCTTTGGCCTGGATCTGGCCCACCAGTTGTTCGCCAGCCTCTTCAAATCCTTGTTATTTAATGAAGGACCCCCCCCCCCAACTAGGAATACAGGCATTCTCTGGAGCATCCTTAGAGATGCAGAATTTCCAGCCCCACCTTGGACCTACTGAGTCAGAATCTGCATTTTAACAAGATGTCCAGGAGATTCACCTGCTCTGTGAAGTTGGGGGAACACTGGCCTAAACTGCTCTTCAAAGAGAAGTAACAAGTAGCTCCCAGGAAGCTATGAAATGAATAGGTATTTTGACTGGCTTACCTCTGGCTCAGGGGCTTGGGGGTAGGCTGTTTCACTGTGGACTTGTAAATACTGGAATAAAGAGAGCTTTATCTGGGGCACCAGAGCCCCCACTTCCTGCCCTAGATCTTCTCAGATGGTTTCTTCCATTTCTTTAGGGGAAAATCTCCCAGTTTCTTGTCCTAGAAAATATTGGCTGTTGGCACTTCTGTGTGAAATACAATTTCATGTAATTATGTTTATTCCTTCTATGTTCTGTCCAGGGCTTGTGCCACCCATGTCTGCACCTGGCATTTCTGAGTCCCAGACTTTGTGGCATTTTTTCAAGTCAGGTCAACCCCTCCACACTCCCCAGTGTAGGCCTGTCTGACTGGACGTAAGCTTTAAGCTTCCCAGCCTCTGTGCGGAAGTGCTGCTCTAGGGCTTCTGAGCCTGGGCACTACTGGCATTTGGGGACAGATCGCTCCTTGTCACGAGGGCTGTCCTGCAGATGATAAGGTGTTTAGCTACATCCCTGGCCCCTCCTCTTTCAGTACTAATAGTTCCCGCTTCCTGCCCCTCTGTAGTTGGAATGGCCAGAAAGTCTCCAGACATTGCTAACTGTGCTTTGAGGGACATATTTGCCCTGGGCTGAGAGCCACTGAGTCACAGGGATGCTGAGAAATCGATACCTTCCTGGTGATTTCAGGGCAACTAAAGGTCCAGGACATTGGCCTCCAGCCTGGAGCATCCTCTGTTGATCCAGTGAGGCATAATAATGTTATTTTCCATGTGAGTCATGGAATGAAAAGTTTGTGAAGCACAGTAATAGCTACAGCATCCCTACCCCACTTTTCTGGCCCCGCCTTTCACTCAGTGCTTCATCCTCCCGACACTTGCCTCCTCTCAGCTGCTGCTCCATCCTCTTTCCTGTTCTCTCGGTTACAATCAGTTCAGATTCCTTTTTCTTTTTCATATTCACTTTAAATAATCTCAAGTGGGAGAAGAGATAAATACGTGTTGTCTGCCTGGCATTTGTGAACTGAAATGTCTTTTGTAATGTTCCCTACAGTCATATACTGTGGACGGGGAAACAAATTGACTTTCATAGTTTAGGAATCTTCTTTCAAATTAGAAGTTTGTTATTGCTTAGTTTTTACTTATGTGGTCCATGGTATACTTTTAAAAGTCATCACCAAATAACCTAATTTCTGTAGCAGATTCCCCTGGCTGGCTCATCACAAGTCAGGCTGGTAGTATGATTGTCCTTTGTGAGGAAGACAGCTAGCATTTGCTCAGTTTTGTGAGTAATGGTATCCCTCGAAAATCTTCCCAGTCTGATCAAACCAAGTTCATTTACTCCTATAAAAGATCACTTTATCTGATGCAGTGATTATAATATTAAATTTTCAAATATTGAACTTTATTTTCCATTTGGTTATTTCCCACTCACTGTATGCGGTATGCAAATTTTCAGTTGATTCAATTGACTATAATAAAGGTTGTCAGAGGGAGTAAGTCTGGGTCAGCCTGACAATCGACTCTGTAGTTTACCTCCTGATATGAAAGTACTGTAGTGGATCTGATGTACAGCTTCATTTGGATTTTCCTCATTTTCCAAAGAGAAAAAAGATTACATCTATAACAGTGTTTCTGCTGTACATACTGTGCCTTTGTGAATATCATAGATTGATTACAAAATTGGATCCATTTCTCCATCTTTGCCTTTGTCCATGTCCCTTGCCCTATGACTTTTCAGCTCCTCCCATCAATAGTTGAAGCCTATGTCTCCTCCCCTTAAAGCTGGGGTAGGCTTGTGCCTTGCTTTGGCCAATGGGATCCGGGTAGCAGGATGATGCACCTGTTTGAGCCTAATGTGCTTGAGAGACCCTGCACACTTCTGCTGTCTTTTTCTTGGAACACTGCCCAGCTCCATGAGAACAAGCCAGGCCTGGGCTGTTGGAAGGTCATAGGCCGCAAATGATAGACAAGAGCCAGCCCAGCTGAGGCCACATTTGATCACCAGTCCTATGCTGCCCAATATTTGGCTGCAGATGCTTGAGTGAGCTCAGCTGATACCAGAAGAACTGCCCAGCTGAGCCCAGTCCAATTGCCAACCTGTACAGTTGGGAGCTAAGTACAGAGATGTAATACGTAGTTGTTGAGTGTGTGTGTGTATGTGTATGTATATATATATTGCTTACACAACAAACATTTCTTATTGTTCTAGAGGCTGGAAGTCTAAGATAATAGTGACAGCGTGTTTGGATTCTTGCTGAAAAAACCATTATATTTTAAGATGATTTGTTATACGGCAAAAAGCTAACTAAAATGTGAGAATTGGGAAATGTTATCCCCTTTTTGGTGGATGAGTTAGACCATGATGCCCTTGTTCTGGTGCAGCCCTTTGCAGAGAGCACACCTGTGCTCTCTCCTTCGGGGGTCCTAATGCAAGGCTACAGCATTCATACTTGGAAGTGGAAACCATGGGATTTCAGGATGCTGCAGTCCAGCCTAGTCACTGCCATATAGAAGCTCTGTGAGCTTCAGGAGGGAACCTCATCTCTTTAAGCCTCTGTATTGCTTCCCCAGATTTGGATATCTGAAAGTATTCATAGACTACCCAGAAAATACTCACATGAGGCTTCTGTTTAAAGGCAAAGTTCACGGTACAGCAAGAGAAAGCATATGTGGGCAGGCATTGGTGTCTGAGAGCCATTCTACCCACCTAACTCTCCAGAGCCCTTTTCTTTGAGACCCAGGACCAGACTGAGTCACTGTCTTGAATGCCAAGGCCTGTGTGAGGGATCTTGGCCTGGGGACAGTTCAGAGTAGCTTGCAGTACAGGGCACTCCTAAATTCACTGGGTCCTCATCACGCCAGGTTTGTTAAAGTGGTTAGGGCAGTTGCAAACCATCAGTAAAGAAACTGATGGGGAGCAGATGACTGGATAAAGAAGCTGTGGTACACGTACACAATGGAATACTACTCAGCCATAAAAAGAATAAAATAATGCCACTTGCAGCAACATGGATGGACCTGGAGATCATCACACTAAATGAAGTAAGCCAGAAAGAGAAAGAACAAAACCAGATGATACCACTTATATGTGGAATCTAAAAAAAATGACACAAATGAACTTATTTACAAAACAAAAACAGACTCACAGACATAGAAAAGAAAGTTTTACCTATCAGGAGATAAGGGGAGGGTGGAAGGATAAATTGGGAATTCGGAATTTGCAGAGTCTAACTACTATATATAAAATACATAAACAACAAGATCCTACTGTATAGCACATTAGACTGTATGTTCAATAGCTTGTAGTAGACTACAAGGAAAAAATATGAAAAGTAATATATATATGTGTATAAATGAATCACTATGCTGTACACCAGAAATTAACACAACAGTGTACATCGACTATACTTCAAAAAATATGTCATCTAAAAAAAAAATAAAATTATGGGGGAGGGGAATTCTAACCATTAAAATATTCATCATAAATCCCGCTACCCTTATCTTGGCCAAGAGTCAAAAACCAGACATTCAGCATCCTCAGATATAAAAATAGAGTTTTCTTCCCATCCAGTTGTAAATCATTGCCATCTGCACAGCCTCAGTTTCTTAGTTTGTAAAATGGAGTTAGTTATAAACCTTTCCATAGGATTGCTATGAGGATTGCATGACGTGATCCACGCACAATACTTAATACAAGTGCCTGGAACTTAGTAAACACTCAAAAATATTTTCACTGTTACTAATTAAATGGACCTTCAACTAGGAATCAAGAACTGACTACTGCAGTGTGGCCTTGGACACAGGACCTCAGTTACCTGGACATCAGTTTCGTTATATAAAATCAAGAAAGTAATCTGTTGGTCCCATCCTATGATTATACCATGAACACTTTCAATTGAACTGATGCCCCCAAAAACCCAAGGAAGAGGACATTTTTATTATTAATAGTTAATGCAAGTTAGGAGCTAGTGGGTGGGAAAGCTAGAAAAATGACTTTTACATATTTTTAATTCTATAGGGATAGTGCAAATTATGAGGATAACCTCATAGGGTAATTTCAGAGCGCACGTGAACTGAAGAAGTCTTGAGGTTTAGAAAAAGAGTTGAGGAAACTACTGGTATTGAAAGTCTGAGCATCACAGAGAATAATCTTCTGGGGGTCACCTTGTTGTTGGGGCTCCATTGTGGTCCATGAACCATCGGTGATCAGTGGGTTTTCACCAGCAATCAGAGAATGCTAGAAAACTTACTTTGGGATGTCACTTTGCAAACACCCATGAGTATATGCAAGCAGAGTAAATGGGTGAGTGAAAAGCTTGGTTTATCACAGTGGCCTTCTTAACTAATACTTGATTTCACCTCTGAAACAATGCATATATATATATGTATAAATGAAAGATCTGAAAGACCCTGAAAAGATCTGAAAGGTTGGCGTTTTGGTATTTAACATAAAAGTTTTATTTGGGGGAAAAAGTTCAACTGCTTTATGCTAAAATTTTATTTTTGTGGTGTTTAAAGCAGACACTATATAGAAACGGTCTCCTCATTAAACCTCAGAAAGTAAGTGAGTTGATCAAGTGTGCTCATTGGGTACACAATAAATAGATGAAGTACGTAGTGTTTTCAAGGTCACTTTGATATTTACATTGGAATTAATTTTCTGGTAGGAAACAGATAAATCGTCCTTTACTTATTTTACCCAAACTTGGATTAGAACTAATATTGAACCTTAGGATCTTGGGTTCGCAAGTTAATTAAGAATCCTGAAAGTCATTTTTGCTGGCTTTTTAAAAAAAATAGACTTTTTAAATTGCTTAGTGACACAATTTAACATTATAAAGTAAAATGAAATCGACTAATAAGCCCTGTATATTGTTTATTCTTTCCTCTTGAAGAGTTTGCTCTTGAAATACGGCATCAGGAAGCAAAATGCCCTTGCAGTCTGAAAGCAGCATATGGACAGAGTAAATATCATCCCGATTAAGCTCCCTATTTTATATGGGATGCAATGTAGCCAGACATTTTAAATACCTGCAACTTGTCAGCCCTTAATTTGTGGTTTCCCACAGGACTTAGGCAGTATAGTATATTTTTCCTAGCTACAGATGTTCGCCATTTTTAACCATAATAAATGGACCAAAAGTTTTTAAAGCATTATATTTTTCTACTCCATTTAAAGATAAACATCTGTTTGCTTTAAAATTGGAATAAAGTCTATGAATCATAGGAAAAGTGACACATTTTATGGGCCATATGCACACATTCTAGAAATGGGCCAATTTTCAAAAATTATTATGGACAGACAATTATGTGCTTGAAATTTTGTGAGCACATATGATTCATTACCTGAGCCACGTTGAGACTTGGTTGTATTTAGAATGTTTTGATAAGAAGGCAACCGGTAGGCTATGTTTCTTTTTTGGACTCATAGTTATGAAGGTGTGGCCAAAATAAAAGGTAATCTCTGTTATGAAAAAAGAATTATGATTCTCAGCCAAAGTAGCTTTCAATGTAACAGTGCCAACAAAATGAATCCTTCTTGCTTCAAATTAAACAGAAAAAGAGATGTGTCAGAGGGTGCCTGGGTTGTGTTTTCACTTGTCAGAAAGAAGATCGGAGCAACAGATGGCTACAGTTATACCTTATAACTTAGGAAAATTTGGCTTTACCTTCTATGACCCTGTGTGGTCTGTGATACCATGCAGAATAAACTTGTAAACATAACTTTTTTGACAAAAGGTTACAATCCTGATCCTCCCTATGCTTTGACAAGCCAACCAACTGAAGTGTGTTTGAGGGTGAAATTTAAGTAAAATTAGGAAGTCTTCCTGACAACTCCACATAATTTACCTAGAAAGCATGTATGCACCTGGCTGGAAGGAATATATTCAGATTTGTCACTTTTTATTGTTGTGGTCATCTCCAGATTGTTTAAGTTTTGGCTAGAAAACTGTATTAATGTCCACGTTTGAGAACGTACGTGCATCGGGTATAGATGGTGAACAGGGTTCCCTAGGTCTTTAGATAATGGGTAGACTTTTCTGATGTGTGTTAAATGTAATCAAAATCTGTGGTTCCTCATTAGCTTTCCCTTTAAAAGAGCCCTTTTGTGTACTGTGCACTCATATGCTTTGATCTGGAGATCTTGGAGAGTCGTTACCTCTCTGGCCCTTTAAATCGCTAAACGTTACTAAAGTATTGTGAATAAGCCTGACAGTAAGGTTTATCCTCTACTTTTTGTCTTATTTTCTTATTTCAGGGGGAGAACAAGTCCTGCATTCAATTGGTTTAAAAGCATGAATTAACCTAGTTATTGTAAACCTAGGTATTCAATTTGCTTACAAATGACAGGGTCTCCAGCCCACCCTTCTCTTCTCTCCCTGCCTGCCCCCACTCCCTCCCCACCCCCATTCTCCTTGGGGCCAGACTCTTATCTGTCTGGTGCTAGAAGTTATCTCCCCCTCAGGGATCTGCCTCAGGGGCTGTTCAGTGTTCCCTGCACTGGCAAGGCACTGGGTCTGACAGTCAAGGGCCAGACTTGAATGCTCTGCACCCTCATTCTAAATGTGGGCTTTTTATAAAGGCAGGCACTATTGAGAAATGAGGCAAGTTTCTGCATCATCTAAGCTATTAAGTCTCTTTCTCTGGCTGTTTAAATAGGTATGGTATTGGCAGAACTCTATATATTGATAAATAAGCTAAGTTTTCAGTAGGCAGGTTGCGAGAAGAGGTTTTGGCTGTGGAGGTTATTCAGTGACAGTTCCAACTCTCACTTCAGTTCAGCACACATTTATTGTGCTGGCTGTGTCACGAGGTCGGAGGACACGGCACCTGCGCCTGAGGAACCCACAGGCTGCGGACGAAGGACGTGCACCCACAGCTCTAGTTTGCTTCGTACAATGACTTACTGACTCGCTAAAATGAATGTCTATAGATGCCAGGTATTGTTTGGAGCCCTCGACGTATATGATCTCCCTTAATCCTCCAAATAACACTATTAAGATTATTAGCCCATTTTACAGATGATACAGGCGATGTGAAATAACTTCTCGAAAGTCATACACTTCTTCACTTATAACTTTAGTTCAAGGAGTTGTTGGTTCTGCATTTTCATGCGGCGAGCACTACTTCGGGATTCAGAGCTCTGTGCTAGTTTGTGCCACCTTCTTAACTTCTTGACTTTTTATAAAGCTTTTTTGGTTTTAACTAATTTCTTTTCTTCGAATTTCTTTTTTGAATCTTTAATTTTTTGTACAATTTAAAAAGGCTGTCCTCCATTGACAGTCACTGCAAAATATTGGCTCTATTCCCCATATTGTACAGTACATCCTTGTAACCTATCTGACACCCAAGAGTTTGTACCTCTCCTCCCCCACCCCCATATTGCCCCTCCCCCTCCCCCACTGTAACCACTAGCTTGTTTTCTATATCTGTGAGTCTGCTGCTTTTTTTTTGTTATATTTACTTGTTTGTTGTACTTTTTAGATTCCGTATATGTGATACCATATAGTATTTGTCTTTCTCTGACTTATTTCAGTTAACATAATGCCCTCCAAGTCCATCCATGTTGCTGCAAATGGTAAAATTTCATTCTTTTTCCAGGCTGAGTAGTATTCCATTGTCTATATATATCACATCTTTTTTATCCAGTCATCTGTTGGTGGACACTAATGCTTTCTTTTAAAATAATACATCACCTCTCCCCTGACACAAAGAATCTATTATGGGCCTGTTCCCCCTTAGACTCTGAGTCTAGCCCACTCTCATTTTCTGGGGACATCTCTCTCCCCACTGAGACACTGTCACCATCAACTCTCTTCTCCAGATTCTAGGATACTCAAACTTCAGTTTCTGTCAGGAGAGTCATGAGTGCATTTGCTACCTACTCCTGCAGAACATATTTTGCTCCTCTTTCTCTTAGCCTCTCCAGACTGTGAACCTTGAAGCTGAGCTTTGCATCATCACAAGTTCCAGTAAGGTATTTCCCCAAACTACAGAGTGACTGGCTCCTAAGAAGGACCTAGGCTATTTTCCAACATAGTAACCTTTGACAATATCGTATTTCTTTTCAGTCATCTCACTTGTATCTCTGACTCACACAAAGGCGTTGACTGAATCTTTTCATAGGAATTTAGATTCACTTTACTATTTGTTCTTGCTAACTGAATCTGCCTGGTTGGGGTTCTAAGTGCAAAGCCTTGGATCTTAGTCTATGATCTTGTTTCCCTATGAGTCATTTAGTATGGAAAAATGAATTTCGCCCTCATCAAGATTTTGTTTGTCCTAAAGGAGAAAAATAATAGCAGAGACCGGGATGAGTGGCCCATTTTAATCTTGATTAGTTAAGAGGTTGTCTCCAAGTTCAAAGTGATATATAAGACTTGATCTCTTTGCATCTTGTTTTCGCTCCCTCTGACCACAACAAAGTTTAAAGTTTAGAGGCCACTTGTTAAGATGGGTACAAACTGTTTCTCTGTCCAATGTCTACTGGACAATTATTAGAGCTTTGTAAAGTCTTTGTATCCAGCAGTGGGCTTAACTGGGTGTGGAGACCTGAAAGTCCACGTTAGCAATGGCCTTGCCAAAGCTCAACCTGTTAGCCCTGAGGTGGGAGGATTATTTCTCTCTGCGTCACTCCTCTGGGCATAATAAGGTGTGGAACTCAAAGAGCTGAACGTTTCCTTTGCTGTCCTGAGTAGGGCAAGACACATACATCTTTTCTTTAGCAGGAGCCTAGAGTGGTCCCTGGCATGTGGCTCATTCATGGATGGAGCCACATCAGTGAGCACCACAGATACTGTGCAAGGATCTGGAACATCTCACACGGGAAAGCTGATCTGGGGAGAAAGGCCAAAAGGACCTTTCCTCGTAACATTTCTATGGACTTTTAAAAACTAATGATGTTTTGGATTTAGCTGAACAAACTAATCCCATGCTGAGCCTGAAAGGTCACACAGCTGGTCTAGGAAAAATGTCCAACTTCAAAATCAAGCCTTGCTCTTATGCTGCAAAGATAGGAAAGGAGGATTCAAGAAGGCGAGCATTGTAGTAGATGGATGGCTCACAGTTTTGATGGGGAAGAACAGTGGTGTGAACAGAGAAGAGAGAATCTGCCTGAGTAGCCGGTCTGGGCTAGGGGGTAGTGGGCACTCTTCTGGGTGGGCTTGAGTGGGACCAGATGCTGAGAAATGGTACATGCTTGTGTGTGTTAGGAGGAGGCAGGTGGGTACCATGGAGAAAGCAGAGTTTAAGAGGTTAGGTTGTACAGAACAGACTAAAGGAGGAGATCTGAAGACACTTTGACCAATAAGGGAGCAATTATAGCAATTCAAACACAAATAACCAAAAATTATCATTAAATACATGCAGTATACATTCCCTGGTTTATGATTAATGCTAAAATTGAAGGTGATTTTCTTTTTGTAGACAAGTATTTGTGAAGAGACTTTTCTGTTATGTTTATGTATTAGCTCAATATCTTTTTAATTGTAACAGAAAGATAAAAAATTATCATTACTGCCATTGTTCAGGGATATGGGGCTATTTAGAATTGCTAACTGAGGAGCCGGAGAGGAATTGTATGTACCTGATTAGAAAAATACAGTTAAGATTTATAGGGAATGTGCACGTATTCTAGCAGTATGCTGTGTGATATTGTTTTTATTTCTTTGTCCTTGCCTTTTTGCCTGGGTATTTTATATTACCTGTCATCTTTGCTTTTTACAGTTTTAACCCCGCTGATGGCACTCCCCTTAATCCTGCTAACCGACATTACGCCTGCGTCTGCGCGTGTCCACACTGTGCGAGCTCGTTAGTTTCTGGTATATGTCATTCTCTGAGCATTTCTAGGAATATATGACGTAAGAGATGAGACATAGCCTGACCAACTTCTGGCTGACATGCCATGCTATCATTGGAAAATGTTCAAGTAGATTACTTAGCAAACAAATTTGGGTAGCAGTCAAGTCACTCACTGGCAAATGGGACTTCCCTCTACCTGTTCTGTGAGTCAGTTCCCACTTCCCTTAGACTTGTTCCTCCCGATGGACTGCGGCATTATAGCACGTCCTGTGCAGTATCGGGCTTCCTGGCCTTGGCACTCAGCGACTGCATGCTCAGGTTGCCAAGCATTGCTTAGTCTGATTGCAACCTCATTGCACCAGTACAGTGTTGATTGTATCATAAAAGCTGTTAACCATCCTGTAAATGTCATGTTTTCCAGTGGAAGCGAATATAGCATTTCAGTACTCGACACTTTTCTGACAGTCTTAATTATTTGCAAGTACATTTAGTTACATGGAAAATAGTCTATAGAGTATTTTCAAAGAATAAAGAAGACAGAAAGTATTTCTATGAGAGAGGGGAGAGGAAGGAAATCAGTGTAGGGACAGTGAATGTTGACTGACAGTTTTGCAGGAAACTGATAAGCTGTCTGGCACAAAGGTCGAATTTTGTCCTTTAGTGGGCCAACTAGCGTTATCGAAGAAAACCATCTCAGTTCTTACAGATTCTCTGGAAAACCTGGAGATTTTGGCTTAAGAAGCACACACCACTAGTTGTCTCTTGATTTTAAAAAGCTTATTTCATGCATTTAAGGGTTTTGATTTTGGCATCAACATTGATTTTCAGTGGGCTCCAAACTTTCCTTGCCAGTGTCAGTTGCTCTAATTATTAAAGATGTGTATCTGTGTAACCGTGATCTACCTAAATGATGTGTTTCAGTGAGATGACTTCAATCCTTTTCTTTCCCGTTGCTGCACCATGAGGTCGATGGTATTCAAATCACATCAGGTGAGCTGACCACCACTTTCTGCTGCCAGCATGCTGACCGGAGGGCTGCGATCTCTTAACTGAACTCTACCTCAGGAAAATTGTAAACTTTACTTTACAAACCTCCTGACTCCAGCCCTCAGCTTAGTTTAATTTTGTAGGAGTTTTGTTTTTGCTTGTTTTTTGTTTTGGTTTTCAGGTCATTTTATTTGTCAGCTGGCTGGGCTTGGAGAATGTGATATTTCAAGTTCTTTCAGTGTTAAATTCTCTGGCGAGGACTATCCTTCATGAAGACTTACCTCCCAAAGCATTTCCCTTTATCTTCCAGGCATGAGATAATTCCTCAGAATTGTGTCATTGTAGGAAGTGAATCTAAAACATTGATCAGAAAGCAGTGATGCGTGGGAGGGAAGCATACTGAAGCATCGCTGTGTGCTGGACCATTGGACTTTTTCCTTTATGGCTGAATTACTGATTCTACTGGAACCCTAACCGATTGCTCCCCGATTCATGGGGACTTCTGTATCTTGATTCCTGACTCAAAAAGAAAGATCAAATTTGTTTTCCCAAATCATGATGTGTGTCCTTGTCCTTGTGATTAACATACACCACTTATGAGTATTGTACTTTTCAGGTACTCTGCTGTTTTACAGGACGGGGACTAGTGTCTTTCCTTACACTTTAAGAAGCTGCGGCAGGAGTAGTTCAGGTCACCCTGTTGGCGGGTGGTAAATTCAAGATTTGAACCTCATCTGCCTCTAAACCTTGAGCTCTTAATACTCTACTACACTTGACTTTTGCTGGTAGACTATTATAACTCTTCCCCACACTTCTGTATTGTTTCATATCTCCTAACACAATGAGTGAACAATCCTTGATCCAAGTAACTTTTTAAAAAATGTCCTTTTTCAAATATGTGAAAAGCTCTTGGAATTAAAATTCAGGAAGTCCAGAAGCACTGTAATTAATCACAGCTAGAAGCTCAGATAGAATTGCTTTCTTTCCTAGTCCTTCAGGGAATATTAAAAAACATTAATTGGGCAGCAAATACCTTATTAACAATATACTGACTTTTGCCTCTGGATTTTGCCAAATCTCCTATATCTTTTAGAATGGATATTCAATAGAGTAGAATAGAATTCAGATTGATGAGGCTGACCCAGACATTTGTTATGTTCCAACAACTAACACAGGAGGGTTGACTGATACTCATTAAACAAAGACTCAGGCCTTGGTAGTGCCTATTTTGAAATTAAATACAGTCCAAGACACTGTAAAAGGAATAAAATAGCATTTGTCTTCCCGGGTTCCTCAGTCTGAAGGAGGGGGGACATATGAAAGGAACAGACTTGTACAAATAATTGCTAGTGCTTACGGGGTGTTTCCTGAGTCAAGCTGCGTTCTCTCTTTGGTACCTACACAGTAGGTCTCAGCTGGTGCTCAAGCCCCTATCAAGAAGGTGCTATTTCAATCCCCCTTTTATAGTTAAGGAAGAAATTGAGGCATGGGGAAGTTAAGTGACTCGCTGAGGGTCACCCAGCTATTGATGTGAGAGCAGGCCATTCAAATCCAGGCAGCAGGACCCAGAACCAGCACCCTCAGTGGGGTCACCGGTGGGTGTGCTCACGTCTAGCTGAGAGGCCTTATGGAGGAGAGGGCCAGAGGACCTTGGAGTTTGGTTACCGTTGACAAGTTCACACTTGCTGCCCAGGCCCTGGGAGTGAGGCCAGGCGGAAATATTTGCAAAAACAACAGCAGCAGGAAAGCACTAAGGAAATGTTTGTGGAGCAGTGAAAGGTCAACTTGGTAGGCGTGGCTTGTGACGAAGTGCTGTGGCTCAGGGTTAGGGCAGGGTCAGCTTGTAGAGGCCTCCAAAGGCCCAGGTGAGCGAACGAACTCGGTTTATTTAGCTGATCCTTAGGTAGAACGAGCCATGTGTCCACATTCTATGTGTTAATCCATTTGTTTCTAATAATGTGCTAATGTGTCATTATGACCATTCCCCTTTCACAGATTAGAGAACTAAGAAGACAGAGAGTCACTGCCCAATGTCACACAGCTACTAAGAGGTAGAGCTGAGATTCAAATTGAGGACGTGTGGTTCCAGAGGCCAGGAGTTGAACTCCTGTGTTGCCATAGCTATTACTTGGAAGTGGAGTGATGTACTCAGAGCTCAGGACCCACAAGTAAGGATCTCTGAATAGGACAGGAAGAAGAAAGACAGGTGACAGCTGGAGGAGATTACTGCCACACTCCACATGACAGGTGCTCCATGTCCCTGGTAGGAGTGGAAAGGTTGGGAGGTGAGAGAGGTTCATGAGATAGGCTTGAAATTTGGAAGTAGGAGCTCCAAGTTCAAGTCCTTACTCTGTCCTTTATTGGTTGCTGCGTGACCTTGGGATGAGCCTCTGTGCTTTGGTCACCTCATTCACAAAGGGAGGGAAACACCGCAGAGCCGGGGGGAATTAGCTCTATTTTGACTCTGCTGATGTCGAGGTATCAGCCAGTCATCCATCTGGCCATGCCCGGCAGGGCGGCTGGAAATCTGGGTCTGGAGCTCAAGAAAGAGGTCAAGGCTAGAAATGGACTTAGGACTCACCACCAGGGATGTGAGCGTTGAAATTGCTAAGGCAGATGACTAGAGGGGAAGACAGGAGAGCTGACGAAGGACCACCTGCTTGCTCCTGAGTTGTCGAGATTGATAATGAGATGACGAGGAGCATATTCTGCATTTCTAGATCCCTTGTTCCATAGTTAATATCTTTTTTGCTATGGGAAGCCGTTACTACCCTCTTTCCTCACATCAGCGTTAATTACCTGTGCACAATTCATCGTGAGACTCAGGTTGTGGGCGCTCATGACATATCTTTATTGCTCTCCACATTCGCTGTCTGTGGATGAAACCACTTCAGCAGCATGGCTTCGGCAGTAGCCTCCTGGTTACTAAATCCATACACAAAGACAAAAAGGCACATTTTCTGTTCACTCTCGAGGTCCCAAAGCCCTTCTATGGGGCATGTGTTGCCAGTGAAATTACAATCTTGTGATTTGGTATTTTACTAATGCATTAAGTCCCTTAATTTAATTAAGAATTCGAAATTGTAGTGTGCAATTAAAGTTGACTGGAGGAGCAATGGTATAGAATATTACATTTCAGAAATGGCCTTTGAATTGTCCTCAGCTGGTGCCTTTTTGTTTTTCCCTCCAAACGCCCTTAGTCCACATCTGTGTCTACCTAGGCTGCCTGCTCTTGCCTTGAGGCTCTTCTCAGCAGGCTGTGCCATTCAAAGGAAACACAACCTCAAGAAGCCTTGTGAAAATGATGGAGGTCCGTGCCGAAGGTCTGGAGGACATGAACATGTATGGGATGTGGGGACATCACTCTCAGTGCAAAAACTTCCCCCAAATTCTCACTAACCATCTGTTTCTCAAATGCCCTCTTGTCAGTAACTGCTCAGATCCCTCCTTTTTTTTTTCTTTCTTCTGCTGCTTCTCTCTCTTTCCCACCCCACCTCCCCCACAAGCCAGCACATCCTTCCCCACTTTTCTGATCTTCAGATATTACACTTACCTCTTCTTGGTCTTCTCATTTGCATCACCACGTGCGGTCTTTGTCAAAACCGACACATTTTCCATATTGTTCATCATCATTAGGAGATGAGGGAGGAGGGATTGTAATGCTTTGCTCCTGTCACGCAAATATTAATTTCATCCTATTGAAATAGAACTGAGCCATATTCAGTGAATCATGTACAGTGGATTGAGCCCAAGAGCATTTGTCATTTGGGACTTGAGTGAGATTTCACTGACCTTTCCAGACTGCTGGTACTGACATCTTTTGGAGTCTGTTTCTGCTTTGATTTTTTCTTTCCAGGCTTCAGGAGATGGCCAGTGCCAAAGGTGCTCAAGTATTTGTAGATCTCCCCAGATCCACCACAGTGGGGAGGGGAGGTAAATCTAACTGTGAAATTCTCCTTTGTTTCCTCCTGCAACCCCTCACTCACCGTATACAGAGCAGGAAGAAATAGCCGTACAAAATTCCTTCAAATGTTTTGTTTGTTTCTTTAAAGGTATCAGTTAATCCCAGTTAAAAACGAATACAAGGAATTCCAGGTATCACCTCAGTGGGCATTTGGTAGTTGGATGGACGGGTGGGTGGATGGATGGGTGAGTGGATGGAGCGTGTGAAAGGACGATGCCCCCCACTCCCCTTACATGTGTGATGATGAGAGGGAGTTGGGTCGTTATGGCCTGGTTAAGCATGTTTAGCATCAGTTCAAGAAGACGCTTCTTTTTCTTCTAGCAATTGCACCTCTAAGCCTTTTCCCACGAAATTCACAGGCCCAGTTAGTGGTAGACCTGGGCTTTGCATGCAGAGGATCACAAGCTGTCAACCTGGGCTAGCAATGGTCAGTACTGGGAGAATTCAGTACCCTTTCTAATTCCTCATGTTGCTGATTTTTATTACTCCCTGCAAGTTCCCCAGTCGATAAGCCCATGTTTTATGATACAGATGCATGATTTGTGGCATATTGGGAGGCTGGGAGGGATGATAGCAAAATCTCATTTGTCATTCATTTAGCCAATTTAGTTCCATCCTGTTAATTCTGTACTTTATTGAACACTAAATCTACTCCCATCTTATAAAATAATATTCATCTCTCTAGCTCTTTAAAATATAACAATATATGATGTGCTTAAGAGTTAGAAACTTGACGAAGAGCCCAAGACTATTTTTTTTTACTCTGAATTTATAAAAGGCAGTAGTTACGCCACTTCATGAATAAGAAATCTATAAGGAATGTTTCTCTTAAGCTTCAGAATATAATTTGGCATTTAAAATGTATTCCTCTTGAATTTTATGTCAAAAAATTTTTTACTGTATATTGTAAAGGTAAATGCAGAATAAAGATTAGTGCAGTTGACTTGAACCACTCAACATTGTGCAGCCACTTATAGTAAAGCAAAGCAGTCAGCAAAGATCTGGTATGTTTCGGGGATGGCAAGTTGATGGTTAATTGAAAGCTGTGATTAATGAAATATCATTATGATTCACTGCAAAATAACTGGAAAGAGTTTCTTGGGAAGATAAATTTTGCTAGAAAAAAATACGGAGGGTATAGGTCAGTGGTAAAGCGCATGCTTAGCATGCCCAACTCCCCAGGTTCCATCCCTAGTACCTCCATTAAAAATAAATAAATAAATAAACAAACAAACAAACCTAATTACCCCTCCCCCCAAATAAAGCCAAACAAAATTTGGTTGCATTGCAATTACATAAATAAAGGACAAACAGGCAGAGCCCAGTCTGAAATTGTCATATTTGGGGGTGGCTGCATCTGGAGAAGGCTTGAGTGCAATGAGCTTCTAGAATCTGGTTCTGAATTCACTGTCTCCCACTCATTCCTGCTGAAGCCTTGGCAAAATTGTATAATTTCTTTGCTTAGATTGCCGTATCTATAAAACTGGCAAAACAATACCTCCTTCAGAGAGCTGCCGTGTCAATTATTACCGCTACAGCACTTCTTTCCGGCGTACCTTTCGTACGTTCTCCGCTGCCTTACAGGTCTTTTGCAGTGTGCCTCCTAGTTTTGACAAAAATGGAGTATGCATTTTTATTCTCCTTCCACCTTATTGTTTTGCCCCTTTATTTGTTGAGGGAGAGTACTGATTCCTTGATATTTTTCTTACATTTATTTAGAGATTTTTAACATCACAATGTTTAGTAAATGATATGATTGCTTTCATTATTTCCCTGAATACTTTAATAATAATATTCCCTTCCCTTTAAAAATAGGATAATCTTTAAATTTTTTATATTTTAAGACCTTTAATTCATTCATACTCCTAGAATTGACATTTACAAATAGGATATGAAATTATAGGAGATGTATTATCCAATATTCTGAGACAAGTAGGTAACAAATAATACTTTTCATTGCCACAAAGTGGTTGTATAATTTTCTTCATGGAATTAGTTGGGGATAGTTGTGATAATATGATGATTCAGCCTAGTTAGGCATATTCTGTTTAATCATATAATCTGATCAAGGGAAAGCTGCTTTTTCTCAATTTGGGCACAGGAATACAGTCTGGATAAATTTGATATTCCTGCTCTTGAAAATATATCTTTGATATTTTACGTATTTTATCTTTTCCATTGCTGTCTGTTATAAGAATTCTGGTAATATTTATCATCTTTTAAAATCTACAGTTAAAATAGTCCACAAATGATAAATGCTGGAGAGGCTGTGGAGAAAAGGGAACCCTCCTACACTGCTGGTGGGAATGTAGTTTGGTGCAGCCACTATGGAAAACAGTATGGAGATTCCTCAAAAAACTAAAAAGAGAGTTACCCTATGGTCCAGCAATCCCACTCCTGGGCCTATATCTGGAGGTCACTCTAATTCAAAAAGATACATGCAGCCCAATGTTCATAGGAGCACTGTTTACAATAGCCAAGACATGGAAACAGCCTAAATGTCCATCAATTGATGACTGGATAAAGAAGCCGTGGTATATTTATACAATGGAATACTACTCAGCCATAAAAAAGAATAAAATAATGCCATTTACACCAACATGGATGGACCTGGAGATCATCATTCTAAGTGTAATAAACCAGAAAGAGAAAGAAAAATTCCATATAATATCACTTATATGTGGAATATTTATTTAAAAAAAGACACAAATGAACTTATTTACAAAACAAATAGACTCAAAGACATAGAAAACAAGTTTATGCTTACCAGGGGAGAAAGGGTGTAGGAAGAGATAAGTTGGAAGTTTGAGATTTGCAGATACTAACAACTATATATAAAATAGATAAACAAGTTTCTTCTGTGAAGCACAGGGAACTATATTCAATATCTTGTAGTAACCTATAATGAAAAACAATATGAAAAGGACTATATGTATGTATATGTATGACTGAAACAGTATGCTGTACATCAGAAATTAACACAACATTGTAAACTGACTATACTTCAATAAAAAATAAAATCTTAGGAAATTAGTGTAAAATTTTCACCCCAGGATTAGTTTAATTATACATATGAAAATATTGATGATTATTTTTGAGAAGAAATGTAACTGTATACTAGATAATAGAAAGTTGAATTCTTAATTCCTAATTATTTCATAGAAGTTTCAAAATTTTGAATATTTTACTTTGTAAACTGAGGTGATATGAATTTATTCAAATTTTTATTTAAATTGTTCATGAAAGTAGAATAGTTGCAGATGATCAGGACTCTCCATCCACTAAAATTGATGTCTGAGATTTCTTAGGCTGTAAGTAAAGGAAAATACAAGAGACATCCATTATTTGTCCTGTTTCCGTGTGTGAGAGGGAAGCAGAGCATGAGGATGCTTTGTGATTCTATTTCTCAGGCTACGAGAGATCAGTGAGTCGCTCCCCAGGAATTCCAGAGCACCTGGAAAGGTAGAGGGAAGAGGAGGAACCAAGAGGTTCTTACATCCTGGAGTGAGAACGGAAGACACTGGGCCTCCCCTCTCCAATAGCTACATGCTGGAGGGAATTCTCCCAGAAAAAAGTGGATCTTGAATGAGTGTTTGCCATCAGGAAGACCCCCTCCCCACCAAAAAAAAACATTCAGAAAACAAGCTTTGATCATAAACTAAAGAATCAATTTTCCATAGGCTAAGACTGGGTCACACTTTACTGAACCCAATGTTTTTCTAAATGGAGTCATGGAGATGCTTGCTTGAAGATGTCAGAGTTAGGGTGTTCTGACCCCCTTCTCCTCTCCTAGTCTAATGGAAGGAACAGCAAAGAGAATTCAAAACTGAGAAGAAAGCTCTCTTTTTGATGAAATCAAAGAAACAAGCTATTAAAGTTGGTTAAAGAAATCCCAAACTACCAACTACAACAGAAAATTGCCACAAACAGTGGAATTTAGCCTAAATTTGGCGGGGGTTAGGGGGGCTGGAGAGAAGACAAACATCTCAAGGAAGGGAGCATTCCATAAATGTGGACACAGGTGTGAAAGGGCCAGTGAGTGTCCTAGAAAGAGGAGGACCCAGGCACGGGTGCCTCCTGTCCCTGCCAGAGTGCAAAGGGGGAGGTGGCCTTGAAAAAGTCACACCGACCTGTCATGTCTGCAGAAGGCCACATGGAGGGGGGAGCCACTGGGAGCATTCAGCTCTGCAACAGCTCATCTCAGCCAAAGATAAATAATCAAAAAAGCACAAAATCACCACAAACACTTGCAAACCTTGTGACATATAGGACTTCCCTACAAGCCATACGCAGACCTGCTCTTTGCAGCAGAAATGGGAAGGAGGACCAGAATCCTAGAAGCCCCACTGGAATCAAACTCAGGTCACCTGGAGGGGCAGGGATAAGGTCAGGCAGTAAGGCCGCCGCCAGATTTCTCCGCAGCTAAGCTCAGTCCTGCGGAAGCCTTCTCTCCGCAGCGCTCCAGGAGTCGTCGGTGAGAGCCGAGAATCTCCTGCTTGGCCAAGTTGTCACTTAGGTACAAAGGCAAGAGAGGGATGCATTTTTGAATGCATCTGTGACATCTGTGGGCTCTTCTTGAAACCAAAGTGTGACATCCGTGGGCTCTTCTTGAAACCAAAGACTTGATTTTGAGATTTCTTTACCCAGGAATTAATAGAGATGCTGCAATGAGTAGTATGTCTATTTCAATATAAAGTCTAAACAGTTGTGAGAATTAGGATTACAGAAGAAAATGCAAATGTTTTATGTCTTCCTAGTGGATCATTAATAATCTAATGTATATGACATCATTAAGGAAAATTCATAGCAGGAGAGGGTGTGGGAGAAGTTTAGGGATGTGGATTTCCTCCTATTTCATAGCCAGCAGTAAAAGATACTAAAATGAATACATTAAGCAACAGATGCTTCAATTATATGATAAGTATAGTTTGAAAGTACAAAGATAACCAGTAGAAAAACTTAAAACACATTGTAACAAATCAACATTTTCAAGTGGAGCATAGAGCGCATTAGGCGGACAAATACGTGCATTTATTTCTCTTAAAGTCGATCGTTAACAGACCCTGTCTAATGTTAGTAATGCATGGAACAGAGTTTGAGTATAGAATACACTTATAAAGGTAAGCAGAGGGCATCTAACAAATTGACTCTAACACCTCCAAAGTGTCAGGAGCAAAAAAAAAAAAACCAAGGAAAACAGACCGTATAGCGAAATACTGTTGATGCTGTGTGAGTGAGGTATGGGGTAGGAGGAAGAGAGACTCACTTTTCCTTTTGTTCCTTCTCCCCTTTGTCCTGTAGAATTGGATTTCTCATTTTATTTTATAATATGGTGGACCTGTTTTATACTTTTAAAAAAATGAATAGAGAATATTTGTTCCGGTCTTCAAATTTCAGATTTGCCTTCACGATTCTATTGTTCTTTAAATGCAAAACTTCTGGCCTCTTTGCCAGATTTTAGAAGATGAAGCACCAGATTCATATGTGAGAACTGATTATAGAACCCAAGGTCTGCTTTGGTCATTGTGACTGTATCTTTATTGAAAAGGAAAGTTGTTTTGGGACTACAATAGTGAACAGAGATAAACTGTCTCATATTTAATTAAACTTTCAAGCTGTGTTTGATTAAAACTACCCTGATAAGAACTATATGTTGAAACAGGGCAGACATTTCAGATTAACTTTGTAATAAGTTAAAAACAGGTCAAAAGACAGGAAATGAAAACTGGAGTTGAGCAAGGAAAATCTCGGAGTCAAAAAAGTTCATGAAAAGTTCTTCCAGAGTGAGCGTTCTTAAAAATCTTGATTAAGCCCTTCAAAAGAGGGTACATCACGACTGAGCAAGATGTGCCCAAAGTACAAGAAATGAGAAAGAACATTTGGAGTCAACATGTTTGCCTCTGACGTGCGATTTTGCTCCAGTTGTTTCCGAGAGCACTGTGTGTGGAGACTAGAAATTTGTAAGTGTTACTACTGTTTCTAACACCTTGTCGGGAGACTTCTTTCACTGTTCCGTTGACATGGGTCCCTTTTCAATATAGAGCAACATGCAACCTAGTTCTTTATGCTTGAGTTTCTCAGTGACTTTTAGATAGTCAGTTCCCAGACTTGGGGATCTCCCAGTCTTACACATTTTTCTTTTAATTGGAGGACTACCATAGTGGCAGTCCCCATCGTTTCAAGAAAGCAGGACCGAATTTTTTGAACCAGTTTTGCCATCCTGTTGTGTTTCTCGCTGAATTAGAAATTTTTTGAAGAGTTAAAAAAAGAAGAAATAAAGGACCATTCTAAAGTACACTTTTTCTTAAAGTATGGCATAGAGACAGAAAAATGCACAACTCAACGAATTTTCACAAAGTCAGCACGCACGTGTGCTAGCGCCCAGAACAGAACAAGAAAGAGGACAGTCCGAGCCACCAGAAGTGCCTCATGCCTCCTTGGGGCCACTCACCAGCCCAGATATTGTTTGTCCTGGCTTCAGACAACACAGATAATGTTACTAAACTTTATATTAATAGAGTCATAGAGCAGGTGTTCTTTTACATCTAGTTTCTTTCACTCAGCATTATGTTTGTGAGTTTCCTTCATGTAGGGTTGTCTTCCTTCTTTCTCAAATCTGTGGAATTCCATTGAATGAATACACCACAGATTACCTAGCCCTTCAGTTGTTCATGGGCATTTGAGTAATTTCCAAACAAGAGCTATTACAAACAGTGTTGATATCAACATTCTACTCTGTGCCATTTGGTGACTGTATCTGTCTATTTATGTTGAGTACATTTCTGAAAGTCTAATTGTTGGACCAAACAGAATTTCTTGTACACTCAGCTTTAATGCTGACTTCCAGTTTTCCAATGTGTTTGCACCAATTTATAGTCCCACCAGCAGCATATGTGAGTTGCCTGCATCTCTCCTCCACCCTTGTCGATGGGTATCTTTTTCTTTGTAGTCATTCTGTTGGGTGCATAGCAGTACCCCACTGTGATCTTTTGGTTGCATTTCCAATGAAGGCATTTTAACAGCAAAATTAGAGACTATAAATGCAGAAAAAGATGTAATCCTTTCTCAAAGAGAAAAGTTGGCCATTTTTGTTGACCTGTAGATTTTTAAACACATACTGAAAATATGAATGACAACATAATCATTTCCTTTCACTTTGTAACATGGACCTTTGTTGCTTTCTTGACATACCTGTGTTAAACTGGGGCTTTCAGTTGACTAGTTCAACATGAACCCAAGTAGTGAAGCCTGGGTATTTAGTTGGTTCTGGTGTTTCTGCTGTGTTCCAGTCATAACTGAAAATGAAGTGAATAGCTGTATGCTGGTTCTCTCAATCTAGAATATTCCGGCCAGACGAAGAGAAGCCCATACACCAGAGGCTTTCTGCAAGGCCGGGAAGAAAGTGTGAGTTGGCTGGCTAGGCAGGACCAGAGAAAGAGTGGTCCACCAGACACACTTCACTGTGTGCAGGCTCCGAGAGGAGATGCTGCACTGACCTGGACCCGCTGGACCGAGACAGAAAAGTGTCTCAGATGCAGCTGTTTCTGGTGAAGTGCCTGCCATTGACTGACGTGAGTCCACAGGGTGGCTTTCAGATTCAATGGCTCTGGCTGACTCTAGAAGCTGTTTTCATCACTCAGGCACTGCTCTCTCTGCATGGGGTTGCTCAATCTTCGCTCATCACTTCACTGCTTTGGCTTCGTGTTTTAGCCTTCCATTAGACAGGCTTCCCAGCAGAGCGACTTCTGCCTTGTGGAAGGCTCAGCCAGCCCTGCTGGACTCACCAGCTGAAGCTCAGTCTTTGGGCTGCTCATCAGAAAGTTGTGTAGAGACAAGTTTGCCATGAAGTTAATGACCCTCAAGGTCGAGAGCTTTTCACTTGTGCAGACCCTTTATGAGACTCCATAGTTTTTTATTTTGTATTCGTAATTTGGTATTTTTGCTCTTAAAGCAGTCCCACCCCAAATTGTATAAACTTGAGGTCCCCCAAAACCTGGATAAGCATCTGGCTTTGAATGTCTCACCTCTTGTTTGATTTGTTTTTCCCTGTGGCCGAGAATTGGGAGTTCACATAGTCTACGAGTTCTTAGCACTGGAACGCTGCAATTAGTTGTGAAGTGGTTTTCTGGTTAATGAGAAAAGCAGCCACTGTTCACTGAGTGCTCATTTTGTGGTAGGGGCTGCTCTCAACAGGATTTCATTGATTGAACATGTCTCTTGTAAGACAAAGACACTATTATTATCCTCACTTTTTGAAGGAGGGAACTGAACCTCAGAGGGGAAATAACTTTCCAAGGTCACATTTCTACAAAGTGGCAGTGCCAGCACACTTGGCTTTTTCTAGTCACTATTAGAATGTTAAATTGATCTGTGCACCAGAAATTCATGCAACATTGTGAACTGACTATACTTCAATAACAAAAAAATAAATGCACTATCCAAAAAATATTTAATTGATTTTGTATCTCAAACCCACTTAAAAGCACAAATTCACCAATATCCCCAATATTGTTTTCACTTGCCTAACAGATGGTTGGGAGAGAATTGTGTCTAAGCTAAGTTCATCTCATCCAGCCTGTGTTCTCTGATGAGTCCCCTAGAAAAGGCAATTTGTTCCCACGTGGACATCAGACATTTTCCCATGGGAGACAAAATGTAAGAACTGCTGGACTGGCGCACCTGCCTGCCAGGCTTCAGAGGGGACAGGCGGGGCCGCCCTGGGAAGTGAGAGACTGGCTTGCAGCTGGATGCTGTGTCGGCTCCATGCTTTGCCTCTAACTCAGTTGATCTCAGAGGCAACCTACAGATCTTGACAAGTGTCGAAAAAAATGGCTACGTGAAAGCATGAACCAAGCTGAAGTCATTTCTTCGGTTTCAATTGTCTTTCCCACTTGATTCAGTTCTGCCAAAGATTTTTTATCATTGGACACTCTAGAGTTATCTTGGGCTTTGGGTTTGGACCAAAATGTTAGTCCTTTGTGACTTAATGAAACACTTTGCTGGTTTTCTAGACCCAGATCAGACACTGTTCCTAATAGTTTAGGCCTTTAAAAATTTTAGCACACTGTGATTTTTTTTTCAAGTATCTGTATGATCACTAATATAAATCTTTCTGCTAAAGATCACATTAAATGATCCAAAAGAATTCTGACCAGAACTATAAAATCTATCCGTTGATGTCAAGTCACAGAGTCAGACGGCATTGCCTTTTTCTTCTCCCTATTGAAGGAACAGGGATTAAAATCTAGGGAGATTAAAGATGGTTGGGAAGAGTATCAAATCGCACTTTAATATGTGCAATTTCTACATATGATGGGCTTCAAACTTTGGCTTTTCCTTGATATTTACACCTGGATTTAATGTACATGAAAGAAAAAGCCATTTGGAAAGCTTACAGTATGGGTAGTATGATGTTTTCCCTCTAAAGGAGAGGTAATGGAATATTTTTCCTTCCTGGTAATTCAGTGTCTCCTTAGCCCACTGCAGATATGTTTTCTGCACTAGGTTTGCTTCTGCAATGTTCTAATACTCTTGCGTCACTACTTTAAATACTCCTGCAAGTGCTTCCATATGTATTTGAAGCATATTTTACAACTTTCGGAGTGGCTGCAAAGTTTTAATAAATGTGTTGTAAAAGGCAAGCTTTATTTTACTAGGAACGTGGGGAAAGTGGAATAAATGAGTGAGTTTTCTTCCTCCAGAATAAAAGACATATTTTCAAGACAAATGTGGATAGATGAACTATTTGACTCTCCTCCAGTTTTCTTTTGGAGTAAGACTATAATTTCCTCTATTAGAAAGGAATTTCATATTAGTTCTGTGTGTTTAGTGTATTAGGTAGCAAAATCAAAACCACTATTTAAAAAAAGTGGCAGAGAGGAAAGATTCTTGGCATTAGAGTCATTATTTGAATATGAATTATCTGTGTGTTGTGTGTCATTTAAGTCTCTTTCCTTTTGAACATCCTCAAAAAGAATAAAGCCAGAAATAGCTATCCTATCTGAAAGCTGTTACAGCTTAATAAACTCTTTTTTTTTATTGAAGTCTAGTCAGTTTACAATTTTGTGTGAATTTTTGGTGTACAGCATGATAGTTCAATCATACATATACATACAAAAGTTACCATTACTCATTGTTATTTTCATGACCATTAATTATCTTTTAATTTCAAAGGAAAAAAATAATTCAACTTCTCTAACCTAGGAAAGAGATGTAAATCCAGAATATATAAGTAACTCCTATAATTCAACGACAAAAACCTAAACAACCTGATTAAAACATGAGCCAAGAACTTGAAAAGACATTTCCCTAAAGAAGATGAACAAATGGTCAATAAGCATATGGAAAGAGTTTCAACATCACTAACATTAGGGAAATGCAAATCAAAATCACAGTGTGATACCACTTCACACCCATTAAATCCACTATCATTAAAAAAAAAAAGACCTTTGGTGAGGATGTGGAGCAATTGGAACCCTTGTGCATTGTTGGTGGGAATGTAAAATGATGCAATCTCTGTGGAAAATGGTATGACCATTCCTCAAAAATTAAACATAGAATTGCCATATAATCCAGCATTTCCGTTTCTGGGTATATACCCAAAAAATTGAAAGCAGAGATTCAAACTGATACTTGAACACCCATGTTTTTACCCATGTTCATAGCAGCGTCATTCACAATAGGCAACAGGTGATAGCTACCCAAGTGTCCGTTGACAGATGAATGGGTAAACAAAATATGATATGTTTGTCCACAATGGAATATTATTCAGGCTTTAAAAGGAAGGAAGTCCAGTGGTATGTTTATTCACAGTGGTATATTTTTAGGCTTAAAAAGGAAGGAAATTCTCACGGATGCTACAGCATGGTTGCAACTTGAAGATGTTATGCTATGTGAATGTCGTAGGTGAACAAATATTGTATGATTCCACTAATATGAGGTACCTAGAGAAATTCATAGAAACAGGAAATAGAATAGTGGTTGCCAGGGGCTGAGGAGAGGGAGGAATGAGTAATTAGTGTTTATTGGGTTCAGAGTTTCAGTTTGGAAAGATGAAAAATTTCTGGAGATGGGTAGTGGTGATGATTGCACAACACTGTCAGTGTACTTGTGCCACAGAATTGTACACTTAAAATTGGTTCACATTACATATATTCTACCACAGTTACCCAAAAAGAGATTGAGATGTTCATCTTAATATTCATTCCCAACTATTTCATCTTGGGTGGTTTCGAAGAGATAACACCAAGATTTTAACTTTGATTTCCTCGAAAAGCTCAACAAACAGGGTCTTTTAGTAGCAGCTCTGCTACCAAAGAGAAAAGGATATGGGGAGGTTTTGTGCTGTGAGAGTGGTTCTCTACACACCACTGGTATATGAATTATGTCTCAGTAAAACCGTTATTTTAACAATACATATAACCTTTAAAATATGTTATTACTTTGTGTGCAGATGTCCTTTCAATTTATATAAATACCTTTGGACTTTTTTTTTAAACAACAGCCATGTGTGGCTAGTGACCACTATATTGTACAGTGCAGATGTAGAGCATTTCCATCATCTCAGTAGGTTCCGTTGGGCAGCAGTGCTCAAGAGAAAAACTCTACTTTTCAGATAATAGGTTCTTAGAATTACTATCCCTCTCTACTCTCCACATTTCCATTCTTGACTTCATTGTCAAGCATATACATTTGTTGAAATCTCTGTTGTGAAATCATCTATAAGGCTCATTTCAGCTCTAATAAAATTCCTCCAGAAATCTCTGGGGGAAAGATATTTCTGTTACCCCCCATCCATTTCTCCAACTCTGAGTATTTCTTTTTTTTTTTTTTTTTTTTTAATTTTCCTTGGAAATACTGGATATTTCAAACTTGAGGTATTGAGGTTGGAAACAACTCATTTCATCCCAGTAACTGACCATGTTTAAATTTGACAAATGAACATTCTGATGATTTAAATGTCTGCTGTCTTTTGTCTATAGGTCAGTTTAGGTGATTGCTTGTGAGATTTTGACCATATTCAGGTTGTTTCAAACCATGACCATACAGGCAGTCTCTTCGGTTAAAATGAAGTCGTGATGGTCTCTGTAGCCAGCTCTGGCAAGAGAAAGAGAACACTGAGTAACTGCCTCTTTAGGTCTCAATACTCCACTGAATTAAAAATATCTCTAAGTTAATATTGACTTCTTCATTCTGGCTTATTGATTTTTGAAGATATACAAAATTTTAATATCTTTAAAGACTCACTCTTAGCTATGAAAAGACGTGGAGGAATCTTAAATGCATATTGCTGAGCAAAAGAAGCCAACCTGAAAAAGCCACATACGGTAGGATTGCAGCTATATTATATTCTAGAAAAGGCAGAGCTGTAGAGACAGTAAAAAGATTGGTGTTTTGGGGGCAGGGAAAGATGAATAGGTGGAGCAGAGGGGATTTTTAGGGCAGTGAACCTATTCTATAATGGTAGATATATGCCAATATACATTTTTCAAAACTTATAGAATGTGTAGCACAAAGAATGAACCCTGATGTTAATTTCAACATTTGATAATGATGTATCAGTGTGGGTTTGTTAGTTACAACAACCGTACCACTAGTGCAGGATGCTGATGATGGAGGAGCCTCTTCATGGTGGGGAGAGGTACATGAGAACTCTGGATTTTTTATTCAATTTACTAGGAACCTAAAATGCTCTAAACGATAAAATTTTTAATTTAAAAAACTCACTCATACAATTAAAAAGTCCTAATGCATTGTAACTGAATATGCAATTATTTGTTCCTATTCAACTTAGTAGCAATTTAGTGTGATGCAGATGCTGAATTTTACTCTCCTGTATTTTTTCTACCTTTTTTTTTTTTTAATGTTTGCATTGTAATTAGGGTTTCTGGGGTTATCAAGTAAATCAGCAGATACTATTTCCAGTAATAGACTTTGGAAAACTGTATGTCATGTCATTGACATAAAATTATAAAAATTATTAATTTTTATTGAAAGAATTAGCTCTTAAGTATTTTAAATTCCTCAACTATATTCAAAGGGCAAAAACAAGCAGCAACAAACATATATGGAATGTGGTCTGTGTGCCAGGCCTGGAAAAGAACTCTACATGTAATAACTCATTTATTTAATCCTTGCAACTCTATGAAATAGGCACTATTATCCTCATCATACGGGCAAATGTATAAATGGAGTATAATCTCTAGCATTTGTGGTCTGAACTCCAAATGTGTTCAGATCAGATGTGGATCCAGGTTACCCACATCCAGAACTGCAGGACCTGGCATTGAATGGTATCTATCTATCTTTGGTCACAGCAAATGGGAAACTGAATGAAATTGTAGATGATGCAGTTTTGATAGTCTTGCAGGATTGGGGGCAAAGAATGAAAACAAATATACTTTAGCACCAGATGTGAGAAACCTGAACCAAAAAAAGCAGCTCTCAGGGAAGATCTTCTGGAGGCACAATTTTTCTGTCCTAAGCTTCTGGGGCTTTTTTCTCTGATTTTTTTTTTTAATGTCTTTATTGAGGGATAATTTACATACTGTACTGTCCACCCACTTTAAGTGTATAAGTCAGTGACTTTTGGTAAATTTACTGAGTTGTGCAAACATCCTTCTGCTCATTTACAATTCATCCCTGTTCCCATCTCTAGCCGCTGGCAACCACTACTCTACTTGCTGTGTCTATAGATTTGCCTTTTCTGAACATTTCATATAAATGGAGTCACACAAGATGTTTTCTTTAGTGACTGCCTTCTTTCACTTAGTGTGATGTTTTTGAGGTTCATCTGTGCTACAGCATGTATCAGCACCTAGTTCTTTTATGTTGCTGAATTGTATTCCATTGAATGGATATACCACAGTCTGTCGATCCATTCTTCGGTTTATAAATACGTGTGTTCTTTCCATATTTTTGGCTATAACTAATAATATAGGTGTATAAACTTTCTAGTGTTTTCTCAAGTTACACAGTCCACACATAACTTTATATTTGTCTGACAAACTTCTCCCTGCCCCTACACCTTCCACATATAGACAAGGAATAAGTTGTGACCCCAAGAACAACAGAAATATCTCCTACCTGGAGAAAGTGACTCGTGAGTAAAAGTTCAGGGCTCTTAGATGCTACATTCCAAAGGTTTATGCAGTTGAAAAAGTGACTGTCTTAAGTTGCATACTGTTCTGTGCTCTTTGGTGACAGAGGAAATATGGTGGTTCCTTTATTGGTGGCTTCGTGTCTCCATTTGACAGGATTGTCCAGTAAAGACACTCATCTTGCCATCCTTGTGACTTGTCATTGCCTTGGACTTTATAATGCTGTCTGAAGACCCCCAAATCTCAGTTCTTAAGATGGTTTTATTCATCCTTTGTAAATCCCTTTGTTTGATAATTAACTTTAGCATGCAGTCACTGGGAGCTTCTGAGGGAAGTCTTTACTTATTACAATTTAAATTTAAAGAGAAAAAATTGTGAAACATAGAGAAAGAGTGTGCAATTAGAGTTCTCAGTGCAGGAAAGGGGTAGCTTCAAAAATTCGGTGCTGGAACACGTAGAGAGCATCTACTCAAAATATTCAAAATGCAGATATCTCTTGCTTGCTCTGTTTTTTAGGATTTGATTTTTGCCTCATCACATGTGTCACTCCTCATGACTTTTAACTGGGTTTCCACATAGACATTACTTCTCTAACTTCAACAGTATTGTAACATGGGCTGAAAAGCTTCCCCTGGAGGGAACCTTTGCCTTTTACATTTAAACAAGGGTACAGCATGCTGGAAGCTATCATCAATGCTAAATGGAAACCACGTGATGTATGTTTCCATGATGTTGCAAGTGTGATCACTGGCATATCTATTAATAGCCCAGAGTTGATTTCTGACCTTGGATTTGTTAAATAAAAGGAGCTATAAAAATAGAGATGAATATAATGAATAAGAAAGGAAATCTAGGGTATATTCCCCACTTCACAATTTTTTTCTTATTAATATTTAGCATATTGTGTGTAAGGGGGTACACATGTGTATGTTAATTAGTATTTTCTGTGTCAACCATTGCAGAATGTAAATTTTACTTTCAGGGTTATCTGATTGGAAATATGAAATCTTGTAGAGCTCATTATTCTCATCTTTCCACTCTTTTGTTTGTTTACAAAAAAACCATTGCTGTGTTCTCAGCAAAGTGCATCAGTTCTGCTGGGGGGCAGAGCGAGGAGGGAGGCAGTTTTGTTACTTCTCATGTTTATGCAGTTGGCGATTGTCCGTCTACTGGGGGACCAGGCTGTAGACCCCATTATCTCTCATGTGACATGGAAGTCTCCACTTCATCTGGTGATGACCACAATAGATGTTTCAGACCAGGGCCTCCATCAAGCCTGTTGAGGCTGCCCCTTCTGAGATTTAAGTTTAGACTTAATGCTACTTTTCAATATTTCAATAATGTACTTTGATTGTTCAAAGTACTTTTATTTTTATTTTCTTTTCTTTTTCTGACAGGCTAATCAGAATGTTGAAAAATAGCTGTCTCAGTATGTACCTTACCACTAACTCTTGATCTTTAAAGCACTTGGATATTTTAGATGTGTACCCAATTAAATCGTATCAACCAGTTATGCCACAAGTGTGAAGAAATTAATGGATTAAGGGGCATCAAGACCAAATTCCAATAACTGCAAAATTTTGCAAATGATTGGCTTGCTCAGTGATTTGAGGTGAGAAAAATACATAGTTCATTAGAACATATGGGGTTGGTTTAATGGAGGGTAATTGTCCATGTGTACACACCAGGGCAAGCCCAGTGCTTTCCGCTTCATTTTCTATACCAAGACTAAACAGGTAGAAAAAAATGAAGAAAAAGAAAGATTTCTGTGTCACACAGTGTCCGAATCTGAACAAGTATAAGTCGCTGTTGGTCACCAATATTCTGTGTCATTAAGAGTAGTTGCAAAAAAAAAAAAAAAAAAGAAGTCGCATTTGTCAATTCCGTGTCAGTAAAGGTGGGAGGGTGGAGATTAGTCGTCATGTAAGCCACCTGATAAAAATTCCTTTTCATCCTCTCACAAGTACTATATTCTCATCATGTTCTGGTTGATTCCTGATGTTTCTTTACTAGTATAAGCTGGTTGTTTACCAGATGCTGTGTCCACGATCATGTTCCTCCATGGACAAGGTGACCACATGTTTTGAAAACTATTTCAAGAAATAAGGATATTTAAGAATTAGTTTGTACTGAGGCAATAGCATTTTTTTTTTCTGATAGTTAAACAGTTCTGCTTTATATATTCATTTCTTTCTCTAGCCATTTCAGGAAAACAGTGACATCTGTGGCTTTTTTGTGTTTCATGACTCTTTTGCTAAAGACTCAAGTCAGGGAAAGAAGAGACCAGTAAGTAGTTTGAACTCTGCAGACTTAAGTGGAGCTCCGAGGCTTTGGGGAGTGATCACAGAAGTTACTCAAAATGACTTGTGTTTTGTCAGCTCAGAGTGGAAAGATGGAGTTTCTTGGAAAAAAATTAAGAGTCAGTGCAATGGAATAGTTGAGTTTAATGGCCTTGTCTTACAAAATAAAGCAAGTCAGCTCTTCCTTGAACCATGTCAGACTGTGGAATCCTGATGTTGCATTTTTCCGAATCTAACGTGCAAGGCACATTTTGAAGCATATGGATGTATTGGTTAAGAGATGGCTTTTACAAATAGCCAGAGCAGTGAAAGTTCAGTTGGAATATTAAGTAAATCTTCTCTGTAGAATGCATAAGCAATAAAAGAAAATTGTCAAGGAGAACAATGGGTTTGCCAAGTCTGGAAAGATTCCAGGCTGATCTTGACATCACCTCTCTGTGATAATTTAGAAGTCACAGGAGCAGGCTTGCCTCAATGCGGGAGAGCAGGCAGATGGGGCACCAGGCTTGGCTGGGACACTGAGCCTGTCTTTCTATTTGATGTCTCGTAAGATTTGATTGTTTAGCTTTTTCTGCTTGCAGGGGAAAGAGCTGGATGCAATAGTTGAAGACAGTGATTTTCAAATGTTTAGCGACAAGGACATGTTGTTTCATTATAATTTATACCTTTTGGACTTTGTACATATGACAGAACATTAGTTTCCTGTGGTTGTTGTAACAAACTGGCTGGCTTAAAACAACAGAAAGATTTCCTCTCCCAGTTCTGGAGGTCAGAAGTCCAAAATCAATGTGTTGGCAGGGCCACGCCCCCTCTGAAGCTCTAGGGAAGAATCTTTCCTTGTGTCTTCCAACATCTGGTGGCTCCAGGCATTTCCAACCTGCTCTCACCACCCCACCGCCCCCCTTAGCAACATGACTCCAGTCTCTGCCTCTGTCTTCACATGGCCTTCTCCCATGGCCTTCTCCCATGTGTTCTTTCCTGTCTCTGTCTTCTCCTCTTTTTATAAGGATACTTGTCTTTGAATTTAGGGTCCACTTAATCCAGTTAATCCAGAATGATCTCATCCGAGAGCCTTAATTTAATTTTACCTGCAAAGACGCCTTTTCCATGTAAGGTCACATTTACAGGTACAGGAAGTTGGGCTTGGACATCTTGTTGGGAGTCATGATACAGCCCAGTATAGATAGCAAAAGAGACTCATTTAAATTAGTACTTAGTAGAAATCTGACCTTTTTTTTTTTTCTTCCAGCTCATGTAGGCAATCTTAACCTTCTCTGGGTCTCTGAAAATATTAGGGGGGAAAGCCCATCATCCAGAAACTTCCTTTGTCTTACACTTTAGTAACTTGCGATTCTAAATTACATTCTTGCTAGTAGAATATTTTATTCCTTCAAAATACTTGCCTCTTTGGAATGATATAGTTCCATAGGCAGTGTGTCAAGTATTAGCTAATTGTTTCCATTTCTCAATTTCTAAGTCCTGGGACATGAAGGACTTGGAGGGTCTAGAAATCAGCAGTGACCAGATGGCAGAAGTCCTAATAGCTCAGCTACTGAGCTCAGCTACTCGAATAGGTGGTGTTCTATCAGCCGGAGTGCCAACCAAATACAGTTGTGGGTATCTACCATTGCTGTCGTTTGGCTCATAAAACAATTCAGATGCTGGAAGTTTAAGTCACTGTGAAGGGGTTCATTCCATTGTTGTGACGTGTGTGTTTTTTAAAGAAGAACTTGACAGCCTCTTCAGGGAGTGCAGTGACAAGTCATCAGCATGACAGCCTCGAAAGTGGCATCTTGCAAATGGAGAGGAAGTCGATGCCCCTGGCGTTAGTTCCACGTGGTTAGAAGCAGGAGAGCGTATCAGGTGACAGAGCGCTTTGGGCTGAGGTCAGCAGACTCCCACGTCCCATTCAGACATCCGTGCTGCAAGTTTGTTTACAACCCTGTGGAAGCATCACTCATTTACGTTTAGAATCTGTTAGATGTTAGAAACTTGTATGTTTCCATATCAAGGGAAAAGTGAAACTTGCATTTTCTTAGAAGATGAAGATACCTGGAGAGTCAGATACTCCACCCACACCCACATCCCTGCCAACACACACACACACCACACACAGAGTTCTAAAATATAGTAATTATTAATAGAAAATTTGAGGTATAGTAAGGCCAACAGTTTGTGAGATGACTGCCATTGAGAACACAGTTTATTATTCACAGTTCCTAAGGTGAGAGGGCCACTCTGTGCCATCCGGGGCCATATGGGGGAAGCACCGGGGAGGCAGAAGGAGCAAGGGAACTGTAGCAAGAACCTTTATTGTGGCTTTTTTAAAGAAGGAACAGGTGAAGGAGGGGTATAGCTCCGTGGTAGAGTGCATGCACAGAGTCCTGGGTTCAATCCCCAGTAATTCCATTGGGAAAAAAGAGCCTAATTACCTCTCCCCTAAAAAAATGTTTTTAATGTAATATAAAATTTGTTCAAAAATTAAATTAAAAAAAAAAGAAGGAACAGGTGACGGGGGCAAATGGGCATAGGACTGGCCAATTTGAGTGATTTCAGCAGACTCTGGGGCGTAGGGGCTGGCCCTGGGGGGATTGGGGCAGGGGAATAGTGAGTGCCCTGGCACGTGGGAACACAATAAAGGACGTGGTTAGGGGCATGGGCTCTGGATGGGCTGGTTTCTATTTGAAAAGTGTGCTTCTAGAGGAGGACGCTCTGCTGGTGGGATGCAGATGTTGAGGGAGGCAAGAACCCAAGGCAAGGTGACTTGGGCATATCCTCGGACAAGGAGTATCTGGCATATGGCCCGGAGGACACATATTAAAGCACCAAGTTCACAGAAGCTAGGAACATGGTACACACACACACACACACACACACACGCTGTTATTAGAAGGGCTTTTTCCAAAAGCTAGAAGCCAATCTGGAAACTTGCAGTCCCAGTCACTAAGCTGCAGAGATTGGCTTAGCAAGGTTCATACAGCTTTCCTTGGTCGGAGACAGCCTGAAATAGTGTATTGCTCTTTGATTGACTGATTCCTCCCTTCCCTCCCTTCCTCTCTCCCTTCCTTCCTTTTTTCATCACAGTACACGCAGACAGGGAGGCAACACGCGGGGCTGGCTGTCAGTTCCTGATCCCCCTCTGTGTGTCCTGCACTGGAGGCTGCTCATCCAGCAGGTGCTCTGCTGCGCCGTGGGCCTGATTGTAATTCTCTGTCTCTGCAAACAGCCCATGTGGGAACAGATCTCCTCCCTCAGTCAGTCCTGCGTTCTTTCATTTGTTCATTCATTCATTCAGTAACTTTGTGCGTCAGGCTCTGAGCCCAGGACTGGTGATAGATAAATTAGAGCTGGATTGCCCTCAAAAGCTCAGACTCACAACAAACAATGAGATAAGTAATGGCCTTCCAGTGCATTGGCGTTTTGGTTGGGGTTGGGATGGAGAGCTGTAGAAATTCAGGGTAGGAAGTTACTAGGAAATTCAGGGTAGGAAGTTACTGAGATCCTGAGTGATATCAGTGCAAGTAACTTTTGAGCTCGGCCTGCAGGACACCAGGGGGTTTGCCCAGCCAAGAAGGGGTGAGGACATTTCAGTCGGGGCAGAGGGTATGGCCAGCCTTACAAGGGCTGGAGTAAAGTTTAGCCTAGGTGCACTTAGGATGGGACTTGGGAGCCATGGGAGGTTTTAGCAAAGGTGAGGCTGGGTGGTGAGGAACCTCATACAGCACGCTCAGGGACTTGGGATGTACCCTGCAGGCCGTGGGCACCTGGCGGGATGGAGCAGGGATATGAGAAGACCGGACAGGATTAACTTAGCAAAACCCAACTTTGGCGGCAGTGCAGAGGGTGGAGCGGAGTTCTAGAGCTGACATAGGAGGTTGTGGCAGTTGTCTGGAATGTAGATGAAAAAGACATAAGTTAACCAGAGTACTAGGAATCCTCACGCATTTAGTCATTTATCAGAAACGATGCAGGCTCTGGATATGAATGTACCTCCCCTCAGTGTCCCAATGGGCCAGACTCTATGCTAGTTCAAGGCATGTGACACTAAGTCAAAGTGACACACACTGTCCTTGCTCTGATGGCCACACAACCTCGTAGGAGAGGGACCTGGGATCAGACGGGCAGAAGGCTAAGTGGAGTGTGCCGGTGGCTTTGACAGCTCCAGAGGAAATCTGCAGAGGTTGTGGGGACACATCCTGGGGCAGAGGACCGAGACTGGCCTTCAGAGAGGGCTTGGCGCCAGTGCCCAGAGCTTCAGGCTGAGAGCTGAAGAGGGCTGAGTTGCATTAGCCAAGTGAGAGGAGAGCCCGGCGTTCAGGCTGAGGGAGGCCCTGCCCTCAGCAGGGGCACCAGCCCAGCCAGAGAGGTGGCAGGAGCCACCTATTGCTGGCCTTTGCAAGGGCCACCGTCTTCTCTCTGGGCAGGGTGTCTTCTGGGGGAATGACAAGGGTGGGAGCAGAATCAAAGAGCAGCACCAAGGCCAGCTCCCTGGGGGCATCAGGACAGCAAGCCTTTGCTTCTTCTAGTCCATGGCTTGTCCTTGTGCAGGAGCAGGTAAACAATAGGGAACTACAGCACTTTGCTATTTAATTTACTTACCTGCCTAGAATCAGTGGGAGAGGAACAGAATGTCCAGAAGTTTTCAAGCCCTTTCTACACTTTAATTGCCCTCCCCTTTTTCTGTTTTGCCGTCTCTCAGTACAGATAGGATTTCTACCCAGTGTACCACTTCTCAGTGGGTAGGGCTGCCCACTGCCCTGCCCCAGGCCGGCCTGCACACCCAGCACTGCAGCACTGCATTACCCCAGGGCGCCCTTCACGCTTTATCCTAGTGAACAGTGCCTCCCGGAGCATGATGTGGCACACAGCGCCCCCTGGAGTTGTGTAATGAACTCCCCCAGTGGCTGCACTAAGGCCCTTTTCCCACTTTGACGCGGTCTTGGTGGCTGTAGGGTGGAGAGCAGAGACTGGAGGGCTCAGGGGGTGTGAGGAGGCCAGCCTGGGGGCTGCTGCACTGGTTCAGGGAGAGCTGATGGCTTTGGGCAGCAGTGTATCGGACACTGGTGGTGACGGTGGCAAAGTGGCTGCACCTGGTCAGGGATTAGATGTGGATGGTGAAGAAGAAGGTTCAAGGACCAACCTTAAGTCAGGTGATGTAAGGGGCTGGTAAGAGTTTTGTGGAAGGGATTTATCACTGAAGTTCATTAAGTATTATAGTTCATTAAGAAGCAACTATAGGGAAATAAATAGACTGAATCTTCCTCCATCTTCATTAAAAACAAACCAAAACTTTGGTCAAGTTTATTCCTAAGTATTTTATGTCATTTGATGCAATTTTACAAGGGATTTTTTTTTTTTACTTTCTTTTTCTGATTTTTCATTGTTAGTATAAAGAAATGCAACAGATGTCTGTGCGTAAATCTTGTATCCTGCTACCTTGCTGAATTCTTTTATCAGCTCTAGTAGTTTTTGTATGGAGTCTTTAGGATTTTATATATATAGTAGCATGTCATCCACATATAGTGACAATTTTACCTCTTCTCTTCCAATTTGGATCTTCTTTTTTTCCCCTGTCTGATTGCTATGGTTAGGACTTCCAATACCATGTTGGATAGAGACGGCGAAAGTGGGCATCCTTATCTTGTCCCAGGTTCAGTGCCCTGTAATAAACTGAAAGGGAGAAGAGTATGAAAAAGAATATATGTGTATAAATGAATCACTATGCTGTACACCAGAAATTAACACAACATTGTAAATCAACTGTACTTCAATTAAAAAAAAATTCTCTTGGGAGGTTCACACCCCAGAAGATAGCTGCTTCCCCTTCTCATCACTGACACACACAGATCTGCAGATACCTCCCAGGCCTCAGTCCCGGATCTCTCCCTTTCTCTCCCTCCTCCTGGCTGACGCCAGCATCTGTGGAGATGCTGCTTCTAAGGCACTGAACGTAAATTGCCAGTCCATCCAGAAGGCCTCCTCCTGGCACAGCCCAGGTCTTGGCCTTGCCCCTGGGAGGTGGAGAGAGTGGGGGTTCCAGCCCTGTGCCTCGGTTTCCTCCCTCCTGCCCTCGGAGACAGGCACTAACGGAGTGAGGTATGGAAAATCAAGAGACCCCGCAGCCCAGTGCTGTGGTCTGTGCCATTTTTTGTAGCTGGAGGTGAGGGTGTACAAGAACTGACATTACAGGGGAGAAAGAAAGAGACTGAATGGCAGTTACCACTAAAATTAGCAAAACCAGCCGGTATAAATTATTCACGCCATGGTCCTTGCAATAGGTGAAGGCCAGTGCTCAGTTGCAAAGGGAAGCAGTTGATATGAATGGTTTGCAGATACCTGGCAAGGGAACATGTGTTACAGTTTCTGCTCTTTGCTATTGTTTTTACAAGTCAACAGATTTAAAACATTGAAACATGACCTGTTTATCTAAAAACAACATTCTATGTAATAGAAGCTATAAGTTAACACCAAATTTACAAAAAGCATATGATAAATCTGGATCTAATTTCAATGCTTTCTGCCTCTCTCTCTCCCACTCTTCCTCTTTCTTTAGAAAGTAGCCCCAGAAAAATAGAACTTTGTGGAACTGTACTGAGCTTGCATTCTCTCATTTGGAGACATCTTTGTTTTTCAAGGGGAAGTCTGTTCAATGTCAGGACATTTTCAAATCAAAGTCAAATTTATTTTCATTTTGAATTCTTTAATAATTGATGAAACCATGCAAGTATTTGGAATCACACTGGTCTGTCTCGAAACCAGGTTCAGCAAATAGTATTTTCAAGCCTGGGTGTATCTTTTAGTTCTTTCAGGCCTTCTTTTTGTCTGAATTGGTTTCAAATTCAATTCAATACATATTTACTTGGGCGAGATACTGTCTCATCACTGGCAACGCAAAGACATAAATTAGAATGGGAGCCATCTAGTATAGAATGGGAAACAGATTCAAATGCATAGTTATCCAGCGTGAGAAGTGTCGTAGGTCTGTACAAAATGCCATGATGGATAATTACCATGACTGGGCCATTCTGGGGAGGCTTCATGGAGGAGGCGCGATTCTTCATTTTGGTCTTCAAGATACCTGGGAGTTCAGTAGTTGAGAGAAATAGTGAGAGTCTTATAGTCAGTGGAAACCTTTGTTATAAAGAAGGACTCTGAGCCTACTGTATAGCACAGGGAACTATATTCAATATCTTGTAATAACCTATAATGGAAAAGAATCTGAAAAAGAATAGATTTATATATATGTATAACTGAATCACGTTGCTATATACATGTGAAACATCATAAACCAACTATGCTTCAATTAAAAAAAAAAAGAAAGAAAGAGCCTTGAAGTATAAAATGCATGATGGGTTCAAGGAACTTACCTGGAGGTAGCATGACGTCAGTGAGGGAGGCCGAGGCCAAATTCAAACAGGCCTTGTTCCTATGCTAAGAGCTTGGACTTAGTCATAGTTAGTAAAGGAAATCATCGATCCTCTGTTATATGGAAATATGCATAATACATGTGTTATGTGTGGCAAATATGCGTGTGTGTCTGTGTATAATTTTTGCCTCCTCCGTAAGACTAATGGCTCTTTTTTTGACCGGCCTCAAGTTCGGCACGTGAAAGCGCTTTCTAGTATTGAGCCGATGCTCTCTCAGCCCTGTCGCGTTCCTGTTTTTCAAAAAAGGGGATCTATGCTGTTCGATAACTAACATAATTCACGAAGAAAATGCCCACAGGGAATTTGCTTCAAATTTGTTGCTTCCTTCAAAGGTTTTGAACTGGGAAGGCAGATGAAAAAAGGTCACAAAAAGCAAAAGCCACGTGGGTTGGGAATTTTTCTAGCCATTTCTCCCAGGAAGCTCCTCTCAGGGGAGCGGGCGACCCTCTGCCCTTGGGCTTCGCCATGTGGTGCTAGGATCCCTTGCTGGGGGCTGCTATGACAGCTGGTTGCAGCCCCAGGGCAGTGTCTCTCTCCAGAATCCATCCCACATGCTCTGAGTATACGCTCACACAAAAAGGCAAGGATTCTGGAAGATGCTTGCCAAACATTTCAGGCGTTTTAAAGACAGAGGTATGAGGTGAGAATAAGGAAAGGTTCTGATGAACCATGAGCTGTAATTGTAATTCTTCAGGTTTCCCTCAGCCAGACACCTGGCTATTTCTAAAATTGTTAGAACTCAAACCTTCTTCCTTAAACCTATTTTTTGAGGGGTGCAGGGGGTGGGAGGTAATTAGAGTCTTTTTTGGTTTTGTTTTTGTTTTTTTTTTAATCTTAATGGAGGTACTGGGGATTGAACCCAGGACCTCGTGCATGCTAAGCATGCACTCTTAGCACTGAGCTACACCCTCCCCCTAAACCTATTTTTAATATTTGTTTCTTGATTGTTTAGTGCTCAGGGATTTTATCCTAAAGAATATTTGGAATCCAGAATGCTTCTGTATCTTTCGTAAAATACAAAAATTGACCCAGTCTACTGTGTTGTCTGGCGAGCTAGGTGATACGTTAATCTTATTGCCAGGGGAAACTTTCTCCCTCCTGATAGCGTGTTTCTTAATATTAAACCAGAAATCCAGTAATAGATTGTGTTTCCCTTTTTGCCTCACCTGCTGGGAAGCCTGTAGTTAACGTTTTACACTAGATCGACATTGCTATCTTCAGCCTAGATTTCCTTGTAAAACTAGCCCAACCCCTTCACTGCTTGAATTTTGTACTTTTATACCTGTTTTGGTGGATTTTTAGTATCAGTGCTTCTTTGTATGTCATCCTAATAACGTGTAGTTTTAAAAAGAGAACATACACAATAAGTAATTAGCTACCCAAATCGCATAGCCTGATGAGTAGCTCCTGCCCCCGCAATGTCACAGCCAGATCATCTGGTTATGATTACATCTGAGGATTATGGTGGGCCAGGGTGTTCTCGAGAGGCCGGTGGGATGACTGGAATAGAAAAAAAAGAAAAGCATGGGGCGTGAGGGAGAAATGTCCCTAATTAGATGTTATTTTCTAAACTAATTTACTCGTAGCTTAAAGAACTGAGCCTGAAATTCGTATATTAAGAGTTTCTTTTGGCTTCATTTTGATATGACTATGTCAGAGATCCCACTGAAATCAGCTTGTCAGGAAGTCAGGACAGTCGTGATTGCAGCCATTTAAGGAGTCTTATTATATGCCGGGAACTGGGCTTCGTGCTCTGTAGGCTCCTGTTTAATTCTCATTCTGTCCCGTAGGAAGCCCGCTATTACCTAGAGGGGACCTGGGGCTAAGACAGGCTAAATCATTTGCTGTAGGGCGTCCTGAAAGTGGTTGGTTCGCCGTGCCCACCTCGGGCTGCCCCCCGCGGTTGACCCATGCTTACTCATCACGGAGCAGGAGAGTCAAGGCCAAGAGCTCCTCGAGGCTCAGTCTCCAGATGTGCACGATGGTAGTTTGTGAAGATGAAATGTGCTCCAATAGGCTAAATGCCTAGCTCCAGTGGCTGGCACATGAGATCAGTAAATCTGCCTATGATAACAGTTAAGACCAGATAGGAACAGAGTGACCACATGTAGGCGATAAAACTATAGGATGCACAGTCAGATTGAATTTCAGATAAATAACAAATTGTAGGATTAGTGTGGCCCACACAATATTTGGATCATATTTATCCTAAAAATTATTGTCCCTTGTGATATTCGAGCTATACGTATACTAAAACATTTTTTGGTTTATCTGAAATTTCTATTTAGATGGGCATTCTGTGTTTTATTAAGGGATCTAAAATAAAAACAAGTGCGGAATGGTGGTCTGTGATAAATGCTGAAGGACTTCAGAAGGCAGCCCTGCTCCTCCATGGAGAAGACTGCCGTCAGGTTAACTTCATCCACGGGCAGCCTTCCTGTGTTTGACGTGTGCTAACATCTGGAGCTGCCCGAAACCTGCCTGCCTTGCTTAGGTGCTTTCTAACCTTGGCCAAATGTTAGCATTGCCTGAGGATCTTTTTAAAAGCCCTGATGCCCAGGTCCCATTCGAGGCCAGTGATGTCAGAACCTCTGGGGTGAGACCAGGCGTGAGTCTGTTTAATGCTTCCCATGTGGTTTCAAGGCGCCGCCTGGAAGGAGAGCCACCACCTAGGCTTACAGGCCCTCCGGAGCACAGTGATGTCACCCCTCCCAGTCTCTGCCGGAGCAGTCTTCCCCTTATCCCGTCCCGCCCCTGCCAGCCCGTGCCAGCAGCATCTCCTCGCACTCCAAAGTAGCAGAGTTGGGTTCTTGATAAAGCTGCAAGGACCCAGCATGTTGGATTCTCACAGCAGTCTGTCTGGGCCAGGCCATTGCCTTTTGCTCTAGTGCCTGGAAATGGTTAACAAAATTCTGAAAGCCTCCTAGGAAGATGACATGGCCTTTTCCCTTTTAGTCATGTGCCAGCAGAGCTGGTCTCCCCTTCAATTGAGTTTGAGACACCACCTCAGAGAAGGAGAGTGAGCTCTTAGTGATGGAAGTGTCCGAATCTGATGAAATGAAGACATCAGTCCTGAAGCACCACAGGGGCCGACACCATCTTTTTGGGACCGAGAGAGGCCAGGAGCCACTGGACCCCTGGCCCGTGGGGCCGTGATGCAGCTGAGACGTCCTTTAGAACTTTGTGTGCTGAATTCTCTCCTCCCGCCGCCTCACCAGAGAACTCTGCAGTTACAGGACAGTTTCATTATACTCTGGTCTTCATTCGGTACTTGGTACAAAAACCTTGCATCGCTTAGCCCCTGGATTTGTAAAGCCAAGTGCCAAGTCCCAGTGAGCGCCACTTGCTGTTTTCTCGAGGCAGGTTGACGCACCCCCTTTGCTCTGTGTGCTCTTTTGAACAATTAGAGCTCTAACTGATCACTTAGTGGAAAGGAAATAATTCATTTTGCAGAGAGAATATCACATTTCCCATCTTTAACCTGAGTGTTTAAAAATTCACATTCTCAGATGACATTTTGTTGCCTCTTTTGCATTTTAATTATTGTGGAGCCTTTTAAGAGAGTTCAGTCAATTAGTAATAATCAGATGCTGATTGCTGAAACTCTCTAAAGTGTTTGCTTTTAAAAACCTCAGTCCCAGATAATAAATGGTGGGAGTTTATCAAAGCAAGTGCCATATACTTTTCCTCTCGATTTTGATTCAGATGTGTGACAATTTCTACCTGCTGGTTTAAATTGGCCCTGAGAACGCCTTTTGTGTTAAGCCCACTCACGGCTAGAAGGAACTAGCATCAACCCAACAATAGAATAACATTATCTCCCAACTAAACAAAGCCAAAAAGCCAATGGGACAAGTTGTTCTGTCAATAATTGAAAGCCCAAACTGTGTGGTCTCCTGCTATTTTTAGAACTGGAGGGGAAAAGACTCCTCCTCATTCTGAAAATGATCCAATTAAATATGAAGCCAGCCACTGGGAAGCTCAGTGTTCCCTTTGAACACCATTTTGGACACCAGTGTTCCTTTTATTAGAACAGAAATTGAAGCCCACAAAGGCTGCAGTCTTTCAAAGGAGGAACAGAGGGTCTGTGATCACTGGGTAACCGGCATCACACAGGTCAGCTGCATCACCGCCTGCGTGCACTTGCAGACATGGTTTGACCTCATTATACTAAGAATACAGAAAAACTTCTCACTCTGACTTAGCTCTCCTTGAAATTCACCAAAGCCTTAAATTCCGTTCACCTTTCTTTACTGTCGTGTGAAGTGTCCGAAATGGGATCTCTGTAGGTTTTCTGGAGTTGGTATTATGCTAAATTAATGGTAAAGTAGATTCCTACTTTGAACAGACTTAAAGAAAAAAAAAAAACACGGAGCATTGATAAATCTTTCTGCAACCTCAGAACCATGGATAACTTTGGGAGTCAGGCTGCCCTTTCATCAAGATGCAACATGATACAATCTTAGACTCTGAATTTTAAGACTAGGATGAAGGGAGAGAGAATTCCCTCTGATCCCCAAATTGAAATGTTTAAGTTAAAATGCCAACAATTTTTTTTGATGGTCCGTGCCAGAAATATTCATGTCGAGCTCAGGCTGTCTTGCCCTGCCTGGTCCCTCACTGTCTGCTCCGCTCTATTCTGCTTCACTAGGGTAAGGCCGGGGAGGGCCTCTCCTGAACAGCAGACTGCAGGAGGGTGCCCCCACATTCCAAAATCAAGACTAGGGTAGGGTAATAGCTCAGTGGTAGAGCATGTGCTTAGCATGCACGAGGACCTGGGCTCAATCCTCAGTACCTCCTTTAAAAAATAAAATAAAAAATTTAAAAATTAGGGGAGAAAAAGATTATCCTCAGGGAGAGAAGGGTACAGCTCAGTAGTAGAGCACATGCTTAACATGCACAAGGGCCTAGGTTCAATCCCCAGTACTGCCACTAAAATAATAATAATAAATAAACCTAAATTTTTTTAAATGCCTGTCCAGAATCCAAGATGAACAAAATATGAACATGTTAGATAAAGTCAGAGTCCAGCGGGTGAGACCAGGGTGAGGGTGGTGAGGTAAGAGTTGTGCAAATGTAGGATCAGAGCCAGTTTTTGTGTAAAATGTCGGTATTTTGATAGTTGCTAACTGATCGTTTGTCTTGGGAGGTGGGACACGCACAGCTGGCAGCTTGGGTGTTCACACCACCTGTGGCTCCAAATGTACCCCGCCGCACCACAGTACCTCCACATGGAAAGAATGGCTTTATCCTCTGTTCCTGGTGTCTCACTTTGTTCTGCTTAGCCTTCAGGTTAGCTGCCCTGTCTCCTGCATTCTAGCCTAACCCCCAGAAGACCAGGATCTTCCTGCCTCACTTGCCTCTGAATCCCCAGGACCTGGCCTGGTGTCGGTGCTTATTTGACGAATGGTGCCCACTCTGCTCTGGCAGTCTTAGAATCATCCTCCTGGCCTCTGGGTGTTCCTGTCCTAACCTAGTGTCTTTCCAGGCTGGGCTTGTCCATCCAGTGACGTCTGTGGTGCTGGTCAAGGTCACCCTCCCCAGGGATATGAACCAGATGAATGGAGCCGGTCTGCAAAGCAGGATGGTTAGTTTGCGGAAGATCGCCACCCTTGGCCATAGGCATCCCTGGTTTAATGGTTATCTATTGCTGTGTAACAGAGTCCCACTACCTTAGTGACTTCAACAGCCCCCATTTATTATCCCATAATTTCTGTAAGTCGGATATCTGGCAAGGTATGTCTGGATTCTGTGCTTTGGGTCCTCCCAGGCTAAAATCAGGGTATCAGGGCTGTGTCTCTCAGCTTCTCAAGGCTGGGCGCTCCTCCCAGCTCCCTGTTTGTGGGCAGAATTCAGTTCTTGGCACTTACAGAACTGAGGGCTCCAGTTCCCTGACATGTGCTCCTTTCGTCTTCAAGCCAACAGTGACACACTGAGTCCTTCCCAGGCTTTGAGGCGCTCTGATCCCCTGCCACCTCCCTTTCCTGCCTAAAGGGGCTCATGTGACAACATTGGGCCCACTGCTGTAATCCAGGAAGATCTCTCCCATTGTAAGCTCAGCTGACTGATAACTTTAGTTACATCTGCACGGTCTTTTTTGCCATCTAACAAAACCACAGGCTGACACCAGAAGGTGAAGGTCATGGGAGACAGCTGATCGTTTGCAGTTCCTGCTGGTGCTTCAAGTGCAACGATCCTTGGTGTCTTCTAGGCTTCTCTCTCCCAAGGTATTTGGGGAGATCAGGCTCAGCTCTTTAGAACCACAGGGGCATTGCTTTGTGGTCTCAAATCCCTCCTGTGGAATCTTGCATTGTCAATTTCTGGGACTATGGGAGAAGTATTTCTTGGGGAAATGAGGAGAAGCCTCTGAGGCCCAAAAGCATGAGCCCCATATGGTCAGGAGGGATGATCTGTTATTCATTTCTATGTCCCTCCAGACATCCTTGTCTGAAGAAAGGAATGGATAAATGACTACGTCCATCCTGAGCATCTTCTATTGGGAATTTTTGAACTGATATTTACAGTCACCATTTTCTACCAGCTGTTTCCATATTCACCCAAATGCTGGAAGGCATCCTTCGATTGTCCAGGCTCTCGGTGAGCCATCATAATCATAAATAGCTTCTGAGAGAGCTAGACGGAACGTTTGCCTAAAAATTTCTTTCCTCATCATCAATGCCAGTGTACACATCTGTTTCTCCTTCCCATCAGCATTCGTCCTTCCCAGTCTTACACTGATGGTTTCAGATGACTGCGGTAGAATTAGAAATTGCATTTCTGTACTTAGGTCTGTTGTTGAGTCTAAGAATCGACTATATTTTATCTGAAATTGTTGATTTGTCAGCTATTTGTACAGTCTCTTAACCATACTTTCAATTTGCCATTGACTTCTAGGATGAGATTTACATAACTTGATATTTATTCCCATACTATCAATGCATGCACACGCGCACACACACACACAAGCTCACTCACTCACTCCTCACACCCTTACACTCACAGTTTCTTAGTCCAGGGAGGACAAATTGGCTACAGGTTCGAAGAGAAGCTCATAGCAGACAATGTTGTCCAGCAATGCTCTGCTTGGTTTTGCACTAGACTTATTTATTTATTTTTTCTGTTTTTAAAAATGTCATTCTGTGCACCTGAAATTCAAAACAACAGAAACAGTAAGCCCTTCACTCCCTCAGTACCTGACTCCAGGCCAAAAGTTGGAGAGTTGTGCCAAGCTCAGTTGGTAGATATCAAAATTCTGGTCATGTGAAAGACATTGCCCTTGTCCTACGTGATTTATTGGGTGAATTGTAATTTATACGTTGTAATCTGGTTTAGACCTCATTCTCTTGTGAGTGTGATTTCTGTGACTTTCCAGGGATCTGCAAGATCCCAGGGTACAGTGACCAAATAGAGATTCTTGCTTTGCAAGAATTAGAGTGGAATTCCTTGGACCCCAGTGACAATAGTCTGAATTTCCCAAAGAAATACTACTGATGAAGTTCCAAGGTACTTCCTTCCAGAGAGGTGCTTGCCGCCCACATGGAGCCTCTGACAACCTCAGTCATGTCACCACTGGAACAGATATCTCCGAGCAGTCTCTCGCTGCATCCAGATGCACGGGACCCCAACTCAGAGGCGGTGAGAGAAGTTCAAGTGAAGTCCCTACCAGGCCACACCAGGATTCTGTTCGAAACACAGCCATGCAAAGTTCATTCCCAAACCATGGTGGGGTGGTTGGAGGGTGCAATTTTAAGGAAGAAAAATGAGCACTGTAACAATACTGTCTTTGCAATTCAATTAACTCTGAGCTGCGTGTGAGTGGAAAAATGTAAAATTAAATGTACTAAGAGACCTGCTTTCCCTCACTGCTGGTAGCAGGTCATTTTAATCAGATGGGATGCTGGCAGTGGCCCGGTAGGCGCCCTTCTGGTGTTACATAACATCGCACACTTTTGGGACAGTGGGTTTTTATGGTGCCTGTATTTCATGTTACGTATCAAAGATGAATTCAAGCTATCGCGGCCTGTTTTCGTGAATCTATTTCTGATCAAAGCCCACCGAGCAGTTACTTCTGAGCATAAAGCTGACACAACAGCATGCATCTGGTGCACATTTGTCCCAGTCTTGAAAGTTGCTGATTGAAAGAGAAAAGCAGCCCGGCGGCGTCAGCACTCTCCACGTCCCCATCACCGGGTGCGGATGGGAGCTGGCGAAAGGTGCTTCTCCGAGCACAAGGCATCGTGGAGTTTCAGGGGCGTGAGAGTGCGTGGATGGGATGCTGGCTTGAAGTCGCGCTGCTCGCAGAAGTGCAGCCGGCGCTGGCAGGGGTTCAGGCAGTGAAATGTAAGCTAGCCCTGTTATAAAAGCTCCTGGGAATGCAGAGGATGCCTCGGCATTAGGCATTCTCCTCGTGTTTCACATAAATGCATCCTGTTCGCAAGAGCAGATGAGCCGTGCGTGCACACTGGCTCATTCAAATTGAATGTTGGTAAAAGGAGAGCCCTAAGCAAACAGAACAGTCTGGCATCTCCGAAGGCAGGAGCAAGGTTAAGCTGTGGGCCGTGTTCTCCATTGTTTATTGGATGTTGATTTGCTGGCCCCATGCACTCCCAAGCCAAGTTGCAAACAGCCACAGACGGGGCCAGCGATGCCTGCTCGGCTCAGGCATCCAGGCAGTTTGGCCCAGGCTCTCCTGGGCCATAGGGTTCAAGGCTTCATACGTGGCTTCACCTGTTGTCCCCAAGTGTGGGGTGGATCATGTTTTGCTGGAAGAGAAATCTGCTCTGGAGAGGCAGTTTGTTTGGCGTTTTTCTTTTGTTCTTCTTTCTCAAGGCTGCAGCTTTAACGTTGTCACAGCGAGGGTGAGGGGAGCGAGCCTGGGGAGAGCTTTTGGCAACATGCTTTTTCCATTAGTTTCAACCAGAGGGGAGCCGCCCCAGCAGCGGCGCTCGCTTGCTCCCTAGTCATGTGCTGTGAGGAATAAAGCCACTGTAGGGCAGTGAACCTGAACTTGGCCTGTTCATCCATACGGCACTGAGTGATTGCGTGGAGTGGAGTCAAATGCCACTTGGGGGTGAAGAGCACGCATCATTTTGTGTTCCTGCTGGAGAGGGTAGGAAGAGCCCTTGTCGGCATCTGATCATTTAAAGGTAAACCACGAAGTGTGTGCTGTGTGGAGTAACGTGTGGGCTGAGGGGAGAGGGGGCTATGAGTCACTTTGTTTGGAATGATATGGTCCTTAGATTTTCTTGGCCAACGGCTCAGAAGCAGGGGAGAGATTTCTACTTGCTGCCGACTGACAGTGTAGTCCTAAAGTTACTTTTATACGTGGTGCTGGCTCTTCTTGTCCCCGGGTACTCAGAGCTGTATCGGACTCCTGTCGTTGAAGCAAGAGTGTTCTCAGGGGGAGTCCTGATGACGAGAAGTTTTGACCCCAGAGATGAATGAGTACACCCTTTGCTGTCTCTGGTTTCTTTGAGGTGAACTCTCCTCTTGACAATTCATTCTGTGTTTGGAAGTCGTGGTCCCGTTTGTTTTTCCAAAATCTGATAAGAAATGGCTTTTAGACAAAAACAGACTCGCAGACATAGAGAACAAACTTATGGTTACCAGGTGGGAAAGGGGTGGGGGGGATAAATTAGGAGTTTGAGATTTGCAGATACCAACTACTATATATAAAATGGATAAAACAGTAACCTTATGCTGCACACCAGAAATTGACACAACAGTGTAAACTGACTATACTTCAATAAAAAAGAATGCAAGTTTTGAAAAATTCAGTTGAGAAAAAAAAAAGTGAAATTGGCTTCTAGAGACACAAAAGGCCTGGGAAATGTAACATTTCTCTTTGGTTCCTTTCTGAAAGCAGACATAGTTACCATCACCCCTCTGGAGAAAGTCTTGACAAAAGGGTGAAGCTCTAACATGGCATATGCTTAATGAAATTTAGGGCCGCTTTTTGTAAATCATTGTTCCATGTGCTGGCTTTATGTTAAGACTCTCTGAATCAAGCAGCATCCCTCGGTAACGTGTGTTCTGGGCAAGTTATTGATGAATTTTGCGACTGGAAACTTAGTTCGTGCCTAGTAAATCTCCTGCCCCGCTCTTTGAGCTCTTTTACAAGCTGCATTAAAAATAGAAGGACAGATTTTTTTTAAATTTAAATTAGGTGTTGTATTTGTCCTCAGGGAGCTGGAAAACAGGTACGTGGGCATGTGGACAATGGGAGTCCGTCATGTCTAAGGGAGTGTGCGTGTAGCTTGCATTTTTACAGTAAATCTGCTGCTGTTTGAATCTTTGGGGGTATTTTCTTTTATCACTCTGTACGACTGAATATTTATTTCAATTAACACTCAAATAAATGCATATGGATAATTTGTGATATATCATATAGCCATTATGTATTCATGATATCAGTATTATTTCTTGATACATACACATATACATATGTGTATATATGCATTTATGTAGACACAGTAGGTATACATATCTTCCAGAAGATTTGTTCAGAAGGTTAGACTGGGAGCGATGCAGTTCATCAGCAGCAGAGTTAATAAGACTTTGAATAGAGTAAAGCATACTTGGCATATAAATATGGGTTCTCAGAAAGAAAAAGAGATGCTCCAACAGGCATCAGCCAATGGTATTGCACTTGTGAAATAATGCTGGTAATTACCCAGGATTCATCGCGGCATGGCATGTGGATCGTTGCTCCCGTGCAAGAAACTGTGCATCTGATCCGAGGATGCAGGTGTGGGGGAGGGGGGAAGGTTGAGGGAAAGGGATGCTTCCTCTTTGGGGAAAATTAGTATCAGAACTAGTAGCTTCTAATGGAGTCCATGCCGGCGCGGGGATCGACTCTGGTAACCTGATAGCAAAACCAACTTTGATTGATGGCAGACTCTTCGTAACTTTTAGCCTATCAATCAAAGTATGTTTACTATTCTTTTTTGGTTTATCTGTTCAATTTCTTATTTCAGGTACCAGTTTAGGTTTTCCTTAAGAATGATTTTCTGGTGAGATTTTAAAGTTTTAAATATCCCCGTAGAATTTTATGGAATATTTTATAGTAAAATGTCACAGGAGAAAAGCAAATGTGTTATAAAAGATAAGCTCTAAATTTTCAACAGTTTTGATTAATGAGTACTGAGTTTATAAAAGGACAAGCTGTTAAGGGCATAGCATTCGAGGATTCAAACTAGTTCCTTCATTTTCAATTGAAATGTGAATTTTATTATCTTAATACCTGTAGTTAGAATCTGTGCAGCTGTGTAATAGTAGAAAGTAGGGAAAACAAGCAGGGTCTGGATTCCAGAAGGTTGCAGCTAATTTGGATTAGCAGTTGAGTTTTCAGTATGTGGACTAGTCTGCTTGAACTAAAGCAAGCATCTGGTCTGTTGAAGAAGGGTGTCCAAGATCCCACGGGCACTGAAGGTTGCTGCCATTATCTCTTTGAGGTTCCAACCTGAGCGGGTTTGTTGAAGCAGGCAGGAAGAGTCCGTGACCCTGGAAGCCAGGAATGTCTGTGCTTGTCCTAGACTCACCTGGCAAAGCAATTGTGATATCTTCTGTTTACAGAGCAGCCTTTTGTGAGTGTTTTGGCGCCATTATCTAGTTATCAGAAAAGCACAGGGAAATAGAGCGCTTGTGCTATCTCCACTTTACAGTTGAGATGACGTGGGGACAGAGAGGTAAAGCAGTTTATCCAGGATGATTCAGAAAAAGACTGATGCGTTGCTAGGAATTGAGCCAAGGTGAGCTCTGGATGGGTCTGGGGCTTTTGTCTCTGAAGATACTCTTACCTTACCAGCTGGCTCTCAGCGTGCCCCCTGGGGTCCTCAGCCCAAGAGGATTATGTTCTAACTGAACTTCACGGGCCCAATCCCCACAATTTGTGGTTATGGGATTCTAGTAAGCTGTCCATCATGTGTGATAACCAAGTGGAATGAAAGCAATGAAGGACATGCCTGTGGGCTGCAGAACTGGGGTCCCAGAATTAGCAAATATCACTGGAGATCTTTTCAACCAATGCAGAAAGCTATGGGACATGTGACTTCCCCTATGTTTAGAACTGAAAAACATTTGACCCTCCCCAGAAGCCCGTCAGCTGTCAAGGAGAGCATTGGGATGCTTTCTGCTCCTTGATGTAGGAACCAGAAAAGTGACAGTCAGGAAACACTTCCTTAGGATTCTAGCTTTTAGGCATCAAGACAAGCTAACGTTGCTTAGAGTTGAATTAAAATTATTAAGAATTTGGGGGAAAAAATGTCACACACTTATGAGACTCTTTACTCAATTAAATGCTTATTTTGGATAAATTGGTTTCTTAATTACAAGATAAAATATTTTCATATACATAGAACTTATTAATGTCCTATATTTTTGGTCTAATTTCCATTTTGAAATAGACACCAAAGCAGTTGCCACATAGCCTGTTATTTGGATTCACGGCAGTTGTTTGACAAGGCACAGACTGTCTGGAAGACCATTACATATTGAGGACTTCTCTGGCCACGGTCAGATGGAAAAGGCATTATTTATGCAGTGATCCAGAGGTAGCCTCTGAGGGGATGGATCACAAGAGGAATGCCTGCAAAGTGGAGTAACTGTACCAGGAGAGGAGAGAAAATAATCCCTAAGAAGGTCTTAGCTGCTGGCCTGACCCCGATGCTGCTCTCATATGCTGGATCTGAATTTGAATAAGTGAGAGACCAAGCTGAAAGGCAGGCAGCCTACAGACAGAGCCACTGGGGAGAGTGACGCAGTTCTGAAGGTGTTCAGAGAAGGAGAGACCAAAGAACTGGAGAAGAACAAGATCTGGTGGAGGTTGAAGGAGCCCAGAGAATCCACAAAGGCTGGCAGGGAACGCGGCACTTTGCGCGCCCGTGCGCGCGCACACACACATCCCCCCGTAAAAAAGCCGATGGGATGCAAGAGAATTTCTGAGAGCAGAACATAAAGGTGCCTAATAGATTGGTTTTAACGGCTGCAAGAAAAGCTACAAGAGGCACTTGGGGGAGATGGGAAGGAGAGAAAGGACTCTCTTTTCCCGTGATCACAGGTACTGAGGACAGTAGCTTAGCCCTAAAAAAGGGTAAGGAAGATAGGGTGACCCACAAGTTGAGGACAGAGACCCAAGGGACCACCTCAGCAGAGACACATGAGCCTGGGAAAGCTGTGAAGTAGGGGAGGCTCCGACAGGACTGTTGCAGGCTTGAGTCTCGAGAACCCACTGTGGACTCTGCTCTTGAGAAGTTGTGACCCCGGCAAGCTGGGCGCTTCTCTCACCGTACTGGGTGACCCGCCTGGCATAGCATAGCCCTCAATCATTGCTGAACAAAAGCCCATCTTGGAACTTGGTGCTGGGTGCCGCCTACAGGCGATGGCCCCTCTTCCTTTGTCAGGCTAACCTTGGGATGACTCGCCCTTATCCCCTTTGAAAGTTGTGCCCAGCACCCAGATCCAGCGCTCGCTGACCCTCCCTCTTTCTCGGCACCAGAAGCAGTCTCTACCATGTGAGATACTGTACGTTTTCACTGTTTGTTAAACAGTAGGATGGAGGCTCTGTCCCTGTAGCAATGATCTGTCTTGCTCACTGCCTTTCCCCAAGAGCCCAACCCAGTGTCGTTTGTATAACAGAGAATGTTTGTTAGATGAATGACCGGCTCCTAACTCATTTGTTTACCGCCCCTTTTGGAACCTTTTCCGCCTGTTTGGGATTCCTTGTCTTCTCTGCTCCTCCCCTCCCCGAAACAAGTCTTGAAACCTTGAGAGCAGTGAAGTATGTCATACTAACTTTTTAAAAGCTCCTCGGTGAATAGGATAGCACCTTAAACTTGTGGGGGGACTCAATACATATTTACAAAATTGAAATTATACCCCAAAAAATAGAACAGTGTTGCTCTCCTTAGAATTTATAGTCAGACTCACTTGGGGTATAGCACATAGATAGAAAATTCTCTAACAATGAAAGAATATGTTTAAATTCGTGGTTCTCAAACTAGGATGCTTTTGCCACTCCTTCCCACAGTATACTGGGAAATGTCTGGCTACATTTTTGTAGTCACATCGGTGGGGTGGGGGTGCTATTGGCATCTCAGGGATAAAAGCCAGGGACGTTACTGAGCATCCTACAGGCCAGCCCCCAACAGAATCATCTGGTCCCAAATATCGGTAGTGCTGAGGTTGAGAAACCCTGATTCCAAACAAAATCCTTATCACATTGTTCTAGAACAACAGTATTGTCTACATTTTCCATTAAACTCTGTGCTTCTCTGTGGCAGTGGTTTGTCTTTCTCATCCTTGTGTACCCCAGGTTCAGCCTAACACCTGGCACATCTTACCTTTTAATAAATGACTGCTGGATTGATGAATGAATGAATATTAATGATGCCAAAAGAGGCACTCCAGTATCCTCTTCGGAACTATGTTACAATTAGAAACTGCATTTCTAATCAAGGCCTGGACATGAAATAATCAATAGGGTCAATGTCAGGTTGTAAAAGCAGAGACACAGAGGCCACGCATTCTCGTCTTTACTTAAGAAGGTCACCAGGCCCCGCGTCATGGAATATTAGCCCTGAAGGGGACCCGAGACGTCATTCACTTCAACCCTCTTAAATTATAGATGGAGCAATCGAAGCCCAGGGAGGTAGATGACTCACCTAAGGTCTCACAGGTAAGCGGCCAAAGCAGGAGCAGAACTGTTTCTGACTCATAGTCCTGGCGTGTTTTCACTGTGTTCAAGAATCCATTGTATCTCCCTGACAAAAGTCGGCACAACAGACAGCTCGCAATGGTTGTGGGAGACACCTCCCCCAATGTCGTACTGATGGAACACCTACCTCCCTATCTTTACAGCGTCGTAGAACTTGACTTTAATATGCTAGGCGCTGGCATCATTAATACAGAGGGTAAAATAATGGAAAGTTAGGCCTGGAAGAAAATCTCACTAACCATCTGCTAAAGCCCTGGGTTCTGGGAAGAAATGAAGTGAGGAGTGCAGAGGTCAGGAGGTTTATCCAGAGTCATAGAAAGGGGCTCTGGAGCTACCTACTCATTGTTCTTCTCCACTGGAGGAACACTTCCTAAATTGGAATATTAATCGCAAAGGATATTACAGGAAAACAGGGTTACACTGTCAGATAAATTTAGAAAATTCAGAGGTAAACAGAAATAAGCAGGTTTGCCAAGGGCCATCTCCAGAGTTTTTCATATGTGGTGTACCTCTCCAAGAGGGAGCTATAATACATGGCTCCCCTAAAATTTATTCATTAGACGATCACTTATATTTACCACCAGTATTCCTCTGAATATAGTATGGAAAATTCTCTACTACTTTTTCCAGTCTATTTAATTGATAGAAAAGTGGCAGGACTGGTAGATTCTGTTTCTCATGGTAAATTTCCCGATTGCAAGCCAAGGTTTCAGAGAGAGTCGTTCCTGTGACCAGTCTTGCAGAAATAGATACTGAAGCATCATAGAGCAGAGAGACACCGGGCTTGAAGTCAGAGCCTGTTGCCTTGGCAGTCAGCTAACATCTTACTGGTTATCAGTGAAATCAGACATGACCTGAACAGTCTTCCGTGCAGAATTTCAATGTGATCGGGGAGACAATAGGACTAATTCGTTTATAGAATGTACTAAGAAATTCCATGTTTTCCATTCTGTCTATACAATGAAACCTTGGACGGGTTGGTGTAGAGAGGCCAATTCACTTTCAGACCTGCTGCCTCATGATTCCATGCTGCGAAGAATACAGACCTTGCTCTGTAATACTGCGGACCTCAGCCAGTCCTTCAGTTACTTTTATAATTGCCTGTATTTAAATTGACTTCAATTTCTAATAAAACTGTTCCCTAATAGGAAAGAACACTAACAACACATTGCCCTTTGCATGTTGAGTCTTGTAGGAAATTGTATTAAAAAAAAAAGTACATATTTCAAAAGTATGTTTACCACAAGAGCCTTTGGTGAATTTTAAGGAAAATATATTAACATGTAATTAACAACAATGAAAAAGGAGAATCAAAGAGATTCTAAGCATAATCTTGGTCAGCATTGAGCCATATGATAGATAAAATTCTGCACCTTAACCTGCAAGAAAAGTAGTCCAACGAGAAGGAGGAGGATTGTTTGAAAAAGCTGTCCCAAAGAGTTTAAAATGGTGCCTTGTTTTTCTTACAAGTTTCCTCTTAATTTGTAACCTAAGGCCTTTGAACCCATTCCACTAACCGTCCTTTCAGAAATTCACAAAGTGCACAGGTGGACACACATAAGAAGGACCCTTTGCTTTTGGATGAGATTTGAGGTGACTCACCTCTTGCTTCTCTTCACTGAACCTGATGCCTTTCAAGTTCACTGGGCTCCATCCTTACTTAAGAAATCACATGAAGAACACAAGTATCTTCCTCATGATTGGAAAGAAATCCCAGCCCTTCCGAAGCCAGGTTTTTAGCGTTAAATCTCATAACATCTGGAAGGAGATCAGCGCATCTGAAATTGCCACCAGATGAAATAACCCTCTCAAGTGATGAAGTACAAAGCAACAGCCCATTTCCCTGAAACGTATGTGAGGGAGAAAAGCTTGGGAGAGTTGGTACCCAAGTATAGACTGAATGGTTTATGCAGCGTGTGGTTGGAGGGAAATTTATGAGCAGCCAAGGATGAAGGCGTATGAGTGGATTGATCTGGAGGGACTCCTTCTAATTCTCGGGGCTCAGCCTGGAGTTTGACAGGTGGGCTTCTCGTAAAATTCTGGGGTCTATCTAACCCCCCGAGGCTTGTGCATCATGGTTGAGGCTAGCAATAGGTACGCCCTTCACCCGTTTACTTTGCTTTGAGGAAATAAAACGAACCTGAGTGAATTACCTGCTTTTCTGCTTGTTTTACCGTAGCCAGCTCATCATCTTTGCATGAAAATGCCTCAGCAGTTCTTGTATGTTTACTTGATATGTCACAGGCTACAAAAGAGTCCGCAAGTAGAGAATCAAAGAGGTGCAGCTCAGAGGACAAAGGCTGTCCATCAAGAGCACTAAATGGAGATGGTGAGAAAGGATCAGTGCAAAAGGAGGTTGTCATAAAGAGATATAGCTGTTCTGATGGGGGAGGCTCACCCTAAAGGGCACTAGAGACGATTTGTTTTTTTGTGCTAATTACCCATATCAGAAGAAAAACGTTTGGTTATCATGCAGCAGTTACACTAGAAGTTAATCCAAATATGCAATTATTGGCAAACAAGTTGTAAGGAAAGGCTTTTTTATTTTACTGAAGGCAATTTTTCGGAACTGTGTTTAAGTTTAACTGTGTGTTCATGGGGTGGTGCAAGTCTTTTAATTACTAGGTTAAGAATATCATAAAATGATAGGGAAGCCATCCTTCCTTTGTCTCGGTGTGAGAGGACTGTCTAATGATATCAGCAATCATTTTAGTAATAAAATTTGCAAGTGAAACCTTGATAAATATTTTGTACTGTTTTGGATCCTGCAAACATCCCCAGGGGAGCGCAGGTACCTTAAACTTAGGTTAATACCATTTCAGACCAGCCTAGTGATTAAAGGCTATTCATTTCTATTTTACGGCATTAATCTAAGCCTCTAGGAAATTCTAAGACAGATTAAATAATGTGAAAACTGAAAGATGCACACAGGAGCATGAGGCTTATTGATTAGAAAGTGAAATGAATCTCACTCAGAGGCAGGAAGATTGTGGAAGGAAAGTTATGTCCATGAAGAAAGCTTTTTAATAAGGTGTCATGATTGAAGAGAGAAGTTTAAATCAGGTACATAAGAAAAACATAATTAAAATGAATTAATCATGGATCAACATCTTGCTGGAAATCCCTCTTGTTTGAGATATAATAAAAATGATATTAATAATGTGACTTCCTAATTTGATGTACTTGTATCATTTCAGAAAATTGTGGAGTTTTTTAATATACACAGTACAAGCGTGTGTGGGCTAGCTGAGCAGTACGGTGTGATATAAGACAAACCCTGAGGCCATCAAGTATTTTCTGTCCCTCCTCTCCCATTCCCTTTTCCCTCAGGTGTATGATAGATTTGTCCGGTACTTAGGACAGCCAGTGTCTGTGTCCATGAGTGGTGTAAGCACCTCAGTTGTCAGTGTGACAACTCTTGCTAGCTTGCCAATCACTCTGGAGTATAAGAATCTTCAACCCCCCCCCCAAAAAAAAGTAGTGTAGTCATACAATGAAATACTGTACAACAATGCAAAGAACGAACTGTACAGACATAATATTTGAGCCAAATAGGCCAGATGAGAGTCTGGATGTATTCTCCATGGTTCCGTTTATGTGAAGAACGAGAACCCGCACAGGTAATCTGTGGTGCTAAAGTCAGAATGATGGTTACTTCTGGTGCCCTTGGATACCGACTGGCAAGGTGGATGAGGGAACCTTCTGGGTGCTAGATACGGTCTGTACCTTGGCTTGAGTGTTGGTTGCATGGATGTGTACATACTCATTGAACTGTACACTTAAGATTTATGTACTTTATTATATATGTATGTTAGACTTCAATTTTAAAAAGTTTAAAAAGAAGCTGTTCACATATTTATTTATTTTTAATCGAAGTATAGTCGGTTTACAATGTGTTAATTTCTGATGTACAGCATAGTGATTCAGTTATGCATATATAGGTATATATTCCTTTTCATTATAGGTTATTACAAGGTATTGAATACAGTTCCCTGTGCTCTACAGTAGGACTTTGTTGTTTATCTATTTTATATATAGTAGGGTGTATCTGTTCACATGTTTAGGTACAAGATACATTGTGAATGTGTAGTGTTTACTTTTTAAGCAAGAAAGGACCTCTGAATTGTAAATATACTATTGTTTTGTATAATTAATAATGGTGGCTGAGACCCTTGCTAAACACTTACCATGTTTCCTCATTTCTCATGAAGTCTTGCAGAACAAGCCGTCTCCTTACCATTTTATAGATTTGCACCATTTGCTGTCCTCCAGTTGCTAAGCATGACTGTGCCAACATTTAACCCTGGATTCATCTGACTCCAAGTCCGCTAGAGGAGTTAATCAAATTGTGATGGCAGTAGACATCAAATTGAAAGTGGAGTCTGAAAAATTACTAGCTTGGATTGATGTTGTTTCTAATCTTTGTTGAGTATTTCTAATGCAGCCAACATAAGAACCGGGCTACGATACTACAGCCGCAGCTTTGTGATGGAGGAATAAAGTCGCGCAGGGAATGAGGGGGAGGTTACCAAAACCCAGGGCCGTTGCTGTTTTATTTTTTCAGTGTGAGGACAGAACCTGCCACTACATGAAAGAGGGAGTATGGAAGGGAGGGAAGGAAAGAGGAAGGCACGCAGGCAGGCAGGCAGGCAAGCAAGCTCCATGAAATACATATAAATTAAATACTTTGTAAATATTGAAGAGATGACTTTTTTCTCTTCACTTGGTTATGATCCCTTTTTACCTTTGGATAGGTTTCTCCAAAGCTCCAGTTTATACAGAATTCTGTTTGTAAGATTCTCACTTTTGTTGTCAATTCTTTACCTTTTAACAAATATGTTGACTTTTGTTCAGTGTTTAATCTGTATTACTTGTGTTCTCTAGAATGTTTGATGTACCTAGATAATGCAAGAAGATGTGTCCACTTCACTTTAAGAGTCGTTTTGTACATCACTCTAGAAAGGCAGTACAGTGGATGGGACTGGGTCCTTAGCGATCACATTAGGGACCTCATCATTTCAGAGAAGGCTGGAAATTGCTGCCCCCAAAGGCTGTACTTTATTCACAGCTATACTGCTCAGGAGTGATGAAGCCAAGGTTGGAATGAATTGCTTATGGTGTTAATCACCTTTTTCTGGCTCTGTGATGAGTCACTCCAGGTTGCGTTGAGTTTCTAGGGTCCAGTAACTAAGTCGTTCAGAAATTCTTTCCTCGCTTCCATCTTCTCATACATTTCGGATTTCAGCGTAACAGCTCAAGAGATACTCTAAAATGTAATCAAGAGAATGTTGACGGAAATCATCTTTTAAATTCATCCCCACTTATGTCTCGAAAACATTACTGTGTTTCAGTAATCTCTGAGGTTTCCAGATCAGCGTGGAAAGAAGTTTCAGTACCTCATAGAGTCGGTCCTTTGGAACAGAAGGCCTGAACTTGATGCTCGGTCTAAACCCCTTATCTTCAAGTGAGCCTCTCTGAAGCTTAGAATCATAAACTTCTCACATACTACTTTTTAAGAGAAAAGTTTTGAATTCCTTTAATAAGGAAAATTTTCAAAAGAAAATGATATCCTTAATGTCGAGTACCGCTTCTAATTGCCCCCGTCCTTGGAGAACTCATTGGGTTTCTGTGATGACTGGATGCAAGTCAGGAGGGGGTCATTTCTAGTTAATATCTAGATTTGCTCATTCATGCTCCCTGGGACTCCAGTCTCTCAGTGCTGCTCATTCAGGATCATAGCATTTGAGAGCCAGAGGCGCCTTTGGAAACCACCCACTAGCTGGTCCTCACTTTAGAAATGAGGAAACTGAGCTACAAAGAGGTAAAGTGACTTGCTCGCTCGTGGAGAGCCTCCTGGGAAGCCAGGTTGTCTGTCTGACTCCTGCAGCAGGTCTCCGTCCTCTTTGACATCACCCTGCCACGCGCTGAAAATCTCTAGATGGAGTCCCCTAGGTGAGCTCCTCAGGGATAAGGAGCGTTGGGGTGAAGCAGGGGCACAGGGGCCCCACCAATCATAGAACCACAGAAACACAACTTCTGGCGGAGAGGAGTATTACCTTGAGGCTTGGTGGGTCCTGAGCACTCCTTCCTACACCACTGCCCCCGCAACACAGAATTGCTCAGCTCTGTGCCACATAGGGTCTCAGTAGACCGCAGGCCAGCCCTGCTCAATGAAGCTTTCTACAAGGGTGGAAATCTGTGCTGACAGCCACATGTGGCTGTGGATTGCTTGCAATCCATACAGCTGTGCAGTTGTGGAAGTACATTTTGTATTTTATTTAATTTCCACTTGTCTAAATTACACAGCCACACGTGACTAACGTCTGCCTTCTTGGACCCACTCCTTCCTTTATGACTTTTCAATTCAGATCTAAGTGTCTGCATTATTTTCTTTCTGCTTCCCATGTCCTGGAGATAAGACCATTCCAGTCAATCTAAACTAAGTTGAGATACAGTAAACTATATTTTAAATAATGATTTTTGGTTCAAGCTCGGCATACACTTAATTCGTTTTTGAAGATTACCAGCATAAAAGTTCATAGCTAAGATGTGAACAGACTGCATCAGTGATCTTGAGGCAGAGACTGCAAATCCAGTTTGAAACTATCTTCTCTGTGTCTTTTGCGTTAGTCCGTCTGCACCTCGATTCCCCTAGTTTTTAAGGAGAAACAAAGGATCACTAGTAGAATTGCGAGATTTAGCAAATAAAAACACAGTAGGGATCGCATGTTTATCTGAACTTCATTTAACTGGGTCTTCTGGAGTTTATCTGGCAAACCTATTAATGTGTGTTTTTAAGACATCAGTTCTCTGTTATTATTTCTTTCTATTGATTCAAAGAGAAAGAAAGAAAAAAAACTTGGAAAAATTCTTAGACAAATTTTCATCGTTTTTCTTTCATATTTCCCTAATAGGATTTTCTTGGTCATAGAGGTAATTTTTTTAAAAGACACATGATTAATCTAAATTAAGACAGGCTTGGCCTATCTTGCCCTCTGGTCTGGAAAATAATTAAGTAAGAATTGAACAGAAGAGGCCCCATTTTTAAAAACCCAAACCATTGATCTGTTTTTCTTTTTAAAGCAAGAGCATTTGTTTGTTGTTGCTGTTTTTAGAACAAACATACCTAGCTTTTCAGGAAAATCACAGAAGACCACGTTGCCTTTTGACTAATGTCTGTCACCAAGAAGATTGGAAATTTGCACATACTTTTTTCTCAAGTAACCCATTTGTCGAGACAACATTTTCACCCCTGGGGGAGTGCAAGGTAATAAAATATTTCCCTGCAGATCTACCAGATGCATTAATAGAAATCAGAGCTTTTAAACAAGATCTTACACACTTGTCTGTTTATAAATGCTAAGAACCTGTAGCCATTCTATAAAACGGTAAGGCAACTCACTGTATGTGTGTGATAGTAAGAACAGCAATAGTTTTGATAGCAATATGGAAATGTTATGGCTTATTCATCTTGTCATCATTGAGTGATGGCTGTCATAACTCAAAGTCACAACCATTTAAAGAGGACAGAATCACCGTGGAGCCCTAGAATTGCAGAGTGAGAAAGTACCAGAACTCTCCAGGCTGAATCTGATGGAGACGGTGAAATGAGGGAATTTGAAAGAAGTCTTGAGGACGATGAGACAGAACGGGAGCCCCTTTTCAAAGCCAAATTGACAAATACAGTTTGTTTTGCCCTTCACCCTGTGACCCTTTCTCCCCTCGTATGAACTTTCCCCTTCTCATTTAGGTGTTCTTTTATTGCAATTCAAAACAAAATTTAAAATATGGCTCCTAATAGATGTTTTTAAGCGGTATTGTTCCCTAATCTTTGTGAGGAAATGATTTAGCTTTCTTGTTGGCCTGCTCGCAGCTGAAGGATTATACTGTGGACAAACACTGGGTGTCAGCAATCGTCCTCTCTCTGTCTCTCACTCTCCCTCCCTGTCTTCCTCCCTTCTGCTTTCCTGTCACATGGCAGTCAGAAAGTCCTTTGTTTTATTGATCCGCTATAACACGGAACAGCCTGGAAGTGTTGTAATGCATTTTTTCATCTCCATGTTTGGATTTGTTTGCATTCCGATCCAAGCTGCTGCACTGTGGCAGATGCCCGGTGCCGAACAGTCCTTTATAAAGCTTCGAGTGGGTGATGATGCTCGCAGGATTTGTATTCATTTCACAAGTGCTGAGCTAGAGGTGACTGGCGTGTTTGGCCGGGTCGCGTGCTTCCAGAATGTTGTAGGTTGGCATTTCCAGGCTTCAGAGAAGGCTGGATCCAGTTGCCACATCTGAAGCATGAAATTCCCTACTTCTCTGGCTGTGTTGACAAATTTAACTAACAGACATCTGTTGGTGTAGGTGTTGGGCACTGACCAATAACAATTATAGTCTCCAACTGCTAGTGTGAAGCATAATGTAGAGTTACTTCAGCTCTATTGACAAGCTTACCGGTAGATTAATTAGTCCCAGGAGGCTTCTCGGAGAAACAGGGAGGTTCTGAACTGGAAGGCATGTAGGTCTGCGAGCAAGCCTTCCCATACGGTTGGCTGGAGAATGAACAGAACTTCCTTTGTGCATGTAAAAGCCAGTAAATTAGCCCCTTTTGTGTTTATATGGATATTATTAATCGGTGTTTCATTCACATCACGTAGAATATATCAAATTTTCATCTATCTACTCTTTGACATAATTTCCCTTGAAATTTTATTTGAGGCTCTGGAGTCCTTTCTTTTTGATGTGCAATATTACATAAGATACAGGTATACAACATAATGATTCACTATTTTTAAAGGTTTTACTCTGTTTATAGTTATTACAAAATATTGGCTATATTCCCTTTGTTGTATAATATATCCTTGTAGCTCATTTCTTTATATGTAATAGTTTGCACCTCTTAATCTGCTACCCCTATCTTGCCCCTCCTCCCTTCCCTCTCCCCCTAGTAACCACTAGTTTGTTCTCTATATCTGTGAGTCTGTTTCCTTTTTGTTATATTTGCTAGTTTGTTTTACTTTTTAGATTCCACATAAAATGATATACAGTATTTGTCTTTCTCTGTCTGACCTAGTTCACTTAGCATAATGCTCTCCAAGTCCATCCATGTTGTTGCAAATGGCAAAATTTCATTCCTTTTTATGACTGAGTAGTATTCCATTGTGTGTGTGTGTGTGTGTGTGTGTGTGTGTATACACACACACACACACACACACCACATCTTCCTTATCTATTCATCTGTGGTGGATGCTTAGGTTGCTTCCATATCACAGCAACTGTAAATAATGCTGCCATGTACATTGGGATGCATGTATCAGAAACTGAATTGCTGGGTCATTGATGAGCTCTAGTTTTCTGGTGGCATCTTTAGGATTTTCTATGTATTTGTATCATGTTATCTGTAAACAGTAACAGTTTTACTTCTTTCCAATTTGAATTCCTTTTATTTATTTTTCTTGTGTGATTGCTCTGGCTAGGACTTCCAATACTATGTTGAATAAAAGTGGCGAGGGTGGGCATCCATGTCTTGTTCCTGATCTTAGAGGAACTGCTTTCAGCTTTTCACCATTGAATATGATGTCAGCTGTGGGTTTGTCATATATGGCCTTTAATGTGTTGAGGTATGTTCCCTTTCTGCCCACGTTTTGGAGAGTTTTTATCATATATAGATGTTGAATTTTGTCAAAAGCTTTCTCTGTATCTATGGAGATGATCATATGGTTTTTATTGTTCAGTTTGTTAATGTGGTGTATCACGTTGACTGATCTGCAGGTATTGAAAAATTCTTGCATCCCTGAGATAAACCCCACTTGATCGTGATGTGTGTTCCTTTTAATGTATTTGGTTTGCTAATATTTTGTTGAGAAGTTTTGCATCTGTGTTAATCAGTGATATTGTCCTATAAATTTCTTTTTTGTGGTATTTTTGTCTGGTTTTGGTATTATGGTGATGCTGGCCTCGTAGAATGAGTTTGGAGGCTTTCTTCCTCTGCAGTTTTTGAGAAGGGTAGGTGTTAACTCTTCTCTGAATGTTTGGTAGATTTCACCTGTGAAGCCATCCTGGTCCTGGACTTTTGTTCTTTGGGGGTTTTTTAATTAAAGATTCAGTTTCATTACTGATAATTGTTCTATTCATATTTTCTGTTTCTTCCTGGTTCAGTCTTGGGGGATTGTACATTTCTAAGAATTTCTCCATTTCTTCTAGGTTGTTCTGGAGTCCTCTCTTTACCTCAGTTGTAATTATAACTGCACTTTTACCAGACGTCTACTTACACCTTAATACTGGTTTAAACTAGGAACAGTGGTGACTATGCTTTTGTAAGAATACAAAACTTAGGTTAGACGAAGGTGGAGAATTTGAGGGTTGAACAATGTTTCAGTCTTTGTTTTTTTCTGCTTATGTTGTGATGTTCACATACCAGAATAATACTCAGTTTAAAAATTCATGGTATAATATCCTCCTCTGTAAGCAACAGAACTGAATGATAGCCTCTTGTGTGGAGTAATGGGATATTATTTAAGGTAATGGCGGCAGCTGCGAAGAATATACTCCAAAATCACAGTGGCTTTAAAACAAAAGAAGTCTATGTCTCACAAACATGAAGTCCAACCAGTGGCAGGAGGTGGGGGTGGGATGTGTGTGCTCCATTCGGTCATTCAAGCGCTGAGAGGGATGGAGGCCCTGCTGTCTTCAAAACAAGCAGTTTCTGGGCTTGCCCTGGGCATCGATATTAAGTGCACAGGCGGAGAAATAGAAAGCATGGAGACTTGCATGGTTTTATGAGCCACTCCTGGAAATGGCAGCCATGATTTTGCCCCCATTCCATTGCCTAGACGTCAGTCACATGTCTTCCCTGGACACAAGGGGGCTGGAAAATGTAGTCCCCCACTGGGCAGCTATGTCCGGACAACAACTCTTGCAGTACGGAAGTGGGACGTGAATTTTTGGTAGACAGCTAGTCATCTCTGACACAAATTGTTTTAAAAAAAACCCTTTTTAGGCTAGTAAAAGCGGTCATATGATTGTCATTGTCTTCTGGCTGTTGATTTCCTGATGACCTGTGTTTTTTTGTTCAGTAGTCTGGTCTGCACTATTTACAGGTTGTCTCATGTGTCTGCTCTCAGACTGCTGTTAGCACACGTGTGGCTGATGGACTGAAAAATCTTAAAATATGTAAATGCTTATTATTAACCATGAAAATAATTTCTGCTCTTTAAAGAAGTCACAAAAACGTAGAAAACCAGAAAGAAGGGATGAAGAGGACATTAATCCACAAGCCCCACTGTCCAAGCACAATCATCTTGTCAGTGTTGGATACATTTCTTCCCTTTCTTCTACATAGGTTTGGAGATTTTTCTGAAAAATTGACTCACCCTCAAACCATAAATACAATTTTGTTTTCTGCTTTTTTAAGTTAACATTTGATTATAAGCATTTTTCTGTCACTATATTCTTTCTAAAAGCACATTTTGTGATGATTGTTACTTATTCCATTAATGAATATTCCATATTTTGTTTAATCATTAACCTATAATTGGATATTTAGACTGAGTCCAAATTTTTACTCATATAAAATATTTTAGGGAGGTATATCTGTGTATAATTAAGTGTTTGGGAGGATGACAGATAAATTCTTTGAAATGGCACAAAACTAAAAAGCTACAAACATTTTAAGACACACGTACATACACAGACATACATGTACATGTGTGTATACATACACACAAATCATAAGTGCACATATGTGTCTTCAAGTTACTTTGTAGAGGGTTTCCATATGTTCACTCCTAAAATCAATTTGGAAAAAATTTTTTTACTACCACCTGGCCAACACTGAATTTTTTCCATCTTCACTAATTTATAAAAAGAAAATCATCTCATCGTAATACATATTTCTTTTCCTGCCAGTATAGGCATAATCCTTACATGTGGTGATTTATTTTCTTTCTTCTTAAATCATCGCCAGTGGGACTGGTGATGGTATTCGTAAGAGACCAAGAGTTCTTTTCCTGGGCTGAGGAGCCCGGTACATCGCTGGCTCTCAGGAGTTCCCAGGCACATGTGCATGAAACAGCTCCAGTAAGACAGCTCTACTAAACATTTTCTGACTTTCCTTGATTTTGAGGGATGGATTTTTCTCTTGGTCCTCCCCCTTCACACAACCAGACTCATTATCCTGAAGAAAGGATCAGGATCTGGGTGAGTGTTCCAAGACCCCTAGGCTTACAAACAGTTCTCATACCTGTCACACCAAGAGTAAAGGATGAGCAAGATTTTTCAGAACTTTTTTTATTTTTAAAAAAATCACACAAATTTATAAGCAAATTTACGTCCCTCAGAACTAGCATTCTGTGGAACACATTTGGGAAAACCATTCTGTGTTACAACCATCAGTTGAAGCATTAGAGGTATTAAAGCAATGTCATTAAAGGAAGAAAATAAAATGCAGATATCACACGATGAGCATACTAAATGGATTTCAAATTACAATGTGAGAGTAGATTACAGTTGTTTAAACTATAGAATGTTAGAAAATGGGTGCACACGATCATGTTTTTATTGTAGCAAGGATTTAAAAAAAAACTTGGTAAGATGAATGATTTTACTGGTATCTTTGACTGTCTTAAACACCTAAGTGTTTTGGTTATTTCTTGTCAGGCTATGACTTAGGCAAGTAGGAGAGACCCTGAAAACCTCAGCATCTCCCCTCTCTGTTCTTCTCTGCCGCTGGTTGGCTCCATGGTCATTCTGCATTATCCCGCCGATGAGGACTGGAGTAATGTAGAAAAATGCAGGGTAATGTAGAAAAGTGCCAAGCCCTTTATAAAAATGGCTGGAAGCACAGTTCCTATTCACACTTGATAAATAATGTAATAAGAAATGTAAACTCCATGAGGTCAGGGGATTTTGTCTGTTCTCTACTGTATCCTCAGCAACTAGAGCAGCACCAAGCGTAATAGCTATCTGTAAGTGAGTAACACCTGTGTGTATGTGTTGATCTGCAGAGCTGTTTGCTACTTAAAAGAAGGCAGTGGTAGGAGGCGATAACTCACGGAGGCATCATCTGTTGACAATTCTCCAGTCTCTTGGGATCCTTTCTCCTTATAATTAAAAAGCTACAAACATTGTAAGATACAGGTACATTTGAGAGCTTGTTAAACAATGTATCCCCCCTCCATGATTTGAGCTCCTGAAAGAAAGGAAGGTTCCTTTCTACTTATTCACTGGTGCATGTTTAGTACTAAGGACAGCTCCCAGAATTTAGTAGGTTCTATATGGTAGATAGATGCGTAAATGAAGGTATGGGTGGGAGTGGGGAAATAAGGATGCAGATATAATTGTAGATATTAATATATAGGGTGTTTTTCTTTTTAAATAAATACGTCTTTCAAGTTTCTCAAGTCCACGAAATGTGAAAATAATATGGACATTGAAGCTTTATCCCAAATATTTATGCTTCAGCGTTGATTCTGCTTTAACTTTACATCAGTGCTTGACCGTGGCTCTTTGGGGTGTTCCTGAGGCATCATAATGCTGGCCTGCATCAGGTTCTCAAGCCCTCATCCAAAAGGTATTCTTTGGCAAAACAGCCTTAAAGGGAACTCAATGTGAATATTTGTACTTGCTTCTGATTCCTCAGACAGGGAGAGTGACACAGGTATATTGCCCATACTCCATTATTTAATGAACTCATTTTCTTGAGAGTTTAGCAATTGTATAGCAATGCCCCCAATATTGAGGTGAAATGAAGTCCTCCTAAAATAATTAGGAACATTAACCTTCATTGACATTTTTAGAAAGTAAGTTGAACCATCTGCTTCTTCCTATTTGTCATATTTCATTTGCCAGGAAGGCTTTTTGATTAGAAAGTGGGCAACCACTATATCCTTTTGGGAAATCTGCCTGAAGCAGAGAGAAGACGCCAACTGGCAAAGTGCAAAGCCTAAAATTATTGGAGGAGCATTAATTCTAATGGGTCCCCCCTTGGATGTCACTACGGGTTTGAATGTAGCAAGCACCGTGACATCTGTGCATCAAGTTCATTTGGTTTAAAGCAAAAGGACCTTAACAACTGTCATTTCACGACTAAATGTGATTTTGATAGCATTACTTTTCTTGAATTTTCTACCCCTACGCTTGAGATTATTAGTGCCCTTTTTGACCCAGAATGGATGCCAAACTGCCACTTTAACTTGTATGACTTTTATGCCCTTTCAATTTGATTTCCAGTTAGGTTTTTCAACAAAGTTCAGGCCAAGTATAAGATCACAAGAGTTCCATTTTGTTGCATTAAAGTTTGTTTTGTTCCTATTTCTGTTTGAATAGTTTAAGGTCATGAAAGATTCTGTGATAATGCTGACTGGAAGAGAACACTTGAAGCTAATGGTGTGATCAACAATTAAAAGAAACACACATAGAACCCTGAAACTAAAAATCTCATAATTCCATTTTTAGCAAGCCTCTTAGAAAGGCTCATAATTCTCATCTTTTGTTAGAGGAATATGAACAGAAGAATATAATTAAATTGCCTGTCCCTTAGCTTAAGTCAAATCTTGGCTGAAGAAAATCTGCCATTAGAAGGAAATATGATGTTCAACCTACATGTTCATGTAGGCTTGTTCTAGAGAAAATGGGCAACTTAAATATAGTTTAAGTTAATTTGTCAGTTGATCTTATGTCCTTCTCTCTTGATGAGACCAGAAAAGAGAGTTAATCTCAATCTCAATTCTCTGTCTCTTTCTCCCTCAGTGGAGAATGTAATTCACCATCTATGCGAATGAAATGGTTCATGTGGACGCTGCTTATTTCAGCGACTCATGGCAGGTTGAGTGAGGACAGTCTGAGGACAGTTGCTTCTAAGAGTTTTTGGCTTATGTTCCTCCCCATTTCTGCTCTTCGTCATGTTCCAGATTTTCCTTGTTATTCTTATCCCCCAGCACGCTCCCTGTCTTTGGAAGGACCAAATGTGCCAGAGATAAATGTAGAAACAAGAAAAGAGGAGTAAATATCTAACAGAAGTTGGATATGTTAGTTAAATTGGGACAGAGAATGATGAAAGAATATCAGTTTTATACAGACAGTCAACTGGCCTTTGGGTAGATTACCATATGAATATTTCTTAGGTATAATAATCATTTATGTGATACCATAATAAATCTGAGGGCTCCAATATTTAGATTCTCCCATTACACAAATAGTCTATTTGCAAAGTAGTGGGAGGAGGTGTTTGTTTATTTACTTTCAAAGTATTGTACTAGATACTGTGGGAGAGAAAAGTGAGTCACTTGGAGTAATCGTCCACAGGTTGCTTAAGAACAAGTAGGGAGGTGACCACAGATGTACAGTTTGTACTGGAAGGTCAAGTGCTTTGGGCTGGCATGGCCCTGGAGGGTGAGGATGAGGCTCCCCTGGGCCAGTGTGGGCTGGAGGCCCTGACCACTCTGCAAGCAGCCTGCTGCATGCTTCCTTGGCCTGTGCTAGGGAAATGAGAGGTCAGTCTTTCAAGGTGGCCAAGAGGAAGAAGAAGAGGAACAGGAACAGGAAGAAGAAGAGACTGGCAGGGCCAAGGACAACAAGCATTTTGCCAACGCCACACCCACCTTTGGCCAGAAGAGCCCAATGCCCCCTCCCTCGTCCTTGATAAGCCTGACTCTAACAAAGCAGGGTGGTACTCCGCACCCTCCTCCACTGCCCCATCCCAAGAAAGTAGATAGAGTGGTCAGGACAGAATTCCCTGTGTAAATGGCATCTCAGATGAGACCTGACTAATAAGAGCTGAGGGAACAAACGTTCCACAAAGAGAGGACAGAAGTCCAGAGACCCCAGGGCAGGACTAAGCTTCCTGTGTTCCTGAGGAAAACACCCTGAGTCCACTGTCCAGAGGTTTTCCCCATCTCACTCAATTGCTAGCTAATTTCTTTTTGGTTCTGAATAATATACCACTGTTGATGTATCCATTCAACTTCTGAAGGACATCTTGGTTGCTTCCAACTTTTAGCGATTTTTGAATAAAGCTGCTCTAAACATCCCATGCAGGTTTTTGTATGTACTAAATTTTCAGCTCCTTTGGGTAAATACCAAGGAGCTGGATCATATGGTAAGAGTATGATTAGTTTTGTAAGAAACTGACAACCTGTTTTCCAAAGTTCTGTACTGTTGTGCATTCCCACCAGCGAGCAGTGAGAATTCCTGTTGCTGTGCTGGTATTTTCAACAGCTCTCCAAGTGCTTCAGATGTGCTGCTATAGTTGAGAGCCACTAGTTTAAAGGGCATTATCCCCACTAGAGACAGGGTGTTCCCAAGGTGAAGTAGATGGGCATGTGAACAACTAAATCTAATAAAAGATGAAGTGAAATAATTGTAAAAGAACCATAGAAAGGGGGTTGAGGCGGACATCAGGAAAGTTTCCCTAGAGGGTGACGTTGGAGCCATCCTTGAATTTTGAACAGGTTTTGATTGGCACAAAGGCACTATCCATCTCTGGTCAAATTTCTACAAAGTCCCGTCTCCCTCATTACTGTGAAATCAAGAATGTAATGAAGAATTAAAACCTGTGCCCAGGAGCCTTTGTTTATTTGCCCATTGTCATTATCTTACTCTTCTGGAATTAATATATCAGTGCCTAAAGGCAAATGAATAATTATACTTACTTAAATTTTAGTTTTTTTAAGGAAGTGAAAATTAAAATCTGAGATTAAAAAAAAGAACTGAGATAAAAATCTGAGGAAGACGGCAGAGATAATGGGATGGTTCTATATGCTTGCCCAGAATCCATTCTTTCAATATTATTATTTCAAGGAGTACTTATATAATTACCCCCACAGGTCAATTTTTAAATAATCTCTGAAGTCACAATGGTATCTTCTAACAGTCGAGAGCGGTGGCATTAACATATCTGAAAATCTAAAAACTAGCTTTTGGATACTAGAAGGGGAAAAAATTTAAGATTACAGGAAGGCCTGCTCTTATTTAAAAAAAAAAAAAAGTTCCCCATTACAGTCTCCTACCCTTGAGGCAGTATGGCTCTCTTGGTCTCTCTAGATCTTCCTCCCCTACAGAGCTGGGTTGGTTAGTATCTGCCTTCAGAAATAGCTGTTGAAACAGTCTGAGCAATCAGTCTCAGAATTCTTCCTCTTGAGTTTCTAAGTAGTTACTTAGCCCAGAGGCTATTTCTCAACTCAAATCCTACCTAACTGCATTATTTTGTTCCATGAGGCTTCAACCATTAGCTTGAATTATAATAACTCCCTCTGTTGCTGTCATTGTGTGTATACTAAAATGTGGCCCAAGTAAATAAATATGACCTATATTTGAGTTTCCTATGGCTGCTCTAACAAATTTCCACAAACTTACTGACTTAAAACTACTCAAATTTATTATTGGACCATGCTGGAGGTCAGAAATCCAGAGTAGATTTTCCTGCATTAAAATCAAAGTGTTAGCAGGGCTGGTTCCTTCTGCAGGCTCTAGGGGAGAATCCATGTTTTTGCCTTTACCAGGTCCTAGAGGCTGCCCACATTCCTTGCCTTGTGGCCATAAGTCACTCTGAACTCTGTTCCCATCATCACATCTCTGACTCTGTCTCTCTAGCTTCCTTTCAGTTATCAGGATCTTGTGATTTCATTGGACCCACTTGGATAATCCATGATTATTTCCCCTTCTCAAAATCCTTAATTACATCTGTGAAGTCTGTTTTGCCATGAAAAGTAACATATTGACAAGTTTGGAGATTAAGATGTGGATGTCTTTGGGGGTCATTATTCTACTTTCTGTTGACCTAAAACCAGTAGACTATCAGTAATTCCTCCAGCAAAAAATGGGTTTATTTAGAATCAGCAGAGGATTGCAGTTCTGCAACCATGGTTAGCCATAGGTGAGTTCCCTGCAAAGATGGAGAGGAGATCTCCTTTTAGAGGGGAAGGAAGTTGGGAGGACTAGAGTAAACAAAGAGGCTGTGGCTTTCCATTGGCTGACTTGTGTCAGCCTCTCATTGGCTGCGCTCTTGCCAAGAAGGAAGAGGAAGTCTTTGTTCTTTCTTTTGGGCTCTTCTAAGAGGGAATTAGAACTCCCTCTTCTGGATTCCTAACGCTGTTTAACTGAGGTTTCTGTTTATAAATTTTTTATACTATTATAGCTTGATAGTGACCAAATATGGTATTGGTACTTGAATTCTTTTATGCAGAGAAGCATGCAGTTTACCATACAGCTTGAGCTCCAGAGGCAAAGGACCTGAATTCTAGTACTAGCTCCACCAGTTACGAGCTACATAGGTATGGGAAAATTACTTCACCTTGCCTCAATTTCCCTACCTCTAAAATGGGCATTGTAACAATGCCTCCCTGGTCAGGTAATCGTTGAGGGCAGTAAATGAAATCATGTACTTAAGGTGGCACACATAACTCTTGGCTCATAATAATTGCTCAGTATGTGTTAGCTATTAGTATTGTCACTCATGGGGCTGTTTTAAGGATTAAACAAGACAATTGCCAGGTCAGCCGACCTTTTCTGTAAAGGGCCACAAAGTATATATTTTTGGCTTTGCAGACCATACAGTCCCTACAACTATCCAACTTTGGCTATAGGCCAGAAGCAGCTACAGATGATGTATAAGTGAATGGACATGGCTGTGTTCCAATAAAACTGTCCTTTCCAGCGCAGGCAGCGGGCTGTGCTTGGCACGCCCAGGTGATAGTTGGCCACGCCCTACTCCGGAACAGTGGGGCGCAACCCGGCCTCCGTGTTGCTATCCCCACAGAGCTTGTAAAACACAGTAATGATACCACAGCTAATTTTCAGTTTTCTTTTAACTAAAAATAAAATTCCTCTTGTTTTTCTACTCTAAGTTCAGGTTAAGTACCTGAGATCACTACCCTGTACATAGTAAGTTTTCAGTAGCGCTTTGTTGAAAAAATTGTGATGGGTCAATTGAATCCAAATCTCTGGGGGCCTGAAGGAAGAATGTGTGTTCCACAACCTTGCTTCTGTCTCCTGTAACACGAAGCAGGACTGTCTCACGCTGGGCACTGGGTTTATATCCAGTGAGTATGAATGAGGAAGCACGACGCGGTGAGCACAGTGCCTGGTCCGTACTAAGCACAGTCAATGATTGTTGACCCTTTAGGGTCCTTGTATGCAAAAACCCACACTGACTAATTTAGCCAAAATAGGATGTGATTGGAAAGATGAAGGTCCTCAAAGAATTCAAAGATGAGTATCAGAAAGGCCAAGAACAAGGGCAGCTTATTAGGTCTGAGAAGCAGCAACAGGAGGACTTTTCAAGGATTCTTAAGGAGGATGGATGACCTCTGCCCTTTTTCTGTCTTTGGTTTGCTCAGTCAGAGAGAGATTATCCACTCCTTGGCTAGGAGACAGTGGGATATCTTGATGGGCAAACCTCCCCTTCTTTGTGACTGATGGGGAAGAGTTTGTCTCCAAGGCTCTTACTAGAAGAAAGGACAGGAGGCAGCAATAAGCTACAGATAGCTAGTGTGCTGTCTTTGTTATTATTATTTTATTTATTTATTTATATTATTTTGTTATTATTACTCTTATTAAAAACACCTTTCATGTATAACTGAAAAATTGTGCTATTCACTGGAATTTGACACAACATTGTGAAATGACTATAACTCAATAAAAAAATGTTTAAAAAAAAGGCACAGTGAAAAACCAGTTTAAAAAAAAAAAAAGAAGCACCTTTTTAATGAGATAGAATGAAAAAGTATTCCTCATGGTACAAGGCACACAAAGGACGCTCGAGCCATTTATCATCAAGTAACCATTCCTGAACACTGGTAAAACCAGGAAGTCACATTGCTTGCTCTCCAGTGGATTTCATTATATCACTTTTATTCCTATAGAGCAGTGGTTCTCAACTGGGTGATTCTGCCCTCTTTGCATTGTGGGGGGCGGGTTGCTACTGGCATCCGGTGGGTAAAGACCAAGGATGCTGATAAGTCCCACAGCAAAGTACCATCAGACCCACACAGTCAATAGGGCCAAGACTGGGAAACCCTGGGATATAGGAAAGTAGACAAGTATTTGCTTGTGTTGATGCAGTTTTCTTTTTTCCCTGTGAAAAGTGATGCGCTTTTTCCATTTGCTGAACTATTTCTCTTTGTGTGTCCCACACCCCTACTTGAGAGACTGAGTTTGGTGGAAATGAGGGATATTTGAATCTGTCCATTTATTGAAGACAACAAAACTCTGAGGGGGATTCTGAAGTTGAAATTAGAACAGAGTGAGACCGAGAAATAGGAAATGTAGGACACTTTTCCAAAGTTTACCTCAATGTGGTAAAAAATTTACCCCAGAATATAATGCACTAAGAATAAACTAGCAGAAGAAATGAAATTTGAGTAAACATATGTTAATGAACCACAGGAGAATACTATAATGGTCAAATGGAAAAGATTTTAAAATAAATTCAATTACAACAAATTAGTTTTATGTTTTCCAATTTTACTGAAGGAATCGTTCCATGAAATGAAAATCATATTTAGCAAAAATCACTCAATATGATATTTCAGTTACTTCTGGGGGGTGGTAAGGTGCTGAGCAGTATCACCTTTGAATAGTGGTACATTTTTATTCTAAAATGTACTTATTAAGCTCATTGGTGTTCACTAACCATTTACCTCTTTTTTCTTAAGTATGTAATAGTTGCACAATATGTGAATATCACCCCTTTTCTCTCCTGAATTTTAGAAAAACAGGGCTTTAAAATGTCTTATGGATGCTTTATGTCTTATTGATGCTTATTTAAGCTTCCAATTTATGGTGAAACATTTTTCATGGTGGGGAGCAAAAGATTGAGTTAATTATTTTATCAGTTTCTGACCCATTATCATCACTGGTTAAATGAATACATCATTCATTTCCTTTTATCCCTTATGCTCCTCCTACTTGCTATACCCAGGTAATTATTCTAACAAGTTTAGAGTAAATCTTTTTGTATCCATTTGTTTTCTTTCTTTCTTCCTTCCTTCCTTTCCTTCCTTTCCTTCCTTTCTTTCTTTCTTTCTTTCTTTCTTTCTTTCTTTCTTTCTTTCTTTCTTTCTTTCTTCCTTTCTTCCTTTCTTCCTTTCTTCCTTTCTTCCTTTCTTCCTTTCTTCCTTTCTTCCTTTCTTCCTTTCTTCTTTTCTTCCTTCCTTCCTTTCTTTTTTTTTTTTTTTTTTTTTTTTTACAATTTTAAAGGTTACCCTCCATTTATACTTACTACAAAATATTGGCTATATTCCTCTTGTTGTATGGTACATCCTTGTAACCTATCTGACACCCAAGAGTTGATGCCTCCCCATCCCCCACCCATATATTGTGCCCCTTTCCACTGGTAACCACTAGTTTGTTGTCTATGAGTCTCTTTCTTTTCTATTATTCACTGGTTTATTGTATTTTTTAGATTCCACATATAAGTGAGATCGTATATTGTCTTTCTGTGTTTGATTTATTTCACTTAGTATAATGCCCTCCAAGTCCATCCATGTTGGTGTAAATGGCAAAGTTTCATTCTTTTTTATGGCTGAGTAGTGTTCCATTGTTTGTGTGTGTGTGTGTGTGTGTGTGTGTACATATATATACACACACACATCTTTATCCATTCATTTGTTGATGGGCACTGAGGTTGCTTCCATAGCTTGGTAATCGTAAGCATTGCTGTCTGCACTTGTTTTCGCAAATGAGTATCATTGTTTATATACATTCATTTCAATTTGCATTAATTTTATTCAATAATATATATCATTATGCATGTTTCTTCTGAGCCCTGGGATTTTAAAGTCCATCCATATTGCTCTGTGTATTTCTAACCTTTTTTTTCTAATTGCCACATAATGCTCCGTGGTGTGTAGCAAACTTGTTTTCAATATAGAACCAACCACTTTACGCCAGGAACTCACAGTTCAGCCTTTGCTCCTTTTATGATGGAGTCGTAACAGTCTAATGAAAGAAAAAGCTGCTAGCTGTGAATTGCAGCTAAAATGTCAATTTCAGGCCCCTCAACACTGATCCTGCCCATCATCCCCTAAAATGCTCTTACTTTTAACCCTGGTAAAAGAAAAATTTCTTTTACTAACCCCCAACTCTTGCTAAAGGCTATTTAGTTTATAATTTCATTTCCCTCTAGCAAACACCACTTTAAATGTAGAGGTTTCCATGGTGTCCTTTGCTTCCTTATTACCTTTATCAGGCCTTTTTCTGATACTGGCTTACAGAAATGGTCTCTGAATTGTCCTCTCTGTCTCCTTGCTTCTTAGATTTAGTCTTGGAGTTTTTATCATGTATCACTCTTGAACATACTTAAAAAGAAACATATAAGCGAAATGAATTGGTTAGGTTATTCCCAAAACTCTTTCACATTCAGAGCCCCTTCTGAATGCTTGTTTGACTCAGAATCACTGATATCCATGCTTGTTCATACAACGGCGTCTTGTGTCGTCAATAGTGTTCGTGATGTGCATTTCTGAGGAATCCCCAGTAGCGTCTCTGAGGTTTTCTTCCAAACTCCTAACACCTCCTTTGCACGTTTCGACTCTCGGGCTTTTCTTGTTTGGCCTGGAATAGGCAGTACTTTTCTAAGTATCTTGGTAGCACACAATAACAGCTTTATCTACCTGTGGGAGTATTTTCCTGTACAGAAAGCATTTGTCACTTTCCTAGAAAATAGGAAAATGGGTTCACTTCTTCAACAAGTAATGTTTGCTTTTCTAATACCAAATTCATGAACTGCTGCTCTGTTTCCATGCCTTTCTATGTACCAGTAACTTTCCATTTCAGCACTGAATAATAGTGTAATCTTTTGGAGGACATTTTAAATGGGATTTAAGCTTAACGTGAGTGGTATCAACAGTAGACATAATTCAGTTGAAGTGGAGGCCATGTAATTAGCCATGAGGATATTGTCCGTACATCTTCATGGCAAACTATTGCTTGATGGAGAGCAGTTTAAAACACCATCAATTCTAAGGCTCATCCCAATTTTAAAAATGTTAAGTTGTGGAAAATGTGCATCTTGTATGAGTCCAGAGGTATGCAGGTACTCAAGATCCAACAGGGCGACTCCATTGATCATCCGAAACCTGAGCTCTTTCGCCTGTTTGCCATCGCATCCTTAGCAAATGGCTTCCGTTGTCAAGGTCCCTCTAGGTGCCAAGATGACCTGTAAACTCCAGATCTTGGAGAGGGAAGAAGTCAAAAAGGACAAAAAGGCAAAGGATCTTGAACTCATTGGACTTCCCCGCTTGAAGACAGGCTAGCTGGAAACTATAGTCTTTTACCTGGGCAAGCTTGTCTCCTGGAAGCAAACTGGGCTGTTGTTATAGGGGAAGAAGGAGAGAATGGATGCTGAGTAATCAACTGGGGGTCTCGTCACCCCATCCTTTTGAAAAGCTCAGTTCCCACGCAACCTGATTCACAATCCTTTTCAGCCCATTTCCAATCATATGACAGTTCAGTGTGTCATGCTTTGTGACGAATCTTAACATTTTGTTCTTATCATTATATGTGATTCGGAAGTAAGCACAGTTCTGTACTAATTGGCATTTGATGTGGCTAAGCTACTTCTCCCTCATGAGCCTCCGGATTCCTTGAGACAGATCTGTCTTCTACATCTCAGTCACTTCTCCCACCTCATCACCCACCCCGCTGCCAGCTGTCTGAATCGTCTTACACACAGTAAATGCTCCATACAGGGATTTGATGTCATCTGTTTCTGTGGCCTCTGTAAGTGATTGCTGCTTCCAGCCGATTTGATGTTGGAGGCTCCCTCTTTGAGTCCATGAGAGATTTCATAAATGCAGCTGCTTGAGAAGAGGAAATTTTTAGAGTTTGCTTATCTCCTTTGGGAAATTTTTAACCCATATTCTGGTGGGCACCAGTTCTGGGTCAGGCATTTCTATAGCGTTCAGATTAAAGAAAATCAACTGTAACCTGCTAAGGCTCTTAGGGTCATGCCTGATAATGGCAGCAGAGGGAGAGGCAGTGGACTTGTAAGAGTAAAGACTCACTGGTTCCTGGAAGCGGAATTTTTGTTTGGGGTTGGCAGTGGTTTGCACTTCGTCTCATAGGCACATAGTGTGCAAATGCAAATAATTCCTGGTTTCCCAATCTGAGCCTTTTTGGTTGAATCTGAATCATCATAATGATAATCATCAAATGTTATGGAATGGCTACTCTGCTGGGATTATCAATGAGTCTTCCGGGAGCAGACCACAGACGTAAATACGAATAGCATTGGCTGATGCCTCGTGCATAGTAATAGAAATCGTAATCGTAAATAACACTTATGGAACTCTTTCCATCTGCTGTGCACTGCTCTGTGCGCTTTATGTACATTAATTTGTTCAGCCTTGCCCATGTCGTTGTGCACTAGAAGACTTCCAGAAGTCAATATCTGCATCTTTGTGGCTGAGGGATTTTTGTGGAACTGTTTTTGCTGCTGTATTTTTGTCGAGGAGCAGTAGGAAAATAACTGACTAAATGTTGGTGTATAAATACCCCAGCTCCCTTACACCTCAGGTGGGTTGTTTCAGAGATGTGAGTTTTACATCATTTCCAGAGTTTTTTTGGCAGGATTAAGCTCCACTCACACACTGGTTGCTGGGTAGATAATTCATTCTTTACTGGCTACTTTCTCCTTTCAGTAGAGTTTCCCCATCCCTGCACTAGAATCTTTGGCTTGCAGTCTGCTCCTGGGTAAACCTGAACTGACAAATTCTAACACCAGCCCTGTGAGTTACGTAGTAGTATTATATTTATTTTGTAAACAAGGAAATTGAAATGGAGAGAGGTAAGGGAAGTGGCAGAGATGTGTTTCCAACCTACACAGTCTGGCTTCAGAACTTGCACTGTCACTGCACCACATAAATGCCACATGAGCTTAGCAAAGGAGTATAGAGAATTGTCATATTGAATGGAGACTCTGGTCTGATAGAGAAAAGATTTCCTAGTGGCCTGTAGATTTAGTTACTTTTCCAGATTAAAAATGTCTGATCAAATGTAGAAAGTGTTACAGACTATTGCAGTTATGACTTGGTCCCTGGAACGTCACATGCCAGTTTTCAAATGTGCAAACTCTTATTTTTAAAGACCTGATGTGCCCACTAATTAGACTACTTGGAGGATTGTTTTTAAATCTAGTGCTGTTCTGGGTGATGTTCAGCTCTCCCAGCTACAGTGCTCCAGAATCATCAGCAAACTAAAAGGTGATATTTTTGTCTTCTGTTCCCTTCAAATTCATTTAGTGTCTGGATGATAAATGTCTTTTAATTAAAGCCTATAGGGCTGTGGATTTACTGTTTGCGAGATGGTGAATTTCGCTGTTAAACCAACATTGGTTGTGTGACTGTAAATCAGGCTTTCAGTAGTTTTATATGAGTGTATTGGCTAAGTGAAAAGAAATTAAGAAGTTATTGCCGCAAAGACTCCTTTCAAGAACACTTAGTCATAACTTAACACACGTTGCCGTGACCTTCCACCTTAATGTCCCCGTGCGGTAAGTGAAAGAGGTCTTCACTAATCCTCCCAAAACAACACCCCGTGAGCCATTAGTAGATGCCTACTGATGTAACTTTTGTCTGCCCGTTTTCAAATTTTCTGTTGTCTGCTATTGGCAGATTACAGGTCAAGGGGTTTATCATTGATTCAGCATGAAATTTGATTCTATTTGAGACAAAGGTTTATTTGAATTATTTAAAAAGCCTTTTATGAAGTGAAAAAGTTGTTTCTTAGCCTCAGTTGATTCATTTTCTTATTTGATCCCTCTCAACTTAATAATGATTATCATCTTGAAAATACTTTATGTCAGCATGGAAATCCATGGGATATGGATTCATATTTTCCTGTTACAGAAAGGACTAGGAGATTCCGGAACCCAAGGCTGTGTATATCTCAGATGTTAGAGAGTCATCAGTATATAGAGGCCCTGAAGACCTGCGTCGTAGGGTGGGCCTTTAGAGAGGAGGGAGCCCAGAAATAATGAAGGTGAAAATCCAACACAGAGAGAAGACCTAATGTGCTGAGAAGTCACTCTGTTCTGAGCTTTGTGCTGTTACTGGACATGGTACTGCATCTTTCCCTAAACCACAGAAAGATGAAGTCATTTTTTCAGTTGATGACAAGACTAGGGAGACTTTTGAGTTCTGTTTGATTTCATAGCTCTGTTTCCACGCATGGGTACTAGATTGTATTGAAAGCTTCTATGCTGAGTTGTAGAGTTTGTCTTTTCTGTCTTTTCTGGAAGGATGGGAGTGTGTCGTCCTTCAGGTGGTCCCTTAGATGACATCATGAAGGAAATTGTCTAATTATCAGAATGCTGCTAGACACTATTTAGGTGGTGAGCGCTACAAAGATAAGGAGGGTGTTGAGGATCTGGGAAAAGCATTCTGAATGCATCAGTGATCCCCAATTTTCCATGTAAGCCGTTCTAGGTGACACATCTGACCTTCGGTTTACCCATGTTCTATTTTAATAGTAGATTGATGCTCAGGTAGTGTGTCTCCCATTGGTATTGTTGTGGACGTACATGAATGCTGAGAATGAGGGAATCTTCATTACAATTACAGCCCTCCTGAGCGTCTTGGAATGGATAAATAATATTGCTGGATAATGTGTGTTGCTTTCATAGGCAACGCTCTGAGCCCCGCAACATTCCCCTTGTCCATCCATTTTCTCCTCGCCAGTTGAAAATTCACATTTCTTTAGTTCTTAGTGTGAACAAAACAATCTGATTAAACTAATGTATTTGGAGAAAATCTGATTAAAGGATTTTATACCAGAATTCCTCTAACACCCCTTTGACCCCTACCAGCTTGATTTTCTATTTAACCTAAATGATATTTTTTATATTTTCAGGTGATATTTTAACAAGAAGAGTTTATTCTTAATCTCCCCTACTCAGCACACACTATCAGCGCTGGAAATTAGACAGAAAGAGGGATGTATATGGTCCCCCAGAGGGACTAATTGGCTACCAGACAATAGTAGGTCAAGTTTTTTTCTTTGGGAACCAAGTAAAATCAAACTAGCTGGGCTATTATGGAGCAAAATTATGAAGTCAATGAAATGTGACTTAAGGATTTTCTATTTCCTGTTTTTAGCTTTGACTACAATTATAAGGGAGATAAGATTGATTTCTAAGGCTCCTACCATTACTGAAGTATTATGACTAGCACCCAGCTGCCATTTATGTATCGTGATAATAATATTATTAACTATTTGAGATTAACTTTCTCCCACGTTGCATTTGATTATAACACCTGGTGTTGTATGTGGATCCATCCAAAGTCTTCCTGGTTTCTTGCTCATGTAGCGAAACCTACTGTTTGCAATGATCAGGATTTAGAGAAATGTTGGTCATTGTCTTTTGGAAATATTTGGGTCTTTCACTTTGAAGTGTATTTTCTAACATTGCTGTTTACTGTGATTCTCATCATTTGAAGGTCATGGTACGTTAGCATTATTCACAATTGTCCACTGAGCTTTGGGGAAGCTGAGCTTTGGGGAAATTTGCTGATTATCTAAAGGTCTTCATAAAAATACGAGGAAACTTACAGACTTTGGGGCAGCATGTATAATTGTAAAGGGAAGGAACTAGTCCATCTTCTGGTAAGCACTGAAGTGCCGAGAGCAGGCTGTTAGGAAGTCATAACGTTTATTGAGCATCTATTCTGTCCTGAATGATTTCTTCCCTCTTTCCTTCTCTTCTCTTCCATTCCCTTCTGTTCCTTTCCCTTCTCTTCTGTTCCTTTCCCTTCCCTTTCCTTTTCTCTGTTTTTCTGTTCCTGTCTGTCTCTCTCTGCCTCTCCCTTCCCCCTTTCTCTCTCTCTCCTTTCTTTCTTTTCTGGATAGAAATGGTGATCGAGTGAGGTCGCCAAAATAACTTTCTTTCCTCCTTAAACTCCTGGGGGAACGTTCTGTTCCAGGTATCCCTGCCTGGCCTCCCTTCTGTGCCATCAGTTCCTACTTCTCTCCAGTTGTGGGAAGGCAGCCCTGACATGTCCATTAACAACCTGTGTGATGTTGCCTTTGAAGGCAGGGAGCTACTCAGCCCCATGGCTCTCTAATTTGTAGCGTTGATTATCAGTACCTTTTAGATTTACATAAGACCTTTGTACCTTAATGATCTTGGCATTCTCTCAAGATAAATTTTCCTGGGACTCAATTCTGAGCTCTGATGTTCAAAAAATGGATCCATGTGGTCAGAGGACATTTTAATTGGTTTCTTATGACTCTCTTTTTTTTTTACCCTCTGCCTCTTTGGAGATGGAACATATGATGAAAGTTGGTGTGTCTCCCTTGTGAGCAAAGGAGAAATGAAAAGTTATCTGGCTTGTTTAAAATGGAAGATATTTGCTCTATGTTCTTGTTACATATTGGACTTTTCCTTCAGATCCTTTACAAAGGAGGTCGCTAACAGCATACATTTTGTCTATCTTTCTTTAAATCCTTTGCTTTAGGAACCCCAGAAAATGGTTTTTCAGAAATATTCTCACCATTTTTGCATAATCTCTTTCCTTAGTCATCCAAAGACAATGCTTACTTAATTGAAATTTTTTTCATAATTCATATATAAGAATAAGATCTTCATGACTCAGCTCAGATAGCGTCTCTCCAGGAAGCCGTTTCTATGCTGTGTCTCCCATAGAATGAGTGCATACTCTATAGTTAATGTTTCCTCAGTCTATTCAGCTGATTTCGTTATCGGTCTGCCTTCTCGTTAGCCTATAAACTACTTTTTTTTATTGCCAGCAGTCACCACCACCTTGGACATACGTTAACAGTAGTAGGACCTCCAAATAGTGCTAGCTCTTCCTCTTTAATATATTAACTAAGAAGCACACTTATTTCTATATTATAAATTTGCTTTTCAAAATATGTTGATAATTATATTGCATTGTAATTGGTTTCCTTGACAATTCTACGTATTTTGCTTTATGCATTTAAAAACACTGTTCTGAGAAGGAGTCCGCCGGCTTCGGCAGGCTGTCAGAGGGGCTCATGGCATGGAAGACGTTAAAAGCCTCTGCTGGAATGACATGTCCCACAACTCAGAGATGCTTTAAAGTAGGTTTGAGACGATGGATTCACATCCCCTTGCCATGGCAGCCCTCTTGGTCATCGTCGCCGTTTCCCTATTACCACCATGGAGAAATCTTTTGGATTTCTGGCTGGTGCAGGGAAGAGTGAAGATTGAGTGACTGGGCTATTCCAGGTCCAGCTGATGGCTCGAGCATCCATCAGTGTTTCTCTTTGTAAACAGTATTTGTTTCTATGTGATATGGTTGAGATATGCAGAGAACATTGCTGTTGAACCAGACATAATCATGTTATATTGTTAAAGCTGCATCCTCTGATAATACCATTATTGCTGGCTTGCAAAAAGCTGAAAATAGTCACCGCTTCTTTGAGTTTTCTCTAGAAAGGCCAAAGATGTTGCATTTCTTATTGTCTTCCTTCTAAAATCTTTTGGCATGAGTTTCAGTTTTCCAGAAGGCCTCACAATTTCTCTCACACCACAGGTACCTTTCTTGATACTCCCTGTGGATTTATCAGAGGAGACTTCATTCCTTGGATTTCTTTGTAAATAGAGGAAGACTTGGTTATTTCTACTCAAATATTCCCTGGGCTTTTTCAGTTTCAGCCTTCTGCTTGCCCTTGTTACAGTGGAAAAGAAGTTCCTTTTCCTGTCTCGGGCAAAGGCAGACTATTTGAATTCTGTCCAGGAGCAGACAGGAGAGAGCCGTTGTCACTAGTAAGCTGTGTATCAAAGAGCCCTGTCCCCAAGGGTGTGAGAAGATGCTGTTCTCCTTACCGCGTCCTTTTGTTTTGGAAAATGTAATATGTTTTATAAAAATATGTTATTTATTATCATGAAGTTGTTCTTAAATGAATTACTAAATACTTGGATAATTTCTCAGGTTTAATTTCTGGCATGTTAGATATCGATAGATATAACCAACATAAACCACAGGTTTTGGAAGGTCCTCAGTAATGTTTGAGAATGTGAAAGAGTCCTGAGGCCAAAAAGTTTGAGAAGTGCTGCTCTACATTTCTTGAACCCACTTCTTCACCTCCCTCCTGTGCCTCGATCCAGTCAAATTGGATTGGACCGCCCTCATCAATACGAACGAACCTGTTCGTTCCAAAGTCACCAGATTCAGTGGGCGTGTCTTCCTCGGCCTCTGGAAATTATTCCACACTGGAAGTGCTTCTCCACCGACTTAGGGAAGTGGAGAGAGGAGAGCCATGCCCACTGCTGGTGTCCCTCCTCCCTCCCCGGTTCTTCCACAGTTCCACCCCCTCCGTCTCCTTCCTGGGCTTTTTTCCCTCTGTCCACCCTTGAAAGCCTCTGTCCTCAGGGGCCTTCCCTCCCCCCCCCCTCCCTGGGCGATCTCACTGCTTCTTTGTTTTCATTTGCCATCCCTAGGTTGATGGAAGCTTTGTCTTCCGCCCGGATCCCCACCACCACCCCAAGCTTTGGACTGAATATTGACCAGCTTGCTGGGACACCTCTCGTTGGATATTCCACCGGCAGCTACAGTTTAATCCATCCTGAACTGAACTTAGCATGTCACTACCCCACCTGCTCCTTCATCAGTGTCCCCTTGGCCCAGCCCATCTTCAATCTAGTTGCTCAAGCCAGAAGTTTGGAAATGATTCTTGATTCTTTCCTTTTTTTTAAGCCCTTGCTATCCCCTGTGATATAGCTAAGCAGTCTCCAAGCCCCTTGTCACTCACCTCCTAAATCCTCAAAATAATCCACTTATTTCTAACTTTTAACACTGCCCCATCCAAGTTCCATCATCTCTTCTCTGGATGACTGGACCAGTCTCGTGATTGGCTCTTCTCTAATCTAGTCTCCACGGTGCTGCCAGAGTCAGCCTTCCAAGGTGCAAATCTCATTATTTTATTGTTTCTTCAAGGCCCTCCATCACCTGGCCCCCACTCACCTTATCTACTTCATCTCTCATCACCTCCTGTCCTTTAGGGGGTGGCCGTTAGCGCTTCCTCGTGGTCATGCTCTCTCTGCTCCAGCCCTCACTTTGTGACCTTTCGTGCTGGGCCTCCGTCCCTGCCCCCTCCCCTCCGCATCTTCCCCCCTCCAGCATGGGCAGTGCTAGCTAACTTGCGCTAGTTGTTAATTTTCCAAATTAGACTTCTCGGCCCCGGGGAATCCTTTCCTAACCACCTGCTCCCACCTCACCCACCTCCCACCCCACATCTGAGCTGCTGTAGCGCCCGTGTGTGCTCTGTGATGACATTTGTCAATGCGCACTTGTAACTGCTTGTTTGACATGACCTTTGGGAGGACAGCAGCCTCACCTCTCTTATTTGTCACGGACCCCTCCCAGCATCTGCTAGCTCTCTCACTCACCAGAATCTCTCTGTTCCTCTTTGTTGAATGAGGAAGTTCATAGTTCTAATTTTTCGTTTACTTTAAAGACAAAGATGTCACTGATTTAAACTTCATCAAGCAATCACAGTATGGCTGGAGCACAGAAAAACAGTGATTTCAGTGCTTACAAAATAAGGCCTTTATTGTTTACCTACGACCTGGGTAAAATTTCATCTGCCACCCGAAAGAAAGACATAAGAAAGAACACCTTTGGGCTGGGGTGACGGTGGGACTTGGCGATTATATTGTTCAGGTTAAAAATGTCGTCTATCAATATAGAAGGAGGGTGGAGTGCAGGAAATAAGAGATCTGATAAAAATGTTGCCCTATGCTGAGCATGTCATCAAAAATAATTCCATTGCTTTTTTTTCTTTCGAAAAATGGCCTTTAATTATGAAAATGCTAACTATAAAAATTTTCCTTTTATTTAACTGTTTTGTCACCTAGGTGAGAAAATAAAACTAGAATTTATCATAGGACATGTGTTCTAATCACATATGATCTGGTAGGTTCGGCAGGACAAGAGGAAAAGGCTCCCATGATAACTTTGTGTTTCTCAAAAAGTAAAATATTTTGGAGGTAAAGGATTTTTTCCTTTCCTTTAATACAAGGATGGAATTTCTAGTTCATCATATAAGGAGACTAAATGGGATGTAAACACAGACCATGTAACCCGGGGATCCGTTCCTGCTTCGTGCAGCTTCTCACTGTCTGTCCTTCCTCCCTTGACTTTTTCCCCACTTCCATTCTGCTTTACACCGCTGTGGACTGTTCACCAGCCCTCCGCCTCCTGAAAGCCATAAACACACAGGACGTTAAGGTCTAATGCTTTTGAGTCCTTGAAATCAGGGTGCATTTGGAAGGCGTTTCCTTCCCAGTGTTATCATTTAAGGTGATTACGCGTGGAATTTGCAAATGATCATGGCTTTGAGGTTTGCTTCTTCTGATCAGGAAAGCTTCCCCAGGATTTCACAGCAAGCCAGAAAGAGGTCTTGCATTTTTGTAAGAAGTGAAATGTAGAGGTAACTGAGAGACAGATGAAGACATGCATTTTCATAAAAGCAGCACGCTTGCTGTTTGGTTTGACCTGTACTGATGAAGGTGGTTAACGGCCCAGAGACTTGACCAACAACTGTGACAGGTCTTTAAATTTGTACTTATTTATTTATTTATTTTGGTTCTTCACGCTCGCGCCTTTTGAAAGACAGACCAGGAAATGGAAAAGACGCAACTTTTTGTTGTTGTTAGAGCTGATGGTTACTGGAGCGAAGGAAGGGCGACAGACCATGTATCCCGTGTTTGTTCAAAATGAACTGAGCTTTTGTGGGAAAGGGGTTTTCTTGACAGCTGGGCGTTTCATATCCTGCCCATGGAAACTCAGTAGATTTCGGAAAGCAAAGTTTGGAAGCAATAAGCAAGTGTTCCTGGTGTTCTTATGTGAAAGGATTATTTTTTGGCTTTGGGAGAGCAAAACACCTTTTTAAAAATTCCTGTTCCTGAAATCTGTCAGCGCATAATTCCATTCTAAGTAAGGTCATGGGGTCCAGTTAGCAGTAATCTAACATTGTTCCACAGTTGACCCCAAATTGTTGTTCCTCCTCAAGGTCTTGAAAATAATATGAGACTAGGTTTTGAAGGGAAGGGAAACTTAAATGAGTGGTTTTCTTTAATTATGTTTTTGGCTGCCACCACAGGGATTCTGGGCTTTAAGCTTCTAATCTTCCACCTTTTTTCATATATTTCCTGTTACTGTATTACTGTGGCCTGAGTAGGGGGAAAAAAAACAGACTGCAGAGGAAAAAGAACCCCATCAACATAAGTGAAATGTCTTTCTCTGCAATTCAATGTAACTGGCTTTATTTTTACTATATTTTTGTAAAGATTTTTACAGTTGCCTTTTAATTTTTTTTTAGTACCTTTTTTTGCGTTCTTTTTTAGTGAAGTATAGTCAGTTTACAGTGTTGTGTCAATTTCTGGCGTAACAGCATAATGTTTCAATCATACATATACATGCATATGTTTGTTTTCATATTTTTCTTTATAGGTTACTACAATATATTGAATATAGTTCCCTGTGCTTTACAGTAGAAACTTGTTGTTTATCTATTTTATATATAGTGCTGTATAGCTGCAACTTTCAGACAGTTGCCTTTGCATTACATGAGATTGTTTTTCATTTATAGACCTAACTGCCTACTAGTTATTGACGCTCTTTAACCTTCTGCCTTGGACTTTGACTCATCATTTTAAAATACAGGAAATTTTAACTCATAGTATTGATGTCCCGGGACTGCTGACAAGGCCCAAGAAAGCTCTGTTCCTATAGTCTCAAATCACAAACAAAGCAAAGGAAGGAGGGAGGGCGTGAGGGAGGGAGAAAAAAAGAAAAGAAAAAGGAAAGGAAAGGAAAGGAAGAAAGCAAGCCATCTAAGGGTGTTAATTACTTGTTAAAGCTCACATGGCGTTTTGTGTGTTTGTGCGGAAGATCTGAAACATATCACCATGAAGGAAAGATGGGCAGTGTCTAGCTTGGGTGCAGTAACTGGTCAGGGAGTGGTTTTACTTTGAGCTTGAGGTATGGCGCTTGTCATTTCTTTTCAGGTAGAGTTCCCCTGCCCCACCTGAAACATCCAACCAGAAATACCTCCCTTTGAAGAGCATCTACAATGAAGGCTTAACTTAGTCACTGTTGTAACAGTTCTATTTAGTTTCCTGTTGTCACTTTTTGTATAAAATCTGCTATTCCTGGAATATCAGAAGTTCACTTTAAAGATATTTTTTCCTATTTTCCAAGAAGCTCTAAAAAGAATATTCTCAAAAAAAAGTTTCTCATGGTTACCGCAAAAGAGTCTGTACAATGTAATCTTAAACGGTAGAATTGGACTCTCCAGGCTTCTTCAACTTTTAATGAGCATAATTATCATCTGGGAATGTTGTTAAAATGCAGATTCTGTTTAAATAGGTCCTGGGCGGGGCCTGAGCTTCCGTAGTCCCCACGGGCTCCCAGGTGATGCTGATGCTGCCCGTCCTGGGACCACACTCTGCGGGGAGGGCTCAAGGCCTGTTCTGAAGTTCAGACTCACTGTCTATACAAGAACTGAATGTTCATTCCCCTACACTGATTGTATAGCCTCTCCATCTGGGAAATAATTAAACGCTATTTGGTACATCATGAAAACATGAAAGCTCCCAACATTTTTTTAATTACCTGCAAGTTTTCTGAGCATCTGTGATGACAAGTGCTGCATGAATTACAGATGACCGTTGTAATGTAAGAGCCCTCTGGACTGAGATAAAGGCCGTGCTGCTTCTGCAGCGCTTTGGCTTTCTCAAAGACAGTCAGTCCTTACTCTAAAAATAAATCACACAGTCACTCAACTTTCATTTTTCCCCAAGTGTTATGGGCTGGATGTTTGAGTCCCTCAAAAATTTGTATGTTCCTTGCCTAACCCCTAGTATTGTGATATTTGCAAGTGGGGCCTTTGGAGGCAGTTGGGTTTAGATGAGGTCATGAGGGTGAGCCCCCATGAGGGCATTAGTGTCCTTATAAGAAGAGGAAGAGACCACAGTGCTCTGTGTGTCCCCACACCTTGCCACCTGGCTGCACCCACCTCCCGCCCCACCCCCCCACCACGAGGACACAGTGAGAAGGCGGCCTTCGGAAAGCCAGGAAGAGCCTTCTTCCCAGAACCAAATCTGCCAACAGGTTAATCTTGGACTTCCAGCCTCCAGAACTATGAGAAAGAGTTGTCTGCTGTTTAAGCCCCTCGGTCTATGGCATTTTGTTGCAGCAGCCCGAGCTGACTTAAGATGGCAAAGGATGTTTTCATAGGCTGAATATGTGAAGTCTCTCTTTTAAAAGAAATTCCTAGACAGCTTTAATGCGGCGCTCCCCTCTGTGGCTACTTAGGCGCTTGTCCCACCTGGTTCAGGAAGCCAGCATGATGAAAAATCAGCTAGAGCCTCGCCCTCTTTGTGAGACAGATGGCTCTCCTGAGCTTGTAGTCATGCTTTGTATGCCTATATTTGGTTAGACAGACCGCATTCCTCAAAGAAATGGCACCTTCTTCCTGTTTAATCTTCTTTGTTTTCTGTTCCACGATGTTCTTCTATCAGCTTGTCATAGCAGTTTTGAAAGTTATAAGAAATTGCCCATCAACCATAGTTGTATTTTGTGCTCCTTCTTGTCACTGTCAGTGGAAAAAAAAGAAAGTCAAAATTACGTGCAAAAAGATGCTCTTTCTTGGGTTTCCTCGGGGCTCTAGGCCATCTAAACCCTGCTTTCTGTTCAGTACTGAATGAATCTATTATCACTATATGATAGATGCAAAGTAATCTTGTTCTATAAAATTAGAATTTGTATTGAAGAATTTTCTGATAACGGCTGATACATTCTTTATGTCTCCAGCCATGGCTCTCCATCAGGATCAGTTTTGCTCTCAAGGGAGTGCTTGGGAATGCCTGAAGACATTTTAGCTGGCATGAGCCAAGGTGGGGGGCTGGGGCGTACTGGCATCCTGTGGGTCAAGGTCAAGGATGTTGCTAAACATTTTGTAATGTGCAGCATAGCTCCCCATGACAAAGAATTATCTGGCCCCAAATGTCAAGAGTGATGAGGTTGAGACATCCTGGTCTAATGTTACTGGACACAGTCTTGCCCACTTGGTGTGGCTGTTTTACACTCTGGTTACTATTGCATTCCATTGGGCTTTTTTTTTTAATGTGTGAAAGTGCTGGCTGTGTAATACCCATTAGAGTAATGAGAATTGTCTATATACTCTCTGGCAATGAAATTGGATTCTTTTTGAAGATTGGACATATTTTGTGATGGGTAATTTGGGGATGGCATAATTAGGTATGTATGTATGAATGTATGTATTTATTTATTTATAAAGGGAGGTACTGGGGATTGAACCTGTGACCTCGTGCATGCTAAGCATGCACTCTTCTCAACAGCAAGTGATTTTCTCTATATACTGAATCATTAAAAGTTACAGCAAGTGACTTTTCAAATCATGAACACCTTTCGACTTTGCCATTTGAGCACATTTATTTTAAAACACATTTGTGCAGTAACTATCCCTTGAGAAAGACTATGGACGGTCCCCAGGCTAGAGGGATTGGTTCCCAAATCTGGAAGGAATATAAGTTAAGTTTTCTGTCGAAGTGTTTTAATGTGGCACTGGGAGGAACACATTCTAGGAAAAAGAAAACTTCTCTTGAGTCACGTTGATCCCATTGGTTCCCAAATCTGGAAGGAATATAAGTTAAGTTTTCTGTCAAAGTGTTTTAATGTGGCACTGGGAGGAACACATTCTAGGAAAAAGAAAACTTCTCTTGAGTCACGTTGATCCCGAGTGCTGTGAATAAGGTGCCCTACCATCAGGCCAGGGGCCCCAGAATCTCCGACCCCAGGCTGGGCAGGCCTGAGAGATGGTTGGGACCAGCCCCTCACCTTAGAGACAAGTCTTGGCAGTTAACCATTGGTTATCCTTGGCAATGGGAAAGAGATTATACAAAGAGTAGGCTGAACCTCGAAATCTGTGACCTAATTTGAGCCTTGTTTTGTCTTAGGCCTTTTTGTTCTTGTCAGAGCTTCTTACCCTAAGAAGGGCCTCTGTGGGCTACCGTCCTTTCTCTGCCTTTAATCAGCCTTAGGAGAAAACAGCAGCGAAAAGTAAACTGGCCCCAGCCCTCTCCAAGCAAATTAAAAACAAAGACACAAAAATACCAGAAAGTGCAGAAAATAAAAGGAGTACTAGCCCTTCCAGAGTCACAGATTGCTGGCCCCCGACGAACACTCAGGTCAGTCTGACTCTATTTCACCTCCTCTGGAAACCATCTCTCAGATTCTGCTCCTCCAGCATACATTTGAATTTTGGAAATAAAATTTCCTCAATCCCATCTCTATTCCTTGGGGCTCCTAGCTGAAGAGTTCAGTGTTTTTAAACTGAGTTAGAGTCTTGGCTGTCACTCGCTGTGTGACCTCAGGCAAGTTACGTAACTTCTCTGGGTCTAATCCCTCTGAAAACAGGTATAATGCCAGTCGTTATATTGTAGGTGGGAAGGTGAGGATTAGCCAGGTTAGTACATGTAAAATCCTTAAGACAATGTCTGGCACATTCTAAGCACGATATAAACATTAGCTATCATGATGTATATACACAGAAACTCACTTGTATTTCAGCACCTTCGAACTTAATTTTGTTTTGATGCAAAGGACAATTAATTGGTTGCTGAAGGGTCACTTCCAGTACTGTATCATTGCACATTTAAGACTATTGTATCTCCTTAATACAAAATTTCATATTCATAATGAGCCCTTTTTCTCCCCCAGTTCTAGTCTCATCTTTCTATTTCTCTAGTAAAAAAACAAACAAATAAACAATCAGAATTTTTTAAAAAATTGAAGTATAGTCCCTTTACTGAGTGTCAGTTGCTGGTGTACAGCATAATGTGTCAGTCATCCATATACATACGTGTGTTTGTTTTCATATTCTTTTCCACCATAGATTACTACAAGATATTAAATATAGTTCCCTGTGCCATGCAGTAGGACCTTGTTGTTTATCCCTTTTATATATAGTAGTTAGTATCTGCAAATCTTGAGCTCCCAATTTGCTAGCTGAAATCAAGACACAGGCCAGTGCGTACATATTTCTCCTTGGGGAGACCAGTACTGCACAGTCCCTTCAAGCTAACAGTACAAGACGAGTCGACAAGTGATGATGAAAATATAGGGCTGGAGAAAAGCCAGGAGTAGAACACAGCAGTGTGAGAGTAAATGGAATCAAGAATCACTCTGGTCTCCTTGGGGCCCTGAGGGTACGTACGATGCAAGGGAGGAGGCAGAGCATGCTGGTGGTGCTCGTCTCTGGAGACATCGCCAAGGGCTTGCCAACCTCCTGTAGTGAAGCCACCACACATCCAGGTGCTGTCTCCAATCACCAGTGGAGGGTGCACGTGCCAGAAAGAGGGGTTTATATGGGTCTTTGGAAAAAGATGCTATTTATTTTACTTTAAACCAAAATTTTACTTAAAAATAATTTTAAAAGCCCAATGGTGCTGAAGAGCTTATGACATAAAAATCAAAGTCTGTTACCTCCTTTTCCCTTCCTTGCCCGCTCCTCGGAGGCAAATACATTTAACTCCGTTTATTTCTTTTGTTATTTAGAAGTCTTTTTTAAAAGAATGCATAAATTGCAATCTTTTTATTGATCTAATTTTAGACATTATCTCTGGACTTTTTACTGTGGCATCTTTTAATCACAGTTTAACTTTTTCTTAAATCCATATAGAACGTTTTTATTATGATGATGGTGTAAACACCATTCCTTGCTAACCTAGGTATCAGGTTATGACAATATTTCCTTTTCTGAATAATTGTTTTGTTTATAGTTGCTTTGGTTTTTTGTTTGTTTGTGGGCTATCTGGAAGAGTCTTCATACAACCCTCCTAATTCCTAAAAACCCCTCTCAACACAGTTTTCCCGAGTCTAGCAGGTCAAATAATTGATCAGTTTCTGTTGTTTTCCTGAATCCCTCCAACCTCTGTCATCCTTGGGTGGCTTTTCCTTAGACCAGCTCTGAAGCGCTCGTTTTAAGGTAGCTCCCACTTTGCCATCACCCTGTGCACCGCCTTGGTTTCCTTTACTGGTGCTGGAACCTCTGTTTCTTCAGAATCCCATATCCTTTCTGCCTAGGTTTACTCCCCCCCTTTTTTGGCATGCATCCTCCACTGCTTTTCTCAGAAAGAGTACGGAGGCTGTCGCATCTTCTCTATGCTCTCTGAGAATTCAGTTAGAAATTAAATACTGCTTCCGTTTCTGTTTCTTCTGTGGGAAAACCTCCCGGCTTCTCCACTGGTTGAAGAAGAATGCTTATTTGGCTACCCTCAGTCGGGACTGCAGGCCCAGCTGAATAAGGTGCTTTCTACTGCTTGTCGGTCACGTGCCCTCTTTCCAGACTGCTGGCTCGCCCTTCCTTCCCGTGTACCTGGTGCCTCTGATACCTGAAGCTCTGGGGGCCTCTGAAGAGGTAAAATGCTTGCTCCTACCATTAGCAGCCCACCTCCTCAACCAGAGCGTCCACCTTTTTCCTCTCTGCTAAGTTCATTTACTTGGCTTTTCTCCAGTTGATTTCTCTACTTTGGAGTAGAGTTGCTCCAAAGCTGATGGAGGTTGTCCTCTGATTCTTCTTAGTATTTTTACAAAAGCGCAGAGTATAAATGCCTTTCCTCTGCCATTTTGAAAGTATGACTCTGATTGATAATGGTTGACTCTACATTGATAATGGTTGTCTTGTACCTGCCTCATGGCATAAATTACTGGAGTAGAATGAAGTGCAGCAAGACTAAGGGTTGTTCTTCTTACAGTCTCATTTCCCGTTATTCTGTCTCAATTAACTCTGTATCCTTTCCATATCACATCATTTGCACTTCCCAAAACTTGCCGTGTACTTTCACAGCTCGATGAGAACCCGTACTGAATGTGACTTTCAGAAACATATGTACATCTTCCAAGTTCCACGTGTTGAGTGCCATTAACAGTTAGCCCTGCCTTCCCTCTAATACCGGTGTTTATTTGTTTACACATGAGTCTCCCAAACCAGATGGGAAAAGCTTCGAGGGAAAGACACCGTCTTATTTACTTACCTGTGAATCCTCAATGACAGCAGAGTTCCTTGCTTATTGTAGGTGCTCAGTTAATACATGTTTAATGAATGAATGAAGGATGTTTTTATTTGGGTGATTGCCCTCTAAAAGAAAAGACAATGCTTATCTTAATGCCTGGTTTTGCCTCTTCTTCTGGTACCAAGGCCAGCTCCACCAGCAGCTGGAAATACTCTGAATGACAAGGTGGGGAATAAGTTGGTGCCGACCCTCTTTTTGATTAATGAATTGCCCTTTCGAGGTTCACATCTTTACTTTATGGCCAACCCACTTACATTCAGTCTTTATTTTTTCATCTTTAAATTTGTTAAGCATTATTTTCTAATCTCTCTCAGACACATGTAACTTCGTCTTGATGAAAAAATGACTTCATTGAAGTCTTTTTTAGATGAAAAACATTCTCTGATGCATCTGACTGCTGCTATTAGTTTTCCAGAAAAATATTTCCATAACACTCAGGGTTCAGGGGAGTATTTATATCCAAATTGCATAGAGAAATTGCCTTATCCTGGAATCGCAAATCAAATTGCATCTTCAACGTTATATTTAAGAGAGTCATATCTCTTAATTTTGGCTTTTAGGAACATACCTTCAATCCATGTATTCATTCATTTATGCAAATATTTAATGAAAACCTATTTTGTGCCAAGCAAGTTTTTAGGCTTTAGGAATGCATATATAAATACGTTCTCCACTCCGAGGAGTCTGGGAGGGAAAAAGACATAGATTGCAAGCCAGATGCAGTGTATCCCATATGAATGTATAATGGTTCGTGAGACCAGTGTCAGAGGACGTGAACATGGCATTTGATGTCATGAGAGGAAGTACGCGGTCTTACCCTTCTCAACAATATGAATGTGTCTGTTCAAACAAGACTGAGATTCAAACCCAAGAAACATTTATCGACTACGTACTGTAGGCGAGGTGAGGTGCCCAATGTTTAACATGAAACTAGTAACATGCCTTGAGGTTGCGTTAATATTTAACTAAAACATAAAACGAACTCAAACATAACAGAGTAAACCGAGTAGGTGAATAGGAACAGTTGAGAGTTTTCCGTTTATTTCCATTCTCCACGGGATTTGGTGGTTCTCTCAAAGGCCTGCCCAGATGTCAGAGCGTAGGCTCCCTTTTTTCCTTACTCAGTGGTTCTCTGGTTTTAGCGGAGTTAAGAATGACTACACATGATTGTTATACGCAAAATCATCTATAATGAACTGCACGGGTGAGCATTTTGACTATACACTGATTTTGCCTTATATGCGGTATCTGTCTCCTGGTAAGAAGCAATCTTTAATTACTCTTGTTCATATCAGATTACTTTAAACACAAAAAAGCCATACCTTTAAGAATATATCTTCTGTGCTTTGTCTGGTCTGACAGTTTCTCTTTATTGAGGATTCCATTTCTGCCAGGGAGAGACGGTTAACCTTGAACTGAATGAGACGAGTCAGGCACGCGGTCCGTTCACAGAGAGGACCAGGCAGGCCAGAGCCGGAAGGCCCCCCACTGCCCGCCGTGACTTGGGGTTCTGAATTTGCCTTAGACGGCTCCATGCAGAGCTGACCATCTCAAGGCCACGTCTGGCTCAGGCCTCCGCACTTGTTCCCTCTCCGTGGAAAGCACTTCCTCCAGATTCTGGCCTAATCTCTAGCCACACTCTCTTCAGTCCTACACGCAAGTGTCTCCTTTTCAGAGAGGCCTTCACTGACTACTCTTTACAGAATCAAAGCCCCACTTCCACTCCAGGACCTGCTGAACTCCTTATGCTTAACCAGAGTACTTCACATCCAGAACACCATGTCTTAGTTATCTCCTGTTATGTGACAAATTACCGTGAAACTTAGCTACTTAAAACAACAAACATTTATTATTCTAAGATTTCTGTAGGTCAGGACCTGGCCACAGAGTGGTTTGGCTTGGCTTTCTGGCTCAAGGTCTCTCACAAGGCTGCAGTCAAGGTCTTGACAGGGCCATAGTCTCTCAAGGTTAAACTGGAGCTGCGTCCAAGATCGTTCACATGTCTATTGGCAGAATTCAATTCCTAGAGGTTGTTGGACTGACATCCTTAGTTCCTCTCTGGTTGTGGGCCAGAGGCTGCCTTCGGTTCCTTGCTGTATCAGCCTCTTCATAGGGCAGCCCAAAACACAGCAGCTGGTGTTATCAAAGTCAGCAAGCAAGATACAGTGAGAGAGTTCCAGCAAGATGGAAGCCACGGTCTTCTGGAACTGAATCTCAGAAGTGAAATTCCATCACTTTTGTTCAATTCTACCATTAGAAGCAAGTCACTAAATCCAGTCCAAGCTCAGGGCTGTAGATTACACAAAGACATGAATCGTTATTCTGTGGAGACAGGAATCATTGGGCGCCTTCTTAGAAGGCTGCCTACTTCATACCATGTATTTATTAGTTTATTTTCCATCTTCTTCTCCACAAACCAAAATATAAACTCAAAGAGAGCTGGGATTTTGCCTGTTTTATTCACTACTGAATCTCATGGTGCCTAAAATGTAGTAGACATTCAACAGATATTTGTTGAATGTTTGCATTTCATAAAACAAAGGAGCTTTTGAAATAAATATTAATATAAATTTCCTTCATGTCCGCACTAGAAAATTCCATTGCTCTTTCTTAACCAATAGATACTCATTAGTAACCTCTTTTCCTCTTTTTTTTCCCTCATAATATCCTTTTTGCATTCCAAGCTTTGGTCGCATGGAACTGAATTCAGCTTCTCCATCATGCCACCATTTCAATCTGGAGTCTTCACAAATGCCTATCCCTCTTCTAAAATTCTCTTCTTCCCAATATAGTTAGAGACCCATCCTTGATTCCTCTATTGCTTATCTTTGAAACTGTAAATAATATGTTTAATCTTTTGTTTCTTGTTTCACAAACTGAATATTTCTTGACACTCGACTTGATAACATAAGGATATTAATTCAACCAGCCTTTCCTGGATACCATCTTACTGCAGTCTTCCCTTTTCTTGTTCCCATCTAACATCTCTTGTTCCCTTATGTTACAATAAATGGTGGCATAATTTCTTTAGCTGACTTTTTTTGTACATATTAATTGCTTTCAATTGTTTATTATAAATCTCAATTATTAGAAGGCTTTACTGTATCTTTGATTATTCTTTCATAATATGTTCTTTGAAATTGTACTTCAGAGTGAAAGGCTTTGCACATCTCATTCTTGAGATCTATTGGCAAAGTGCTATGCACAAAAATTATATCTACTTGATCTCATACCTTCTATCTCATTTATGATTCCCTAGCCAGCAGTAATATTCTCTTTATAGGGTTTTCCAGTTTGATAAATGAAAACCACAGGTATTAGTTTCCTATTGAGGTTGACTTGTTATAATATGTTTATCAGCTATGTGTATTTCTTTGTTTTGTGAATCAGTTGTTTATTTCATTGTCATTCTTTTTATTTGGGAGCAGTGTTTTTTCTTATTGATTTGTAAGCACTCTTTATATTTGGTGGAATCAATTCAATTTTGTCAACATTTTTACAAGTAGGTTATCCCAGTGTATCACAGGTCTTTTAATGTTACAATACAAAGGCTACTTTCAATTTTCATATAGACAAATGTATCAGTATTTCCATTTTAAGATCTTCTGTTTATATACTTAGCTCTTAATCTTGAACACATATTTAAACTTAAGTGCTTTACATTAAGTGGGCTTTTCTTTATTCATTGGTGCCAGGTATGGTTTCTCAACCTTGGCACTACTGAATTTGGAATAGATAACTCTTTGTTGTGTGTGTGGTGGGGAGAGGGCTGTCCTATGCACTGTGAAATGTTTAGTGACATCCTCGGCCTCTACCCAGTAGACACCAGTTAGCAGCCCCTTCTTCCCATCATGGCAATCAGAATTGCCTCCTGACATTGAGAAATGTTGGGGCAGAGGGGTGTGTGGAATAGTTCCCAGATGAGAACTACTATTTTAGAGCAATAGGTTGTAGAAATAGTGGAGTGGCAGGGAAGAGAGGATGAAGTGAAGGTAGAAAGGAATTCTATTTAGTGTAAATGAAGGGAGACACAAATAATTTTTAATCAATAGCTAATGAATATTTTCTAAGAGCTTTTTTCTTTTTGAAATATGAAGCCTCATGCTCGTTCCTTTTGCTCCTCATAATAGAAAGTTTGTGAATCTTTGATAAAAATATAGCCAAATAACCTGCTTACTCAACAAAGCACGTTTTAATGTACAATAGAGAGATTTTGCGAATGAAGCTTTAAAATAGTCTTTTAAATCATTTAATCACACCTTGAATTGCTTGTTGTTGATGAGCACACTGGATTTTTAAAATCTACCTTTTAGTTTTTAAGCTCTGGTTTAAGTTAATTAACAGTTAACAGGTAACTACAGTTTTATATATAACAAATGAACTGCATTTTTCTGCTGTGTGATATGAGAAGTAGCCACAGAGGGTGGTAAAAAGAATATTTCAGAAAGGGAGATTTCAAGGTCAATAGCTGCTTTGTTAATGTACTTTGGTGTGCATCCTAAGCAGTCTTTTCATGGGTTAACTTTGGACCTGTGAGAGTTGTCGTTAGTATTAATACCAGCGTTGAGCATCTAGCTAAGCTTTCAGGAGCAAGGAAGAGGTTTATTATCTTGGAGTTTGTTTTCATAAACAAAATCATGGGCAGAACAGAACTGTGCGGAACCAAAAGCAATCTGCTTCTGCTGACATGAAAAGGAGATAAATAGGATTAAGTTATAAAGACAACCTGGAGATTGTCATCTTCCTTCCTCCAGCGACATAACTGTGCCTGGGGTACAGATGAGTTCCTAGCATCTGAAAACATGTTGATTGAATCGACCTCTTGCTGCTTGGGAGATAGTCCTCTCCAGAGGATGACCCAAATTCACAGCTGCATCTTCTTGAGTTAACTGACCAAAGAGGGGTGAGCAGATTGTACAATTTGAAGACAAGTTAAAGGTAGCCAGGCATGCAGTTAGGGCCGGAGATATTAAATGACAAGACAAATCTGGTCAGAATGCAGATGGTTCAAAAAACGTGATCGCAGAAATCCAACTGAATCAACAATATTTTCAGAGAGGTTACTGTATCAAAGTACAAAGGACTGTAAAGGTATGGCTTACTTCCTGTCTCCAAATAGCTTATAATCTATTTGGAAGAATGACAAATATTTGAACAGTTAAGCAGCCATCAAGGGCCTCAGCAACAGCAGAGGAGACCACCTGGCACTACATGTTCAGTCGCCAACTTTGGGATGTCAGCCCTGAGGAGGAGGTTGGAGGAAGGGAGAGATGACTAACCTGGGGAAAGTAGGGAAGTGTTTTGTAAACTAGGCAAAAATGTCAGCTAGGTTTTCTAGATAGGAATGACTTTATAGGTAGAAGAGGGAGTGTGGGCCTTCCCAGTCGGTAGAAGAGTATACGTTTATTAAAGGCTTGGAGGTGAGAAAATGCAGCATGTGATCAGGAGCAGAGAAACTTCAGATGTGGAGGAGGGACATAATGTAGGAGCGTTGGTCTAGGGCATGACTTGGAGAGCAGCTCTTAGGTTCATGGTAGACCTCTGCTCTCCAGGCCTTTCCCTACCCTGGTGTCATTTCTACATGGGGGTTATGTTCCTTCCACACAGGTGCTTTAATTTATATAAACTGAATTGTGGTTTAAAGGTTCCCGGAGAAATTGCTGTTTAGGGACACCCTATGATGAATACTTAACTGTCATTAAATTCAAGCGGCTAATTTTGTCAAATTACAAATTTCAGAAATTGTTATAAAGGGTCCTCGGGTTGGCATAACCCAGTGGTTGCGACCCTGTTTCCCTGTGATAGCCTTGGCTGGGCGCTCCTCTCAGCATAGCCCTCGTTTCATTAGGATGTCAAGATGGTGGCTCAGTTCTGTCCATACGTCCCTGCTAGAAAATATCAAAGGAAGAGAGAGCACTCCTGCCTTTAACACTGTAGGTAGTGAGTTGCTTCTAGAAGCATCCAGGTAATTTCTCTTCCAGTCTCCTGGGCCTGAATTAAGTCATATAACCTTTGCTGAGCCAGCCTGGATTGGCCTGGGCATGCCATACACTGATTGGCTGAGACCTGATTTCTGAAACCACTTGTTGAACTTGAAAGATCTAGACCACTCAGGGCCACTCCTGGTGCTGGCATGAATCTCCAAAGCACAGGGCAGCTGCACAGAGGAGGAGGGACAGCACAGATGTTGGGGAGAACCACAGGGTTCAGACATTCATGCTTTAATTATGGTACAGATATGGAATTGTATATACAAGTTTGCTTTAAAAAAAGCACTCTTGCTATTCTTGCACATTTATTGGCCTGTATTAATTTTAATTTATTATAGCCAAGTGCCAGCAAAAGTCTTTTTCAGATTTGGATTGGGGTTTTAGTCAAAATAACTGAGAAGAATTGATCCTTTGTTGGAGTTAATCCTTCTCATCCTTGAACATAGAATGCTGCTGAGGTCCTTTTATTTCTGTTAACATTTTATACGTTTCTTCCTATATGATTCCTCATGAATGCTTTCTTCATAACATACGTTTTTTATTAGATTCATGCCAAGATATTTAATAGTTTTTCTTATTATTCAAAAAGGGATCTAATTTTTTATTACATATTCTAACAGGTTAGAATGTGACATTTGGGGTCTTATTGATTCTTGTATGTTAATCTTGTCACTGGCCATGTGCTGAATTCTCATATGACTTCTAATTATGCACTGATTATCTTAAGTAGTACATTGTCTTTAAATAATGAAAATATTGTCCCTTATTTATAACCCTAAAACCTTTTACCAGTTTTGAAAATCACTTTTTTAGCTGGAATCTCCAGTACAATGTTGCATATATGTTGAATATATGCTGACAGCAGATATTTTTAGCTATTTCTGGATATTCACTGGAATACATCTTAAATTTAACTATTAAGTAGGTTATTTTCTGTATGTTTTTAGTAGGTTCCCTCTCATTGAGTTAGGAATTTTCCTTCTTTCCTAGTTTGCTATAAATTGATTAAATGTTAAATTATAGTAAATGCTCTTTCTACCTTGATTAGGATTATTTTTTCATCGGAATTCATAAATAAGTTTAGTCATTTTTTCTTACATTACTTTTCTTTGATTTTGGTTTCATAGTTATGCTAGCCTCTTGAATCAGGTTGGCAGGCTGGGCATCTTTTTACAGAATATAAAATAGTTACTGTAAGATAGGAATCATTTTATTGTAAGTTTGAAGTCTCCAGTAATGTCACTAGACGTGGCGGAGTTTCTGTAGGAACTTGGACTACTGGCTGTTTTTCTCTTCACTGGTCTGTTGCATCTTCCAGTTATTGCTGTCTTTGTAGAGACTTATTTCCTAAGTTTTACATTTATTGGCTTAAAAGCGTGTATGGTGTTCTTGTACAATTTCTGAAATCACTACAGCATCTATACTTATGCCCTTCATCTGTGATATTACCATTTTTGCCTCTGTCTTTTTTTCACTCGTTTTTAATTTATTTCATTAGGCTTTTGTAGAACCAACATTAGCTTTATCGAACAACTCATAGGGGTTGGTTTGGTTGGTTTTTTCCATTCTAACTTCTCCTCTTATCTTTCATTTTCTTCCTCTTGCTTCATTTGGCATATTCTAGTTTTGTGAGTTGGTCGCTTTTCTGTTTAGTTCCTTTCCCTTTTTAAAAAAAACTTAAAACATGAAAGTGCTGCTTTAGCTCATTCCACTAATTTTGTTATGAACTGGCTTTCATTATAATTCTCTTCTAAATATTGTATAATACTTGTTTTTCTTTCTTCACTAACCATGAATTATTTAGACATAGATTTCAGTTTTTCAATATTTTGGACTTGAAGTCTTTTCATTTGTTTATACTGCGTTGTGATGATTAATTATAGAGGATAGGAAATCAGATCTTTACAATTAAGAGAGAATTATTTTGTCCTAATACGTAGATGAGTTTTTAAAAATCTTTTAGTATGTGAGTTTAACCGATTCATATGTATTATGGCTATTGAAATAGTTGAACTTAGTTCTTGTATCTTCTTTCTCTTTATTTTTATTTTTATGTTTTTTTTTTAATTCTCCGATTTCTGCTAGGTTGATTGAATTGTTCCTTTTTTTACTGCTTAGAAGCTATGCATTCCATTTTTATTATTTTTTGCTTATCTTTTTTATAATTAACAAGCACACTTTAACATTTTTTCTAGCAAAATTTAAAGCTAATCAGTATTGGCCCTCCCAAACAGGACACTTTAGCTTCCTAACATATTCCCAGCCTGGAACCTACCCCTGACTCCCAAGCTAGTATTCCATGGACTTGAGAATTGTTATCCTAACTTCTTACTACATACACACACACACACACACACACACACTTTTTCCATACAGTACTTATTTTGCTTTAGCAATTTATTTTCTTTTATTCTTTCTTTTACTTCTATGTCTCTCCCATTCTTTGCTTCTTGTATTTGTTTCAGTTATATTGGCATCAGTCCTAACTTTTCCTCCCAGTTGTGGTCCATCAGTGGCAAACTTTCTGAGTTCTAATGTGTCTTTAATTCTTACTCTTGAGTGCTGTTTTGGGGGTTCTAGGTTTTTCTCCCTCAGAACTTTCTCAGTGTTACAGTTTTACTTAGGTCTTGAAAGATCTTACTCCATTGTCTTCTGGAATTTACTTCCATGATGAGAAATGTGGTATTGGTCCTTCTTCGTCTGTGTCTCATAGGTATGTCTTTGCCTTTTTTCCTTTCATGATGCCGCCATTATGCTTGATTTTATTAAGTTTCCTATAAACTATCTGAAGACTTAAGTGAATCTTTCCTAAGTGTATATAAATTTAAGTCTTCTTCAAGAGTTCACGAAGAAACCAGTCATATTACGCATTGAAAGTCCCTTGATTACCTGTAATTTCAAAATAGAATAGAATTTTGTGAGTTCTGTTCAGGACCAAGGATCAAAAACTTACTGTTGAAAGAGAGTGTGTGGATACTTCCAATCATCTTTTACCTAAGCCTAGAAAATAAGAGAGAGTAATAAATAAGGCTGTCTCTGGTCTTTAAGGATTTATTATTTTGTGACTCGCCAGCCCTAAAAAGAATTAAAAGCTTTTTGGATTATATCCAACTATTTTATTTAACTACTGAGAGTATCAGCAAAGCAATCCACAGAGGATTTTCAGATGACCTGATGAAGTCAGCTATTCCCACTGTTTCAGTAGAGTCAGTTGAAGTTGACACAGCACACAAAGACTGTGAAATTAGAAATCCAAGAGCAGACTGTCAGTGAAATAACCTTACCTTCTCTCTCATCCTTTATGCAGTTTGGTATTGGTTATAAAATTGTTCTGCTTCCTTGGTCATTTTAAAGTATGTTCAGTAAACAAGTTTATAGTGTGTAGCACAGGGAACTATATTCAATATCTTATAGTAGCTTATGGTGAAAAAGAATGTGAAAATGAATATATGTATATTCATGTATGACTGAAGTATTGTGCTGTACACTGGAGATCGACACATGGTAAACTGACTATACTTAAATAAGAAAAAAAGTAAAGTATGTTCATCAATTAATAAAATTTGAGCAATACTAGATTCAGAGGGTTATATGCCAGCCTCTTGCTGAAAAGAGTGTTGTGGGAAAAGTAAATGTATATTTCACTTTAAAGATTTAAAAGTAGCTTCTCATCTATTATCTCATCAGTCCTAATAACAGTTTGGAGAAAGTATAGCTTCTCTTATTTTAAAGAGGAAAAAGCCCCAGAGATTCAGGATGTCTCTCAAGTAAGGAAAGTTAGATTCAACCAGGCACTCTGGGCGGAATCCAGCACATCACAGACCGTTGTGAGGTGGTAGGTGCTTGATACGTATTTGCTAAATGAGTGGGGTGATAAAACCTGGGATTCTGAGGCCACACTCAAGGCACTTTCTAGTCCCACAGCTGCTTTTATTTATTCATTTATTTTTAATTTTTAAAATGGAAGTACTGAGGCTGAACAAATGCTGACACTATGGTTGCTGTAAGTAATAAATTCTTTTTTCTCTGACCCGGGAGTCTCATGTGTTTGCCAAGCAAACATGACACTATAGCAGACTATTATGGCAGCCTGCAGACAGATGAAAATCTCAGACCTGTGCGGCTTGAACCCATATGTGATGGACCTCAGAGCCAGAGCCCCCAGCCTTCACGCTGTACTATTTCCCATGGAAACAGTCATGCATAATCACAGCAAGAGCCATGGTGTAACTAGAGCTGGATTTTTTTCTTTTTTAATGTTCTGAACTAATGAAGTCCAGAGCTGATTTCATTTTCTTCTCTATTATAACCCTTGTAATTATATCCAGCCTTATTCAAAGACAAAGGAAAGGCATCACTTATACTGAATGAGGGTCGGGAGAAGGTCACCTGTCAGCAGATGAGATGTTTCCTCTGTGAACAATTCACATTTCCCCAGTAAGACACTATTGGTTAAAATGTCCTCTTCTGAGTTGGCTCAGCACACCAAATGATTATTGGCCGCTGGAACCTAAGTTTGAATTCATTTGGTAACTTTGCTTTTCCAACATGGAGGTTGAGAAGTGCAGAGTTTTAAGAAAATGAGACTAAAAAAAAACCAAAACAGTAAAAATTTCCCATACATGAATCAAAAAACTGCCAACTCCTGAATGACATTCAAAAAGTCACTAGACTTCACCAAACTTAAGTTTTTTCATCTCTAAAATGGAAATAATGATCTCAACAAGTTGCTGTGAGGTTCTAATAGATAAGGTTGCCAGATTTAAAAAATAACGGTGCAGTTGCCAGTTATATTTGTATTTCAGGTAACTATTTAGTATAAGTATGTCTCAAATATTGCATATGACATATTTGTACTAACTAATCTGTTGCGTGTGTGAAATTCAAATTTAACTGGGTGTCCTATATTTTCTTTGCAACCCTACAGAGAGATAATATATGTTAGCATGACCTTGACTTGAGGATTTGTATTCTGATGGTTTATTAAGGAATTGCTCCCAGGGTGGGTTGTGAGAGTCCTGAGAACGGAAGAGAAGAGGGAAGGAGGGAGTCAAGCAGAGGGACAGTTGCAGCCACATCCTGCAGGGGGACCCAGCCTGATCACGCAGGAGGCTCTGCAGTGTGAAGAACAGTGCAGACGGGGCTTGACCAGTGGTGGGGAACCTGGACTTTGATATTCCCTGTACCTCTCAGTTACTGGCTAAGGGGTACTTCTGGCTTTCTATAGTACTTGGCAAAGCAGAGCCAAGGGCCCCAGGAGAGCCCTTCACAGAAGATCTGTTGCTGCAGATCATTGAAAAGGAAAGCACATGTAGGGGGGAGGGTGGCGCAGCAGGGAGGCATCAACAGAATCCTTGAGGAAGAGATCTAAGAAAACCTGGGAAGAGTGCCAACACCGTCCACTACACTGCTCTGTAAACTGCAGAAGGCTAAGAATGGCAGGAACAACAGATTGAAGGGCAAGGGGAGACGGACCCTCAGTTAAGAAACTGTCTTAGTCCATTTGGGCTGCTGTGATAGAACACCATAGATGACGTGGCTTAGAAACAATAGAAATTTATTTCTCATAGTTCTGGAGGCTGGAAGTCTAAGATCAAGGTGCCAGCAGAGTTGGTGCCTGGTGACAGCTCACTTCCCGGTTCATAGACAGCTGTCTTCTCTCTGGGGCCTCACATGGAGGAAGGCGAGAGAGCTCTCTGGGGTCTCTTTTATAAGGGCACTAATCCCATTCATGAGGGCTCCATCCTTCATCATTTAAATCACTTCCCAGAAGCCCCACCTCCTAACATCATCACGTTAGGGGTTAGAATTTCAACGTATGAATTGGGGTGGGGGCAGAGGGTGACACAAACATTCAGTCCGTAATAGAAACCAAAGAGATAGAAGACCCTACTCCCCCAAAAGTAAAGTGGCATAATTCTAATAGTTCTTTTCTAAATCCTGCTGCTCATTTAGGACATTGGATAGTGTCCATTTTATTTGCTTGTATCTTAAAAAAAAACAAACAAAAACCCAAAGAGCTTTCCTTGAATCCAGGGAGAAACAGCCCCTCCAGAGAAACCCCCTCCTTACCATGCCGCTGAAAGCCCGGCTGGAGGCAGCCGTAAACAGACAAGCGCCAGCCCTGGAAGGGCATCTCCTGGGGAAACTACGGGGCATAATTTGGAAGCCCAAGAAGTGCTCCATGGCTTTGTCTGAAAAATTGTCCAGAGAAGTTGAATGGACTTAAACTGATGTCCAAATTGCACATTAATAAGCCCTATAATTTAGAGGAAGTCTCCCCAGGAGGCTGTATGCTCTGCTTGGCCTATAAAATTCTAAATATTACAATTAAAAATAGCTAAGTACACAAAGTACACAACGGGAAAAGAGCATGTCTGTTGAAATCATCATTTATCTTGTTTGCTTGTTTGCTTTTTGCCCCTTCTCTTTCCTTCAAATAATACCTCCCCAACGAAAGGATCCTCTAATACCGTACTCATTCCCCCTCACTGGATCCTGAGACTCCCAGGATGCAAGATGATAGGCTGATGGGGCGGGGCATTTTTCCACTGCCTTGTGCATTATTTAGAGATGTAAAGGAGCAAACCGAGAAGCTAGGGGAAGAGGAAAAGAGTCTTTGGCAAGCCACATGGGAGATTTCGTTTTGAGAACTGGGTGAGGAACTCGGTAGGAATAAAATATAGAACATGATCTCTCAACTCAATAGGGATCTGCTTCTGTCAGCTACCAGGTACTCAGGTTGTCACCATGATGATGACATGCCTTTAATTGTTAAGAACCACCCCTCCCAGAATTTCCATCCAAGATGATTATTTTCGTGGAACCACAGATTTTGAAACTGACCAGTAGGTGGCAGTAGGTAGCATTTCTCATCAAAATAGTTTGGTAGGGTTTTTGGGGGGGGTAAATTAGGTTTATTTAATTATTTTTTAATGGAGGTACTGGGGATTGAACCCAGAACCTCGCGCATACTAAGCACACGCTCTACAACTGACCTACACCCTCTCCCCCATCAAAATAGTTTGGGAACACAAAGCTCCTTAGTGAGTGCCTTTGACCATAAGAATGTGGATGGTTGGGATGTTTCCCAGGGCAGCCTGATGAGCTGCTTCCGGAGAGGCACAGCTTTCAAGAGTGAGCTCCCAACCTGTGTGCCACAAGTGGGAGAGAAGCAGGGTGACCACATCTCCCAGTTGGCTGGGACAGTTTTGGTTGATGCCTATAGTCCCAGCATAATTATTAATATTTGCTTTATTGGTCATGGGGCCTCTGCTGGTTATGAACACTGCTGTGGAAACACGTGGTCTTTAGGTGGGAGGGGAAGCCAGGAGACAGAAAATTAACATCGAGGCTGCAGGTAATGAAGCCAAATTGTCCCTGCAGATTTGACAAATTCAAGTACTTATAGCTGCTCTGCAAAGACTGCCTAACCCAGAACCGTCTAATAAAAATGTGCAATCAAGACTGTAATGAGATACCACTTCACATTCCTTCAGAATCATAACATGAGAAAAGTTAGACAATAACAAGTGTCGGTGGTGAAGAGGGATCATTGGAACCCTCACACACAGCTGCTGGGAATAGAAAACGGTGCAGCTGGCTTGGGAAACTTTTTGGCAGTTCCTCATAATGTAAAACATAGAATTACCGTAGGACCCAGCCATCGTACTCCTAGGTATGTACCCATGTGAGGTGAAAGCAGGTCCACACAAAAACCTGCACATAAGCGTTCATTGCAGCAGTATTCAGAGCAGCCAAAGAGTGTAAAGAACACAGGTGTCCCTGACCTGATGAGTGGATAAACAAAATGTGGCCCGTCCATGCAATGCAAGATCATTTGGCCATAGAAAGGAATGAAATATTGTTACATGCTACAACATGAATGAACCTAGAAAACATTGTATGATATGTGAAAGAAGCTAATTGCAAAAGATCACAAATTGTATGCTTTTATTTATCAGAAATACCCAGAATAGGCCACTCCACAGAGACAGAAAGATTTCCAGGGGCCACAGGGAGGAGAGAATGGGGAATGATCGCTGATGGGTACAGGGTTATTTTGGGGGGGGGGTGATGAAAATGTTCTAAAAATAGAAAATGGTGATGACTGCAGAACTCTTAATATAGTAAAAACAACTGAGTTCTACACTTAAAGGGGGGATGGTGTGTAAATATCTCAACAATCTGTCTTTTTAAGACAAAGTACATAATGCAAGCCACCGACATAATTATACGTTTTCTGGTGGACACATTAAGAAAGGTAAAAAGAAACAGGTGAAGGAGTATAAAGCAAACAAACTGCCTTCCCCGATGCGAACCTGTTTGCTGAGTCACTCTTTACTGAGAATGACTTTAACCCAGAGGCTGTGCTCCAGGCTGATAATCTCAGAAGAACGGACAGACCCTCCAGAGTTCCTCCTGAAGATTCATTGAGGTTAAGAGGAATGTAGCCCCTGTAAAATGCCCTGATTGTTATCACCTTTTCTGTTCCATCCAGTTTTTCTATAAAACCTCAAGACCCCAACCCCAAGATGGGCTCACAGTCTTTAAGGCACGCGCCTGCTGTGACTCCCTTTGCCGGGCAGAGCGATAAAGCTGTTCTTTTCTATCCTACCCAAACTCTGCCTCTGAGTTTGAATACGCTTTTCAGGGTGCAGAGACCGATTTTTCGGTAACACAGGTGTAAATAATTTTAATAATACATTTTATTTAACCTGAGCTAGCCAAAATATTATCTTAACATCTATCAACATGTTTTAAATCAATGAAGTATTTTACATTCTTTCTATCGTACTGAGATCTTAAAAGTCCAGCGTGTATGGTTAACCTCACAGCTCATCTCAGTCCACTCTGGCCACATTTCAAAAGACTCAAATGTCACCTGGGACTGGGGGCTCCCATAGTGGACAGCATGGGCCGGGTGGTTATTAACAGCTGTCAGCTTCTAGGTTTTCTCTGTTTCATATAATAAGGTTACATCCAAAGGCTAAAATAACTTCAGCTTTTGAGGGAGCTTAGTAGAAGTGGAAGCCAAGGAAAGCATGATTAGTTGGGTTTTGATCATTCTTAGGGCCAGCCTGTTTGTCCCAAAGGAAACGTGGGCTGCAGAGCGAACTCACAGCTACTGACTGACCCCATTCACGTTCAGGTTTTGGTCTCCCAGAGAAGTGCGTCCAGCCGTAGATGAATTAGCTTTCTCTGAAGAACTTCAGCTTAGGTATCATTTGCATCATTTCTCCATTTTCTAAAAACTGGCCTAATGCTCCTCTTGGCACTTCTGACTCAGCTCACAAACCTCTGATTGATCAAGTTCTAGTTTCCTCTCCACCTGGTGGTTTTGGTGACCTCTTATCTCAGCAGCATGGCCTAGAGTACACCTTGACTCCCTCTGGATTATTTCGTTCGTCCTCCAAGTTCAGAGACGTGGGATTGTCATTAACCTGTGGGTGGACTTGGGGGTTATTTGTGAAGTGGAGAAAAGGGAGAAAAAAATAACCAGTGAGGGATAAGCTGGTCTCTTGCCTAAAGCTGAGGTTTTCTAAGGACGGGGAACATGAGGAAATTCTGAACAGAAATTTCTTGCCCAGCCAAAAACAGAACCATGTCCTTCATTAATTTTCGTGAGCCAGTGTTCGTGTTGACCGGTGGGAATAAACGGGGTGGTGATCTCTCTGCAAGAGGACCGTAAACAACAACTGTGAGCACAGTTTCTACTGAGGATGAGAAGAGACTGACCTTTGCTTCTTCCTCCAACAATGGAGACAGTGTTTTTGTTTTCCTCCTCGACCTTGGGGTTCTTGGGAGTTGAGGGCAGGGCTTGAATCCTCCTCTCTTTCTCCAGGGCCTGTTTCACTCGTTTTAAAAGCAACTGAGCTTCTGTTCATCCTTGTCTTCAAGCCTGGGTCGGCTGGTTGCAGTGCTTTCAGTGTGTGGTTGGCTGGTTCCTCTGCTGAGGCCGCGGCATGAGTTATCATAGAAGTCCATGTGGAGCAGTGGTTCCCCAAATTGACCCCTGGATGGGCATCAGCAGCATTACCTGGGAGCTTGGTGGAAATGGAAAATTGGGGGCCCCTCTCCAGATCTATTGAATCAGAAAAATGTGTTTTAACCAGCCCTCCAGATGATTGGGATGCGTGCTAGCACTAGCGACATTTTGGGGCCGGATAATTCTTTGTCCTGGGGAGCTGTCCTGTGCATTGTAGGATGTTTAGCAGAATCCCTGGCCTTGAATCTGGATGTCAGTAGCATTGCCCCCCACCCCCAGTTGTGCCAACTGAAACTGTTTCCAGATACTGCCATGTGTCCCTAGGGGGCAAAGTCACCCCAGTGGAGTGAGAACCACCCATCTGAGGTAGTGAAGAGAGCCCCAGATGACTTTAAAAATGAATTTCACGTAGGAGTAGGAAGTTCACAAGCAGCATGATCCCCCCCTGCAATTTTTCTGAGTCACTCAGCACACCATCATGATAAGGGGCAAACTGTGAAAAACTGTTTTTTCTCTATCCCCCCGAATCACATTTCTTACACCTTCTGTAGTCAACAGCATGTCAAATGATGTGTAAAAGAGAAAGAAAGTCAGATCTCTCTCTGCCGTAGGGGGAAACCAAGGTCAGCTAGAACCACTGCATCAAGGTTTTATGGTCCTGCCCAGAGTGATGGGGTCATGCTTCTAATATTTCTCTGGGTCTCGAGCAATTAACTAACCATTTACAGGCTAAATCCATCATGGATACAGAGCCCTGTTCGGTTGACTAACATGCAGGATAAATATGTAAATTGCAGTATGATAGGTTCCTGGTAAAATGTTGTTTGGAGGAACAAAGACTGCATGACACGTAGGGCTATATTGCCTCTTTCCAGTTAATATCAAAACAACATACAAAATAAGCATCATCCCTCAGCTCAGTTCCTTTAATTTCCACTCTGTTTCCTTTCTATTTTATTTCATCAAACCGAATGTAATATAGCCTTCAAATGTCTGCTTTCACAATATACAGCTGTCCACTCAACAAGAATTCCATTTTCAGCTTTTCTGGGAAACATGATTTGGATTTAGGTGTCACAGGTTGTAACTGTCCTTGTTTCATAGAGGTGGTATTTATAGAGAGCCAATTCATTGCATGCAACAGATACTGCCCGAATCTCTTTAGAATCCCCTGCCTGTGCATGTCTCGGGAATGATGGAGTATTTGTGTGCTCGGTTATTCAAAGTGGAAGCATCTTGTTGTTTCCCAATAAAACACGCTTCTCTAAAAATTTATTAATTGAGAGTAACTGCTCCTGATAAATGAACTGATCTATGCATTTGTGAGAACTTTGTTCTCTGTTTTAAGGATAACTACATTTAGAGCTGAGAAGAGGGGATATTTATTCTTTAGAATTCATGTTGTTGGCCAATGAAAAAAAAGAGGAAAAAATACTACCTAATTCTTGGCCAAGAAACACATCAATAAATAAAATGAGCTCCTTTCCTTTAAGCAAACATTGCTAAGACGTGCGATATGTACTCGGCAAGTGCCACCAATCAGTACGGTTTGGGTCCTTGTGAATGTTATTCTTTCTGCCATTGATTGAGTTAAGAAATCTTTGGCTGGAAAGAAAATAATATTTCTGGCATATGCCTAGGAAATATTAAATTACCCAGGCAAATGAGTTTGCTTGTTTTTCGTGCAAGAAAGACTAATGGGAACCATTGCTGTCTTCATGGTAATACAGGGATCATAGGTTGCATGTATTGAAATGAAGGTGCTTCTGTTTTGTGTGCTCAACATGTATATATTTGATTTCAAGTTAATGCTCATATGTTGAAAGGGGGAGGGTGTAGCTCAGTGGTAGAGCGTGTGCTTAGCATGCTTAAGGTCCTGCATTCAATCCCCAGTACCTCCACTTAAAAAAAAAAGAAAAGCTATGTTGAAGATTAAACACCTGACAATGTGAGTGTGGGCAGCCGGATCTGATCTCGTACCAGCCTTTTCCCATTGAGTGGTGCTACTGGCCCCGTGTGCACCCCACTGAGCCCTCCGTGGTGAGCAGATTTAGGGTTTAAAATTTTTTATTTTATTTAAAAAAAATTTGGGGGTGGATTAGATATTTATTTATTTATTTATAAAATTAGACATTTATTTATAGAGGTACTGGGGATTGAACCCAGGACCTCATGCATGCTAAGCACACGCTCTACCACTGAGCTATACCCTCCCCTAACATTAGGGTTAACCCCTCCTCTGGATGGACATCCCACCTCTGCTCAGAAAACGGTCTCTCTGATGGCCAGGCAGCCTGACTGACTATAAGACTTATAAGGAATTAATTCTCTGTTTCATACCTGGCTGAGCTATTCATACAGGCAGAGATCCGTGGGGTGGGGGGCGGACCGTGCTATTTGAAATTCTGAGTTAAGGGATTTTCACAGAACCTCTTTTAACCAAACTGATTGTGGCCATCCATCTGCTCTCTGCGAAATTGTTTGGAGAGAAAAACCATCGGATTAAACCAACACGGGATTTAGCAGTCAGAAGAATCACATCTCAAACTTCGGCCCTCCCTTCCCAGCTGGGGACCTGGACAAAGTTGCTCAAACTTTTTGATCCTCCCTGTCCTCAAGCATTAAGTGAAAGTAACCATTTTGCTGCTCTATATTTCAATACTGTTGCAAGTATTGGAGACAGTAATACACCTGCAGTTATTTTGGAAGCTGTGAAAGGGCCTTTAAAATAAAAGATAATGTCATTTCTTAGTAATTGACATCATATTATCAGAATGGCTAGACCTGGAGAATGAACAGAAATATTTTTCTTAATGCAACAAAATCTAATACTGACACAAATCATGCAACTACTAATAAAAATGCTTTTCCTTTATTTAGAGGGTTTCCATACCTGTTATTTGCTCTGATTCTCACAGCCCTGTGAAAATATTAAGAGATTTTATTTGCTCTCTTTTGACTGATGAAATCAAAGGGACTCAGAGTATGTAAATTGGGGCTATAATGGTGAAATCGCAAATGAACATCTATTAAGCACCTACTTTGTGTCACCCCTGAACTGAAGATAAGTTGGTCACAATACTATGAGATACTTATTCTTACTCTCTGTTATTCTCAAATTTGAACTCATTTGCATGTTGTAAGAGGAGGGAAAATGAGAATTTTACATTAAGTAATTCTCCATGAAGTTGGCGCTTTTCTCCAAATGGAATTTCTGATTCTGCGTAGCGCATTGATTTGAGCCAACCATCTTTTTTATTTATAGCCATCCCCCAGGCATCGTGTGTGCCAGACAGAGAGGAGCACTCTGTCTATGATCGGTTCAGCCAATTAGTCTCCAGTCTTTGTCTTGGGCTCTGCTTCCATGGCCACTACTTGAGATGCCCTTAATTATAGACAGTGCTGTTTATTTGCACTGACTCTGTTTCCCTGGGAGATTTTCTAAATTTGTAGTGCTTATTTGAGGGGAGAGGGATGTGTTATTTAAAAGCCAAAAGCCATGATTTTAAAAAACATACAAGCTAAAGGAGGAGACGACCTACGACTAAAACAACCTAACTCTGTTAGGTTCCGTAACAGGTAGTAGGAAATCATTATTATAATCATAATCATAATAGTAATCATTTAAAAATAGTTGTGTTTATATCTCCTGTAAAGGAAGTCTGAAGTTTGGGAGGACAAGGCTTGGCTGGACACTGTGGTCACCACAGGACCCCTGCTCCTCCTACCTTTCATTCTGCCACTGCAGTGAAGGGCTTCCAATCTCAAGTTCACAGTTTGTTCTGAGATGGCCTGTGAGCCCACAGCACTGACCTGGGCGTTCCGGGGAGTAGGAAAAGAAGGACGGAGGGAAGAGGAAGGAAGTGCAAAAGGGATGCGTCTACCAGCTCTAAGGACATTTCAGAGTCCCACTCAGTTGTCTCACCGCAGTCTCATTGACCGGTACTTAGTCCCACAGCCTCACTAAGTTCCCAAACTGCACATGTAGTCTTCTGGCTGCGCAGACTGGCACTGAATGGAAGAAGGATTCTAATACTCGGGTGGAAAAGAAGGGGGCTAGCGGGCAGCAGCTGGCAGAATCTGTGTATACTTCCCTCCAAATCAGTAGCACTCCAAACAATTGAGATAGAATACTTGACAGGGGCCTTCTTTGCCCTGAATAATCGCCACCAAATCAATGAAAATAGTTACCTTTGGTTTGGACTTTTGGTTTATCTACTTTTGGTTTGGTTTGCTTTGAAATTTATCCAAGTCAAGGAGAGATGTAAAGTCAAAATGATGCAGGGAAACAGATGTGAAGCATGAGGAGGGCCGTGTCCCAGGCTTCGGTGGAGCCCCTGGGACGCGCCCCGCCAAGTGTGGGTCCTTGGCTTCGCGCAGGAAAGAATTCAAGAGCGAGCCACAGTTGAGTGAAGGTAGATTTATTCAGAGAGATACACTGAAAGGCAAGAGAAAGGCCACGAGGTGTGGGGGTTGGGTGCTCAGATTAAAAGTAGGTATACACTCCATAGACAGGGTGTGGGCCCTCTCCGAAGAGGGAGAGAGAGGGGCCGGCTTGAGGCGCTGTGTTGCTGGTTTTTATGGGCTTGGTGGCTTCATATGCTAATAAGTGGAAGGACCAGTCTAAGGGGAAGGGGCTGGGATTCCCAGGAAGTTGGCCATTTCCCACCCTTTGACCTTTTGTGGCTAGCCTTGGGACTGCCATGGTGCCTGGGGGTGTGTTATTCACCATGTTAATATTACAGTGGGCGTATAATGAAGCCCAAGTTCTGCTAGAAGTTAAATCTCTTCATTCTGAGCCTCAAGGCCAACTGGGGGTTGAATCTTTCACCATTTTGATGTTAATTGCTGTGGCCTTCCTTGAATGGCTGTGCCCTGCCCCCTTCCATCCTGTCTCAAAAAAAAGCGCATTAAACCCGCATCTCCCCACCTCACTCTGAATGAAGCCGAAGTCCTCATGTTGAATCATAGGCCCGACCCTCCAGAAACTGGCCTCTTACATCACCTGTTGCTCAGTCCCTTTCAGACACATTAACCTTGAACTTGCCAAGCTGGCCTCTCTACCTTAGGATCCATGAACTGGCTGCTCCCCTGGGGCGGAACATCTGCTCAGCTCTTTCCTTCTCCTTCAACTCTTTGATCAAATTTACTCTTTTCAGTAAAATCTACTGTGATATTGTGATTGATAATAATATATTTGAAGGTCCGAATACCCTTGAGAAGAGAGCGATAAAGGTATCTCTTGCTATGTTAATGAGGCCAACGTAGGAAAGCACCTAGGGCTGGGGGCTGGGGGCCCCGGGAAGCCGACCTCGTGGTTTGAGGGTTGAAACTTTCAGTCCCACCTCCCCCCACCCCCTGAGGGGCTGGAGGTTGAATCAATCGCCAATGGTCAATGAGTTAATCAATCATTCCTGTGTATTGAAGCCTCCATAAAAACCCAAACGGGTGCGGAGCGTTTCCAGGTTGGTGGATGTGGAGGTTCTGGGACAGTGCTTTGCTTAAGAAAGCTTGGAAGCCCTGTGCTCTTTCCGCAGACCTTGCTTACTGCATCTCTTCCGTCGGCCTGTTCCTGAGTTATACCCTTTTATGATAAACCGGTGATTTGGTAAATAAAATGTTTCTCTGAGCTCTGTAAGCCACTCTAGCAAATTAATCAAACCCAAAGAGGGAGACCTCCGATCTGTAGCCAGCTGGTCAACTCGGACTTGTGACTGACATCTGAAATGGGGGGGAGGATGGGCAGTCTTGGGGGACCAAGCTTGTCCCCAAACTGTGGGATCTGATGCTGTCTTTGGTTAGATAGTGTCAGGAATGGGTTCAATTGTAGAACACCCAGCTGGTGCTTGTTGAAGGGGAACCACCCACCCCCTCCCTGCCCACCATATTGGAACTGAATATCAGAATCGTTAGTCTACCCCATCCAGAGAGACTAGGAGTTTGGCCACCTTTTCTTCACAGCGTTTAGAACAGTAGAACCTCTATCCCTCAAAAAGAAACAAATAAATCATGGCACTTTCCAGTTTTTCAGATGGTGTCTGTAAACAGTTGAGGAACCTCCTTTGGTCTTACATTGCTTCTCTCATTTTATCTTTCCATGAGGTGATTTTTCTACCTGTTTAATTGTGAAAGGAGGGGAGGGGGATTTTCACAGGGTGTGGCCTTGAAAGAAAGGGCCAGTGCGGCAGCCTACATACCATGTGTTTTGACTGATAGCTATTTCCGTGTGTATAAAAATATGCTCACAGGACAACAACAGAGAAAATGTGTATTTAAATATGTAGCATCTTTATTTGTGTTTCTCGCCAACGTTTCAGACTGTTCTCACCGTAATTTCAGTTTCCATTATAAAGTCTTTTTTTTTTTTTTTTCAGATTCTGTATTCCTTGTAGCTTCCCATTGTGGATACACTCAGTGCTGTGGGGTGTTTGTGTGACTTTATTTTCCTCTTTTCCATTCTTATCTGGGTAACAAGTCTTGACATAGTTGAATAAATTCTCCCTTGTTTTCTTAGGCTGTGGCCCCACTCATTACTTTCTTACTTTTTTTCTCCATCCATTTTCCATACTACCCTTGAAATTTTGTCAAGAAATTATGTCTCTTGTATCAGTAGCCTCTACCATCCTCCAACAATTACACCATGAGACACTGTGAAATCTATCAGACTGATGTCATGTGCTTCCTAGTATCCTCTCCTCTGCTGTGTCCTCTCGTGTAGTCTACGGGGGTGACTCAGTCAGCCAAAGCCAGCGCGCAAATTGCAAAACAGGGCTTCTGTATCTGAAAAGATAACCCTAACCAGAGAGGGTCTTTATCTTTACAGAACAAATACAAATAGCTTATTTCTTACTTTAAACCTCCCATCTAAATTATTCCTCAATGAGTGGCAATTTCAACAGGTTTTCAAAAATACTTTTATATAACTTATGATGTGATACACAGATGGAGTCAGATGTTCATGTACTTTGCCCTGCATGGCATTATAATTGATGGAATAACTTCTGTTTAAAATCTGCAGCATATTCATGGCCATAAATTACTATCCTGACAACTTTTTTTTTTTATTACTAGAGACCAAGGGCAAGCGATTAAGAAACTTTGCCATAATCAGCAGAAAACAGCTCTTAGAGCTGGAAAATGCCATTGTCCCAATAGGGCACTGGTCTTCATTGTCAGTGCCCTGAACTCTTCTGTGTCTGCCATTTGAATCCCTCAGGGCCTGCATTTTAAGAAAGTATACCCAAAAAAATCCAACCCAGAAAAACCCCACCATCTCAGAAGTGGAATATCAGTTAAAAAGCCAATCCTCTTTTTAATATTAATATTCATTTTCTACTGTGAAATTGTCATAACTTTTTATGTCCGCTCATAAATGTTGAAGCAGGCCCATGATTCAGCACCATTAAATCACTTGTAAATTACCACTGATGAGGCTAAAATTGCTGCTTCTAAAAACGCACTGCTGCGAGGGCTTCCTGTAGCTGCGTGAATTACCGCCTCGAAACTGCCTTCTGAGTTGCCCAGACTGTCTGGTCAGACGTGATGAATGCTTGCTGGCCGCCGTCCTGGAGCTCCAAGTGGCGAGGCCAGGCTTCCAGCCCAGTGTGGACGTCATTATCACCGCTTTTGATTTTGACTACAGAAGGTGGAGTAGGATGTCCACAAAATGTAACTGTAAAATGTGACTCTCATTTCTTTAAAAAAAAAAAAAAAAAAACCCAAGCACGTATTTGTCGTTGTTGTTTAGAGCTGAGTAGTAGAGAAACAGGTCAATGGTGACATTGCATTTTCTTGCCCATTGTAGCATCTTGTGTTTATCTCCTGTGCTTTTTCAAAACTCACTACAGTAGATAGGACAAATTAAGCAAATAAAGGCGAGAATTAGGCCTTGGACACCGTCCAAACAGTAAGATGCTCTATTTCTTGAAAAGGAAATATACTTGTAGAACAAAGAGGCTACCAAAGGTCTGTGTTGATAACAGAATGGCCAGGTTGCTGGTTTTGCTTGGTTTGGTTTGGTTTTGGACTTGTTTTTGCTTGTTTTCATTTACTTTTGAAGTAAATATTTAAAGTATTTAATGAAAAAAATGCTCTTTTTCAAATGTTAATACTGCATAAAAAAAGCTCATGAACAAAAGCTCAGTGGACTTTCATTTTTTAGGTCCTTATTGATGAGATAAATGTATCATATTCAGATGCTATTAAAGATTAATTTAATCCCCCACAAAATGCCCTTTTTGATGTCTTCTTAAAAGCAGCAAATTCTTCCCTGGTAATTCTGAGGAAGTGGTCCTTGACTTTGTTGGTGGGACCTAAAGGGTAATAATAGGGCCATGAGTTCCTCAGTTAGTCGGTCATCCCTCAGAATTAGTTCTGAATGACTTAGAAGTCAAGAACTGTCAGGCAGATTACAGGAAGTTGGGTTTCCCAGTAGGTACAGTTCAGCACAATATCCTTTCATTCATTTCATTCATTTTTTTAGAATCACATTTAAAGCACCTTTATGTGCCAGAATGAAGTAAAAATAGAACTTTACTTTTGAAGTTTAGGTGTAACATCATCTGAAAATTCAGCAGAATTTTGGTTTCTGGTATAGAACAAGCACTTCTCTGATCCACATGGGTTTTGGTTTTATTGTGCAACAGTGAACCTCTGACTTTTTTATCCCCCTCTGACTTTTACTATAATGTTGCACAGTTCCTCAAGCCAACATATTAACATACTAAACCAGTAGACTGCTATTCAAATTTTACCCCTCTGGATTATGAAGAATTGGGATTGATACATTTGCTACTTGGAAAATACAGCTGAAATCAATATGGCATAGGAATTCTTTGGTTGTGAACAGATTTGTACTTGTTCAGGAAAGTTTAAAAAAAAAAAAAAGCAGAAGGTGATCTTCATTATATCTTAGAATGTTCCAAATGTACAGTAGCATTGGCTTAACTAAAAGTTGGGTTTTGGATGCATATGCTTTTTTTTTTTTAATTATTTTTATTTCTTTATTTTGGGGGGGTGGTAATTAGGTTTATTTATTTATACTGATGGAGGTACGGGGGGTTGAACCCAAGACCTTGTGCATGCTAAGTGTGCACTCTACCACGGAGCTATACCCTCCCCCCCGACCAGATGCATATGTTTCTGTGTGAATATTAACCTTTTAGACAAGTTGTACTTAAATGTGAATCAATCAACAGGCATCTCTTGTCTGTAACATTTCAGTGATGTACCCGTATGCTTTGATTTTTCATAATACAGACCTTGGAGAATTGGAATAATAAACTTTTAAGAAAGGTTACCTTGGAAACATCCAAGGACATATTCCTTTTCTCTAATCTTTACAAGACTTTTACTCGTTTTATTATCTCTTCTAAAAGTCATGTGCACATGGAAGACAATGAGATTTCTGGAAGGACTCCACAGTACTGTAAAATTCCACAGTGCAATTAAGAATAATCACATGATCATGGACTGTAGAGAATTAAATGTCAAAGAATGGCTAGAGGGTGATTTTGCAAAGTAAAATGACCTTAGGATGATCAAGACCAGTTCTGCCAACATAGGTTTACAACAAAGAGAGAAGCAAGCCCGCGTAAGGAGTTATTTTCTAGACATGTATGTGAGGGTTTCTAAGCGAATGTAGATGTTGAGCTTTGCTGCAGGTTATTGGGGACATATTCTTATCCATCACTCTTGAGTTGATCCATCCAGCTCAAAGGGAAACCTCCTTTTTTTTCAGAGACAGTAAGATTTGTAGGATTTGGAGTTAAGATGCCAGGTTTTTGTATCTGCTCTGCCCATTGGACTAAACTTGAAGAAGCCACAGTTCCTTCATCTTTTCAGTAAAGTATCACTAATACCTACCAATCTCATAGAGTTGATGTAAGGCCATAGGAGAAGTTGATGAAGTGAAAACTATAAATTCTGTAACACCACATACATTGTCTTATTATTTAACAATATCTACAAAGTCATTCGTGGAAATAGGGGTAAAATTTATTTCATGGAATTACGCAAGGCCACGGTGGGTTCACTTCAATAGCCTTCAGTTGTTCATAGGTTGAATGCAGCCCTTACTCTGTGCAAACTATTGTGTCTTGTGCTGTACACGTGGTAGAATTATCTCAGCCCTTCCTCCCAGAACCCAGCAAATGAAGAACGACATTTGTAAGGCTGAGAGAGGTTAAATAACTTGTGTAAGTCAGACCAGCTTAGATGGGAGAGGTATGTTTCCAACCTGGGCTGTCTGACTCCAAAACTTAAATGCTTAACTAGTACTCATACTACCAACTCTCACCACGTACGAGAGATCTTTTTATTGTATAACTTCTAGTAAACCTTTTTGCATGCAAGATGCATGTCTGCTTGATCTTTGAAGCCCTGTAACTGTCATCTTTGGTGAAATTCTGCCATTGTAACAAACAACCCCCAAAGTCTCACAAACTTATAGTAACAAAGGTTGTTTCTCACTCTCATCCAAGCCATTGTGGACCACCTATGGCTTGCTACCATGCCACGTTCATTTTGGGAATTGAAAAAAAGAAGGAAGGTAGAACCACCTGATGATGCTTACTTACCATTTTTTTCTAGAAAGTCTTCTCTCACTTCCACTCATACTTTATTGACCAAAGCAAGCCATTTGTCCAAGTCTGACTCCAATGGGGTAAGGAGACAAATTTGCCCATAGAGAAGGATAATGAATAAAATGTTCCAAACCACCTCCCCGCTTTTGTAGATAATAGATGGTCTGTTTATAAATGAATGAGTAAATGTAAGGAAGAATCAATAGAAGGAAATACAAAACAATGTAGCCCTATCGGCCATCAAATTTGAACCAGGTGATTGTTTCCACAGAGAGCAAGAGAACAGAATGGATGTCATACACATTTTTATTCTTTCCTGTAGAAACTTCAATACTGAACCTTTGGGGAATTTATGGACTCTGCTCTGGTTGAGATACTTATATTTGACCATGGGATTAGTAACTCCTCATTACCAACTTTATACAGTTACAGATGCCTTAATGCCGTTAGGGAAAGTAGTCAAATATTTGCCCACTTTCCATCTTTCTGTCATTCAATAAACCTAAATAGACAGAGATGCTCTCTTAAAGTGGAGTTTACTCAGTCCACTGTCACATCTAGGTTTCATTGAGTGAAGCATTTCATTGAAACTTTTTATTTAAGTATATGTCTATCAAAATCAAATTGAAATTAAGATCACATCTAAGAGTTATCAGAGGCAGAGTAATATATTTTTTTCTACTGCTATTACTGTGCGCTGTGAGAGGGTAGGCAGAGTCAAACCCCAAAACACTCTCTATCCGTGATGAACAGGCAAAAATTGAAGTCTAAGAATTTGATGAACTGAGTAAGAGATCAGAGAAGCCATTAAGAGGCTTCTCTTTTCTCGAGACTGTCATCTTGTTTTGAGCAAGGATGCCCCCTATTGTCAGTGTTCACTGAATCCTGAGAGTGTATATAGACCAGATCTTGGCAGAATTTTCTAGAAGGACTGCTTGAGGAGCACACGGCCTGCCATCAGCTCGGAGACTCTTTCACCAACAGCATTTTACCTGCCAGCACTCTCCCTAGTCTGTAGCCCTTTGAGCGCAAATACGTTCCTTTACCATACTTTTTTTCTTTAAATGATGATTATGAGACACAGAATATAAAGATGATGCAATTTATTCTAATACTAGAATAAAGCCAGGCCAGGAACTTGCTGCTTTATTTGAATTGCATCTTCTAGTAAGCATCCGTTTCTGCGAGGGCAGCACAGCCACTGTACGAGGGCCACATTTTATCATGTGTGCTTCCTTCGTTGACTTCTGTCACCAGACATGGAGCGGTGCCTGTGTTCAAGGTGAGGGTGTGAGGGCAGGTGGTTTCTTGGGGAGGTGATTCCAGGAAGCAGGAGTGAGGAAGTGGGAAAAATGAGAAAAGCAAAACAGAAGAGAGCGTAGGTTAGCCACGTGGGTATCTGGGGCTCAAAGCCACTGGCAAATTTATAAAAAATCATGTAGAACAGAGATCAGCCAACTATATCCTAGGGGTCAACCCTGGCCTATTTTTATAAATAAAGCTTTATTGGCACACAGCCATGCTCCATTGTTGCCATATTCACTCTGGCTGCTTTTGTGCTACAGTGGCAGAGGTGAATACTTGCAACAGAGACCATGCAGCCGAAAATACCTAAAAGTGCCTAAAAAAAAAATCTGGCTCAGTACTGAAAAAGTTGACTTACCCCTGGCCTAGAACTTCCCTCAGACTTGGCCTTCTGAAGGATGAAAGTTGGACTGTTGATTCACTGACCCCTACCCACAGGTGTTTACCCCAGCAGCACCTGGACTGCATCTAAGCAACTTAAAAGAAAACTCTGAGACAGAAAAGTCAGAGGCCATTCAAACAGGACCCTTGAAGTCAGACCACCCGCAGACATCGATGTGTCCCCCTAGAGTCACATGACAAGTACAGGCTGGCCAACAGGGAGGCGTCACAAGCAGCTGCTGCGGTAATGTTAGCCTGCAAGGGTTAGCGTCTTCTCACCCACCATTAGTTCTTTTTCTTTGATCAGCAAGAAAGCTTAGCTGTGGTCCCTTTTAACATCATCTAGAAAGTTCTAGTTATCCCAGATATTTCAATTTCAAGTTAAGGGTGTGTGTGTGTGTGTGTGTGTGTGTGTGTGTGTGTGTGTGTGTGTGTATACGTACGTGTACCCTAGACTAGGGTACACCTGTGCCCTAGACTACTGACAATTTGATCCAGTAGAAACCTCTATTCATAGGCACAGACTGTGGGACAGCGCTGAGTGGGGGGGGGGGCCTCCAACCAATGTCTTCTAAATAATGTGTGCCCCTGACAGCAAGGGCGAGCTTTGTGGAGCTGAATGTCTCCGGAAAGAATAATTTGCTGTTTGATGTTACTTTAGATGCTCATTATCAGTAATGATGTGCAAAACGGTTAACTATTTCCATAATCTAATTAAGAGACATTTTGGAATTGAATTGTATAAGAATGACAGGTGTGTTAGGAGCTACAGAGCTGCCCTGGGGCTAAAAATAGAAGTGGTCGTTTTGAGTAGAGGAAACAATGGGCCAAAGTGAAAAGAGAAGATGAAATTCAGGAAATGGCCCTCCCTCCTTTAACATGACCCCCCATGAGCATCGCCAGCCAATGACCTGTTCAGCACGGCCTCTCTGCAGGGAGTAGCCACTTACTTCACTACTTGTACTGCTGATTTCCCAGTAGTTAGAGGGTACTTTGAATCTATATGGACAGCATTTCCTTGAAGTGATTGCCTCTGAAAAATAGGAGCCAGAACCTGAGGCATGCGTAGGGTTAGAAGGTCGCTGTCCCATACTCCAACTTTCTGAAGTGTTCTAACTTTCCTTCATCCACCAACTCAAGTGGCTGAGCAAAGGAATAGCAAACTGTGACTGATGGAGAAAAATGATATAATCCCAAGCTAGGAAGCATTTCTACTATGAGAATCGATGATTTGAAGGGAAGGGTGTAGGAAGATGGTCCCTGATTGTATTTTGCTTTATGGGTCACTGTCCTGACGGCTGCCTGGCTCCCAGCTCAGCCATAATGATGGCTGAATGTCTTGGTGACACACAACAAAAGGGAGGGTAGATTTTATGGTAAAATGGTCAAGAAGGAAGACTTCCCAAACCCTAAAATGAATGTCCCATTCCGCTGCTTAGAAAACACCCGGCTTTTCACTGCCCGCTGTGCCTCAAAACAAATCCTTCGTTGGATTTTGGTTACATTTTATAAGTTTAAGTGAATCATCTTTGATACTGCACTTCTGATATTTGAAGACCTAAATTTTAATAAGCATCTGCTTGGGAGACTTGCAAGCTTCAAGGTGAAGTGAAGGGCTCAAGGTGGCAATGAACGCAGTGCCTAGAATGCGTGATGATTGCAAGTTGTCGAGAGCAAGCCGAATAAGGAAAGTGATATTTAACGTAAAGAACAACTTCTGACCACAAGTCATTCTGGCCACATCTATTTCAAAATACAAAAAGCGCACAGAGTATGGAGATCTTTGGCTGTTAGATGGAGACCCTGGGTACCACACCTGGGTTGAGCCAGCAACTTTCCTGCCCTCATGCTTTTTCTGGAGAAAGGCCAGTCTACCTTTGCATTTTCTCCCTGAAAGCTATCTAGAAGAGACTTTGAAATTAGATTCTTTGTGGGATTTTGTGACTTTTTATTTCCAAATGAGATGGCAGTCCAGGTTGGAAGAGGTGGATGCCTAGGGATTTATCAATATAAATCTCATTCATAGAAAAAGTGGAGAATTGAGAATGAGAGTTTAGTTCTTTTTCTGAGACTAAGGCTTTTTGGTTTGTGTTCTCAGAAATGCCTGCGAGACTAAATGGAAACAAACTTCTATCAGGAGAAACCAGCAGTAGTCTTTTTCCCAGTGTTATTTTTGATAAGGCTCATACTTTGACATCGTGTGATTAGAGACTCTTTTGTCTCCCCATTGCAGCCGTGCTCTTCACTCAGCAGGCCTGGCTGAGATCTTCTGATTTTTCTTTTTGATTTCCATCTCTCCCAGAAGTTTTCTTCCTGTGATCTGTTCTTACTCCTCTCTTCTGTGATCTCTGAAAACGCGTTGGGTTCTTTAGAACTTAACAAGAGTCAAAAGAACTTGCATTTTTGAATGCCTGCAGTCTTCAAATCACAGTGGAAGAAAGCGAGGAAAGAGCCAGAACCTCGTTAGTGCTGGACAGAGAACACAGACTTTGCACCATGCTTAAGGGAATGTACAGTGCGTGCTAAATCAACGTGCAGAGCTGTTTCGTTCTTCCTGAAACAATAGCCAGGACAGGAATGGCTGGGGTTAAGCGAGAGATGATTATGTTGGCATTTTGGGAACAGTAGGATGCATTTAAGGAACATTGAAATGTTTTTTTTTAATAAATGATGTATTTGAACCAACTCATTTTTAGAGAGTTCTAGTTAGCTCCATCTCCTCTCTGTTCCTGTATTTGTCCCCCCAAATGATGAGAATTATGTGTATGCGTGTGTGTGTGTGTTGCTATAGAAACTTTCATGTGTGACTGCTACTCGGGTGCATGCTTGATTACTCAGAAATACTAATTATACAGCTCTAAGGTAATTGGAAATGTCAGTATGCAGACTTCTAGGTTTACCATTGTGATGTTCTGGAGAAGATTAAAAAGCAGTTTGTATACATAGACCTTGGCCAGTTCAAGTAACTATGAGAGTTTTACCTCCAACACATGCCCCGTCGTACCAGGCTAACTCGTCCTGTGCAATCTAGCTTGTTAATCAAGTTTCCAACATGGTATCCCTTCAGCTCCAGACTGCACTTCATCTCAGGCTGAAAGAGTCGAAGAATGACACTCGCAGCCCTTTGGTGAAGTATTGGAGTGTGTGGTGTCTACTGAAAAGAGTGTTTGTTTCCTGACAATTGCTCCTTCACATTTTGGTAGCAAGACTACTCTGACTGGCTTTTTTTTTAACGGAGGTACTGGGGATCGAACCCAGGACCTCACGCATGCTAAGTATGCACTCTATCACTGAGCTATATACCCACCCCATCCCCCAATTGATATTTTAACTGCCTATCCTTGTTGGACAAGCCTCAGTGCTGGGAAATTGTTAAAATCTTATGGCTTCGTTCTCACATAATGGTCCACGGCTCGAATGTGCCCGGTCCGGTGTATCAAAATAGTTGAAGATAAAATTCTAGTTTATGAGCCGTCAGGAAAAATTATCTGTTTACTTTTAAGAAATGGAAAGTGCATGTTGACTTTCAGCCAAAAAAATATAGCACTACTGTCTTTTAATTAAGATGACACTTCACTTATTTTCATGCAACGTTAAGTTAATTTGTTCCAATTTAATGCAAACAAGGGAGAAGGGAATCCACGCATGCTAGTCTCTGCATGCTAGTCTCTGCAACATCCTTTCCATGGGTAATGTCTAGAGGAGGGATTTGATTTTACACTGAGTGAAGGGTTTAAATCGACATTAAATCTGAGCTATCAAAAAAAAAATAGAAAAATTTTGAATTTACTTTTGTACTAAAATACTAAAAAAGCACTCATGTACTTTTCCCATTTCTTCATGAAAATGTTCATTTGTGTAACAAGTGACAATGAAATCTGAAATTGAATGTTCAAAGTGAAATGAGTGGAGATGTGAATCAGCGCATGAGGAAGAGTTAGTGAGTTTTGGTGAGCTAGTCAGAAATCGCATTTACTAGACTGAGCCCCCACGTGTCATGTTTGCTTTGGGGATGTGTATGAATTTCATCTCAGTGGATTGAGTGAATCGAAGGAGCATTTGCCTCACTTCATTTTCAGCAAATGTGTGTAAATTTTTTGTTAGGAATAAATAAATGGTTTGGATCCAGCTGTATCTACTTGAGATGGTATCAAAGTGCTAGAACAAATTATGCTTTTAGAAAGGAAGTATTTTTGAACAGAACACAAAAGGGATATTGTGCAGAGGCAGCAAAAATGAACAGCACGATTGCATAAAGTGGAGATGGAACAAAGGAACGTGTAGGGAGGTGTCATATCGCAAGCTGATGTTCGTATCATTATGACTGCGCTGAAGGGAGGTTTAGGTTGCCTGACACTCAGAACTTATTGTGTGTTTATATTCAGACCCTGTAGAGAAGCAGGGCGATGGGAGTTTGGCAGAAAGGAAACTGTTCATTTCGGTGAAGTTATTTAACTTTCAGAAACACCTCATCTGCTGTGGTGCATGCATGGCTTGAGGTTTACAGGTGATAGACGTGCCGAAAACGGTACCCAAGTGAAAAGAATGTTCCAGTCATATCATCACTCCCGTACCATGGGATCCCAAGCACGAGTCACCCTGATACCCTGGACCAGGCAGCTATCTATTCTTTTACTCCCCTGACAGCCATACAGAAATTTATGGAGATGTAATGGAAGAGAATCTGAAAAAATATGTATACATATATATGTTTAAAAAAATTTCATGTTATTCCAGATCATCACAAATTCAGATGAAGCATTGCTGATATTTTTTAAATGTCTTCTCTTCTAAGCTTAATACACTCAGTGGTTCATTCCTGCTTCCTGTTTCTCTTCTGATTGGCCAGAAATGGAACAGCTGGTCCTTCATGTGCGATCTAAACTCTTTAGAATTTTCAGATTTTTCTGTTGTATAACATATGCTGTTGTATCATATTACTACATGATACCGTTGTAGTTGGTTAGTGATACTTAGCAAAACCTTTAATGTGTAGACAATAAAAAATTACCACATTTTCCACTTCAAAAATATTTATGGAGAGCTGTGCATAGAGAACAAAACGTCCTGATAGCACTCGTTGACCTTATAAGGAAAAGTGCGCTATAGATAGGGGTTTGCCTCTGCTGGCTTCACACTACCTGTACGGGACACATTGCATCTGAGTGTCGTCATATCTGAGTCCTTTAATATTTGGCACATCCAGATGAAAGACTGCAGCCGGAACTGGGAAGAGCAATGCCTTCCTTGATTCCTTAAGAAAATGTCAATTTTGAAACTGATTATGTAAAAGCACGATTCTTTTCTACTTTGAAATTAAAATTGAGTTATGTCATTCGTTTAGAATGATGTGGACATTGGGTACCGTGTTCCATTCCTAAAATTTTGGTCGTCTCTGAATAAGTATAGCTTAACAGTTTGCATATTAGGAATGAACATAGATTTACTTTTCCTTTCTTCCAGCCTTCCTTTTCCTGCTTGCTGCTGCTGCTGCTGCTGCTGCTGCTCCTCCTTCTCCTCCTCTTCCTCTTCCTCCTCCTCCTTCTTTTTCTTCTTCATCTTCATCTTCTTCCTCTTCTTCTTCTTCCTCCTCCTTCTCTTCTTCTTCTTCTCTTTTCTTCTTTTTCTTCTTCTTCTTTTTTTTTTTCTAATTTTCTTGGCAAACTCTCCAGGAGAAAAATTTTATTCTCAGAGGTCAAGATTTTTCAGGTTGGGGTAGACTGGCTTTTATAATCACCCTCTTGAAGCTGAGCACTGGCAAGTACTCAAGATGAAACAAGGTGATGAGTATTTCAAAGGCAACCTTAAAGTAAGCTAATGAGGAGAAGAAAAAAGTCTTTGAAGTTATTTCAAATAAATTATCCATAGCTGGCTTATAATTGGATCCCCTATGCAGAGAAATATGAAGTCATCTATTAGGTAAAAATACCTGAAAACGTCTCACCTGTTACTGGGATTCTTTCTCTCAGATAGTTGACATGAAATAATGGCAACACTGTTGCACCTAGAAACACAAACTTAGAGACAAACTATCAGCCCTTGAACCTGGGATCAGCCAGGTCATCGTCTCTGAATTGGAAATGCTCATTTACCCTCCTTGGTCTGATGGTTGGGAGATGGAATGACAGGTGTGAAACACTTTTTAAAGGGAAATCTGTGATCTGAGATACCAATATTAAAAATATCGGTGCTAGATGTTTACTCTATAGCAAGATACCATTACTGTGAAATCCAATAAGGAGCCAATTACGGTGCAGCCACAATTAAAACCAGTGTATCATTGAGAATAAAACCTTCTCTTCATGGCTGTTTAATGACCAGTAAAAATCATTATCTCTGAGAAGGCGATTCTTAGGCTTTCTGTGTAAACATAATTGTGGTAACATCTATATATTCTTTTAGTGGTTTCCCCCCATGTAATAACCATCTAACTAATGATCAATATGCTTTTTTAAAAATAAATAGTTTCAACCGAAGGGCTCGTGTTCACGAGGACTTAAGACCCGGTTCTTACCTCAGTATTACCCATCCATTCAATTGCAGCTACATAGGGGAAAAAATGGGCTTTTCATTGATATTATTGATTCATATTTTTCTTTCAGCAAAAAGGATTGAATGGCCTGAAGTCTTTGTGGTTAGGCTCATGCATATTAAATATGAATTAATTACATCTGTGACTGAACATGAACACGGCATCTTAATCCTAACATTGTTATGCCAGTTTGTGTTTATCTCCATTATAATAAAAGCAAGGGGATAGAGAATTGTCTCCAAAATTTCTTTAGGAAAGTATAACTGTATTTTCTTGAGACCCAGTATGAGAAGATCAAGCTGTGTTAATAAGGGCAACCATTCAGATATCCCTCCCTGAAGCTGTTAAATGTATCTTCTGTGTCTGTCACATTAGATCTTCCTCATCAAAATGTTTTGGTAGCTCCTGTTTCTACTGAGAACAAATGCAGAAAGCTAGCTATAGGCTTCTAAGCCCTTCATCGGTTATCCCTCTCATGTGTGTGCATACATTTCATCCATCCATGAAAGTATCAAGTAGTTGCCGAGCATCTACTGTGTTCTCCTAGATACGTTCAGAGACCCGAGTTCAAGGCCTCCTTCTCCTGTTCATATTTTCTTCATGGAAACTGTTCTCCTGTACTTCCCATTAAAGAAGCTGCTATTCTCCCAGTTTAAGGCACTTACGTCTGCACGTGAACCTTCACAAACCTTCTGAACTTTTTTTCCCATGGTTCCATGGGTAGAAAGATTCTTCAGGACACAAATGAATCTGACCTTCCCGGCTGTGGAAAGAGCTTAGCAAAACTAGCCTTGTCAGTGCCTGAGTAGGAGCCTCTCTCTGTAACAAATGATATTCCCCCCTAAGGAAAGATGCTCAGGGATTAAGAAACACAAAGCCTGCTCTCAAGGAGTTTATGACTAATGGAGCAAGGATAAATACAGTGAGAAACAAACACATCATACATACTCTCAACGGACATCTGAAGTGAAACTGATACAGTTTGAAAGAACTTCAGTGAAGCACAAGGGTGGCATCTGTCATAAAGTTAGGTGACTGGATAGCGGGGACCCATCAGAGAAGACTTAGTAGAGGAGTGCCGCTGCAGGCAGGGATTGGAATGGTCAGGGAAAGGGCATATTGGATGTGGCAGTTCCTAAAGCACAGGGGACAGCTGAAGAAAAGTCCAAAACACAAATGAGCAGCAGATTTGCTTGGCTAGTCTTTGGGCCAGGGAGCAAGAGTTCTGAGGATGCTGACTTCACGGTGCTCAGCGTTATCCTTTCATTCACAATAGTGCTCATCCTTTATTGGCCATCGCTGGAAGCTGGGGAGGTTATAGGCAGCAGTGCCCATTGTTCCGGACTCAGTGCTGTGATCTCATTGACTGCCAAGGTGGTTAACCCTGAGGGGAGGGAAGGACGCCGATCTCGGCACTTGGCATTCATCATTCTCATTTAATTCACCCACAGCGAAAGGGGAAGGGATTTTTCACTTTGCAACAAGAAACTGAAGCTTAAGTACATGCCAGAAACAGAGCCCAGACTCAACCTCTGGACTTTCTGACTCCCAACCCTCTCTGTCCACTTTTCGGTGCCTTCTCTCTGGCAGGGTTTCTCAGTCTTGGCACACTTGGCCCGGTTGGCTGGACCACTCTTTGTATCGGGCACTGACCTGTGCACTGCAGGGTGTTTAGCAGTGCCTCTGGCCTCTCTACCCACTAGATCCAAGTAGCAGCCCCCTACACAACCTGTGACAACCAAAGCTGTCTCCAGAAATTGCTAAATGTTACCTGGGTGGAGGTGGCCTGGGAACTTAACTAGGGAAGCAAAACCATCCCTAGTTAAGAACCAGTGCTCTAGAGTATTGTAAGGGTTTTGAAAATTTTTTATGTAAAAAATTCCAGTTTTAGCCACACTGAAAAGTGCCCAAGAGAACCTGGAAACCAGTGTGAAAGCAAAGTTTGTACAGTTCAAAATTCTGAAGACAATCACCCAGCTTTTTGCCCCAAACCAAATTATTGTAACTTGAAAGTGCTCTTAAAAGAAGACTCGTTGCAAGTAAAATATCCGACGTGAGACCAGCAGGGAGCCTGAGAACTCAAGTCAGGGAGCAAAAGCCACGCACAGGCCCATCCTGGGGTCGTCTTCACAGAACCGAAGAAGCTGCAGCTTGAGTCATAAATTATTTGTAAGTCCCTCCATGCGGGAAGTGTAAGCAGACCTGCTGGGCAGGCATCAGTCTTTTCAACTGGATTGTTTCCAGCTGTCTCACTGAATACCGAGGCGAATTCTGAAGACTGAAAGCTCCTTGAGATTAGGGACCATGTGTTAAACGCAGTGGGGTCATTACAAAGCCCAGCTCATCATTAGCAGTAAATGCGTTGGTGCTGCAGTCATTTGTTGACAGGTATTTATTCATGCTCTCACCTACAGGCGTAATATTACAAGGGGTGTATCTGTTCCTGTTCAACATTATGATTGTTTGATTAGTTATCCACAAATGTTTTTGATTCTGTTTTCACGGTAACAGAGAAAACAGAGTTTGTCAAGTATTAAGGTTTAGACAAAATCATCAGGAAGGTAGTTGCCTCAACTCTAGAATGTTGCCCGAATCTAGCCCAACTCCTGCTACATAGAATTTGCCACATATGGTAACAACAGTGGACCGAAATCTAAGGGTCTGGCCCCGTCACTCCAATCACACCTAAAACATACGCAGTCTGGTATTTCCGCCCTTGGTAATGGATAAAATCTGTGGCTTGAACCACAAACTTTATAAACTGTTAGGAGCAGATTTTTAATATGAAAATACCTCATTAAACTTGTGACTTGACTGTGTTCCCACTAATCAGCCAAGGGTAATTAGAAAAGGATGGTTATACTGCTTCAGAATGTAGACCTCGAATATATGACATCATTTCTTAAGCCTGAGTCTGCTTTTAGCCGTATCTCAGAGCGCTCATTTGCAGAGTAGCTGTGTGTTAGGATTCGTTTCATCCGCTTGGCTACAGAGTTCACCAAAATACTGGCCTTGGGCTTTCTTTGGCTTAGAATGCCGGCAGGGGACCTGTGTTTAAAAGGGCTTAAGTTTATGCAATTCTTTCTTGCAGATAACCTGCTCATATCTAATTATTGAGCTGTTACATCTTTCAGGGGATACTGCCCTTGTAGATAATTCCAGGGGAGGCTGGATGACAAGATAATTAGACCAGTAGGGAAGCAAGATTTCTTCTTTCTCCTTCTCTCTTAAAGATTATATGGAAACTTTTCATATTTACACATCGCCTTTTTTACCGCCTTGTTAATAATTACTGCACATCTCTTATTTATAGTAGCACAATGTATAACCTTCTTTATATGAACTCATGTGTGTGCATAAGGGGCATTGTTTATAGATTAAAAGGGCCAAAAAGGATCTTCAGGGACTTGGAGGGTTTTCTTTGTTTTTCCTATCTCCAAGCAGAATCGGAAAGAACTACACATTTGCATTCCCAGCAGAATGCTGAAATAGTTCCTGCCCTAGGGAATCCCCTGAAAAATTGAAGCTCTCAACAGCCTGTGGCAGGGTAGGGACAGGTGGCCCGGGCAAGAGTCCCCAGGCTCTTGGCTTCCCCCGTGCCCTTGGCAACACCTGGCCCAGAGAGAATGTGCTGGCAATACCCTCATGCCTCCTGGGGACATGCATTTCAAGTTTAAAACAAAATGATGTGCATGGCTTGTCCCTTGGCTGCCATCTCCTGCTCGCAGGAAGGACGTCTCCAGTAGGCCAAGGTACTGGTTTCCATGCAGGGAGCGTTCCAAGGGCAGGCGCTCTCAGAGGATCGCAGGCAGGCCCTACAGAACATGGGTGAAAAGTGGGCGAGAGGCAGAGAAGGGAGGAGGTGGTAATCCTTTTCTTTACTATGTCAAGACAGAAGCAGTTTAAAAAAACAACAACAAAGTGTAGACTCAGGATATGAATTAGCCAAACCTGGGTTGAAATACTGGCTCCATCCACTTAGTAGTTAGATGACTCTGGGCATTTGTGAAACGGGGTTAGGAACGGCCTTATAGGGTGTTTAGACCACTGAGTATAAAAATTCTTGTTAAGTGCTTTTCAAAAATAACAAAAGCTTAGACTGAGAAGTGTCAAGACCTAGCTTATGAAGCTAATTTGGAGACAACTCGCTTGGTCCTGCCTTGACCTTTTTCAGCGTCACTTGCCCCATTGGTCACAACGGGGAAGGGAAGGAGAAAGTTTTGGCTGGAAACTCTTTCAGTTATAAAATGATCAAATGCTATCGAAGAAATCTAAGTAAAACTGTTACTAATATAGGAGTGGAACAAGTAAACAGTTGCGCAGCTCTCCAAGGAAAGCATATGAAACACAGAGCAAAATTAAAACTAAAACAAACTAAATTTATGTTTCTTCCACCTTGTGCCTCTACAACATGAGAGAGCAACAGATTTTAAACTACATCTATGAGAAGAAATTAAGTCTTGAGATGAGTCACCCTTTTGTTGAGAATGAAAATTAAGGATAAGGCTCAGAGGGAAAAAAATGGAAGAAATAAAATATAAGAATCTGGACCTGCTGTGACATAAATGAGTGATGGTCTGTTCCCATTTCCTTTTTAAAAAAAATTTAGGTAAAATAGAATATAACATATAAGTTTCATGTGTACAGCATTATAGTTTTAATTTGAATTCTGTATACATCACAAAGTGATCACCACTAAGCATCTGGTTACTGTCTATCACCAGACATTTTACCCCCTTCTCTGGTAGCCATCAATCTCTTCTCTGAATCTTTCAGTTTGTTTTTGTTTTGTTTGTGTGTTTTGAGTGAAATCGTATGGTATTTGTCATTCTCTGTCTGACCTATTTCATTCAGCATAATACCTTCAAGGTCCAACCATGTTGTCACAAATGGCAAGATTTCATTCTTTTTCATGTAGTATTTTTTTTAGTAGTACTTCATTCTACACATAAACCACCTCTTCTTTATCCATCAGTGGACAGATTATTTCAGTATCTTGGCTGTTATAAATAGTGCTGCAATGAACATAGGGGTGTATATATCTTTTCATATTAGTGTTTTCATATTCTTTGAATAGATACCCAGAAGTGGAATAGCTGGATCATACAGTAGATCTATTCTTAATTTTTTGAGGAGTCTCCATATTGTTTTCCATGGTGGCTGCACTAATTTACATTTCCACCAACAATGTACATGGGTTCCTTTTTCACCACATCCTTGCTAACACTTGTTATTTCTTAACTTTTTGGTACTAGCCATTCTGACAGGAGTGAGGTGATATCTCATAGTGGCTTTAACTTGGATTTGCAGAGTAATTAGTGATGTTGAATGTCTTTTCACCTGCCTATTGGCCGTCTGTATGTCTTTGGAAAAATGTCTATACAGATCCCGTGCTCACTTTTTGATTTGGTTATTTGGTTTTTTCATGTTGAGTTGAATGAGTTCTTTATATATTTTGGTTATTAGTTCCTTATTGGATATGATTTGCAAATTTCTTCTCTCATTTAGTAGATTACCTTTTCATTTTCTTTGCTATGCAGAAGCTTTTTAGCTTTACATAGTTTTTTTGTTTTTGTTTTTGTTTTTGTTTTTGTTTTTTTGGCCTTTGTTTCTCTTGCCTTTGGAGTCAGATCCACGAAACCATTGCTAGGACCAGTGTCAAGGAGGTAATATTTTCTTCTAGGGTGTCTATGGTTTCAGGTCTTACATTTAAGTCTTCAGTCCATATTGAGTTGATTTTTGTGTGTGATGTAAGATAATGGTCTAGTTTCATTCTTTTGCATATAGCTGTTCAGTTTTCCTCTGCACCATTTATTGAAGAAACTGTTCTTTCTCATACATTGTATGTTTTGGGCTCCTTTGTTATAAATTAATTGTCTGTATATGTGTGGGTTTTTTTCTGGACTCTCAATTCTGTTCCATTGAGCTGTTTGTCTGTTTTTATACCAGTACCATACTGTTTGGATTACTGTACCTTTGTAGTACAGTTTGAAATCAGGGAATGTGATACCTCCAGCTTTGTTCTTCTTTCTTAAGATTTCTTTGGCTATTCAGGATCTTTTGTGGTTCCATACAAATTTTAGAACTATTTGTTCTAAATAGAACTATAGTTCTATGAAAAATGCCACTGTAATTTTGATAGGGCTTGCATTGAATCTATAGGTTGCTCTGGTAGTATGGTATTCCTGGTTCTTTAAGGCTCAGAATGCAGCTGTTTTACCTCCTCGTGTCTCTACTAGGAAATGGGTCCCTCCTTTGCAGAGTTTAGGGGAGATTGATGAGGTAATGTCTGCATAGTGGCTTAAGATTCTTGGGTGAGGTCCCCTTTGCAAGTGCACATTTTCATCATCATGACTGTTTGTGCCTCTCTGAAATACTGCCAAAGAGAACAAGAGGAGCCAGCCAGGAAGATAAATTTCTTAAGGCAAGAGATGAAAAAGAATTGGAACGAAGGGTGAGATTAAAAAAAAAAAAAAATTTTTTTTTTAAGAGAAAAGCAATTGCAAGAAAGAAATTAGAACAATTATATAAACAGAGATTGGCTTTAAGGACACATGGCCAAAATCCCAGACTCAGAGGAGGGCAAGGAATGGTAGGAAAAAAAAAAACACAACAAAAGCCTTTGAGAGTTAGAATATCAAATTCTCCAAGGGTGATCAGAGAGGTTCCAGAATAGAAGTTTTAAGCAGGCTACATTAAAAAAGGAGACGAAGAGATGAAAAAGATAAAGCAGAATTTTCAGTAGGCCTTTGCATTTTTGACTCCTCTACCTCCTAGAAAAGATATTTTTAGCCGTAAGATATTGGATAGCACTGGGAGAGAAATACACATGAAATATAATAGAATATAAATAGTAATTATGGATTTTGCAGCCTACTAAAGAAGTTTATTATGTTTCTTGTATGCAATGCCTCTTTGTTTCCAACTCATTCCCCTGTGCTCTGAACACGGCTACTTTCAGCTTGCTCCTTCTTTTCACTAAAATGAGAGTGGCCTATAGCAGGTTGTCTTGTGTGTCATGATTGATGGCTGGTATCCTTCCTGTGAGTAAAGTAAATGGTCTTAATGACTTCAGAAGCCCACATTGGAAACATTTATCACAGCAGTGAAGCTAATAGAGACTTTGAACCTGCAAGTGATAACGAATTGGACAACAAACATATGTTTGCTCTGAGACTTTTTAAAAACTTTGTTTTGATGTGGGTGTTTTCATTAAATAAACTTAGCAGTTGATCAGCTACGCACTTGCTTGTTATAGGTATATATTCATGTTCTGTTTTTCTACAGGAAGTATCTTAGGATCACAGAACGGGTGATCTGGGGATCCTGATACAGTGTTACGGAGTTAGACGGTCAACTCAGGTAGCAATACCCAATACTTTGTGGGGAATCTTGCTTGCCTGCTCCCTACTATCTGGAGGAGAGAGAAGAGGGGTGTATCCCTGGGAGCAGCCATTTCTGGATACTGGCTTCTTTGGGAGCTTCTCAGTGGTGTGGCATGTGGGGAATTTACACAGCTACTGTAGGGAGCTTGCCAGCCCGGCTGTAAGCAGCTCTTCCACACCCCTCACTCTCCCACCTGCGCCCCCACGGCCCTGCCCTTGACCTCTCCCCTCCGAGGCAAGGAGGATCTGCATTTGTACCTGATTAAAGCAGAGTCCAGTTTAGTCGAATACTTACCCTCCCACATCAAGGCTTACCTATAAAACTCTTTAAGTATTTTTAGCTTACCATTTGTTGAATTGATAATGACTTTTTTTGGATAATGACTTTGAAGGTAATAGTACGGAGTCCTCTGGAAGATAACAAGGAAAATATAAGACATCTTTTCAAAAGACCTAAAACTCTGATGAGGAAGAAGAGACTCATTTACATATCCATGTTAGATATTTGCATTCACTGAAACCTGGAGGGCTGGTGGAGACCAACTGGTTTAACTCCCACAGTAATCGTGGCCCAGGGGCTGCAGCGCTTGTCTCTTGATTCTTAATGTAGTTCTTGTGTTCATTCAGCAAACACGTGAGTGCCTACTGTGCCTAAGTTATGGATATAATACTGAACAAGACTTCAGGTTCCCTGCTTCAAGCAGCTGACAGAGCCCAGAACATATAGACAAGTTATATTTTGCTTAACACAATATATCCAAAGTAATATTTTTCAATATGTGATCAATTCTTAAAAATTCTTAATGAAACATTTTATTTTACTTTTTCCTAAGTCTTTGAAATCTGGTGTGGTTTTCACACTTATAGCACATCTCAATTCAGACTCTCCACAATTCCAGTGTTCAGTAGCTATCTGTGGTGTGAGTGGTCACCATATTGGACAGAGCAAGTGGATAGAATGTTTCTTAGAGGATGAACCCTTAAGCCAGAAGGATAAGAAGTCAGTCGGGAGGATGAATAGAGATGGGAGAGTTGGCGAAGGCTTCTAGGCTTGAGGGGCCAGAAAGCTTAGGCACTCAAAGATGAGAAAAGGCACGTATATTTCCGGAAATGCATGGAATTCATTGTAGCCTCTCTTCCAAATTTATAGGGATTTGGAAGTTAGGCACAGGAGCTGGTTTGAGAGAATGAACGTGAATTCACTTTTGGATGTGCTGAATTTGAGTGGTCTGTGGACGACCAAGTGGAGGTGTGAGATGGTAATAACTATAGGAATTCAGAGATGTCACTGTGGACCATGGAATTTCTTTCACTGGTCGAATGATAGTAAAGGAATGAAATGCTGAGCTTCAGAACATACAGTGAACAAATATGGTAGTTTGGAAAGGATTTTGACTTAGTCTCCTTTCCAGAGGCGATGACAGAAGGTGTATATTTTTATTCTGTTCTTAAAAATTGATGAACATAAAGCAGGAACTTTTAGAAGAAAGAACAAAGTTAATTGCTTACAAAATGCAATTACTGCCTTTCCTTCCTGCTGGGTCCTTGGAGCCCAGCTAAGACTGTAAAATACCAGATGAATGGGGCTGTAGGAGCAGAAGGAGAAATACACAGCCCATAAACCGGCGTGCCAGTGACTGTGCTTCTGGGCTGTTTGCATTGGAAAGGGCACGGACTGTGCTCTTTATCTCCGCTATGGCTTGGAAGTAAAGATTCACCAAGGATTGCTAGTGCTAATATCATGTATTTTATGGCTGCAATTCATTATGGAGCCTCTTGTAAAATCCCTGTCAAACAAAATGGCTGTAAGAGCCACTTTTTGTTTTGCTGCCAAAAGGACCATTTGGTTTCTGCTAATTTGGTTACAGGTATAATCAGATGTTTGCTTATTTCTCTTGATAATTTCACCGTCCTAAATATCACAGCATCAGTGGTGCCCTAGAAAAACTCCAGAGTTCAATTTCATTCAACTCAATTCACTGAGCTCCACACTTAGGCAAATCCTTATACTGGTGGTCCATCACTTACTCGGCTTTAAGGAGGTTTGGAACGTCTGAGAGAACTGTATCCCTGTAGGACACAGGTTCGGTTATGCCATAAACTAAATGATGTCACCTGGACTTGTGCAATTGGGTGGCACTGGAGATCTCCCTCTCTCTCTCTCTCTCCCCCCACCCCTGCCCTCCATCTAGAGTGGACTGTAATACAGGATGCAATTAAAGTGACATCAGGAAGTTACTCAGGTTCTCATTACTCTAGAGCAGAGGTTGGCAAACTGTTTCTGTAAATATCCAGATAGTAAATATCTTAGACTTTGCAGGCCATATGGTCTCTGTCACACTACTCAACTCCACCATTTTCACACAAAAGCAGCCATCAACTATACTTAACTCAACGGGCATGGCCATATTCCAATTGAATTTTATTTACAAAACAGGCAGTGGGCCAAGCCCACTGAGGTGGGGAATAGAGGGAGGAGACAGCATTGCTGGATGTGAGAGTCAAGCCTTTGTGAAGGTAGTGGCATGAGAAACAATGCTATGAGGATGTGTAATATTTCTGCAGGGATGTATATTTTCAATCTAGTTTATTCTTGGTTGCTTCCAACATACATTACATGTAAGTTTCCTGTCATTAGCTTTTGTACATGTTCCTTGAGAACTGAGACCAGGTGATCATACTGCGTTCTTAAGAGAGTTTTGGTGAGTTACCAGGTACGATATATGCTCAATAAATCCCCTTGGAAGGACGTAGGGTAGGGGCTTCAAGGAAGGTGTCCCAGAGCTTTTCAACTCTGCTCTGCTAAAGAACCAATACCTTAGCCAAAGATTAGGGCCAAGCCATGACCTGTGTACTTTGTCTAGGATGGTGGATACTGATAGGGCTTCTAAGATACACACTTACCCCAGAATCCGACCCAGAGAAGGGAACCCTTTGATTCTAGACCGTAAGGGAGGCTCTGTGCTCATGTTGGAAGGAAATGAATTCTAGTTCCATTTAATGGAGATGATCATGGATGTGACTGTGAACATTTGTCAGGGGACAAACTTTGTTTTGTTTTCCTCATTTAAATCACTTCTCATCGACCCTTTTGCCCTGATCTGGGTCTCCCCAGGTCCGTATCAGGTAAGGAGTTGGGTGCTGACTTCCATCCTGGCAAATGCCTGCCAATCTGGTCTCAGTGACCTCACAGACACCTGTCAACTGCCATCCATCTGGGAGCCCCAGGTTGAAACCTCCAGCAATGATAGTTTTAGAAGCAGGTTAAGGCTTGCTGCTCAAAGTGTGCTCCTTGGGCCAGCAGCATCTGGACCACTTGGAGCTCATTAGAAATGCAGAATTTTGAGCCCCACCCTAGGCTTGCTGAATCAGAACCCATATTTTAACAAGATGCCCGGCTAATTCATCGGCATCTGAACGTTGGAGAAGCCAGGTGGTAAGAGGCACTTTTTATTATGAAAGGTTTTCAGAATTTTTCTAATAAATGCATCATTTAGTTGCTAAAACCCTTTTTCTGGAAATAGTAATGGTTAGAGTGTTTCTTTTCACTGTCAGAGGAACAGATTTTTAGAACTTGTCTAATAAAAACTTTGCATGTCCTACCTAGTTATAATATAGATCTCTGCCACTTGCAAGTCTGCACACTTTGTAAAGAAATGTCTTCCTTGCTGTGGAAGTAATTACTGCAGGATGTAGAAATATTGAGAGCTTATTGTCTTCCCAGTGTTTTCAGCTCATTTCTTTTCTATGCCACATCGTGGGAAATACATGATGGTTTTTGTCCCACTTTATAAAATGAGCATGTTTGGAAGTCAAAATGTAGCAGAGCTTACTCGTGGCCATTACTTAGGTTAGGACAAGGAATTTCTGGATCTTAGTGTTCAGCGACAACATGCCTATCTTTGGAGCAGACAGAATGAAAAATTTGGATGAACTCCAGGTAGAAGTTCGGAAGATGGATAAAAACTAATTGTCATGATAAATATTTTTATCAAAATTGTTACGGAAATGTGAGGGAAGAATTGAGATGAAAATTATCAAAGAGTATGGGTTTTCTCTTCCGCCAGCAGTGTGAGGCGGACTCCACCCTGTAGAGATGTTCTAAAGACATAAACCATAATTCTGTTTCCCCATAAGGAACAAGGAGGTCTGATGCTCAGGTTTTCAGCCTACACTTGGCATCACCTCCTCTCTGTTTTTTATTAGATTGTTTTCCTTATGTTTATTAGATCAGATTAGACAAGGGCAGGGGCTTATCTTCTTTATCTGTCACAGTTGTACCCAGAGAATGGTGCCAAACAAAAAGGTTTTCAAATGAACAAAACACAGATAAATAAGAGGAGGGTGATATTGGCTGGAAAGCATGTGTAAATTGGTTTTCGTTACTACCTGAAAGCTCCCATGTTATCTTTAGAGTATGTTTTCTCCTTACGATCTTCACAGCTGTTTAAAGACACCCCCCCCCCCCACCAAAATGTAGTAGGAGGCCCTGAGTGACAGATCTCTCTTTTCAAGTGTATACTTTCATGTCCTATGAGGTTTCTTGTCCTCTCTAGTCTTACACGTTTTGGATGACCTTGGAGATGTGCGTACATTGAAAAATCTGGGGAAATCACAGATTCCCCTTTGATATCTAGGCAGAAAGTATTAGGAAATTTAATTTCTGCACTTACCATCATGTACACATTTGTTGCTTCTATATTAATAGTTTAGGAAAATGAAGAGTGAGGAATTAAGAGTTGTGATGGGGTGAGGTGATGGTCATGTGAATGCAGGAACAAAACCATGAATCTCTGTGTTAAATGAGTCTAAATAAAAAGCCACCAGAAATCTTGCGAGAATTAGGTAAAATTAAAGTACACGAAGTTGATGTGCTTTGTTGATGTTATAAATAACCCATTAAAAATATCACCAAAGCTGTCTAACTCTGGGGAAGGAAACCAGACAACACACCTTAGCATGCAGGTGTATTTAGGTGTGCCTCACTGTGCTGTAACTCTCCGTCTTACCTTGTTAAGGATGTCAGCAGGTGTACTACGAACACCTGCTCTTTAGGGATTATAAATCAGCAGTAAAGAAAGAAGTCTCCAGCAGACACTAAAATAGCAAACCAAACTCAAGCATAATTTCCACTGAAAACAGGCACACTTTTGTTTGGAAAACAAATGGCTGTTGGTGGTTTTAAAAATGTGAATCAGGCTAAAACATCTTAGAACATCACATTTGAAAACCCTACAAAAATCAGCTCACAAACCATTTGTATAAGACCTCCAAAATCCTGATTTGAATTTTAGAAAGCAGCCACTGTGGCAAGTTTTCCCACTGCGATTTTTGACTGCTTACATACTACGTATTTGAAACATCACTCATCCAGATAGTGGCCCTATTTCTAAAACAAGATCAATGGTTCAGAGATTTGAAACTCCCCATAAATATTCAGGTATGTGATGAATGAGCTATAATGTTCTACTTTGGGGTCAAAGGCTGTGGAAAATAGGAATCTTGTTCACCTCGCTTGAGTGGTGAACTGTTACCTCGGTGGAAAAACAGTTTTGTGGAATTTGTGGCTCTGGGTTTCTTCCAGTCCTTTTAAAGATTATGGCCTTTGAGAAAGAGACTGGTTTAGTTGATGAAGGTGAACATTTTGGAGCTTGAAGGGACCTCAGAAATCATATCATCCTGCCGCTTCATTCTATGGAGAAGAACATTGAGGGACAGAAATAAAAATGACTTTTCCAAGATGCCTCTGTAAGTCAGGGGTCAGCAAACTATGGCCAGTGGGCCAAATGCAGATTTTTTTGTTGCTAATAAGGTTTTCTTTTTTTGTTTGTTTTTATTTTGTTTTAAGCACCTTTGTTGTGGTGTAATTCCTGTACAGTAAACTACACAGATTTCAGATGCACAATTTGATGAATTTTGATAGCTGGATACACCTATGAAACCACCACCACAGTCAGGACAGCTAACATCTCCATCAGTTATGAAGTTTTCTTGGAACACAGCCGCGCTCGTTAGTTTGCACATCGTCCATGGCTACTTCAGATACAGCAGTAGAGATGACTAAATGCAACAAAGCCCAAATGACCCTCAAAACTGAAAACATTACCTGGCTCATCCCTGCTATAAATGATAGACTTGGGTTTACTTATATACTTATTTTTCAGAGGAGGTGCTGGGGATTGAACTCAGGTCCTCGTGCATGCTAAGCACGTGCTCTACCATTTGAGCTATACCTTCCCCCCGGACATGGTGGACTCAGAACGTAGTCTCCTGCCCTCCAGGCCATTGTCATTCTATATACTTTTTCACTCTTAGTTCACAAAGGGTGCATATCTAGTCATATAACTTTCTTTTTCTCTCTTTTCACTTTCTTCCTTCTATAATCTCTTTCCTTGTATTCCTGCTGGTACCTAATTGAGGATCATTTTTAAGTCATGTTTGATTATCTCACTCAAATTAAAAAAAAAACTTAATGAGAGATTGCTATTAGATATACTTTTAACATAGGATTCTAAAAATCATTAAGCAAGGCTAAGAAGATTAAGAAACTACAGTCCAGACAGGCAGATACTTTCTATGTTAATCCGGACAAATTTAAAAATGATCAAATTATATGTGCATGTCCCCAATGGTGAAAATATAATTCTCACAATGGATAGCTAACTTAGAAAATGTTTGAGTTTTTTATATGTGGTTCCTGAGGACGTTCACTGGGAAGCCACGTGGACTTGGCTAAGCTTGGTCAGTAGCAATAATAGGTTATGATTCATCTGTAGATAAGTCAGATATGAGAGTGAATGCTGCTTCTCAAATGGATGAGTGTTCACGAAAGTGTTTTCACAACATATTTGAAAATTAGATGAGGCCATTTGGCAGATGCAGCCAATGCTGGGTTTCATTAATGCCGTAAGCATTATTAAGTTCCATGACATGATGCATTTGGTGGGTCCTGAGAGCATATTCAGGTTCCAGATAACGCTCAGAGCCAAAGACTGGGCTCTAGATGAGACAGGAAAAGTAGCTAACGGTCAGTATAGATGAAATAGTTGTCCGTGTGGACTAAATGGAGAGGTGTCAGGAAGAATTCCCTGTCTCCTTGATGCCTGAATTTCCCAGTATGGGACTCCTACCTGAGGAGTTTCAAATGAAAGTTCAGGGTTCAGAGCAAAGCCCAGAGCCTGGACCATGTCTGGGTTGGGGGAGCCATGATGCCTCCTTCTTTAACAATCTTACCACCAGCCCCGTGAGGGCAAGTGCCCTATCTGTTAGTCACAGCTCTAGCCCTGCGCAATGACTGGCACGGAAATCCTTAGTAAAATGTTTTGAAAGGGCAATTGAATGAATGAATGTAGTGAAGAGAGAGAGTCCTCAGACTACATGATAGCCCAGCGAGTAAGCACCGTGGGCTGTAGGGTTGCTACATCATATACAAGGCCACCCAGAGCCTTGCAAAAAGGAGTTGATGCTCAATGAAGGCTTGTTGATTGACCTCAAAGGCTGCTCTGTGTAGAGGCTTGGCTTGTCCAGTGCCCTGTGTGTCCATTCTGAATCCTCTCTTAAAGCTGATTGGCCAGTCTTCCCTCCGGTCATCAGCTAAACCAAGCTGTACTGTCTTGTCAGGAGATTCATATGCCCCCTCAGATCCTTTCTGGGGAGAAACAGGTCAGGTAAGTGCCTGGCATTCTCCAGCAAATGCGAACAGTCTAGTCTGGCTGTGCCTGGGCTCCTGGCACATCAAGACATCATTGAGAGACTTTCTAGCTGGGCTAGAATGTTCTTTGATGTCCGAACCCTGGCCCTGGTGTCTGTTGTGCATCCGTGCCTCTCCCCCTAGCCCATCCTGCTGTCTCACCCTGACAGCCAGACAGTGGGGGGCTCTCATTCCTGACTGGCCCGTTCCCTCATCCTCAGTTCTAGCACCCTTTTTGTTCTTCCTTCCGGTTGCTGATAAGTTATTAATTTATATTTCCATCTTGAACTCTGTCCTTTGAAAACTCCTGGGAGTCCTTGGGGCCCTGTCCCAACTGTTGACAATTATGGTCCTTGCATAAAAGAGTCTCATAACTTGCGTGTCAGCTCAGTTAGCAAACAGTTTCTGTTGCACAGCTACGTTGCCAGGTACTGTGTGAATTCCTGGGGTCGCTTTTGAATAGACTCTTTGGTGTGATTTATAAAAAGTAGTCATTATTGCTGGGATTTGAAGGAAGTTGGCATCATTTTGGGGAAGAGTGTGGGGAAGGTAATTAGATTTATTTATTAAATGGAGGTATTGCGGATTGAACCTAGGACCCCGTGTGGTAAAGCACGTGCCCTCCCACTGAGCTACACCCTCCCTCTCGCCCCTGGCGTCATCTTTTTTCGAGTCTTAAATTTATGATAACTTTGCACCCTTGAAACATGATTGAATAAAGAGACAGGATAACTAAGTGCAAAGCATAAAGCTTGACTGGATACTGAATCAACCCCCCCCTAAAACTTATTAATGAACATTATTAGGGTAACTGGGGACATTTGAATATAGACTATATATTAGATAATATTGTATCAATATTAAATTTGAGTGCAGTATAGTATTGTAGTTTTAAAGGAAGGTATCCTTTTCCTTAAGAGAGAGATGGTGCAGAATTTAGGGGCGAAGTGTCCCAATGTCTATTACTTACTATAAATGGTTCAAATAAACATTTTACACATGTAAACAGAGACAAAGGGATTGGATAAAGGAGCAAAGGGAGAGGGGATAAAACCACTGTTGCAAAATACTAATAATTGATAAAGCTAGGTCAGTGTTGTTCAACCTCCACACTGTTGACATTTGGGGCCAAATCATTCTTTGTTGCAGGGCCGTCCTGTGCGCTGTGGGGTGTTCAGTGGCGGCCCTGGCCTCTACCCACTAGATGCCAGTAGCACACCACCACCCCCAGATGTGACAACCAAAACTGTCTCCAGTCGGTGCCAAATGTCCACTGGGGGGCAAAATCGCCCTTTGTTCAGGACCATTGCTCTAGGGGAAGTGTACGAGGGTGACTGTGGTACTCAACGTTTCTATGTGATTGAAAGTTTATAGAATGAGAAGTCGGGGAAAGAGAGTCCTGGTTGGGACTGTGAGCTTGTCATCACTGAAGAACTATTTCCAGCTAAGGGAACCTTGAACTGGAAAAATGAAGATGACCTTATATCAAGGAAACTGATCTAGGCTTGACAATGTAGCATTACTAAAGTTTAGTCTTAAACTCTGTGATTTTGATCTGGGGCGTCTGAATCACAGTTTGGTCTTCACAAAAACAGGAGGCTTTCAGGAATGCCAAGGCAGCAAGTTCCTGTTGTGTGTGGTGTTGCCTTCTGGGCTGTAGGGTCTGTCTGTTGAAATCCCGGACCCGCCTAGTCATTGTCATATGGCTCCTTTTGGAGGATGCTCTGAAGTTGACTGCTATTCATTCATTCGTTCATTTGTTTGTTCAATCAAATGCTATTATAAAACAGTTTCCATGGGCCAAATATTATACTCAATGCTGATGTAAAAAGTGGTTGTGGGTTTGGATCCAGTTAAGTAATTTGGGCTTCTTGGCCATTGCTGAACTCAGAGGTGAGGATTGGAGGCCCGTGAGTCCCACGTCTGTACGTTTTGACCATGCAGAGACATAGATCCACCCAGCCATTCAATAACAGAGGGTAATATTAAGAGGTTATATTATTGCTTCCATGTCTTTGTGTTCCCCCTCCAAAGCAATGATAAAATTCCCATTTCTGTACAGTTTTGTAGCCCTTAGTAAACCAAGTCTAACAGAGCAACTCAGTTAACAAACGTGTATGTTGCACACATACCGTTGCCAAGTACGGTGTGGATTCCAGGGGTCTAAAGATGAAGGAGATGCACCCGTGTCCTAAGGAAATCACAGTTGGCCAGGCGATGTAACAGACAAGTAACAGATCATTCCAATTCAAGGTGGCAAGGCCAATGAGGAGAGTTCAAGTTGCAATGACTATATGAACAAATAAGTGTTCACTGAGCATCAGCGAAGTGCAGCATGTCGAATTTTGTCAGATGCTATTAATTCTCAAGAGCTTACAATCTAGGAAGATATGTATTCACACAGTCATTGGCAATTATACAAGGCAGATGCTCCCCCAGTGATGGAAACAGTGGCTTCCCAGGAGTTTAGGGCAGCGAGGTCATCATTTCAAGGCAGGGATATTCAGGGACTGCTTTCTGCAGTGGTAGCATTTGATAGGCGTTTTGGAGGATGCATCAAATTTGGACAGATATGGAGAGGTATCGGCAGCCGGGGTCGGGGGAAGAGGAATGTTTCAGCCGGAGGGAATAGCATGAACCAAGATCTGGAGATGTGAACGTGGGAAACGTGTGTTCAGGGAATATGGATGACTCAGTTGAAAAGGAGCAGCATGTTCTTAGAAAACATTAGTTGGATCTATGCTAGAAATGAAGATCAGGGCCAGGTGATGCCGGGGGGGTGGGGAGGAGGATTTTGTTTGTTTGTTTCTGTGTTGATGGCTTTGATTTTTGTTGTCTGTTTCGTTCGCTGCAGTGTTTCAGGCACCTGGAACAGCATGTGGTACGTACCAGCTCCTCAGTCAGCGTGTGTTCTGTGTGTTAAGATGGGCGGGGTTTAAACACAATTCACATCGTCCTCGCAACTATCCAACAAGATGGTTAGTATTCTCCTCAGCTTTCAGGAGGTAAAGTGGCTGTTTTGAGGAGAATGAGGAACCTGCTCAAATTCTGATGCTCCGAGGTGGAGCCAGGGTTCAGCGCAGCTGCGTGTCAATCTAGACTCCATGGTTGGGCCTTATTTCTGCTTTATTCCTCCCTGGCTTTTACACAAATGGTAGCAGGCTGTGCGCCTTTCTGCACCCTGTCTTTATTGTTTTATTCACTTCAGGATCTTTCCAGATCTGTACACAAACAAATTTCTCATTCTTTTTGTTTTTATAACAGCTTCACGTGTCCCACCATGTTTGCACCATAGTTTATTTCAGAGAGAGAGACTGCTAAATTGCCCTCCCTGGGGGAATGCTGAAATGCTCTCTGAATGACGTGTGATCATACCTCTTTTTCTACAACCGCACTCACACCATCGAGGACCACCTCTCTCCAGTCTTCTGTGAATCCACCAGAAATCTATAGGGAATCCTATCCCTTTCTCAGTTTCTTTTCTTTAAAATAAAATCTTAATTACAAAAGTAATACTTGTACATTACAGGAAATAGAGAGAAATGAAGGCAGACCCACAAGACAACAAAACGCGTCAATCTCACAGGCCAGAGATAGCCACTGTGGGTCTGTCTTTCCCGACTATTTTCTTCTGCCTATGTGCACAGATTTCTTTTTACAAACTAGATCATATTGTATATACTTTTTTTGTAACCAATTTTGTTCATTTAACTCTCCTATGATCTCCAACTTTGGTTAAACGGCTAATTGGTGTCCATTGTCAGATGAACTGTTATGGCTGCAGTTGACCCTTCTTGTTAAGCCATTGTGAAATTTAAAAAGGAATAACCCATGAAAGTGTTAATAACAGTAGTTACTAAACAGATATTACCTCCCTCCTCTCCTAACACCCACTCTTACCTTCTTGAATGCCCAGAGCTATGGTTTTAATGCCTAAGATTCTGAGCCAGGACCATCATGTAGCTGGGATTCCTTTGAGTGCAGTTCACAGTGAACATTACTATGTGCTTACGCTAGCCTGAGCAGCAGAGGTAGAAAGATGAAGACATGGCCCTGGCCTCACGGGGTGTGCACCCAGCGTAGCGTATCCACTTGGCACCATGTGCTTACCTGGGAGCTACAACTACAGACCGAGTGAAAGGGGCTGACTGTTCCCGCGTTTGGCTCTGTAACAGCTCCAGCTCCCCCAGCATCCTCGGCCAGCCCGGCCAGCCTGCATCTGTCTTCTCCTGTACAATACAGGGCTAATTACAGTTGTCCTCCCAGATTCACAGAGTCACAGAATTCAGTAAGCCCGTAGATGCAAATGCATTTTGCAAAAATGCAAAGTTCAATTCGAGGCAGAGCTGTAACTGACTTTAATGGCCACCCTGTGTGCAACATTTGGGGACTCTAGATATGTGGCCTCAAACTCTTAGAATGTCTTGGGTCTGTCACTGGATTGTTTACACAGTGAGGCTCAAGTTTATATGTGCAAATTTTTGGAAGGAGAACCAGTTAGCCTGGACTTAATTCTCCTGGTAATCTCTCCCCATTAGGAAACAAATAATTCAACAAGCTGGTGAGAAGTTTGCAGTGAAACCCAGGGATGTTTAATCACACAGTTAGTTTTTTTGTGTGGGTTGGTAAATTATGCAACTAAGCGATGAAAATAATCAGAAAAATGTTTAAATTTGGGTATGAAGATATACATCCAAATGTCTTTTACCGTAGTTAAACTCTTGATTAATAATACATTTCTGCTGGACTAAAATGATTTTATAATGAATGTATTTTTGAGTTTCTGCTTTTACGAGGCTTGGTATTCATATTTAAAGGAGTTTTGAATTGCCTGCTTCTTCCTGTTTACTGTATTTCCCTGTCCTCCTTACGGTAACAGAAGTGACATCGTAAAAGTAGTTGGGAGGGTGAGTCTTCTGTGTGCATGGCCGTGATGTTATCTCGTCCTATCAACATAGCTCTCTTTATGTGCACCTGCATTAAAGCTGCTAATAAGGGGCCATAGGGTGGGAAGCTGTTACCTCATATGAGATTGAGATGCTGTGACTACTGTAGTGAATCCTGATTGAACGAAGAGGCTTAGTTCTGAGTCGGGAGACAACACACCTAATTCAGAAAGTATGTGTCGCCAGCCTTCTGAACTGGCACCAGAAGGCTTGGAGGGTCAGTCAGTTCCTCACTGATCCATGGGATGAGAAACTGCAGGGCAGGACCCCCTCCTGCCCCAGTGGAGCCCACCTAGTTGGTCATAAAAGGAACAAGGCTGCCAGCACATTTGGAGCTTTTCAGATTCATCCAGAGCCATCTTTTGTTCATTTTTTCTCCCTCATTTTCTGCTTCCTTTACCTTAACCCACATGGCACGTCAGCTATGAAGGTCATCTGTTGGCACGCTGTTTGAAGTTAGGAGTTCTCTAGGTTTTCAGGTACTGTCACCCCGCCACCGTTTAGAGCAAAATAAATGAGAAAGTGCTTTACATCCTATAACACTGTATTTAACGCTGTATCACTTGGGTTATTCTGAAAAGAATCTTTGTGAGTCCAAAGAGATAAGGATGGTCAATATCTAGGTCACTTTTTATTTTACTGGATTTGTATTGAGTTGTTCCATCAGGGATGACTAACTGAATAGCTGTGGCTTAGGTTTTTCCCTATCAGAAATGGACCTGAAAATTAATTTCCCAACACCAAGTTCAAAGGATACAGCTTGATCCTGGCCACTGGTCCTAAATATTATGAGGTACATAGGCAGCCCCGTAAGTTGAAGTCACACTTCATTATGGCACCGTGCAAGTAATATGGGATTTGGAGCAGGAAACCTCAGGGCTCAGTCCTGGACACTCTTCTGTCTAGTTGCATAACACCAGCAGGAGCTTTGCATTGGGTGAGCTTGGGTGGACTCTGCCCTCCCCCCACTTCCATCCCCAGTACAATCTGTAACACACGATGCTGGCCGAAACCCGCGGCCTCCCGACTACATGCCTATTTCCCGCCCTCGAAGGAAAGCTGGTGCCTCCACCCAACGTTGGGCAAGTTATACACTCTCTGCACCTCAATATCTTCCTTTTTTAAATGGAAACATTAATGCTTTAGCAGATATTCTGTCACCTGTGGAAGCAGGTTTGTGACTATCACAAGAAATTAGGTATGGAGAAAGGCTATTGACACTATTAGGTCAAGTACAAAAGTTATTTCCATTACTGTTACGTCTGCCACTTCTAACACCACATACCATTTGCTGAGACTGTTCTAAATGAGTCAAGCATCGCAGGGATAACATTTATCTGCGTAACATCACGTGAGCTGGATGTTGCTATTTGCAATTCACATGGACAACTACAACCCAGAAAGGCTAAGTCATTCACCCAAAGCCAGGAAGCTATTAAGCGGCTATGTGAACGCTGATGCAAAGGTACATTCTCGCTGATGTAAAGATGCATTTGACTTAGTATTAATTGGGCTTTAAGTGGAAACATTGAGAAGGCTTTTTCCCCTAACTAAAGTGTACCGAGGACCCACATGTGCCAAGGACTGTGTTAAGAACTGTGCCGTCATTACTTTGTTTATTCTTGACAACAACTCTGTGAGCCCAGCAGGGGCACACTCGCCATTTGGGCTGGATCATTCTCTGTGCTGGGCTGTCCTGTGCACTGTAGGGTGTTCAGCAGCAGCCCCGACCTTTACCGACTAGATGCCAGAAGCACCCCTCCCCCCGTTGTGACTCCCCAAAACGTCTCCAGATATTGCCACGTGTCTCAGGGGCAAGATCACCCCTGAGTGCAAATTATTGAGTGAGACGAATTCTGTTTTCCTGGTGATGAAAATAAGACAGACTCATAGACTTAGAGAACAAACTGATGGTTACCAAACGGGAAAGGAGGGGAGAGGTAAATTAGGAGTATGGGATTAACAGATGCACACCACTATATATAAAATAGATAAACAACAAGGACCTACTATAGAGCACAGGGAACTATATTCAATATCATGTAATAACTATAATGGAACAGAATCTGAAGCCATACAGTTAAAACTAACACAATATTATAAATTAACTGTAGTTTAATGAAGTTTAAAAAAAAAAAGATACAGAGAAGAGTTCAGGGTCTCAAAGCTAGTAAGTGGCAGAATTTGAAATCTGTCTGACTTGAGACTTTAGAACCAGACCTCATTCCTTCTCCCCTACAGCATCCCTTTTGTCTGATACTGAGGTGTGTTTCTAAGGAAACTGAGGTTGCAGTCTGCAGGTGGTTTCCAAGAAACCGCCTTCTCCTAGGGCAGATTTGCTATCAAGATTTGGTCCAGGGCTTAGAGGCATGTACACAGGAAGCGACCATGGGTGGCTTCCACCAGTGGTCTCAACACGAACAGTTCTGCAGTTTTGCCTGGACCGTTCATTGCTGCTCTCACTTCTTAGGAAGTGTGAGGATCTTTTTTGTCCAGGACAGTTTCCATCCGGTGCACATAATAGATGGGTGAAACACAAAGTCGCAAACCAGTTCAGTCAGTCGTGGGGAGTTTCTGGAGTGACTGAAATAGCCCTGCCAATGTAGGTCGCTATTTTTAAGGCTGAGCTAAGTGTTTGAAAGTGGTTCACACAGCCATGATCTCAGGTTGAAGTCACAGAATATCAGAGTTGCAAGGAATCTCAAGGTCTGGCCTGAGCCAGCTGGAAATTGCCCTTCAGCCTCATGGATCACACACAGAGCTGGGATGGTGGTGCCTGGTAAAAGCGTTCTGATATTTTCTTCTACTTCTGCTGAAATCATCTACGTCTGACCTTAGAGGAAGGTGTCACTGGCTTGCTTCAGCCCCTTCCTGCCTTGTTCTTGCCAGACTGGAAAAAAAAAAATAGGTGACTGAGCCTTTTACCCTTTTGCTGTTTCGAGAATGGATGAAACCATTGATACTTGCATAACCGGCCAAAGTCCTATATTCTCTTTGCGGGGACACAGAGATTTATTTAGCAGAGAATTTATAGCACATCCTAGGCTATGTGCTGGGCAGCATACTGAGACCTTTACAAACTGCATTTAGTATTTTCCCAAAGATTTGGTCCCATTTCTGTCATTTTACAGAGGAGTAGCTGGGACTGAGGGGTTCAGAGAGGTTGACTAGCTTGCTCAAGATTATGGAAAGTCAGAGGCAGAGCCTGGATTAAAGAGTCTGATTCTAACTCAGTGGCTAAAATGTGGGCACCAGTATTACCGGGAGGCTGGTTAAACACAAATTGCTGGGTCAGTCCCATCCCCAGAATTTTGGTTTAGGAGGTCTGGCGTAGCGCCCAAGAATCTGCATTTCTAACAGAGTCCTGCATGATGCTCTTGCTGCTGCTACTGCTGGTCCAGGGACCACTCGGTGAACCTCCTGCTCCAGTGCATGTGCTTTTGACCGCCACACCCTGCTGCTTCTATCTAGTCAGCTGGAAAAGACGGTAGAATTACCTTCAGCAGTGGGCGGCCACCTTAGGGTACAAAGTACCGATGCCTGGGCCTCGTCCCCAGATATCCTGACTCACGTGGCCTGGCCTTGGTCCCAGGCATCAGTCATTACCAAATTCTCCCATGTGACTGCATTGTGTGGCAAGACTTCACATTGGAAGCCTCTGATGTAGGCAGTACTTAGGAAAACTTTAATGCCTAAATAAATCACCTGGGGATGTTGATAACATGCAGATTTCACATGTCCCACAAACACCCGGGAGAAATGCATGCTGCTGGACTTCAGCCCAAACTGTCCGTAGCAAGCACTTGTATTTCCCAAAGCCCATGGTTGCCGGGTAAAATACAGGATGCCCAGTTCAATTGGAATTTCTGAGAAACAGCAATAATGGGGAGTAAGGCATAGCTTAGCATGCACGAGGTTCTGGGTTCAATCCCCAGTACCTCTGTTAAATAAAGACAGAAATAAAACCTAACCACCCCCCCAAATGTTTAAAAACCCAGCAAATAATTTTTTTAATGCAAATATATCCCGAATGTTGCATGGGACGTATTTTACCTTACCCTGAATTAACTGAATGAGTGTTTTTGGCTTTTTCCAGTATGAGCATGTGATTGGGTGTTTTATGACAAAAGGCTTTATTTGAAAACATCTTTCTGAACTGTTGTTTGCTGCCTCCTGAACATACTGTCCGGGGCAGAATGTAGTTTATAATAAAATTCAGGCTGCCTCTAGCTCATTATTGTATCACTGTATTTTGCTTGTAAATTATATTAGGAAGCCTACAGCTTTCTTTTAGTGATTTAGACTTCAAGGGGAAAGAAAGATTGAAAGAAAAGACAAAAGGAAAGAAAACGGTTGGTTGTTTAATAAGTTAGCCCCCTCTGGGAAAGGTGAACATTCTGAGATGGTACATAATTTCGTAATTCCGGATAAATTGTTGCATTCTCAACACAGGCCTCCTTTCACTTGCAGAAGTGTCCTTTGCGTCACCTCTTTCTGTACGATTGCTTTTGCAAAACTTGTTAACAACAGGATATACCGTGTTTATACCTCAAAGGGCTTATATTCTTGGTCCCACCTCAGAAAGCCTTCCAAACGCGTTCTCTGCTGCTGTGGAGAAACTGGCGGGCTCTTTGTAGACCCTCAGTGGGGCAAAGCCATGAGCCCTCTCACTCCAAGCAAGTAGCATGTTCTGCAAAAACCGCCGGAGGAAACGGCCCCCGCTGGCTCGGGCGCAGAGAAGAGGAACAAAAACTTGCTGTGTCTTTTCTTGTCATAGTCCTCTGATGGGAACTAGCCCTGTGGCGGCATTCTCAATGCGTGGGACCTGAGTTAAATTAGTGAACTCTTCCTCCCCACACTTTATGAAGGATGTGGGAAAACTGAAAGGAAGTTCAAGAAAGGCAACGGAGGTGGTGAAAATTCTACAAACCAGTTCCTCTCCAGAAAACTGAACAGGAAATGGGCTGGTTTCCCTTGAGAAGTGTTGGGTTGTGGTCAGATGTCTGAGTGGGGAGATGGGAGCAAGTTACCCTCCATCCCAGAGAATTAAAAGCCTCCTCTCCTCACAGAAAGTTTGACACCCCTGATTTGGATGTTTGCTGTGGGGGGGCCCGCCACGGACAGTTGCGCACGTTGTGCATCTTGTCCCTGGTGTGGGGGCAGGGGGGCGCTGCTTTCTAATTATCAGGAGATCCCAGGTACGCTCTGGAGACACTGACTGTGAGGCCCTGGAAGTGTCCTCACTGTCCACTGCCCACCACCCCCACCTCCCCCCACACACACTATGGTGCCCATCGGCAATATGTAACTGCCCAGAGGGTCTAAGAGGCATCCAGAGTGAGGAAGTTCACCTGGAGCCAAAGGGCCAAATGATGAAGGATGAGGGTTGATCCTAAAATAGCATCACATCTTTCCTTCCCACTGTTGAGCTCTGAAGGAATCTTTGGCGTTCGTGAGAGAATGGTGGCATTTCTGCACGTGCCGGGCAGAAGAGGAGTGGCCAGGATCTGGCGATCCAGAGACTGGGCTCAGGCCTCAGGTTAGGGGTTGTCACTGTGCAGTGCTGCCCATCACAGCAGCCTGTCGCATGGAGGCACTTCCCCTTTCCTCTTGCTCTTGGAAAGGCAGGCTTCTAGAAAGTTCGCTTTAACCTACCCTTTCATTTTGCTGATGAGTCAAATTTAAGGTGTGGATTGGAAAGTGTAAAAGCTAATGGGTGGGTTTTCATTGCAACATAAATGGAGCGTTTGTTTAAGGCTTTATGACTCTCCTTGACTGGAGCGTGGTTAATATGGAGTGGAAATTGTATATTTGGGTCAGCGGAGTCCAGAAAACTGAGGCTTGGGGTGATTTGTGTAAGATCCTTAAAAAGAGTAATTTATTTTCATGTGTTGTGATATCTGTCTATATGCCAAACCATTCTAATGTCTGGTCCCAGCAATCCCTAGTGTCATGGAAAGTGTGCTAAACTTTCATTCACAATTGCACGTGTCCTCAGGAAAGTTACATAATCTTTCTGAGCTGTTATTTTTCCCTCATCTCTAAAATGAGTTAAGGATACTTATCTCCTAGGGCAGCTGTGAAAAGCAAGCAACATACTATAATAAAGAAAATATCAGGGTGAGGGTATAACTCAGGGATAGTGTGCGTGCTTAGCATGTGTGAGGTCCTGGATTCAATCCCCAGTACCTCCATTAAAAAATTAAAATTAAAAAAATAAAAACAAACAAACAAAAAATATCAAGTATAGTATTTGACACAAAAACGTTCTTTCTGATTATTTAGTCAGCTGAGGAAACAGCCCGCAGTTGAGAGGAGCAAGTCCTCTGCCCCTCGTGGAGTTTGTCTCCTAAGAAATGTTCAGGAGTCAGGTGTAATGATGCTTTTCTTTTCCTCTCTTTTTTGCCAGCCACAGGACGAAGTCTTCAGGCTGGCCACCTCCCTCGGGAACCTGGGGCTTGAACCAGGTGCCACCCTATGGATGGGAGATGACGGCGAGCCGGGATGGCCGAGACTGCTTCATCAAGTAAGTTGAACGGACAGCTTGAACAACAGTCTTGGGCTTTTTGGATGTCTCTAGTTTGACCCTTGCTTTAGGAGAATTAACACACCTACATGAGGGACTCCTCAGCCTCTGGAGGCCATTCCTCAAGCACCCTGATCTCCTGGGCCTTCTGTCTCTAGTGACGTGAGGGAGCTTCGTTCTTGGACAGGCGCCGTCTTAGGTTGACAATTCACAGGGTGGCATCCCGGCCCAGAGCTGAAGTGCACATTGTGAAACCTGAGGCCTGTTGTACTCATTGTCTGAGGCTGGTAACTAAAGTCTGAAGTGGAAGAGGGTCACTTGGAAAGCCTTCTAGAAACAGTTAAGACAGGAGTGTTCCTGGCTCATCTGTAACTAAAAAAATCAGCTAAAAGGCTTATGCGCTTTAGGGGTGGTAGTACAAATTCCTCCCTCGAACACTAGCTAAGGTTTGGGATTTTTGTGGTGCTCTGGAGTTGTTGTTTTAATTGTGGTAACATATATAGTGCGTAATTGTTACGTTATTTATGTTCTGTCTATATAGAATGGTTATGTTACGTATAACATGATGGTAAGTAAAATCACTTTTAGGTGTACAATGCCATTAACTACATTCCACAACACTTCATCATCCCCAGCATCAACTGTACCCATTAAACGGTAATTCCCCGTCGCCCCTCCCCCAGCCCCTGTATGGAGCTCCCTGATCTGGGTGTCCCATGTCAGTGAGATCATACAGTATTTGTCTTTTTGTATCTTTCTTATTTGACTTAGCATCACGTCCTCAAGTTTCATCCATTTAGTAAGAATTTCATTCCTTTCAAGGCTGAATAATAGTCCATTGTCTGGGTAGGTCACGTCTGTTTATCTATTTATGTGTCAGTGAACATTTTAGTTGTTTCTACCTTTTGGCTCCTGTGAGTAACGCTGCTGTGAACACTGGTGTACAAGTATCCGTTTGAGTCCCTGATTTTAATTCTTTGGGGTTTATACCTAGGAGTGGAATTGATGGCTCATAGGGTAATTCTACATTTACCTTTTTCAAGAATGACCGAACTTTTTCACAGAGTCTGCAGTGCTGTTTTGTTTTGTTTCGTTTTGTTTTGTTTTGCAGTTGTATGAAAAAAGTACTTATATTCCATTTTTCAAAACAGCAAATATTCACCCAGTTTTGATTTCCAGTCTAAGTGAAATATCCTCAGTTATGAGAAATCAGTGAAATAGATTTGACATCAGGAAGCATGGGTGGCCCTAGCCTAATACAAGTAAGCAGAGACTGGAGGCCAAGAGGAAGATATCCTTCAACATCACAGGCTGCGTTCTTTCTTCCAGCCAAGCTGACTGTGGACTGATTAGCAAATATAGAATCAGCATGATGTGGGGGATCATTTTGATAAAAACAGAAATGTCTGCCAAGATTGTTTTTTGAGAGTGGTCTTTTGGACAGCCCAGCACCTCTGAGTTAGGACTGTTGGAAAGCAGCCAGAGAAAAACTCACATGAGTGTTGTGAGTGGTTTCCTAGTCTCTGCAGCCACGTCCCTCCCCTTCCTAGATTTGCAGAGGGGGGAGGACCCCTCTCCAGAGTAGTCTGTGGCTAAGTGGCTTGTCTCCTGGGTCCATCCTGGAAAGATTCCAGTTTCCCTTGAGTATGACCCACTCCAGGGAGCCTTGAGAAGTGGCCCTGTGGCTCTCCAAGGCTTTCCTGAGGATGTGCTCATAGAGAAACTCTGGTGGGAATCTCAGCAGTGGCAACAGAATCTCTCAGAAAGCTCAAAGACTCCAAGAAAGGCCAACAGTTTGTTTATAGCCTAGATTCTGATTTGTTAATTTCATATAGTTTGCATAAGTCCCTCATAATGCTAGAAAGATGATATTTTTTGATATTCTATTGTGCCATCTATTTTGTAACGTGGTTACAAATTTCTGTAATTGTCACAGTTCGGGCAGCCTAGATACTTTGACTCAAAACAATAAAAAATGTCTGCCAAAGAAAGGTAAGTTTTAGAAGACATGGATTCAGAACTTATGAAGGTGTATCTCAGACTTCTCTGATTAAAATGGACTTTTCTTTGTTCCTGATCGGATTGTGCTTCCTGTACATTCCAGGCCATTTGATCAATAGACAGAAACCCAAACTGTGGCCTGTGGATTAGGGATTCTGGGAACCCCAGTTAGAGCTACCAATACGCATTTCCATTAATGTCATTGACATTTTTAAGGGCCAGCCCAGATGTCAATTTAACATTTACACTGGCCTGATGCCAGCGGTTGAAGCGGATAAGAACAAATCAGCAACTTAACAGAGAAACCTGCACTGATTACTAAATGGCAGATTTTAAAATCAAAGTCACCAGTGTCACTTTTCCAAATCTCCGGATTTTTTTACTTGAAAAGTAAATTTCCAGAGTTCTTTCAGAGACACTGTTTTAAGACATCAAGAATAGTACTTCTTTCGAAATTGTTTGTTGTTTCTCTGTCACTAATGAGTTTTATAAATAATGAGACTCATTCTGATTTTTTTCTCTTACCTACTGAGTGATGTCCATTACAAAGAGATACTCTAATTACCAGAGTTTCCGGGGAGCTCAGGTTGGCAATACAGTGTGTATCTCTACTCATTAGTTGTAGAAGTTAAAAGAACAATTTGAAAATTGATCTGTGGTTCATAATTAGCACCTTTGCATTTAATTTTCCTCTCTTACATATTCTCTTTGAAAGAGAGTAGACATCTTATTTTTTCATCTTACGACCTAAGTGATAACTCACATCAGACAATTGTTTTTGTTTTTTGGGTTTTTTTTTTTTTAATTGAAGTATAATCAGCTTACAATGCTGTGTTAATTTCTGGTAGACAATTGTTTTTGATGCAGGTACAACTACTTCTAAGTGATGGGCAAAACTATGGGAGGAGCCAGGGTTCACATGTTCAAAGTTAGAGTCTCAGAGTTAATAATGAGATAATTCTATTATTAGGAGTTTTTCAGAATATGGCCCAGAGTAGTTCAAAATGTGCTCATATTTCATCTTCCCTCTCCCATCCCCAATTATTTAGAGTAGGGCTGGGTAACCTGTTTTCTGTAAAGAGTTACTGATCCATAGGGTTAAAAAATGTTTGATGCCATTAGGCACGTGTTAATGTACATGTGTATACTTTTGTGTAGTCTGCAGAGCGGTGGTTCTCAGCCTTGGCTACACATTGGAATAGTCTGAGGAGCAGTAAAATACCCGGATGCCTGGGTGTCTCAGGCCATTCAGGCTGCTGTAATGAAATACCAGAGACTGGGCAGCTTCCACACAGATATTTACTTCTCTCAGTTCTGGAGGCTGCAAAGTCCAAGATCACAGTGCTCGCATGGCTGGGTTCTTGGTGTCACAGTGCTCGCATGGCTGGGTTCTTGGTGTCATAGTGCTCGCATGGCTGGGTTCTTGGTGAGGGCCCTCTTCCTTGCTTGGGGACAGCTGCCTTCTTGCTGTATCCTCACAAGGCAGAGAGAGAAAGCACCTCTCTGTCTCTTCTTAGAAAGTACTAATCTCATTTTGAGGGCTCCACCCTCATGGCCTGATTACCTCCCCAAAGGCCCCACCTCCTAACACCATCACTTTGGGGAGCAGGGCTTTAACGTGAATTTTGGGGAACACAAACATTCAGTCCATAGAACTAGATCTGGGGTAGAGTCTAGGACTAGAGAGTTCCAGGAGCTCCCCAAGTGTTTCTAATGAACAGACAGCTCCAGTTGCTGCTCTAAAGCACATTTTTGCATTTGACTTCATTTAATGAAGAATAATTACCCCATTTTCTAGATGCTAAAACTGAGACTCAGACCCATCAAATGGCTTGCCCAAAGTTTACATACATATACCAAGTCACAACCTATTGCTTGTTCAAATATACCAGATTCCCCATTAAGAAAGGACAATTTTTGTTGGTATTCTTAGGAAAATATGAAATACAGTTTTTTGAGGAACAGAGAACATCGTGTAAGAAACATAGCAGATGCAGAATCCAAATTTTTCAGTTCTTTGTTATTTCCGGTTAAGAGAGAAAGCGGAGCAGGGGAAGGGAGAGAAGCAGATGGGAAGAGAGAAACTCCAATGAAGAGAGCATCCTGGTGAGAAATGGCTAAGAGAGGGAGAGATGGACAGAAAGAAAAAAATAAGAGAAACAGAGAAAGTGAGGTACTCTGAGATGGCTCTTAAGAATAATAGTGTTAATAAATAATAGGTGTACATGGATATAGATATCGTTGTAGACATAAATATATAGCTGTAGACATAGAGAATATAGATAATCACTTAGATATTGATACAGATACAGATGGATGCAGATATCCAGATATCATTCTAGATATAGATACCAATGGATATAGACTGTAGATACAGATGGATAATCGTAGATGTACACGAGTGACCACACAACCAGGTTTTTCCCAGGAGGGTCCTGGTCTATGGGTATTATTCTGATATAGTGACTAATGGGACCTCCTTTTGCTCTCAGAGTGTTCTGATTGGGATCAGATAAGGTAGCTCTACATATCACACTACCAAAGTTGTGAGCATTCTTGCGAGACGTGAGAGTTCACTGAATCTTGACCGTTGTCCCACGAGGTAGTTAAGGCACACATAGGGATCTCCTTTTTACAGAAAAGGCTGAGGTTCACAGGGGTTGGGATCTCCACATCATAGGGCTAGTCGGACTGGTGTTGGCACCACCTCGTCAGACTCAAAGGCCTCGGTTCTTTCGGCTCTGTCCTGGAGTTTAATCCATACTGAGCTTTGATCACGGATGACCCAGCTCTGTCAATGGATGCTCAGCTCAGCTCACCTCCACCTGTGCCTGCCATTCCCTCCCCACTCAGCATCCTTAGAAGTGGCCTGATCAGCCTGGTTGTCCGGTCATGTGCAAAAGCACACCAAACATACATCCACCCAACATTTATTAAGCATCACTAAATGATGAAGATACCAAAATGAACAAGATAAGTTCTTGCCTTTCAGGATCTTAGAGTGTGGCGGAAGTGATAAGTGAAATAGTAGAATGTGCTTTAGCTTCTGGGCAACCCCTGCAGAAGAATTAATCCTATCTGTTGGCAGTAGGGGTGAGGATGCAGGCTGTTGCCATGGGCCTCACACTACAGAGATGCCAACCATCATTCTCAACCAAGCATTGTCTCTTTTAAGCTCTTTAGAGACACATAATCATAATGGGTTTCATGGACAATAGGGAGTGCTGTGTTCCTTATTTTCCATTTTTTAGTTAAATAGAATAAGAACATGCTTGTTTAACTGTGGGGGTGGGTAGAGTTAATGCAAAATAATGTGCTTCATAAATCTGGAAATTTGGTCTTTGTAGATTGAAGAAAAAGTTTAAACATGAGCAAAGTAAATATTAAAACACTAGCTAGCAAGATAGCAGATTATGGTGAGTCAAGTTGGAGTCTTTGGAAAGGAATGGGGGTGGGTAGTCAGAGAGGAGACTTGGAGGGTCATTTCCAAACCATGTGCCCTCATTTTTCAAGTTCTAAATTTAAGAATTTTTTTTCTTTTTTGGCCCACTCATTTTCCGGCCACCTTTACCCTGTGAGTCTACAAAAAGTAGCCCCACATGCGTATCGGACAAGACACACTGTTCCGTTCTTCCACCAGCAATTCCCATGGTGGGCAATTAAACCAAGTCACTATCTTCTTAATGCAGAGGAATTCAATTCTGAAACCTGAATAGGGGAGATTAGTAATGAGATGGTGGAAACTTCCACTTTGTTTTCCAGTATGGCCTTGGCCCAACTTAAAAGAAGTTTAACCGTTGCTGTCTGCCAGTCAATTCAGTGGTCAATGTGAAATGTAATTTTGGCTCATCTATCTCCAGAAAAGAATAGTCTGAAGAAATACAAGCAGTTTATGGGGTTAGGGTTAGGGTTAATTTTTTTTTTATTAACCAGAAGACAGTCACATACATGTGAAAGGATTCTGTCATCATGAAAATTTGAAATGAGTGAGCCTTCCCTCAAAGTGTTCCCTCCTGGCTTTCCCTAGTCTAATGCAAATGTCCCAAAGAGGGAAGAAGCAACTGATCATTTTCAAACATTGTTTGGTAGTTCTAGGGCTATTCTTTGCTATTTTTTTCCTGATTTTTACCCCAAGATTTCACAAGCGAGCCTTACTGTGACTCTGTGGATGAGCCCCTTAATCGGTCATCCTGTGATGAGTGCCCTTGATCTGTTCCTTCTCTGAAAATTACTCTCCAAAAATCAAGAGTTAAGTTGTAAAGCTGGATGTGGATATTGTGGTTGCCCCTACCAGTCTCCGTAATATTTTCATATTTGAAGCAGATATCAGTTTCCTGCTTGATTGAGCCTACATGTCAACAACAGACAAACGAATCTGAGAGATTACCCAAGTTACCCTTTGTTTCTGGTAATAAAATACAGAAGATCTTTGCAGATATGAACAGTTGTGCCAGTAAAGGAAATAAGAGAGATCCATTCGAGGTGGGTGGGTTGCTCTGTTACTTCATGACATTTGAAATATCCAAAGAGTTAAGAACTGGCATTATATTAGAGAAGAGACAGGTTGCCTCATTTTTCATGTTTTTGGTGAGGAATTCTTAAATAAAATGTATGGTTTCCAAGTGCACACAATGAATTCTGCATAAAATGCAAATAATTGCTTCACTGCAAGACCAAATGCAGTTTAGGTAAATGACTTCCTTAGGACCGAGCATCCAGTCAAGGGGAGGAAGGTAAATTATAATTTTCGAATGGGAGGAACAAAGTAAATGTGATAGTATCATTACATAAAATGAAAGGTAATTATGTCGTGTCAATGCGAAAGCTTCCCAGGCTGAGCATTAGGGGCTGTTTATTCCCTTCATTGGAGCAGATTTGTTTTCTTTCACATTTGACAAAGCACCTATCCACTGAGTTAATAATCACCGCGCCCAGCTGGAAGGTAAGTTTGCAGAGTTGATGGAAGGGCTCTTAACAGGAAGGCTCTGAAACGGCCCCCTCATTCCAGATCTAACTTAGCATGTAGCACAGAGAGCTGTGCAGGGTGGAGTGCTCCTTTCTTGGAGGCTGCTTCATTTTCCTTGTGTGTTCGTTCTGTATAGTTTGCCGGTGGACTTCATGTGGCCGTCATTCTAGGCCAAGTCCCAAAGCCACTTGGCTGCTTTGTCCAGCAGGCCAGGGTGTCTGAAGGGATTGTAATTATCTGAAGTTCCTTGGGCCACTTGATTACAGAAGAGTTGGGACTGCACATTCAGGCGGAGCTGTAGACAGCAGGTTAGCTGGTGGACGGGGTGGGTTCTTTCTTCTCCAGAGCTTTTATGTAGCCCCTGGGGATGTGCATGATGTGGGTCACAAAGTCCATTTGGAATCCCAGGGATAGCCAACCTGTGAAAAGGAGAAGCATCTGAATGAGCAGGTTTCCATCACAGCCTGTAATTGAAATACTGGCTTGGGGCTGCCTACCAGCCCTCGATTCCTGTGAGTCACCTTTGGATCTCTTCTTTCTGGATCGAGCCAACCCTTGCAGAGAGCAATTTTGATCTCATCACCTAAGGCGGGGGCACAGGCAGGAAATTCTGGCCTGTCCCAGATGCCAAGTCAGGGGTGTGGGTGTTGCTGCCAAGTAAGTAGGCTGAACTTAAGAGGACGAATAATCACCTTTGTGGCAGGTGTCTTTTCGTTCATGTGTGCACTCTGCTTAAGTGGAGGGGAGGAAGGCTGGTGATGGCGTGCTTTACTGTGGTCCGCCAGGGGACAGGAAGCAGCAGTTCTCTGCCAAGCCCTTGTCCTGCATCTCCTCTCAAAGCTTGAGTAAAACCTTGATATCAATTGCCAATTTCTAGACAAGAGTCTCTTCAGTTGCAGGCATGAGAGATGACGGTACACTTTGTGCCAGTGGACACTCGGATCAGTCTGAGTCAGGAGTGTCACATCGTTGTGGCATAAGGTGTGCCCCTCAGCTGCTGCAGGGACACAGGTTTGATGATAGCAGTTCAAACTGGGAAGGCCAGGAGGGACTCTCAAATCTGTTGGGTATTAAAGGGTAGTGCTAAGTATGCTGTGTCCACTGGCAAACTAGGGTAGACATCGGTAAAGTGACTTTTCTGAGGTTGCACTCTGAGTCATGCAGGGAACTCAGAGGGGCCCCCGACCCCCTCCCCTTTTTTTTGCTACTTGTTGCCGGAAAGCTCTATCATGTATCTCTTGTCTGCAAGAGTTCTTGTACAGCTCTGACATTCATGACCTGCCTCTAAAAGGTATTCTAGGAATAACATTGTTAAAATCCACCAGAGAAGTGGCACTTTTATTATGAGAGTACCTTCAACTTGTTGCCTCCCCCCCCCCCCCCAGCCCGCCTTCCTTGTGGGTGTTCAGGGAGAGGAGATGTGCTGATCACAGGGTTTGCAACTGCTCCCCACCTTCAGCTAACACCTTCGTGGGAGGGGGATGGCGGAGCAGGAAGCGACAGCAGCATGGAGCCCAGTCACAATGGAATGCTGCGTGTGAGTACAAATAATTGTTAGGGAGGTGAAAATTACATAGCAACTTGCTCATACTAATGGTCTACGAAGAAACAGCCCCATTGTACTTTCAAAACGTTAATTGTCCATAGTGTTTTGAAGAAATTCTACTCATTATCATTCCGGAATTTTATAAAGCCTCCCATGTAAAGATCCCCAATTTATTTTTGTTCTCTTCTAGGCTGTTCTCTTGGCTTCCATGACACCATCAACCTCCTTTTGCTCTAGACTCATTGGAGGTTTCGTCTCACGTCTCCTCGGTTTATTCTCCTTTTTTCCTCCCCATTCCAGCTTCAGTTTCCCACATTTTAAAGCCAGTATTTCTACTTAGAACCCACAAAAAAGAAAAAGGGATTTGTGAACTTAAATTTATGTTGATACCATTTGATTTTGGCCCCCAAGTTGCTGGAGACTCATGACTGTCCCACTACAGGAGATGAAAGAGTGCAACAGGGGTTGCTTTGCGCTGCTCAGAGCATTGACTTGGCAACAGCAGGTGGGCAGTAGATATTTGTTGAATAAATATTTAGATATATGTACATACGAGTAAGTGGATGGAAGGATTATTGGAAGAATGAATAGACCTTTTTCTGAAGCATTAGATTCAGTAGTTTGTTAGGAAAGTTGCTGATAAACAAGTATGTGAGTGAAAATTCTCTCTCCTTAACTTGTTTATATAGAAATTTCACTACCAGAATTTTGGCACAATTGATATATCCTATATTTCCTAATAAGACTTTGAAAATTCACCACAGCCTTGTCACTGATCCATATCTTAGTGTGATTGTTTATAAGACCTCCAGAGTTAAGGATGTAATGAAGGTACCTTTCTGGGGTAGTGTGATTGCATTGTATCCCAGCAAAAAGTGGCATAGAATCATGAAACAAAGGAATCAGGGAGTAAAAAAACACTTGGGCTAGGGCTGCAGCTCTTAGTACTGGCTATGTGATGCTGGGAAACCATTTGAACACCGTGGGCCTCGCTTTGCTCTTTATAAAATAATGTGTTTGTACTAGAAAAGTACATCACCTCGGAATCTTGTGAGTTACAAGAAACAGAAAATTCTTAAGCAATTTATCTTAAACAATAAAAAGAATATCTTGGTTTATGTACCTAAAGAATAGTGGGAAAACTGCCAGAACCTAAGGAGACATGACAGCTAAATACGATGTGATATCCTGGATGGCATTCTGGAATAGATAAAGGATATTAGATAAAACCTAAGAAAATTTAAATGAAATATGGACTTTAGTTACTAATAATGTATCAGTATTGGTTCATTAACTATGACAAATATTCCACACTAATGTAAGATGTTAACAAGAGAGGAAAGATACACAGGGACTCTTTGTACTCTTTATAATTTTCTGTAACTTGGAAGTATCCTACAATAAGTTTATATATGTATAAAATAAACAAAATGGGGTGATGTCAGCAAGACAGTAATCTAGGAAACTTCAGACTCTCACTCTTCCACAGTGAAACCAACTTACTAAATGAGCCAATATACCTTTGTAAGAATTCTAGACACTAGTTAAGAATTTACAGCACCCAGACCAATGCAAAACCAGGAAGGAATTCCAGCAAAAAGGGTAGGAAAATTTGTGATGTATTGTATATCTGTTCATGTCCCTCCTCTTATCTGACCTAGCACGGCACGAACAGGAGGAAACCATCTATATTATTCCTCAAGACAGAAACAGAAGAGTGGATCATGCAATTAATGTTTTGGCTAGTCTGGGGCTAACCTGAGGGAGTGGTTTATCTGTCCGACCTGATTTGGAGTGCTAATGGGACTGATGGCCTCATTTGGAAGCTGCTGAAAACAGATGCAATCATGACATGTTAGAGCTGAAGCTCCAGAGGCAGATGCCAGGGGCAGTGAGAGGTTCTGAGCTTTTGAGAACTAGGAACAAGCTGTTTAGTGAATTTAAAATGAAAAAAAGCACAGGCACAAGCCCCTAGAAGACACATCCTCAGAAAAGTTTTCAGAGGTCCTAGAATCTCTAGCTGGGCTGATCAGTGAAGGTTTTTCCTAAATGACACTAGTCTAAAATGGCTAGAAGAGACTTTTTCTTTCCCCAAATGCCCAAGTCTCAACAACAACAACAAAAATCACGTGGCATACAAAGAAACAGAAACGTGGTCATATCAATGAAACAAAATAAAACTCCAGAAACCAGCTCTAAAGAAATGCAGGTCTATGAGCATGCCTTTATATTTCACATATCAAAATAACTGTCATAAAGATGCTCAGTGGACTAAAGGAAAACACAAATAGACAAGTAATGAACTCAGGAAAGCAATGCATGAACAAAGTGAAAATATCAGTAAAGAGAGAGAGACTATAAAAAGAGCCCAACAGAAATTCTGGAGCTGAAAAATATAATAATGGAACTGAAAAATTTATCAGAAGAGTTCAATACCAGACTTGATTGGGCAGAAGAAAGAATCATTGAACTTGAAGACAGGTCATTTGAAATTGTGGAGTCACAAAATCAAAGAGAAAAAAAAGAAGAAAAATGAAAAGTGCCTAAGGGACCATGGGCAACTAACAAGCAACAATTATGTATTATGGGATTCCCAGAAGGAGAAGAGGGGTAGAGAGTTTATTTGAAGAAATAATAGCTGAAAACTTACCAAATTTGAGGAAAGAAATGAACATAATAATTTGAGCTTGAATAACTCCAAGCAGGATAAATTGAAAAAGGCCCACACTGAGACATTATAATTAAACTGTCAAAAGGCAAAGGCAAAGAGAAAATCTGGAAAGCAGCAACAGGAAAACTCATCACAAACAAAGTGATATCAGCGGGTTTCCCAGTATAAACATTGTAGATTAGAGTGAGTGGGATAATATATGCAAAGTGCTGAATGGAAAAAAAAAATCTGTCAACCAAGAGTACTGTATCCATCAAAACTGTCCTTCAAAAATGAAGGAGAAATGAATACGTTCTAAGGTAAACAAAAGCTGAGGGAATTTATTACCATTAGTGCTCTTCTGTAAGAAATACTAAATACTTCAAGGTGAAAGGAAAGGATGCTAGAATAACACAAAGGCAAATGAAATTATAAATTTCTCTGGTACAGGTGAAAGATGGACAAATATCACAACTTTTGTTAATGTAATTTTGGTGCATAAATTCAGTTTTAATTTCTGCATATAATTTAAATGATAAAAAATGAAAACTACAAATCTATGTTAATAGGTATGCAATATATAAAAATATAATTTGTGACTTAAATAACACAAAGAGGGGAGGGTGGAACTGTATAAGAATAGTTTTTGTAGATAATTGAAATTAAGTTATTAGTTTAAAATAGAATGTGATAATTTTAAGATGTATATGATTGCAATGGTGATTACAAAGAAAGTATCTATAAGATATACAAAAAGGAAATGAGATGGAAATCAAAGCATGCCACTACAAAAAAAAAATGGAGCACAAGAGAAGGCAGTAAGAGAGGAAAGGAGGGATGAAAAGCTACAATTTAAATAGCAGTAGTATATGCTTCCATATCAGTAATTACTTTAAATACAAATAGATTAAAATCTCTAATCAAAAGACATAGGCTGTTATTTAAAAATAAAAATGCAGAATTCAACTGTCTGCTGTCTACAAGAAACTCACTTTCAGTCTAAGGACAAACATATGCTGAGAGTGAAAGGACAGAAAAAATTTCAACACAAAGGGTAACCTAAAGAGAAAGGGGTGGCTATACTAATATTAGACAAAATAAATTTTAAGTCAAAAACTGTTATAAGAAATAAAGAATGACATTGTATAAAGATAAAGGGGACAATTCACCAAGATAACATAATAATTATAAATAATTACAGCATAAATGTGAAACTTCCTAAATATATGAAGCAATCATGGAGAGAATTGAAGGGAGAAATAGACAGCAACACAATGGTAGTAGACTTCAATAGCCCACATCAGTAGTGAATAAAAGAACCAGAAAGAAAATAAATAAGGAAATAGTGGACTTGTACAACACTATAGACCAAATGTACCTAGCAGACATATGTAGATTACTCCACCTAACAAAAACACAATATACATTTTTATCAAATGCATGTGGAACATTCTCCAAGATAAACTACATATTACACCATAAGACAAATTATAACAAATTTTAAAAGATTGAAATTATACAAAACATCTTTTCTGCTTACAGTGGAATGAAACTAGCAATCAGTAACAGAAGCAAAACTGGGAGATCATAAATGTGTATAAATTAAACAATACACTCCTAAACGACCAGTAGGTTAAAGAAAAAGTCACAGGGGAAATTAGAAAATACCTGAAGAGGAATGAAAATGAAATCCCAATATACCAACTAATGAGATGCCGTGAAAGCAGAGCTAAAAGGAAAGTTCACAGCTGTAAGCATGTACATTAAAAAGGAAGAATGTCTCAGATTAACAACCTAGCTTTACACTTCAAGGAACTAGAAAACAAGAACAAAGTAAACCTAAAGCTAGAGAAGGAAGGAAATAATAAATATTGGAGCAGAGATTAATGATACAAAGAATAGTGAAATAATAGAAAAAATTCAACAAAACTAAGGTTTGGTTTTTTGAAAGGATCAGCAAAATTGGCAAATCCTTAGGTAGATTAACAATGAAAAAAGTAAAAACTCTTAAAAAATAATTGAAATCAAAGAGAGAAGGGATGTTATAATCAAATAAATCAAATTATGACAAATAGAAAGAATTATGAGGGAATACTTTGAACAACTGTATGTCAACAAAATGGATAACCTAGAAGAAATGGATGAATTCCTAGAAACACACAAACTTACCAAGACTGAATCATGAAGAAATAGAAAATCTAAATAGACCAATAACTTGTAAGGAGATTGAATCAGTAATCAAAAAGCCTGAGTAAATTACTTTACTGGAGAGTGCTACCAAACATTTAAAGAATTAATCCTCCTCAAACTCTTCCAAAAAATTAAACAGTAGGCAACATTTATCTCATTCTGTGAGGCCACTGTATCCCTGATACCAAAGCCAAAGGCATCATAAGAAAAGAAAACTACAGACTAATATCCCTGAATGTTGATGCAAAAATCCTCAACAAAATCCTACCAAACTTAAGTTCAGCAGCACATTAAAAGCATTATACACCATGACCAAATGGGATTTTTCCCCCTGACTTGCAAGGATAGTTCAATATATGGAATTCAATCAATGTATTATACCACATTAAGAGAATAAGGGCAAAAACCACAGGATTATCTCAACTGATGCAAAAAAAAAAAAAAGCATTTGACAAGATTCAATATTCTTTCATAATAAAAACACACAAAAAACTCAGAATAGAAGGCAACTATTTCAAAATTATGAAGACCATATATAAAAAGCCCGTAGCTAACATCCTACTCAATGGTGAAAGCCTGAGAGCTTTTCCTCTAAGATCAGGAACAAGGAAAGGATGCCCACTCTCACCACTTCTAGTCAACACAGTATTGGGAATCCTAGCCAAGGCAATTAAGCAGGAAAGAGAAATAAAAGACATACAAACTGGAAAGGAAGAAATAAAACTATCTGTCTTTGCAGGTGGCATGATCTCATATGGAAAAAACATAAAAAAATTCCATACCAAAAAAAAATATATATATATATGAGAACAATAAATAAATTCAGCAAAGTTACAGGATACAAAGTCAGCACAGAAAAATCAATTTTATACAGTAGCAATGAACAGTTGAAAAAGGAATTCTAAAAAATGATTTCATTTATAACAGCATCAAAAAGAATAAAATATTTAGGACTGATCCTAATCTAGGAGGTGAAAGACGTATATACTGAAAACTATAATACATTGCTGGAAGAAATTAAAGAAGACAAAAATAAGTGGATAGATATCCTGCGTTCATGGATGGGAAGGCTTAATATTGCTAAGATATCAATACTACCCCAAGTTTTTACAGGTTCAACACAATCCCTATCAAAATCTCCATGGCATTTTTTTGCACAAACAAAAAAAATCATCCTTAAATTATGTGGAATCAATCTTCTTAGACCTTGGATAGCCAAAATAATTTGGAACAAAAAAAGTTGTAGGATTCACGCTTCCTGATTTCGAATTATATTCTAAAGCTACAGTAATCAAAAGACTATGGTCCTGCTGTAATGACAAACACATAAACCAGTGGGATAGAATAGAATCCAGAAATGAACCCAATGATCTTTGACAAGAGTGTCAAGATCATTCAATTGGGAAAGGACAGACTTCAACAAGTAGTGCTGGGAAAATTGGATATCCACATGCAAAAGAATGAACTTGGACCCTTATTTTACATCTTCTATAAAAATTAACTCAAATGGATTAAAGACCTCAAAGTATAAAACTTCTAGAATAAAATATAGAGGAAAAGCTTCATAACATTGGATTTGGCAATGATTTCTTGGCTTAAAAAAATGAACAAAGGATATTTTCTCCAAAGATGATAAACAAATGGCCAAAAAGCATATGAAAAGATGCTCAACATCACTAATCATCAGAGAAATATAAATCATGGCCGCAATGAGATAACACACTAAGTAGGATACCTACTATCAAAAAAGCAAAAAATAAACAAGTGTTGGTGAGTATGTGGAGAAAAGGGAACCTTTGTGCATTTCTGGTATTACTGTAAAATGTTGCAGCCACTATAGAGAACAGTATAATGAATGATTCCTCCAAGATTTAAAAATAGAACTACCATATGATCCATCAGTCTCACTTCTGAGTATATCTAAAAGAATTGAAAGCAGAGTCTCAGACAGCTGTTCGCCCACCCATGTTCATAACAGCAGTATTCACAATAGTGAAGAGGTGGAAACAACCCAAATGCCCAGTGACAGATGGATAAACAAAACATGGTAAATAAATACAGTGGAATACTATGCAACCTTTAAAAGGTTGGCAGTCCTGTGACATGCTACAACATGCATTAACCTTGAGGAAATTACTCTGTGTAAAATGAGCCAGTCACAAAGGGACAGATACTGTATGATTCTCTTTATATGGGGTTTGTGATATAGTCAAATTCATAGGTCTAGAAAGTAAATGTTGGTTACCAGGGTCTGAGGGTAGGGGACAAGGGCAGGTTGTTGTTTAATAGTGTGAAGTTTTAGTTCTGCAGAGTTAAACGGTTCTGAAGGCTTTTTTTTTTTTTTTTTACAACAGTGTAACCATGCATAACACTAGTGAACTATATACTTTAAAATGGTTAAGATGATAAATTTTATGATACATTTTTTTACCACAATTTTGAAAAATACACAAAATTACCAAAGACAGCTTTAGAAGAGGTTTAAAGAACATCTCAGAGTCATCAGAACTCTGCTCTGTCTCTCTGGGGTCTTCCTTTTCTGCCTCCCTTGTCAAGTTTCAGTCTTCCTGGCTGCAGTCCTTCCCATCCTCAGACTCACATGCAGAAGAGAGATAAGCTGTGCGCCAGCACTCTTAGATTCAGCTCCTGGGTTCTCGCTGATTAGACTGGGGCCACACGCCCACCCCTGAACCAGTCATAATGGCAGAGGGGGATGGGAAGTGCTGATTGGCTTACACCAACCAATCTGCTGGGAGTTGAATCATTCCTAGCTAGACCACTTGGGGAAGAGGTGATCCCAGCAGGACCAGGGATCACCAAGTTTTTTCTGAAAAGGGCCATATAGTGAATATTTTAGACTTGGTGGATCATATGGTTTCCATTGCAACTATTAAACTCTAGCATTATTGCATGAAAACAGTCATAAACTTTACATGAGTAAGCCTGGCTGTGTTTCAATAAAACTTTATAGACTCAACCTTGAATTTCATCTAATTTTCATGTATCATGAAATATTATACTTACGTTGAATTTTTTTTTAACTATCTGAAAACCTAAAATCATCTTCATTCACAGATGGCTGGTGGGATTCAGCCCTCAGGCTGTAGTTTGTCGATCCCTGTTCAAGATCATCTGTCTTAGCTCAGTGATTATTTCCCTTCGTAATTTTGTCTGGTCACCTTCATTCGTCTTTTCTCTAATACCTGTAATGAGTTGACCCTCAGCTCGAAATTCTTACCCTGTCTTGCAAAAAAAAGGCAGTTGAAAGGTCATACAATCTCTTTTCCTTTTCTCGTGTGGTTGAGTTGTCCTAATACCTTGGTGACCATAGAACACTTAGGAAACACAGGACAGTACACTGTTAAATATTCAAGATAGTGTCTCTTCCTCTCCACCGTTATTGGAAATTAAAGACGCCTTCACATCTGCAGTATGATTTATAGAGTTCGGTTAAAACTCTGTCATGTTGCTAAGCAATTATTCTCCTATTTTTATTCACCTTTAGCCCTGCCTCTTTTTTTCTAGTTTAAATATTTAGTAGACTAGAACTGTCTTCAGGATGATATATTTCTTAAAGGCTTTATTTTCCAGTCATTGGTCAGAGTGCTATTATGTAAATGATTGAAGTAAGTATTAAAAATGTGGGTTTGAAGATCTTCAGGGTCAGAGGGTGACCCTGGGGAGAGAAGGATGGGAAATAGAACTGAACAATAAAGGAACAGAGGAAGGATAAAGTCAAGGAAGCTTTTAAATTCCTACAAGGAGAGGGTTTGGCTGGGTCTCTGGAGAAAGATGAAAAGAAAACAGGCTTGGGAAAAAGTAAAATGCATTGGAATAGCATGAGGCTGTAGGAAGGCAATGATCTATTTTATAACTAAAATGGGCAACTGTGGAATGATTTGCTTAAATGTATTTTGGCAGCCTTTGAATCATAGTCCAAATACCTTTAGCGCACATGAGAACTCTTAAAATTTGTTCACTGTTTAGGTCTTCCTTGCTTGCTTGCTTGCTTTCTTCATAGTCAGTTTATAATGTTGTGTCAGTTTCTGCTGTACAGCATAGTGATTCAGTTTTACATATATTCTTTTTCACATCCTTTTCCATGATAGGTCATTACAAGATGTCTGCCTACTTCTTAAAAAACCATCTGAGCCTCAAATAGCCCGTGTGGCTATTAGGCGAATTACAAAAGGCACCCCTCTCGCACTGTTGTGTCCCAGTCAGCGGCGTCTTTGTACCAAGAGCTCTGCGAGAAGGCGGGGTTCCAACGTCCGTTTGCTGCCCCCTGCGCAGCCGTTTGCGGTGGCCTGGGTCTCAAGTGGTTCTTGATAAGACACCTGAGTGGGTGGCAGTGCCCTTGAATTGTTGCTCCCCAGGTGGAATTTCCAAACAGGGTCAAGGGCCATTTAGGAGACAGGGCTATGAAGGACCAGGTGGAAGTCGCCTGCACTGACACTGACGCATAGCAAATGGAGGCCTCACTTGTCTAACTTTTCACAAAACTAAATTATCCTGATACTGGCAGGCTAAAATGATAAAGTCTAGAATTTTATTGTAACAGTTGTTTTAATGGCAAGATTTCCAAATGACTAGTGTACAGTTCCCTCCTTTTATGCTCTCTTGAGCCATCATGTTGCTTTTGCTGTTTGTTGGTTTTCTCTAGGGACTTTGCTGTTGTTTCTTTTCTTCTCATTTGTTGTCCAAATTGGAGGCCTACCATGTAGCAATCTGCTTACATCGCTTTGGGCTTTAAATCTGCCTTCTAATAATAGCAGCCCCTTCCCCAAATATTTTACTTCCTTATTCCTTTTAATTTATAGTTTATAATCTGCTAATGACCAGGAAACCAGTTTACTGGGGGAGTTAGAGTTATGTAGGAGATAAAAGTTAATAGGCTCTAAGCAAGTGCCTCATGGGCTCTCATGAAACAAACGAACCTGAGGTTTAGTGCTCAGGTTATGTGAAACCTCACTGAGATGGTATCTTTTGGTTAATCTTTTTTACCCATATCCTTTTTAATACTGGATTGTTGTGTTCCAGATGGTTGTATTTATAGGAAAGTGATGTCCAAGTACTGTTATAATGAAGGGTTTTTTATTACCTGTGAAATAAAAGCTAAGGTACAGGAAAGCCAGGTGGTTAAGAGTATGACCTCTGGAGCTAGGCTGCCCAGAGATGAATTTTCTGTATCATTCACCAGTCACATGATGGCTGGCAAGATGCCGACCCTTCCTCTGCCTTCTTTTACTCATCTGTAAAATGGGCATAAGAGTAGCGCCTACTCCATTGAATTGAATGAGGATTAAATGAGTTCTTCATGTGAGGTGCTAGTAACAGGAAATACTTAGGTGTTAATTATTTTATATATTATTATTATTATGAGAAGTAGTAGGAGAACAATAAGGAAGCAATCTCTCCAAACGGACTTCAAGTTAAGTATCATTTGTGGGATTGCTTCCTGGAAACAGATGATATGTATTTTCCTTTCCCAATACCTGTCACTTTGAAATATACAAAGTTCTGGGTGTGGCAGTGTCTTAGTGAGGTGTATTCATCAGGGTGCTATGGAGAAACAGAACCAATAGGATGTAGAGAGAGATACAGGGATATATCGGAAGAGATTTATTACAAGGAATTGGCTCATAGAATTTTGGAGACTGAGAAGTCCTATGATCTGTTGTCTGCAATCTGGAGACCCAGGAAAGCCAGTGGTGTAGTTCCAGTCAAAGACCAAAGGCCTGAGAACCAGGGGGAGCCAACTGTGTGAGTACCAGTTTGAGTCTAAAGGCCTGAGAACCAGTAGCACCAATGTCCAAGGGCAGAAGAAGAAATGGATGTTCCCTCTCAAACAGAAACAGCAAATTTACCTCCTCTCCCCATGTTTGTTCTATTCAGACCCTCAATGGATTGAATGATGCCCCCATTCACTGGTGAGGGTGATTTCTTTTACTCAGTCTGCCAATTCAAATGCTAATATCTCCTGGAAACACCTTTGCAGACGCATCCAGAAATAATGTTTTACCAACTCTCTGGTCATCCCGTAGGCCAGTCAAGTTGACACATAAAGAGAACAGAGCTGAGAGGAGAAATAGACAGCCATGCAGTAATAGTAGGGAGTTACAGTGCTCCACTTTCATTACTGAATGGATTGTCCAGACAGGATGAATGAGGAAACAGCAGACTTGACCAGGTCGACCTAACAGACATGCAGAATGTTCTATCCAGAGGCATCAGAGTACACGTTCGTTTCAGGCACCCATGGAGCACTGGGTCATATGTTGGGCTGCAGTCACATATTGGGCTGTGGAACAGGTCTTAACAAATTTAGAAAGATTGACGTCATATCAAATGTCTTTTTTGACCATACTGGTATGAAATCGATAGCAGTAGGAAAATGGGAAAATTCACGAATATGTGGAAACTGGACAACATGCTCCTGGACAGCTCATTCATCAGGGAGGAAACAAAGAGGAAGATAGGGGAGTATACTGAGTACGGATATATTCAACTTTAGTACAATGTTTTTATTTTACTTTTTTGAAGTGTAACTTACATACCATGAAATTCACTTGGTTTGAGTATACAATACAATGCCTTTTAGTAAATTTACAGTTGTGTAACTGTCACCAATATCAAATTTTAGAACATTTTTATTGCTCCCAACATAATTTTGTGCCCATTTGCAGTCAGTCCCTGTTCTCACCCCCATCCCCAGGTATCTACTAATATGCTTCCTGTCTCTGTGGATTTGCTTATTCTGGATATGTCATATAAATGAAATCATATAATATACAGTCTATTGTGACTGGCTTCTTTTACTTAGCGTAAAGTTTTGAAGTTTCATTTATATTGTAGCATGTATCAGTACTTCATTCCTTTTTTTTTAATGGAGGTGCTGGGGATTGAACCCAGGGCCTCATGCATGCTAAGCATGTGCTCTACCACTGAGCTATACCCTCCCCCATGTTTTAAAAAGCATTTTATTTATTTGTTCATCACCTGTCTCCTTCACTAGAATGTAAACTCCGTAAGAACAGGAATTTTTTCTTTGGTTTTTTTGTTTGTTAGTTTGGTTTGGGGTTTTTTTGTTTGTTTGTTTTTCCCCTTAACAGAGGCAATGGGGATTGAACCCAAGACCTTGTGTGTGCCAAGCATGAGCTCTACCACTGGAATATACCCCCCCACCGCCCCTCATCCTTTTTATGGTTGAATCCCATTTCATCATATGGATATATCACATATAGTTATCTGTTCTTCAGATGATAGATATCTGAGTTATTTCCACTGCTTGAACATTCATGTAGAAATGTTTGTGTGTGAACATATGATTGTATTTTTCTTGGGTAGATACCTAGGGGTGGAATTGCTGGATTATATGATAACTCTGTGTTTAACTTTTAAAGAAATTGCCAACTGTTCTCCAGTTTACATTCCTCGAGCAGTGTATAAGTGTTTCAGTTTCTTGACATCCTCACCAATACTTGGATAATATCTGTCGTTTTTATTATAGCCATCCTAGTGGGCACGAAGTGCTATCTCATTGCAGTTTTGATTCGCGTTTCCCCGACGGCTAACAATATTGAGGGCCTTTCCATATGCTTATTGACCATTTGTATATCTTGTCTGGAGAAATATCTATTCAGATCTTTTGCCCATCTTTAAATGGGGTCATTTATCTTCTTATTAATAAATTGTAAGCGTTTGCTATATATTCTGGATAAAACATGCCTTTTTCTTTCCTGACACATTTTGTAATAAATTTTTTCTCAGTCTGAAAGCACTACAGGGGAGGTAATTTAAGGTTCAGGGGCCTTCGAAGCGCCTTGTTGCAGAAGCAGGACTGATGAGCGATTCCCACAAGCACGTAGCCGTCTGCAGGCTCCCCTGGTGGGTTAGTTCCCTTGGTGTGATCGATTCATCAAAGCGTAGTTTGTCTGTGTCAGTCTCGCAACAGCAAGAGCCGGGTGTGACATTAGCATTCATATGCCCTGAATTTTAATTTTAAGCACCTTTGGCCCTAATGTTTGCTCCCGAAGTCTAAAGCAGCCAGAGTGAGTGGCAGGAGCCTGTAATGAGATACTTTCCTGCTGTATGCTTCTTCATGCAGGCACAGGTATGCCTCTTGGTTCACAAAGAGCCCCTTGGGGCAAGCAGCATTGTTAGCAGGAAGTGCTGACTCAGAGAAGTCCGTTTCTAAAGGACCTGAGAGTAATCCTAACGTCGGTCCCACTCCTCGTCTGTCTCCCCCTGGATCCTTTTCCCTTGGCCCTCCAGTGCCAACCTTCATAATGCATTCTCCAAGTCTTCCTTCTGCGCCAGCAGCAGCCCTCTGGTGGTCACGTGAGCATTAGAAGTGCCTTTGACAACACTGTGGAAATTGTAAGCAACAAAGCACCTTCTGTTTCTAAGAGAGATCATCTCTGGGTGATAATAGAAAGGTTTTAAACTTCCAGGAGAGGTTATCAGATGAGAAAACAGTCTAATTTGCTACTGAGCTGAAAGATTACTTATGCTTTAAAGTAATATCATTGTCTTGTACATCAGCATACATAGCAAGAAGAATTACTCACGGGTGACACTTTTTAATTTCTTCATCTTTCACAGCACATTAGGTTGTAAGTGCTGCTCCTGAGATTCAGTCCTAGAATTAGAAGTCAAAAAAATACAGAAGAATCCTTTTCCTCATCTATGTAGTCTGTCCTCATTTGCTGCATCCAGTCCGCTTCCTGGGTTCTCATATAACCAAGATCAAATTTTGGCAAGCTAGAAAGAAATAGTCAAGCAATCCCTGAAGAAAAGACTGGCCTTAGTTGATCATTTTGTCTTTTAAATTGTAAACTCATAATCGGTATATCTCTTGAGGGGTAAATACTGGTTGAGTAACTCCAGTTGCCATATACCTCATAGTGCTTTATTAAAACCATTAGTGATTTTTCACTTGCTGGAAAATGACGTGCTAGTGGCATCTTTCTGGCTGAGTCCTTACCTAGAGAACTCACTAGAGGTGTTTCCACTTACGTCACATTGTATTTAGCCTCGTTTCTTCCTCTGTTAATTTACATTTGGTGCTGCTTCTGTTTCTGTAAATGATCCTTGTTAATCCTTTGGCTTTGAGGCTTGCAATATTGACTAGCCCTTACCCAACATGAGAGATGTGAGTTACTGTTTGTTCTTTTGTCTTCCTTCTTTATGAAGCAAAAACCAAACACCATGCCCTTGGAATCTGGGTGTTTGTTGGTGGTGGTGGTGGTTGGTTGGCTGATTTTGCTTAGCATCTCTGAGAACTCCACTCAAGAAAAATAGCCTCCCATTTTGACCATCTTCTACCTAGCAGTCAGACGTAGATAAAAGCCTAATTTTCATTGGGTCAGTATACCTGAAATACCTAAGCCAAGATGAGTTCCTGTCTGGGATGCATCATCACAATGCTTTGCTGTATTCCTTTCTTCTACTAGTAAACTTCCTTACAGAGCTGAGATGCCATGGTTGGAATTTTTCCGAAGGTGCTGAATGAAGCTTCTCAAAGTTTCACTCCAAAGAAATTTTAAAGCATAAGAAATTGCTTTGTCTCAGCGGGGAAATCAAAATGATTTCTCATGTTATAACTTCTGGCATTGAAAAACCTTTGTGTTGTTACTCATCAACCTGTCAATCAGTGGGAGTTTACTGGGTGATTACCATATGCCAAATGATGTGTTAAGTACCTCGAGAAATAGGAAAAATTACCAAAAGTGACCCTGCTTGCTCATTCATTCAACTAATGTCTACTAAACATCCAGCATGCGCCAGACACACAATCTAGTTGAGGCAAAACAATTATATTGAAGAGCAGTGCAGCAGAAGATCAGAGACAAGGCAAAGCCTCCAGGGGGAAGGAGCCCGCAGGGTTAAGATGTCTCATCTCGCTCAGGGTAGTTAACCTTCTGCTGACTTCTTTCACTGCTGATGTGATTGCAGAACCTCCACAACCTGACCCTGCCTGCACTGGTCTCCTCACATTAGAAACACTGACCAAGGTAAGAAGAAAGATAGCGAATGTTACTAAGTGGAAGATTCCTCTTTGAAGTATCTTAGCCTTTGTTCCAAGGGATTATTCTTTACAGCATGGATGCACTGTGTATAAAAATTCAGAATTAGGAGTCCTTAAATAAATCTCACCTTAAAAAGACTATTTTTCCTACTCATTTTTAACCCTACATCCAGCATCATCCATAACTATTCTTAAGTCATTAGTATTTATCAACCCACCCAGATTGGTTCTTTTATTGTATTAGTTATCTGTTGCTATAATAACAAATTACCTAAAACTTGGTAACTTAAAGCAACACACGTTTATTATTTCATACTTTCTGTGGCTCAGGAATTCAGACATGACTTAGGTGGGTCCTCTGCCACAGAGTCTCTACAAAGGCTACCATCAAAGGGTTTGCTGGGGCTTGAGGTCTCATTTGAAAGTTAGATTGGGGAAGGATGCGCTTCCAAACTCACTCAGTGATTATTGACAGGATTCAATTCCTCCAGGTTTGATGGACTGAGGTTTTCAGTACTTCATTGGCTGTTAGCCTGACTCTACCCTCAGTTCCCTGCCATGTGGGCCTCCCTGGCAGAGCTGCTCACTTCATCAAAACATTTAGTGCAAGAAGGCTGTAGAGACAGTCTGCTAGCAAGATGGAACTCATACTTTTTATAACCTAATCACAAAAGTGGTATCTCCTCAACATTGCCATGTTGTATTAGTTAGAAGCAAGTTGCCCAAAGAGAGTAGATTACACAAGGCAGCTAATACCAGGAGGCGGGGATCATTGTGGGTCATCTTAGAAGCTGGATGCATAATTATTTTATTCAGCAAACATTTATCAGTCATCTAACATGTTGTCACTAGAGTGCAACTCTGATAATAAGTGGCCCTTGTCTTCAATGTACTCACATCAGCTTGGGAAGATGAACACATCAACCTCTAACTCTAATTTGACATGGAAGGTCTTATAGTAGAGTCAGATTCAAAACCCAGTGAGAATGTGGAAAAGATGTCTTTGTTCATCATGAATCCCCTAATGAGGATGCCATTTTCTTCCACGGTTAAAAATAAACATGATGTCACTTCTTTTGTAGAACTTTCTCTGACACTCCTTTTCCCCTAAGTTAATTCCTAAAAAAGGTGAGTAGAGTAGGATACTTCCCTGATGCTTCCAACTCCTTTGACTTAATCATAATATGTGAGGAGAGGCCCAGCCTGCTGCCCGCCCCTCCTCCTCCAGATCCCTAATGCAGCTGTCAAAGCTGGCCTTCCCACCACTTCCTTCTTCTTTCCCTCACCATTTTTTAGCTTAATGTTTTGTTTACAGTCTGAGATTTAATCTTTAGTCTCTTATTCCTCAAAGTCTTCAAACATCCACAGTCAGTTCAGGCTCATAGGTCAGGTATCAAGTCCAATTTTGGGGAATTTGGGATCTGATCATTGGCAATGTTTAGGAGGTCAGCAATGTATGTAACAAAAAAAAAAAAAAAAAAAGAAGAGAGAGAGAGAAAAGCAGTCAGCGTGGGTCACTGGGGAATGATGGCTTAGCTGGAAACAAGGCAGCCCAAATCCCAAGCCTTCTGCTAAACAACTGCATGACCCTGAAGAAACCGCTTACCCTACCTGAGCCAGTGTTTTGTCAGCCGTAAAATAGTACCTTAATTGACCTCTGGTCTGTTAAAGTTAATTATGTGCAGGCTGACTTATTAGTGTCGTATCTTCATCACATGTCTAAACTAGAAGACAGATTCCCAACATGCGGTTCATGGATCTCCAAGAAGTCTATGAATAGAATTCACAGCATCCATGAACCTTGACTAGGGTGGGTAGGGTGAGGAGTGGAATTGCATTTTTACTTTCATTGGCCTCTGACTGTCAGTGAGTATTTTTCAGTCAGGAATATAAACAACAGACTTGAGTAGGATTTGGAATTCACCAATAGAAATCACAAATGTATTTCGTACATTACAGGTTTTGTAAATATCGAAATGTCATGATGCTCACCACTACTTAGAAGTTTTGGTGCTTCTTCGACCCTCCACTGCATCTTCTCATTGAGCCTGCTAATGAGGAAGCACACCTATTAATAGGCCAGTGCTTGTCTGTAAAGGAAGATTTTGCCCCATGGTGCACATTTAACAATATAGACATTTTTGATTGTCACAACTGGGAGGGAACCTGCTACTGGCATCTGCTAGATGTCCTACAACACACAGGACAGTACCCCCATGAGGAAGTCTAATCCAGTCCAAAATTTTAATAATGCTGAGACTGACAAGCCTGCTATAGCCTTTTTTAAAACATTACTTTGGTAATCATGTTTTAGTATATGTACTTAGTATATGTAATTTAGTACGTACAGTTTCCTTTGGAATCCTGTATATTTTGTGTATTTACAAACTTTGTTCTTAGAAGGGATTCCATAGCTTTGCTAGACTATCAAAGGGGTCCATGGCACACAGTATGCTAAAAACTCCAGTATGAGAAGGAGGTAGTAAAGGTCATGTGAATTCACGTCTTTTGGTTCATAGACCAGAAAACTGAAGCCAACTACCATGCAACCATGGCATCAGAAAAGGTTCATGTGCCTGTTCCAATCTTACTGCTTTTAGGACTTTGGCCAAATCATTTACCTTTTCTTTCTCTTGGTACATTTGAGCTTGTATGAAAAGTACCAGAGACTTGGTGGCTTGAACAATAGGAATTTATTTCTCATTCCAGAAGACTAGGAAATCCAAGATCAAGGCACTGGCAGATGCTGTGTCTGGTGAGGTCCTATTTTCTGATTCATAGACAGCACCTTCTCACTACGTCCTCACATGGTGAAAGAAGAGAGTCAGCAATCTGGGGTCTCTTTTATAAGGGCACTATCCTAGTTATGAGAGCCCCAGCCTCCTGACCTCATCACCTCCCGAAGGCCCTGTCTCCTAATACCATCACCTTCGGGTGGGAGTCGGGGTTAGAATTTCAACATACTAAGTTTGGGGAACACAAACATTCAGACCACGGCAACTTGGAATCAGTTTGCTCATCTACAGGATGGGTGAGATTGCCCCTCACTTATAACAGGAGTCAGCAAACGATGGCCCAAGGGCCCAGTTCAGCCTGCAGCCTGTTTTGGTCGATAACGTTTTCTTGCAACACAGCCACGTCCATTTGTTTACATATTGTCCTTGTCTGCTTCTGCAGTGCAGTGGCACGCTTTGATAACAGCATAGGCCATACAGCCCGCCATGCCCAAAGTATTTACTCTCTGGCCTTTCACAGAATTGTTGTCACCTTTCACTTATTGATATAAGGGCTTTGTGTCTCTAAGGGCAGCTTTTAATCATAGAAAAGACTCTTCAATGGTTTGTTTTGTTTAAGTAATTATCATTCAATGTTTTCCAGTTTTTAAACTCCAAAGTAATTTCCCTCTGGCTTTTAAGTTCAGTTTCAAAGTAGATTGCAGGGTATTTTAGCAGTTTTAAGCAGCCTTTAAACAATATTGGTCCAATTTAAACACTTCATTATTTAAATATCTTCAAGAAGTTAAAGAATTTAATTACATATATATATCCTATTTACTCTTTAAATATTAATTCACAAAATTCATTAGGAATTAATTAATAAAACCTCACTGGGTTCAGAATAAATCTTGAAATCAAAATAAATAAACCAAACTTATGGTGAAACAGGTGTTTTTTAATTTCAAATATGCATATAAATTTAATTAGATTTCAGTCTAAAATGAAAAGAAAATCAATCACTTAATTATATACTTTATCTGGGAGTCACAACTATCATCTTAATAAGCCAAATTCTCTTAACTATTACAAGACCAGACGATACCAGATTTGTTCAGATGCCTTAACCAAGAAATATTAATATGATGATTTTAAAATCTCTCATTGATTTCTGCTCTCAATTCTAAAGCTTCTCAGAGTTGAAAGATTCTTTGTCCTGCAGGAAGTCAAATGCAGTGTCAGTTACTGGGATGACTTTTGATCAAAGATTCCAACTGGGTGTTGAAACTTGGAGTAGACATCCAAGGTGATTGTTCCCCTACCAGCTCACTGTCACTTTATCCCGTGAAATCTGGGGGTTGCCTTCTCGGCATGCTGGAGATTTTGAACAACCAGCAATTTCAGGCAGGAAGTTACCAAAGTCCTTGTCGGGGAAACTTAATGTGTTGTCCTAGTGGTGTGTGCCTTACTTTGCAGGGTGTGGTTATGCAGCCCAGCTCCCTGGACGTGAATTATATACAATAACTAATCCTTTCTTCAAAAATACTGCAAACCCCACCCCTTTAATCACGATTGGATTTTACATCATTTTTGCCTCTATGTAAGTGTAAATAAATACCCTTTCCGTGAAATTTTAACATTTTGAACTTGGAGAAAGATCTCTCCTTTCATATTCCCAGGACCCACCGTGTTCTTGGATATTTAAATCTGATCCTACTGAATTCTCTACCTGGCTGCCTGGCCTGTCACCACCACTTGTCAGGCTCTTTTATAAGCACACGGGATCACAGAATTTTGTTGATTCTAGAGATGTTCTCCCTGGCTCCTTCACACTCAGCCATTCCCCCTGGATTGGGTGCAGAATGAGTGCTTTTCTCATTTATGTCTTCCTGTCATCAGGACCAAAGTATAAGATACATCAAAGTCTCCCTGTATGGTGTGTGCCCTTGGGCAGTCGCAGTGAACAACATTCAAAAAGGATAAACCCCTGAGATTTCCAAAATTAATTCAAATGGCCCTAACTCCCTTGGCAACTGTGTGGCGAGAGTTGCCAGGTGGGGGCGGGCGGGGAGAGTGGGGCGGGGATGGGCTCTGCCTTCTGTTTTAATATGCGGTCTAAGCTCCAGCCTCCCAGAGTGTGGGAGAGTTGGAAAGAGCGAGATAATGATGTTAATAGTAAACTGCAAGGAGACAAGCAGGGAGGAGGGGAAGGGACCTTGGAGTAATCTTTCTGTGCTTCAATGCCTGGGCCGGCCCTTTATTCAAGGATTCTTTCCATGCTAGGCTCCATAGCTTAAGGGAAGTTTGAAAAACTAAACAGGCAGCTCAGCCGGTGGCACATCTTGAAAGCAGGAACGAAAGCTCCCTAATTATCACTTAGCCACTTGAGTTATCTTTATTATGCAACAGTTAGCGCTTCTGCTTAAAACCACTGTTAGTAACAGCTGGAAAGAGGGTGACTGGAGAAAGGGGCCGTTTAAAGCCATCTTTCTGAGCTGCAGTTTCAATATGTCAATGAACGAGTCGTCCAAATTGTGGCATATTGTTTCCTAATGGACTTCCGTTGTATCCTAGTCATCATTAAGTGAAATATATTGTATCGCAAATTATGAGAGTTTTCTTTCTTGCCAACTGCCTTTATGCTTGTTCTCTCCGTAGCCCACAGGCAGCTCTATTGTAGTCTATTCTTATGACCACAATGTTTTCCACTTACTGGTTTGTAAGCTGGAAATTAGAACACGGAATGTACTTTTCCGTAGAAATAATGTTAAAAGGGGTGGCAAAATGCCAGGCTAGTCCATAAAAAGAACTTGGTTGACATATAATTTAGCTGTAGCTGGGAACACGGGGATGTTTTCTCCATATTTGTCCCAGGCAGCAGTATGTTACGTATGATGCATTGCTTTCAGCCCTGCTACCCCAGAGGCAGCAGTGCCAGATGAGTCCGCCCGGCAAACACCTTTAATACCACTGACCATGTCCTCCACTGAAACCCTGGTGCCTGGTCATGGTGGCGTTTACATGTAAATATGACAAGACCAGTAATAAAAACAGTTAATATTTATTAAATGTTTATTATGTATCCATCACTGATCAAGTCACCCTCACAACAATCCTACAAAGTGGTGATACCTCCCCAATGAGGAACTGAGGCACCGAGATATTAAGGAGCTTGCCCAAGGTCATACAGCTTGCAAGTGGCAGAACCAATTCAAACCCAGATAGTCTGGCTCCAGAAGCCATGGTCTTGTTCACTGTACTGTAGGGGCCAGCAAACTTCCTCTTACCACCTGCTACTATATGGCGTGCAAACCAAGAATGGTTTTGCCATTTTTAAAGAGTTGGGAGGGAGTGAGAAAGAATATTTTGATGTGAAATTTCAGTTCCAGTGTCCATAGAAAAAATCCTACTGGAGCACAGCCATACCTGTTTGTGTGCGTACTGGAGCCAGGATGGCAGAGTTGAGTGGTTGTGACCCTCTGGCCCGCCAAGCTTAAAATACTTAAAATCTGGCCCTTTTCAGGAAGTTTTCTGATCTCTGCTGGAGTGCACGAAAAGCTGTCAGGCCCAATGTCTATCTTACTGGAAATCCTCAATAAATGCTGGCCTTTGGAAAAACAAATTCATCTCCTTCCCAGTGCTGGAGATGGTGCTGTAACTCCAGGGTTCCTGCTGCAGAGTCACGGTTCTCCCATTCAGAAGGTGCCAGATAGGAGCTCCAGTGGCACAGCCGGTTAGCGCATGGTACTTATACAGACGGTGCCAGACAACCCAGTCTCCAACTTCAGGACCCCTGTGACAGCACCTGCTTGTAAGCCCCCACTGGCCAAGTCAGGGCTCTATCAAAGGCTTAGTCCTGAAGGCTTTGCTTGTGGAGGCCTGATTGGCACGTCAGATACGAGGGTTCCAGGTAGACCAGCAGCATCTTCTTGGGGGCTGAAGGGACTCTAAATCCAGCAGCCTTGGAAGGGCTGAAGGTTTCAACAGCAAGGGACACTTGAGGCTCATTCCTAACCAGAGTTTTCCTCCCCAGCCTGTAGGGATCACTTCTCTGTAACTGAGGAACTTAACATCTAGCAGAAGAGATATGTATGTTTGAGAGGCTTGTGTACAGGTGTACTGGGAGATCGCACAAAAATATTCAGAGCCTCGTTTCCATAGCAAAAACCTCGGCACAACCCAAATGCTGATGGGTTAGAGAATAAATCAATAAATAAATATGCCTCACTCTGTTTTCTTCTTCCAATCTTTACTCAATTGATACATTATCCAACAGACCTACCCTGTCTCTCTCTCTCTCTCTCTCACACACACACACACACACACACACACACACACACACACACACACACACAGATAAAGGAATCAGCAAAAGGTACACTTTCAAGTACATGGCTCCTGTGGGCTCAGTCCCTCTGGGGGCCTCTGGAGCCAGTATAGAACCAGCCTCACAGGTACCCAACCAAGGGGTAGGCATGCAGGGTTTTTGTCATTGATTGAATGATAACTTCCCAGAAGTCATCCTTCAAACACTTTCACACCTTTTTGTGCCACTCTCAGGCCAAGGTGCCCCTGTTTCCAAAATAAAAGCCCTCAGGCAGAAAGTTGTAGGCGTGTAGAGTGAGTGCCCAGGGACCCTGGGTGGAGTGTCAACAGCAGTTGGGTCTAGCCTAAGGTCACGTTGACTGCCCCTTTAACCTCTGCTCTGCTGTGACTGACAGCACACCAAAAAGTTGGCTGGGGTTGTGCTCTAACACAGAGATGAAGGGGTTCTCTAGGCCCCAAACCTCTCCATGCTGGCATGCATGCTGAAATTCAGCACAATAAGATTTCACATCAGATGTAACTTGACTTCTTGCCTCAACCAAAAATATTGTAATGAAATAACACTGAATGTCTAGAGCTCTGTATATTGTCACTCTCCACTGGGCTCCCTGACTACCCCCCTACCCAGATGAATTTTCTTTTTAAGTGTAGATCAAAGTGTATGGATGACTAACTTACATAGAGTTATTATTTATAAGACAATTATCAAGAGTTTTGAAAGTTTTGTGGCCTAAAGTTACTGCTTTAATATTATGTGGATAAAATATATAAAATATAACTACTTCAAGGAATGCAGCCTCTGAATATAATCATGAATGTAAAAATGATTTAAAACTAATTATTAGAATATTTTTAATAATAGAGAAAATTGAAAGCAAACTTGATACCCAACTTTCCATATTGAGTTCTATGGAAAATGTGATTCTCAACATGTCAGTATGATGCCATCCAGCATAACTCCAACAGGCCAGGCAGGATTCTCCCCACTCCCTTTTTGATCCTCATTAGAAGGTGTCACTAAGTCATAGTATCCCTTTCATATATTTTCTCCATTTCTCTGCAGACTGCTTGAATGAGAAATAACATAGAAAATCTTTTCTAACAGGGAACTAACAAGCTATAACTACATATTAGACAATGGGAACTAGTAAGGAACTGGGCAGCTAGTCTAGAGCGTGGCAGTCAGCAATTAAAGGGACAGTAGCCCAGCTTAGGCCTTGTGCATTTGGGCGTGGCAGAAGGTGTACATTTTAATCGCATCAGGCCAGGCACAGTTTGGAAAAGTGGCAAGCTCTTGCTAAGCCTGTACTGGGGAAAAAAAATTAGACTGGTGAAGAAAACAAATACGGCCTGGACAACTAGGGGGCTGGACCCTTCATCATGAGTTTCTCATGAAACAGCTCAGAACCATGGACAGATCCCACAAGAGTAAATGTGTCTGAAGGAGAATGGTTTCCTCAGAGTCCCAAGTTGATTCCCCCCCACCCCACCCCCACCCCCCAGAACTTGTACTTTGAAAAACTTCTTGTTCTCTCCTATGTCCTCTGAGTATTGGGAACATGGAGCCACAACTAGCAAAATACGCTTTCTTCTGAAGATGTCCACACACATAAGATTTCCCAGATTATTAGATAGAAAAGCCATCACTTCTAGCCAGTACAACTAAGGATTTCATAAGTTGAGTTGGAGCGGAGGCATATGATCCCCCAGAGCTTTCCTCTCCTGGGTCAGCTCAGAAGTACTAACAACACAGCCTCTTCTTTGCAAGTTTTTGAAAGAAAAAAATGTCATTTATTTTACAAACCTGATTCCTACAATGTGCACATTCAGAAACTCTCTATTTCTTATATCGGTATTGACTGTTCTTGATTTTTCATAAAATTAGATTACTCAAATTGTAGGTCCTTTTCATTTAGCTTCTATAGCTGATATTAATTTACCTTTTCTTGATTAGTTCTTAAAATTAGTTTGTATTTTGTATGTCTTTTTAGTACAAAAGCCCAGAATGTATGTTCATAAATGGACTTATTTTTTTCCTCTAAATTAGCCAACTTCTACATATGGTTCAGAAAATAGAAGTTCTGAATCAGAGCTACAAAAAGATTTAATGGGCTCCATATTGCCGAATCTAATTACCTGTTGTTGGCAGTATCCGGGCACCAGTAGACCAGCATTATCCAAAGTGTGTTTTACTGAACACTAGTCCAACAAAAAACTTGGAAATGATTCCAAGGAAGACAAATTTGCAAAACTCTGCCTCACTTTCTGCCTTTTTTTTTTTTTTTGGAGAATCACAGTGTTCATTAGCATTATATGTTCTGAGGAAAGCATTTTCATGCTCTTCAGCCCAACCTTTTCCAAATTTTTTGAACCTAAGGAAACACCCTCCCCCTTATTTTAGGAGTGCCTAGTAATATCTCCCTGATTCACTATAAAACAGTCAGTTTACAGGCAGACCATTGAGGAGACTAATGTACCTAAGACATAAGGTTAATGAGCTTTATTTCTCCTAACCTGAGAATCTATGATTTTTTTTTTTTTGGTTATCCTAACTCAAATATTTACATATGTGATGGAGCAATTTCAGTTAGAATCAAGAGATTGCATTTATGTCCTTCTTAAATAGAGCACTTTGGACCTTGGAGAAATTAATTTCTAACAGGGAAGTAATAAGCTAAACTACGTATTGGACAGTAGCAGGCATTTAGTAGAGGCTTCAGACTCATGGGGTTTTCAAACCATAATTAAAATCTATAAAATTGATAGACAATGAGTTCTGTTACTATTCTAGAGTAGAATTCTATGTTAGCTATGGAAAATAACCAAGCCAAAATGTTTTTAAAAATTCATGGGCTGAACTGATGTGTAATGACCTTAGAGATGTTAGCATCTTCTTTGAAGAATAAAAATCTTACAAATATTTAAAAAATAAAGAAGAGCATTATATCTGATGTTTTTGCACAGAAAAGAGCAGAATGATTTATTTTGGGTTCACTGAGGTGTACTATTGAATATTTCAAAGGAGCATGTCAAGTAGGAGAACCATAGTACCGTGTTTGCAGCTTCAACTTTGAAAGCAGTTTTCCAACTCATTTATTAAAGAGGATTCATTTTCTAAGGCAAATGATGTAGCAAAAAAATTTGTTCTCTATATACACAGTACTTTTTTTTCCCTTGGCAACCTTGCCTGCAGAAGATGGATTTAATAAAATTCCTCATTTCATAGAACATTAATCATTTTTGATCCACAAAAGTCTCACTCCTGATACACATGTATATATCTGTATGCATCTGTGTGTGTATATTCTCTTCTTTAAGAGATTATATAAGTATATATGAATATAATATATTCTAATATATTAAAATGTTTCCTTTTATATGTATGAATATATACAGTATACATATATTATATACATATGTATTTATGTGGATATATGTATGTGTGTATATATACATACATACATACATATATATATATATATTTCATTTTACTCTTGCCTAGGGAAACACCAGAGATGTTTAGTCAAATTTCTGTGCTTTAAATTTACTTGAAACGTTTCCTTTCTTTGCACTTATGTCACAAACTCAATTCACAGTTAGGTTCTTCTCTTTCACTTTGCTTTTATTTTAAAAAATTCCTTTTTAAATTTAACCTTGTTCTATAACTCTTTAAAATGCTTACCGGGTTCTAAAGTGAAATTTACAAAATAAGATGTACATGGAGAAGATGAAATTTTATCTCTGTCCTTTCCTCCTCGTTCAGCCTCTTCCTCCTAGGTAGTATGTTACTTTATTTTTTCTAGTTTTTGTTCTTTCCTCCCATGGTCTTTAAACATCAGCATGCATATGTATGTGTATATGAAAATACACCAAAGCATACAAAATGTGCTTTGCTCCACCACATTTTTCTCTTCACAATATATTCTGGAGGTCACTTTCCAAAGATATACAGGAGCAGTTCCCACTCCATTTTGCAGCTACAGAGAATATTGATGTACATTTGGGTTGTTTCTAGTCTCATGCTACTACAAATAGTTCCATGCAACACTAACTTTGTGAGATACGTCCATATTCCAAAACATACATCTAGTCCATTGCTTTTAACTGCAGTAACATACTCCATGTAGCATAGCCATCACGTTTTGCCTCTCTTCCAATTCCTTCCTCTCACAATAGCCTTCAGCACCCTGCCACTTGCCCAGATCCCCAGTTCCATACCCCAGCCCTCCAAAGCTGTAGATGGCACTTATCCATACAGGCCCAGGTCCTGCTAGACCCTATAAAAGACCAGCTCAATTAAAGCTGGAGTCTTAGTTGCGTCCATAATCTTGCACAGCTTCTTCATGAAGAACCATTTCAGGACAGACGTCTATGTAATTTCAGTGTTAAAAGTAGCCGTACTCATCATAAATCATCTGAGTTTGTCTTATAGACAATGTGAGTTGTGTGCATGGCTAGATTTCCCTCGGCAGTTGCCTCAAGAAATCTGAGTACCTCATTTATGACCCATTTATAGCAAGTATATAAAACTAGGTGGTTATATTTTATCCTTGTTTAGTTGTTTTAATCAAGTCATTCTATTTAGACAAAGTTCAAGTCTTGCTGCCACACACCTATTTTGTATCCAGGCTGTGTGAGCATTCTAGAGAGACACATGCAAGCACATGTTATTTGATTTAACAGGATGTTTACAAACATCGGTGCCCTTGAAAAATGTTTCTGACCACATGCATACAGTGCCTTGAAAAATATTTCCAGTAGTCTGTAAAGCATATTTCTCTGCCATGATCACATTTTGAGGGGATTCCAGAAATAGTGACCTGTTCCAAGAAGCTGCAGGGTCAGGGGTTTTATATGAGCCATGGAGGGCAGACCCCTGCTTCATAATTTTACATCTCAGGGAAAACAACAAACAAAACCCAGAAGTAGTTATCTTGGGTTTCTTTCTTTATTGTGAGTATGTGCTTGTGTTTGTATCTCTGTAAATCAGAAGCCATTTTAAGAGATAAATAAACAGGTTTCAGAATTTGGCAAGGAGTCAACTCTGCTTTAATGAATGCATGGCTTGTAAGAGAAAAACATAATTTATATGTACATGTATGTATATTTATATTTACTATTTATTTAGTTTGTGTTTATTTTTGTATCAAAAATATGATCTAGGAAAATCTGTCTACCTGTAGTATAGTGTTTTATACAGACTTTTGCCATATACAAGTATTATCCAGCATTATTACTAAAATAACATATCTATGGAAGGGAGTTTTCTGGGTACTTGGAACAGCTAATACCCAAAACAGGGCCCACTAATGAATTCAGTAGCTACTGAAATACAGATGATGGTTGTTTATATGCAAAAGATTTCCAAAGGCTGTCTGGGTCACTGTTTTTTTTCTTTCCCGAAAGGTAGCCAATACCTGTTAGTGACTCATGAAATCAATTCATTAAGTCACAACCAACATTTTAAAGTACGACCTAAATTAAAAATAGGAAAAGAAGAGTACATTGTGTATAGTGTAAATATTGCTTTGGAAAACTTTTGTTCTGCTATAAATAAATATAGATGTATACATGTATACTAAGTCAGGGAAAAATGTATTTCTTGTGTTCTTGGGGGTGGCAATCAAGAAAGTCAGGAATCCCCTGCTCTGGGTAGCTTTGGGTCCCAATCCACCACACTCCGTGATACGGATGCTCTGATTCATCTCATGTGGGCCATTTTCTCTCAGGCCCAGAGCTCCATCCAAAATATCCACCATCCTCTTACCTCTTCTTTTCATTACTTTTCCTCTTTTTAAAAATTGTATGTCATTACTCTTGGTTTGGGGCAAAAAAAAGGATAGAATTCTATAATATCCTCATCCTGTCAATGAACGTGTTACCAAACTCGGGTTCGGCTGCTCGCCACTCAAAAGCCAAGAATTGGAGAGGCAAGTGTCAGTAGAGAGGAAAGTTACTTTAATCAGAAGAGCCAGCAATCTGGGAAAATGGTGGACTCATGTCCAGAGACCAGCTCTGAAGATAATGCTCAACCACGACAGTTTTTAAAGGGGAAAATGGGGGGACCAATCTGAGTGAATCATGGAGGCAGGAGGTTGGGGTCCGCATCATCTCCATTGCCTGCAGACTGGCTGACTCTCTCTTCAGATCTTATCTTGCTCCCCTGATCTGCCCTCAGGATCGCTAAGGGGGCTTTTAGGGGTAGAGGGCTAGTGATTCTTTAACTGCTTGATTCTTCATTCTTACTTCTTTTTATCTAGGCAAAGAACCAGCAGGGGTGCACTCAGGAGAGCATAAGTCAGGAGTTAGTTCAGTTGCTCAGTGATCTCATTCCTATGATTTGGTTCTTTCAAGGTTGGAGGGGGACAGAAGTGGGTGAACAGGAAAGGGGCAGAAGAGCTGCTTTCAGTTCCCAGCTGTCAGACGTCATTCCATTCTCTTGAGGCCAGTTCTTGGAACTGAGCCGGCCATGGATTCAGTACAGCTCAAGATGGAATAGCTTATGACTTAGGAGAAGACAGTAAATAGTTATTGTAAGCCTTCTGTGGATTCAATTCTGTAACATGTAGTGAACTCATTAATTTTAACAGCATCTTCTGGGTTAGGCATCATTTGCCCCCCTTTTAAGGAATGAGACACTAAGACAGAGAGAAATGAAGTCAGCCGAAGTCATATGGTTAGTATGGTTTGATTCTAAAAGTCTGAAGGATTCCAAAAAACCACTCTCTTGCCACCGCGTCCTGTGCAATTAGAGATGAACGCTACATCAGGCTTTGCACAGTCTTCCCCAAAGTCACCAACTAAACCATTCGTGCATGATAATAACAGCTACCATTTGTACATCCCTTGATGGGCGGCAGTGAACCTGTACATCTTTCATTTGATCTTCACCAGGCTGATTGCTCATGCAAACTGTCATACGCTTTCCCCTTAAAAAAAAAGTTGAAGGTACATTATCTGGAATTGAAAAGGAATTGGGTCATGCCGAACACATTACTAATAAACAGAACAAGAAAAGAAAATGACCTAGAGACATCTCGATGACCAAAGTTGTCATTCTGTAAACAAGATGCTAGCAATGCATATTATGTCTCTGCAACTGTAAGGTTATAGTGGAAACCAGACATTTTGTGCTTTTAATTTAAGACATATCATCAGGAAGTACTCTGCCTTTAAAATATGAATACATTTGCTAAATGATGTCTATTACAACACGATAGATGTCCTTTTTCAAAAGTCATTTTGAAAGTAGGAGATAGCAGAGAAAAAGCACAGAAATGTTTGTCCTTACACATAAGAAGGCGAAGCAAAAGCAGTTTCTTTCTGTAAGTAGCCTTAGTTACTCAATGGAGTTATTCATATAAGGAAAACAGTAAAAAAAAAATAACCTCCAAGAATGAAAAGGGCAAGGTCAGGGCATGGTACTATTTTGTAGGTGTTACGCTTGATTTTTATTCCAGGCTTCCAGATTTGAACCAGGAGGCATCAGTTAAATGTCAGAATTTTCAATTTTGGAACTGCTGAAAACGGCTCATCCATTACCCAAGATAATTCTTAAGCATAGAAGAGTTACTTGGGCTGCACACCCTGTAACTTGCCAGATTGAGAAATGTGTTATTGATTAATTGGCTCAGTAATAAACATACCTTCTAGCAAACCAGTAGGCCATCTGATAAAACCAAAGCAAAAGAGAACGATTGGAAGAAGGGGAAAATTTACTATGAAAGGATTAGTTAAATGGGAAAGAATATGAGATGATGTTTGAAAAAGTGGTGAAAGAATTGTTTAGTTCAGGCATAATTGTACATTATCTTGAAGTCTTGCTGTAACCCTTATTTGAGAAAACAATCTACCTTCTGCATATAAACATTTAGTTACGGAAGCGTGTTTGGTGTGGGGGACTTGTGACTTGCTTGGTGCGGCAATTATTTTAAACTGTAAATTTAGGGAAGAGAAAGTTGATGTCTTCAAAATTAGATTTTGTTCTCTGAAGAATAAAAATGTCTACTTTATTTTCAATATGCCCTCCCTGTTTTTAGTCCAGGAAACCCAAAATTTATTTCAGAAAGAAAATAAGGGTTTTCGTTCGCAAGTGCTTTGCAGTTACAGAGTGCGTTCAAATTTACTCAAGTTTATTGACTTTAAGAAATGACAGAATTGATTTAATAATAATTCATGATACTTTTTTCAAAATCCACTGAAGAAAATACTGATTTAACTCTCATGGTAAAATATCAGACTGTATACACACAATTGGAAACTGTTCCCCTTTAAATATAAAGCTCTGTGATTCCATAATTTTTCCCCTGGTCAGAACCTATATTCAGATATACACTTCTGGTTTCTTATCTGAAGTTCATTTCTCTTAGAGTTGCCAAAACCACAGAGTTGAGAACCCAGGGGTGTGCAAAAATGGACTGCCTGGATTGATGGGGGAAAATGAAAGTCAACGAGAGAGAATTTAGAAGGGGCAAAAAACAAAAGAACAAAAAAACAAAAACAGTCACCTGAGGGACCCCAGAGGAGGGATAATGACTAGGCTTTACAGCAATTTGATTTCAGTAACTCAATTCTAAGGGGAAGAAAAAGTGAATAGTTTATGGTTTCTTTAAAAATACAAAAGAGCAATGGTATACCTTTTGGAAATTACTACTAGCAAAACAGGAAAATAAAATAAAATTTTGGAGCTAAATAAATTGTTTCATAAGCTTCAAATGTTTATTCTGTCCAATGAGTCACAATAAATTACTGTTGCATCTTTATAAACCTGGCATGCCACATGTCTGAACCACAGTTGGTGTGTATCTGTTTTTTGCGACTTCATAGCATCTGAGAATAGGAGTCCTCCCTGGTGTTCGCATCTCCGCTCGTCTTCTCTGACAGCTTTAACGTTAATTTCTCAGTCAAATGGAAATTGTGAATATTACCCGCCTATTTTTACTTTTCACAGGCCTTGAGGAAATCAGTGTGTACGAATATCTAAAAATCTCTTTAAATATTTCTACTTTTTCAATCAACTGAAGACTGAAAAATTCAATATATCATTAACAATTGAAGCAATTTTTTAAAAACACATAAATATGTTAAAACATATTTTCCCATTGAATCCCATGTTCCCCTTGGATGTATATTCCTAGAAAAGTTTCTTAGCTACCAGTCATAATAAATTACAAACTTCAAAAATCCTGTACTTCACCACAGAGAATTTTCTGCCTCTGTCAAGGAATACTACATATTGTAAACACACTTACTGTATTTAATTTTCCCACAGAGTGCTAAATGAGAAATCAGTTCACAAGATATTTTTAACACAATCATACTGGCATATTTATGAATATATCCTATACAAGGTACTATTCTAGGTCCTATGAATTTTTTTTTCAAATAACCCTTGTTCTCAAAAAGCTTAAAATCTAGTTATCATAAATGTAAATTAACAAAATAAAGTGATGTATGGTGCATACCAAGTGCGGAAGATTGGCAGTGTTGTGGGAGTTTGAAGAAAGGCTCCTCATGATTATAATAGTTGATATGTTTCTGTTTCAGGTACCCTGTAAATCTTATCCTCCCAGCAACCCTGAAACACGTTTTGTTAGTCAAGACTTTTCTGGTTGCAAGTGACAGAAACTCCAACTTAAAGTGGTTTGGGAACAAAGAAGGCTTTGTTGGCTCATGTTCGGGGTAGAGCTGGATCCAGGGGTTCCAGCAATGGTATCAAAACTCTATCACTTCTGCTCTTCCTTGTGGCCCTGTTTTCCCCTGGACTGGCTTCGTTTTCGGGCAGATTCTCTTGGCCACTCTCAAGCTCAGGCTTACCTCTTGCAAGCTTTGGGACTGGCAGCAAGAGTGCTTCTCTTTCCCAGTAGTCCCTCCCACACAAATTATAGGTCTAACAATCATCTCTGTTGCTTCTGGTCTGTTCCTGAACCATTCACTGTGGCTGGAAGTACAAGATTCAGGGCCAGCCACATGGGTGTGTGATCTGTGCAATCTCACCGGATCCTGCACTTAGAAAGGTCCCATGATTGTTTTACTTCTCTGCTGCCTTCGTTTTGAAATTCTTGATAATTTTTAAACAAGGGGTCCTGCCTTTTCAGTTTTCACTGTCTCCCACAAATTAGGTGGCCAGTCCTAGTCCTGATGGGATATGATCATTGGCTGACCTAAGTCTTAGGTTTACCACAGGAGCCCATGTTGTTGGGGTCACCTCTATATGGACATGGGGTAAGGAGTGAGGTGAGTGGTTCTTCAAAAGAAAACTGAGAAGGAAGAATGTGCCTAGCAAAATCAGTAGATGTTTACTGCGAACACATGACCGTTGTCACCATTGCTCAAAGTCGGATATCTAATAATGGAGGGGTCAGGACAAATCCCCCATCTCCTCCAAAGCATGAACTCTTAAAAATTAGGCCATGCTACTAGTACACACTTGCTTGGACTGTGTCATGGAAGAAGAGTTCCAAGGAGAAGAGACTTCCATGCCAAAGCTGGCGATGCTATGGATAAGTTGCTGAGATAGAAATGCCTTACGATAGCATAAGCAACAGTGAGTAAGAGAGTCTAATATCAACTTCATAGAGCTGCTGGGCCAGGGGAAGATAAGGTAGTGCGGGTGAATCTGAGACCAGGACGTTGGACAGTGTCAACTGGTAAACTGCCAGCTTGGGCAGGATTAGAGCTGGAGGGAGCGCAGGCAGTGAAGAAGGCAGAGGGCCTTGGTTGTGACCCTGTAGACCGTGCATTCTCAGCGGAGGCTGATCTCACCCCTAAGTGGGGAAAAACTGCTTCTTGGAGGATAAATGTTGTTATACTCTTTCTGTGTATAAAGCACAGATACACATACATAGTAAATCTTTGATATTGAAATTTCATGGGATTGGCAAGGTCTGTTGGGAAAAAAAATGTCCCAAAAGGCTCTTTAGGGACAATAATGACAAAGGTTGGAAAACACTGCTTTTGACCACGAGTTATTAATTTGGGTCCCAGACCCCTTTGGAGTACCTGATGACTGTACTAAACCTGCCCCTAGACTATGCATACACAGAATTTTGCGTGTTATTTTACAGGTTCATACACGCACCACTGAAGCTATAGGCACCAGTTCGGTTTCATGGTAAGAGTTGTGAACCTGAAAATCTTTGAGCAAAAGAGTATCGCTTTCATGGCTCTCCCAGCATTCCACTGCAGCACGTTTCATGAGCCCAAGGAGGTGTACAGATCAGAAGTAAGGGGAAGGGTGGAAGGACTTGCTAAATGGCACGTTATAGTTGAAAAGAAAAAAAGGAAAGAATGCTATAGGTCTGTGACTGTCTATTTCACTCAAAGCTCTCCCTGACTCTTTGACAGTTAGATGTTAAGCAGCCATCAAGCCAAAGGGTGAGCAGACATCCCTCACTGTGTAGGTCTGTAGAAAGTGGGGAGATATTTTTTTCTCTGATGGACATTAGCCAATCCAAGTCTACACATACCAATCCTACATCTATTTTATCAAATGGACAATTTCAGTCTCTTCAAATAAGTGAAACAAATTTCTTCAAGGGACTCCACTTCATTTTCTGCTAGTTTAATACACCTGATTTAAGCTTAAAAACCTACCTCCTGCTTAGATGAACTTGTGTATGGGAGTGGAGGGGTCTTCCCCAGAGAGGTTGGACAATAAATCTTCCTGTAACTTGCAAACATTATTTTCTTAGGGTTCTGTCTTCTTACTAACTCAGATGATGCAGTCAACCCTTTTGAATATTCTCCAGTGTGATATTCCTGGGAATTGACCCGTATGCTTTCTGATACTGGCCATAGGCAAACATATCTCTGGCTCCATTTCCTTTATCTGGCTCATTATGAAAATACTTGCAGTCTGACTACCTCAGAGACTTCTTTCGCAGTCTCTGAGGAACTCAGCATGAAGTAATTTTAGCTCCTCGGGAGGAAAAGACGTGCAAAAGAAGCATAAAGTGTTATGATTAATTCCTTCATTCTTTTCAGATGGTGTTAGTTGAAAGAGGAAACAAAATGAAACACAGGAAATTGAGGTGAAAATTCACATAAACACACGCCCTGTGAACTGACCTTGCATGCTGAGACCCAGAGCAAAGCACCTCTGAAAGAATAGATTTGGCTAAAAGATGTCATGAGGCTTGTCTGGGCAGAAGTAAATCTTCGTCTTTTTTCTCTTTGAACGCAGTAAGGTAAAGGCATTTCCCAGGTGAAACCTTAGAGCTTAGTTTCTCATCAGGGATGATATGAAAAATATTTTAACAGCGTTTATAGTATGGGTACAGAAAAGTCAGGGCAGATAATGGCCAAAAATAACAGGTATCAACAAACCAGTGGGTGTCTGTGGAAACAGCCCTGGTTTCCTTGGAGTATTGGTTCTCAGTGTTAAGTCTGAAACTGTGAAGGGTCTGAAATGTTACTCTCAATCTAACACATCAGCCTATCGCAGGTACGTGTATGTGTGTCCACACACACACACACACACACTCTAGACCTCTGGATCAGAGACAGACCGCTCACAGAGGAGATTTTCCCAAATCCCCACCTCCTTCCAAGGCAAATCAGCGAAAGCCAGATGCACCTACCTGTATCTCCAGGCTTTTACATCACAGGGGAACTCCAGAATTATGAAACCCAGACCTGATACAGGAGCTGCTGTCACAGCTATCCATCCTCCCCTCTGGAGAGAGAAAGAATGGCATTGCTGGAAAATGGAAACAAATCCTCTCTGGGGAGCAGAGAGGAACGTCCCTACCTCAGCACCCTGGAATGTCAACACAGGGCTCCAGGGAGACCCAAGACTCCATCACTCCCAAGGCCTCCATCTTGAAGGTTGCTAGTCAGTCATCCTTTAACCCAGTTGTCAGTCCTGTTTCCTTAGGAAGCCCCGACCATGTGGAAACATGAAAATATCCATGGGGCATTGTTTCTTGACACACAACTTGAGCTGTCCAGCGGGAATCCCTGCACCTTGGCTTTCCCCTAAATGCTGGCTGGTCTGGGATACTTCCCAAATAATTCCGACCCCACTGTGTCCCAACAATTGGACTGAGATCCAATGCTGCACAGATTACGTTTTCAAGTAATGTTAGATGCGATTAGGAACTGAGTTGTAATAAGGGCGTATCTTCAAGATAATTATTGGATGATACTGTGTCGTCTGAGCATCACACTTGCCCTGCATGGGCTTTCCTTTACAGATTGGAGTAACTGTGCTACTTTAAACATTTACAAAACCGGGGATTAATTGGATGATAGTTTTTTGAAATCTAAATGACTCAGATTTCTATTTTATGGTAAAATAATGACAAATGATGGAACATGGGCTGGTAGAGTTTATTCCATCTGGCAAAAAGGAATTCTTCAGCTATATGGTACTGCATGCAGACACTACTTAGTTCTAAGTATTGATGCTCTCTGTATAAGTACAACACTTTTCCCCAAAAGACTTATCTCAGAGACTGTGGTTTCACAATTTAATGTTCAGTTTCACTAAGTATGTACTTATGGAATACAATCAGTGAGTTTTATACTCAGTAAGTCATTGTACTTGGAATCAATAAGGAAGTCAACCTTCAGGTTAGGACACGTGACTCCTCTGAAGGCCCCTACTGAACTGGAAGAGTTTGACCACTTTCCGATAAAAGGAAGCAGGGCTTCTTGGAGAAATGGCTGATTTGAAGACCAGGACAGGGGAAATACAAGATGAGCCTACAGAAAATGAGGACAATCCAGAGGGACACAGAATTCAACCTAAAAGAGCCCCTGATGGCCACACCTGGAAAATTTGAGCAACAAAATAATCACATAATATTGCGTTACAACCCAATGAAAATATCAAATAGACCTGAGTCCATAGTACCATCAATGAATCAGTTAATAAATACATTAGTGGGAGAGAGGAGACAAATCTTCCCTACGGAAGAGTTCTAAATAATTTATGTAAATACTTTTCCTTCCAGGAGGTGGAGCTTAGCGGCCACTCCCTTTCCTTGAGTGTAAGCTCAAAAAGTAGAGTATGTGAAGGGGTGAAAAATACCAATAACAATAATAACTTGACACTGGAGGAACTTGGCAAGCACCACCTTGGCCGGGTGATCGAGGTTAACATCACCAGTGAGAAGTCATTTTGAGAACATTTACCGCTGACGTGATGTAATGAGCGAGGTGTGTCACCACAGTGATGTTCTCTCTGCAAATCCGTAGCCTAGTCTAATCATGAGGAAGATGTCAGACTAACCCAATTTGAGAGACATTATATCAAGTACCCAACCAGGACTCCTCAAAACCGTCAAGGCCATGAAAAATAAGGAAAGACTGAGAAACTGTCGCAGACAGGAGGAGACTGGAGAGACATGACGACTGAAATGCATCCGGAGCAGAAAGAGGACATTAATGGGAAAAGTGATGAAACCCTCATGCGGCCTGGGGTTTAGTTAATGCTCGTGTACTGTCATTGGTTTCTTAGTTGGGGGAAATTGGGTGTGGGGTCGACAGAAACTCTGTGCTATCTTGGTAACTTTTCTACAACTCTAAAACATTTCCAAAATAAAAAATGTATTTAAATGATGGCATGAAGCCTTAACCCATTGATTCTAAAACACAATTTCCTTCATCATATTAGTCATTTTCGCGGCCGGGCATTGAGCAATTGGGAGGCAACGATGGTGCCTGAATTGGGGGGCCTAGGAAACAGTTGCAGATGCAGGGGCATTTACAGAGGAGGAGCTCCTGAACACCTGGAAGGCAAGAACTACAACTGCGTCTTCTGTAGCATGACCTTGCTGTCTTACACCGAAACAGAACTCAATTTTCATTCAGTAAGGACTAATGTGAATACAATGGGCCCTTGAAAACAGAAGGTAATAGAATGTAGCAAAAATGGGACAAGATTCGGAACTGGCTTCACCTCCTGCAAGATACTGGTCAGGTTTGAGTCTGCTGGTCCTAGACCACCCCCAACCTCCGGCAAACCCTGGGGAAGACTCAGGTCTCCCAAACGATTTTAGAATTCTTGATACCATGCATTTTGTTTTATGTATGTGATTTCTAATCTTACTATTACCCAGAAACTTGGTTTGCCTCTTGTTTGGTGTCGAGCCAAAAGGCACAACCCAGCCAAAGAGGGAGAGAAGGATTTATTACTGGCAGCAAGTACGGGGAACACCGGGGATATTTCCCAAAGCAGTGTCTCCCGAAACAGCAAAACGGGGGAGGTTTTAAGCTAAGGGCACGTGCATGTTCAGGAGGGAGCTTAAGCAGAGGAGAATTCAGCATAGAATTGAGGCAAAGGTGGACAGAGTCCCAGCTTTAGTTGATTGAAGTCAGGAGGGTCAGAAAAGGTCAACACCATCATCCCTTAGGTTCCAGTTGATCTGGTGACTGAGCCCTTGAGAAGGATTTGAATTCTGCAAAACACTTCAAGAAAGTGCTTCAGGCTAATCTTTACCATTGAAACAGAACAAGGTTCTTTCCAACTGATATATTTGCTGTTGTTTTGTCTCTTGCCTGAACAATCGTCAGTTTGTTCCTACATTCTTTTGTTCCCTTAAGGTCATTAATTACTGAGGCCTGTTCAAGGACAAGCATTGTGGCCAGGCTTAGATCACCAGATGCCTTAGGCCAAATATGGCTTCTCTTATGTCAAGAAAGCCATGCCTGCTTCTCTCTCCAGGGACGTCCTACCCTACCTGCTTACATTACCACCATGACTGCTTCCTGAATACTCAATATGCTTACATTGTTCTTATAAAAAGAGTTCATAATATCACAAACAATATAATATCGTATTAAGTATATGGGTTTTTTAGTGTGTGATTATTTTCATCAAGCTGACAAGAATGAAATGATGGAAAAATTAATATTTCCCCATGCAATTTAAAGAAAACCCAAAAAAGAAGCACTAAGATGAACTGCCTTAAATTTCTAGAACTTGAAGGTTAAAATGAGTAAGAAATCATTTATGAAGAGTATTTACTTCACTTCCGCCTTGAGGTGGGATTTGGACAGAGCAGATCGTGTTAATAAGTGCCTTCTGTTCTTTGGACTCAGGAGCTCTGACTCTTTGGGGAACACTTTTGTTTGAGGAGTATTTGGGGATCAGTTTCCCCCAACATCGTGCACCAAACTGACTCTCACAACTCAGCTCTGAGTGATGAGAAAGCGACCTTTCTTTTTCCCTTGCAATATAAGCACACTCCATTCTTACCTTGGCTCTAAGCCAAAGATCGGCGCGGTAGAAAATAGGAATTAATGCTGATTGCCTCCATTCCATTTCAGTATTTTCTTCCGTCAACGATAGGTAAGCCATTATCCGGTTCCCTCTTTGTCCTGGTTTTGAAAGGAACTACACTGGTTTTTCTCCTCCCTCAGCTACTTTCCGTCCTGCACGGCCACTTTCTGAACTGCTGTGGATTCCCGTTGTCTGAGCTATTACAGTAAACAACTGGATTCTTACTGTTGGGTTTCTAAGGAAGGTGGACTTCTACCTCAGCCTTTAAGAGCAGCAGGTTTGCTCAATACTCACTTCTGGTTGTCCCAGGGCCATTTGGATTTAAGATAAGGATTTTATTTGAAGTGAAATATCTACGTCCCTTCGCGATGTACCTGTGACATGGAATTGATTTTTCTAAAAAAAAAAATGATACCTAAAAATCCTAGCTCTCTCTAATCATTCACGCATGCATGCATGCACTCAAGCATTCTTTAAACACTTAGAGACTCTGGTCTGCTTGGTAGTAGGATTAAAAAGTGAAGGAAACAACAAGCCCTACCCTGAAGGGGTCACTGTCTCGTGGAGGGAACCAGTAGACAAGGAGATAATGGCGATACAGTGTAGCCAGTGCTGGGCCAGGAAATGAGCAGGATTGGAGAAGGTTCAGTAGGTGGAGTGACATTGTCTTGAACAGCAATAGTTTTACTCTGGAGATAAGCCAAGGACTTTGGGGAAAGAGGGGACAGCATGGGCGCTCAGGCCCATGTCAGGGCTTAGGTGTTCCCTGCACTAGGGTTGGTGGCCCCAGACTGGAGTGAGAAGACGTGTGTGATGATGGTGGAGAGGATAGTTCGGGACAGGCTCTGAAGAGCCTGCTTTACTACACAGAAGACACTGGCCTTTTTCTTCTATGGCCTGTGAAACATCAGAGGTGTTTAACCAGTAATGTTACATGGATAGCCTCCACTTATAATCATATCTGCATCCCCTTGACTGCTTTAAGAATGACCTAATTATGTGTATTTTAAATGTTATCAACATTTCTAGGAAGATTGATTGTTTCATGATAGCCACAGAATGCAAAGGCTTCTTTGCTGCCTTCCAGAGGCCACCAGGGCTCAGTGCTTCTGAAAAAAAAATAGACTTGAATCTGCACACATACTTCATTTTGTTTAGCAGGAAAATATTAGCAGTACGAAAAGTAGATGATAACCACATCAGTGTATAGCAACTGTTACCGAACCCAGGTCCTGCTGCTCGCCACTCGAAAGCCAGTACTCCAGATGTAAGTGTTGGTAGAAAGTTTGCTTGGTTCCAGAGGCCAGAAACGTGGGAGAGAGCGAGACCAGAGGCCAACTCCTCCCTGCTGATCAGTAGGCAAGAGCTTTTAAAGGGGAGTTTCAGGGGTGTACAGGCGGACGGAGGGCAGCATACAGGACAGCACAGTCAGCTCTGACAGTTACGTGCTGGTCCGATCAGCATCATCTTGATTGTTCTAAGTACAGTTAATGTTCTATTGCAAGGTCGGTTTGTTCGTATTTCTTTGAGGCGGGTTCTCAGGATTGTCGCAGCTTACGCCATGGCTGCAGTCTGGTCGTCATGCAGTTAACTTCTTTCACGTGGTGGGGCTTGCAAGCCTCCGCCTGAGGACAGGTCTTTCTCTAAGTGCCTGCAGAGCCCAGTGGAAGTGCTCTGGCCCAGCTCACTCGCCCGGGGAGAGACCCCGGGCCTCCCAGCACCTCCCCTGGCCCTCACCGGGACTTTTCTTTCCAACCGATCCTCCACTGCTCTGCCTATCCCCTGGGGAAAAGACAGTGAAGGACTGCACAGCGCTTCCTCGCCCTCTGCTGGGGAGGTTGGCTGACTCAGTCTTAGAGACACCCCTCCCCCTCCCCCCGCCCCCGCCCCCGCCCCCCTGAAGGAGGGAAAGTGTTCTCACACTGCCTCCAGGACTTGCATTCAAGAGTCCCTCCTACTAAGTAGCATAAAATAATCTCTCTCCCTTCTTCACACCCTTCTTCATCTAAATCCAGCAACTCCTATATATTTCTTTGCTTTTGCCCCCCTCTCCAAGCTGCCTTAGGTTAAAATCAAGTCTCTTTTTTGAAAAAAAAAAAGTACGTTTAAATTGCTTCAGTTACCCTTGGTTTGAATGTTTGCTTTCTACTCTTAATTCATACTCATATTCTGTGTTGCTTTAAAACTTGAATAGCACTTTGTAGTTGGCCAAGCACTTTGAGGTTGTTATCTCGTCTGGGTACCCGTAAAGAGTTGCCAGGCAGTGAAGGCACTGGAAGCAGGATTTTAGCCCAGGGCTTCTCCCAAATAGCCCCCCCTCCCCCGCCTTCCCGCCAGTGTGCCTTAGGGCAGCATCCCTTCGGTAATCTCTTTGGAAAGGCACTCCTCCTCTCTCTCTGAGCTTTACATGTTAAAGGAGTTCCGACTTTCAGCTTTTTCTCCCCAGGACCGCAGTATAAAACACCGAAGTTCTGTTATCTCAGTAAATAAAAATGTGTCATTTTTGTTTTTGATGTCTCTAAGTAATTACATCCTAACTTCAACTTTGAGGTCAAGATTCTCTACCCTGTCATTAAGAGTGACCTTAATTTGTTGAGCCATTGAGCTCTCTTTTTCCACAATGAAGAATTCAGCCAGGCAATGCCCTATGAAATAATTAAATGAAAAGTACTCAAATGATCACAACAAGAAAACCCTTATTAACTTGCATAGAAACCGTATTTATGCTATTTGCCGATAGGTGTTGCTATGGCAACATCTTTTTTTTTTTTTAGTTTTGAATATTTACCACACTAAGTGAAGAGCACGGACTGTGTGTAATTTTTTTAAGTGTGCATTTACATGACATTGAACTTGACAGTGGCTTAATGGGAACTAAACAAGGCTGAGTTTTCTTCTCTTCTTTCCTGCCCGTTTCTCCTTTCCTCCCTCGGAAGAGCCATTTCAGGCTTTCTCTCCTGATGAACTGTGTCTTAGTGATTGGAGATTACAGCTCAGAACAGCAATTCTGTGCCATAATTGTAGATGATAAGTTTTAATTCCACACTGCAATTGCCCATAATCAGGCCATGTTCTGGCTTTTCTGGAGTGCTTCTTTAGAGGCCCCTGGCCTTCTCTTTCTCACCCTTCTAGCGGAAGCATCTATTCCTGACTCATTGCCATCTGAACAATTGTGTCTATAGTTACATGATATGATACATATTCCTAGACTTGGAGGACTTTGAAAAGGGGTTGTGTAATTACTATTGTTCACTTGATTGAAAATTTCAAAGCTCTAAAGCTATGGTCTGTTAATCATGAGACCACCGAAGCTTTAATTTGCTTCCAAAAGAGGTATTTTGTATGGTCAGCGGTGAACATTGGTATAAAAAATAGTGATTTCTTTTCCCTATTTCTTCTAAACAAAGGGAGTACTTTATAAGTTGAAGAAAATAGCAAGAAATAATCAATACAATTCATTGGGTTTTCATTTCACATATGTAAAATTCTGAAATGACTTGCCTTGTCTTAAAAAGACAGTTTCTCTAAATGTGTTCCTCAGATTCTCTTGCCCGAAGGGCTCCCTAAAAAAGGAGTCCCTGGTCCCCAAATGCCATGCGGTGTATACCCTTTTTTGGAGGTTTGCAGTGTGTTTTAGACTTTTAAAACCTCTGGTGATTCTCGCAATGACAACAAAAACTCTCTTCCGTTCTTACTTTTTTCAAGCCTAGATAACTGTGAGTCTCTCTTTTCAAGTGACAAATGTTAAACTGAGCTTATAATTCACTCAACCATTTTCAAATCTTATTATAAACATATTAAGGTAATCATGTTAGGGTTCTAAAAACTCCTTAAAAGATATGATTGAAGGAGAAGTGATTAGGATCCCATTTAGAATAGATGCTGCCTTTAGAAAAAGACATTTCCACGTTCTAATAGGAAAATGAAAGTCATTCTTTATAGCAGGGCTTCTCAGTTGTGGCACTATAGACATCTGACGCTTCTCTCATGGTCACTGTCCTGAGCACGGCAGGATGTTCAGCAGCAGCCCTGGCCTCTGCCCACTAGATATTGGTAGCATTCCCCATCCCCAGTTGTGAAAACCAAAAATGTCTCCAGATATGGCCTAAGGTCTCCCAGGCAACAAAACTGTCCCCTTTGAGAACCACCACATTCAAGCTTCCTAACAGTGAGTAAGCTAACAGTTCATTTTCTACATGAGATATGAAAAGTTGTTCAAAATTTGACTCCTAGCAGTATCTCCTATTTAAGGTGGAACAAAACAAAACATTTGAAGTTAGTTGCTTAATACAATTGAAAGGCAAGGCCATGGACTTTTCAAAGGGAATACTGATCAAGTACTTTGACTTTGTACCTTAAAGCATCATAGCGCTCTACTTGTTTTACTTACTAAAAGGGACTTAAAAAGGAAATTGGATTTTTTTCCTGGATCACTAGTTAACGGCTGCTTCAAAAGTCTTCTAGCTTGAAAACTCTCAGAATGAAATGCAGGATAAGAAGTAGACCAGACCTCTGTAGAAGGAATCTTAGTGAAAAAAGAAGGCAGAACAGCCAGAGACTGCCTGGGAGACTGGAGTCCCCAAAGTGTTCCTGTGTCTTACTGTTTTAAAGACTAAAAGTGGTAATATTTTTGGAATCAGAGTAAAATATCACTTTTTAAGACAATTTTTCTGACTGCAGCCCTAGCATACATTCTCTGCAGCCTGTAAGTTTATATGCCATTTATTAAGGGACCATTTATTACTCACCCCCTGATGAAAAACACACTGAAACAGTGGTCCTCAATGTGTGGTCTCGGGACCCCAGGGAGTACCAAAGGCCCATCACGGGGTCTATGATATCAGAACTCATTTTGTAACAATACTAAGACATTAGTAGCCCTTTTCATTGTCATTCTGTCTCAAGGATATAGAGCCATTTTCGGAATGTGTTATCTCACAAGAGAGTGAATGCAGAAGCAGATAGGAGACTCCATCTGTCTTCCATTAAGCAGGCATTAAAGAGATTTGTGAAAATAGAAAGCAATCCTCTCTTCTCACTAATTCTTCTTGTTTGGGAAAATACAGTTACGCATTATAAATATGTTGCTTATGTTTAAATATACTGTATTTATTATTATTTAAATGAATATGTTTTGTCTAATTTCTCCTTTTTTTTATGTACAACATAGTAAATATCAATTGATATAACCCATCTAAGCAAAAGCTATTTGGGGTCTGCAATAATTCTTAAGCATGTAAAGGGGCCCAGAGACCAAGAGTTTAAGAAGGGTTATGCTAGAGAATGAGAATATTCTGTTGGGTGCCCATGGACCGGGAAAGATCAGACTACACTCAAAGAGGCCTGCGACACGGAGGAGCATTTTAAATACATGCTGAAAGGTGGCTAGAAGTGTCGGAGCTGGGATTCATTCACATCTTCAACCCAATAAAACGCCACGTTAAAAATTAGGCTCCTCCTCTGATACCCTTCTGTCTATGCAGGGTACTCATTAAACAGGAAAATCTATGAAGTTGAGACTCCCTTCCTGACAGCTTTTGCATCGATATTCACCTTCTACTAACTCATAACTCTGATTTCATGAGAGCTCAGCTGTCTGGCTCTCCTCCCCACCAGACCCACCGTTCCCTGCTGGAAATGATAACATCAAGAAGGTCCTTCCAGTAATGCCTTCACTGAGATCCTAATTCATATTTGAATGCGTATTTGAATGCTATGAGAAATGGAAAGCTTACTTTAACCTGGATCATCAGAATATACTCTCAGTCTTCCCATGATTCTGCCGGGTCAACCATCCTTTCGTTTTCCTCCTTTGTTGAGTCTGTCATAAAAACCGTCTAAGACACTTTCTCTTGTTGGGGGTCCCCAAAAAGCCATAACTTAATTTTGGTAAGTAAAGACCTATTTTTTCAGAACTATAGCTCATCTGTCTTGTGATCCTCTCTATTACTTGGTCCTGATAAAGTTAAGGCCCAGGTGGTTGAGCTTAAATCCTTTACCATGGAGCATGTCAAGAACTTTCGTAGAATCAAGCTGTGTTGAAGTTTCAAGAAATCTTTTAGCATCGAATCCAGTGGTTCTTAAATTCCCCTTTGGGAATCTGTTGACAGTGAATAACTCCTTCCCCCAACGAAGGTGCACTTGACAAGCAGAATAATGGCTCTCCAGAGACGTCCATGCCTTAATCTCCTGGAACCTGTAAATATGTTATGTAAAATGACAAAGGGGAGTGCAGGTTGCAGATAGAATTGAGGGTGCTAATCAGCTGACCTGGAGACAGAGAGAAGAGCCTGGATCATCCAGGTGTGTCCAGTGTAATCACAAGACTCCTTAAACGTGCAAGAGGGAAGCAAAAGGGTTAGTGTCAGAGTGATGCAATGTGAAGACGTCCTGACCAGCCAGTTCTGGCTTTGAAGATGGAAGGAGGCCACAAGCCAAGGAATGCAGGCAGCTTCTAGAGGCCGGAGAGAACAAAGACACAGATTCTCCCCAAGCCTCCAGACAGAAACCAGCTCTGCTGACCCTTTGATTTGAGCCCAGTGAGACTCATTTCAGACTTCTGAGCTCCAGAACTATAAACTAGCAAATAAGTGTTGTTTTGAGCCAATAAATTGGTGACTATTTGTCATGGCAGCAGCAGGAAGCTAAGCAGTGCACATCCATGCATACATACCCAATTCCGTGTCCAATTCTGGGGAGGACTGACCCCAGGGTAAGGACCCCCTGTTATGTTCCCAAATCTCATTTTGTGGATGGCGGCAGAACCCAAACCCCACCTTCTAGTCACCAGTGCTCTTTGTTTCTAAAAGTAAACTGTTGACTTTCTCACTCATAGCCAAGTTCAGAGTTAAAATAAGGGCTTTGACTTCAACTTGGATGGATTTTTCTTTTTAATGCAGCCAAAATAAGAAAAAAGAGATTCAATCCAGACATCTAATTAATCATGCTTAAGTTGAGAAAGAAAAATTTTTTTAAAAAATTCTTACTGCAAACAGAGCCCACATTAATGCAGATACTTAAGATGTGTCTGGGTCTGCGAGGACCCAGGAGGCCGCCGCCGGCCAGGGGAATTTATGTTTATACCACGCAGCATCCTTAGTTGCTTTAAGGCCCGCAGGCGAAATTTGTGAAACTAGAAACCTGTCGGTGCCTTCCTGCACAATAGCACCCTCGGGCTCTCTTTTGTGGGAAGTGAAGCAAGAAAAACAAATCTGTTGTCAAGGTTATAGGAGGCAGGCTAAGGGTCAGGGCAGGATGGGGTGAGTGAGGGCGCCTTCTCCGTGGTATCCTGGGGCACTGGGGCAGACAGACCGCTCCGACTGCTATGGGGTTGTCTCAGAGTTTAGAAACAAGCTTTAGCACACTGTTTGGAAACTGGAAAGGCAACTTAGATCATTTAATTCGGAGAATTCACCACTTTGTAGCCGCTTTCTGTCGGTAATAAGGAAATGTGTAGGCGTGGGCATTCATTCTGAGGCCAGTTTAATGAGTTGTGCCTGTCACCTGGACTGGCCAGAGGTCCTTGAGGGACCCGGGATGGCCTGAATTCCAGGATAGCTGTCACTTGAAGCCTCTGGTTCTTGTTAAATTGTAAATCCATGGCCCTGGCTTAGGACGCCTAGTGAACTCTAAACCCCCTGAAGGAAAGAATCAGATCTTACTCCTCATCCTTCTGTTCCCACATGAGGAAAAGCCTCTTACCTAGGGGGTGCCCAGAAGATGTTTGTGAGTTACTGGTGAGAGATGACACTTTAGTTGTAATCCACAACAGTTTGTTCATTCCACGCATCATATTAGGTGCTCTGCATTTCTAAAATAAATCATCAAAAAACAACCTTCTCTCCTGGAGAGAGCTACACTTTAGTGGAAGAGGGAAGACCTTTATACAGACAGCTGTCATGTGAGCAAAGTATGATAAGTGCATTGGAAGAAGTAGAAACAAAGTGAGGGGGGCTTGCAGAGTGAGGAGCCATTCTCTCCAGAGGGAGGCTTGGGGAGGCTTTGGGGAAGAAGCTCTGTTCGAATTGGGTGTTAGTCGTCTGTCGGATTTTATTTCAGATGAAGAATGGTGGAAGAGACATTCCACAGGAGGGCTAGGTGGGCAGAAAGCGATAAGGGAGTGGAGAGCCTGAAGCCATCAAAGTTAGCCAAAGCTGAGGTGCCAGGATGGGTGAGGAAGAGGGAGTCATTAGTCATTTAAAGCCAGTACAACATAGGAGAGCTGCTTGGATGGGAGTGAGGGCTGCCCACTCCACTCTTTGGCTTTGCTGATGAGATGAGATTGCATTGAGATCCGCCCAGGATGTGCTTTAGTGACTCGTCTTGTGTGGTTTTATCCACTGCGTGAAGTGGGTAATTAGCAGATCCAAGTTGGGGCGAAGCTTTTTGAGATGATCATTATATTGAACTGACAAACACACAAAACCCCAAACTGATATTAAAAATAGTTATAGATATAAAATCTCTATGTATCTATCCATCTATGGATTGATCGTGTAATTGTACGTATGTCTATACCTAATATGTATTCAGAGGAACATACATACATACATACAGATAGTGTGTGTATTTGTATCACTATTTCTTTTTTCCCCCCTTTTTAAATTGAAGTACAGTTGATTTACAGTGTTGTGTTGGTTTCTGGTGCTCAGCATAGTGATTCAGTCATACACATACGTGCTTTTTCATTATAGCTATTACAACTTATTGAATATAGTTCCCTGTGCTACACAGTAGAACCTTGTCGTTTATTCTGTATATAGTAGTTTGTCTCTGCTAATCCCAAATACCCAATGTATCCCTCCCCCTGTATCACTGTTTCTTGACCTCTTTTTTTTTTCATTATCTCCCCCACCAAAAGGAGCCTTTTTAGATAGCTTTTCCCTAATTGCCCCTCAATGAAATTTCAATACTGCGGACACTTATACTGTATATAAGTTTATATACTACATGTATATCTGTGCTTTATATATTTTAAAAAGTGAGAATTTCGTGCCCTCTCCTGCCATGAACCAGGTTTTACCCTCTTGGAAGTGGTAACCACCCCCACTGAGAATCCATGATATTTATGTATGTGGCTGTGCGTCTGTACGCGTGTGTGTCACTCTGTTGCACAAAAGAGTTAGGGTGCCATATCAGATGTTACTTATTCATTCACAATGATGTTCCAAAGGAATGAATATTCCCATCTTCCCTCCAGGTACCAGGAAAATTGAAGTAGTAGATTGAAGGAAAAACCTGCTTAAAGAGCACTGACTCAAACAAATAAAATAAAATAAAATAAAATAAATTGGATAGTATGGAAATATTTTTATCTAATGTATAGAAATGCCTGATGAAGTATCCCCCCAACACATAAAACCTTACTTTAGTGAAAAAATATATGTAAGTCTGTAATAGATAAAATATTGCTGTATCTTTGACAATGCTGAGTGAAGTCTCAAAGTCTGTTATTTCCATCCTGTTTTTGTAAACACCCTTCAGACCACCATTCCAATTTTATGATACTGCAGAAATTGTCACTTGTTATAACGCAACTGAGTAGTCGATAGCCCTTGAGAGCCATTTTACTGTTCTTAATTGGATTAGACTGCAGAATCTAGTCTCATCAGGGATACATTTCAAAGCTATCTAGTAAGGAGAGTTACTTCAGCAGATCCATTGCGTGTTGATTCAAATAGTTTCAGCTTCAGGGGCAACCTCTTTCTGACTTTGTCTCCGAATCCTTGTGGTCCCCCAGTGGAGCGCAGGTGCAGTGATTGTGGTCGGGGACTGGACTGGGCATGCTCTGTTCAACCTGGCAGCTAGTGTTTCGTTCTACATCTTCCTCATTATATAATGATGCTTTTGATGTTTTCTTTTTAGAATTTCATAGATTTTGTAGACAAAAATCATTTTTAAAATCATCAGGAGGTAACTGTGGAGTTAGTACCTTTAAAAATCTTACTGAACAGAGAAGTTAAATCCAGGTTCCTTCATGACTGCTTCATTACAGTTCCAGAACATTCCCAATAAACAAACAAAAAGAAAACTCAAAACACTCTCTTGTTGTAGGCTTCAGAAAAAGATGAGGTTGAAAGGAGAGAAGATACTAAAACTAGGAGATAAAATATCTTTGAAAATAAAACTCCAATTAAAATGAAAGATAATGGAATAGGTAAAAAGTTCAAATTATAGATTTGTTTAAAAATAAAAATGACTTTTCATTTCCAGTATGTCCAAGAGCTTAGTCTGATCCTCTTCTATATAATAACTATAAATGCTGGACAAATTTTTTAAAAATTTAAACGCTAGCCACAAGGCATTGGAGAATGGAAAATGGTAGACAGATTCTTGAGGGGAGCTGACACTTGGAAGAAAAGAGTAACAAGGGAGAATTTTACTAGTTTTTATAGCTTTTTTTTTTTAATGGAGGTACTGGGGATTAAACCCAGGACCTTGTGCATGCTAAGCATGCGTTCTACCACTGAGCTATACCCTCCCCATCTTTTATAGCTTTTAATGTCACAGTTGGCCCCATGTGAAGTGACTAAAATTCCAATAGAAAACCTATAGTCTTTCTAGCCTGAAGAACAAGAGGGCAGAATTTGGGACATCCATTCCTGATGGGAAGTAAAGGGGGGACTCTCAGAACAGAGAAAGCCAAAGAGGGTGTGACCATCATTCTGTGTACAAACTCCACGCAGATCTCTGTGTGACTCCTGAACCACACATGTGCAAGCAAACTAAGTTTATAGTCTAGCTAGCGGTAAGAGAACTAAACTGAAATTTTATCTAATGCCTAAGAAATAGAGCATCCACTTTGAGTCTCACCACATTAATTAATTGAAATAAATGCTTTTTGGAGAAACATCACACAATACAGAGTCTTCACAATATAAAATCACAATGTGCAGAATAAATTTCAAAATTACTTGATACGAAGGAATATGTGAGCCACTGTTAAAAGGGGGCAATCAATAGAGACCAGTATTGATGACACAGATAGGTATAACCATGCTCAGCAATCTAAAGGAAAATATGCATGGAATAAAAGAAAATATGGGAAATCTCAGCAGAGAACTACAAAGTATAAAAATGGAAGTTCTAGAACCGAAAAATATGATATCTGAAGAATAAGTATAGCATGATTCCTTTAAGATTTATATGACAACACACATTAGTGCCTAATACATTTTTAAGAAGAACTCTTGTTTTAAGTCATTTGTGAACTAGTTAATAATTGTAAGCAAGTGAATTCTCCCAATGTGGTGTCTCAGATTTCAAGAAAGGATAAAAGGATGCCATGCAATCATTTTTTGTACACAAAGTTGTTTGCTAAATCTCTCTCTCTCTCTCTTTCATTCACAGTGAAATTGGGTCTAGCCTATACCCAAGTTATTACAATTTCTGAGCAGGACAAAATCGGTGCAGTGTAACTGTATCTGTGAATTCTTCTTATCCTGCAGTGGGTTATTTTCTTCCTGTCTCCCGTTAGCAGGGAGCTAGCTGTTGGGAGTGACAGCCCCAGGAAGCAGTGTGCAGGGAAATGGTCACGGGGTTCTAGGACTCGGTCCCCGGAACACTGCCAGCATCTCCTGTTGTCTCTGATTGTCAGCCACTCCCTACTCTTTTCTTGCGCTCCTCCTGTCTTGCCCCTTCTTTCTCATCCTTACCTATCCTTTAAAACTGATTCCCTCTGCTCCCTCCTCAACCTGGCCTTTCCTGGGCCCCAGAACTTCATGGCACCCTCATTCCTCTGAAACCTCATTGTGTCCTTGACCCTGGGATCTGCCCTCACTTCTCTCACTCAATTGCTCTTTGTCTTTGGACCAGTTCCTACCCACATACTCATCTGTCGTGTGTTTGCAGTCTGGCCACTCAGATCCCTTCTGGGGCAAGAAGTCTCTGATTCCATGACCTACAATATTCCAGTGTATTCGGATTATGAATCCATTTATCAACCTTTACCAGACTGTAAACTTTTAAGGATAGGAATAACTTAATCTCTGAACTACACCTCTGTCTTCTGAAAATTGGGAATAGTAATGTCTCTAAATGGAGGTCGTGTAGTGCCTGGGACAGAGAAGACTCTCCAAATAGATGACAGATGTATTGGCATATCTCTGTGCTCCGGGAAGAACCTGTTACAGTGTCTGGGGCATTAGAGGCATTCAAGAAATATTCGCTGCATTATGGAAGGGGAAACTGAAGGCCAACACTAGTTACTGACAAAGCCAAGCCCCCTTTACACTGCATGCTGTCGCCATCCTTCTTTCCCATGTTTCCAGAGCCAAGAGTTGATTAAATACCAGAGAACTGGCTTTAGCCAGATACTCAAAGAGCTAAAAAATCCTCTTGGAAGCTATGCCCAGTCAGTTAGAACCTCCACCAACCAGCTGGTTCCAGGCAGTCAACTTTCTGTCTCAGCCACTCTTAAAGCCTGTTCTTTGCTGTCATTAAACACAGGAATTATGGTTCCAATGCCAAGGGGATCGTTTTCCGTGGTTTCTCCAACAAAATGACATCTTTAGTATCTGACTTTTGCATCTTGGTCTCTTAGCGTGCCGTTACTATTTCCTGCAGAGAAGAACATTCGTCGGTGCTGGTTTCTGCCTGCAAGTTTGATCTGGATCAGTGGCAGCAAATCTTGTTTAATTGAGGTATTGAAACTATTAACCAGACCTTGCAGACATCCACTTAAGCTGTCATTTGTTGTCTCAATGATACAAAGAACTATGAGGACCTAAAGCTAATTCTGCAGCAAGGAGTATCCTGCTCAGAATCACAAACACGATCGATCAGACCAAGAACCTACCCAAACATTATTGCAAAACTTTCCACTACCAGGTAGGGTTCATTGCATCCTCTTTTCTTTCTGATTCTTCCCTCGTAGATAACCCTACTCCCTTCTGCCTCTCCCACTCCCTTCCTGGGAAACGATCATGTGAATAGTGATTCAGGAAATTTAACGCTTGTGCTTTGCAAGAGAGCTTTCGTTTCTTTTTAATATTATCCTTCCTCCCAGGCCATGCCCTGTAGGAGCCTAGGAGGGATTGATGGGGATACAGGAAGAAAATTAGTCCCTCAAAAGGAGATATTACAATGTATTTTTTATTGTTGTGAAATACACATAACCTACGATTTACCATTAGTGACATTTAGTACATTCATAATGTGTCACACTAAGATTCTGTCCCCCGTCCCGCTGTGCAGGAGCTTTTCTACCCGCACACCCAGCGATTCTCCGACAGCAGCTGGGTGTTTCATTTGAAACTTTCATTGTCTAATGATAATATTCATGGAAGCAGGCAATGCAGTTATCTTTCCAGAGATCAAGCCAGTGTCCACTCAGCCGCTCCTTGATGAATTCTCAAAATGCAAGGAAAACGCCGTGGGGAGAGAAACCGGGCTCACAGGTGTAAACAGTCTCCGATTTTAATGTATCTGAAATTGAATATAGAAAGGGTCACTTTCCATTTTGCAGTCATAGTCACCCATAGAAAACATTGATCTTCTCACATAGCATAGGTAAGATAAAAAGTATTCATGGTTATATTATCTGCAAAGCCCTAGCTTCAGTGTGGGCTGAGAACAAGTGCTGAGACTCTGTCTGCCCAAACTCCGTTTTTGTACACTTTCACCACATCACACGCTTCCTGAGATACGGCTATGAAAAGTGAGCTGTGGCCTTTCCACGCTTAATTTACTTCTTAATTGTGCATGATTTTATAATGCTCATAAAATAATACTTACAGGCATCCCATTTCAAAGGCAGCCCTTTTCAGAGAAGGAGAGGCAGATTTATTTCCAGATTCTTCTGGCGAACATTTTCTTTTTAGTTTCCCTCGCCCTACCCTCTGATTTCATGGTTGTGATTAACAGCACAAAGCTCCACAGCAAAATTCATCAGCTGATTCCTTTCACCTACTGAATCCACAGTTTTCGGGGCTCAATTTGAGACATAATGAAAGTCGACTTTGCATAATTATCATATGAGACAATCTATAATTAAATGATGAAATGCGGTTCTGCTCCAGTGTGTAGATGAGGCTTCATGTGAACTGAAACCACAGAGGTTTGTTTCTTTGCTTTAACTTTCACCTGGTGTTTGCGGGGGGAATACAAACAAGCAATTCATTTCCAGCCGACTTGAAATTCCCATGGGAATCTTTTTTTTTTTTTTTTTTTTTTTGAAATTTCAGGAGCGAAGGCAATTTCTTGAAGAATAACTAGAAAGGTTGATGTGATTACGTCTTCAGTGGTCATAGACAGTGCTCACAAACTATAAAAAGTGCTAATTCTCAACAATTCCATTTTGAGTTTTGTCTTAAAAATATTTTTTAAGTTTTTCTGATGGCTTTTCTAATACCTCTCAAAAAGACTCATTCATCATGCAATTCTAAAGCCTGAAGGTAGCCTTGTAAAAAGTTTCTAACCTTTTTCATAATCTTGATGTATAATATAACTTCTCTATTCCTTCTAACAAGAGAAAGCCAAATTGACGATACCAAGTCTAAAACTAAAGGACATGATATCTCTGGGGTTCTTTATGAAACCCTATGAAATACTGTTAAATTAAACTTAAAATAACTGAACAGGTACATTTGGCTAAATGATATCTGTATTTTCTAATAGTCTTTGCACACCAGCTCTATGCCATACACTGTGGCAGAGACTGAAAATAATGAGATATTACACAGCCTTTAAGGAGTTCAGAGTCTAGTAGTATTTGATTCTAAAATTGCCAAGAGGATGCATTTATCAGTGATTTACCCGGACAGATACTGGAGTAAAGCTTCAATTTCCAGTGCATTTCATCCATTGACCTTTCCTATCCTAAATATTGGGAAAAGGCTACCATTGTTTAATCTTAGTGGAACATTTGTGCCGTTGACATGACTTTGAGAATCAAGAGAGAGGATTCCTTCTAGGTGTGAAATGAAGAAGAAAATGTAACTGTTCATTTTTAAGGTCTCCCTAGTGATAATTTGGGAAATTATACTCTATTGTTTTTGTAAATGTGGTGATTTCCCATATAGGTCTGGATCTGGGCTCAGCAAACTATGGCCCATAGGCCAAGTCTGACCCTCTGCCTATTTTTTTAATAAAGTTTTATTGAAACACAGTCATACTCATTCTTTATCCTTTTGTCTATGGTTGCTTTTGTGTTCCATTGGCAGAGATGAGTAGTTGTAATTGAGACCATATGACCTGCAAAGTGTGAAATATTTACTATCTGGGCCTTTACAGAAAAAAATCTACTAACTCCTGATCTAAATAATATGCTTAAACTGGTATTTCCAGGATTACCAATTTTAGATCTTACCTACTACTGCTTACTCTGCCAGTTAAGAGCTGATTGGTTGTGCCATTCTCCACCTCCGTCTCACACCTCTTTTTCCAGTGTAGTTCCGTAACTGCCAGTTATCTTTGTGATTTTTTGTAACTGAAGTATAGTTGATTTATAGTATGTCAGTTTCTGGTGTACAGCATAGCGATTCAGTTATACATTTTATATATATATATACTTTTTCCTTATAGGTTATTGCAGGATATTGAATATAGTTCCCTGTGCTGTACAGTAGGACTTTGTTGTTTATCCATTTTGTATATAGTATCTGCAAATCCCAAAACCTAATTTATCCCTCCCACTCCCCCTTTCCCCTTTGGTAACCGTAAGTTTGTTTTCTATGCTTGTGAATCTGTGTCTGTCTTGTAAATAAGTTCATTTGTGTCATTTTTTTTAAGATTCCACATATAAAGGATATCATATAATATTTGTCTTTCTCTGTCTGACATACTTCACTTAATATGATCATCTTTAGGTCCATCCATGTTGCTACAAGTGTCATTATTTCATTGTTTTTTATGGCTGAGTAGTGTGTGTGTGTGTGTGTGTACCACAACTTCTTTATCCAGTCATCTGTCGATGTACACGTAGGTTGCTTCCATGTCTTGGCTATTGTATATAGTGCTGCTATGAACACTGGGGTGCGTGTATGTTTCCAAATTAGAGTTTTCTCCAGATACATGCCCAGAAGTGGGATTGCTGAATCATATGGTGACTCATCTTTGTAATTTTTAAATGATTGATTATACTTTAATTTCTTTTTCCTTCTACTGAAAACAGCATGTTCTGATACTAGTGATTTCTACTTAGGAAGATGAAAGTATAATCTATGCACCCTTCTTGCTTACTCTTCCTAACCCTCTCTTTTGTCTTCTGTATTTTGCCTTTAAGGTTAAAAACATTTACAATTGTCCTGTAACCATTACTGAGTCATTTGGGCCTTATCTATAGGTTGATTCTAAATTTTAAAACTCACTGAAGACTTTATTACTAAGAAAATATTCATTTTATAGTTGATTATTGCTAGTTATATTGTCACTGTTTTACAGGTTTTTGTTTTTCTAGCAATCTCTGTTTTCCATTTTCCTCCTCGCATGCATTGCCTTAAATACTTTGTCCTTCTCAAGAGTAGAGTCAAATCTCTGAAACCACCTTCTTTCACAGACACCTCCCTCCTCAGTTCTTCTTCCAGCACTAACCCAGACTGATGACTTCCTAGGCCACTACAGAACTGTCATTCTATGACTTTTCTCCCTTCTTACCCCATGTTGGGGCCATGGTTTCCTTGATCCCATTCCTGTCTCTCTCTCAATTTTGTTGGAGCACATCCTCAGGTAACTTGCTTAGAAAAGATATGTGGGAAGTAAACTTCCTAAATCTTTGCATGTCTGAAAGTATCTTTACTCTGCCCTGTCACTTGAGATAGAAATCTAGGTTGAAATTAATTTTCCCTCAAGAGGTTTAAGTCAAGCTACAATGCCTTTATGCCTCCAGTCCTGCAGTCAGGTAATCATCTGATTCTCATTCCTTTATCCTCAATGTATCTTTTTTTTCCCTATAGCTTTAAAGATAATTTCTTTATCCTTGGTGTATTAACGTTTCATTGTGATGCATCCAAGTGTGAAGGTGCTTTTATTGTCAGGCTAAGTCCTCAGGTCATTCAGCTTAGGGGACTGTTCAGATTCATTTATTGGATAATTCCTTTCTCCTGTGATTGTTTCTTTTTTTTTTTTTTTCTATTTTAAAAATTCCTATCAATTGTATATTGGATCTTCTGAATTGATCATCTGTAATTTGTTTCTTTTATTTTGCATTTCTGACACTTTGTCTTTTTATTCAGATTCCTGTAAGATCTTTTTAAAATTTTATCCTTCAAGCTTTCTATTGAATTGACTATGAAATTATATATTTAACTTCCAAGGATACTCCTTCATTCTCATGTTTCTTACTATTTTTTCCTCCCCAATAAAGTGCTGCAGTGCATATCCTTGGACACATAGCTCTCCCCCATTATTTAATAGGATTTAGGCCTAAAAACAAGCTTGCTGAGATATATAATATATGCATTTAAATTATGAATTCTTGTGATGAAACAGGTTGAAACACCTTACACTTTTTTTTATTGAAATTGATTTACAATGTGTGAATTTCTGGTGTACAGCATAGTGATTCAGTTATGTATATATGTATTCCTCTTCATATTCTTTTTCATTACAGCCTATTACAAGGTATTGACTATAGTTCCCTTGTTGTTTATCTATTTTGTATATAGTGGTCTAATATCTGCAAATCCTGAACTCCCAATTTATCCCTCTACCCCTTGCTTCCTCCCCTGGTAACCTTAAGTTTGTTTTCTATGTCTGTGAGGCTGTTGCTGTTTTGTAAATAAGTTCATTTGTGTCATTTTTTTAGATTCCACCTATAAAGGATATCATACGATATTTGTTTTTGTCCAATTTAACTTCTCTTAGTAGGATAATCTCCAGGTCCATCCATGTTGCTGCACGTGGCATTGTTTCATTCTTTTTTATGGCTGAGTAGTATTCCACTGTATATATACACACCACATCTTCTTTATCCAATCAGTCATCTGTTGAGGGCCATTTGGGTTGCTTCCATACCTTACACTTTTACTTCAAGGGGGAAAAGTGGTACATCAGTATTTCAGTCTGCATTTATTAGTGAGAATGAGTGTGTTTCAGAACTTTATTGGCCATTTACATTATTTTTAGTCTATGTGCCTGGTCATACACTTCACCATTTTTTAAAATTGGGTTATTTTTTCTTCTGAATTGTACAAGCTCTTTATTATGTGTATTATATATTTATATATTTGTCCTATATGTTGCAAATATTTTCTTCTAGTGTATTGTCTTATAAATTTTCTTATGTTTTTGCCTTTTTAAATTACTGTTTGTCTTTTCCTTTATAGCTTCTGGATTTCACATTATACTTAGAAATGCCCTTCCTACCCCAAGATTCTAAATGTATTCTTTAGTGTTTTTTTCTTGTACTTCCATAGCTTAAGTGTTACTGCTGTGTTCCTCAGTGTCCTCAACTATAGATGATAAGAGTACTACCCACCTGGTAGATTTATTTTGAAAATAAGTATTCTAAAACATAAATATAATGAAGAGAACAGTTCTTGGCAAGCTTCGTGTGTGTTAGCAGCACCTTCTTCTGTTATGGTAATGGTTCTGTTCTTTAGGGCCTCGCACAGTACCTGATTTTTAAAATATGACTTAAAAGTTAGATTAAATAAATGTAAATTATTGAAGAAGATGGAAACCACTTGTGAGGAAGAGAGAAGAATGTAAAGTTTTAATGCCCTTTTTTAAAAGTGGAGAGGGATTGGGGCAAAATCTCCCAGAGTTTTATCCTGGGACTTTGATTTGTTTCGCCCGTGTTTTGTGTGGCCCAGAGAATAAGTGTCACACTAATAAAGGTTGAAAGTAGTTTTCAGCCCTTAAATTGAATTAAATGAATACTATTGTGACAAGTTAATTAAGCATGCATAAAATTGCTAAATATATGTCATTGAAAATGCCTATGTTCCATATTTTGTTAAACATCAATTATGATCATAAGAAATCTGCATCGAGTAAAACGGATACTGCTGACACATGTTAATGATTCTGGAAAATAATTGAGCTCTTTAAAAATTTCAATATGCCATTAAGCATGCATGGCCTCTGAATGCTTAAGCTATTTTGAGCTTATTCAAACGAATCTAATAGTATAAAATGAAGTAAAAATTTCCCTAAATTTCTCTTAGTGAGACAAAAGGCACATGCGAATTGCCGCAGCAAAGGGTCTATAAAATAAACTTGGCTTGGACTGCAGATGTTCAGGTAGGCATGTTCCCAAGTCTCAGCGGCTTCGGTCTGTGTGGGAGAAACACAGGAAATTAAAATGAAACAATGAAGAGCCGTTTCCTTTGTCCACAAGACTATGGTACAGCAGTTCTCAACAGTGCAACATAAGAAGGAGTTTTGAAATGCATGCCTCTAATCCACATGCTTTCCAATCCTTGACTGAGGTCTGGATTCATGCTAATACAATGGCGAATGTTTATTCAAGCCATCAAATTACTTATCATCAGGAATTGCTGTTGCCTCCCATAAACGCTTCTCCATCTGGGAACTCAGATTCTCAAAACAATCACTGGAAACTAAGATGATATAACAGGCTGATTCTGCAGCCAGCTGTGTAGTGAGAAGAGGCTGCAAAGTACAAGACACGTGGAGGTTGGCTGGCTGTCTCCTCTCCTGAGCTCTCTCCCTGGATGTCTCCCACTGAGCCATTGCTTTTCAAAATGCAGTCCTGAACCCTGCACCAGAGTCACCTGGAATGCCTATTGAAAACCCTGATTCCTAGGTAATGCTAGATTAGCTAATGGGGAGAATTTAAGTATAATACAGGTTATCAGCTAAGCTGGGTCTGAGGAATGAAATATTTTCAAGGAAGCAGCATCAAAGTAGATACGGAAAATATCAGAACATTGTTATACTTTCCCTGATTATTTTAAGTTTAATATCTTTGTTTTCAAATGGAGGCAGGTGGTGGGAAATTCATTATCTTGGAAGATACTCACCATTCTACTCTGGACTACTCCCTTCTCCCTACTAAAATGGAAGGCCTTCCCTGCTTGAATAGGGTGTGAACAGCAAAATCGTCTGGGTCCCCCCCCCCCCCCAGCACTTTTCCGTGAGGTTGACCTTGCTCGCCAGTGCCTCTAACCCACCAAGTATCATGGAAGGACCATAGACAAGATGTGAAGATCCCTGCTCCTGGATCCTACCCAATAGACCTGAAGTCAGGATTGAGAATAAAAGCTTGGGTTTACTGCTAAATTGTTCTCTAATGTGGTTGTACCAATGTGTTCTCCAGACATTTCCATAGTATTATTTGAAGTGTTCTATAGCCTTCTCTCAAATTCAATTCACATTAACTTTCACACCAAGATACTGCACTGTTCGTATTGATTATTGCCAAATAGAGCATATGATTCTGAATGTTTATTATGTAGCTACCTGACATTATATTAACTGTCTTTTAAATTTTTAATCAGCAGTAAATCTCAATCTAAAGTTAAGTGTTCTTGGGAGTAAGGCACATCTGGAGTTGATGGTGTGAGGTGAGGCTGAGAGCTACCAGCTCTGCTCAGCATCTCAATCAACCCAAGGATGTGACTTGACTCTTTTTGCCTCCGACACGTTTGAGTGCCATTAACATAAAAGTCACATTGAATTGAACTCAGTTAATGTAATTACCAGCCTAACTATGGGGATCTTGCAGCTTTAAGGAAACTGACAAACATTTTGCCCTTTTAGATCCTACAATTAGATTCACAAGGCACAGTCAATAAGCATTTTGCAAGCGCTAATTTCATTGTCTTTAATGATGACAAAAATCTCTGAGTAGATAAACTGGATGTTGATAAAAGACTAATTCTTGAAATGGTTTTCAGTAGTGGTATTGACAAACAGAACTGAGTCCTTGAAGGATAAATTTGATCATGAATTAGTGGAACCTATTTTGGACATTAATTTATACAAGTCCTAATAGATCCTTCATTTATTGCATCTCATTTGCTAAAGCTGAAAGTGTGACTGGAAAAAATGTAACAGTCTGGGTTCTGTTTAAACTCTGTGGTCCTTTGAACTGTAACCCTCAAAATGAACAATACTCTGATTCATAAATAAAATTAATAATATGTGTGTTCAAGGTAATATTTAAGAACTATGTTAACCTTATTTTCTAAGACAGCCAAATTTTGTCTCCTGGAAGTGGAGAGAATTTCAGGATTTTTATTTCCTGAAATTCCTATTTTTATTTTATTCCCATTGCATACCAGATCGTAATCAAGTGGTAGATTTTAGAGCCTCGGACCTTTCCAGGAAGGACATGCTCTTGCTTACAGAAAGGGCGTATGGCTGGTAATGGACAGCATTAGTACGCGGCTCGTAGTTTTCCTCTCTAACCTCATTTCTCTTCGATGCTGCTCTCCCCCCAAACACTCTCACTCATTACCCCGCAAGCAGCACTTACAGTTGTCCCAGACGCCAGTTTCTGTTATGCCTTGATGGCTTTGTTTCCTCCTCCCTTAGACTGGAATATAATTCTCTTCGTTATCCATGTGGTAGTTACCACCTCACATCTCTAGGCTCACCTCATGGGCATCTACTGTGTGAAGTCTTTCCTGGTCCCCATTCACTGCCCTTGGGTTAGACTGGCCACCCCCGTGGATCGTACCCCCGGAGTACGGGGTGAATCCTTCTATCACATATGCTTCTAGCAGTCTGTTCTACTCAGATGTTTATATATCTGGCTCCTCCTACTGGATTGGAATTTCTTTGAGGGCAGGGAATTTCTTTGAAGGCATAGAACCAAGGAGAACTTCACAGTAAAGTGATGCTCACTAAAGCTTTCTTGAATACAGTAATGACTGCATGATTGAAACAATGGCCTGGAGACCATTCCGTCAGGGTCGTGATACAACTGTTTATTCTGCCTGGAATATTTTTCTCCTGGGTATCCTCCCAGCTCAGATCCTCACTTCATTCAGATCTCAGAAATAGCCTCCTTAGGCTATTTAACTCCCTTCTTGTTAAAACAATCCACTCCCTCTTTCACTCTCTGTCTTGCTGTATTTTTCTTCATAAAAACTACCAACCCCTGGCAATATGTGATATAGTTTATGTTTACTTGATTTTTAGTGTCTCAGTCCTTCCATTAGAAGAGAGGTTAGCAGATTTTCTTCTGTAAAGGACCAGGTAGTAAATATTTTAGGCTTTGTGGGCCAGTCTCTGTCAAAACTACTGAACTCTGTCATTATAACATGGAAACAACTACGATGCATAAGTAAATGGATGTGGCTGTGTTCCAATAAAACTTTAGTTACAAAAGCAGGCAGAGGTCACATTTGGCCCATGGGCTATAGTTTGCTGATGCCTGCACTAGAATATGAGCCTGCTGGTCTGAATCACAGCCGTATCCTGGGTGCCAGGCACATCAAAATCTTCTGTTAAATAGTTGTTGAATAAATGGTAGATAAATTTGATCCACCAGAAATAACAAAAGGGACCGATTCTGATTGAATTTGAAATTTTCTCAATTTCTGCCAAATGGAAAGTAAATGGTAGACAAAATCTTCAAAGTAGCAGATAAACTCTTCTGAAACATAAAAGCATTAGCCAGAGTCTCATCTAGCTCTCAAATTCAGTGATGTTCTCTCTCTTGCAAATTCTGTTGTATGTCATGTTGACCCAGCATAAAAGTCTACTGAGAACACTGTGACAGAGAGACAAAGAGAGCATGCCTCAGTTACGATAAAAAGAGATTGCATTTTATTTAAATTAGGCAAATAGGAATAGATTCCACAGTGGTCAGTTCTTGAATTCATTATATTTCATTGTATTTAAGGGCTTATATGTGGAAAATACGTTTCATTCAGAAAGTAATATTTAATAGGTACTTTCTGGAGGGTTTTTGTTTGTTTTTGAGAACCATTGCTATGAATATAAGTATAGTTGATATATTATAAATGAATATTAGCTGAATAGTTGATTTCCGTGTAGACATGTTTATTGCTCTTGGCTAAGAATCAGAACGGAAGCTAGAATGACATTTTTCACTGGAATCCGGCACAAGGAGACTCCCTACCAGGGCCGTCTATCGGGCAGGGTTTGTTTCACTGGGACTTACAAGGTTGCTTCATGGAAGAGAGAGGCATGGTGTGTGGCTCTGGCAGGAAATGGATGAGTGTGGGCACAGATGAGGAAACCAACAAGTCCCATGGAGGCGCCCAGGGCGACAGCTGGGACCTGTGAGCACCGCTAGGCTCCAGGGGCCTGGCATGGAGCACGGTGAGCCTTGGAGCCGTGGAATAGGGCCTGACGTGAGAGGAACAGTTACCGGAGTGGATCAAGTCACTCCGCCACTGCACCGAACTGAAGAGGCAGTGGGAGGCCTAAGTACCCCGATCTCTCTCTCCCCCTAGTCTCACTTTCCCCTGCCGGCACTTCCCAAAATAATTTCTAAAATAAAAAATAAATTGATGACGAAACAGAAAAGATGTGTAACCTTGGGCAGTAATATAGTTTTGTGTCTAAGGAAAATAAATACTCTAGGTAAGGGCTAGGAATAATTATCTTAACAAAGAATAGATTAAGAGATCACAAGTTTTTAATTAGCACAAGACTGTTAGCTTAAACCTTTGGTTCTGTGATTTCTTAACCAGGGCCTTTTAACTTCGGTCAGAAGTTCTTAGTCGTCAGAGTGAGTCCTTACCACTTAATCACTTTTTGATAATCCTTTGTGTGAAGATTATAAAATCATGAAATTTGGAAAGTGTGGCTAGCATCTCTCTAAAAATATCTCTTTTTTAAAAATCAATTCATGTTTTAAAATAAAAGATCAAAGCCTGTGAAATACAGACTCTTACAGTTTGAATTTACAAGAATCATGGGATTATTTTCACTTTCTAGGGGTAAGATTATAATACACATTTTCAAAGAGTACGCAGAGATCACAGGCATATACGACAGCCCCTTGGGATGGGACGGGAGCCTCCTGTGTCTTCAAACTTTGCCCAAGTCCTGCACTAAAATAGGGATCGCAGCCAATTTGGTGGAGAGAAACTCTCAGACCTAAAGAGATGCTTTTCACGTGTTTGAGAATGGCTTTGCTCATTGTTCTCAAGTCTTTTGTTCAAAACTGTGTTTTCCTGCAGGTACAAACAAAAAAATAAGGGTAATCAGTCAAGAAGAAAAAGTCTGCACAGCCATGCTATACTTTATCCTCTGTAAGCAACAGCTGTCTGAGACACCTTAGAATGATTTGGAATGGTTGGATTTCCAAACCCCGAAGGGTTCAATCTAGTGAAGCCCAAAGCAAGAATACATGGGAGAACCATGCATGTGTCTGTCCCTTCATCACTCAAACCTGGGGCCAGTCCATTTCATCTTGGTGGCTAGGGTAGGATCAGACAAGCAGGATAGGGAACATTTCACTTGTAGGTTTCTGAAAATGCCACTGACCACTTCTGAATGTGAGAACTGGACATTTTCAAGAGCTCTAATGAGCTTGGTGGTATCGGTGATTCTGTCCATCATGTTTGAGTATATAAAGCACCCTTTGCGCCCGCACCGCAAGTCAGGAACCCCTAGGTTACACAGAACAGAAATTTTACAGAATAGTAAAATAAGAAATTTTACTCTTATTAGTAAAAATGTTTTGCACATGTACCCCCGAATATATATTTATTCATAATTTATATATATACATGCTGCTGTACAGAATCTATATATTATGAAAAGTATAAAGGATAGGTTAAAAAGATGTTAAAATGAGACGGAGGTGAAATACACATTTTAATCACTTACAACCTTTTTGCTAGCACTGCTGCATTAACAATTATTTAATGTTTAAATGATAGCAAAGTTATTGAGGGCGCTTATTTATTTTGGGGCATCTTGCTTTACCACTTCATTGAATAAATTTTGAAGGTCTGGTTTCATGGTCAGCTTATTTCTTCACTTGGTTTTAATCAGTCATTGGAACAAAAAAGGGAACTACAGAAACATATGAAAGAGGCAAGTGGACAAGGTGTTTCAGCAGCTTGCTTAGTAGATCAGGAAATGTTTTTTCAGTTCTGTCTGTGCAAAGGATTTTGTTGAAATTCAGCTGGAAAGTTTCCATATTCCTTGATGTCCTTCAACTGTTCTCACAAACCAAATGGAAGATGTTGCAGTTTATCATATTTAACAAATGAGTTCACAATCCACTGATATGCTTCATTTGGCAGGTTTTTAAACAGCTAGGAAAATTCATTTTCACATTTTCAAAGGCTGCTGTTTTTATAGATACATATTTGCATAATTTTCAATAAAACAAGCACATAATGGTGGAGTCATTTCCAAACATCTGTTTGCCTACATTCTTCCCACAATCCAAGTTTCTTTTAAAAAATAAGTTACTTTCTCATTTATTGTTATAATACCTCCTTTACTCTGAAGAGTCAACTCTTTTAGTTCGTTGTTGCCAGGTAGCCAATAACCCCTGTGTAGGACGAAAGATTTTCATAGCCACTCTGCTCTACTTGAATGGTTTTGTCTCAGAAGCAACCGTATTGTTGACATTGCTACTGCACTTCAGTTTCCCTGGTGCCATAGGTTGTGTTGAATTCTTTCGAGAGGGCTTTCATGTCTAGATTCCCCCCGGAATCCTTGTTTTGTTCTAGTCTCGGCTGCTACTCCATCATTTTCTACTTTTCTCTGTTTGTGCTAGTATCTCAGCATCCTAAGATTATCATTTTATAATAAGTTCTGGTATCTTGTAGAGCTAGACAACCAGTGTGTTTTCCTTGTTCAGAGGGTTCTTTTATATTATTGTATAAAATTTAGAATTCTCTTTGTTGGATTCTTTAAAAGGACTGTTAGGTATCTTCATTACATGGCATTAAATCTATAAATTAATTTGAAGAGAACTGAAAATTTCCATCTTCAGTCTACCCATTAAGGAAAAGCCCCATTTCTTTCAAATACTCCTAAAATTTTCTAACAAAATTCCTCCACACATTTTTGTGATCTCTACGTTTAAAGCATTCTGGATTCTCTTGGCTTTTCAAGTACCATGTACGTTTCCAAGCTTGACTAAACAGTTCAAAAGCTTTCAATGCTCCTGACATGTTGTCGGAATTGACTGACAGTGGCCTGTGGAATTGATTAGAGAAGGTTAAGTTCCTCTGAACCCACAATCTGCATATTCATGAAGGCAAGAAGCACAGGACTCACTACGTTACGTGACCTGGAAACATATCACGTCCAGTTATCTCTGCTTATATTTAATTTATCTCCAGTGGTGGGATTTTCTTGAGCTCTTTTGATCCCAAAGGACAGAGATTTGCCTGGATTTGCAAAAAGAAGAAAAGGTGTGGGGAGGCAGAGTGGAGTATAAAAATACATATATCCTAGAAGAGATGGAATCCCATGGACATCTGAGAATGGAAATGCAGCGTGGCTGAGCCTCCTAGCCTCACGGGAAGCAGCTCTAGGAGGTAGTTCCAGATTCAGATAAACTTTAGGACCCTTATGAGCAGGAGTTCCTGGATCTCCCAGCATGATGTCACTCCACAGTATGGTTTCTTTCCAAGCTGCATCACGTCTTTTCCAACTCCCCTTTCTCCTTTCCCTCAATGGTGCTATTTACTCATAGTTTCTGTGTTGTCACGTTGCAAATATAAATCTTATCCTTAAACTCATATGTGAGTATAGTCATATTACATTTCCTGCTGGTGGGCAGTTCAGATATCATCATGTTGAATACTCAAAAGTCCTTGGACTCTCTGCAGAGCAGAAATTTGAACCGGCCTTTATAGTCTTCCGTCCACATTGCCTGCTCCTGGGATACTGTAGTCTAAGCCCGCAAGGTCCCCTGAAGTTCACCGCCTCTGTCATTTCTTTAGGCTCAGCCTGTGGATCTGGGTGCTTTGCTAGACATACCACCAGGCTGTCTCTCCTGAAGTTTCTCCCACCTCACGGGGGTCCTGTGCCCTTAACTCCTAAGCCCAATTGCTCAGACTTTCAGGAAACAGAAGTCAGGAGGGAGGATTTCTGCAGTCAGCTTTTGCTCTGGGTCCTGGTAAATGCATCTTCCCTGAGACAAGGGACTGAACAAAGCTTGTCTACCTTATTAGGCCTGGAAGAGGGAAATGTCAATGAGAAGAAAGCAAAAGTTTTTCCCAGTATGTTGTCTTGCTACACACATCGTCGTCATTTTGACTTGCTGGAAACCTATCATGGGGTCTAATCTACCTCATGGTCCCCTCAGGCGTACCCTTTAATAATTCATACTTCTTTCTTTTTCCCTTCCTGCTTACATTCTCGTTCTGGGAAACTCTAGTTTGCCTAGTTCAGCACTTTGGCTCAGAGCCTCTCTTATTAGACCCCTGTCACAGGCCACAACAGGGTTTATGAATTGTTGACTTGGGAGCTATGACTACCCAAGTCCACTTAGAGAGATGAGCAAGTCATGAAGAATAGACCCTGTGGCTTCCATATCAACTGGGATAGTGAAGGGAGACATTTCCTTTGAAAATGTCTCTAGTGTTTGTAAAATGTAACATTTTTAGAGATAAATGGTATGATGAATAACGTTGTATAGAGAATCCTTTTTAGGATGTAGCATTTCAGGGTTTAGAGATAATAGTGAAAACAGTATTTACAGATTGTATGAGTGAGCTTTTGGTACATAACAAGCATCTCCCAAAGTCAGTGTCATACAATAATCATCATTTGTTAGCCTTCATTCGGCTGGCTGAATGATCAGCCGGCTGATCTAGGCTCGGGGGCTGGGCAGCTCTGCTATACTTGGCTCCTCACTGAGGTGCTGGCCCTGGTCTGTTCTATATGTGTCCATTCCAGAGCCCAAACTGACCTGGCAGCAGCTACCTTGAGAAGGTCTTACGGGGACAATAAAAAAGCAAGAGCACATGCCTAACTGCACGAGTGTGTTTTGCTTGTCACATCTGGGCTCTGCCACCTGCCATGCTTTAGGTAATGAGATATTAGCAGAGTCAAGAGTTGGGGAAAGATGTACTGTGTACAGTGGGAAGGCACTTAAAAGCGGTGTGGCATTCAGTGGCAAATCACATCCTGGGGAACCAATGAAGAATAATTCAGTCTACCATACAGACCAGTGCTACCAAGATGGGAATATAATACATTGGTGCTTAATGCTCTCGTGTAATCACAGCTGCCCATCCTTGAAAGGTGACACCAACAGTGACCTTCTCAGGCAGAACTCAGGCACAAATGTTTATTTATACTCCTTTTCGTTGCAGTCTTAACTACCCAGGTGTCCCACCTGCCACCATCTTCCTAGATTCTTAAATTCCACACCAAAGATAATGGCTTCTAAATTTGGTTCTTCCTTCCGGAATCTTTCCACTCAGCACGTCTTCCAAGAAAGGACCTCACTGGCTCTAATGAGTGCATGGAAAGCTGAAATTACTTCAGGTTTTTCTACAGGGCACATTTTACTAGTCAAAGTTATTCTTTGTGATACATTGGATATATCAGTCTTTGATTTCTGCTGAGGAAGAAAGGCTCCCAGAGTTCAAAGAAAACCCTTGCCTTTTGTTGTGGGGTGTTAGGCAGCAGGATTCCCATCATTCCTTTTGAAATGAGTCTGTCGGAAACAGGAAGATGGCTCATTCAATCTCAATGGAGACATTTTCCATCTCAATTAATATACTGTGAATTTTTAGGTCAGAGATTCCTGGCCTATGTGAGTGTGTTTGTTGGAGAAGGTTGGGGCAGGGTGTGAATGTTTATGTAACTCATCAGTTGTATTCTTTTAGGCTGCGCTTCAGAATTCACTGAAGCGTGTTCAGCAGGTAAAAAGATGTTTCTTTTTCAGCTTATTATAAAAGGACTCAAGTGTCTTTATAAAAAACTTTGCAAGGAGAGATCCAAAAGGTGCTTGACTAATACAAAGAACAAAATGATATTTCAGTGGGGAGCATTTTAGTGTGGATTCATTCTTACTGGAAAAGAGACAGGGGCTGATGATTTTTAGATAATGTATTCTGAAAATACAACCCTTTGAGCAAGAAAATGATCATGTCATTGGAAGGTTATCCTCAAAGTACAAGCAAAGCAAAAAGACTTTAAAAATCATAAGTGATTAAAAAAAATCATAAACGAAAAAAAAATACCAGAACAAGCTGCGACCACAAAATACGCACGTGGTTATCAGTTTCAAACCTTCTTTGGCTGGGGAAACAATGATGGTGTGATCTGGACCAACGTCAGATGCTCTGACACAGAGGACAGCAGCGTCTGAGATGAAAGGGCCTGCTCTTGTGTCTAGCTCCGTACGGTGGAGACAGTGCGCCTGCCATTCCCCATGACGCGCGCTCACTCCCCAGCCCTGCACCGGACTCTCGCTTAGTAGTCTCTGAAACATGGCAGATGGAAACTTAACCGTAGTTGAGTAGCTTGAGAAGCCTAGATTTTACTTTTTTGTATTCTGGCCCCGTTTTACCTCTTGCATAGCAATATATACTCGTGTTTACCGTATCATTGCATTTGATATGATTCTTCAAATTGAAAGCCTCAGAGCTTACTTGGGATTTGTGAGGCATCTCACTGAGAGTTGGGCTACAGGCATGTGAAACACTATTGAGTTTGTTTTCATCCTGTAAGATTAAATGAGTTCATAATGTCTGAAACCAATGCCTTTTTATTCATTGCCTTTAAGAGATGAAAATAACAGCCAGTGCTATTTGACTGCTTTTTACATGCCAGACATTTTGCTAAGTGCTTTATGTTTATTCATTCATGTAATTTTCACAACAATCTTATGAGAGAGTTTCCGTGATTATCACCATTCTGCAGATGAGGAAACTGAGACACAGAGTGATAAAGTCATCTACACAGGTCACACTGATAGGAAGTGGTGGGGCCAGGATTCGAATCCAGAGAGTCTGGCTCCAGAGTTTCATTCCAAACTACCGTACTAGTTCTCACATTGTGTTTTTAGTTCTCGGGCATTTGTGTTTCTTGTACAAACCGTAAAACATCAGTTCCTGGATAAGAAAATGTCTCCTGCAATCTGGATACATCAGGACACAGGACTTTGGTTAGAAAATGTGCTCATATGTGCTCAGCGCCACTTAGAACCTTCTAGTAGCTTCCTGTTTCCCTCAGAACAAAAACACTAAGTCCTTTTAAGAGCTTGTGTGATCTTCAGCCCCCCAGCACTTCTCTACCACTCCCCTCACTTCCTCTAGCCTCCCCCCACCACTGGCCACAAGGCTGTCCCTTAAGCATGCTCTCACAGGAACAACCCATGCCCCAGGACCTTTGCACATGGTGGTCCCACTGCCGAAGTGCTTCTCCCCTAACATTTCCTGACCCCTGATATAACCTCAAAGTTCCCTCACCCAGCAGCTCTCTAGCCTTCCTCCCTGCATTATTTTTCTCCTCAGTGTTCATAATGACCTGGTATGCCATACATTTTGTGGATTTAATTGGTTTATTCCCTGTCTCTGAACACTAGAGTGAACATTTTGTTTTTTCATTCTGCTTTCATTCCTGTTGTATCCCCAGAACTGAGAAGCCAGTGGACGTTCAATCAACGTTTGTTGACTAAATGAATAAGTGAATGCATTATAGAGTTGTTTTGGAGAATTAAATGAACTAACATGGAAAACATCTTGAAAAAGGCTTAGCATGTAATTCGTGTTTAATAAATATTGAGTATTAATAAAATAATGCAATATGTATTAAATGAATGATGAATTAAAAATAGGAGACTATTACTTTATCATATAGTGAAAGAGGGGAATCTAGCTACAGATGCTTTAAATATTTTAACTTATGTTTGCAGTGGATGCTAAGGGAGGTAATTGGGGACATCACTTGTGTCCCCTTTTCCTACTATTCAGAAGGTACCAGAACACACCCTTCCCTGGGCAGAAGAATGTCCCCAAACCTTGCTGCACTTTGGAATCACCTGGGGAATCTTTTTAAAAAATCAATAGCTTTCACTCCCAGATATTCTGATGTGATCGGTCTGGGGGTGAAACTTGGGCATTAGGACTTTTTAATGCTCCCCAGGCGATTCTAATGTTCAGCAAAGTCTGGGAACCACTGCTAAGAAGCTTTTCACAGAACTGGCAACAGCAGGGGGAATTGTCTTCCGCAGTCCCTCTCTACACTTGGAATTGAGAGTTACACCAACCAGAGTTCGATTCTCTATTCTACATCTATGACCATTAGCAAGTCCCTTCACCTCTACCTTACTCATTCAGAGTATGTCTTTGGTGGATTCTGGTGCAAACTCAGAGCTCAGGGCCAAAAAATGTGGATTCGTCCTCCTGTTTTTCCTCTGTTTTGTCCCTCTGGAACAAAGGAATAAAAGGACAGACTTATTTCCAAATGTAGCTAGAGTACAGCACACTCCTCTTACTGAGTCCAAGCTCGTACCACGTACCGCACGACAGGCCAGTAAATCAGGAGATGAGTTGTTGGGGCAAGGGATAGCAACTTTATGTGGAAAACAGGCAGACTAAGAAGATGGTGGAGTGGTGTCCCAAAGAGCCATTTTCCCTGAGTTAGAATTCTTTTATACTACAAGGAGAAGGGAGTGTGGCTGGTCCTTGCAACTTCCTGGTGCAAGAATCTTTTGTTCTTGCAGCTGTCCGCATAGGTCTGGTTTCAATGTTCCTATAAACCTTCAATAAGACAACTGTTATTTTCTGTTCTGCAATTTTTAATCTCTATGTGAATGGAAAAGTGTTGCACCTTTAAAGGTCAGAGCCTTGAGAATGGGCTCTCCTGTAGATTTCAGGCTCGAGGCAACATTCTTTTACAAAAGGTGCAGAACCAGCGTGACTCAGCACAGGGAGCAGAGCACAGGGTTAGAGCTCAAGGAACACATCCAATATGGAGTCTAGGTTTGTTCTCTGTTACACTCTAAGACAGAGCTCTCTTAGGAGATGAGAGAACAGAGCCCATGATCCCCCTGCAGCCCCACTCTCCCCCAGGCACACACTGCCTTGCCTGTTTTAGGCATGTGAGAGATCAACGTGAAGGATCAAGTTCTGCCCAGGGTGGCCTCCCGTGGGAGTGTGAGAGGCGCTGCTTGGCATCCTAGTTCTCAGCCCTAACTTCCCCACTTGTTCCCTATGTCTCAGTCCCTGCCTGCCCCGGCCCCATCTGCGACTGCCATGACTGGGGCTCGCCCTGCATCAGTTTTGCTGGTTTAATCAGGGCCTTGAATTCTGTCCTTTGGACTGCCAGGTCTCTCCATGTGACCTGCCCACCTCCCTTCGTCCCAAGCATGTGCCCCACCATGGTAGCCATGTCTAATCTCTGGATCTAGACAAGCACCTACAATTTCACATAAGGCAGCCTCTCCCCCTTTGACCCTATAATGCCGCCACTCTGAGCCTGGACACTTCTAGAATGGTGCTGGCGACACTGGGGATAGCACACCACCAAGGCCAGCTTCGTGGACGTGTGCCCTATGCAGTCACACAGGGCCCTGAGCTGGGCTTCACATTCTGCTGTCTTAAAGTTCTGAATCATGTTGGAACGAGGGCCCCCACATCGTTTTGGACTGTCCTTGTAAATGATGTAGCAGATGACGCGTAGAAGACCTAGCGTGAATCACACCTGGCTTACACCTGAGAAGAGTGAGACCTCGGCCCAATTATTCTTCCTCCCTGGGCATTCGCAAAGAGGAGGTGGGTGGGGTCAGACGCCCTCCAGTGTGGGGCTTCTGAAGAAGAAGTAAGACACCAGACGAGTGTCGGCACGTGGCACACAACAGGTTCTTTCTCAACGAACACTTCTCTTTTTCCTAGTGTTCCAGATCAAAAGCTGCTAAATCGAAAAGACATTTCCTTCTTTTCCGTTTCAAAGGGATTTTTAAACTTTTATTTTCCTAGTCATTGATACATGCCTAAAGGACGGATCCTGGCAGGTTTTCATTAATTTTTCTTAACTCTCATTAATTACACTGAAGGACAACACGATTCCTCCTTCTCCTTCTCCTTTCTCTATTATATTTGAACAATGTGTTGTCCAGATGGCACATAGAGTAGCATCTTTCAAGGTATTTAAAAATCATCTTCTTTTACTTATTGAAGAAGATTAGAAAGAGAAAAATTGAATTAAGCCCATGTCATTGAAATAATCTTGGCTTACATACTTTAAGGAGATTTCTAGTGTTCAAACTAACAGCTCTTCCCCAAAAGAAGTCTGCCTTGGATGACGTGCATGAGTGAAGACTTCATTAAGAGTCACAGGAGTTGGTTTTCGACCTGACATTCTGGCATCGCAGCCATGGGCCCTGAGAGACAATAAGCCACTCTTCTCGTGTCGGTTTCCTCCCTGGGAAAATGCAGATGATAATAGCTGCTCTGCTCCTTCATTCTCAAGGTTGTTTTGTGGCTCAAATGAGCTATTCGTGGAAGCATTTGGAAAAGTTTTGAATGTGATGCACATTTCAAGTTTAGATAATTGGTAAGACTTCTGAAGTTCAGGTTTTAACAAAAAGGTTCATTCAAATCGTTTGAATGTCTCTCCAGAACAGAAATGCCAAGAGTTAATTCCTCAACTTCTTTGGAAAAGGGGGAATGTATTTGATGCCAGGATAACCTAGTACTACCCAAGTGATCTCCATCACTTCAATTTCGCTGGAGCCAAAAGCCATGCACGTTACCTACTGAGGTTACTCCTCAGCATATCAGTTACAATTGGATACTTTTCCACAAATGGGAAAGTGGGTGGGGAGGGATAAATTAGGAGTTTGAGGCTAGCAAATACAAACTACTATATATTTTAAAATATATATATACATTTCACTTCTGACAAGCTGTAGGTGATACTGATGCTGGTCTGTGGACCACACTCTGAGAACCACTGTCCAGGCTGCTAATCAATTTCTTTATTGAAATCATCTTTTTACTTGTCTGTCTCTCCAGCTAAAATGGGAGTCCCTTAGGGCAGGAGTTGGTTGGGTTTTTTCCTTTTTGTTTTTTATGTCCACATTCCCAGCAACTAGCAAAGTGGTTCTGATAGGGGGTAGGCCCTCAATAAACGTTTATTTGCATGAGTGAATGAGTGAATGAATGAGGTAATGGTTCTAGGCTCTTTATTTAAGTGTGTAAAATTTAAGCATATAAAATAGGTAAAAAAAAAAAAACTAAGTCCTACTGTACAGCGCAGGGAACTATATTCAATAGCTTGTAATAACCTATAATGAAAAAGAATGTATATGTATAACTGAATCACTATGCTGTACACCGGAAACTAACACAGCGCTGTAAATCAGCTATACACAAAAAGTGGGCCTGGAGTTTTCAAGGAAGAAGGCGGCCATGCACAAAGCATGACAGTGGGTCTCCCCGCATCTTTCACACTCTCTACCAAAGAGAGAACAGGCGGTTTTGCAGCTAGAGAGAAGCCATCGCCAGGCCATTGCCAAACACGTCCATTGATGCCTTGTTTCTCTTGTGTGTGTTTGTCCCACAGTCACATGACACAGGCAATCTCTTTCGATGACCCTCGGTTGGAGAGCTGCCAAATCATCCCTCCGGCTCCGCGGAGGGTGGAGATGAGGAGGGACCCAGTGCTGGGATTCGGTTTCGTGGCAGGGAGTGAAAAGCCAGTGGTCGTTCGCTCAGTAACACCGGGTAAGCATGCAACCCCACTTCTCGCTCTCCGGGACCATCCGCCACCCCTTGCCAGCACAACCGCTGTTCCATTTCACAAGTGTCATACTGGTCTGTTTCCGGCTGTGAAGGCTAGTTGAGTTTTCCCAGCAGTGGACAGAGCCAGACCACCAGAGGGACAGAAATGGCTCTGCAAATTAGGTTTTAAACTGCCAAATCCATCATCTCTTGGGACTTAGGAAAACACGGATCCATCATTTGTAACCATGGAAATGACCCACTTCTTGAATGCAAATGTTAAGAGGCAGGCACTGTGCTGTGTTCAGTAAACACATGGCAAACTCCTTAGTGAAAAAGCAGCAAGTTGTGTTTAAGCTCCTGTAGGATTTAGTTCATTGAGGTGGTTGGATTCCTTTACAGAGGTGTGCTCCCCTCCCTTCCCACCAGAGGCAGAATGTATTTTCCTACCCCCTCTGTTGGGCTGGACCAGGTGACTGACTTTGGCCGATGGCATATTAGCCAAGATGACGTGAGTGAAGGCTTAACCTATGCTTGTGCTCATTTCTTGGCCTTCTGCCATGGCCAGAAGACGAATTTCCCTGGAGGGGCTGCTACCCTTTCAGCCTGAGCCCCACAGTGAATGTGTGGGGCAGCCAGCCTGCAGCCTAGAGCTAAGTCCAGCCTGATAGTCACTGTGCAGTAGAACTGCCCGGCCAAGCCTGGCCTTGATCAGCCAATCCACAGTCATTCTAAAGACCTGTAAGCGTGAGAAGAAAGCCTCCTGAATTTGAGGTCGTTTTGTTACACAGTAAATGCTGACTGATATAGTATGTGGCAAATCTCTTAAATTCTACCATCTGATCAGATAATTAATGTACGTGGCCTCAGTCACTCTCATTAGAGTGTACAGATGTTCCACGATCAAAACAGTTGACTATAATGGACTCCAAGGCAATTGCCTGAAGTGGGCTCCCTTTGACTTTCCAGAAACAATGCCCTTTTTCTCATTCATTTAATATACATATTTCTGTACTTATTTTAATGGACTTAGATCAGATTTGTTTTCAGACAAAAGGAAAGTATCTTCTCTGCTGTTTCTCTCCAGGATTTTGCACATCGGCAACAGAGTTCAGAAGTAAAGTACTGTAGGAAGGAGCACAGACTGGCATCAGACTGCCTGGGTTTGAGGGATTTGAATCCTGCCTCTGCCCCTTATTAGGTTTTTTGAGCTTCTGTGTTAACTCCCCTACATTTCAGTTTGATGTAACTTCTCTACATCGTTTGGATAATGAGGATCATAATTTGTACCTTGCAGGGCTGGGGAGAGGATGCAGTGAGTCAGAAGGGTGCGAATTTCATGCTTATTCCAGGAGTGCTTCTCCTCCTCCCCCTCCTCGTTATTATTAAACTCTAAAATATTTGGCCAGTTGAGTGTGTCAGTTAAAGGAAATGAAAGCCACCTAGTGAGCTAGTATAGTTTTTTAAAGTTGATTTCATTTGTCCTTTTTCATCGTTTGGACACAATGTGCCCCAGGGCAAGCACTTCAAATCCAGTTAACCACCATCTACTGGTGCCTAGAAGTTTCCTTTGCACGCCTACCGCTGCCTCACTGCCCAGCTTCTTACTCTGTCTGCTGAGCTTTTTCTGGCATTAGGTACAGATCATCATTTAGTTCTGTGGTGGGGCTGTTGACCTCGATGCAGTGGAGAATTTTATTCTTAAAAAAAAAGAGAGACTTGTTGTTTTTTTATAATAATGAAATAATATATATGCTTTGTTGAAAAACAAAACAAAACACGACAACATAGATAGTATAGAGGATAAAAATTCTGAAAAGAAGTCGTCTGCATTCCTGCTACTGAGAGATCACCATTCTTAACATATACATGGAGAACTTATGTATAGGAGACAATTCTGTGCATACATATGCATGAATTGTGTATCATATGTATTCTCTGTGTGTGTGGACACTTTTTTTTCCTAAGTGGGGTCAATTTGGCATGCAGTTTTGTAAGAGTGTGACACTTTAACCCCTCTGGTTATGAGATTCTCCGAAGTGTGTGTCCTCCTTGGAGCTGATGGGAGATTCAGGTCTTGTTTTTTTGCTTCTATGGCCTCACTTTTCCTTCAACCTCTTCCCTTCATTGCCCTCAGTTCTCCTTAGATTCAGACACTCACACCTACCATTAGACAATTTTGAGAAGAATGGAAAAAGTGAAAAGTAAGGTTAGGGAGTGCTGTTTCCAGTCATTTTTATGAATGAAAATGCTGGTTAAATCAACTGTGTCTACCATCAAAATGACTTTCCTGAACTCCAAGTGATGCCAGTGGCAAGGGCAGATTTTCTGTCGTAGGCAACCCAGCCTTCAGAGTCAAGGGCAAGAGCGTTCGCTCACGTGTACCATTGCTTGACATTCTGGAAGGAACTATGTCGTGTGTTGCTTCCTCCCATAATTCTTACTGAAACAAGAGTATCTCCATTTGAGCAAAAAGCATAGGCCCCATGTCAGTCTGTCCTGTTAATTAGCACGTGGTTTGCTCATCAGAGTAATTAACATCCACCATCCAAACAGTTCATTTGAAAATTGTTCTTTGTTTAACCAGCATTTGACTTCTAGTGACTTTCAGACTTGCACTTGTGTGCAGACACTGCATCTCAGTTCTCACACCTTGAAATGAATATTTTCTCTTACTGATTCAGGGACATGTAAAGGTTTTCCCCACTCTCTTGCTCCCCAGGAGACAAGTGTGTTCTCCAGCTCGAGTGACCCATCTGCCAAGCGTCCGGGTGGGGAGAGAATAGCTCAATTATTTTGAGCTCCATGATCTGGGTGTGAAGTGTTCGTTTCAATTCCTATATGAAGTAAAAGTGATAATATTTGAAAGCCAATGTTTTGGTTGCACCTATTACCCAGACAGACCTCTGGGAATAAAGTGAAAATTCCAGTCCCACGTAGTGCCAGATCCCTGCTGGGGGTCATGGTATTAGACGTGAGAAGATAAGCCATATTATCGGAGTGTTTTAAGTTTTATTTCATACAGATGTGTGCTTCATGCAGCTTTAAGTTTATGTGTCAAGAGACCTGGCAATGACCAGTTTTTGAGTTATAGGAGCAAATTCAAAAGAGGTGTCAGCCACCTTGAACTTGGAAAAGTCCACACACCTTAGCAGAGGTCAGTCCTCCCTTTCCAGCCAGTTCTTTCCCCTGTGTGAGGCTCGGTTATGTCATCCCGTGCGAGGATTAGAGTACACAGTGCGGTTACTAGGTCAGCATTCAGCCCATTGCGGGGTGCACAACAAATGCTCAACACATATCAGTTCTCTCCCTCCTCGTTGGAAAGACAGCTGGAAGAGGCTGCGATGGATCAAGACAGAAACAGGGGTCCTCTGGAATCGCACGTGAGCCCCGACACAAACATCCAGCACAGTCCAGACCACAGAAATGACCAAACACCCTCACCTCCCAGCGGACGGGAGGGATGACTGCGGCTTTACCAGTCCCAGTGGTAGCCCTGTTTCCCTCCTCCCACCTTTTAGACGAGAATTACTAAGATGCTCACGGTAGAGTTACTCCCGGTTCCTTCAGCCCTCCTCCAAAAGCACGTAACACAAGGCCAAGCCTGCAAGTCCTTCCCAGCACCTCCTTGTTGAGCTGCCTTACGGTTCCCCACAGTGTGCAGCCTCCCTGGCGTGCAGAGTAAGTCGATGCAACTGTGTTCAAACCCAGGTGTGCCCGGCTGGTCACAGCTCTGGCCACAGGGCATCAACATCGCTGACTGGCTACCTGTCAGGGGGAATACCTTCTTCTAAGGGCCCCGATACTCAGGGTCTGGTCAGCTGGCCAGCAGCATCAGTGGCCCCTGGGACCTTGTGAGAAATGCCTTACGTCACCCCACACCCCTCCTAACCTGGAGTTGGCCTGCAAGGCAACACGGTCCCGGGCGACGCACAAGCCCGTTAACGTGTGAGAAGCATTGCTCGTCTCAGCCTTGCCTGGGCGGTTTGAGGGCAATGTAGATGCCTGAGTCCCACCTCCAGAGGTTCTGATTTCACCCAGCAGGGTGCAGACTGGGCCGCGGAGGTGGGGTTACCCAGAGCTCCCCTCCCCCGCCGGAGTTCTGTCTAACCTTGAGAAGGTTATGGAGACAAGACCCTGGGTGTGGGTGGGTGTCGTTTTTGCTGAGAGCACCAGTCATTCCTAAGGAATCGTGATGGGGAGAGGAGGCCACGGATGGATTACCAAAGGTCTCCTCACCTGCCCTTCACTCTCATGTGTCTCCAGGTGGCCCCTCGGAAGGCAAGCTGATCCCGGGAGATCAGATTGTGATGATTAATGACGAGCCCGTGAGCGCTGCGCCGAGGGAGCGGGTCATCGACCTGGTCAGGTAGGCGACCCTGTGCCGGGGCCCGTCTGAGCCCTCAGCCAGCAGACGGAGGGCTTCCCCGGGGCCGCTTGGGGCAGAAACATCAGCTCACACGTTCGCCTTGAAAGTGCCGGCGACGCTGACCTCTAATACATAAAACCAGGCTCCGTAAACACAAAACACTCGCCTGCCCACTCTGTGTTAACGTTCAGGGTGCCTGGGCTTGTGCTTGAAAAGTTTTTGAGTCCTCTATCCATTGCTGTAGCCAAGGGCTGCATTTTTGCTCTCTTCCAAAATGATGACCACACTGATAGCTCATAATCAGGGACGTCCCCTTGCAACACCTGACTTCCCTTTAAGTGACGAATAATTTGATACCCGCCATCCCGTGGACACACCAGCACACAGTTCACCAGTTTTTCATACTTGACTGAGTGATTCGTTACTTAATTTTGAAATCATCAACCAAGGAAAAAGGATAATTAGGTCAAAACAAGGACAGTTTAAAAATGTGTTTGCTTTACGGCTTTAGTTTCATCATAGATGTAAATAGTCTGTTTTGTGATATTCTTAAAGGGTTGCCAGAAAATCTACTTGATGTGATGTTAAAATATCGGTCAAGAATCCCCGGAGAAGCCCACTGGAGTTACAATCCCACGGTGAATTTAGCGCAAAAGGGGTCTTTCGAAGTTTTCCAAATGAAGCTGAGCCCGCTGGATGAATGGGGCCCCTCATGCTGCGGGACGTTGCGGGATGTCGCGTTGTGTGACGTTTGCCCTTTGTAAACCAATCTTTGGAGGCAAAACTGAAGCAGAAGCTAGGCTATCAGAGCACTTGAAACTGAGAAGGAAATCTAACATTTATGATCTCTCATAACGAAAAGTACACCTGTCCCCTCAGAAAGGGATGAAGTAGATACTTCTGGGGTTTTCTGGACCATGTATCTTTCCCAAGCCTGTTTCAGCTTCTGCTCTACACAGAAGTGCTGGGCTGGCATGTGTCCTGGGAAGAACTGGGTGAAGGGTAAGAAGGCAGAGACATAGAAACTGAGGGGGCTTATTTTTAGGGTGAGCATCCATCCCAGCTTTAGCACAGAAAGGCCCACGTTGGGGCACCCCCAGGTCCCGGGGTGCTTGGGCACCCTTCTTTAGCGTGGGCCTCATAGAGCAGAGCCTTCACAGCTGGCTGGCAAAGCCCCTGTCCTCCCAGGGGGTCCAGATCTCCCAAAGAAGTCCCTACACAGGAGTGGACACAGGCTCGTGTCGGTCACCCTGCAGCAGGAGCCAGCCCTGGGCACGGCACCATTCTCCTTGGGGACCAGAAACGCAAGGATCAGGAGTGACTGCATTTTAGAGCCCTTGGGAGGGAGCTGCAGTGTTACCATTTGGAACCACTTCTCTCTTGAGAGGAGTGTGGGCGGCCACGGGAACACACTTCACACAGGCAGGCCCTGAGCCTCTGCGGGCTCGCGTCCTGGAGCGCCGTGTTGGGCTGATGGCGGGGCCCTTGGTCATTTTGTTTTCCCCTGGGCACATGCATCTGTGATCAGCCCTATTGATTTCCGTGCTCAGAGGATGACAGAAGCAATAAAGTATCTGTGTTTGTGTTTCCTGGGACTGAATTGCCTGCTGCAGGACAGAGATGGAGAAAAAGCTGTCTAAGAGTGTGATCATTTTTTTAGCAATCCTTCCAGGGCATTTAGAAAGATTGTTTTCCGAAAAAGATTTTTCCTTCTTCTGTGGAAGAAAATGGCATCTCTGTAAACAAAAGTCTCTCTAGGACTTTTTGTGTAATGCAGCTCAGTGAGTATTTGTTGAATAGATGAACCAATTAAAAGGTGGGGGGAGGGTCTAGCTCAGTGGTAGAGTGCGTGCCTAGCATGCAGGAGGTCCTGAGTTCAGTCCGCATTACCTCCATTTACAACAAACACACACACACCCACACGCACACACACAAAGAGGGCAGAGCAGACAACAGCCTGTGGTCCAAATCCAGCCCACCATCTGTTTTGGATGGCCTGTGAGCTAGCTAAGAATGGTTTTTGTTTTTGTTTTTTTAACCATTTTTAAAGGGTTGGGAAAAAACAAAAACAAAAGAATATTTTGTCACACCCAAAAGTCATATGAAATTCACATTTCGGAGCCCGTAAATAAAGTTGTATTGGAAACCAGCCACACACGCCCGTTCACTTCCATGCTATCTAAGAACGCCTCCTCCCTGCAATAGCCAAGCTGAGGACATGCTGCAGAGACCCGTGACCTGCTAAGATGCGAATAGTCGCTACCGGCCTTTACAGAATAGGTTTGCGCACCCCTGCTTTAGGAAATACTAAAGTAACCAATCGCATTTTCTTTGGTTAAGTCAAGTTTAGATTAAAACCCCCAAATAACAGGCGCAGAGAACTTTGCTCAGGATGGGATTGTGATGAGCGTAAGATTGCCGCATACTTAATGAAGAAGTTGTGGTGGTTTCAATGTTTGAAGTGGAAAGCATGCATATTTTTTAAGCATCGTGAAGTATGGCAGGTACAGGAACCTCTCTTTCCCTTGTCGCAGCCTGGCCCCCCTTCCTACCCTGGGAAGAGAGAGCTGAGGTCACGGTTACAGCCCTCTCTGGCTGAACTACAGCTGCTCCTCTGATTAGCATTGGCTGTCACCTCCCTTAGTGGCACCAGTACCTCCATTTTGGCTCTTCTGTGAAGCTCATCTGTGGGTTCCTTGGTGGCAGGAGAGGAGGGCACCCTCTTGCCACTAGCTTTCCCGACAAGACCTCTTGGGTACGGTGCCAGGTAGACCAGCTACTCTTCCAGGTGTCCCCCGTGACCTCATCACCAAGGGGAGGACGTGAACTCTCACTGGCTCGCAGCCCTTCTGACAGCTCTGCAGTTCTCCCCCACCCTTTCCAGAAGGAGAGAGGGAGAGGAGGAGGTGGCTGGCAGCACATCTGGCCTCCCCTTAGAATGTTCTGGGGAGTCCCTTTGGTTTGCAGTTGACTTTAGAACGTGATCCGAGTGTCCCCTGGCTGGTGTCTCACTGATAGATGACAGGGACCCAGTTTAAATCAGAAATGTAGCTTGATGTAGAATCAGGTAACCCAGGTTCTGAGTTCCGTGAGAAAGGAGACCTTGTCTGTGTTGCCCTCAGCCGTGCCCCCGTGGCCCAGCCCCGTGTGTTGAGAAAGTGAGTGGACTCTGGAAATAACCAATTTCGCTGGCTTTCCCCAAGATCTCCTACAGGCTAACTTGTGAGTTGGAAGGTCAGCTCATTTGAATCCATCTCTCAAAGAACATTTATAGGCAAGCCAAGGCCCAGCCTTCAGGAATCTTCCATCATGTCTGTACAGGTGGGACCCGTCAAGACAGACAAGCCCCCACATTGGACACTTGGGAGAATTGTCAGATTTGAACGGAATTTGCCTGTGATAAAAGCATCCAGTTCCCCCTTCTCCCCTCCTCTCTGTTAGGGCAGCACCTCGGTTGACTGTTCCTACCGACCTGATAGGCTCGGATGCTACTGAGAGGGTGAACACGTGTTCCTAAAACTGACTCCCTTTTCATCTCAAAGCAATGAATTTACCTTTGAAAAAGTAACAAGTTACTTTATCGTAAGCAAATAAATCGCAGTGCAGTGACACAGCGCGGTTCACAGAGGCACCGCCTGGTGGAGTTCTTATTGTAGCAGAGACCTTCAAACTCATTAAACCAGAATTTTGAAATAATGTATTTCTCACTCATGAAAAAATTCATCCATTAGAAAATTTTCCTGTGCCTTCCCATCAGTTTAGCCATCTATCTGCCATATGTGTACTCACCTAAAAATTTAGCTCTTGCAAAATAATCTCTTTTTTTATTGGCCTTCTCAGCCGATCTGTGTTTTAATGTCTCTATCTTACACAAGATAAATTCCCTTTCTGTTTAATAAAATATCCTATTTTCTTAGCCACTGAGGAAATTTGGGAAAACACTCATCATTTTAATAACACTGTAAAATTCTCTCTTTAAAAACTGGCATCCATTTACTTGCCTGTGTGGTTTGGTCTTATTTTTTCTTTTCTTTTCTTTTTTTTTTTTTTTTTTTCCTCATTGCCACATTTGCTTGTGGATTATTTTTTGTTTCCAGCTACATTTGTGTTTCTTTGTGGACTAGTTTTCTTATCATTTGGCTGTTCTATTATAGATTTTTTTTTTCTTGAGAAAATGAAAGAGTTTCTTGGAGACCAATTTACTGCTATAGTAACCACATTTGGGTTTTTTCCTGTATCCTCAAAAAGAGCTATAATTGCTGCACTGAAATTAGACGAGTTCCGTTCATTTCATAGGTTTCTAAATTGTTAAACTCTTAACTCATGCTTTGTAGTGGTGGAGGAGTGAAATCTTTGAAGAATTCATGCCCTTTGCAAATTACCATATCTTTCTTCTTTAGAAGTATCCAGGGATAATTTCCCTTGGCTTTCCACAACTAGACAAATTAACGTAAAACAGTCTCCAAGACTTTATGTTGAAAAACTATGGCGTATAATTGCTCATAGGCATTATGACTCATGCCCCATCCCCCCAGGCTAGCCAATCCAATTAAATGCATTTTTTAAATTAATTTCGTTAATTAATTTACAATGCTCACAATTATTGCGCATTAACTGGGTAGCAAATGTAATGAAGAGCACCGAGGGTGTATACATACATAAAACATGATTCCTGCCCTCAAGGAGGAGACCACTGATGACTTGCACAATGTTTAGAACTGTGCAAGACTGAGGGGGCGGGTAGTGTTTGGTAAGAACGCTTGGTAAGGATGGATTACTACTTGCAGGAACATAGTAATGGTGGTAAAGGGTAGCCGTTGGCCCTGAGTGGAAGGGCAGGTTTATGCCTGGAGGGAGGGTTATAAAATCAATCTTCCTCTTATCCCTGGGAACCCCAGACCCTCCTGAGGGAAGCTCACTTTCCAGCTGGCAGAATGGAAATATCCATTGTTCAGATGGCTGTCCGGAGCCAGAACGTCAAAATCTCCACCTGTCCTCCCTCAATTAACTTATCAAGGCAGCAACAGAAATCTGGTTCACGTTAGATTGGAAGTACCAGTCTATTGGGATGAGAGATCCACCTGAGAATCTGATAAATACCATGGGCTTACCCGTCCCCCCAGAAGATCCGTGTGTATGCATGGTTTTGCATGTCCTAACAGAACGTTCCTTGACTCCCTTGTTGCCAGTCCCAGTTTTAGAACCCCAGCAGCTGACTCGGAAGATGCTGGCTCCCTCTCTGTCTCTGAATCTCTGTTGGAAGGTAGCATTGAAGAACCGAGTATATGAGTTCCACCTTCTCCCCTCCTCTGCAGTAGGGCAGCCAACTATGCCTTCATCTGTCTGCTCTCACCGCCCAAGTTGACTATGCCTGCTGATCTTATTAACGAGCAGAGCCATAACTATGGCCGTATCGACAGAACGCTGCCTGCATCTCTCACCCCTTCTGTACTGATAACCTGCAGTCAGAGCTTTTCTGGGGCGCAGTAGGGTTTCTCTGATAAGAAAGTAACTATAATAAGAAATAAGAATAGGGAGAGGATAATAGCTCAGTGGTAGAGTGCCTGCTTAGTATGTGTGAGGTCCTGGGTTCAATCCCCAGTACCTCTAAAAAGATTTTTTTAAAAACCGTAAAAAAAATAAGAATAGATTATAAATTATTAATCATTAACTCACAAAGGACGAAATCACTAAGTTTTAGTAACATTCCTTTTACCTAAGTAACTAATATTTGTAAACACATGCCAAACGATGTAAAATTTTCGTTTCAAGGCCAGGAAAATTATTTTAACAGTTCTAACAAGAGTGCTCACAGAGAGGGCTTGTGTTTTCCTGGAACATATACATCCTTACAAAAAAAAAAGAAAAGAAAAGAGCCAACTGACTTCCACAATCAAGGTCAAAGCTTTCTGGATAACTTTTAAGGGTAACTTTTTTGACACCTCAGGAAAAATAAAAGAATATTATTGATGGCATCCTACTTAATAATGGTGATGAGAGTTCACATGCATTAAGTCCTTTTTATATGCGAAGCCTTCTGCTAAACTCTTTTCCTTTGTGTTAAGACTAGCCTCACTCATACCGTAATATGCCCTGTCCCGAGTGCTTTTTGTGTATTAAAACTCACTCAGTCCTCAAATGGTGAATGGGTACAGTACTTACCTCCAATTTACAGGTGGGAAATTGAGGCACAGGAAGGTTAAGTGAGGGGCCCCAAATCCCACAGCTAGTAAGTGGTGGGGGAGGGGAACCCAGTCTGGCTTCTGAGCGAATGCTCTTAACCTGTTCATCGTGTGGACTCCTTACAACAGCCTCGTGAGCAAGCACTGTTTATTGTACCCACATTACAGAGTGGAAACTGAGGCTTAAAGGGGTTGAGTCGCTTGCTCAGGGCAAGGAGGCAGGTGTGCAGGGGCAGCGGAAGAAAGCCAGTACAAATTACTGGGACGTGGTGGACTCAGCAAACAACAGAGCTGTAATTGGGCTCTGAGTCTTAGTGCCTTCACCCCATAGACACCTCCGATTCTGGATTAGACGCAAATAGCCTGTCTCCTATCCCCGGTTGGCCAAACATTTGTGTTGATTTTCATAGGAAGTGCTCAGGGGTTACCTGCTCGTTGTGGTCGGTGGGAGCCTGGCGAGCTTATTAAAAGCAAAATAAACTATTTAGAAGGGACCCATCTAACCATTAGATCTCAGCACGTCTGTCTTTTTACCATTCCCTTCTCATCAGAGTGATAATGGAAAGTCAAATCAGATCGTGATCCAGGAGCACTGCGCCCGCAGAAGAATATATTAGGAAGGTCACCTTCCTGTCTGATTTCAGCTGGGCTTAGATGCATTGCCATGCTGCTTAGTAAAATAACAAAGCAGAGAACATCTACCGAGCATCCGGCACATAAAATATGCATGATGATGTATGATATAATAAGGCCTTGTTATAGTAAAACCAGCAAGCAATTTCAGTGAAAACACAAAAGAACAGCCCCTTAGTATGCTGACGCTACCGATTGTGGTCTCACCTAATACGCACTTGCAAAGTACACATTTTCTGACAATTGCAAATTACAGAGCCTGGGGAGAAAGAGGTCGGTGACTCTAGAAAAAGAAAGTGTGGGAAAATGTTCTGATGTGGAGAAAGTAGAAAAAGGGATTTCGGTCCATAGTTCATAACGGTTATAATGACGTATAATGATGAAAATTAATAAGAAAAGTGACTTCACCCAGACTGTTTTAATGTCCCTTAGATTTTAATAACCATCTCCCACTCTCTCATCAAATCTCTCCATTACCGTAGATGCACTTAATGCAACTCGTGTATGAAAAATAAATGTTGGGAACTGAAGAACCAGAAAAAAAAATTTTAAACTAGGACGTGTTTTCGGTGACCTCATGTGGTTGACACGACCAAATACCTTAACTTGTATTAACAAGTACCTTACTTGTATTAAGGAAAAAAAATAGAAGAAGATCATTATTGGACCTTTGCCATGTTCTGGTAATCCTTTAGAAGTACAGATTTATAAATTATTCCATGCCCTTTGTATAAGTAGCTGAAAAGAAAAAAAAATTATCTTGGTGAGCCTGTGATCAGGATATGATCGGGATCAAAGAGTAAGCCTCATTCCTTAGAGGTTTAGATGGAGGATCTCAGGCGCTCAAAGCCAAATCTTATTTTGACAGGCAACACAGTGGAGGATGTGGTCGCCAGAATCTCAGGCCACACACTCCACTGTGTAAAGAGTGCATTGTTATTTATCCGTTACCTATAATAATCCAAATTTTATTTCAAATCCTTATCCTAGTATATGATCAATTCATGCCATTTTCTGCAGTGCTCAGTCTGCATTGAGTGTGGTTGATTTAATGGGAGGAGGCATTGGGAGAGATGAAGTGTGTCCACTCTTTGGCTGCGTCGTTCATCACACTAGAGTTCACTGAGCTATCTCTATGCCCATCTGGTCCGCCTTTGTTCTCTCACTCAGGCAGGGAGCTACTGGATCATCCCTTGTTCACCACTGCCAACCCTTCCAAAGCTGCTTCTCTGCCATCTTAGATGCACCGGCCCCTCCTGAGCTGTCCTGGGACACTGAATAATTCCAGGGCTAATTCCTTCTGGAATTGTCACCTTCCCAGGGTTCTAACTAGGAAAGAAGTCACAGGTTGCTGTGCTCTTCAATTCCACAAGGCTTTGTGAGGGTTCCCAAGTAATTCTTCCCCAAGGATCAGCTTCTGAAAAGAGAGGGAGCACGCCTTCTCTTTCACAGGCACCCACAGTTGGTGTTCTTCATCTTGCCCCAAGTCTCACTCCATCCTCTGAAGAGCCCCCACTTGGAGAAGAGGATGCTTTACCTGATTGATTGGCTATCCTTCCCAGCCTATTAGTTCCTAGCCTATTATCCTATTATCTTTCCCAGCCCTTAGTTCCTAGAACCTAGACATTTTTCTCCTTTCTTCTGTAACAGCCCTGTCCTAGAGTGATGAGTGTTGTGTGGTCTGGCTGATCAAATGGGCAAAGAAATCGAGCTGACCCAGCAGAGCAAAGAAATGGGCATGGAGGTGAACATCAGTGACAATTTCAAAATATTTTCCTGCTACCGATGGGAAGACATGGAATGGGAATCAGGAAAATCTGAATTCACATCCTCCCTCTGCAACGATTAGCTGTGCGTGACCTTGGGCAAGGACTTCATTTCTATACTCCTCAGTTTCTTGACCTATAAAATGAAGACCTACCTCATACCATTGTGGTAAGAGTTAGGTAGACCACAGTGCGAACTTGTCTTTCTTTGTCACAAGTCTGTGTGTTTCTTAATGACAGGGACCAGGATTATTAGGCTAGCATGAGCTGTTGTAACAAATCCAACGTGATACAAAGGTTCAGTCACAGTAGGAGTTTATTTGTCAGTCACATAAAGTCCATAATGGGTGCCCCTGATTACTGGACAGCTCTCCTTACGGAGGTCATCCAGGGACCCAACTCAGACCTTCTCCGTTTTCTGGCTCTGCCATCTTGAACACATAGCTTCTGGTTTCTCCCCGTCAAAATGCAGAAGGGGAAGAGGATGGAGGGGCCATGGAAGATTTTCTGGGCCAGGCCCAGAAGGAGTGTACTGCACTTCCACTCCCCTTCCCTTGGCAAGAAGGCAGCCCGTGAATGAATCTACCTGCACAGATTTTAAACCAACAGCGGGTCCATTGCTTGTCTCATGCTTTTGCATGCTGTGTTGATTTCAGACTTGATGCATCATATGATAGTGTGGTAGTGCAAAACAGACCAGCACCTGGGAAAGAGAAGATCACGGTTCTCCTCTAGGTATCTCCCCAGCAGCTCTGTAATATAAGCGTGTAAAAGCTCAACAGTCCTCACCCCTCAAAAGCTGGGGATGGGGACCTATAGGTGTTCCATCTGAGACCATTTTTCATTGTACAGCTCTGTCTTTGAATGGAAGGACATTTAGGATCTGTGGCCTCATTCAGTAAATCCTGGTGGTGCTCCCCAATCACTGGGGATGCCCCCGTCCCATCGAGGACCACTGGAGATGATTGTTATGAAATGTTTCCAGCTTAGGCATCCTGCAATCATTAGTGGACACATCTTACCTTTTTCTCAAGAGGGTGCAATTTTCAAATTCCTGCAGATGAATGGTTCTCAGTGGATGGAATATTCCAAGATGGCAGAATATCCAGGAGATGGTTGAGAAGAGAGGAGGGAGGTGATGAGGCAAGTCCTATCCCTGTTCCTAAGCAACAGAGCAGGGAGCAGGGACCAGGGAGGTAGTAATTATCAAGATCCACCCTCTCCGTGATGGGAACCCAGGTGGTGCAGTAACAGAGACCCCCATGTTCATCAACAAAATGGTAAGACTAGATTTTTGTTATAAATAGGATCTGTAAATATGTGCTGGCTTGTAAATCTGAGGCACTAAAGGATACTTTGAACAAGTAAGATCTCTTACTCTGTGCTGCTGCTTGGTGTCTAGGGGGCCCTTAGATACCGAGCAGGCCTGTCTGTGCTGGGTGTGCGGATTAGCTACCGGAGGCCCCTTCCTAAATGGTGAGAGCTGAGTAACGTCCTCAGGACCCTTGCATGACCTAAGCAAGAGGGCAACTCTCCCAAGTCATAACTGAGAATGTGTTTCCCACCAGCCAACTGGGCAGCAGTTCGGAGTAAAGACACATGGTTTAGAAATACAGAGAAATGGGGTATTTCTTACAACTAATGTTGCGGCATAAACTAACCAGTCTTTTTTTTTTTTTTTTTTTTTTTAACGTTGTTCAGAATTCAGAAGTAAGGAAGATGGGGACTTTCTTTAGTGCCATTCTGAAATACGTTTTAATTCCACATACAAACATATGAGCTCATGTCTATCAAATTGGTCTTAATTTCAATATCATTGCTTATTAGTATTCTGTATATTTTAAATCAGTCTTTATTAAGGGTGCCAAATTATACACCACCATGTAGTACACATGAAAAGCAGCCAATAAGCCATTTGATAACAACTTAGAAAATACAGACTCAGTTTCTCCATGTGCTACGTACGGTTAGACACAAAAGTACCCAAAGCTTATAGATCTTGTCATTTAGACAGAAACAATTCTAATATGTTATGATTCCAAATAGGATTTCACTTCTATTTCAGCATCTTTGCTTTTTTGTATTCTGAGTCTTTCCAACCTAAATAACCGAGGTGAAATTTGTTACCACTTCTAAGTCAAATAATAAAGGACCCAGAAAACAAAAGATTTGTTATTTTTTTCCCCATGTGAGAACTTATCACTGTTAAATATCCTTCTTTCCCTTTTAGCTCCTTGCTCCTATTCTGTTTATATTTTTATGCACAAAATAGTCTACATTTCTGTGTCTAACAAATGGGATTGCTTTGTGAGCTGAGCATTCTTGGATTTTTACAAGAAGCATGTCAGAGCTGAATTTTCATCGCACACTCTGAAACCCTACCCCAGGGTGTTTTCATTTATATTTAATGTTAAATCAAGGATATTAGAGGTGGAACAGACTGTTCTTCACTGAGTCCAATCAGCAGCATCAGCTCACTCTGAATTCCGGAAATAACATTTGGAACGTTCTTTTTGATAGAGAACACTTCAGGGTATCCGGGTAACTTGGAGCTTGGTAATTTAAAAACTGAATAGCTAAACACAATAACAAAGGAAACCTCTCTCGGGATTTATAATAAAAAATACCACGTTTGGAAAAAGCTTCTAAAAGCGCAGAGATTTTTTTTTTAATGCGTTTTTTTTTTTTTTGTTGTTTAATTGAAATTCGGAGTTTGAAATTCAAAGGTTTTTTAAACACCCATTTCTCACCCTTTAATTTCCTGCATATATTATGTTTCTTAAACACAGTGAGGTACCAGTTTCCATTATTTGACGAAGGAATACAGTATGTGGAAGGCCCTTAAAAGTAGCCTTCCCCTATAATTTGTTTTCTTTCTCCGTGAAGTCCCTCTCCTTGGGCCCTCAAATATACAGTATGTCTTAAAAGTAGCATAGCTCTGATTAATAAGAGCCTTTCCGGCAGAAGTGAAATGTGATTCAAATTTACTTAATCAGAAAACTGAATCTACTGGCTGGTGGAACTCAGAAGGCTATGGGGCAGAGCTGGTCAGGCACTAGGGGATGGGCTGTGAGACCTGGCAGCATCAGGAATCCTTCATCCCCCATCTCTTGTCTTGGCCCACTTTCCTGTCCTGGCTTCCTTCTCAGGAGAACTCTCTCCGAATGGACTAAACCACAGCTCTAGGCTTTGCATGCCACTAGCCTAACAGCCCCAGGAGGTAAAAGACCACCATTTAAATCCAATCACACTTCCCAGGTGGGACTTTCTTGGCCCAGTATGGTGACACTCCACCCCTAGACAGATCACTGCCACCCAGGAAGTAGACTGTGCCCGGGCTGGGGGTTAGGGGACAGGTCTAGGTCATGGGTCACGGGATGGAGATGCAAACAGCCCTACTTGGATTTTCAGCATCTAAGAGTGGGGAGATTGGTTCTGCAGAGGAAATCTGGTGCCCATTACTCAAAGGATGGTTTGACAAAGAAAACAACTGCCAGTGCAACCAGTCACTCATGGCTGCAGGGTGTTTTGGACGCATTTTATTCTGGAAGATTTTGAACAGGATCCTAAGTGTAGAGAATAGCATAGTCGACCCATGTTTGCATCACCCAGCTTCCGTGGCCATCAATCAAGTCATGACCCATCATCCATACCCAAGACACTTCCCCAGCTTTGGAAGACATTGAAGCAAACCCTAGACATTGCATCATTTCATCTAAAATAATTCAGTGTGTCTCTCTAAGGAGTAGCATTCTTTATTTTAAAAAAGTAAAATAAAAATCCCGCAATAGCATTATCCCACCTTACAAATTAACATTATTTTCTAAATATTATCAAATATCCAGTCAATACTCAAATATCTTCCACAGTCTTATAAAATAATTTCTTATTGCAGTATATTTGAATCGAGATCCGTATAAAGTCCATATACTATGATCAGTCGATATGTCTTTTAAGACTCTTTCAATCTGTAGTTCTTCCTTTCATCTCTTTTTTATCGTCTTGCAAAACAATGTGTGTATATTTAAAGAAACAAGTTATTTGTCCTGTTGAGGTCCCCAGAGCCTGAATTTTGCGCCATGTGGCATGATCTGACCTCCTGTATTTCCTGTAAGAGTGATCTGTTCTCTTACAGAGGATGCTGTATATTTTCATCCTCTAGAGGTGCGTGGTATCTGATTGTGTCTTTCTATGATGTAATCAACTATTGATAATTGTTAAAATCTATCCATTCATGAATGATTACAAAGAGATGATATGCTAATCCCATTGTTTCTTCTTCAATTACTAGCTGAAGAACACAAAAGAGAAAGTATTTGGTTACCCTGAGGAACAGCGCATGTGAAAGGCAGGACAAACACTTTCTTGTGTCCCTTTATTTACCACTTTTCAAATCCAGTTTTCAAAGCAATTCGTTGTTTCATAGGCATTCCCAAAAAACAGGTTGATTTTTTTTTAAAGGTATTATTATGAACTCATGGATTTAAGTATATTTGATTATTTAAATCCAATGATATTATTCTTTGTTGAAGGTCAGTTTGTCTCATCTTTGGTCAGTGGGAGCCTCTCCAGAGGGCTCTTGAGTCCTATTAACAGGACCCAAATGGTCTCTCTTAGTGTCTTGACTTTCCAATTAAGATGCTCAACGTCCAGCTTGTATGTTTGTTGCTCCACATCTGAAATCAGTCATTTCTCCAAGAAGCCGTGACTCCTAGTGAGAACTGGTATTGAGTCATCTGAAGGCTAGTGTGCTTATAGCTAAGGACAGAGCTAAGACATCTGTGTGCATTTTTTAGAGAGAAAATACATCACGAGCTCATCTCAGTATGATATCTCTGATTCAAGTTCAGGACTAAAAGTTTTTATGTAACCTCATCTGTTAAAATCTCCTTTTTCTCAAACTGTATATCCCAGTTCTCAGGGTCCCCATCATCACTTCTCCACTTGATCCCACACCACATACACACCAGCCTCAGAATAACAACACTACCACAAATAAACTGATTACGAAACACATTTTAAGATATTTTTATTGCAGTTCTGTTTGTCTTTCTGGCATATCCCACGAGGCTGTTCAAAATACCGTTTTAAAATCACTTAGGATGGTTCCTCTCCGTGTCATTCTGCCTCTAACAGGATTCACAGATCCAGTATTTCATTTACTTAAGCAGTTGTTCGGGATGGTTCTTTTGATTTTGTTTGAAAATTATGTATAACTGTAACCTTGCCACCAACTGGGCACACAGGTTCTTTATTCCATTTTACAAGCAGTTTTTAGGGATTTTATTTAACTGTGTCTTATAATTATGTATCTTTACATGATTCCCAAGTCATATCGACACAATGTGTATTCAAAGAAGTACGTGTAAATGCTGTCCCTGTCCCCTCCTCCCTGTTTCCTTCTACATATGTAACACTTATTTTTAAATTGTATTTTATGGTTCATTCTTTCCTTGTTTAATGTGAACAGATACTTTAATCCCTCTCCATTCTTAGAAACAGTAATAAACTAGACACACTTTTGTTCACTTTGCCTGTATCCTACCAATCACACACATACACACACACACAAGTAGTGATTGGGAAGATGTATATTTTTGTTCTAGTGGTTGTCATTAGACTAATGCCTTTGTGTAATAGCCTAGTCTCTCCTCCCACAGACCCCCGCTTCCCCCGCTATCTACCCACCTTTTAAATTTTCTGGCTATTGTCTATTGCTTTCTTTTTCTTTTTCTTTTTTTTTTTTTTTTTTTTTTACAATTGAAGTACAGTCAGTTACAATGTGTCAGTTTCTGGCATACAGCATAATGTTCCAGTCATGCATATATATACGTGTATTCGTTTTCATATTCTTTTTCATTAAAGGTTATTATAAATACTGAATATAGTTCCCTGTGCTATACAGAAGAAATTTTTTATCTATTTTTATATATAGTGGTTAGCATTTGCAAATCTCAAAACTCCCAACTTTATCCCTTCTCACCTGATTGCTTTCTTACTGTGAACATTATTAAAATTAGCCAAGTAACCTCTTCTTCGTCTTTTTCCCCTCTTCCTACATTTGACTTGAACTAATCTCTTTTGACTCACAATTCACGTGAATGACCTACAAAGCAAGCATCTACCTGCCTGTGCTCATCATGAACTTTCTCCTTTCAGTCCCCATTTGTTGTGGATAGATGTGCTCAGTCTGCTTTATCACAGTAGAGCCAATATGGATGCTCCTGTCCGTCTTATGGTATCAGAGTGGCAATTGTACAGGGAAGTGCGTGCTTGTGCCTCACCGCTCTGCCTTGGCGACTGTCACTCGGCTTCTGGGGGGTGTCTGTGGCTTGTCCCCCACAATGGGGATCTCCCACTTCTTGTGAGAAGGTAATCCAGGATATGTCTGGTCTCGGAGTCATCAGAGTCCCTTTCCCTTCCCTCCATTGCCTCCCACACAGACGCCTTGGTGGCTTATCCCCACCAGCTTATGTGACGTTCATGGAGATATCTCACCACCTAGCTTTGCTGGGGACGTTGTCCATGGGTTTTTGGCTTTGCCATTCTCTCTGCTCTCTCTCTTTGTTATGTGAGAACTCAAGGATGTTCAAAAACTATCTTACCAACTTGGCATAATCCTCCAGTGGCTACAAACTATCAAAACTTTTTAATTTTAGGAAAGTATTGATAAGTATTCCGTATCTTACAGGTTCAGGTGACACCCTGCTTTTTTTTTAATAAAGAGGAAACAATCATATATTATGGAAAAATAAAAATATAGCTGCTCTGTTAAAAACAGAATGTTTCCCTTTTTTCTCGGAAGTAAATAGTAGGCTTCTTTTTATGACACATGTGTGATTTGCTATATGAAGTTCAAATGTTGAGAATTTTACATCTGTGGATATCAAACAAAGCCCAGATTTTAAAAACTGACTTCCTGCAAAGTAAAGTATCTATAAAGCGGGGTGGGAAATATTTGATACACTGAAGACATTGTTTCTGCCAGTATTATTTTCATGCTGTATGTTCTTCCGTGATTAATATGCATAAGTAAAGAGTACCATTCACCTTCCCAAAATGGTGGACTAGCAGAAAAGGTTTTCTTTATTCTCTAAATGAGCCTACAGAGGCTCAAAGAAGTGTAGTACTTTCACAGAACCAGTAACTAGCAGAGCCCAGAGTCGAACGTGGATGCCAAGTGAACCGACTGAGAACTGTTGTACCAGACCGCGTAGAAACCACGCAGCACCGTTTTTGACACAAGAAGGGATTCTAACCATTACCATCGGAGAAAAAAACTTGGACTTTTTCATTTGCTTCAAGGATAGTGAGGAGAGGAGGGGGCAGGAGAAGGTATTACAAGACTTGTATCGTCTAAACATTGCCATTCAATAGATCTAATTTTTTTCTTCCAAGTTTTATAAGCTATAATTCAGAAAGGCACCAGGGTGGTATCTGCCCACCTCTGGATTGAAAAAGAAACACAGAATCAAGGCTATTTTCAGCATCTGTCAGGCTGTAATTACCTCTTTGCTCAGAGAAATCTTTATGTAAGACTAATGCAGATTGGCATTTCTTCGGTTTAAAAGAACAGTTCCAGTCATTCTTGTAAAAGAATGATCCTTATTAATGACAGTTATTTCGGCATGTTTTGATAGAGGGAAAATGTTCCCAGCATGACCTTGACATGGGCGATTTTACTTTTAATCTGGTCTGTTTCTTATTTACTTGCAGGCTCCATATCCTTTGAGTTTTCTTCACGCTTTCTAGTTCAGAAATTGTTGAATGGCGTTTTTTAAAAACTTCTCAAGGAAGCTAGACTGGTCTGTGCATACCTTCGACAAAAGGTTTACCCAAATTACAACCACTAAGACGCGGGGTTGAAGTGACAATTTGTAGAGAGAATACTAGTTTTTCATCACTAAGCGCTTGTTCTCCATCCTAGGTTGGGCTCCCAGAAGCTGCCCCTGAGATGAGGAGACATGTATAAGTGACCTGAGGGGGAGAGTTCCCAGGAGAAATAAATAGGGGAGTGGGGAAGTAAGACCTGGAAGAAAAGGAAGCCGAAGAAAGATGCCGCATCAGGCAAAGTCCCGGGTAGATAACTTTGACTCAGACCACAAAGGAGCTCTGGGTACCTCCTCGGTCACGCGTAGTACTTGTCCCATCAGAGGCACAGATGGAGAGCTTCTCCTTCTCCTCCTCCTCCTCCACCACCAGACGGTCACTGTTTAGTTACTGCCCGCTGGGAAATGTAAATTCCCAGGTACTTTCGGCTCACAGGCAGTGGCCGACTCGGTAGCCTGAGGTTATTTCTTGAACAGAGAGTTAAGTCCAGGTGCTGGATGACAGGAGTGAAAGCCCTTGGGATCAGCATGTGCGCTGTATACCGATTGCCTCTGGTGCTTTCTCCCTCCTCATTATACTTGCTTTATTCCTGCTGCTTCCATCAACACGTCCTAGAGTTCCCAAGGACATCTTAAACAGACAAACGTTCAAAAGAAGTTCAAGTTCTGTTGTGTTCCTGACAAATACATCAGATCAAATATCTGATGAGACCACCTGTACCTAATCCAACTTTCCACATTCACTGACAATTATCTCTTGGAAAAAAAGGACTTGAGAGTGAATTAATTTAATTATAAAAAATATGTGCTATAAAAAGAAAACCATGTTTTTCTGATGTTTAATTCGGATTATAAATATGCAGCTAAAGTAGCCTGAATGTTCTGACTGAGGTGATAGACCGCCAGCCACCTGAATGCCGTTTGAAAAAATGGATGGTTTTATAAAGAAATGATCCTGTCTATCAAAACTCTATCTGCAGAAGAGAACCAAAAGCAAGAAAAATGTCTAAGTCCAGGTACTTTCCCGGGTGCTTGACATCTTTAATCAACCCAGCAATCCTCTAAGGCAAGTATTGTTACTGCCTTAGAGGATTTTAGAGGTGAGGAAACTAAGACTCAAAGAGGTGAAATGTGTCCGTTCAATAGATATTTACTAGGCACCCACTGTGTGTGAGGCATGGTGGTTGGTGCTGGTTATGATGTGGCAACCTGGCCCCTTCCCTCCTTGAGAATATGGTCTAGTGAGGAAGATGGACAGTAAGAGGTGAAACAAGCAACTACATAGATAATTACAAATCATGTTATGTGCCATGATAGAAAAGAACAGGACACTATAAGGAAGAATGATGGCATAGGACTCAGAGACTCAGGGAAAGCCTCAATGAGGACCTGACATTTAAGTGTTACTGAGAGGATGGAAAATGTCAACCAGGCAAAGAGTGGAGGGAGGGAAACAGCCTAGAGTGTTTGGAGAAGAGAAACAAGAGCGTGGTGGCTGTCCTTGGCCAGCAAAGGGGAAAGTGGTGTGGAATGACTGGAGAGAGACAGGACCTGGATGCTGGAGGGTTTTGTAGAGGAGGAGTTGGCCAAATCTGGCCCGTTGTCTGTTTCTGTAAATCAAGTTTTATTGGAACATAACCACACGGGCGCTTTTCCACGTTGTCTACAGCTATTTTTGTGCTGCAACTGCAGAGTAGAGTAGCAGCAAGAGGTCATCTGGCCCACAAAGCCTGAACTATTGACTGTCCGGCCCTTTACCAAAAGAAAAGATGTTGACCCTTGATCTAGACCATGAAAAATAAGTCTGGATTTTATTCTAGGAAAGAGAGGGAACCATTGGAAGGTTTTAAGCAGTAGAGTAAAATCATCTAACTTGCATTTTTAAAATGTCACCCTGGCTGCGCTTCATGGGGAATGGAATAAGGGAGACAAGAGTGGAAACAGAGAAGCCATTAGAAGTTCTTGAAAGAGTCTAGGTGAGAAATGACAGCCAGGGGACTGGAGCAGAGTCGTTCTGAGATAGAGCAGAGTGTGGCATAGAGAAAGGATCAGTAGGACTTGGCAGTGTATTTGATGCGCAGATTGAGGGACAGTGAGGGATGGAGGATTACTCCCAAATTTCAAGCTTGAGCTCTTGGTGCCAGTCAATGAGGTGAGCCAACTGGAGTTGGCAAAAGTAATTTTTTAAATATATTTTTAATTTTATTTATTTGGTTTTTTGGGGGGAGTAATTAGGTTTATTTATTTTTGATGGAGATACTGGGGATTGAACCCAGGACCCCATGCATGCTGAGCACGCACTCTACCACTGAGCTAGGCCCTCTCTCTGGCAGAAGTAATTTGAGTCAACAAGTTGAAGTTGCTCAGAGTTCTCTGTTGTTAAGTCATGGAGCCTGCGCTGGAGACCACGTCATCACGCTATTACGATAAACAGTGTGGCCTCCCAGATCATCACGTGGGCTTAACTCTCAGTCGAATTGGTGCCTTTGACAGAAAACCACCAGCATTAAATCTTTTCACACCAGTATTTGGAGCAATTGTGTATCCGGGTCACAAAGAAATGGTCAGAGTGATCTGTTTTAGGAAGATATGCCTGTAATCATGTAGCCTGGTTCTTTATATTTGACAGAGTTTATATATAATTCATACTATGCATAAAAATGAGCTAATTTAGAGCTTCATCTTGTAAAAATACTATCTCAGGCCACTGATTAAAATCTTTCAGGTGTGAATTAAATATGTATCCATATATACTATGCAGAGAGCACCATTGGGCATATACAGAATAGGATTCAAAATAGTTGTGGGGCTTTTATTGTCCCCATAACATTTATTTTGTCCTTGGCATCTCCAGGGGACCCATTCACCGAACATTTCTCAGGTCCTGATTTGAAGTCAGTAGATTGTAGAACTGTGCTTAGCCGGCGGCTGAACGGGAGTGGCTCTGAGGGCCCCAAGCCTGAACAGAACCTCCCACATCTGGCTCATCGTCCCATCTAGGTATCCAGGAGGGTAGCAAGGGGCTTCTTCTGGTGGCCTCACTATTCCACTCAGACAGAATGGAATCTGAAGCCCCAGCCACCCCAACCCAAGTCTCCTTAAACAGCAGACCTGGTCCAGATTAGAACCTGCCACAACTTGGAAGGCGAAGGTTGACCCAGCTAGCCACGTTTCAAAGTGAAGCCCAAGCCATCACTTACAGTTAATCATTTTCTGAGATCTCCGTGGAAAGCTTTTACTTCCCTGCCTTTAAATGAGTAGCAGTTCGTCTACCTGGAGAAGCTACATGTGAATAAGAGCAAAGCATGTCACGAGTGAGTTACTAACTCTGCAGACTGACTGCTTTACCTGTTCCGCTCAGACTTCCCCTCACAGTTCTGTGGGGCAGATGTTTAAAGACATATTTACCTGATACATTACCTAAGTTTCACAGGAGCCATTAAGGTCTCATTTGGGCAAAGAAAATGCATTTCATAAAAGCCCTCCTAATGTGTGTTTGTATAATCGTGTCTCTTGGTATTTTTAATGTTGCTACTGTTCATTAAACATGAAAAATAAGACTTTATAATATGATCAAAGTAATATTCGCATAGTCTCCTACCTATTTTGTATTTCCTCCTAATCCCTTACCATTGCTTCCAACTTACGATCCTTTCAGACCCTTGTTGTATTTTATTTCATACTGTTTTTCTATGCATAGTGTTTTTGAATTAGGCATTAGGTAATTTTGAAAACTCTCGGTCTTTAACTCAGTTTCTGCATTCGCCTTTTTTTTTTTTTTTATCTTTTCACCACCCTACAGGACTTCTTCTTGCTATTTTTCCTAGTTAAATATTGATCCCCTGTGGACATTAATGAAATACAAGGAAAAAGATACTTAGTGTAAGAGACAAAAATGTGCTCATATTTTTAAAAGATTATTGCATATATTTTTTTATTTGCATCCTTTTTAATGTACTTGGGCTCTGGACATGAATTTAAGCTTCCATTTGGTGGCCAGAGTAGAAAATACATGATGTTTAAAAATGGAGATCACCATCCTATACACTCGCTGTCCTTCTTAGCCTGGAAAGTAGAAAGAATAAAAGGCCATGATGCTACAAAAATCTCTAATCTCTTATTATTTTAAGAGATGAAAAGGGAACTGACCCAAGCTATGCTTTTAGGTTCTGTAGCATTCAAGCTATTTCACCTCTTCTATTTGCTTGTTTTTATTTTGTTCTCAACCCCAATGGCTATCTTCTTTTGAAAAGTAATCTTTATATGATTCTTCACATAGTAATTGGGGAGCTTTTGTGAGTGAAACCCTTTCCTTCTTCATGTAGTCAGTCCAGCAGCAGACTCTAAACCCTATTAATACAAAATAGAAAGGTCTCAGAATTCCGTAGCAAGGTTAGTGTAGTCCAAGTTCACGTTCAAAGCAGTATTTCCCAGCAGACAGGAAAATGGGATTTCTCTAAGCCTTGCCGTGGAGAAGTTACAGCCATTGATTATTTTAAAGTAAATCATTTTCCTAGGTTGAGGCTAAATTCAGACATGGAAGGCACATTTCAAAAATTTAATAGAAATCCCACAACCTCTTTCCATTAGTGAAGATGTTATCACGATCAACTGAAAATCTGTCAACTTTCAAAGAGGATTAAGGCATCACTAGGTTTCGCGAGAGCTGGGGTGTTTTTTCCGGTGAGCTGTGTTTTGGGCTGTGTACCTGTTCTTCCTTTACCTGATTTTTCTGCCTGGTAAGAAGGTCCATTTTGTCCTTTAGCTGTTTACAAGCTGTCGCTGTGAGTGCCATCTTGGAATTACAGGTTCTTTAACGGCATCATTCCTATTCCTTGCCAGCGTTACAAATAGTATTTCTCTGTTTTACACTTGGGCCCCTCCCCTAACATGCATATGCAAGTATCAACTGGAAGCAGAGTTCAGAGCCCTTACCATTGCCTTATTATTGATGTTCAGGTTCAATCCCAGCAGAGCTCCGCATGGTCCCGGGTCTGATACGTGTAGATCGGGAGGTAGCGGCTATGGTCAGTACCCCGGGAACACGTGGGAGCCCCAGCTACTTCGGGTATCAGAACAACCGTATTTGTAGTTTCCATTTCACTAATTCCATCTGTGCCTTTTAATTTCTCATTCGTGGCCACCATTCAGAATGCGAGGCCTCTGGACACAGGTTTCCTCCGCATCGTTTTTGTATCTCCCCTCCTCTTCATCACCGTTTCTCCATCGTTCATTTAAGCCATCATTCCGCCTTACCTGGGAGATCGTAATGGCTTCATCACTGAGTCACCGTCTCCCCAACACCTTTAACAGTTGCCTGCACTGTTGGCTAGGGGAGTTTTTCAAAGCAAAACTGATTTTTGTTTCAGTCCCCAGCGTAAAGGACCCACCGCCGGGTCACAGCCATCTGAGATTAAGTGCGCGGTGCTTCCGCAGATTCAGGACCCGCTGCGATGGGGCCCACGGCCCTGGTCAGCGGCCCGTGCTGCCTGCCCTCTGGCATGGCACTACCAAACCTCCGGCAGCCCCCAGATGCACGGTCTTCTCTCTTACACTCTTTCCTTTGGCCTTGTTATTCCCACTGCCTGAAATGTCCTCCATTTCCTTGCCCGCCTGGCCAACCAACTCCTCCTCCATCCCCTTCCCTCAAGACCAGGTGAAGCATCTCCTCCTTGGCAAACGCTTCCCTGAGTGTACCTTTCTTCACATAGACCCTGCCACCAAAATGTAACCCGTTTTGCTTCTTCATGACACCTTCATTGCAATTATATTCATCTTTTGGTCTAGATTGTGGGCTCCTTGAGGACAAGGGACCTGTATCTAGTCCCCATATGCCCTGTGGCCTAGCATGATCCCAGCTACCTTGATGTTTGAATGAAAACGAAAGTGAATGAATGGTTATATGAATAAATGAGATCCAGATTTGGCTGCTTGGTTTTGAAAACCTTGACTCTTGTGTCTGGCTTCCCTCTGAAAAAATGAATGGGTTTCCTCTAAATTCTAATAGTAGCAACAGGCATTTTAGAGCTTTCCTTGCTGTGTAACACCCACTGAAAACACATGTGTTTGAATTTTCACCTGGAACTCTACTTGGTTTCCTATGCACAGGATGATTTCTGCCGGCCATCACCCATTGACAGCATTCTCTTTCTCTGTAATGAGTCCACTACTGAAGGGTGGTTCTCACCAGGATCCTTTGTGTCAACTGGGTCTTCCTCAGCTCTCCCCTGAGTTTCTACCTTCTTGCTCTCGGGCACCACCCACCATTTTGTGTGCTCGTTATGCTTGGAAATGCACTGTTCCCTAACCAGACTCAAAGCATTCCTGCCTGTCGTATTGTTGCCAGTTTCATTGTTCCTGGAAACCACTTTCCTTGTTAAGCTCTTACCCATCCACTGAGATCCTGCTCCAAAACTGCCTCCTCTGTGGCTTCTCCATCCATTGTCCTTCTGTCTCCCACAACTTGGAGTTACTCTTCTCCCATTCTGTGTTTCCATAGCATCACCAGTAGCTCTGCTTTACAGCTGTCACATCCTGCCCTGCTGGGTGGAGTGGACAAATTGCTTACCCTCTCCGCACCACAGTTTAGTCAACTACCAAATGGAGGAAGTGATCTTTACCTGTCTGACATTATGGAGATTAAAAGACACAATACGGGAACATGCTTTGGAGCCAACAGAGAAAGGCAAAACTTTGGGACATGGGCACTCTGATTACTGATAATGACTTTACCGAGGACAGAGGGAAAGAATGTTGGCGCAGGTGGCCTGGTTGGTTCCTGGCTTTACCCCGAGTGAGTTGTGTGGCTTTGGACAAGATGCTTAGCCTCTTTGACGAGAGCTTGTTTTCTCGCATGCAGAACGGAAAGAATGAAATCTACCTTGTAGAGTGATTTTAAAGATTAGAGACGATGAGGGTCAAGCAGTGGTAAATAATAAATGGAAACTGACATAGCTCTGATGACTTGAACTCAGATGGTTTCCGATGCTCCCTTATCATCTCTCATGGGGACCATACTGATCAGGACACACACCCAGGCAAGAGACAGTGTTATGTGACTTGACAAGGCCTGGGAGAGTCAGACCCGTGAGACTGAATTCCATCCTGGGAGGCTGCCGACCTGGACAGATGTCAAGATCATGCTTTAGAAACCTGCTTTGACAAGCACCACACTCCCAGGCTTCTCCGACTCACGGCTGACAGCAGTTTAGAGCATCCTGTCTGCTCCTGCAGGAGTTATTCTTGGAATGGTGAGCTCAGACAGAAGCTTCGAGAATGTGCAGCATGCATGGTGGTGGGGTGAGGAGAACAATTTTTTAAGTGGCAGTAAAATGAGCCAACTCCATGCCTGGGCGAGACTCTTCTCTGTATCTTCTGGAATGCTCTCCTTCAGGGCTCTGGGGACAGGAATTAATAATAAGAATGACAATCATGTTTTTTTTAATTGAAGTTCAGTCAGTTACAATGTGTCAATTTCTGAGATACAATACAATGTCCCAGTCATGCATGTACATACATATATTCGTTTTCATATTCTCTTTCATTAAAGGTTATTACAAGATACTGAATATAGTTCCCTGTGCTGTACAGAAGAAAATTTTTTAATCTTTTTTTATATATAGTGGCTAATTTGCAAATCTCAGTCTCCCAACAGTCACAGTTTAACAGCAGCAGCAGGCAGCAGCATTTCCGGAGACGTGTGGGTCAGGGCATCCCGCGTCCCTTATCCTGCTCCGTCCTGCCGCTCGTGACCTGTCTGGCCAGTGTGGGGCATGCTGCTTGGTTGTAGCAAGGACCACCCTCCTGCAGGAGGAGTGGATGTGCTTTGATAAATGAAGATTTTTTTATTATTATTATTATTTTTAACTTCTGGCACCTGAGTTCAAAGTATTTTAATTTCTACAGCCTCTGTATCTTCATCTTTAAATGGGAATTGTAACAGTTTATCCCTAAGGTACTTGTAGGAGTACATGAAAAATAGTGGGTATGAAGTGCTTTACCCAGTCCCTAACATACAGTAGGTGTGAAATAAATGATCACCTTTGGCCCCACACGGATCCTGACCATCCCTCATTCCTATGCATATTGAAACCTTGTGCAGCATAGCCTTCCGATAAAAATGGTCCAAGCCCTGTGACTGCAGGTAGCCAAGCAAGCTCCTTCTCTCCTTTCCCAATTTGTTTCTTCTTTTCTTGAAGGAAAAGCAGCAGCTTTCTTCCCACCCGCCCCTGCAGAGCTGTCCATGGATGTTGAAAGGTTGCCATGGACACCAGTAGGGCTGGAAACAGATGGGGGCATCTGGGAAGACTTCAAAGAAGTGATTCCTGGAGAGTGTTCTGAAGAAAGAGGCTGGGGTATCATTTGTTGTTGAAGAGGTCGCAGGAAGTTTTAGGTGAATGACATTGAACAAAACAGCTTGATTCATATAGAGACTCACGAACTAGAAGGGTAAGGAGCTTTGGGTCTCTAGGAGAAACTCATGTAATTTGAGGTCAGGTCCAGTTTCTACATCTTCTGGATGAGAGTACAGATGGCCAGAGGTGAAAGGGGCTTACCCAGATCACTCCCAGCCAGCTAGGGCATCCTCTGCTCAGACACCCGAGTCGCAAGTGAGTCCACAGAATGACAGTCCCAGACAGGAAGGGATTATTTCCTTTGTTCACAGCGTATCCATATAGCCTAGGACAGTCTTTGATGCATCGTAGCAGATTGTCAAACATGTATTTAATGAAGTCCAGTGGTCTTTAGAGCTGAAATATAAATGGAGAGCTACTGGAGGTGTCCCCTCCTGGGAGAAAAAGATTAGGAGTCTTACCTGACTCTGAGATGCAGTTGGAAATCGTCATATTTTGAGAAAGGAACTGGCATGATCAACATAATACCTCAGTAAGATGGTTCACATTGCTTCCAAATAGACCAAGGAGAAAGGAGACAGGAAGCATTCCACCTTTTGATTAAAAAAGTCATTTTTGCCAAATTTGGTTATTGAATGAATTCATTTGTAAAACAGTTGACGTATTGGTTGTCATGAAAGCCATAAGCTTCCCTTTTTTTTTTTTTTTTTGGTGGAAGGGAGGTAATTTGGTATATTTATTCTTAGAGGAAGTACTGGGGACTGAACCCAGGACCTCGTGCATGCTAAGCATGCACTCTACCACTTGAGCAGTACCCTCCCCCCCAAAGCCGTAAGCTTCTTGTTCTCATCTCACCTGGCAAAGTCACCCATCCCCCATGGAGTCCAAGGTAGGAATTTAACTTCTCTGGCTGGGAATTGCAACAAGCTGCCATTCAGCATCGCCTTCTGAAATGGTTAGTTTAAAACAAGAGTTGCACGTAATAGTCTTCGCATGCTAACTGTCCTGGAGGACGCAGTATCAGTGTCCGCCCTTGGGAAGTGGCATTTATAGTTCCCTGGGGAGAATATTCTCAGTCGGTGCTAAAAACCATGATGGAAGTGAAGGCAGCAGCCGTGTCAACAAGATGGAGAGTGTGCTCTTAGCAAAAAGGACATAAAATCTAGATATTTCCCAGGCAAGAGCAAGATGGGGGTGGGGGAAAGTCTCGCGATCACTCCACACAGCTGTGCAGCTGGCTAGATGAAGATTATAAAGCCAAAGCAATGGCCAAGAAGTGCTTCTATCACTTGCTTCTTTATTTTCTCTCCCGTTCCTGCCTCAGTCCCCACTCTCATCCACCCACTAGGATTTTTTTTTTTTTTGGCAGCCTTTAAGGAAAAATAATGAAAAGAAAAAGAACTGAAATTTACATAACACCCTTCTTCCCAGATCCTAAAAGCCATTCACCCATCTATAATTTGTCCTCACAACAATCCTCTAACAGGGCTATTGTTGTGATGATGATGATGATGATGATGATGATGATGATGATGATGATGATGATGATTTCCATTTTGCAGTCACATCGCTTACTGCTGAGACTTTTGGCTAACATCTCATTTTTGGAACAATCTTTTGCCCCTCAGCGTATGTATGAAAAAGGTCTCAACTGCCACCCCTGTTTAATTTTATCGTTTAAAAATATATTTAACTCCTCTATTATGAGAGCACTGCAGGACTAGTGAGCAGAAGGTGAAATAAGCACCCAAAGAGAACTGAATCAAACATAAATATCTTCAGAACTGAAAGGGAAGTGGAAAGCAGCTGTCAAGGCAAATTGACTTGAATTGCATAAGAATGTGATTTTTTTTTTTTTTTTAAAGAATTGACTCGGGATATGAACTCCTCTAACAGCTTCAGCTTGGCAGATGACACCACCTGTCTTTTTCGAGTCTCTTCCAGTCTTTCAGGCTCGGAATTTGTGTTGGCTTCAAATTTTTTAATGTTTTGAAGATGTTTCCAGCTCACTGAGTTCCTCTGGTCATCTCACATAACCCATGACAGCAGTGCCTCCGTGGGAATGACCCCGAGATGGCACACGCCTCTTGTATATGCTCTCTTGAATTGTCCCAACAATCAGTTCATTCCATGGCCCACTATCTAATTTTTGTTTGTTTGTTTGTTTTTTGAGGGGGATGGAATTATCTTTATTTATTTTTAATGGAGATCATTATGCAGGACCTCATGCATGCTAAGCATGCACTCTACCACTGAGCTATAACCTCCCCTCTGCCTAATTTATTTTTAACCTGGAGAGATTTCATTTAGCAGACCAGATGGTGAGTCTGACATTTTCCCCCTCTTTCTTCTTCTCTTACTCATATTCAGTGTTATATCAAGTTCTCATTCTTCTCTCCACATAAAACCTGTCCTACTGTTAGATAGGGGCTATATCAGTCAGCTGTTGCTTCGTAACAAATAACAAGATCTCAGTGGCTTAGAACAACAGGCATTTTCTTCTTTTCCATTATAGTTTATTATAAGATATTGAATATATTTCCCAGTAGTATACAGTAGGTCCTTGTTTATTTATTTTATACACAATAGTTTGCATTTGCCAATCCCAAACTCCTAATTTATGCCCCACCCAGTTTCACCTTTGATAACGATATATTTGTGTTTGAGTCTTTTTCTGTTTTGTAAACAAGTTCATTTGTATCGTATTTCAGATTTCACACATAAGTGATATCATTTGGTATTTGTCTTTCTCTTTCTGGCTTACTTCAGTTAGTGTGACAATCTCCAGGTCCAGCCGTGTTGCTAGAAATGGCGTTATTTTATTTTTTTTATGGCTGAGTAGTCTTCCATTTTGTGTGTGTGTGTGTGTATATATACACACATGTAATACAACTGGATTTAAATTTTGTTTTACTTAGTGAATTTCAATTTAAGTAGCCACAGGTTTAGACAGTTCTTTGGATGTTCTGATCCAGCTAGAATGCTCTTGGAAATTTTGATATTAATTCCTCAAATAACACATCCTTGACAATACAGACAGGTGAAAAGAGGGTGAATAGACTGCTTCCGTACCGGAAGCAGGTCGAAGTAGCCTGCAGTGAAGGAAATGACATGAATGAACCCTCTCCTTTCCCGGCTCATCGTGGTGAGTGGTTACCAACTGCTCACCAGGACTTTGAGGCTCCCAATAATTTTAATACAGTTTGTACTACTTAGTTGGGGTGAGTTGAATGTCATTCTGCGCATCCCTCTTGCACCCCTCACTCAGCTGACAAAGCTTTAACCACTTCTTATGTAACTTTAAGACATTCTTCTCCAAACCCTCCTTTGTGAGACATAAAGTGATGGCTTATTCAACATGATGTCTTTCAGTCATCATAGCACTTTCCCACATGCTCTGAAGAATCTATGTTAGATGAGAGCAGATACTGACGGACTGCAACTTGTTCCAATAGCCGGCAGCATAGAAGGAGCTCAGCCAGCCACTAAGAAGAGTACAAGAATAAGGTAAAGGAAGACTATTAGCACTAACAGAATTAAAGAGATACAGATGTCACGAGATCTGAAAGGAATGATGTAGCCACATAAAACAGGGTCTTTGCCTGAACACATGCATCCCCCATGACCTGGCGGTTCTGCTCCTAGGACTATCCCAAACAGCAATGCATACATAGATTCACCAAAAGATGCATACAAGATTATTAATAGCAATACTGTTCTTCACAGCCTCAAGGTGAAACTCACCCAAATGTCCATCAGTGGTAAAGCGGATGAGGAAATTGTGGTACATTCACGAAATGGCACGTGACAACTCGGCCGTATCTCAAACATGATGCTGAGTGAAAGAAGAAAGACAAATGAATAGTTGATGCTATGTGATTAAATTAATAAAAGTTCCAAATGGGGCTCAGACTATTCTGTGGTGTTAGAAGCCCAGATAGTGGTTATCCTTGGTAGGGCGTACATCTGATACAGCCCAGGGTTTCTCCGTCTCAGCACTACTGACATTTGGGGCTGAAAAGTCTTTGTTTTGGGGGCTGTCTTGTGCATTGTAGGATGTTAGCAGCATCCCTGACTTCTTTCCACTAGATGCCAGTAACACCCCCCGACATTGTGACGATCATAAAAGTCTTCAGGCATTGCCAAATGCCCCCTGGGGGGCAAAATCATTCCCCATTGAGAATCACTGCTGTATCCCAAATGCCTCACACCTGCTAAATACTCAGTAAATACTTACTGAAGGAATGAATGAGGCAAGAGCTAGTTAGTAACATACAGGTGTATGAAATAATTTCATTTTTATCTCAGAAGATCCTGCTGCCCTTTGTAAATCTTAAATATAAGTACCAGTTTCATCCATTAATTAAAGAGAAGTAGTTCAAAGGCCAAAGACAATTTTCATTCAGCAAAAAAAATGAATTAAATGGACAAAAAATTTAGGTCAAACCAAAACCAAATATCCTATGCAAACAGAACTCTCTTAGCAGCAGTTTCCAAATTCAGAATACCTAACCTGAAATTTTACTGCAAAGGTTTAAACAATACAAGAAAATAAAGGGCTTGAAATGAGACAGTTTCATTAAAATGTTAATTTTGATCACGGCATCATTTAGATGGATTTTAACCTAATAGCCTCATATTCTTCACAAAGAAAAGCAGAGCCTAAGTCTTAAATGCATTCAGTAAAATGTCAGTTAGACTTTTCAAAGAATTCTGGTCTCTCCCTAGGTTTATATTCAAGTCATTGGGTGTATGGAAGCTATTTAATTCTAAACCTAAAATTACAGTGCAATTTAATCCTCCTTTTACAAATACATATCCCACAATGCACTGCCAGTTGTGCCCTCAAAATTCTTCTTTGTAGTGAAGCATTTTTAGTCCAAGACTCTGATTGGGGCTTGTCCTCTCCCCTAAGTTTGCAGTTCTTTTCCCCTCTACCCCAATCTCCAAAAACCCATTATCAGTGTTACAGTGGTCCTGGTCCCCTTCCAGCAGGTAGCCTGCTTTTCCACACTTCTGCATCTGCGTCTATGACAGATTTTTTTTTTTTTATGTGTGTGTATCCGTGACCGTGTCCTGGGTAGTCATTAGATCGAATACTTTCCCTTCTTTGCTAAGCGAGACATGTTCACTTTCAAAACCATTTGACGCCTTTGATTGCCTGTTTTTTCAAAACATAGTTTTCAGACTCTTTATGGACAGAGGATGTTCCTGTTTTCTACTGCCTCCCAACAGATGTAATGGCTTAATAAAATAATTTCTAATCTCATGAGTCTGTGGGTTGACTGGGCTCCTTCACATGGTTCTCGCTGCAGTCGCTTACGGGGCTTCAGTTAAATGACAGCTAGAGTTACAGCCGTAGAAAGGCTTATTTGGACTGAATATCCAAGGCGCCTTCTTCAGGCATCTGTTGTTGCCCTGACGTAGACAGCTAGCACCACTGCAGCTGGCCGGGCCCCTCTCCCTCTCCCGATGCTGCTTCTCCGCCTGGCGAGCCACCTCTCAACGTGGCGGCCGCAGGGTTGTTGGACGTACACGGCAGTTGGCTTCTCTCAGAGTGAGCATTCCAAGACACCCATGTGGACACTGCCAGGCTTCTAGGATTCTTCTAGCCAAGACCTGGAAGTCGTGCATTGCCACTTCCACAATATCCCATTTGCCAAAAGTAAGTCCAGACTCAAGGGAGAAGGCTCCACAGAGGCGTGAGTACCAAAAGGTGTGGTTTGTTGAGGGCTATTTTTGGAACCTCCATATCCCAGATGGGAAAAGATGAACAGTATGATCGTACAGTCAATACATAAGCTGTGTTGACTAGGCTGACTTAATGTTCCAGCTAGTCATCAGGTCACAAACATCTCAGTAGTCTTTTTCACAGCTCCAGGTTTAGGTAGGAAGGAAAAAATGGAAGGCATCTCAATGGCTTCGTAATACCCTAGGATTGCAGAAAGGTTCCTCTGAGCAAAGAGTCATTAAAGAAATGCTTTTGATCAGCTCTTATTTCCATGAATAGTGACTGTCCTCCAGCAGAGTTGAAAGGCTGAGGTGCACTAGCTTGCAGGAAAGAATGTCTTTCTAATCTCTTTGAAGAACTCTGCAGTTTAGGAAGAAGAAAGACTCTTACGTGTGCATGTATTTACCTTAGAAGTGAGAGTTCAAACACTTTTTCACTGTGCCTTCCCATCTTTCTTTCCAAATAAAAATACTGCACATCAATCTTTAGAGTTAGGTTAGAATGTAATTTTAGAGTTGACAAAATTCTTTCATCTGTAGCCCTAAATTACCTCTTTGCTTTGTCTTTGAAAAGCCTAACCTTTTAGGCTTCATGAATCGATTCCTTGTTTCCATTTGTGAAGTTTAAAATCATATACTTAACTTGTTTGGACCTTTTTCTTTTAAAGCAATACTTTTGAACTTTGACATAAAATATATTCTTTTTACTGTAGTTATTTTGTTTTCATTTTGTTTTGTTCTGTTTTCCCAGTCCCTGAGGAAATCTCCGTATTCTTCACAACTCTGTAAATTTGTATCAATCTCTGAGTTAATTCAGGGAATCTACTGAGTCAGTCTAGAAGGGAAATGTTGCACAGTAGTGCATGCCAATGTGGTCAGATATTGCAATATTAAGATCGTGTACATATAAAGTGGGAAAGCCAGTTAACGAATGGTGCCAAGCTATCCTGCTCTAAGAGAAATCAAACAGCGGCTTTAACTTCATTGGTGAAAGGGATTTTAATACTGAAAGACTCATTAGACTGAGGTTCTTCCTTACATCACTTCGCTTGCTGCAACAGAATCACATCCAATGAAATCTTAAAATGGGCTGTGATGCAAAAGCATGACCTCCAACCACTGATGCTGAGTGTCCCGAGCATGTTTCAAGGGACTCTCCGTCAGAAAAGGATAAGAAAAGGCTATTGTTAAAGGAATGAAAAGAGAGGAATTGAAGGCAGATTTGATAGGAGTGGTTGAGGGTAGATTAGACTGTATTTTCCTCGGCAGGTCAGCACTGTCATACAGGGATTAAAATAGTGTTTGTGACAAATTCAACCATGTAAAAAGTATCGGGCCTGCAATTTGAAATTACTCTTCAAAAGTAGAAAATTCACTTGGCATCTATTATGAAATAATACTTCTCTAAACGTGCTTCTAACTGGGGCTTTTGTAAAGTCTCTAGCTGTTTCAGGCCTTCATAAAAAGAAGTTGTCTGAGTACTTGAATGTGACATCTTTCATTGCCAATTCTAATCTTTCTGTTAAGGCTATTTTTAAATAGCATAGTTTTTTTTTTTTTTCCTCCTAGGATCTTAGGGTTAGGCAATTCTAAGGGACCCAGGACACTACAGAGTTAATTTTTCTTATTTGGCAGGTTATAATTAAATAATTATAGGCGAGAGAAAACAGAAGAAAAACCTATCCCCAGTCCTAATGATAAATAACATATTGGAATCTTTTATTTCAATTCAAATAACTTCATTTACTCATTAAGTGGTGAAATTAAAATCAATATAGGTTATGTTTCAGGCAATTTACAGAGAATTACTACAGACACAAAGCATTTAAATGCCGTGAGTATAATGGACGTATTTTGAAAAATGGTTCCCATTTTCAAATTAACAAGGTATGCCGAGCAATGCTTCTTCCTGACGTTCTTGACAAAAAAACTGTGGGTGAGGTGAAGTCATGGGTAGACACTACTTTTGAGATACTTGTAGGTCACTTGAACCTCTTTGTTGGTGTGGCAGACAGAAACTAAGATGGCCTCCAATGACTCCTGCCTCTTGGTGTTCATAGCTTTGTGTATTCCCTTCTCTTTTACTATGGATGGAGCCTGTGCCTTGCTTCCAACCAACAGAATATGGCAAAGGTGATGGGATGTTATTTCCATGATTATGTTACCTAAGATTATACCTTCCATCTTGCCGAAGGAGACTCTCTTCTTTGCTGGTTTGATGAAGCAAGTTGCCATGTTGGGGAGGCCCATGTGGCAAGGAACTAAGGGTGACCTCTAGCCAAGTGCCAGCAAGAAACTGAGGCCCTTGGTCCAACATCCCCAAAAGTAATTTAATCCTGCCACAAACTCCAAGAGTGTGCTTGGAAGTAGATCCTTCCCAAGTGAGTTTTCAGATGAGGCCTCAGCCCTGAATAGCACTTTGATGGCTCTCATCAGAGACCTTGAAAAAGATGACCAAGTGAAGTTATACTCATATGTGTGACTCATAGAAACTATGAGATAATAAATGTGTGTAGCTCTAAGTCACTAGGGTTTTGGTAATTTGTTATGTAGCACTAGATAACTAATAAAGCTAGTATCTGTGGTAGGACAGAACAGCGAGCCCCTAAAGATGTCCACATCCTAATTCCCAGAGCCTATGTCTCTGCAAGTGTGACTCAGTTAAGGCTGGAGCAATTTTCCTGGACTATTCAAGTGAACCCAATGTAATCACAAGGGCCCTTATAAGTGAGAGAGTCAGGAGAGATAGGGAGAAATTTCAGGATGCTGCATTGCTGGTTTTGAACATGGAGGAAGGGGCCATGAACCAAGGAATACAGGAAGCCTTCAGAATCTGGAAAAGTTTCCAGGATGCAGTGCAGCCCTACTGACACCTTGATTATAGCGTAGTGAGGCCCATCTCAGACTCTCGACCTCTAGACTTGTAAGATGATAAATTTGTGGTGTTTCAAACCACGGAGTTGTGGTAATTTATTACAGCAGCAGTGGGAAGCTAACGCAGTCTCTCTGTTCATTTTGTTAGCATCTAAGATGAGTAACGAGTACCTTCTCCAGGGGCTTGTCTGCTCCTAACAAGACTGCCCTGGAGCTGTGAATATTTGCTTCTTTTTCCAGAAGTGAACAAATAAAGATGGTGCCATTGAGCACTGCTCTAGGGGAAATGAGCGTTCCCCCCCACCCCCAGCCTGGTGGGTCCGTCCGTTCTCCTGCCCACCCGACTACCTCATACCCCTTATTCTTGCATTTACCTTTTTACGTTTCTTCTTCAGGTTCTGAGCACTCACTGTCTTAGTCAGGGATTGTTTGGGCTCAGATAATCTGATCTATTCAAGTCAGTTTAAGTAAAGAGAAATTAGGGATAAGTGTGGTCTCCGAGGGTGGAATCGTAAAGCAACTGTGTTCTTTACCCCACTGCCTGTTCCTAACAGCTCTCCAGGGCCAGGCCTGCCTTAGCCTGCAATAAAATCTCAGGCAGGCTCCAGAAAGGTATTAAGCATGTTCAGAAAAAATTCTCCAGTCACTTGTACACTTGTAATCACAACAACTTGTCATCTATAATTAAAATGTTCAGTTGTCGTGTAATAATCAAAACTGCCAGCCCCAAATAACTTCTTCCTTGCCCTTATTTCTGGCCTGGGAAGCCTACAGCGGGTCAGGGGGCATTCTCCAACATCCTTCTCTAGCTTTGGCTCCTTCCACATTCAAATGAGGCCTGGACAGTGAGGTAAAAAGCAGGAAGGTCCTCACTTGATCGGCACCAATGTGGTCCAACACTGGTTTCCTCTATCCGTGGAAGACCATGAAGGTTGACTCTTTGCCTTGTGGGTACTTCTAGAAAAGTCTTCTGTTGAGTTGCTCTACCTGCAGTTCCCTTGATTCAGATAGTACCCAACGGCTGGCTTTGTCCAACGCTGCTTAGTCTCTTCATCTTTCTACTGCGGTCCTCTTGCCCCAGAAGGAGCTCAGCTGAGCAAGACCCAGGGCGCCATTCCTACTGCATCTTCCATATATCGTCCACAGGAATTGCACCCTCTGGGCTGGCCTCATTGGAAGGGTAGTTATTTTGCAAATGTAGCCTCTCCTCCTTGGGATTGTGCTGCTTCTACTGGCCTCTCTGTGTTTTTTTAAAAAAATTAAGTCATGAGTGAGACCCTGAGATGAATAAGGGGTTAAAGATCCCAAACTCTGGTTTTTAATACCTCCTTTGAAAGTCCTGCCGCACCCTGTTTTGGCATGTAGGGGTTATTGGCATGAGGCCTTAGCTGAGTCCACCTCAATCATCTTAGCATCCCGTAACAGATGAACATGTATGGCTTTGATCTTTTTTTCCTTCTAGGGTTGGAATCCTAAGGGACCCAAAGCATTGTGGACTTAATTCTTCTTGTCTGGCAGGTGATAATTAAGTACTTAGAGATGAGAGCAAACAGAAATAAAAGCCATTCCCAGAGCTGATGATAGATCACATCCTGAGATCATTTACATCAATGATTTTATTTCTAACAGAATGCTGGCCAGCCAGGCCTGCTCAGGGGACCACTGACATCTGTAACCTTTCCTCTTAGTCAGTCATGAATGTGACTGAGCCCCCAGCTCTCTTCGTCTGGGTGTCGTAGTTCTGATTCTGGAGAGAGGACGTCCGGTGGACTACTTCCAACACTCAGCTTCAACCAGCTCTGCCCAGAGGATGAAGTCCGGGCCCGTTAGACTTGGGTAGAGCAGACCAGGCAGGAAAAACGGGCCCACACCACGGCTGCCACACATGAAGTCTTCCGTCAGCGGGGCTCCATCACAGTTCTTGTCTGCTGACTGGTTTTTCTTTGCTATGAACAAGGGAAACTTGAAAGCTGAAAAGCAGTACTTCGCTTCTATTTGTGTTGCTTTCTGAGTATTTGTTCCTCTTGTGGAGAAGTCCACAGGGGAAATGGTGGGAGTCCAGGGGCTGTGTAAACCCACCCAGGTGGCCCCAAGAGCTGGGAGGCTGGTTCTCCATCGTCTTGGTGAGCAAATTCAGGATCACTCTAGACATCTCCAAGAGCCCCTCCCCTTACACAGTTTGTAAGTGTGTTGACATATGACTACCCCAGATTTCTTCATCCTATTTCAAATTATAAATTTTTTTAAAAAATCACAGGTGCAGAGTTGGATTAATCAAACTCATAAATTCATGCTATAAATGATCATCATCAGAGACCCATGCAAGGCCCCTGTCTGGTTTTATTTGTTTATGCTCACCCCCCCCCCCACTCCCATCTCCCCCGAGAGCAAACCGTTCTAGTATGTTTCCTATGTATCCTGTCATGTTTGGTTACATTCTTCCAAATGCGTGTTGCTGTTTTGTGGACATGTGTTTTGAGCTTTTGTAAATGGTGTTAAGTTCAGTATCTCATCCTGTCTCTGACACTGCGTGTTAAGTTTCACCCAACATGCACACCTCAGCCCCTGATTCTCCTGCCGCATCATTCCGCTGTCCGCACCTTCACACACCCACCCCCCGAGCGGTGGACGCCCTCCTGGCCTCCAGTGCTTCCACTACAGGGGGCATCCTCACTCACGTTCCCTGAAAGGCTAGTGGCAGAATTCCTTTGATATAAACTGGAGTGGAATGGTTGGGTCATAGTGCTTGTAACACTGAAGTCTGCCTGAGGGTGCCAGGTTGCCCCCCGGAACTGCTACCCCTGTCTACACGGCCAGCAGCAGTGCATGATCGTTCATCTTATCCACTGACTTATCATTTGACTACACTGTTGCTCTGTTACTCCATCCAGCGGGAGTACTGGCTGCCACTCCAGTTATTAGGGTCTTCTGCCAACCCTTGGCAACCAGGACCCCATGGAAGCTGACAGGCCACTGTCAGTAGGGTATTCTCCTCCCCACCATCACCATCAGCCTTAAATATTCTGATTTTTCTTCCGATTCTTGAGTTCAAGTCCTCCTTTCCCTCTCCATTGATTCCTCGCCTTTCCCCTCCCACTGCCTCCCTCAGGGCCCACGCCCACTGCTTCTGGGGGCACATCAGCAGCACATGGTCCACCCCAGGCAATGGGCTCACAGTCCGGGGCAGACGAGCACATCATGCTAGAAAGGCAGTTCATAGTGGCTTCTCCAAGGGAACAGCACTACAACACATCCCCTTCGCGTGACTCATCGGGGCGGGAAACCACAAATGCAGGTAATTAATTACCACCTTAAGTGAAGAAGTCAGCCCCTCCACACAGCGGCAGCTAACCTCTCTTCTACTCAGGGTAAAAAAAGGAACAAAGGAAGGAAGGAAGAAAAACTGTTATAACCCATAATGCGATTTTTCCCCAGGGGTTTGAGTTGTTTGAAAGGTTTGGGTTACTGGGGGGAAATTAAATAAACCATTATATTACATTGTGCTGCTCTTAGCTACAAAGTGTTCCCTGTGGGGAGCATTGTTTCCCAGTGAGCACCGGTTTGAAACGTTGGTCTGCCCAAGGTCCTAGGTGATGTTGTTACAGCCTTTGAAAGCCACACAGTGTGGGAAGTCACGTTTGCTGGGATGCTGTTTTTACCTAAGAAACCTCCAGTGACCTTTTTCTTTCATGATGCTGACCCTAAGAAGATAATGATCGGGGGAGGGTACAGCTCAGTGGTAGAGCACGTGCTTAGTGCGCACAAGGTCCTGGGTTCAATCCTCAGTACCTCCACTAAAAATAAATTAAAAAAATTAAATGTTTTTTAAAAGATAATGATGTTCAAGGAATGGATAGAATTTTTAAAAATCTCTCCCTTCCAGAAAACTCCACAGACCATTTTAAGCAGCTACAGGGAAATCAGAAGGGGAGGGTCCATTTTGAGAGCAGGAAAAAGTGTGAAGAGATTGAGCTGAGGCTTCTAAAATCCGTCTTCCCTGGGAGGGTTTGATTTTAGGCCCCTGCTGTTGGGCTTCGCAGATAATATCACCCGACATAAACTGAATGGGAAGCTTTCCACTGGGCTGTTTGTGACCCCTGGGTGAACACTGGATTCTGGTTTTCGCTGTGGTCTGAAAGCCCACTTCTGAGCTTTTTGATTCTCTGCCCTGGGAGCCCAGGGAACGTTCGCCAACGATCGCACATTGCGTTTCAGAAGAACACTGTCGCTGTTAGAGTCCGGGCTCCGTGCGCATCATAAATATGGCTGTTTTTCCCTCTTACAGGAGCTGCAAAGAATCGATCCTCCTCACTGTCATTCAGCCTTATCCTGTAAGTATCCTGCGAGTAAAAGTGCCACTGCGTGATCCCAGACTTCCGTCTCCTCCTCTCACTCCCCTCTGATGAATAACAGCAAAGAAAAATAGTAGGCGTTCACAGTACCAGTTGAAGCATCTTGATTGTTTGTATTTGCTACTCTGTGATAACAAAGCATTCACTGCAGAGACAAGAAAGTAATGTGCTTCCTAAATATCTTGAAAATCAGCTCTTCAGTCCTGTGTAACTGTCACATCTGGAAATGACACAAAACGCAAGCATTTTCTGGTGATTCTTAAGTTTCCAGCTCAAGGGCCACAAATCTAACGGGAATATCTAATTGTAGGAGGTCGAAGCATGATTGTTTTTCTTACCCCGCCTCTAAATAATTCGGTAGAGACATTGAACGTTTCAGCGAGACCTGCTTTAGAGGTGAGTTTTAGAGATCATGTGACCGTCAGAGCTGGATTCAGCAGCCTTGGTCAGGAGCGTGGGGAATGATGAAAATCGTATTGCCTTCAGTTCCCATGATTTTGTTACCAACCGCTTTATCATAGTGGAGTTTGCATATCGTAACATCCACCCATCGTAAGTGTACAGTTCAGCGATGTTTGTAAAGTTTATGGAGGTACGCAGTCGTCACCACCATCCGGTTTGAGAACACTTCCGTCACCCCAATGAGATTCCTCGTTCCTTCTCAGTGCTATAGGCTAGGCATTAAAGGCAGGAAAAAAAACATATGTATTCAAGATAGGATAAGATCACAACTAGAACCAACCAAGACAACAGGTTATGACATGCGGGGACATCACTACAGATATTAAAAGTGCAGTTTCATATCGACTGTTACTTTTAGTCCCACCTCTTTGACACACCTACACACACACACACACATTTGGATTTGAAATCTAAGGAGAGAGCAGGATGTAAAAGAACCAAGATTTGAGATCTGATTCCTAACAGTTTCACAGGGGACTCCCACACCGGCTCAGAACTCCAGTCTCTCATCTGTATAAGAAGAAGGTCAGATGCCATCCCATCCAAGGGCCTCCCTGCTCCACCACCTCGTGACTTCAATGTTCCTTCCACAGAAAGTCTAGCTCCTGTGTTTTTAGATCGTTTCAGTTCACCCAGTTGTCGCTCTCTCCTGCTTCATATCTATCCACACTTCCTCATTTCTCTGCGGTGGACAAATACATTTTGGGGGAGCCAATGTCAAATGTAATACAAGTGATTGGCCAACTGTAAATTCCTGATGGAATTTGAGTTTACACTGTCTTTCCTGAATTCTCTCTCCCCCACTTTATAACCTATTAGCAGTGCAAGATCAGACCCATTTTACTCCCAACCAGGTCCTTTTTGCATGTGGGGTAGTGTTTGATCCCACGCAGTAGACTTAGAGGATTTTGCATTTCAGTTAAGGGTTCTGCCTTGTTGCTCAGCTTGCTCTGCTTGTCCTTTGATTCTGCGTGACTCGTATGGATACTCATTACTATCCATGAATCACGGAAGTTCCTTTTAACAGATAATCTGGAATTTTCTAGAAGTTCAGGTGGCTCCTGCTGCTGTGCTCTATTGAAAGTCAGCATTTAGCCCCAACATTTAGGAGTGTTGCTTGTTCTTATGGCCAGCAGAGTCCGTCAGTCCCGGCCAGTCATTGTAGGTGAGTGCTCATCTTTGACCTTCCTTTGACCAGCCCTCTTTCCTGACATGCCCAACACGTGCTCCACCCGCCACCTCCTCCTCAGCCTAGCCAAATCCTTCCCACCTTTCAAGTCTCAGCAGCATTCTCGGTCTCCATCCACTAGATGCCGGGAGCATCCTCTCCCTGAGTGCTGACAACCAAAAATGTCTCCAGACATTGCCAAATGTTCCTGGGGACCAAAATCACCCGACTCGGGAACCCATGTCCCGCCTAAAGTCTTCCCCCTTAGCAATCCAGTCTAAAATGGCTTCTTCCTTCTCTGAATTGTAAGAGTTGAAATAAAGGAGTTGAAACTCCAAAGTTACTTAAATACATTAATGGAAAGAGGAGAGCAAATGGGAAAAGAGACCACAAACTTTTACTTATATTTTTGCGGTTGGATTTTCCTACAAGCACACTCATGGCTTTAAAAAAAATTTTTCCCCAAGATTTTATTTATTTCCTAAACATTCTCTTGGCAACCAGGATTGACAGAAACAAATGATCCCCAAGACCAAAAAGAAGTCCATAAATTCTACTTTTATTACAGATGATAAAAATTGGCATTTTAATTTATTTGCACCTTACTGGTCAGCATTTTTGATGTTGTACCTCTTCTGCATAATAAGATCCAGTCAAAACAGAGCCAGTGTTTACACCTTTTTGCCATATTCCACGTGTTCCCAGGGCACCCCAACGTGTCCCGGCCGCAGTAATCAATCTCCTCGGAGGCCCAGGTCAGGGGGGCCTGGGAGCAAAGTCTTAGGATGCCCAAAATTGTTTGATAAGAATTTAACAGGCTTTTGCCTTCTATTTTAAGTATTATGGAGGGCTCTCTCTCTCTCCACCATTTTTACTTTATTTCTTAGAGAAAAATTGTGAAAGTACAGAAAGAAATTCAGAAGCAGAAAAATATGTGTTGGCAGAACTTTTCCTCAAAAAAAGACAACTGGTATAAACATGTTGGCCTAGTGCCTTCCAGTCTTCTAGTCCAAGGCCTTGTCAGTGGCTGAGATCAGATTACATGCACACTTTTATTTTGCATGTCGCCAAGGGTTCTCTATAAGCATTATACACGTGGCTGTAAAACATTTCACTGAACCAAGATTTACTTAACCAATGCCCGTCATTAAGCCGTTCATCCTGTCTCTAATGTGTTTGTATTATAAATAATTCTACAAAGAAGAGCTCTGTGTATAAATCTTCCTCTGTATTTAGTAGCATTTCCTCAGGATGGAATTTTAGAAGAGGAAGTTTGGAGTCACTTGTGGATTTTGTTTGTTCTGCTCTGATGGACCACTTTCTTTCCTTGTACTGTTACCATTTTTTATTACAGGTCTTTCTTGATCAACTGCTTCCTTCTTTCCTTTCCACAGTTCCCAAGTCGAGGACTTTCAGAACGCTCCAGTCCAACATTACCTGACACAGAGAGTATTTAAAGAGTCTCTGTAACCTCCCCTCACACAGCCCCAATTCAATGGGACTCAGGCTAAGTCACTCTCAGTTCTGGCATCTCTGAGCTACCCTGATTCGCCTTCCATCAGACTTCTTCTAGGCCAGAGAGCTCAGAGACCCCCTTGCCTACCTCTCATTTACTGTCATCTACCTTCCGGTGTGTTCCGCATACCCAAGGAAGGCTACACACCTCCTCATGGAAGCTCCAATACAATAGATGCTCTCAGAATGCAGCATGTATCCCCTTGGCATGTATCATGCTGAGCATGCAGGCCCAATTTTCAGCTGAGAGTGCCGCTGATGCTTTGCCTGTGGGCTTTTTCTGGCCACAGGAGCATGGTCATGAAGCCAGAAGTGCTCTAGGAGCACTCCGTTAGGAGTTATCACTCTTGTAAGAGCAGCCCCTTCATCACTGATTGACAGGAGCTCGTGGGCAAATACCCCAGCTCCCTCTCTCCGCAGTCAGCATAACCCTGAAGCATGTGTCCCGCCTTGTTTCCCAAAGGCTCCCAGCAGGGTTAACCTCCAGTTGTTCACAGTGGTGCCTGACTTAACAGTGAATGCTTCGTTGGCTTCCTCACCCTCTGTGTCTCCCTTCCCCTGCTCACCTACCCATGCGTCCCCCAGTCAGCTACCTGCCTGTGAATCCTCGTCTTGGGGTGTGCTTCAGGGGAACTCCAAACTAAGTCATGCAGAGATAATGGTGGGCTAGTTAGGCCTCAATGCCTACTGTATAAGTAGTATTGTAGAGCTACAGGGATCACAAGTTCAAGACTTTATACTTCAGTTTCAGAGATTTATCTTATTTATGTAGTTTTTAAAAAAAAAAAACCTCTGTTCTAGGGACTTCTAAGAGTATCTAAAAGCATCAGGAGCATGTCAGCCATCTATCGTGGCCCACAAATTTGGGGAGAGGTACAGGGGTTGATTAAAGTTCCTCTAATCTTAAAATTAATTAACAGCAGGGGAATCTGCTTATTCTAAATGGTAATGACTTGTCATTTCCACCACAGGATATGAAATGCTTGTGATCAGTATTTAATGGTCTGAAGCTTGCTAAGAATTAATTCATCAGGTTTTTGGGTGGTGCAGGTTGTTTTTTGTTTATTTATTTGTTTGTTTGGGGAGGTTGTTTGTTTGTTTGGTTTGTTTTTGAGCCACAAAGAGAGATCAGAGTCAAAACTGCAGTCATGACTGGTTTACATACCCCATGTACCAGAAATAACTCCAGCCAGTGGAAGAAGCCATTACTCTGTTGATTCTAATTCAGTAACCTTCAGACTTGAAGAGCTTATGTTTTTATTACCAAAAAGTAATTTTTAAAATGTGCGTCAATTATATGAAATAGTCACAAATCCAGAACAAGAAAAATGCGTTTGTATGGATTCTTTGACTTTTATCCCAAGTCTGTTGACTTCAAAATGTGTACAAAATAATACTTACTTAACTACTCTGGCTATCTAGTTTCCTTTCTGGTTTTCCTAGATTACCAGGTTTGTCATTAGGGCATGGTAAATAAATACAGAAGTGAGGCTCCAAGAGGTGGGCATGTCACAGCTACAAACAGAAGAGACAAGCATCCCCAGCTCGGCAAGTTCTGCTATATGGGGCCACTTGCTTTAGGAACATATAACTGTACTTCCAAGGAAACCTCACTGCATTCTAAGATTCTACATCCAACGAGAGGCATACAAAATTAAATTCTGTTAAATATACTTTTCTATTGAAGCAAGAAATTATGTAGATGATTTTAGAAAAGTGTGCTAAAAGAGTACATTGAAAAGTTCAGACGCATAAGGGGTAAACCTTAGTATCTGGCACATTGAACACGTGTGCAATCCTTCATTCCCCAGCAATGCTGAGAAGGGAGGCGTTACCGCATTCAGACATCTCATCTAATTAGCAGTGTCTCTTGTGGGCAACTTTATTACAGCCGCTTCACTGGCGCTAAGCTCATTGTACCGATATAAATATCGCCTGCTTAAAATCATTACAGGAAAATAATGTTTTCCCTTCAGCTAAAAAAAATATGGCATATCCAAAGCAGATGAACTCACTACTGTATGATTTGTTCGTTAATCATGACTAAACTTGGCCCTATAATTGCCACGATCCCTAAGAGAACACCACCGTGACATCCCTTCGGCTCTACACCAGGATTTTTAAAAGTCACGTTGAGTGCGTTCAGAGCAGTTCTTCTGAGGAGCAGCCATTTGTAGTTTTTTTTGGTTTTTTCTTTCATTTCGTTTTGTTTTCAAAGAGCAGCCGTTTTCTGAAAACAGTTGCATAAATGGAGGAATTGAAACTCCGGAGGTGACCCATCTATCCATCCGGTCCTCTAAGACAGTGCTCAGAGCGAAGGAGGGGATGGATGTGGAGGGGAACTTTTGAAATAACAGGCTTTTCTCAGTGTTGAGGCAGAACCCCACGCAGGAATTCACGTGCACATGTTTTATCATGTTTTTTTCCCCAACAGTGGTTTTGTTTTATTACAATAGAGTGCTAGATTTCTGTTATGTGTATTTTAACCAAATTGTATAATTTTGCGGCATTAAGTGCACTCACAGTCTTGTGCAACCATTGCTGACTATTGACTTCTGTACCCATTCAACAGTCATTCCCCATTCGCTGCTCCCCAGCCCCTGGCAACCACAAACCTACTTTCCGTCTCTATGGATTATCCTGTTCTGGATATTTCATACAAATGGAATCAAGTCGTACAGTATGTGGCCTTTTGTGTCTGGTTTCTTTCACTTAACATGCTTTCGAGGCTCATCCATGTTGTACCGTGTATCAGGACTTCCTTCCTTTTATGGATGAAAAGGATGCCATTGTATGGCTGGACCACATTTTACTTATCCATTCCATCGTATTATTTTTAAGTTGATCTCAAGTATACTTGCATTTGACAAAGATGGGAATCCTTTTTTCTTCCCTTTCCACTTGAAATTCAAAGTATAGGACACCCTAATTGCTTTTTGTGCTTTGAGATTAATGCAGTACACGGAGGTTGAGCCTCTGTGTTGATTCCAGAGTCAGCTACCAGAATTCTTCACACAATAGCCTCAGTCCCTTAGGGCTGCATAGTATGAAAATCCATAGCTTGAACCATGTACAATTTCCAATATTTGGGCCATTTTAATCTATAAAATAGCAATTGGATGATTTAAGCTAAATGTTGAAGTCTATATTAGGTTCAGTAGAGAATGCAGTCCTTTTTAAAAATACACAGACGTGCCTTCAACATAGTAGATGCCTATGATCTGAGTTTCCTTCCTCAGGCTTTGGTAAAACTATTTAACGAGACAGTGGGAGTGTAATTTGGTGCAGCCACCATGGAAAGCAATATGGTGATACTTCAAAAAACTAAAAATAGAGTTATATGATCCAGCAATCCCACTCCTGAGCATATTGCCAGAAAAAACCTCTAATTCGAAAACTTACATGCACCCCAGTGTTCATAGCAGCACTATTTACAGTAGCCAAGACATGGAAGCAGCCTAAATGTCCATCAACAGATGACTGGATAAAGAAGTTGTAGTATACGTATATGTGTTTGTATGTATGTATACAATGGAATACTACTCAATCATAAAAAAGAATGAAATAATGCTATTTGCAGCAACATGGGTGGACCTAGAGGTTATCATACGAAGTAAAATAACTCAGACAGAGAAAGACAAATATATGATATCACTTATACGTGGAATCTAAAAAAAAAATGATACAAATCAACTTACTTACAAAACGGAAACAGACTCTCAGACATAGAAAACAAACATATCGAAGGGGAAAGGGTTGAGGGAGGGATAAACTGGGAGTTTGGTATTAGCACATACAAACTACTGTATATAAAATAGATAAACAACAAGGTCCTACTGTATAGCACAGGGAACTATAGTCAATAGCTTGTAATAACCTATAATTTAAAAGAATATGAAAAAGAATATATAAATATGTATAACTGAATCGCTATGTTGTACACCAGAAAGTAACACAATATTGTAAATTGAATATACTTCAATTAATTAATTAATTAATTTTTTAAAAACTATGCAACGAGGATACTTCTTGGATGATGTCAATTTACCAAGATCACAGCTCTAGATCTAAGCAGCTTTTCTCACTGTGCTTTCCATTTCTGAGGGAGACCAGCTGAATCCCTCAGCCCCTCTTTCCGATGAAAGACAGTATAAGGAACCTAAAAGGTGAGGCAGAACTGGAAGCTGAATTCCCATTTTAAGTCAAAGTCTCCTCTCTACCCTGACCAGGAAGGTCCTAGGATCACAGGTTACCAAAAACAGGCTGAAACTCAAGTTTCGGGCACATGAATTGTGGAAGCTGTTGCACTTGCGTGTGTGTGTGTGTGTACACGCTTGCCTGCTCACATGCCCATATGCCCTTAATGTGAATAACAATGTGATTATACACCATTTCAGAACTATCAGTGACTCTTCTCCATCTTATTAAAATAGATAATTAATAATCAGCTTATCATCAGCCCAACGTGAGACTTGACCACCACCCACCTTCCACACTACTCAAAGCTCTGTGTTAAAAAGCAGAGTTTATATACTTTTACAATTCTCATTTATAATATCCTTGGAAATGTGCTCAGTAAGAACATGGGACCTGCTGTTTACAGTTCTGGTTCGTGACTAAATGAAACTTACTACTTTACGAGCAGAACAGGGTTCCGATGGCATCCATAATTTGTACTTAGCCCTTGAATTGAGCAAGCAGTGAACACTCTTTAGAAATTTCTGGGAGGCTAAAGACAGAAAACAACTATTACAAGGTTGGTCTTATGTTACCAATAATTGGATCACATGTTTTCTTTTTTTTTTCTAGTCTCCCAAATCAGCATTTATCAGTGCTGCAAAAAAGGCAAGGTTAAAGTCCAATCCAGTCAAAGTGCGATTCTCCGAGGAGGTCATCATCAATGGCCAAGTGTCGGTGAGTTGACAGTCGCCTGCTGGTGACTCAGAGAGTCCCTGAGGTCAGAGCTTTGCACTTAGCAGAGCCAGTTGCCCCACTGGAATGATCGATGCAGAATTGGTTGATGGATTTCACAAGGGGGTCGACTCTTAGGATTGTAAAGGGCTTGAGGGATCACCAGTTGTGTTCGCTGTGTTTCCTCTAACAGACCCAGAATACATCGTAGTCTGGTATTTCCTTGAATGCTTCCAGTGTTGGAGACCTCACTACTTTGCAAAGGAGTTGGTTTGATTTGAAATCCCTGACTTTGCCTCATATTGAGTAAAATATGCCTCTTTGAAACCTTCACCTATTTCTCCCCATTCTGCCAACTCAGATGTTCTTCCATATGACAGCTCTTTCTGTGTTTTGAGAAGGGCTTACCCTAAGTTTTTCCTTACCCAAAATAAAATGTCTCTATTCTTTCAAAATGATAAGAAGTTCGAATGATGGAAACATTTCCTAGATGCAACCCTGAATGAAGAAATTCTGCCCAGACCTCCATCAGTTGGTCTTGATAGAAATCCTGATTACTCAGGCACATAATTGATCTTCAAAGTGAATAATGCCAGTGTCAATGGAATGCTTATTCTTAATTTTTTTTTGCAAAGAATATAGCATAGTGTTTTTCGTTTTTAGAAAGCTGTCTTCTAGCGCGTGTGTATTTTTTGGACCTTTGCGTTGCCAGCTTTTGTTGTTGCTCTTGTTGTTTACATAACTCACAGGGATAAAATCTCGTCCATGACGTGCTTGATGGGGCCACGGACTCCTCCCTGAGGGTGGTCCTGGATCTGAATTTGAAGATACAGGCCTGCACATCCTGGGCAGGGCACTCATGGTCCAAGTGTCTTCTAGTCAAAAGTTGCCGGCCTGCAGCTGCCCCACGTGGAGTCCGGGGGGTTAGCTGGCCAATCTGTCCAACTGTTGTGATGCTTGTGGGGTGGGGGCTAAGGCTGTCACCATGGCGCCCGCGCGCGTTTTAGCTGTGGCCTTACCCTCCCAGCGACCAGCTCCCGCCTCATCCCCTCTGCCCCCATTCACACCATGGTCTGTTCTGCTCACCTCGGTGATTCCCCATCCCTCTGGAGGCAGAGTTACCATAATCATCATTTCAGAACAAGGCTGGCCCAGTTTAAGGCTGTTAGTTCCAGCCCCAGCGGGATATCTATAACACAGACGGTCACAGGAAACTGACCTCGTGTTTTCTCAAGCTTCTGAGCACAAGATTGGGCAATCAGTGTATGCATCTTTAGAGAGAACAGGATGCTAGAAGCTGCTGTGGCAGTTTCACTTTGTCCCTAGATATAACAACTCATTCGAGGCAGCTGGTATGTGGGGACCGCTCTGGGGGTCGGTCATCTCCTGTGGCCTCACTGCGTCACCGCAGGCCTGGGCATGGCAGGGCCGTTCGGTCTCGGGTCTGCCCCTCAGCCTTTGTGACCAGCTTCCTTTCTAGTCTGCTCTTGCTCTTCTGAGTCATTGGATAGCCTTCCTTCTAGACTTGGAGCCACATTAAGTCCATGAAATAGGTAGCAGGAAAGTCCTGTGCGAAGACACGGGAGAAGAGCGGAGGGCAGGGGAGTCGGAGAGAGAAACGGACGGAGTGGAAGGCATGGGCCAGCATGTTGTGGACCTACTTAGGGACTGGAGTCTCCTGGACCAGCTGGAGGATGTTAGCTAATCTCCGGACAGCTCATCTTCAGTTTCCTCATCAGTAAAACAAGGCACTTATTATGCTTTCATGACTGCTGACTTCCTCGCCACTCCTGGGACTTCATGACCCACTACACGTGAGGAATGCAATCCACTCCAAGGATTCAAGGAACTTACCCAGCATGTCTTCTTGCTCCCCCTTTCATCTCTCCTTACTTCTGGTTAAGGAGAAAATTCAAAGGAATATTTTCTTTTGTTTCCTTTTGGTTCTGTTTCAAGCATCTCTTTTTGACTTATTTTTATATTATGATCTGTTTGTTATAGATTTTATATTTTATTCTTTTCACACAGTAACCTGTTCCTCATATGCCCCCTTCGAATTTAAGGAACATCTCTAAATGGGTTAAAAAAATCACTTCACTAAATTACTTTAAACTTGAACCTTGTTAATGCTTGTGGTTCGCCATCATGACCTCCGCCATGAAACATCACATGAAGCGTGAAACATATCACATGAAACACATCACATGAAATATCACGTAACATCAGATGAAACATTGCATGAAACAACACCATCATCACTGCTGGTCCTCGTTCTCCTCAAGACATGCTGCTCTGCTGAAGTCTGGGCTGTGGTCCCAAATACTGTGGTTTAATTACAAAGGAATTATTTCTGTAATTGTGTTTCCCAATGGGAAACTTGGATTTAAATTAAAAAAAAAACACCTCATCTGATTGATTTTCTGATGGGAAAAGATCTTTTATTTGAATCAACTGAGTTATTTGCAACTAGGAAAGAACTTTGTTGTGAACACCTGAACTCAGATATCACCAAGGGGATACTTTGGTTGGCCTTAGAGAGTTTGATTTTTTTTTTTTATGTTGTGATTAGAATTAATTGCAGATATGTGCTGCTTCTGCAAAGAGTGGAATTCTAATTTGACTGACTTCCACTCCCTTCTCTCTCTGTTTTTTTTCGTTTTGTTTTGTTTTGTTTTGGTTTGGTTTTTGTTTTTGTTTATTTGTTTTGGTTACATAGGAAACTGTTAAGGATAATTCACTTCTTTTTATGCCAAATGTCTTGAAAGTCTATCTGGAAAATGGGCAGACCAAATCATTCCGCTTTGACTGCAGCACCTCCATAAAGGTAAGAGGACCCGCCGAGCTGCATACCTGGACGCTGCCAGGTACGGCACGGGGGTCCCACCGTGAGTCTTGTGTGGCAGCACCTTCCTTCAGAACTACCCATTTAGTGCTGAAATTTTTTCTGAGATTTTTTTATTACCAACTTGTATGAAAAATGTCACTGGCAAATAAGGTAGCGTGTGAATACTTAAACACAAACCCAAACAAAAAGTTTAAGAAGGTTCTGCTGTGTGTGTATGTGTGTGTTGCAAAACAATACAATATGCCGTCAGTCGTGAACTATAGGACAAGTCGTGTTCATGCAACTGCTGCTTAATTAAAATCACGTGACTGTCACCAAGAAGGCTTGGCACCCCGCCCAAAGCCAGCGTGGTTTCCCAAGCAGTGGCAGCCACCGAGACGATGAAGATATTAGCTGTTAATTGAATGCTGCTTTGGTATCCAGTGAAAACAAGGGGTAGAATTATGTAAAGATGACATTTATTTTTCATTGCTGGAACCACTTTCATGGAAATGATACATGAAAAGTCAGAACTGAGGCCTCCTTCTTAGGCGAAGGGGTGGAAAGGAAGCGTCACAAAGCCATCCTATTAATTCAGAGCCGCAGGTGAGTTCTCCCTAATGGATATTAGAACAAAGCATATGCATTCTTTCCCCCCATGTTCCTTCCTGGGGGAAAAAGAAGTGCATATTGTTTTTTATTGGACAAAAGTGTGTTCAGAAATTGATTGCTCCCTAATGTTCCATCAGCCTAAAATAGGCTTTCTTCAAATGGCACAATATGAAAGATTTTATTGAGGTTAAAAAAAAAAGGTAGCTAGTGATGAGCTGTACAATAATGTATCAAGAGAATATCAACTTTGTATTAAAAATGTCTATCACTAGTCAACCCCTCATTCTCCTTTTTTTTTTCAATTAATCAGCACAGACCTTGTGAGTAAAAGCATTTCTGCAAAGGCCCACTCACTGTGCACTCTTACATACTGCCGTGATAGCCCAAGCAGCTTGTTTTGAATTGCTTTAAATAGGTAGTGAATTAGCAGGTAACAGAGCAGACAGTATTAAATTGATGATGGAGCATTGAAATCATCCTCAAATCATTGCAGATGAAATATTAACTTCCTTTGTACAAGACTGCTAATTTTCAGTGGTGATGACTGGAAAAGTCCTTTTGCTTTTATTCCTACTCAAAATCAATTTATGGTGAAATGTTACTCTTAAGTATTCATCAACTAACCTAGGGTTCAGCAGACTTTTCCTGGAAAGGGCTGGAGAGTCAGTGTTTCAGACTTGGTGAGCCATTTGCTCTCTGTTGCAACTACTAGACTGTTGTTGTATCACGAAAGCAGCCAGAGACAAGTGGATTCAGGAGGTCCTAAGACCACCCTCACTGTCAGCAATTCACCTGAAGGACTCCCAGAACGCAGCACGTTGTTGTCCTCACAGTGACGGTTTAATACAGCGAAAGCCTGCAGATTAAAATCAACATCAGAAAAAGGTGCTCAGGGCGGCAAAGCGCGGGCGAGGAGCATCCAGCCATCCTCCCCCAGGAGAGTCAAGGCAACAGTGCTTATTTCTCCCCGCACCGATGTGTGACAATATGCATGGAGTACCACCAACCAGGGAAGCTCACCCGAGCCTCGGTGTTCAGAATTTTTATTGGGAGTTGACCATTTAGACACAGCTGACCACCTGCATGGCTGACCTTAGCATCCCGCCCCTCCAGAGATGAACTTTACCAAATGGCCCAAGGTCCCCACCGTAAGTCCTATCGCCAGCATAGACTCTCCAGTGTAGCCCAAGACCCCCGTGGCCAACAAGACACCCCTATCAGACGGGACACTCCAAGGCCAAGAGCCAGGAGCAAAGAGGCAAACCTTTCTTTAGGCAAGACTAATCCTTCACTACACAGATAATATGTAAATGAATGGCCATGGCCAGGTTTGAAATGAAAGGGCCAGACTGTAGTTTGAAGACCCCTGACCTCAGAGCTACGTTATTACAGCTCCCTCTGACACTAGGGGTTGTTCCGTGATACCAACTGGTCCAAAATCTCCTTGCCATTGGACCCCTTACCCATCCAAAGATACTGGTAAAGATTTGCATCTTAATGGTTTCTTAACAGAAATAAATCAAAATTTAAAGGTGAGCCCTATTGTTAATTCCCTCTGGCCTCTTTATGATAGGAACCCACATCAGACTAAGTTTGATTTCCCCAAGGATGGCAGATGACAATGAGAAGACGGGGGAGCGGTACAGAGAGTTCACGTCAAATTAAAGTGACCTTATCTTGTTCCTAACGGCCTGATTATCACAATAGACATAAGCACATAGGCGTAAAATAGAAATAGGAGAGGTATGAAAGGGCGGTGACACGGTTTAATAAAAATTGCCAAAATTCTTGCTTACCAAGTCGCAATAGGGAAAAACCACGGCTGCCGAGAGTCCTCCCTGGTGACCCAGGAGAATGTTTTATAAAGTATGCGTTGCCACACAAAGGCTGGTTTTGTTTTCTCTTTTCTGGGCCTTGAGCAAAAATTATGAAACCGGGTGTCTTTTTATGAAATTCAAGATAGGCAACAGTCAAGGAATTTCTGTCAAATGATTCTTTTGGGTGCTTTGTTTTAAAGAAGTCAGAAGAAATTGAAAAAGGTCCACAGAGAAGAATCAAAACCTCAGAAAGATCAATTAAAAAAAAAAATCCTTGTATGGCAGGGTTTCTCTTTCTTGACATCGTTGATACTTTGGACCAGATAATTCCTCGTTGTGAGGGCTGTCCTGTGCGTCGTAAGATGCTTCACAGCATCCCCTGTTGCCGGTTGACTCCCCAGTCCCACTGTGACAATCAAAGATGTCTCCAGAAATTGCCAAATGTTGCTGTGGGGCAAAATTTCCCTGGACTGAAACCACTTTTCTGTGGGATGTTTAGCACCTTGAAGATTATCTTTGAAGAGAGACCATGTACTAGTTTTCAGGTACATGGAAAAAGTAATGGTTGAGAACATTAGTTTGTGTTGCTGTGAACTTGGGCTTGTGTGTAGAATGCCTTTCTGATCATTGATAGTTAACCCTGTAAAGGATTGCTGACAAAGCTTGCTCATTCTACCTTCCCCAGATATTTAAAATAAAAGCTAATATATGTAGATGGTGATAGTGTCCTGACTCCGTGCCAAACAGTGCTAGACTAAATGCTTTCTATGTATGAGTTCATTTATCCATTAGTGTCTATGTGCCCATTAGTGAGTTTGATCGTATGTTGTCAGTGTTTCCTCTGTAAGGATGTCTCCTTACCTGGTATCTATTCCGAGGCAGGTATTACAGTTATCCCCAGTTGACAGGTAGGGACGCTAAGATACCTAGAAGTTAAGTAACTTGCCAACAAATACACAGTAGAGCCAGAGTGGAAGCCAGACTGTTTCCAGAGCCCACATTCCTTATCATTCCCACGTGCTCTTACGGAGGGGTAGGCTAGGCAACTGCAAGCTTTTTCTGTCAAGGGCCAGATCGCTTCCCAGGCCACACAGTCTCTGTTGGCCCCGTTGTGCTGATACAGAGTCCAGGAGCAGCCATAGACAGTACATAAACAGATGAGCATGACTGTGTTCCAATAAAACTTTCTTTATAAAAACAGGCGGTGGGCTGGATTTGGCATGTAGGGAGTACTTTACAAAACCCTGGGGTAGACCACTTGCAGGGGTGGTGCAGTTGCCGCAGCATTTAGAAGAGGGGGAACTGAGCTGACTACACTGCACAGTCTTCTGATGTGCTTTCTGACACCTTAGGTGATAAGCAAGCTCTTCTTCCATCCATTCACCTGGCTGCCTCTCTGTTTCTAAACTCCATAAATATCTGGGGTCGGAGGGGACAGGATAAGGGCAAGAAGAGAGGGACGGCCTCATTTCTGTATCTTTGGGGGGTCTTTGGAGCATCAAGCTTTAGAATTAATCAAAGGTACAAAAATGTTAAGATCTGAAGGCCATTTGTATAACACTTCTCGGTTATGGTAAACTCCACAAGCCGGCTACCTTGATTTTGATGGCATCTTGTCATTGTTTCCTCTGTAAGGATGTCATCTTAACCCTTCAAGAGAAGCTCTCCATCAAAGGCATCGAACACTTCTCCCTCATGCTGGAGCAGAGGACAGAAGGGGCCGGAACGAAGCTGCTCTTGCTTCACGAACAGGAGACTCTAACTCAGGTGTGTGAATTACTTCCCCGGTGTTCCCGCTGCCGGTGAGAGCAGAGGCCCCCCGGCCCAGAGCTCCGCTGTCTGTGAGCCCTGTAAGTGCCTTCACCGCAGCCCAGGGCAGCCCCACTAAAGGCAGTGCTCGCATTCATAATGGATTTTACACCTCAAGGTGATGTTTTCCTTTTTGTCAATTTTTCATAGACTGTCAGTTGGTCACACAGACAGGATTGTCAAAGACTCAGCAGTGACTCATTGGGAATATGGCTCTGCAGAAGTATATTTTATCTTATGGTAATGGCTTATTCACCTGTTTTGATGATCAAGCTCTAGAAACTATTAAAAAGAAATGCTTTGTGAGATTATTTAAATTAAGCCAAAATCATATTTAGTTAAATTCCTAGTGCCTGCTTCAGACTATTTTTGGAAGCCTGAAATCCCTGTCCCAGTCTGCCCTCTCTAAGTATGTGAGCCACCAATGTGTCCATGCTCCTGGTCACCAAGATGCCACCCCCACCTGTTCTCTGGGAGACAAGCGAGCTGCTTGGCTGCTGGATTCAGTACGGCGTCCTGAATTTCATTGTGATTCCGCACAAGCAGAGTCTTTGTTGGGTGTATAAAGGATCTCAACAAGTTCTCCCTGTGTAGGAGAATTCATTGAAGAGGGAACTTTACTGAAGGGCATGAGAGGACCTCAGGAGGAGAGGCAGGGAGTCACAGCACCCCCAGGTGGATGGAGTAGCAGAAAGTGTCATCACACTCCAGTGCTTCTTGGTTGTCGCATAATTAAAAGCCTATTACTTTTGTCAAGTTTAAATCTACCTATAGATATTTTGAATCATGCCCAATGATTGTTTATTATTTTAACCTGTGCCAAAATACACTTGGAAAATGAGTTATTTATTCTTTGTTACAGGGGGGCAGCCCCTGATACACAGAATCCCACATGTGAAAGGTCAGCGTTTGGCTCTGAGTTCCTCCAGAAGCTGAATTTAAGACAAAGATTTGGATGCAGGTGGTTCATTTGGGAGGTGATATTCAGAAATCCTGGGAGAGAAATGGGAGGGGAAATGGGAAAATTGGCATGAGCCTAGCGCCCCCGCCCACAGCTTTGTGATAGCTCTCGTTCTGCTTTCCCTCTGAACCTCTGGCTGCCGCCTAGCCTCTCGGAAAGCTTTATGCCAACGTAGCTCTTCTTGATTTCAAAGTCTCTTCTGGTGCTAAGTAACCATCGCTTCTCATTCCGAGCTGATTTCTAGTTTTTAAATTTCTATTAAAACATTAAAAGGCAACAGAAAGCCTCTAACCATGATTCTTCCCTTATCTTTCTAGAAGAGGCTTTATTTTGTCTTTAATCAGAACTAAAAGCAAAGCACTGAGACTCAAGTGTTATCTCTAGAAAAGAAAATTGATTGTTTCAATATCCTGAAATGAACTGACTGTATGCCTTTGAATTCAATATACAGGAAACACTTGACCAATAAAATATTTATAGGCATGACAGAGAGGAGTAAGTGTAAGAAATTGGTCCAATAACAAAAATTATTTTAAAACATGTAACTGTGATGAAAACGCCCAAAGAACTTTTAAGCGAGTCTACCTGCATTTCTGGCAATTTGACACTGAACTTCTTTTTTTGATGGAGGGACTGGGGATTGAACCCAGGATGGAACCCACATGCTAAGCATGTGCTCTACCACTGAGCTCTGCCCTCCCCTCCACTGATGCTAAACTTCTGTCTAGAAAATAATACTGTTATTTACATACTACTTAAAGTTTCCGAGAAATTGGGGGGGGGGGTTTGCTTATTTTAGGGGCTGTTATTCTTAGGGACTACCGTTTCTAATGAGTCTAAAGCAGCCTTTTGCATTACATTCATTTATTTCCCAAAACTAGTATAACTAACCAATGATAGAAAGAGACTCAAGACTTACAGAAAATTCAGGACAGATTCTAACCAGTAATTAAAGGAGCCAGCGATACAGTGATACCTGACTTTCTAACATCACAGCGGACCTGCTGACAAAAACACCCTGTGACGTCACTGTGAAACGCAGCGGCCGCCCCGCCCGCACCGCTGGCCTCCTAGGTTCCCACACTTCCTGCTTCCTGGTCTGCTTCACCATCGGCCAGTGATGAGCAGCCCAGAGCCCACGGGCCCCTGCGTTCACTCAGCTTGGCAATCCGGCCGCAGCCAGAAAGCTGGTTCCGCGTTACTACTTCTCAGGGTGCCCAATGTACCTTTAAAAGTAGGGTACGTTTTCCCATTGAAATTCCTCTAGTCAACAAAGTTAGCAATGTAAACTCTAAGATTATATACAAAGTCTAAGAACGTACGTATATGCACGCACTTGTGTGTATGCTGGGGACTGAACAAAGCTGTTACTATTTTTATTTGGAACTTTTAAATTGCGGTTCACAGACGTTTTTATTTTGCCTGATTTGCCCCCTGCATAAAAGTAGTTACAAGTACATGAAACCACATACAAGAGCATTAAAAAGTACACACAAGCGCACAGAACTTTCGTGTAGGTTCATGCTGCCTGGTTTTAGTTTCATCGTGTTGACCTGTTTAAGGAAAATTGAAGAGCTTTTACCTTGTTTCTTGAAGTCCAGTTCATTCAGCTGTGTATTAAGTACCTACTGTTCATTGACTGAATCCCTTTTGTTGCAAAAAGAATTAAGAAACTTAGTACCTAGCAGCTGGCACATACTGTGCTGGGAAAAAGGAAAACAAATCAGAATGATCCATGGTCCTTAACCCTGAATAACGCGTGGTGTATTCAAAGCTCCTTTGAACGATTTGAACAATGTCATGATATCAGAAGTTGGGGTAATTTGGAAACTTGTGGACTCCACGTTTAGTGAACAGGCCCCAAATTCTGTCTTCCTACTTTCCAAATGGATGTCACCAAAGGCTGATAATACTTTCACTGCTACAGTCATTCTGGAGTCTCATTTAGGAAAAAAGGCATAGCAGTGTTATATGCAGTAATGAACTGTAGTAGACAGCTTCTGTGCTCTCCCTCGGGTCCCCTTCTGCACCCCCACCCTCACCCTTGCCTGAGTGTGCGGCTGTCACAACCGCCAGCATCTGCAGATCTCTCCCAGAGGACTGCCCTCTGACCACTGCCGCCCATCCTGTCCACACCTGGAAATTCACATCCCCCGGGACAGCCCAAAACCCATGACTGATCCGTGCTCCCAGCGGCTCCGCGATGTACGTTTCCCACCGGAGTCTCCCTCAGGACAGCCTGGAACCACCCGTGCTGGGTTGACCTGTGCTGGTGCCCTTGTTTGACACCCCCAGTGGTCTCTCCAGGGAGCACTTCCTTATTTAAGTCCCTCATTTCAGAGCCTGCTTTAGGGGAACATGACCTCCTCAGTCACAGGTAGGTACAGGTTTCAGGGAATGAGTATCTATGACAGATGCTAAAAGAACTTCAACCACGTCCTTCCTCAGTGTCAAAAGAAAGCTGCCTTTGCTTCTGCCCCTCAGCCATTTCCTCCAGCACTGAACGATTCTTGTGATTGGTTTTCTCTTTCAGGTGACACAGCGGCCCAGCTCCCATAAAATGCGGTGTCTTTTCCGAATTAGCTTTGTCCCAAAGGATCCGATTGACCTTTTAAGGAGAGATCCAGTTGCTTTTGAGTATCTGTATGTTCAGGTACGTGAGAGTTGGGGCATGTTTCATGTTAACGTTGTGGGATAAATTACCTGTGGGGCTCCCACCGGCCCCCGCCGAATTCTTTCAGCTGGGATCTCCTTTCTCTTCGTCCCTCACCCCAAGCTCAGCGTATGATGAAAGGATTCCATGGTGCTTTTTCAATTTTGACTTCTGATTTGGAAATAATTTCATCCTTATGAAAAAGTAGATACAAGAGTAACAAATGAACTCTTCGATGTCTTTCACCAATTGTTACCGTATTACTTTATCTCTACGTATTTTTATATATACTTTATATATTTCATATATTTATTTTATATATTACTTTATCTTTTATATATTTACTTTATCTTTAGTGTGTGCACACGGCCTCTCACACACACACAATTTTTTATCTAAACCATATGAATGTCAATTACCAAAGCCATGCGTATACTTCAGTATAGATTTTCAAGTAACAAGGACATTTTCTAATATAATCATTATACAATTGACAAAATTGGGAAATTTAGCACTGATATGTTTCCATTATCTGATCTCTAGTCTATATCCAAATTTTGCCTATTGTCCCAAAAGTCAGTTTTTTTCTAGAACATGATCCACTGCAAGATCTCCTTTTGCATGTAGTTGTCATGTCACCTTGTTCTCCTTAAACCTGGTGCATTCCTTCGCCTTTCCTTGACTCTCCAAACCTGGACAGTTTTGTGGAGTACTGATCAGTTATTCTGTAGAAATCTCTCAATTGGGGGTTTCTCTAGTGTTTAGATCGAGGCTCTGCATTGTGGGCAGGAGAACGACACGAGTGACTCCATGTCCTCCTTAGTGCATCGTATCAGGCGGCATGTGATGTCCCTTTCTTGGCAAGGTTCACACTGACTTTTGTCACTATTAATGCTAAGCAATGTTCTCCAAATGTATCCATCCAAAAGTTACTGCTTGTCCTTTTATAGTCAATAAGTAATTTGTGGAAAGTCACTTCACAACTCTCTTATTGCCCTTTTGCCCCATCGTTTTAGTATTCATTGATGATTCTTGCCTGAATCCATTATTACTGTGATGATTGAAAATGACAATTTGTCTAATTCCATTATTTCTTCTTCATTTATTAATTGGGATTCTCCTGTAAGAAAGAGTTCTCCCTTCTCCTTTACTTATTTGTTCATTCATATATTTGGTGTTTCAATTGTTATGAAATTTCATGATATTCATTATAGTGGAATTATTCATTTCAAGGCAGTAAAACTTTAGGAAGACAGTGTCTTTTGCAGATCGTGTACATCTGATTCTGGGATATCATTTCAAACACAAGGCCTGCAGAAATGAGAATCTTCCCTAGGTTTGTCCCAGAGGGAATTTATCCACTTGATATTTAGATGTTCCTATATTTCTCTGTAACTGCTTCCCATTACTCTAACTTAATTTCCCAATACAATCACATTAAACAGTAAGAACCCACTTACCTAATGCTTAGGAATCTAAAATGAGAATTACTCAAAGAGGTTGTAAACCACAATGTAATCTGCCCCCACATAAAAAGGAGAAAAGGGAAGAATAAGGTCAAAAAAAAATGCTCTCTTTGGCTGGGGGATATCTATATAAGCCAAAGACTGCCAGAGCTCTGAGTAAGAAATAAAAAGCAAAGATGTAGGAAAAATAAAAGAAACATTTGTTCACTGTGGGAAGTTGATGTACTGGTATTTGTTTTACTATTCTCGATATTTTCTTGTGTATTTCAAAGCTTTGTAATCTTGAAAAAGCTGGGTGGGAGGAGAAAACAGGTAGAAGATGGCAGAGATGTACACAAGATAAATGGCAGAGGTTAGGAATGGTGACATAAATTAAAGTGGCAGTAAGCCCTGGAGAACAGAAATTAAGTGGGAGAAGAAAGAAGCTGAACATTCTAGAACATTCCAGCAGACGGGGGCACTCAGGGCACTGTTGAATGTTCCCCACCTCGGCGGCCTTTGGAGGAGACTGCGGTACTTACAGCTCAGTAGGATGATTAATGTTCAGGAAGATAACCTGGAGTCATCAGGAAAAGGCACATCCTGTTCCGTATACCTTGTTTATCAAAGAAAGAAATGTGCAGTGCACTGTACTCCATTTTCTACCCAGAACAATGAGCTGTCATGACGTGGCTTCCTTAAATGTTCAATTTTACCTGAACCCCTCAACAATATCGCATGCTCCCCAAAGGCCAGGTAACCCAGATCTGACTGCATGGAAAGGCCCAATTTTCAGTTGATCTGTTACTGCGTCTTCCCCATATTCCTGCTGAGAACCGACCCAGGGCTCTGCCACTGCAGTTCAGATCGTGTGCTGTGTTTTTAGCTTATTAGTTGCAAACAAATAGTGACAGGTGCCAGTCGGCTCATGGCTGTAGATAGTGAGAGGCATTCAGTTGTCGTCTCTATACTTATATACTTGTCCTATTAACAAGAGGATGCTTAAAACCATTTACTCTGCTTCTGCATCACAAGTCCATTGCATTTCTAAAAGAAGAATGCAGTTGTGTTTGTCTTGGGGAATGGAAACCTTTTACGTAGACCAGGAGTACTGCTAAGCACTTGTTCTGTTTAAAGTGTTTGCTCAAATCTAATGCAGTTCATGAAGATCCTTCTTATTCAAACGATCCAACTTTTATACCTGTGGGCCTGTCCTGAGAACAGGAGAACCTATCCAGGGAACGTGCCCTAGGACTAGCTGAAGACAGAGGACACTTCTCCTTTCCCACCTTGGGTGTTGTGTGGGTGATGGATTAGCTACCCCTTCCAGGAGTAGCCAGTGCCAGGGAGGGAGGCTAGGGGGCCATGTCATGGTGGGCAATAGGGACCAAAATTAGTCTACCATCACCTCATGTATCCTCCACTCAACATAGGAAATGAGAATTTCTGGGGTTCAGACCCTCTGTTTCGAAGTGCCTTGTATCACAGGATTGCGGTATGCCTGAAGCTACACATCTGTCTGGCCTAAGTCAGTGGATCTTCAAATGGTGCTTTGTGCCCGTGTTGATTTTAGGGTACTCAAAAGATGCGATAAAAGTAGCGTGGAAAACAAAAGAGTAAACAGAAGCAATGTGTATCACATTCCACGGACAAAAATCAATTCAACCGAGTGGGCTGTTAATGAGGATGGTAGCCATTGACTAGATGAGCCGTGACGATGGACACAGGTTTCGATAGTGATGATACATAGGAATCGCCTGGCCATTAATGGACCACGAGGTATTTTACCGATTTTAGCACATATAACAGTAAACCCTAATCATCCAGGCTGTTCTAATCCATAATTATAATAAGCTATGCTAATACTAAGCTATCCGCTAGCTATTTAAAAAAAAGATTGTTATACCAGTTGGTAAACAGGGTAATACCTAAGAGGCTACGAAATGTTTTCAAACACGTTAGCAATATCCGTTTCCTTTTTAGTATCTTCCATGTTCATCATAAAGGAACTTTTCATAGATCTAAAGTGAGATCTTTCTAGACTTCTGTTCGGCAAAATGACCGCCATTTGCTTGTATTAACTGTAGTGTTTAAATTTTTCTTAAAAATTCTGTAGTGCTTTACAATTTTCAAAAGTTTCATACACGTGATTTCATAGAATCCCATGATGACCCTTTTTTAATCCCCTGCCCCTATATTGCCCCTCCCCCTCCCTCTCCTTGCTAGTAACCACTATTTTGTTCTCTATATCTGTGCCTGCTGCTTTGTGTGTGTGTGTATAACTATTTTAAATAATGTACTGGAGAGTAATAAATGCATGATTTGTACCAAAACTATATATACTGTAAGTCAGACATCACACTAATTCTCCAGGATCAGTCTGAACTAATTATATAATGTAATTAAGTGACTAATCACCTTGACAAAAAAATTTCACCCAGAAGTCTGGTTAAATATAGGGTATAACAGGGATGGGGAAAAATCAGCCCGAGTCACAACTTTGCAAAGAAGTGACGTGATGACTTAAATTTATAAAGCTTGTTCCATTTTATGAAACATCCTTGCAGGTATCCCAGCAACTGTGACAGTTGGCTGTTGTTAGCCCATTTCTCAGATAAGAAAACTGAGACTCAAGAGAGATGAAATGCCATGTCCAAGTTCATTTGATCAGTTGTTGACAGAGCCTAGGATCAAACCTGGGGCTTTTTTGTCTAAATTCTGTGCCCAAATCCTGTTTTAAATCTGTCATGCAACAGCAGTCATAGAAGAAAGCACTTTATCAAAATGGTTTATGAAAAAACTTTTCAAGTGCCTGTTATGGCCGGGCACTATGCCAAGTGGCTTCCTTACCCTCATCCCTTGTGAGACCCTCTAAAATGACCCTCTCTGGACCCTCAAAGCTGTGATGCCCCCTGGCGGACAACCCTGGGCTCTTGGAAATAACTGGTAAGCCCAAGACTAGCAAAACAAAATAGCAGCGTGGAATTGCTCCCAGGGGCTGCCTTCCCTCAGAACCACCCTCTCTTGCCTCCAGTCAGACGTACTTCCAACAGGAGTGCTGTGTGACCCAGAGAGGTGTGGGATTTTAAGAAGTGAAGGTGGAAGACCATATAAAGGATGGAGGGGAGAGAATGTGGCTTCACTCTGTGGGGTAAACGGGATGGGCTGAGAGGCACGCACCCAGAGCGTGTTGGGGGAGGGGGACCTCGCCCAGCACCAGTGTGGGGCGTAGAAGTATCCGAAGGGCGGGGACTGTGTGCAGAAACCAGACAGAATGTGGCTACATGCTCCCATTTAGCAGAATCAATACACGAAGTCTCAGAAAGAAGCCGGGCACATCCTGATAAAGTTTTCCATTTGAAATCTTGGGGCGCGAGGCAAAGACTAAAGAAGGGAGAAAGAGGCTAAATGTGTTTTCTAGCCCAAGGGCCTAGTTTCCCAAAACAACAGTAAGTAACCACACACGCAGGACACGCTCAAGCAGTGCTGGGCTTCCCGGCGCCGTCGGCCCGGCGCTTGCCCCCGACTGAGTGAGGAGGCCGCCCTCAGCCCGTTGGCTTGTGGTCGCCGAGGACTTGACACGTTCCAACACCCTCTCAGCCCCTCTTCAGTGTGATGCTCACCACAAACCCTGTGAGGTAGGTCTCCCTTTTACAGGTGAGCAAACTCAGGCCAAGACATGTGGAATGACTCCCTTAAGGTCGCAGCGTGGCAGTCACCACCGAAATGAACTGGCGATGTCAAGAGCCACCCTTCGCCGAGGGCACAAAGCGCTGTGGCCCAGCGCTCGGCATGCGTCTCATCCCACCCTGTACCCCTCCCCGCTCCGCTAGAGTAGTTAGTATGAGTCCCCATTGCACAGATGAGTAAAGTGAGGCTACAGGCGTGAAGTAAACTGCTTGAAGATTACACACAGAGGTAGCCATTGGCAAAGCCAGGACTCGGAAGCAGGTGTAGGTCCAGAGCAGCTGTTCTCCATCGCCTTGTGAATTCTGCCTCCCCGCAGATGCTCTGGATGAGAGCGAAGAGGAAGACGTTGGTGACAGCTCTTAAAATGCACGAGTGCTTCCAATATGCCGGGTAGGGTTCCAAGGGCTTTACACTGTTAACTCATTTAATCCTCACCACCACTCTGTGAATGGGGAGTATTATCCCCAACTTACAGAAGAGGAAACTGAGGCTGGGAACAATGAAGGCACTTCCCCAAGGTCACACCCCTATGAAGTGGAGAAAGTGGATTCGAACCCAGGATTCCCATCCCAGCAGCCTAGCTACAGAAGCCACATCACGCTCCCAGTGCTTCACGTGTTCAGTGGTGGCACCTGTGTTTGGAAATTTCATTCCTAAATTCCTCATTATTTTTACAAAAAGCTAAATATTTAAATAGCAGCTTGCTCGTGATGAATGTTAAATGTTTGCGTGGTCTCTGTGTTTGTGCGTGCAGTTAAATGCTGACTCGGTTCCAAGCAGCGGTGGAAATGTTTCCGCATTTAGCCCCTTGCCTTTGAAGCGAAGGTGGAAGGCTCTGGGGGAAAATGCATGTCACCTGTTCCCAAGGCAGCGCAGTGCAGCCTTTGACGAGCTACGCCCTCTGCTGGTCTCTTCGCAGAGCTGTAACGACGTCGTGCAGGAGCGCTTTGGGCCGGAGCTGAAATATGACATTGCCCTGCGGCTGGCAGCCTTGCAGATGTACATCGCAACCGTGACCACCAAGCAAACGCAGAAAATCTCCCTCAAGTACATCGAGTAAGTGCTGACTCTCAGAACCATTTCGGAGGCAGAGATGCTGCCTCCTTAACAGCCAAGTGTATTTTTGATGTGTGTCTCTATTTCCAAAATTGATCTTGTTTGTAGCAGAGCATCTGTTAACCAGAGGCAAAATATATGAATATTCTGTTCATTTTTGGTAGAAGAGATCTGTTTCTTCCATAATCCACCTTTAGAGAATTGTGGTTAAATTGAGGGACGTGCTTAAAATGAAGGTACATTTTTAAATTCCTCAACAGACTTGGTTCCAAGCCAAGCTTTGGTCTCAGCAGTTTCCAGACAGTAAATTGTTTGATTCTCACAGCCTCCCTAGGAGATCGGGTGGACGGTAGCTCTATTTGACAGATGAGCCAGCCAAGACACAGGACGATTAAGTACCTTACCCAAGTCACGCTGCCTCTTATCTAGAGGGGGTGGGATTCAAACCCAGGAGGTGGGACTCCACATTGTGCTACAGTTGGTGTGATCATTTAAAGGCCTTTGTTTAGAAAATGATCTGTATAACCAGAGATTACTTGGAGATGATCAAAATGCAGCATAAACAGTCATTCTCTTAGTCATAATCCAGAAGGATGGTTTTTGTAATAAGGAGCTGTCACAGAGTGAGAAGGGATGTCACGCAAACTGCTTCATGAACCAAATGTTGTTTGGAAAATATAAATGCCTTTGCTGGCTGAATACAGCATTTACAACATCAGTCTACTACCTCTTTAGCCGGAAAAGATACCCCTCTTAGAAAAGAGCCGTTTGCGTTGCCTTCAGTTGGCGAGCCTATTAAAGGGTCATCCTTTAAAAGAGAACTGTCTGTCTCCCAGTCACCCGTTGGCAGGTGATGCAACAGCCTAAAGCTGCCACCACGTTCTTAAGCCCCGCAGCTCTAATGCTAAGAAAAAGGAAAACTCAAATTTCAAGGTTCATTATGGGGCTGAAGCCTCTTCTCCACGTAACACTAAAAGCCTTCGTCTGCTCCAAGTGGCGTCCAGTCAATTGAAAGCCCACATTCCAGAGAAGCTTCCTTTAAAGCCTTCCTGAGTTCCGTGGCGCCAGGTTGACCCTCCCTCCCCTCACCCTCCTCCCCATGGAGCAAAATGGCTTCTTCTCAACAGGTTTGTGAGCCTGTGTTGGAGAAGATGAGAGCGCTGTTTGCTGGCTCCCGGCGCCCCTGATCTTGCCACTCTCGCTTCCCCTGTCGATGCCTGGGGACAGATCCGTGCGTGCAGTTCCAGAGCCCCAGGCCTTCTAATCTCAGTCCTCTGACTTGAGATGATTTTCAGACAGCTGAAATGCACTCCTGTTCCTGCTCTCCATTTGACCAGATTGAACGTGGGAGAGTCAAAAACTTCCAGAGCTAACTAACTTGACTGAGAATCTTGCAGTCTACAGTACTGTTCTCATGAATTAATTCATTCACTCAACAAGTGTTCATTGGGCATTTTATATGACACTGTACTAGGACAGTAGATAAGACTAGTAAGATTAAATTATAATCTTAGCCATTGAAGAACTTAGCCATTGAAGATCTGATTATAAAAAGAAAACATGAGATGAAAAGTAGCGATCTAAAACACCAACGCAAGTAGAATTACAACGTAGCCCATAAGGAGTGCCACAGGTAAAAATAAATGCAAGTTGTGGAGGAGGAGGAGGAAGAAAGCAGTGGTCACGAAAAACACCAACTTAACTAGTGAAAAGAGCGTAAATGGTCAAGTGGGGGAAGGCTGCCTTCCTTCCCTTCTTTGGAGAGGATCTGGAGCAGGAAAAATAACCACAACCTTCTCGAAGGTCTTCACATAATTTAGAAGATGCTGGTTGGGCATGTGATCAATCAGGAAAAATTCCCTAGAATTCAAAATGTGGAACCTTCTTGTTATCGTCGTTGGAGAAATGGGCTCATGGCAAGAATCGACTAACCCAGACATACGTAAGGGTCATGAACCCTACCCTGACTCCGTGCCAGCAACCCCCTCCCCTCCTCAGCAAGAAGAAATGTTGATGGGAGGAGTAGATAGACGTACCTGGGTGGGAGGAAAGAGAACTGTGTTTTTCTAGAGAAATTGCCATCGGTAGGGAGGCACAGGGAGATGGGGAGGGAAGAATGGTTTGGGGTCATGAAGGAGTTGTATTTATCCTGCTAAGAGCAGACAGACAGAGTGTGGGGAGACAGGGGGAGGTGGCATTGGGAATAAACAAAGGGATGGAGAGAAATTGGTATTGGAAGTACAAACCCAGAGACGTGAATGAATTCTAAGAGACTCAGAAGTGAGTTGGATCAAGTGTCCAGTTTCCATTGGCCCCAAATGCCTCATTAGCATTCTCTCTGGAAAATGAGGACTATGTTTCTTTGAAAATACCAGCATATGGATTAATGATCAAATAGTACGTTTCCTGAATGTAAATTACAAGTTCCTTCCCTAATTGGGGACTTGCCTCCATCCCCTGCCTTACCAAGAGTCCATTTGTTCCAACAAGCATCAGAGCGCCATTTAGTCTTAGGTAACTAATCATCACAAGAATGTGAAATTAAAGATATGCTCTTTATTGCAGAAAAGAATGGGGATTAGAGACGTTTCTTCCCTCAGCTGTGCTGCAAAGCATGAAAGAGAAGAACATAAAGAAAGCACTTTCACACCTTGTCAAAGCAAATCAAAACTTGGTACCACCCGGTAAAAAGGTATCACATTTGCATCTTAATAGAAAATGGATTTTAAAGAGAGACGTTTGCATGCATTTTAAAAAATGTTTAAAATTAGCCCGTGAATAAGATACTTAGCACCAGATTCTCAGAAGCTGTAACATTGTATAACCTTTTTTAAAAAACTATTAACATGTTTTTAAAACCAGTGAAAAATAAGTATTCTTATGGAAAGCTATTTATTCCTTGCCAACTATAGACTCCTTATTGTACGGAGTATGTGTGCATTCACACGTGCACGCGAGAGAACCTTGCCTGGCCTCGAGACCTGGGGATTGGAGCATAGAATGGCAAGATGATTTCATATTTCCATCTTACTCCTCAGAGCAGCTTAAGTGCACAACAGCCAGCGAGGGTCTGTGCAGACTAGAAGCCACGTTAATTAAACCAAGGTTTCTCTGCCTTGGCTCTGTTGACATTTGGGACCACATTATTCTTTGCTGGGGGAGAGGGGCCGTCCTGTGCATTGTGTGATGTAAACATTTTAACAGCATCTCTGGTCTCTACCCAGGAGATGCCAGTAGCACCTGTCCCCTCAATCATGACAAAAATGCCTCCAGATTTTGCAACACATGTCCTGGGGAACAAAATCACCCCCAACTGACAATCCCTGAATTCAATCTTACTTTTAGAGGAAAGATAAAATCATTTCTGCCATTAATCATCATTAGTCTTAAAATCTCCTTTTGTTTTTTTTCCAAGTAGAAGAAACACAAAGGACATTTTAAAATATACTGTTGGTCAGAATAGAGAGTTACATTTACAGGTAATAAAAAGCAGAGGGTTTCAGGAACCAGAAAGAGAAGGAGCCTTAAGATACTGGACCTGTAAAAGGCGAAGCAGTCTAACAACCCAAGAACCCCTTCCCAGTGATGTCGGCCGTAGGAACTTCTGTGTGACTCTGCACATTACTGTTTATGTGGCTAATTCTTTGGTCTTAGTACCTGATTTTAAGCCCTTTTTACTGGCTAAGATATACTTAATTCTACTCCCTGCTCACCCCAGTGACTTAAACGTGTAATCTCGTTCAGCACACCATCAGCCACCTTGGGCTGGCTTCCCAGTTTCTCTAAGCATTCAACTGATGGAAACATAACAGGATGCCATGGGTCAGGATGTTCTAAATATCAGTTCCGATTTGCCTGAAGTTACTTGCTTTTAGTTGACTTGATGTGATTTTTTCCCCCAGCCTGGCCCACTGATTTTGTAACAATTTGGATAACTGCTCAAAGATCGATCTGTCGCTGTCCTTACTGTAGACGTCATTCTTTCTAGTTAAGAGTGAATGGTTTGCTTTCCCGTCAATTTGCAAAGGGCTTTGGATTTTTGAAAGAAATAGGATGGACAATTGGTTCTGAATGACAATTACATAAAAGGTAGCACATCAAGGTATGGTTAACAAATGAGGCAGGTAGGGAGGGCATAGCTCAGTGGTAGAGCACATGCTTAGCATGCGCGAGGTCCTGAGTTCAAGCCCCAGTACCTCCACTGAAAAAGTAAATAGATAAACCTAATTACTACCCCCCCCCCCGCAAAAAAAAAATGAGTTGGCGGGTCATCTGCAATTAAAAACAGAATTTTGGCATTCCTTACCACTTGATCTGCACCTTATTGGGCAATTTCACCCCTAACAAATTTCCCTGGCATATTCAGTATGAAATGTGGACTTTTCTCAATCAAGTACTTTTTTTGTGATATGAGAATCTACATTTCTAAGTCTTTATAAAGATAATTTTTTATCTGGATAAAATTGCATCTGTCACTCATTCATGAACCTCAGTAGATTCTTAGGATTGAAATTAATAAAACGGGGACTTAGCGAGTGAGTTCAAGCATTTCCACAATGATCAGCGCCCTGAAAGTTCATTTTCCCGAAAACCTTGCCAAGGCTGGGAGAGACGAGATGGGAGCATAGAGCCCCTTGAAGAGGCTTTCTGTGGATTGCAGGTGTGTATTGAAACCAGCTCCCGCAAACCCTGCACGCATTTCAGCGGAGAATTTGAGCATCTTGTTCTCACTTATTGAACGCCCTGGCCCAGCACATCCATGCTTTTCCCCCAAACTAAAAAGATTTTAATCGAGATGTCCTGCCGCAGCCCTTCATCAGGAAACCAGATACAGAGCAGTTGACTTCCATTCGTCACGAAGAGCGCTTGTCACACCCCATCTGTTGGCAGGAGCTGCCGCCTTCTCGTTTGCCCTTGTTTTCGGCTGGTCTCCAGCAGGAACAGAATCACACCCAACGGAGTGAACACCTGAGGTTTCTTTTCTCTCCTCAGCTCTCTGCCCTGCAAGCCAAGGTCCATTATCTCAAGTTCCTCAGTGACCTTCGACTGTACGGAGGCCGTGTGTTCAAGGCAACACTCGTGGTAATTTCTTTTTCTTGCTTTTCTGTGGCCACCACAGAGGCCTGCAAAATGTCACTGCCTAGGCTGTCTTGAATGAGCTGCCTTTGATGACAAAAGCAAAAGCTGTGAATCAGAAGAGATGTTAAGCTAGATGACACTGCTGCAGAATGCCCTAGAAAAAGAAATGCAAAGAGCCAAGAGAACTGGGCCAGAATGCTTTAAAAAAGGGGGGAAAATCCTCATTTCTTAAGATCTCTCATAATAATGAATGCACGTGCTATGAGGACCTTTACTTTTGACATTATTCATAATGTATCAGAGTCTCACTGCCATCATATATCTAGCTCTTCTAATTGGATGATTTAGTACAATATCACCCAGAAAGACTTTCTAAAGAAAATGTAATCTTATAAAACAGACACTTGGGTTCAACTCTGCGTGGCGCTTCAGAGGTCCAGTGTTTTTATGTGTTGTCAACATCTCTTTCTCAGCAGGCAGAAAAGCGCTCGGAAGTGACTCTCCTGGTCGGGCCGCGGTATGGCATAAGCCACGTCATAAACACCAAAACCAACCTGGTGGCTCTTCTAGCTGACTTCAGCCACGTCAACAGGATCGAGATGTTCACGGAGGAGGAGAGCTTGGTGAGGGTGGAGCTCCACGTGCTGGATGTGAAGGCAAGTCTTACAGATCCTGACACGTGGCCTTGGTTTCCTACAGCCCTGCTGACATTTACAAAGTGGGTAGAATTTCAACGTGTGCGGCGCCTCGGAGGGGCAGCGGGTGCCGAAAACAACCCACTCAGCTCAGAACTGATGGCTCCAGGCCCCACTAAATAGCTCTGTGATCTGGGGACAAGTCACTATACTTCTCTAAGCTCAGTTTCTTCATCTCTACAAGGGAAAGCAGGCTAGTTGATTTCTAAGGTCCCCTCTGGCTCCAGAATGCACGAATCATGGACAGACAGTGGGGATGAAAGATGTTTCCCTACTTTCTAGACTCTGTAGAATATTCTAGAATATGTAGACTCTCTCTGGTAGGGAGTCAGGGAGATTTTTCCCAACTTCGTTTAGAACTCCCGTTTCCTTTTGTTAGGTTGCATCTGCAGGTGTCTATTCTTTTGGGAAAACTGAGGATTTTTAGTCAGACTGTCTTTTCATGCTATGGCAGTCAGTGCTGACTGAACATCTGGCCCCCGTAACAGCATGGCTATTTCACTTAAAACAACAATCTGAGATTGTCTTCAAAGGGCAGACTCTGACTCCCAAAAGAGAAGTTGACAGGAAGTAATCCAGGTCCCCTGTCCCCGCCTTCTTGTCCCAGTAATAGAGGAGTCACTGGATTTTGGCAGCGTTAATGTAGCTGATGTCTCTGTGGGGAAAAGACACTGGACCCAAAGAGAGACAGTGTCTCGTCTCCCCGAAAGAGACTGTCAGCCAGCAGGAGGGCCCACTCCCATCCTCGCTCCCGCCCGGTGCTGTGGGAGGAGCAGATTAAGAGTAAAGGAAAATACGGGGAAGGGTTTCTATGCAGAAAATCTGGAAGGATCAGTGAGCTCTGCAGCAGGAAGACATGAGCATCAAATGGAGAATGTGGTGCTCAGGCGTGCTGGCCACAGCCCTCGGCATTCCACGGGCTGAATGCAGGGTGCTCCAGTTGGCTTCACGGCAGCGAAAGTACAAGAATCGACTTGGAATGCCTGGCCTGGTCCATGACCAAAGATGCTGAGAACAGCCCATCATGGAAAAGGGGCAAGAAGAAAGGGTGCATGGGATGCAGTCATCACAGACCTGATAACAGGGATAACCTGTCTCAACCAGAAAGGGGGGACAGGGCCCTGTTGCTGGCTCCCTGCCTGTATAAAAGAACTGTGGGGCGGCTTAAAGGGGAACCTTGATTGAAATGGAAGGAAAAGACAGGACATCAAGTAATACGGGGGCTTTGGATGGAAGTTGGGTTTCACCAGCCAGGGCCATTGTCCTGACCAGTGTCCCAGCCCCGGGAGTGAAAGCAAGAGGCCTGTCATCTCACTGTGTCTGTGCCTCTCTGAGTGTCTGGGGTTTTTTTCCCTTCTTCCTTCCATCTCACTTTCTCTCTCTTTCAGCAAGAACCTTGTTGTTTATCTATTTTATATACAGTAATGCGTATCTATCTATTAATCCCAAACTCCAAATCTACCCCTCCCCCTCTTTCCTCCCTGGTAACCAGTTTTCTAAGCCCATGAGTCTATTTCTGGTTTGTAAATAAAACTTGTATTTTTTTTTTTTTAGATTTCACATATTAGTGACATCATATGATATCTCTTTCTCTCTCTGACTTACTTCAATTAGTCTGCTAATCTCTAGGTCCATGCATGTTGCTGTAAATGGCGTTTCATTCTTTTTTATGGCTGAGTAATATTCCATTATGTATATACACCACACTTTCTTTAGATACATATATATATGTATGTGTGTGTGTGTGTGTGTGTATATATATTGCAATGCAATATTACTCTACTTGATTTTTACTTTGCTTCAACACTCATTTTCCCCCCAAACCCAAACTTAATCTTCCTGTGATTTTTCAGATTGCAGATTCATATCTGGTAACTGACTCCTTAACTGTCACTTTGAAAAATGTTAATGCTTTGGAACAAAACCAATGTAATTTTTTTCAAATCCAATATGACTTGGAAAAGATTCAGAATATCTAGGCTTTCAAAATGGTGCCACGTAAACGTTTTTCAGTCGGGCTCTCTGTGGTATACGTGACCTTCCCCTCACTTGTGTTTCTCCAATGGGACGATCCACTCCTTCACTTGGTTTGTTCACATTTCCTAAGCACAGAAGCAGCCATTGTCGCTTGAGGAAGGCTATTAAGGAGGGATGGCTTTAACCAAAACATTCTCTTTTCTGTAGCCCATCACACTCCTGATGGAATCTTCAGATGCCATGAACCTGGCCTGCTTAACAGCTGGATACTACAGGCTGCTGGTGGATTCCAGGAGGTCAATATTTAACATGGCCAGCCAGAAGAACTCAGAGACCCCAGACACAGGTACTCTCTTCCTAAACCCACAAAGCACTGACCTCCCTCCCCCTCCCCACCTGACAACAGTAATAAGGATGTTTCTTTGAAAGTTTAAATTGTACCCATAAGAATGTCTCATGTCCAAATTTAACACAAAAGCCTTCGAATACTTCTGATGTGATCTGATTTTTTTTTAATGAAAAATCTTCATTTTTTCCCATCACTTTCTATACATCACTTGGAAAGGTCGGGTATGTGCTTCAGAAGCAGTGATCTAATTCTTGGGAAAGCTGTAGCATCAGCCTTTATAGCTAAGTTTTCAGCGCCTCACTCTTCCAGAGGCAAGTCGGATTGCAGAGCACTAAGTATGGAATGCCCAGTAGGAGGTATGAGCCCTCACCTTTAGGGTTTGTCCCTCCTTAAAGTGCCTTCGGTCACACATACCTCCAGGATTCTGGGAGTTCTACCAGCAGGAAGACTTAGGAATTGCCCAGCCCTTGGACTTAGGGCTGTAGAAGGGAGCCTGGCAGCCCTCTTAGCTCTGTGGTGGGAGCGTCAAGATGGCAAAGATCAAATAATGGAACTCAGTCACTTGACAGGAAGGAATAGCTCCAAAGTGTGGACAAAGAGGGCTGCAACTGTTAACCTAATAGTTTCTCTGAGGGTGAGTGGTTTTCATTTGTTTTAGAACTTTTGTTCTTCAGTGTTTGAACATTTTCCTCCATCTACGGTGGACCCACAGTCAACGTAGCTCATGGGCAGACTCTACCAGTCAAGCCAGCTCTCCTGACCCATGAAAAAATATAATCAGGGGTTCTGTAATCAGGGTTTCCTTTGGAAGAAAGGGAAATTCTTATTTTTCTTTTTTTTACCCTTTTTTTTTGAAGTATAGTTTACAATGTTGTGTCAATTTCTGGTGTACAGCATAATGTTTCAGTCATATAGGAACATACATATATTCGTTTTCATATTCTTTTTCATTATAGGTTACTATACGATATTGAATAGAGTTCCCTGTGCTATACAGTAGAAACTTGTTGATCTGTTTTATATATAAGAGTTAGTATCTGCAAAGAAAGGGAAATTCTTAAGAACAAATTCTATTGTCACTGTTTCTAGGAGCTAAGTGGGGAAGGAAAATGAAGGGAAGGAAAATCCTCTGCCTTTCAAACTTAACAGAAAACATAAATCAGTAGTTTATAAATACATAGTAATATGTAGCTAGATGCACACACAGCCAGACTGGCACGCTGTTTGCTATGACAGCTGGCTAACTGGAAGCTCTCCAGTTGAAGGGTAAAGGAAACCCAGCAAGAAAGAGAGGTGTGTACATGGTGTGCCGGAAGGTGACCGAGACTTGGACTGGATTTCCTCCAGTCCCACCTGGAAGTGGCTGTTGTTTCTCAGAGACACACATGATTAAGAATAAATCGAGGAGGAACAAAGAGGAGGTGGTGAGTGTGTGCTGGGATCAGTGGCAAATATTTTCATGACCACATGTTTTCACTGAGTGAGAAGATTTACAGCAATTTAACTCTGACCTTTGAAATTCCAAAGAGCGGGTCAGCAATTCAACAGTCCTTTCACATTGGAAAATGAGTTTTTGGCTTTTTATTTTCAAACCTTAAGTTTTATTATGAATATCAAACCTTTTCTCCATAGGCTGTTAAGATTATACAGGTGCAAGAAGAAAGCCGAACCTACCATTCTAAAAATGGTTACAGTAATAAGGGCCTCGGGTCTGTCCCATTTATAGTGACTCACAATGTAATGTTTAATAAAATTTTGAGAGGCCAAAAGTTAGTTCCAAAAAGTATTATATCACTGTAGGGGACGAATGGAACTTTAAACTTTCAGTAATTTCTCTCAGTTCCACAGTGAGGATGAGGGTGAGGACACGTGTTCCAAATAGCACACACGTGTGTATGCACACGCATGCACGTGTATAAGAAGGGAGGACCAGGAAGAGAGATTGCTTGCTCCAAAAAGCAACTGGTAGACCCAGATAGCAGCTCAGGGTGTAGCATCCTCTAATGGCTGAAAGTCCTCCCTTCTCTTCAGAAACTCCCCAAAGTTCACCTGAGACTCAAAAACTGTAGATAGTGAAGTTTGTCGAGAGCAGCTCATCCCTTGTCCATCCTCTCCTCCCCCTCTTTAGGAGACTGGCCACAGAATAGATCTCAATTCCCAATCCACATCCTTCTGTGTCTCCAAAATCATTCCAGAAGCCATATCACTATACCCTTCTGGAAGGAAGCCAAGACTGAGCATGCATTGTCTTCTGGTCTCAGATTGATCAAAGACCCTTGTCAAGATCTCTAGCCAGGTAGGGTGAGGGGGTATAGCCCAGTGGTAGAGTGCGTGCTTGGTATGCATGAGGTCCTGGGTTCAATCCCCAGTACCTCCTCTAAGGGGAGGGAAAAAAGATCTCTAACAATGAACAGTAAGCCCCTATTTCTTCTTCTCTGTCTTGAAAATTAACACTTCAGGTACTTTCAAAATCTCTGAACCCACATATTTAAGCATCTCTGAGCCTTAAGAAGGTCTATGAACTTCCTTTTAGCCTACTGACATACTCGTTTTTCTTATTGGTCTAGACCAGGAGTTGACAAACTATGGCCCATGGATCAAATCTTGTTCTTGTAAATAAAGTTTTACTGAGACTCAGCCATGTACCTTATATTAGATTCCTAGGGCCACCGTTACAAGTTATCACAAACTTGGGGGCTTAACACAACAGAAACTTATTCTCTCATGGTTTTAGGGACTAGAGGTCCAAAATCGAGGCGCTGGCAGGGCCATGCTCCCTCCGAGGTTTCTTGAGGAGAATCTTTTCTTGCCTCTTCTTGCCTCCTACTGGCCATTGGCTTTCCTTGTAGCTGTGTGACTAATCACTGCCTTCACACGGCCTTCCTCTCTTCTTTGGCCCAAATCTCCCTCTGCTTTTCTCTTATGAGGACACTCTGCATGGATTTAGGGCCCCCCAGGGATAGCTCAGGGTGTTCTCTTCTCAAGAGCCTTAGCTTAATTACATCTACGAAGACTCCAAATAAGGTCACATTTGAAACTCTTGGGGAGCCCACCATCCAAGTCCATTTGTTCACGTGTCATCTGTGGCCCCTTTCACGTTACAGCTGCAGAGCTGAGTGCTTGCTCAAGTGAGCCGTTGACCCACAAAAGCTAAAATATTTACTATCTGGTCCTGCCTTTACAGGGAAGATTTGCCAACCGCTGGTTTAAACCCAGAGCTCTCTCATACTTTGGCTGAACCCCTCTCCTTCCCTCAGCAATCCACACTCCACACACACACACACACACTCACACACACACACTCACACAAAGCCAGTCATAATCTGTGTTATTATTAATAAAACAGTTCTGATCTCCCACAGGTGTATTTATTGTAAGACATAAATATGGCTGGTGTATAACTCAATGTCTTCAAAATTTTATCCTTAACTTGCTGTTCACAAAAATATGTTTTTAGTAAAATGACTCAGAACATTGTTCAGCATTGAGTCCATTGTGTGTTTTGGGAAGAGCAAAAACCTCTTCAGTAAAATTCTTTTTTTCTTCCTGTATCTCTTGTATATCTGATATGAGTGTCATCCAAACTTGGTCCAGAGGGCAATTTGAGGAAACAAATGGGAGAATATGTGGTCGTACCATTTCCTCAAAATGTTGCCTCTGAAATCTACAAAGCAGCATTGACAGAAGAACCCACTGCCCTGTCTTGGTAAATATCAGAGCAAAATCTCCACGTCAGAATTCTCTGTTGAAGGACCCCTGAAAAACAAAACAACGATATATAAATTAGCGGTTTGCGATTTTAATTCTCAAGGCACATCAAACAGAGTTTCAGGAGTTTTCATGATACCAATAAAAAGTGAAATTCGTCGGAGTATTGTGCTTAGAGATAGAGAGAGGCACGTTACCTGCGAATGCTCTACCTTCCACATCCAACCTGTGTGTCCATGTGTGTTTACAGGCGTGCGTGCTGCCGTTTATATGTGAAAATGCTCACACCCACTAGGACAGAAAAAGGCTGAAGATAGAGGGTTTTGTGCTATCATCATAGTATATAGTATTACATCCCACTTGTATGTATATATATTATATATATTTATTATTATATTATCATTATGATAGTTCCTAAAATGTGTAGTAGAAGTATGAGGGTCTTTGACCTTCTCTTAATTCAGTGAGGAAAAAGTCCAGCATCTTCCTATACAAAGCGGGAAATGTTAGATCTCGCTTTACAAAGGAGAGGGCAGTCTGTTCTCCGGAATAACAACCTATTGGACTCCCACCTGTAAGGATTTCTAAAGGCACCTTATATATTCACATTCATGGATGTAAATGAGGTTTTTAATAATAGAACCAGGGGTCAGATGGCATTAAGCTCTAGTTCCTACTCTCAGATGGTGTTACATTTTATCAGATAGTAATTCGATTTTATGCAGTATCGATTCTCCTAACCAAGAAATCCTTACACCCGAAGCCTAAATCGACCGCTACCATGTTTGGAAAACTGAATAATAACCGTATTTACAAAAGTGATGCTCCAAACCATTAAATTGAGAAACAGAGACGAGGCCCCCCCAGAAACCAGATAGGGGAGTAATTTGTCTTTGCATCACTCTTTCCCTTTAGGAACTGAAAATAAAGGAAAGCATAACCTCCTTGGCCCAGATTGGAACTGTATTCCCCAAATGACCACTTTCATTGGCGAAGGGGAGCCAGAAGCCCAGATAACATACATAGATTCCAAACAGAAGACAGTTGAGATTACGGATGGCACCTTGTGTCCAAAGGACCACCACCGGCACTTGTATATAGACAATGCCTATAACTCAGACGAACTCAGCCAGCAGCTGACCCAGCCGGGAGAAGCGCCGTGCGAGGCAGACTACAGGAGCCTAGCTCAGCGGTCCATGTTGACCCTCTCAGGACCAGAACCTCTAAAGAAAGCACAGGAGTCTCCAAGAGGAGCTAAAGTGTCCTTTATTTTTGGAGATCTCGCCCTGGATGATGGTATCACCCCGCCGCCCCTCGGCTATGAAAGGCTATTGGACGAGAGTCCAGAACTGCTGGAGAAGCAGCGGAGTCTCTACATCGGCAGCGCCAACGACATGAAGAACCTGGACCTCCCTCCAGACCCCGAGAGCATCCAGTTCGTGGCCAATTCCGTGTATGCCAACATCGGCGACGTGAAGGGTTTCGAGGCCACCGAGGGCATAGCCGAGCCCCTCCTGCACGACATCTGTTACGCGGAGAACACCGATGACGCAGAGGACGAGGACGAGGTGAGCTGCGAGGAGGACCTCGTGGTGGGAGACATGAACCAGCCAGCCATCCTCAGCCTGTCTGGGTCAAGCGACGACATCATTGACCTCACATCCCTGCCCCCTCCCGAAGGGGACGACAACGAGGATGACTTCCTGCTGCGCTCCTTGAACATGGCTATCGCCGCCCCCCCACCCGGCTTCCGAGATAGCTCCGACGAGGAGGACGCTCAGAGCCAGGCCGCTCCCTTCGCCGAGGACAAGGAGCCGGGCAGCAGCCTGCAAAATGACGAGATCCCCGTGTCCCTCATCGACGCTGTGCCCACCAGCACCGAGGGCAAGTGTGACAAGGGCCTGGATAACACCGTCGTCGCCACGCTGGACGCTCTAGAAGCGCTGTCCGTGTCAGAAGAACAGCAGACCAGTGACAATTCAGGTCCTTTCACGATTGTTACGTTTATTCACTGATAGCCATGTCATTTCATCCATTTGCCCGTGGAGTCCTGTTCCGCAGTGTCCTTCATTTCACGCATGGCCCCTTTCGTAAATGTGCTGAAACTGCCCTCCGGGTTTTTGTATATGTGGTTCCCTTTGTTGTTGTTGTTGTTGTTGTTGTTATTGTTGTTGTTGTTGTTTTTAACACGTGGCGCCTTCCCCCACCTCCCCATTTCTGGAACAACTGTGCAATAAACTCAGAGTCCTTACTGAAAAGGAAAAAACTTGTTTTTTTTTTTTCCCATAATAATGAGTCCTGTTTTCTTACGTGTCTCCTAGTGCCTCTGATGCGACCATTAACCGGTTCTTGTTTTTTACGGCCTGCAGGTGTAGCCATCTTGCGGGCTTACAGTCCCGAGTCTTCCTCAGACTCGGGCAATGAAACTAACTCTTCAGAAATGACTGAGAGCTCGGAACTGGCCACGGCCCAGAAGCAGTCAGAAAACCTCTCCCGCATGTTCTTGGCCACTCACGAAGGCTACCACCCCCTTGCAGAAGAGCAGACAGAGTTCCCCACCTCCAAAGCTGGGGGCTTGCCCCCAAAGTCCTCCCACGCCCTGGCCGCCCGTCCAGTGACTGAGCTCCCGCCCAAAGTTGTGCCTTCCAAGCAGCTACTTCACTCAGACCCCATGGAGATGGAGCCCGAAACCATGGAGACCAAGTCGGTCACGGACTATTTTGGCAAACTGCACATTGGGTCGATGGCGTATTCCTGCACCAGCAAAAGGAAAAGCCAGCCGGCCGATGGGGAGGGGAAGGCACCCCTTAATGGGAACATACCAGGGAAGAAACAGCAGGGGACCAAAACAGCTGAGGCGGAGGAGGACGCCAAAGGGAAGTTTGGTACTGTGTCTTCAAGGGAGAGTCCACACCTAAGCACTTTTAACTTGGAGAGAACTGCCTTTCGTAAGGACAGCCAAAGATGGTATGTGGCCACCGAGGGGGTGGTGGCTGAAAAAGGTGGACTGGAAACAACAACAGGAATAACCTTTCCGAGAGCTTCTGGTGTAGGGACCAGGGAGGCCGAAGGCAAGGATGACGGGGCTCCCGATGGAGAAGCCATTGAGGTGTCAGGACTTGGCCAACGGGACCACTTCTTAACTGACGTGACCTGTGTGTCTTCAGCCAAAGACTTAGATAACCCGGAGGATGCGACCCCGTTGAGCTGTGAGCATCCTTCCAAGCTCCCTGAGGCGGAAGAGTGCGTGGGCCGCCTCTGTGACTACCACTTGGCCAAGCGGATGTCGTCGTTGCAAAGCGAGGGCCATTTTTCTCTACAGAGCTCTCAAGGCTCCTCAGTGGACGCGGGCTGTGGCACGGGCAGCAGCGGCAGCACCTGTCCCACGCCGGTGGAGTCCCCCCTCTGCCCCTCCATGGGGAAGCACCTGATACCTGAGACTTCGGGGAAAGGCGTGAGTTACCTCCCTGCGGAGGAGAGAGCCCCTGGGCTTCCCAGCCACGGAGCCACCTTTAAGGATTTACACCCACAGACAGAAGGGATGTGTCCGCGGATGACAGTGCCCACTCTGCACACAGCCATCAATGCCGAACCCCTGTTTGGCACTTTGAGAGATGGATGTCATCGACTCCCCAAGATTAAGGAAACCACAGGTACAGCAATGACAGATTTAGCCCTTTGCATTATAGGCCAGGAGCACATAAAGCAGATTCACAACAAACCTAAAAATAGAAAGTCTGGAAGAAAAGTAAAAGTTAGAATTTTTCCAAAGGCTGCGGAACTGTGTCCAGGTTAAGTGTCAGTCATGGATCCCCCAGTGTTGAATAAATACTGAAGTTTCTAGATCTGGAGCAGTAGTGGAAATGGCGTGTGCTCTCCAGAACCCTGCTCTGCCTTGCTCTTAGAATTTGATGGAGCAATATTTTTTCCCTAAATTCTAAATGTAGACTTTTAGCAGTGCCTACTAGGGCTTTTAGTTACAAGATAGTATTGCTTAGACTCACGGAAGTTTGATTTCCTTCTCAAGACATCGAATTTCTAATTTTGCCATTTCATTTTTGAGAGGCAAGGAAGGATGACAGAGCAGGGGGTCTGGGAAATTGGAGGGATTTGGGAAGATTATTTGCCCCTCATCAATACTTAAGAGAGCCCTCCTTACTCTGTAAGACTGTCCCAGATGAATATTCTGAAGTGGCTGCCATACCTCAGTATCAGGAGGGTTTGGGGGGTGTGCACGATGAGCTGTGTTATTTTCCCCAAAATAGTAAAATACAGACACAGGTAGAAACACGAACACAGCCGCCTTCTGTGCCCCCCTCCCCCTTCTGCCACCCGCCGGGCACCTGTCCCTCTCCCGATCCACTTGGCCAGCTGTCGTGTGGCAAAAGCAGGCGTTCTTTCATGCTTTCCTTCAAATGATATCCTCAGTCGTGTCTTCTCCACAGAGGTCAGTAGAGATTAGTGAGGTCTTACGTTGGTTAATTTCCATTCCTGCCCTTTTAAGATGATCAAAACCCACCAATGGCTTCACCTGCTTTGAGAAACCCATCTACGAATGTTACTTAACTCATCACCCAACTCGCATCTTAACCTCTAAACTAATTGAAGCACACTGTTTAATCCTTTGCAGTTTACAAAGAGCTTTCGCCCAACTTAACTCTTGCTTCTCACAAAAGTTTTGTGAGACAGAGATTATTTTCTTGACATGACAACTTTTCTGGGGCTTTCCCCAGGTCTCAGCTTCAAACCCTGTACCAGGCAGTCCTCATGGGGTCCTCTTAAAAAAGTGAATATAGTTAATTTGCATTAGTTAAGTCCGGCCACTTCTTTTATTAGAAGGTAATGGATGCCAGGATTAACCTAACTCTTTGAAATGAAACTTAAACGTCATAATAAATGTTCGCATAATCTACATGTAGGATGTGTGTTTTCTAATTATGTATCTAAGCTTTAATAGGTGAATATTGGGAACAAAGCAATTCACGAAATTCCATTGTCTTTCCTAAAAATGTTTGTGATTTCTAGACAATGCCAAATGAATCAGTAAGAAATAACAGATTCCAGTATTTCTTGAAATCTATTAAAATTGAAATCTATTAAAAGATTTCAGGAAGCAGTCTTTGGAAATCAGGTTGACTCTGACACACGGCTGCCCTTCTAGAATACGTCCTTGGGAAATGACAGGCATCACATAGAGGTTGACATTACATAGAAAATGATCACCCGTGAGGTGCTTAATGATTCTCTCTGTTTTTCTACTACCCCTAGTGTAGCTTTGACAGAGCCTGGGAAGGAGAGACGAGGAGGCATGCCTTCAGCTTGGTCTCAACATCCTGAAGCTGATCCCACCCTGCTACCATCAAACATTCACTTGGAATCAAAGGTGCCAACTCCAAATCAAGACCCTAATGATTTTTCCCAAGCAAACCAGGCATACGGAGAGGCTGTGAGCTGGCGGCCACTGGATCTGAGAGGGGGGAGCCTCAGGACACCCCCCAGCCAGAGAGCTCTGAGACGTAGCAGCAGTATCCTCTCGGGATCTGTAAGTCTGGAGACCTTCCGAGAGAGAAGCAAGGGTGCAGTCAGCTTAAAGTGTCCAGGTACCACAGAAGCACAGGAGGCCAGTTCAGAAAGGCGAGCAGAACTCCCCCTAGGGAAGAAGCTCACCAAAAGTTTTTCCCAAAGCTCGATGCACTTTAGTTCTGAGGGGAAGGTTCACAAAAGGTCCGCGGTGGCTCACAAAGACTCAAAGCTGTATAGGACATTGCCCTTGCGGAAGCTGGAAAGCAGCAATTGGAGATGCCGGGGACCTTTCAGCTACTGCTTCCTGAACCGAGGGCAGGATGAAGATGGCGATGAGGATGAAGAGGAGGGAGAGGCCACCCGCCGAGTCTCTTGCCTCTTTCGACCCCACATGACTCAAGCCATGCCAGAACCAAGCAGCCCACCCCTGGCTGTTGGGATTCAGAAGCAAGGAGGGGAGCTGTCCAGAGGTTCCGTGCTGAAGGTCTGGGCAGAAGACTTGAGTGGCCCAGATGATGTGGACTTCAGCACCCTGGCTTTTGATGCCCAGATTGCAAGAATAAATGCCCTAAAGGAGAGCACATATGCAATGCCCGATGGGTTCCTTGCAGCCCAGAATGATGCCAATGAGCTTCTTTGCCTTGTCAGGGCAACCAAGGGGAAGAAAGAGGAGTCACACCCTGAAGCGTATGACCTTACACTTTCTCAGTACAAGCAACTGTTATCCATTGAGTCCAGACAGTTGGGAAGTGCCTGTAGGAAAATGGCAATGGCCGAGAAAAGTCCAGAGGAGATGCTCCTAGCTATGACTTCCAGCTTTCAAGTGCTCTGTTGCCTAACAGAAGCCTGCATGCGATTAGTTAAAGTCGTGAACTCAGAAACACAGCGGCAGGAAATTGTAGCGAAGATTGATGAAGTGGTCATTAACTACATCTGTCTCCTGAAAGCTGCCGAGGCAGCCACTGGAAAGACCACTGGGGATCCCAATGTTGGACTCTCGATGCGACATTCAACCACCATGGCCGCTCTCGTAAGCACACTAACACGTTCTCTCAAGATGCTTTTAAATAAATAAAGTATGAAAGTCACGTCATAATCTACCTTTGCAAAGCCATACATGAACTTTTATTTACTTTATGTGTACGATGAACAGATGTCTCCTTTCTTCTCTCTGTATATTTTGTTATTTTATATGAAATAGGAGATAAAAGTCACATTGATGAAAAGTTGAAATGTACTAATCCAGATGTATTCTGTTTATATAATACATATATATACATGTAGAAGAAATATACAAGAAAGTGATGACATTTGGCTATTTTTCATATAGTCGAAACTCCAGCTATATGATGTGAAATTTTAAATTCTACTGTGTTGGAGCAAAACAATGAATCCTATCCCCTTTCCTTCCAAGCGGATACTTGGAGACCATATCATTCATATTTAGAAGTAAAAAAAAAGAAAAGAAAAGAAAAGAAAAATCACAATGTATATAAAACAGTACTTATGTTTTAAAATTATAATTTTTAAGCATTGGAAATAGCAAAAAGACATTTAAAATTCAAAAAGCTATTATGAATTATTAGAGAATATATAATAAATTAATTTTTGCTCATAGTGTTTTGTTATCTGATGCTTTTTTCCAAGAATCTTACATATTTCAAATTGGCTTATGCCATTTGGGCTAGAAATGGGGTGGGAGTGGATTCTATTGTGTCAACACAAATGCTCTTCATGGTGTTTCTAGAATTCAAATACTTCCCAAATAGAAGAACAGAGGGAATGATGGGCAGGTTCCCGGGTAATGTCTAGCTGTAGACTATCTAATTACATAAAATGAAAGAAATTAATAATACCAAAATTAAATTATTTGATGAAAAGAGAGATCTGCTTTGACTCAAGGTCAAAATACATAAACCAAAGACATCATCTCCCTGCCCTCCAATTCAACCATGAAACGTAGAATTCCCTAAGAGTGACAGAACATTTAGTACAGTATTTGCAAAATGACGAAAAGGAACATTTAATGATCCTCAAAAGTAAAGGCAGATCCAGTCGACGTAAAGCAGACTGCACCCCAGGCCGTGAGTCACGTTGCAGGTCACAGCTCTCAACATAGAGCTTTGTGCATCACCTCCTCTACAGGGGCCAATGCTTCCAACCAAATTTGGAATTACGGCCAAACAGTGGGACAAAATTTCAAATCTGGAATGTTCCAGAAAATCAGGGAGAGAGAGCTACTGTAATATGGAAGCCATACTCAAATAAACAATAAAATATTTGTGAAGTGTTCTCATCTGGATTGGCTGATAGAAATATGAAGGTTGAAAAAAAAAGTGGTAAATTTGACCACTTTAAGTGCACCTGATGGAATGCAAAGATGTTTTTAGAATCATCGTCTCTCTAAAAATGTATCTTTGGGTCAAAGCAAAAGGATGCACACTCTGCGATTGTAAAATACAGTTGATATGTACATATGTACTTCATGGCTCACTTAGTGCTCAAGCTACCCACACTCCTAGTTATGTAGGTGACTTCTTAAAATACAACAGGAGTGCACCCAGTGCAAATATTTCCTTTTTTGTAGGCATAAACACAGGACCCCAGTTGCTGTCTCTCTCTTGTCAGTCGTTCCATAGAGATTCAGTGACAAAAGCCACACTTATTTATAGGTGGTAGCAAACAAAAGGAGTTTAGACATGTGTTATTATAATGTTTAAATAATAAAACATTATTTGATTACAATTATAAATATTGGTGTTTGATAGAAATATTAATGGTGTTTACTGTGGAAATTTTTGGTAAATATTCTGTATACTCAAATACATATTAATAGGATGTGTGTTGTATGTCAGACAATGTGCTAAACATATCACATATATTATCTCGTTTAATCATCACAATGATCTTATGGTGTGGACACTACCGTTAATTCCCAATGGAGGCATATGGTTTAGTAGTTAAGGACATGGGGCTTGGGGTCAGAAACTTCTTGATTTAAATTTGGACTCTGCCATTTTCTAGCCCTTTCATCTTGGGAAAGCTAACCCATTTTTCTGTTTCAATTTCCTCATAGTAAAATGGAAGTCAGTAATAAGATCTATTTCCATAGGATTGTCATGAGTTTTAAGTAAAATGATGCCTGTAAAGTTCTTACCACAATGCCTGGTAGAGAGTAAGTGCTCAATGTTAGATATCATTATCATCATAAGCATTGCGTTAAATATGTTGCCCAAGATAATATGTGGGGGCTGTTGGTTTTATATGCATATTGTATCCTGACTCTCTGCAGAATACAATAGTGTATTGCCAATGTGTAAAAGGATGGATACAAGGAAGCGATGATCCTTGTGTCAATCACATGTTCGGTTACACCATCGCCCCGGTCCATTTCAATTCTTCAAGAGGCCTCAGTGCAATAGCTCTGGGTCTTTCTAACCAATCTCCCATTACCTTTGGGTGCTCCAATAAATTTCTGTTTCTTGTAAACAAACTCTTTACTGCTTAGGAAACCTCAAGAGTCCCCCAGTCACTCAATGTGCCGCTCCTAAGTGGGGCCCTGGTCCACTAAAGTGTAGGAAGAACATACTAGAACGATACTTGTGTTTATTTTTATCTAGCCTTTTTTTATGTTTCTGTATGTTTTATAATGGCCTAAGAGTACAGTGGTATATGTACAGCATTTTAAATAAATCAATTAATTAATAAGCATATGCTGGGTGCACGTGTGCAATAATATTGTCGCAGGTAAGGCTGCACTCACTAAAGGTTGGAGACCACTGAAGTAGAGAATGAAACTTCCTTCTACCTGAGTCCTTTATATTTAGTCCCCAGCCTATTTTTTCAGGTGTATCACCTGTCATTTTTATTAATCCTTTATTACAAATCTTCAAACATATACAAAAGTAGACGCAATCATGTAATGGATCACTATGTACTCGTCACACACCAATTCATGTCCAGTCTTACTTTCTCTTTCTCTGCACCTCCTTCCGCACTATATGTAGAAGCAAATCCCATACATCATAGCATTTCATCCATGAATAGTTCAGTAAGTGCTTCCTATAGATAAGAACTTTCAAACATAATCGTAATGCCATTTTCACACTTTTAAATATTAATAATTCCCTAATATTACCAAATAAATATTACAGAAATAAGTGATGAAGAATGTGACAATTCCTGTAGACCCAACCCCCAGAGACAGTCGTCAGCAATTTAGGGCATCTTCTTTAAACTTTTCTATATCTATACTGATGTTATTGTTATTGTATGGGTTTATGAGTTTCACTTTTGCCTCAGAGAGTTAGTCTGAGCATATTTGCCCTTCTACTTAGTCTCAGTTCCACCATATTTTATTAATTGGATTGGCTGGAGGGATATGATTGACATGGAAAGATAGGGTGTTTAGAAGAACCACCCCCACAGCATTAGGCTTATATTAAAATACAACAACTAATGCAATTGCCTTAGACATTGAAATTAACACGGACCTCTAGGCCCAGCTGAAATTAGTCTAATCACTAAAAACGTATCGCAGAAAAGAAAGACTGACAATATTGAAACAGCCAGCTACAACAACAGTACAATGGATCGATTCCTTTTGCTATGAATTTCACCTTTCATTATGATTAGTCCGAGGAAAGACAATCTTCATTTATATTCCTCTTTTCTATATTTCTAAATGTTACTTATTCTCTGAATGTTATTTCTGAGCTACTCAGGCTGTCACTTTAATTTCTTCCTCCTGGACTACTCTTAATTTGACAATGGAGAAGTTTGTTCTCTTTGACCGATGATCACCATTCATAATTGCATTAACTGTTTTTGAAACAAACAAAAGAGCATGTCAGCTATGTTCGGGTGATTCCTTGCCTCTTCCAAACATTTGGGAGTCCTCACAGGGATCATTAAGTTTGCCCTCACTGCGTTCCTCCAGCCCATATATCTACACTCTACAGTGAGGGCAGCAATAACATGCCCACACTCACCTACTACTATTACTCCTTTACATTTGGTTGTAATTTCACTTCCGGAGTAACCACTTTTTATTTCTTTGCTACACTTTCATCTTCGTTGGCCAGTTCCCTCTCAGTCATCCATTTTTATAAAATGTTATATGGCTTCATCACTTTGCTGTCTGTGCATGAACGGACTAGCAGATGCTAAGTGACCAATCCCTGGCAGACTTTGAAAGAACTGATATGATTGGTCACTGATCATCATGCACTTTTTTTTAACTTACATAGTGATCCTGGGATTAAAGAGCTAGTAGCCAAATTTGTACCTTATGCAATTATTCATAGTTAACATACCATGATAACTGAAGTTTAAACCACATTGTTGGGGAAATGGTGTTTTAGCTAAACCGTGTTAATGGAAATTCACATATATCACAGCCATGCAGAATGAGGGCTGCCTGTAAAGGGTCTGAAGCCAGTGGTGAAAATGGCCGAAGGGGTAGCATTTAGCACTCTTCCAATAGAACTTTCTGCAATAATGGAAATTTTCTAAATCTTTGACGCACAATATAGTAGCAAATAGCCATATGTGGCTCTTAAGTACTTTCAATGTGGCAACTGAATTTTTAACTGTATATAATTTAATTAATTTAAATGTAAACACCCACCTGTGGCTAGTGGCTACCATATTGGACAAGGAAGCTCTAGTAGGCAAGCAGACAAAAAAAGTAAAAAGTAAACAGAATAGTGACAGATTGCAGTAAATTCTAAGAGGGAAGTTCATAGGCTGCTGAGGAAGATTTGTCCAGAGTTGGGGGAAGGAGCTAACTCTGATCAGTTAACACACATGACACCCATTTCACACTGACCCTGCTCAAGACATTTAAACGATGTACGTAATGGAAATAGTAGCAGATAAAGACTGTCCCTCACTAGACCACGAATTCTGGCCCGAATCCTGTCCTCAGCCCCAGGTAAGCCCTAAGTAAAAAGATGCCCCAGTGCCCCTGAACAACGCCAACACACAGTGAAGCTCAAGCAACGCTCACTTGTCCTTAGCTTTTGGATGCCTTGGATGGTGTGATTTGCAGGGATAACTACTTCTTCCCCAAGATCTGAAAACCTGCTGGGAATTCTGACTACAGATTCGTTTGTGATCATTAACAAGTGCACTGGCATATAGGAAGCGTTGTGTCAAATACTGACCTAACAGCCAGCATATGCAGTCTGTTCCCTAAAATGTGTCTGAAAATGCAGTCTGATGCACACCAGCCCTCAGCCCAAAAGGAAAGCTGGGACTTTCTTCTGCTTTTCCCCATCTTTCCACCAGTTTTTGGGCCCAACTTCCTTCTTGCTTGGCTTCCAGGCCTGATCCCAAGTCCAAGCAGATGTGGCCCAATCCATTCCGCAGCTGAAAGTATACACAGAGTAGAAAGGAACAGAGGAAGACGTGAGCTCAGAGTTTGATGAAAGCCATTTTAAATTTAGTCTCCACTACCCATTTTTTCCACCCTAGATCTTCTTTCCCCTTTATCTTCCCTGACACCCCCACCCCAACTTCCTGTATTAGTTTTCTATTGCTGTGGAACAAATTAATACAAACTTAGTGGCTTACAATAACACAAATTATCTCACATTTTCTGGAGTTCAGGAGTCTGGGTACAGCCTAACTGGTCTTCTGCTCAGGGTCTCAAAAGGTTGCAGTCAAGGTTTCGGCTGGACCGCATCCTTGTCTGAAGGCTGAGCTGGGGGCGACTGTTTCCAAGCTCATTCAGATTGTTAGAATAATTCGTTTTCTCGCAGCTAGAGGACTGGCCATTATTCCTGCTGTTTTGCTGGCTGGAGACCGGAGGCTGCCCTCCGGTCATAGAGGCTGCCCACAGCTCCTTGCCACGGGGCTATCTCCAACACGGCTGCTTATTTCACCAGGCCTGCAGAGACAATCTCTGCCCTCGTGGTTGCGTCAGGTCCACCCAGGATAAACGCTCTTTTGACTAACTCAGAATTAATTGATTTGGGACCTTAACTACATCTCCAAATTTACTTCACTGCTGCCATATTCTGTTGGTTAGAAGCTTGTTGCACACTCAAAAGGGACAGGAATCATGGGGACTGCCTTGGGGTCTGTCAGCCATGCTCTCTAAGGCTCTTCCTTCAGCGACTAACTCAACAGATCACCTATTCCTCTGAACAGAAAAATTAGTATAGACACTTGAAATACAAACTTGAAAGGCTTTCAGGACCCACAGCTCTGATATAAGTCATCAAAGGCCACGTGGACAGCCTTTGCCTTCTCTGCCTGGCCCTGGCCCATCCTTTAGATATATCTCTATGTTAATATGCCCAGTTTCTCTGGGGCTGGAAACTCCAATAACTATAATGTACTAACCTGTGCGGGTCAGGATTTCGGTAAGTTCATAGGTGAGCTTTCTGTGGCAACATGACTTTTCTCCATTACACTCATTTTAGAGTCAAGTATGACTTCGAGGTCAGGTTAGATCGAATAATTCAACTGGCAGATGAGTTATTAAAGATGCTGAACTTGAACCAGCAGGACCAACTCCTTATGGGAGGGGAGATGAGTCAGCCCCAGGTGGCTTTCCCCGAGTGGAGCCGCCCGCCGTGCCCCCACCTGACACTCCTGGCTAGAGAACCCTAGGAGGATGCTGCTTCCTCCGTGCGGGTCCGGCGGAGATGAATATGGAAAAGGGCTCATTAGCTTCTGTGACCCTTTATTCTCTCCCTTTATTTTCCAAAGCTATGTAAAGCTATATTGTTGAGTCAGACTTTACTGAAGTACTCCTTTCATGCTCCCTAGATTTCTGAGAAAGGTGTGAGAAGGCAAACACACCCACCCACACACTCACACACACACACACACGCGCGCGCGCGTGCACATGCCTGTGATGTAAATAAATGTAGTGTCCCATCACCCAGAGATACATGCACGGACCAGATTTGTCTTTTCTGCCTCCAGTCTGCCTCTGTCCCTCAGTACTGCAAATTCTGTTTCCAGTCTGTTTCCGGTATGATTATAATGACATCAATAATAATAATACCTAAGGTTTATTCAGGCAAATGTACCAGGTACTGTGCTAAATGACTTTCATGCATAATAACTGCATCTATTTCCTAGAACAATCTATGAGAAATTATTCTTATCCCTTTTTTACTTTTACTTTTTTTTTTTTTGCTACATTCCCCATGTTGTACAATACATTCTTGTAGCTTATTTTATACTTAATAGTTTGTACCTCTTGCGGTATTATCGCTTTTTTAAGGAAGAAAATTGAGGTTGGAGACTCCAAATAATAGCTTGCCCAGAATCATGGTTGCTAGTCAGAACTGAGATTTGAACTCAGGAATTGCAATTTGGTTCATCAACATTTAGCCAAATAGATAGCTTGATTTTTTTTAGTTTTTTTTAAATTGAAGTATAGTTGATTCACAGCGTTTCAAGTGTAAGCTTGATTGTTTTGAATCAAATACATACAGCATGGATTTTTAAAAAATGTTAAATTCCACCAAGGAACTTAGAACAAAAAGCAAACATCTCCCATCCCAAACTCCCAACCCCTAGGTCCCAGTTCCAGGAGACAACCCATTTCACCAGTTTCTGGACTTAGGTTTCCTAGTGGTTTTCTCCTTAATTCTAGATAATACAGTTTCTTGACTTACCAACTTTGGACGATGTCTACCAATTACCCGTTGAAAGAGAAGGAATTCACTTATTTCTGTTACCCCTCACCTTCTCTTCCTCACCCACAACCAGTGTCTGACTGGGCTATTATTACCGTGCGCCAGTCTTTGTTATCTATTTAACTCTAAGTGTTACAGCTACGTCTCTGCTTCTTGTTCAGTCGTCTTTAGACACTCTCTGTTGACTCCTTATCTGTGTGGACTGATGCTAATTATTCCCCCAGCCTGTCTTTCTTTCCACCTCACCACTCCTTCACTCCTTCCTCCTGCCTTAGGCCATCAGTACCGTCACACTGACATCATTTACACTGTTATTAAAAGCAACGTTTACAGTGTTTAGGGATCAACATTTTGTTAACTGCTGCAGCCTGGAAAAACACCATCGTCAATTGCTTTTGCAGAAACCATGGCGTTATCCAGAGCTTTTCCGGAGGGTGAAGCCAAGAACCCTATACCTGGAAGGAGGGAAGGAAGATAGTCTACTGTGCATTCGTTATATCTTAAATTGGTGGTTCTCAAAGTGTAGCCCCTGAAACCCGCAGCGGCAGGAGAACCACCCACTGGGAAATAGGGGTGCAGAGTCCTGGGCTCCACCCAGACCTGCTGACTCACACTCTGGGGGTGGAGTCCACCGAGCTGATTTAACAAGCCGCCAGATGATTGTAATTCCTGCTCGAGTTTGAAAATCACCGTGTTAAATGATTAACCGCAGTTATAATTTAAGAAGCATGACTCTACTAAACCTTGTCTTGTGACTGAACCTGAAATTCCTTCAAACGTGTTTAAATATTGAAATACACACAGAGAGGCTATGATTAAGATTTCCAAAAGAGAGGAGATCCCAGGGAAAGAAGTTTCATAAGAGAAAGTACACAGAACACCACTTGAATTGCATTCAACCTGGAGAAGTTCTGTAGCAGCCAGAATATTTATAAATACGCCAGAGCAAGCTAATTTTCTGCCCTACATTTGCCTAATGAAAGTTCAGTGTGACTGCTTCACAGAGCCCCTTTCTCTAGAGCGGGTCCCTCCTTCTTAAAAGGGCAAGTTTGTCTTACTGTTTCCTCCTAGTCAAGGTTGATAACGTTTTCATTTCTCTAATTAAAATGAAGTCATTCTTGCTCTGACTTAGGCTGGATGTGCAACCTGCAAGCCAATGATCAGCGTTTGTATTATGATTATTATTGTGCTGATTCCCTTTATACACCCTCAGTATCACGGCTCCCAAGTTATGTGCAAGAATGTTCAATGCCTCAAAATAAAATAGACTCTTTTCTTACACAGCATTGATTTTTCAAAATCGTGCCATATTTAGATTCCTTTATATTTCCTTTCTAGGTTTTTAAAATTTTTTCTTCCTGAAGTTTCTATAGGTTTTCCTTTTTTCTTACTGATAAAACTAAACTGCGCTGTTCTGAATATCTCTCACTGCATTAAAAAAAAATCCCAAAATGTAGGCGCTTAAAGAACTATGAGCATCTCTCCTGGGTCTGGGGACGGGCTCAGCTGCACGATTCTCACTTGCAGTGTCTCATGAAGTTGCCTTCTGGCAGTGACTGAGACCAGAGTCACCCAGGGCTTGACAGGGCTTGGAGATGACGTCTTATGTGGCCAGCACTGGCTGGGAGCTCAGCGGAGGCTGTCAAGCAGAGTCTTACTTGGGACCCTCTCCATGAGGCGTGGGCTTCTCTCATAGCATAGCCGTCTCAAGATAGCACCTCTTACATGGTGGCAGGTGTCCAAGATGGAGCATCTCAAGAGCGAGGGTCCCAAGAGAACCAGGCAGAAGCTGCAATTCTTATCACCTAATCTGGAAAGTCACCTCAGTAACTTTCTATTGGTTAACTGAGTCCCCCAACCAAACCAGTGTCAAGAAGGGAACTAGACTCCAGCCTTAACACACTCCAGCATCTCACTCGTGTTATCTAGTCCATGGAATCGGCTCTTCCTGGAGACATGCCACCCTGCTGGAGCCGTTTGACTTCCTTTCTAGTATAAACCTGCGTTTATTGAATACCGTCCTAGGACTTCCCTTCCCTCCACGGTTTTCTGTATCCAGTACTGCCTCGAGGAGTTTTCCCATAAAGATTACGCAGAATGTAATCTTGTTGAATCTCACGTATCTGAAAATACCTTTGCTTTTCCCTTTTGCTTAATTGATCATTTGGCTGCATATGGGATTCCAGGTTCAAAATTACTTTCCTTGGATGGATGTCACTGCCCCATCATCTTTTTATGTTCGTTTGCTAAGTGTTATTATTATTCCTTTAGAGGATAGCCCGCCACGCCCCCATCGCCTAGAAGATCTGTTTGCTCCCAGTGTGAATTTCACAAGGTTGTGTCTAGGTCTGGAATTTCCTTTGATTCATTCTGCTTGGCATTTGCTGCATCGTTTCCTTCTGAGAGCTCATGCATTTCTTCAGTTCTCAGTTGTCTTCCTTGTCATTTCTGTTTTCTCCTCTGAGCTTTCTCTATAGTTGTCATCTAGTATTCAGTGAACAGAGCAAACCACTCACAGATATTTATGTAACGATATCGGCTACATGGTTTTCATAAAATTCTTTTTAATGCACTGCAGAGCGCTGGTTGGACATTTTTCTGATTTGGTTACAATGTGGGCAGTGGACCATGTAGAGGTCATGGGCGAAGAGCAGAGTTGCTGCCCTGGCCACGATCTAGGTGTGCACAGCTCCACGTGCGGGAAACCTGGAGTCTCTACTTTAGCACGCTCTGGTTTATATTGTGACTGTTGTGTGACGCATCGGAAGCACGCATTTATTATCTACAGTGTTCTGCAGTCACTTCCTGCGTGCCTGCCTCCCAGATTGGTCGGACCCTAGCAGCTCGCCCTATGGCTTGGGGTCATTATTGCAAAGACAGAAACATCAGAGACAGAGTTGGAAGACTGAGTAACCTTCCCCAGTCCCATGTGTCTCTCCTTGCTCAGCTATCAGCAAGCCTGCTTTGGCTTTTGTATCCGTCCCATGCAATTCTTCATATATTAGCCACAGAATTACATGTCCTTAAAAATGTGTACTACTGTTTGGCATGTTTTTAAACTTTATGTAAATGGTATCATACTGTACATATCCTTCCACACTTTGTGTTTGTTATTCAACGTTAGTTTTACGAGATCTATGCCTTTTAAGAGATAGAGCTTTTATTCACTTCTCTTCATTGCTTTACAGTAGTCTATTGCTTATGAGAATTTAGATTCTGCTGTTAATGGACATTTAGGTTGTTTACAATTTTTTTTGCTATTAAAAACACTGCTGCAATGAACATTCTGGTACCCGTCTCTTTGTGCATATGCGTTGCGATGTCCCTCAGGCTGTATGCTCAAGTTTAGAATTGAGAAATAGACACGTGGTCTTCACCTTTCCTGGATACTGATTCCCGCCTGGGCTGTTCCAATGATCCACGGCAAGAGCACAGAAAATCCAAGCAGCAGGTCGAGATGTTCTGAATCTACGTTCTCCAGTTTCTCTTGGTTCCTGAGTATCGGAGGTTCTCTAAGCAGGCTACCAAAGCAGGCTGGCTGATTTCTCAGGGAGAGAGCGACAAGCCGAGACACGGAGAGCTAGAGATGAGAGTGATGGAGAGACAGAGACAGATAGAAATGCGAGAGAGAGAAATGAAAGAGATTGCTTTCTCAGCAATAAGTTATGTACTCCCCAACACTGACTCAAACCAAAGGACCCAGAAGTACTCTCGAGTGTCTCAGCTCATGTAAAACCCTTATATAAGTTGTTTTGTTCTCTTGGCGGTAGCATGACTACCGTGTAGAAAAATGTTGGTAGTGGGTGCATATGGACACATTTATAGACACAGCCTGAGTAAATGAAATAGGCCAAGGGATGAGCGAGGGAAGGGAAGGGGGAAGGAAGGGAATGGAAGAAATTAAATGATCAATTCAGGAGGCCCTTTATCTGAATAACACATCTTCTAGAAAGTTTGAAGAAATATGTAGTGTCCTTTTGCTTGTATCATGACAATATAAATGGTACTGTACTTTAGCCCTCACTCTAATTATTATCTTTATCTTTATTTTCATATTATTGTGATTGAAAGATCTGCCCCATGTTGCTTTGTGTCCCTCCTTGGTCAGAGCCTGGTTTCTGATTGCTGTAGAATATTCCATAGCGTAATCCATCACCTTTGCTGATCCCCAGTGATGGACACCCAGTGACCTTCAACTTTCTTCTGCAAACAAAGCTGAGAGGAATATCATCATACATCCCCCTCTGTAACAACAGCAACTCACACCCACACAGAGAGACACAAGGGATGTGTGTGACCAGGATGGCGGCACCAGTCCACACACCCACAGGGCATTGATTCATGTACCCCACCGCCAGTGTGCGTTATCCAGCTTTCTGACTTTGCCTATTTGGTGGATTTATATTTCTTTATTGTTTTAATTTGCATTCTCCGATTATGCCTTGAGGGTTTTGTTTAAAAGTCCTTCCTCAATTCTTCATGAAAAATGTATTCTTCCACATTCTCTTCTATTTGCTTTGTAGTTTCACCATTCATATTTAGTTTTTAATCCACCTGAAATCCACTTTTTTCTATATAAAGTCACGTAGGAGTCCACTCTTACTTTTCTCCATGTAGAAAAGTAGACAGTTTCCTCAGCATCAGATCTCTGATCAGATCCTGAGGGACAAGCAGCATATTTTGAGGCTTAGCTGGTGAAGGATGGACAGATTGGGGGTGGTGATTTGTATGACATCAAAGTTATATACATTCTGCCTCTGGGTCACTTGGGACTCCCTGGAGGGAACACCCTTAGCCATGACACCACAGATTCCATTGTGATGTCACACGGGGAAAGGCTGAGGTGCTCTCCCCTAGCTTATGGGGAGCAGATCACAAGAAAGATGAAATGAGGCAGAAGAACATGGCAGATGTCACACGTTCTGGTCCGAACTGTTGGTGAACTTCCGTGAGATGCCATCAAGAACTCCCAGAAAGAACTGGATGAGACATTAACAGGAAAGAGAAGGCTTACATTACTAGGTGGGCACAAGAGCAGCCAAGCCATGGTTAATTTCCATTAAGGTGATCTCTTTTATGACCACCCAGCTGAGGGGGTTCAGGGGAAACTGAACAATATATGTAAATGGCATTCTCTAGTGTGCGAAGAGGTGAAACCACCATTTTACTTTCAGGTTCATTAAATAAGAATTACATTCCTGGGAGTAAATTGCAGTTTGAAAAGAAAAAAATTTTATTTTGAAACCAAGCTGGTATATGTCACCCATTCATGTTGTTAGAAGTGAAGGATTACTCTATATTTTAGAATTATTTTTCTATTACACAATATTCATACTGTTAAAGGCAAATGGATATGAAATGAGACATTATAATTATAACATTTAATCATGTAAAAATATCACTAAATCACACTTGAATATATCTTAAATGAAAAAGCATAATGGAAAGAATAACTAAATCCAGAAAGACATTTTTATCTGTCTCTGAGAATCTAGAGCAGAAGTCAGAGCGGTGGTCATGAGTGCCTAAGGCAACCCAGGAATAAGATAATAATGACCGATTTTTGATAAATACTTCTTGAATTTGTAATTACAGTTTTAAGCCACATTTTCCAAGGTAAATAGCTCTTCACCTTGAAGTCTTTCCTCTGCTTTGTGTGACTAATGAAGTCCTATTCAATTTTCATGTCGCACCGCAGAGGTCACCTCCTCACACAGCCCTCCATGATTGCACCTCCAGTCCCACTCAAGAGCAATACTTCCTCTTCCAACCTCCCTGTGTCTTGTTAATGCTTCTATTACTGCCTTGTTTCCACGGTATTAGGTTTTTGGGCTATGTTTTTTAATCTGTTCTGTTTAGAGAAGTACTTGCATCTTATTCACATTTGTATTCCTGGTGCTGAGAACAATACAGGGCTCACAGCAAGCACCAAATCAATGTCTTTTTTTTCTTAATTGAACTGAAATGCCAAGGGCTTTCTTTATGTATTACCACAGTGATGAAACAATTCCAGGGGGTGGGAGGAAAGCTGTATTTTTTAAAACCTTTAAATACAATCTGATTTCTGGCCACATGAAAATTCACAGAATTATACAACCTGAACCTTGGAAATGAATGTTATCTAGTCCACCACTTCTCCAGCTTCAAAGTGCATATGAATCACCAGAGCATTTGGTAAAATACAGATTCTGATTTAGGAGGTCTGGGGCAGCCTGAGATTCTGCGGTTCTAACAAGCAACCTGGTAATGCGATGTTTTCCACCCACCGGCCACGGAAGCAAGACCCTCATCCCCGCTGCTAATCAAATGCGTGAATTGTAGCTACCACATTTGGACAACTGGTCCACAAGCACACAAGCGTGAAAGTAAGTGTTCCTAAACTTCTCTAAGGTGGTGGTTCTCAAACTTCAGCTCCATCAGTATCACCTGTAGAACTTGTTCAAGCAGCTCGCCCAGCCCCGCACCAGGTGTTCCCAATTCAGCAGGTCTGGGGTGGGGCTGGGGAACTGGCGTTTCTACCAAGTTCCCGAGCAAGGCTGTTGCCGCTGGTCCAGGAACCACGCTTCGGGGACTCCTGCTCTAAGCGTCACCTTGAAGCCACTGTAATCAGTGGCCAACTCCCCCATGATGGTCAGAGTCCAAACATTCCCACGGTTGACATTAGACTGGAGCACCTTGGAACCATCTGCCATGTGAGAGTGAGTTGGTAGCCTGCTATACTGGAGGTTTGGCTCCACACTGGTACAGAGGAACGAGCACTGGATGAAGTGTTCGAAGACTTGGCTTCCAATTCCGGGTCCTGAACCTGTGATTTACATCCCTTTGGGTCATTTCTGAACCTCTCCAGGCCTCAGTTTCTCTGTCTGAACTTCATGACGCAGCAGCCGTCGGCCCTGCTCGCTGACCTCCCGGAGCTTCTCCAGGCAAGTCTGACCTCGCATGTCCCTGGACCTTTGCCCTTTCCTCTTCAGTGCGATGGTATGTCTTTATCACATTAGAACTCCGAATTATTTGAGGGTAGAGATGAGTTTTATTTATATTTATTCTCCAGCAACCGGAGATACCCCCGGCAAAGAGCAGGTACTCGTTAAATGTTTACTATTGAATGACTAAAAGTAATAAACCCTGGGCTCCAAATAGCCCTTTAGGACCTGGCTTTATGCTAATTCTCTAATTTTAGCTGCTTTGAAGTGTCATTAGAATAGAATACCCCAGCAACTGGCGCTGAAAACGAGAGAGGCATAATTCAATGCTTACTACGACTCTCCAGGGACAAATTATTTTTTTTAATTTTCAGATTTAATGGTACATAGAATTATTTTTGCAGGTAAGTATTTTTACTGCTGCTCTTTACCACAAGCTTTATTAAGAAAAGTTTTCCTGTAGGGCCCTGCTTTTAGAAATAAACAATGTCTTTTATTACTGTAGAAGTTTTCATTAACGAAAGAAATCTTTCTGTACTCAGGTGTTTGTTTTTTAGATTTTAGAAGGTAGTTTTAAGCTAGAAACACTTTTCTGATGAAAAGAAGAATAAATCCGTACATCGCAGCCGCGACTTTGGGTGAGTCGCCTAATGTTTACGTGCCTCAGTTTCCTTGCGGACAGGGATAAAACTGCTCCTACCGTATAGTTTTCATAAGAAAGACAGGAGTTAATTGATGTCTTTGGAAGTGTGTCTGACATATAATAAGCCGTAATAAATGTTAGCTGTTTTTGTTTTAAGACTGAGTGAAATGAACGCATTCGCAGGAAGGTGGGGGCTTTCTAATCAAAACCAGAGGCGATGTTTGCCCCCACCCACGTCATGAGCCAGGACGGGTCTTGTTGGGGTTCCCCTGGACACCCACAAAGATGGCACGGCCTGGAGTCCTCCGGCTTGTCCTGGCTGCCGCCAGCACAGGGAGGTTCTCCAGGTCTTGTTCCTCTTCCTAATTCTACTCGTGCTAATGAGTCATGAGATCTGCCCTCCCCTGTTAACTATAGCTCCGTTCGCAATCGGCAAGAGAGGGGAACCACCTAGATGGCCATCAGCTGATGAATGGATAAAGAAATTGTGATATAGAGATAGAGAGATGAATCTGGAGCCCATTCTGTCAAGTAAGCCAGTCACAGAAGGACAAACACTGCATGATCCCACTTATATGGGAGACCTCAACCCCCAAAGTGCCGTCTCTCATGCCCAGTGCTGCTTGCTGGGGGATTCTATTCTGATACTTCAAAGCAGCTAAAATTAGAGAATTAGCATAAAGCCAGGTCCCAAAGAGCCATTAGAAGTACAGAGTAGAATGGTGGTTGCCAGGGGCTAGGGCTGGGCTGGAGAAACAAGACGTTGTTTTTCAAAAGGTATGAAGTTTCTGCTGTGCAAGAAAAGTAACTTCCAGAGAACTGCTGTGGCGTGCAGGGCCTCGAGTTACCCCTACTGTACACGCGCATCTTGTTTTCTTGCATTTCGCTTTATTGCGCTTAGCTGACACTGTATTGTTTCCTTTTCTTTTAACAGATTGAAGGTTTGTGGCCACAATCGAGCAAGTCTATCGGCACCATTTTTCTATCTGCTCATGCTGTGTCTCTGTCACGTTTTGGTAATTCTCGCACTATTTCGAACTTTTTCATTATTATATTTGTTATAAATATAAAACTGTAATGGATAAGGAGTTGCTTCTAATGGATAAGCCAAGAAAATGGTTTCTTAAGATGGAATGTACCCCTGGTGAAGATGCTGGGAAGGCTGTTGAGTATTAAGACAGCAAAGGATGGAGAATGTGGCATAAACTTAGTTGATAAAGGAGGAGCAGGGTTTAAGAAGACTGACTCCCATTTTGAAAGGAGTTCTGTAAGAGGCTATCAGACAGCATTGCATGTTACAGAGAAATCATTTGTGAAAGGAAGAGTCAATCGATGCGGCAGACTTCGTGGTTGTCTTATTTTAAGACATTGCCACAGCCACCACCCTGATCAGTCAGCAGCCATCAGCATCGAGGCAAGACCTTCCAACAGCAAAAGGATTACGACTTGCTGAAGACTCAGACGATGGTTCACGATAAAGTGGTTTTACATTAAGGTATGCACACGTTTTTAAACATAATGCTTTTGCGTGCATAACATACCACAATATAATGTAAAGAATTTTTTCTTTTTAAAGTTTTATTTTTATTTAATTTATTGAAGTATAGGTGACATGTTAGTTTTAAGTATACAACATGGTGATTTGATAGTTTAATAGATTATACATCGTACAAGGTTATTATAAATTGTTGACTATTCCCTGTGCTGTATATTACATCCCTGTGATTACTTACTTCATTACAGGTGCTTTGTACCTCTTAATCCCCTTCCCTGCCCCTACCTCTCTCCCCGCTGGTAACCACTAGTTTGTTCTCTGTATCTGTGAGTCTGTTTCTGAATTGTTCTATTTGTTCGTTTGTTTTGTTTTTTAGATTCCACATATAAATGAACACATACAGTATTTGTCTTTTTCTGTCTGACTTATTTCACTAAGCATAGTAAATACCTTTCGGGTCCATTCATATTGTTGCAAATGGCAGAATTTCATTCTTTTTTTATGGCTGAGTAGTATTCCATTGTATACCAAATCTTTATTCATTTGTCAGTGGGCACTTAGGCTTCTTCCGTATCTTGGCTATTATAAATAATGTTGACATGAACATAGGGAGTGCATATATCTTTTCTAATTACTGTTTTTGTTTTCTTTGGGAAAATAGTGGAATTGCTAAATCATATGGTAGTTTTATTTTTAATTTTCTGAGGGAACTTCATACTGTTCTCCATCGTGGCTGCACCAATTTACCAACAGTGCACAAGGGTTCCCTTTCCTCCACATCCTCACCAACACCTTGTTGTATTTTTGATGGTAGCCATTCTGACAGCAATATAGTGTAAACATATTTTTTATGTACACTGGGAAACCAAAAAGTTCATGCGACTCACTTTATTGTAATACTTGCTTTATTGTGGTGGTCTGGGAACCAAACCCGAAATGGCTCTGAGGTCTGCCTGTACTGTATACCTAAAAATTTGTTAAGAAGGTGGATCTCATGTTAAGTCCTCTTCCCACAATTAAAAAAAAGTGATTTGTTAGGCTTCTACAGTGTTTTTTTTTCATTGAAGTATAGTCGATTTACAATGTTGTATTAATTTCTGCTGTACAGTGTTTTGATTTACAAAGGGCGTTCCCAGTTGTCCTCCTGGAACCCCCCAAACAATTCTGTTGCCCTCCCTTCGCATCAAGGAAGTGGTCTCTAAAGAGTCAGAAAGGTTGGAGGACCCGCTCAGGGGCCTATGAAAAGGGACGTATGAGAGGCAGAAACATGGCTCCAGTCTAGGCCTTGGAGTCCCGAGCTCACACCCTGAAACCGCCCCATGTTATATTGCAAGTTATAACATATGGCCATATGAGGGACATAAACTCATCTGGTTTCCAACATAAAAAAGCAAGTGTTGACTAAAAGCCCTCATTTCAATCCACCCCAAATTCCTGTGCTATTCTCTCTGCTCACTGCAGAGTCAAGGCCACCAGCCACTGAACTGTCTCCTGGGTAGGGAGTGCAGGTGGGAAGAACGGAAAGGGAGGTCAGCAGGCCGGGCTGGGTGGAATGGAACTGAGCATTAAAGAGGGCGGCTTCAGTTACCCTAATAGGCTGAGCCCCACGAGTTAAGGGGAGGTAGGCGGCCTCGCTAGCCCGCACGCTGGGGCTTCGGCTGCCCTTGCACGCTTAGGTGGGTGCGCGGCCGCCATTGTGAACACGGCCTCCTGTGGCTGCGTGGCTTAAAGCCAGGAGCAGTTGCCAAAAAGAACAAAGGCAGACAAAGGAAGGAACAACCACCAAATGCACACGTGGCCTGAAAATGCTATATCCAGCAAGCCAGATCTGTTGTCCACATTCAAGGGGTTGCCATGGTGGGTAACAGATGTGAAGAAGAAGAAATGAAGCTAATGGAAAGACAAAGATGGAGGCCCAGGAGAGCACTGTGACCATGGAGAAGGCTGGCCCACAGGCTAACCAGTTAGGACATGGGAAATCTCAGACAAGCCTGCTAGGAAAGGAGAGATGTGTGGCCCAGTGGCCCCCAGTACCTCAGCTGATAGCCAGGCAACTTCCAGAAACAGAATGGCCCAGCTCACCTGTTGCCGACCATCACTGCGTGAGAGAACCCAACTGAAACCAGAACTGCCTGCCAAGGCCAGCCTGTAGAGCAGACTCAATGAATCAAGAGATAAGTAAATGGCTATTGAATTAAGGCACTAAGTTTGGGGGTGTTTGTTACATGGCATTTGATAATTGATACAGGGAACAATTACGGTCATTCACATATGGACTAGATGGTCCATCCTGTCGGGACACGTTTATTTACTTTTCTTAAGTGTGATAATGTTACTCTGATTATATAAAAATAGGTCCTCACTTTTAGAAGATGTAAGAGTGAAGTAACATCTGCAACTCTCTTTCAAGAGATTCAGCAAAAAACTATAGCTAGGCAGCTTGATAAATTAATATGACAAAATGTTACCGGTTATTGAATCTAGGTGATGGGTATATGGTGATCGTTGCATTATTTTTTTCAATTTTCCTGTCTGTTTGAAAATTTTCATAGTAAAAAGAAAATGACATTTTCAAAGATCACCCATATCCCACACTAAACATAAATTTATGTTTAAAACGAAATGCTGTTATAATTTGCTTTTGAAACTATTTAGTTAATAATGACATAATTAGCCCTTGGCTCTAATTTCTTGGCTCTTCTCATGAACACTCAGGAATCTTGTGAAGAGTGAAATCTAGTGTATAAGTTTTCAAATACACAGAAATTTCTATAAAATGTATGAATGTTTATTAATTTTGAGCACTAGATTGAAGTTGACCACATTTAGCAATACATAGTTGGCAGATTAAATCTCACAGTCACTTAATCAACTTAGTAATTTTGACTCCGCAGGTTTCTTTTCCAGCTTAGGAGCCAGTACTTTTCTCCCTGTCCTCAAAAGGTTTCATAGGCTGTGTCAGAATAGCGGTTAAAGGAAAATCAACCCATTCCACTCCTTACTCAAATGGGAGAGTGACAAATGAACAGAGGGAGAAGAGAGACATTCCTTGTCAGGGACCAAGGAACCTTGGAACTGTGGTTACGGGAGCCCGAGAGACCTGGGTTCAAATCCCAGTTATGCCGTTTTCAAGAAGCCACTTAACCACTCTCAGCCTCAACTTCCTTTGGTTTACGACGGAGACAGTAATGACTATGTGAGGAGATTTTCATGATGGCCAAGTGAGGGCATCACGTGTAAGAGCCTTCATCATGCTTAGTGCCACTGTGCTTGGGTCTCATGGTTTTATTTCCTCGAAATTAAATGACTGCAGAGGAGGAAGAGAAGGCAGGCCTCTGGTGGGGTCTTCAGCTCAGCCCTAGGTGGGGTCTCTGTTGGGTTGCTAAAAGCCTGCAGGGGGGTGTGCAGATTTGCCTCCCAGATGGCTGTACGTCAGCCCAGTAGGAGAGTGGGCGGTCCCATGGGAGAGTCTCAAGAAATGGCTGTCAAATCAGTTAATGGGACTTGTCCCTGTGCTCTACACTCCTTAGTGGGACTATTGTATTTGGGGGACGGTCCAGAAGCGAGAGCTAGGAAGTTGACAGCAGAAATAGCTAGCGCACAACCGCTTAATTAACCCATCACCAGTGGGGCTGACAGTCGTGCGTGTGGCATCTCTGTGTAAATTTCAAAAGGTACCTCTTTCTGGAGATACTTTACTTCACATGTTAGGAAATTGCTGAAATACACTGATTTTTTTTTTTTAAGGCCAAGGCGATTTAATTGTCATGACAAATATACAAATTAATCTACCTTATGACTTCTAGGTAGAAACATGGCTTCATTTTTTGTGCAGTGCCTGATATTCAAAGTTGGAACACACACACACGCCCGCACACATACACACATATATACACACATACCCTGCTGTGCTCAGAAGTGAAGGTGAAATTTCATTCATGTTCAGCTCTTCCATGAGCAGCTGGGAAAGTATAAAAAGCTCCATCTCAGTAAAATTTAAGAGATTTATGGTCCTAAACCCAGAATTTTTTAAAAAGTGAAATCAATCTTAAAAATATATACCCTGTATCTGTCATAAAATTATTCCTTCTCAGAACATTTTTGCGCACAGAGCAGCATTGGTTCCTGATTTTATTTTTAAACTTCTTGAAAAAATACATTTTCATTTTCACTCCTGTTAAACTGTGACAGTTCACAAAGGACAACAGAGAACGGCCTCGCCTAGTTCAGTAGTTTCCCATAGCGACTAAACATCATAATCACTTGGAAAACTATAGAAAAAACAACAACAAAGGAAGAAATACACAGGCTCAAACTTCAGCTTGGTTTCAGACCCATTGGTCTGATCAGATAATAGAATATGAAGAGGCAAGATGGCGGTGTCAGCCAGAAATCCTGAGTGCCTTCTTCTCCCAACGCCCATTCAATTTCCTCTCTAGAGCCGGCAGCCGGGCCGCCGGATCCTGCAGGGCACCCCAAGCCTCAGATCGGGCAGGGATCTCTAACCTTGTGGTCTGCAAAGTGGGGAGCAAAACACTGCAGGAGTCATGCAAGACAGTTTACTAGAGTCGAGGAAGAAAACTGCATTTTTTTTCATCTTTTGATAGTGTATAACACATTGGTTATATTCATGAAGTGCTTCATTTCGTTTGATTTATAAAGGTATGTAATCTATTTGATTTATTAATGGAGTGGTACAGGTATATGATTTACACATAAATGTATTTTTTTGTGTATCTACTAATTGTGATGCTCAACCATTTTTTTTTTTTTAACAAAGATAGGTAGTATCTCTTGTCCTAAGGAAATAATGGGCACAGGACTCTGTCCTCCAGTGAACCAGGAGGCAAAAGATGGAGAAGGGAGTGCATTAGGGTTTTCCAGAGAAAGAACCAGTAGAATGTGTATACAGAGAGAAAGAGATTTACTATAAGGAATTGGCTCATGTGATTACAGAGATTGGCAAGTCCAAAATCTGCGCAGCCACTGTCCCAGTTTGAGCCCAAAGGCCAGCAGGCTGCTAGAGAACCAGGATGATTCAACATCCTAGTTCAAAAGCAAGCAGGCAAGAAAATTCTCTTTTACTCAGGAGTGGGTCAGCCTTTTGTTCTGTTCAGCCCTTCAACTGATTAGATGAGGCCCACCACATTAGGGAGGACAATCTGCTTTACTCAGTCTACCCATTTATTTTTTATTCAAATAGAATTGATTTACAATGTTGTGTTAGTTTCTGGTGTACAGCATAGTGATTCAGTTACATATATATATATGTGTGTGTGTGTATATATATATATTCCTTTTCATATTCTTTTTCATTATAGGCTATTGTAAGCTATTGAGTATAGTTCCCTGGGCTATACAGTAGGACCTTGTTGTTTATCAATTTTATATATAGTAGTTTGTATCTGCTAATCCTAAACTCCTAAATTATGCCTTCCTCCCCCTTTCCCCTTTGGTAACCATAAGTTTGTTTTCTATGTCTGTGAATCCATTTCTGGTTTGTAAATAAGTTCATTTATGTCATTTTTTTAGATTCCACGTATAAGTGATAGCATATGATATTTGTCCAGTCTACCCATTTAAATGTTAATCTCACCCCAAAACACCCTAATAGAAGCACCCAGAATAATGTTTCACCAAATGTCCAAGCACCCCGTGGTCCAGTCCCACTGGCACATGAAACTCTTCATCACAGGACGCCGCAGGAATGGACCGAACCATCCCAGTGGAGATGCTCCCAGTTATGTTGTTTCCATTTCCAGGCTCCAAATTCAAACTTCTGCACCAGCCATTTGTAACTGCTTCACCTGCCATCGTTAGTTCCACTTCTTTCTCTGCCCCACAAGTGACCTCAGTCTCACTGAAAAGTGAGATGAGAGAGAACTTTTCCATAAACAATGGGTTCAATTTTCACATCACCCAAAGGTTTCAACTTCTTTTAGAGTGCGCTTGGCCAACATTTCACAACTTTTCTTTATCAGGAAGAGAAAGCACACAATACGTTCTAATAAAGAATGTAGAAGTAATAAAAGGAACTAAATCTTCTAAAGTCGCTGATGCCTGACTCCCCCTGCCCGCTCCCCTCCCCACCAGGAAGTGTGTGATCTGCCTCTGTGTACATTAACCTAGGAGGTCTTGGCGGCTCTTCTCCCAAAGGAATAGCTAATGCTACCTGCACAGGTGAGCATATCTACTGCTAACCCTGAGATGGGGAAAAACAAGAAACCACGGGCACGAAGACCTTAATAGCTGCAACTAGAAAGAGCTGGAAGCAGAAAGGCTTTCTCTCCCAAGGGCTCACCTGAGGGTCAGCCTTACCCCCTACAAGCGGAGACTGAATTTTGCCATCCCTGGAATGACGCTAACAGCACCACCTGACTGCAGGCAAACTCTCAGCAGCTGGAGCAGAGTAACCAGGGAGAGAGACCAAAGAGAAGCCCAGGAACAGGTAGCTTCTAGTGAACTGTGAAGACGGAAGGCAACATATCACCTCTAACCAACAAAGAAGAGCAAAGAGAAGACTTAAGGAAATTCAACTTCAGTGTTAGCAAAAGACTTTCTGGAACTAAAATCAAACAAAACAAAACAGACACACATTACTATATATAAAATAGATAAACAGCAAGGACCTACTGTATAGCACAGGGAAGAATATTCATTTTCTTGTAATAACATAATGGAAAAGAATCTGAAAAGGAAAAATATATGTATGTATATGTATAACTGAATCACTTTGCTGTACACCTGAAACTAACATTGTAAATCAATTACACTTCAATAAAAATTTAAAAAAAAAACAAATAATTTCCAAGTTTTAAAAGGGAATATGTGGGTTTCCTTTCATTGCTCTGCCCCTGTTCATTACACATTTATACAAATATTCAATGAATAAATGAATAAAAGTAAACAGATAAAAGAGGCAGTGGAAACCATTGAGGAGAGAAGTAGTGGCCTCAAAGTGGACTCAAGATGCCAAAACAATTAACACCACGATGAGATACCATGTCACACCCACTAGGACGATGACTATTATTAAAAAATAAAACAGAAAATAACAAGTGTTGGTGAGGATGTGGAGAAATTAGGATCCTTCTGCATGGTTGGTGGGAATGTAATATGGTGCACCACTGTGGGAAACAGTATGGTGGGTCCTCAAAAAATTAAACACAGGACTTACCGTATGATCCAGCAATCCCACCTCTGAGTATACAACCAGGATAAATAAAAGTAAGGACTCAAACAAATATATGTCTAACAATGTTCAGAGCAGCATTATTCACAATAGTCCAAAGCTGGAAGCAACTCAAATGTCCATTGACAGGGGACTGGATAACCAAAGTGTGGTCTATCCATACAATGGAATATTATTCAGTCTAAAAAAAAGGAAAGGAAAGTATGACACATGCTACATCGTGGAAGAACCTTGAGGATGTTATGCTAATCAAAATAAGCCAGACACAAAGGATAAATCTGTGTGATTTCACTGAATGTGAAGTATCTAGAATAGTTAAATTCATAGAGCCTGGGGGTAGGGGGTGGAGAATTGTTTAACGCGCAGAGTTTCAGTTCAGGAAGATTTAAAAAATTCTCAAGAAAAGATAGTAAAGCAGAATTTATCAGTAACTAGGTAAGATACATGAAGACAAGAGATTGGGGAAACCTAATACATTAGTAACAGGAATCCTAGAAGGAGAAAAAGGACAGAAGGTGAATAATTAAAGAGATAATATAAGGCTGATTTTCCTGGTCTAAAGAAAGATAAGTCTGCAGCTTGAAAGGACCCACAGAGGATCAGATAGCATTAATGAAAATCAAAGGCCCTTGCCTAGAAAGATCTTGATACTATTTCCGAGTTCCAGAGGTAAAGAGAAAATCTTACAAACATGGCTCAGACTGAAATAATACATTACTTACAAAGGGAGAAGAATCAGACAAGCATAACACTTCTCAAAAACAACACTAAAAATCAGAAGGAAATGAAATAACATCTATAAACGACTAAGAGGAAAGAACTACGGTTGAAGAACCCAGTGGCCAACCGAGACGGCGTGGAGCTGTCAGGGTGAAAGATACACAGCGATCGGTAACAAATACACGTGGCAAGTGCACTGAGGACTTCCTGTGTTCTGGGTACTCCTCCATCAACAGTGTAGATAATACTCCTGTCAGCCTCACAAGTCTTATGAGGTAAACATCTTTATTAGGATCCCAATATTACCGATGAGGAACTGAAGCACACAGTAATGAAGTGTGAGATCACACAGCCCAGAAGCAGCAGAGTAAAAATTCACATTCTAGTGTTCACACGTTTACATCATTCTACCATTCCTAAATTAGTTGTCTTTATGAGAGGTCGAGAAAGGGCAGAAGGAAGGTTTGCGGAGTCAAGGACTCCGGGAGGAGACCAACAGGTGGAAAAAATGCAGTGTAATGTACACAGTATATGCCAAACATAAAATGCTGTAAAATACTTTATTGCGAATATATAAAAATTGAAGGGACATATAGACAAGACCTAGAAGGTGATAGGCTGTATGAAGGCGTTGATTTGATCTTGACCAATCTGCAAGTCGTTTTATTTGTATATTTCTATTATTTGCATGGGGTTCTGTAAGCAAGAGTTCAAAAAGTATAGAGTTCTGACTTGGGGGACAGACTGCCTGGGTTCCAGTTCTCATTCTAGTTACTTAGCAGCTAACGTCTCTCATTGTCAAGCTGCTGTCGCTCCAATAGCCCATCGGCAAACCTCAAAAAAGATCACAGGTGTGAACAGATAGAAGCAGCGTTGGCCGAAACTGGAGAAGTAGCCCTTAGAACTAAGAAAGTGTATCCAAGAAAATTTGGGCAGAACACTGAGGCACCCATATGTTGTTTATTTTTCTCCTGTAACAAAAAGCACAGAGGGAAGCCGCTGGAAGAGTTAGATAAGGGGGTGATAATACTATCAAGAGACAAAGCACTTTTATCTTGCGACGCCTCCGTCCTTCACGTGTTGGCTTTGTGCTTTAGGGATTTAGAGGCTGCTCACCCTCCATAAATAACATCCATGTTCCAAGCAGGAAGAAGCGGGAAAGGATGACGGCCAAAGGTCTTCCCTGCCAAGGCTTTTACATTTTGGGGCTCTCTTGATGTGGGAACGGAAACTCCCAAGCCAACTTCCCCTTCCAGCTCATTAGCCAGAACTGGAAGAAATGCTCACCCCCAAACTAATCAACTGCCAAAGGGAATGAGAGCCCTACGTTGATTTGGATTATGACCCATCCCCTGGTGCTGGGGCAGGAGCCCACTCCCTTTGAGGTCAAGGATTTCCACCAGCGACCTGAACACATCACCGTTCTATCAGCAGCACTGATGGCTGGTGGGCTGGCTCTCAGCATACTTGCCACCACCCTGTACCCTAATTGAGATCACAGGAATAATGGAAATTACGTGGTCCAAGGAGAGGACACGAATGGAAAGAGAAGAGGATGGGAACTTGAGGAAGCAAGCTATCCAACGGGCTGGCAGAGGAAGAAGAGGTTGTGAAGGAGTCTGGGAGAAGAGCCACAGAGTGGGAGTGCCCAGGGGAGCATGAGATCACAGAAGCCAAGGGATGAAAAATGTCTAGCTCCTGTTATGGTTCTCTGTTGCTGTGTAACAAGCCACCCTGAATTTCGTGCTTTCAGTCAGCACTCATTTCTTACTATGATCACTCTGGGCTCAGCTCGGTGCTTCTGGCTCAGGGTTTCTCATGGGACAGCAGTCAGCTGGTGGCTGACGTGGTCTCAGAGGCGTTCTCACCCCCATGTCTGGGGCTTGCAAACAGCTGGAGCCTGGAACAGCTGAGCATCCCCAAGCATGATCTCTTTGTGGCCTTTCTAAGAGATCTCTTCCCTGTGACTGCTTCGCAGTAGCCTGGCCTCATAGCCCTTCTACAAGCGTGTGATCCAAGGAGAGCCAGGTAGAAGTCATGTCACTTCTTGTGACCTAGTGTCAGAAGTCACGAAGCATCACCTCCCGCTGCGTTCTCATTAGAAATGAGTGCCAAAGACCCACTTCCTTCTATTTGTTTTTTTTTTTTAAACTGCAGTTTAGTTGATTTGCAGTGTTGTGTTCCTTCCTGGTATACAGCACACTGATTCAGTTATACATATATACATATTATAGATATACATAAGAGACCCACCTGCTTTTCAATGGCATTTTTTCATTTTTCTTAAATTTTTTGTATTTAATTTTTAAACTTATGGGGGGGGTAATTCGGTTTATTTATTTTTAATTTTCTTTAACGGAGGTATGGGGATTGAACCCGGGACCGCGTGCATGCTGGGAATGCGCTCTGCCACTGAGCTAGACCCCACCTGCGCCTCAGTGGTTCTTGACAGAAGCCCAGGCAAAGAATTTCCAGGCGCATTTTAAAACCACCGCCTCTCAGTCATTTTTGTTTGAAACCGCTGTTTGGTTGTCACAGCAGGACAAGGATACAGTTGCTGGAAAGATCGCAGTAATTCCTTCAATGGAGCTACAGGAGTTAAAGGATCCGAGAGTAATGTACCCCCTGGGGAGCCCAGTCTCCCCGCTCCCCCCGCCGCCCAACCGGAGGGAGAAATCTCACTAAGCTTCCAGGCCCCCAGGCCACCCAGCTGATCAAAGAGAGGAGCTCGCTCGGCGGCCTTCCAGACGTTCATGTTTGCCGTTCCCAAAGCGTTTCCCACACGCCCCAGCTTGCACCCCCACCGCCCCAAAGGAGTCCTACCCAGGCTGACCGGCTCTCAGGTGCCAGCTGATAACAGCCCCCGCAGATGACTTTTCCCCCGCGTTTACGGCCAGCCTGAGTGATCAAAGGTCACTTTTCCAGCCTAGCTTGTGCTGCTGGCCGTGGCCTCGGGGCGGCCTGCGGCCCTTCAAGCGCCTGCTTATCTCAATCTATACCCTGCGTGTTTCCAGAGCCCGGGAGGCCGCTCGCATGATCAAGCCCAAGGCACAGGGGGGTAATGGAGACTAAGGAGCCCCATGGGAGGAGGACAAAGAGAGCTCAGGTTTCGCCGGCGGCTCTCAGCTTCCCGGCGGTGGAGCTGGAAAGGCCAACTTCAGCTTGTGTTATTTCCATTCCTCTTTGGAGATCAGCGTTCTCCTAAAGTAGGCCCATTTACCGCAACGGGGGAAGAAATAAAGGACACGTGGTCACAAAGTTGACACAACACCTCGCTCTCCGGTCATCCGAAGTCCCCCTGATGTCTCCCTGATGGCTTCTTCTGCTGAGCTTTTAGAGCTATGACAGCTATATTCTGCCCCTTAGGCTGTCTCTGCCAATATTACGTGTCTTAAGCGAGTCTTTCTTAGGTTCCTTCTCTGAAAAATGTATTGAGTATCTTCGGCATGTCGAACACTGCACCAGGTGCTAAAGTAGTAGTCAGTTTCTCCTGCAGTCCCCCAAGACTGCGCTCGTCCCACGGGAGGGTCCCACGGGAGTACGCCGCGTAACCCCGGGAGTTGTGAGGACACGGGGCCCCGCCCCGGGCGCCGGTGCGCTAGGTCTGGGTGGGGTCCGTGAATTTGCATCTCTAACCAGTTCCCAGGTACTGATACTGATGCCGCCGGTCCAGGGCCCACACTTTCGGAACCGGTCCTCTGTGCATCTATCTCAGAAGAACTGAGTCAGGCTTTATTCCCAGCTACATGGAATATCAGTTCACTTTCTGAAAAGTGTGGGAAATGGGGGGGCCCATTCTAGGAGGAGCGGTAATTTTTCTCAGCCAAGAACTTGGGATCTTTTTGAAAGCTACATAAGGCCCTAAAGTTGCTGCCAAACAGCGTGGAAGAGATGCTATTTGGGCTGAAGATCATTTGAAACATCTGTTTCCTTCTCGTGGCTTACTCTGCACAAGAACCCCAGTGTTGCTCCTGCAGATGTTCTAGCTTTATGAAGAGCGTCATCTTGATGGACTTGTGAGAATGAGTCAAGTGCAAAACGCGCTTCCATGGGCTAAATGAATTGGCCATTTACATGGAGGTTAAGACATCCCAATGCTTTCTTTCCACATGTTCCCCCGATAATCAGTACTAATCCATCATTTGCTGTGTACACTTCAAAGAAATCCATTCAAATAGAGATTTCTTGTGAATTTGAAAACTTAATATACATATTAGAATGTTTAAAATGGAATACTCTAGCTAATTTGACTTGTTTTCAAAGGGCGCTGTGTAAGTTTTGAAAAATCTGATTTTCAGTTTTTCAATTTCTCTTGGTCTCTGCTGAAACACACGTGTCAATTCAATGATTGGGATTTCTGGTTAAAGATGGCTCATTAAAAGTAAGTACTTAACTCTGTCCCATTCCAAAGCCCTCTTTGGTAAAAAGAGGGATTTTTTTTTTCATATTTATTGAGCTATAATTGACATATAACATTGTATTAGTCTAAGATGTACAACAGAATGATTTCTCTTGCCTGCGTTCCTTGGCTCATGGCCCGGCATCACCCCAGCCTCTGTCTCCATTGTCATATCTCCTCTGTCTCTTGCTCTCCAAGTTTCCTCCTTTGTCTATAAGGGCCCTTGTGAATACATTGGGCCCACCTCCCCATCTCAAGGCCCTTAACTTAATTACATGTGCAAAGTCCCCCTTTGCCATGTAAAGTAACATATTCTCAGATTCCTGAGATTAGGGCGGGAACACCACAGGGGGCTCCATTGCTGTGGATGAAACCCGTGGCTGACAAGCCCCACTCACTGACCCAGAGCTTCTTTTCTTCTCTTTGGTGCCATGTCTTAAATATTAGCAAACAGTTTAGATATCTGAGCCTAGTTTCCTCATCTCCAACAACCCTTACCACTGGGGTTTGTTGTTAAGGATGAGTTAACGTGTGGAAAGCACTTAAAAGAATTTCTGCCAGACACTGTGATAAAGCTATTCGATTTTATCATTTGTTATTATTATCAGTGAAGGAAAACTTGTAATGTGAAAAGGAGAGAGCAAAACAGACAGAAATAAGTAACTGGGGAGAAAGACTACACAGAAAGATAAAAACACACCCCCAAAATCTACCATTAACATATCCTCAGAGAGAGAAGACAAGATATTACATCCAAGAATTGGGAATGGGACACTTTCAAAATGAAGGGAAACAATCAGAAAACAAGAGCATGTTTTGGAAATTTCAAGCAGCAATCTGAAGCACATGAAATACCCATTTTTAAAGATGGAAGACCATCAAAAACTTGACCATTTCATATGGTTCAACCTAATGTGAACATAAACTCAGTGGAAGAAAACATTGAAGAAATCTCTCAGACAGTAGAGCAAAAAGATAAAGAAATGGAAAATAGAAAAGATATAAAAAGTATCTCTCCAGGAGGTCGAACAACCAAATGAGAGAAGTTCCAGAAAGAGCAGAAAAAAATGGAGGGAAGGAAATCGGAGAATTTAAGAAATGACCCCAGAACTGAAGGTTATGAATGAAAAAGTCCATTGAGGGGCTGGTCTAATGGTGGAAAAAGAACCACACCATGACCCATGCTAGGGTCAAAGAGAAGCTCATAGAAGCTTCCAGAGAGGGAAAGTGGGGAAAGAAACAACCTCATACAAACGATCAGGAATCAAAATGCTTTGAACTTCTCAGCAGAAACAATGGAATCTAGGAGTATGTCAAAACCTTTAAAATGTTGAGAGAAAACGATTTCCCATCAAGCATTTTGCATCCAGCCAAGTTTGAAGTTAAGTGTGAAAGTATGCTGAAGACATTTCAGACTGGCAGAACCGCCAAAATGTATTTCCTATGCCCAATTTCTCAGGAAGCTACTGGAAGAAAGTCTCCCCCGAAATGAGGGAGTGAAGCCAAAAGAGAGAGAAAAAAGACGTGGTTCCAGGAAAATTCTGGAACAGGTGATAAAGGTGGGGCCAGTAACAGGAAGACTGGGCCTAAGAGAAAAGCAAGTGTATTTTTCAATAAAATTTTACATATATTTGACATAACCAAGAAAATTCTCTGGAGCAGGGCAGGGGGAGGGGCGTGTCTCACACCTTAAGGTAAATTACCTGGAGGTTTTGTTGAACCAGCGCCAGCATCCTGGGCAGAAATTGCTCTGTATCAGTATTATTGAGAGATAAAGAGGCTACTTAGGGTAGGGGAGCAGGAAGAGTTGAAAGTGGTTGTATCTAGGGAAGAAACACTGGGGATGCAAGGGTTGGGGGGCCCGGGGCTGTGCAGTGTAGGAGATGTGGAAGTCACCGCTGTGGGCCGTGGCAGGAACGGATTTGGCCCTTTAAACCAGGGGTCCGCAATTATGGCCAGCGAGCCAGCTGCCTATTCTTGCAAACCAAGTTTTATTGGCATGTATTATGTCTGGTCGCTTCCCCACCACAGGGGCAGAGTCAAGTAGTTGGGACAGTCCCTGTGGCCCGTAAAACCTTAAATATGTCCTCTCTTGCCCATGCAGAAAAAGTTTGCCAACCCCTGTTTTAAACCATCAGTGTTTAAAAATTAAACCTCAATTGAAAACAAAAAAAGCAAAACCAAAAGACGAATGACTATAGAATCATAACACATTAGTGCTGGAAAAGATCACTTGCACAATGCTGGTTTACAAATGAAAAGACTTAGGTTCAGCTTGTCCGAGGTCCCAGGTAGTGGGAAATCTAAGAGTTATTCTCCAGGCCACTGATTCCGCTCTCAGATCCGTACCTACCGCCAAGCAGCTATCTCTGTCTGATCTATGGCGGTATTTAAGTGGCTTTCCAACTAGGTGAGTCATAAAAAGTTACTAAAGCAAGGTATTCGTAAATTAAAATTAGCATGTGACTGGAGTTCACCAAGAGTTCTAATTTAGCATTCTCTGATGAAAGCTGTGAACCATAAAGCTCACATGGAGCTGAAATTCCCCAGCTTTTCAGGAAGGACACTGATTTGTGATTTTCTTTGCTTTCCATTGGAAAGTATTACTCTAGCTTGCTGTCAGTTACTTTATCAACCGAAGTATGTATATGCTGATGCGAGACCTATAATTTTCCCAGAGCGAGGTTTAAGACGCCTAAGCTTGAGGGTTCAAATATGAATCATCCACTGTTTTTTTTCCTGACTCTTGTGAATTTGTTTTTAACTGAGATCTAGTCATCCACATGCTTTGTTATAAGCCAACTCGTTGTAACAAGTAGAGCCCAAATGTAATGGCTCTCATTTAAACCAGTTTCTGATTCACATAACACTTGAAGGGATGGGAGTTGAGGGGGGTGCAGTGTACACAGTTAGTGGGGAGAAGGAAGAGAGGCACTCTGCTCTACACATTCAGAGCCCCAGGCTGATGGCAGCTCTGCCATCTTCATTGTTTGGCTTCCAGGCACACTGTAGCATCATCATTCCAGCCAGCAGGATGCAAGGAAGGACATGGAGGAGTATTTGAGATGTAATGTCGCTTGAGCTCAAGTTCCACTGGCTAGAACTCAGCCACATGCCCGCTCCTAACTGCAAAGGCCACTATGGATTGGGAAAAGGTAAAAACTGCCTTCTTCTGGTCTTGGATACTTCGGCCTGGGATTGGTGGAATCCACATGGTCCACCGTTTAGTTTGCTTTCCCAGCCCTCTCTGATTCCCAGGAGAGATGGAGCGCCTAGCGGGAGGAGCGGAACAGGGAGGCACGCACCCAGGTGGGGTCAGGCTGTACCTGATGGGAGCAGAGCCACCCAAATGTATGGGGGAAAGGGAAGTCCAGAGGCATCAAAGATAAACAGCCTTTCCCTTAAAATACCACCTCAGCCTGTCACATCCTCACGTAGGGACCAGTGATTTGTTTTTGTAGTAAGAATGCCCTGATTTCCTGTGGGCTTTGGGTTTACGTTCATTTTGATTTACAAATTCCTGCCATCTAGTGGCCAAATTAATAACACCTCTTCTCTCTTGAACATGCCAGTATTTGCCCGAGTAACGAGGACCTGATCCTTGAAATGCGATTTTTTAAAATGCCGTATGCAGAGCAGATGTTCAAAAATATTTGATGCAACAATGAAATGTAGTTCCACCCAAAGTTTCAAGGTGGTACACGACACACACGAGGAAATGAAAGAAAATAGACATCAGACAAAATCGATGGCTAAGCTCTCTGTCAGTGTGTTATCATCCAGTCAGTGTCCCTCCCAAGAGATCCTCAGGTGGGCAAGTATCATGAGTTATTCTCTGCCCCGTCATCCTTGTCGTCATCATCATCCATGCAGAAGGGACCAACGACAGGTTTGCGGGGGAAAAAGGGGGAGAAGTGGATGGCAGCGGTGCCTCTGACATTTGTCACGCCAGACGGTGGGACCTCGGGCGTGGCTGGAAGCTAGGTTTGCAGAGCAAGCCTGTTCCTTTTCCCCGTTTGACTGCACATGAACATCACCTGGGGCTCTTTAAAAAATTCCAATGCCTGGGCTGCATCCCAGACCAACGAAATCTGTCTCTGGCAGGGGCCCAGGCAACAGAGTTTTTGAAGCTCCCCCAGGGGTTCCGATGTGCAGGCACACATGGGGACCACAGGCCTGTGGGGGCTGAGCATGTACTTCCCTGCAGCGGTGTCTTACGTGAGCATGGCACTTCACAGTTTACAAGCACGTTTGGCAAAGATGATCTGGTCTAATCCGTGTGCAGTAAACACAGTCATCTCCTTGGCTGCTCTCAGTTTCCGAATAGGAGGGCATAGTGGTGGCGAGCCAGATGGTGAGACTTCAGGGCGTGGCTGGAAGCTAAGTGTGCAGAGCGAACCTGTCCCTCATCTCTATTATATGGTGATGGTGGTGGCTGGAGGTGGAGAAGCTGATGGAGAGTCTGGGGGCCTAAGGTCTCCTCCCCAGGGAGGAAATGGAGGCTCTTGTTCACAAGCTGCTCCCAGAGGTAGTGCTGCGATGTCTGATGAGGGTCTGAGGGGATCTTGTCCGTGTGAGCAGAAAAGCCACATATTTCAGTGGCCTTAACATTAAGCAAATTGAATGTAGAGAAATCTGAATTTTTCTAATTATATGAGATGATTAATTACTTTGTGAAAGGCTTCCTCTCTTTATGAAAAAAAAAATCACCACCAAATTTCTTCAGCTAACAACCCACTTTTCTATATTTTCAAGTATTCAGCTTAAAAGCCCAATTCTCCATTCACCTTTTTGGTATCATTTTTAAATTTCAGGTTAAGCTCACTGAAATAGTGTCTAAGTCATTGACTCTTTATGTGTATACTTGTCCATCCAGCAGACAAAAAAAAAAAAAAAAAGAAACTTTCCAAAACTCCTTTGGGGTTCCCCTCCTTCAGTGTAAGGGTGCATGGGTTGTGCACTGCACAACTCCAGGAGGCACGTGATGTGACTCACAGCCTCTCCTCATTTGTGCAGGTGGCACTGCTCTGATGCCTAATGTTGCAGAAGAAATAGAAATGCCTGACTTGTGTCTCTGACATGAGCGCTGGTGACCCACCAGCTCAGTCTTGGAAGACCCCACAGCCAAACCTAACAATTATCACTTCAAAGCCGGTGCAGACTCTTTTGGGATGGCTTTATACTGGTTCTAGGTCATTTCTCCAGGCATATGAAGAACATTTCTTTTTTTCCCTTTTTAAAAATACTTTCACTGAGAACAGTTTTTTAAAAAAGGCTTGTTCCAGCTCATCCATATTCAAAAGAACTTCATGCCTGACTCTTAACATGAGCAACTCAGCTGATGGAAAGATCTCATTTATTTCCCGAAGCATACACACTGACCCTTTCTCAACCTTCAGTATCATTCTCCCCTTTATTTTTCTGAGCAAATACTGATTCGCCTTATATTCAAATACATGTTTGGTCTCTTCTCAAACATATTCCCAGTTTTGTGTTTTGAATGGCCTTTGAAGTGTGTTCATGTGTGACTGTGAGCCTCCTGCAGCTGGGAATCACCAAGCAATTCCTGGGAGGGAAGGGAGTGAAATTTTCTTGCTGCCTCGGCTTGCGTGTCCGCGTGTATAACACAGAGCTCATTAGATTGATGGATTAAGATCAGAAGCACTGAGCTTTTCCAGCTTCTGGCCTGTGGCCCTTTCGTGTTTTTTCCTGCAACCAGATCTTCAGTAAATGTCAAAAGCCTTCTTTCCAAATCCTGAGTCTGGGGATCACCCCTCACCCCTCCAGCATTCCTCAGGGGAGTCATATACTCGACTTTGCCTTCTTCGCCTCCTCCTTTGCCTGCCTGGAAGCTCAGAGCTGTTTCGAGGTGCAAATATTCTCTTTTAAGCTGGCTTTTGAACGTAATTCTTCCAAATCCACTTGGTCTTTTTAATCTTGTATTAGTATGTTCTGTTTTCATCTTCCTGTGCTTTTTCTCTGGAGGTGGCCCTAAATCCCTTTAGGGAGGAGGATAAAGTAAACAAGCACATGAATTGAAAGTATGCATTTTCTGTATTTCCAACTCTGAGCCTTTGAGATCTGGCCAGGAGATGGGTGCTAGGGAAACCAGAGGCCAGGGGACCCCTGAATCCAGCTTCCTGCTGGTGGAAACGACAGGGGTGACTGGGGCGGGGGACAGAAATTTGCTTTTGCTCTCCTTTTTCTTAACACATTGGAAGCACGGGACAGAAAGCAGAGACGAGGAGCGCAGTAGTTCCGTGGGCAGGCTTGGGAGAGCAGATGCACTTGAGTTCAAATCCCAGCTTGGCCGCTTGCCAGCTATCACATGACAGTCTCCCTGCCCTGCAGTTTCTGCATCTGTAAAATAGGGATAGGAATGGGCAGTTCCTCAGCTTTTGTGAGGATTAGTTGAAATCATGAAAGCAAACACTTAGCACAGTGCTTGGAGAATGCATAATATGGGCCTAATATATATGTTATAGATTATGTAATATACATATAATCCTAATATATAATTACATATGATATATGATATGTTATATGTCACATATATAATATATATTACATAATATATATAATACACAATTATAGCCAAATATGGTAAGTATAGTTTTATAATTTTGTTTCCAGTAGAAAGCTGGATAACAGTTTGTGTCTGGCGATTTTATTATCCATCATTCTGAATAAGCAGCACAATTCAAACTGTCCTCCTTTATGAGAAGGTGTGGGGGCTATGGAAAGAAAAACTTCTAGGAGAAACCTTATTTCTCTCTTCAGAAGCCTCCCCAGTACTTTTTCTGAATTTTTATATCTTTGTAATATAACTGTCATCAAGCACTGGTTTATTCAGACAGTGAAGGGTCTGATTTGCATACAGTAATCTTTAATCAAGAGATTAAAATGCTATTCCTTTGGAGTTTTTTTTTTTCAAGTTTAAAAATTAACCATATATGATCTCAGCAGACGGATCACTCAAATAACCGAGAGGTGAAATATGTGTAACTTCCCTTTACTGTTAGAAAGACAAGTTCACTGGACGTTGCTCTATTTCAGAAAGCTAAACTAGTAACTTGTCGTTCTTTCCCTTTGATATGCTTCTCCACGAAACTGATACACTTTCCATATTTTAGTTTTCCCAAATTGTACAGAAAATGCACAATAAAAATTGAAAATCATTACCAAGATGATGATACAATACAAAACCATTCTCTAGAAGAAATGTAAAAATCTAAACATATATCTAAAATAAGTATTTTCTAAAAAACCCAGAATTCTTCCGTATAGCACAGGGAACTATATTTGAAATCTTACAGTAACCTATAATGAAAAAGAATATGAAAATTGATATTTGTATGTATATGTATGACTGAAATATTATGCTGTATACCAGAAATCGACACATTGTAACTGACTATACTTCAATTAAAAAAATAAAAATATAGAAGTATTCTTTGGGAAGTTAAACTAAAATTGTGAATCTCCAGCTACACATACTTGGAATTCACATGGAAAGGACAATTGCCAATTAGACAATTCCACTGTCACCTGTTTTCTTAGGGATGCAGTATTCATTTTAAAATGGGGATATTATTTAATCCTCTACCAGTACAAGGCAGGGTGCAGGTCTTTGGCGGTGAGGAGCGCAGTCCGGGTCTGCGTTCCCCGACTTCATTGCCGGGCTCTGCTGAGGCTGGTGCAGCCTCCTCTGCTTAAGAACAGCCTCCATCTTAAGGCAACACTGATATGGGTCTATTCGCTATGCTCTTTGTTTTTCCCTTCAACAGTGAAAGCACTCTTGCTCTCTGGGAGGATAATTAAATTTCTCCAGATGCAGGCACGTCCTGAGCTGCAGACCCGAGATAATTGGAGCCAGGCAGTGATTTGCCCTCTAATTTAAATGGGTCCTAAGGCTTAGAGGTAGACAAGCTGAATCAGCCGCCTGCGAGAGCCGAGACAGCAATGGAGACGCGTGACGAGGGCAGGGCGGAATGACAAACAGGGGCACAAAGTGATAAAACATGAAAGCCAACAGCTGGCCTCTGTGAGGATAAAATAAAGACTGCTGGGGCAGAGAGGAGACTGCTGCCCCCCACCCCCTGAAAGGGGACAGCCTCGACTCAGGGCCAAACAACTGTGGCTCTCAACGTGAAAGCTGGGCCAGTGATGCCAGGTCTTCCAATTTTTTCAAGAGAAGTCAAAGATCTGGTTTTATTGATTGACTGATTGAAGTATAGTCGGGTTACAATGTTGTGTTAATTTCTGGTGTACAGCATAGTGATTAAGTTATACATATATATATATTCTTTTTCATTATATGTTATAACAAGATATTGAATATAGTTCCCTGTGCTCTACAGTAGGTCCTTGCTGTTTATTTTATATATAGTAGTGTGTATATGTTATTCCCTAAATCCTAATTTATCCTTCCCTCCTTTCCTCTTTGGTAACTATAAGTTTGTTTTCTACGTCTGAGAGTCTGTTTCTGTTTTGTAAAGAAATTCATTTGTGTAATTTTTTTAGATTCCACATATAAGTGGTATCATATGGTATTTGTCTTTTTCTGACTTACTTCACTTAGTATGATCATCTCTAGGTCCATCCATGTTGCTGCAAGTGGCATTATTTCATTCTTTTTTATGGCTGAGTAGTATTCCATTGTATAAATACACCACAACTTCTTTATCCAGTCATCTGTCGATGGACATTTAGGTTGCTTCTATGTCTTGGCTATTGTAAATAGTGCTGCTATGGACATGGGAGTGATGTACAAAGATCTGGCTTTTAGATGAAATCTTCCCTATTTTAAAAAAGTTAGCAACTCGTTCAAGGGAAGGGCAGCAATACGGCAACATCACTACAATGACCAAAGGAAACAGAATTGCAAGGTGCTGGTTTCCTACCTTGTGGCCCAGAGTAGGAAGTTTTCTTCCAGGTTGCATATCACCTTGAAATAGAAATTGAAGCCAATGCTATTTTTTCAAAAAGTCTTCTCTATAAGAAATATTAAAGAAAAAAACCCCTACATTAATGCAATGTGGTGTCCTGGATCGAATCCTGAAACAGAAGGAAAAAACCAAAAACATAATGGTAAAGTAGTGAAATCAAATCAAGTCTGGAGTCTAGTTAGTAGCATTGAAGGAACGTTAATTTCTTGCTTTGACAAGGGGGCCCTGGTTTGTAAGATCTGAACATGAGTGGAGACTGAGTGAAGGGTTTGTGACAACTCTCTATACTAGCTCAGCAACTTCTCCATGTATCGAAAATGATTTCACAACACAGAGTTTATTTAAAGATCAACTACATTGGACCCCGAACAACGCGCCAGGGTTAGTGGCACAGACTCCTCTCGCAGCTGAGAATCCGCCTATAACTTCTAGTTGGCCCGTTCGCCCTCCCTCTATGAGGCTCCTCTGCGTCTGTGAGTCAGTCAGCCCGTTAGTATGGCATTTACTATAGAAAAAAAATCTACCTGTAAGTGGACCCGCAGAGTTCAAACCGTCTGTGTTGTTGAAAGGTCAACTGTTTGTAAAAGAATACGTGTGCAATATGTCCAGTCAGTGAACCCACAGAACACATACCGCACAAGCAAGCTGTCCGTGAACATTACTGCAGTAAGTGGAGCAGGGCGAGGGTGGAAGTGAAAATTCCAGAAAGAACAAGGTATCTCAAGACAGTCGGGTAAGCCAAGGTCAGTAGATCAGAGGCTCTGTGAGGGGAGGTTGGAGGTGAAGAGTCTGAAAGGAGATGACAGCACACTGGTACTGACCTGAATTCCGTGTGGATGCAGCAGAAAATGGCATCATTCATTTAATTTCTCTTTACCAAAAATGTTGTTTTACAATCACGGTAAGGCTTCTTGATTCATCTGCAGTCTACCGATTTCCTAGCTTCTGATTTTCAATGGCTTTTTCTTCACCAAGTTAATGAAATATAAGGTGTATACTAGTAAAGATTAAGCACAAATAAAGGGCCAGAAGAAAATGACAGAGCTATAGATCTAAGACATAGCTTCACGTAGACATACACGGCCATCTAGTCTATGAATTCACCCAGCGCAGTATTTCTCAGCCTCGATGCTATTGGCATTTTGGTCTGGATACTTCTTTGTGGTAGGCTGTCCTGTGCATTGTAAGATGTTTAGCTGCATCCCTGGTCTCTTCTAACTAGATGCCAGTATTAGCCTCCAAGCTGTGGCAAACAGAAATGTCTCCAGACATGGTCACATGTCCCCTGGGGGGCAAAATTGCCCCTGATTGAGAACCACTGGCCAAGAAAAAAGCCTGTTTATCAGGGAATGTATTCCACAGGTATATCCCAGTACTGGCATTCAGGTTGTTAGAACAACCAGGTGGAATTCCATGAAATAGCTGTTTTTGTAGGGCATAAATGGTTGAATATCAGTAATTTCATGTTTCAATCTGAAATTGATGTACTTCTATACTAATTGGTAAATAGCAAAATAGCAGCTGCTGTTACTAGTAAAAATAATTACTAGCATGCATTTTTTAATTGAAGTACAGTCAGTTACAATGTGTCAATTTCTGGTGTGCAGCACAGTGTCCCAGTCATGCACATACATACATGTATTCATTTTCATATTCTTCTTCATTAAGGGTTATTACAAGATATTGAATATAGTTCCCTGCACTGTGCAGAAGAAACTTGTTTTTTTCCTTCTATTTTTACATATAGTGGCTAACATTTGTGAATCTCAAACTCCCAAATTTATCCCTTCCCACCCCTTTTCCCCCAGTAACAAGATTGTTTACTATGTCTATGAGTCTGTTTCTGTTCTGTAGATGAGTTCATTAGTGTTCTCTTTTTTTCTTTTTTTTAGATTCCACATATGAGTGATATCATATGGTATTTTTCTTTGTCTTTCTGGCTTAGTTTACTTAGAATGACGATCACTAAGTCCATCCATGTTGCTGCAAGTGGCATTATTCTATTCTTTTTTTATGGCTGAGTAGTATTCCATTGTATAAATGTACCACAACTTCTTTATCCAGTCATCTGTCGATGGACATTTAGGTTGCTTCCATGTCTTGGCTATTGTATATAGTGCTGCTATGAACATTGGGGTGCATGTATCTTTTTGAATTAGAGTTTCCTCCGGATATATATGCCTAGGAGTGGGACTGCTGGATCATATGATAAGTCTTTTTAGTTTTTTGAGGAATCTCCATAACATGCATTCTAATAGAAACTCACTGCAAGGTTTTGCCATGTCATTGAACATCATGTTAACAACCAATCATCATGATGGCTGTGTGACTCAGTAAATTAATAGAAATATTAAATAAGTTCACATTCCATTTAGAAAAAGTGGCTGGAAAATGTTTTTATTAATTTGCTGTTGGTTCATCAGAAGCTAAAAGTGAATTAAGCACTGGGAAAAATCTGGTTGCTATTAACATGTATTTTCTGCTGATTAGATAAGAAGTCACCAAGGCAACATGGCTCTCTGGCAGCTCTGAAGGCAAGTGATGGGAGCTGGGGACAGTGTCAGTGTAGGGTGCCCAGTAGGCTGGAGGAGGGGGTGTTGGTGGCCCCATGGTCTGAGGAGGCTCAATTCTCAAGGGCCTCACCACACAGAAAGCTCTGGTATCCACAGGCTCAGCCAGCTGAGATCTGGAATACCCAGCCTGGTGGCCCTGGGCCGCAACAAATCCAAGAGCTGGCACTGGGACCCTACTGACATCCATTTAGGGAGAACGTCATTGGATGAGTTAGATGTGATTCCTTGTGTCAAATCACAGCTCAGTCGCTTAGCTGATCATAGCTGCGTCAAACAAAAGATCATGTGAACAATTTCAAAAAATCAGAAATAACTTGGAAATTATTAGAAAATTAAGGAGCAGAGGGTGGGAGGTATAGTTGAGTGGTAAAGCGTGCACTTGATATGCACGAGGTCCTGGGTTCAATCCCCAGTGGCTCCGTTAAGGAGGGGAAAAAAGAAAATTAAGGAGCAATATGCTACCACTTAGATTGCTTGGTAAGCAGTCTTGGATTGATACAGCTTAGTTTTACTTAGAGCCTGAAAGAGAGCACATTTATGATTTTGTACGTGTATGATTTTTGTATTAATTTTATTCCCACTGCAGTTGTAAAATACATTCATTTCACCAGTGTCCTATCAGCAGATCTCTAGAATCCCACTGGTTCCCAGAGGACCACTCACCCTAGCCAGTATTGAAGAATGCATAGTTATCATCTGTGTTTCAATGTTTAAAAAAAAAATCAAATTTATGCACGGAAAACAGAGAAGAGAATTCAAATTCTTGCCCACTGCCAATCTTGGATGCCTTACAAATGCTCTCTGAGCCTCAGTTTTCTCATCTGTCCTGTGGAGCCAGAGCCAACTGGGTTGCTGTGAGAATTAAACATGACTCTATGAGAGCGGGTGGCACGTAGTAGGCACTTGTGCTCCCTTTGGGGGTTCCCATTAATGAATGAATTACTGGAAGCCTTTTTCTATATTAAACTGATACAATTTATACGTGAGGCTTCGTGTTTCACACAAGATAAGTGTTTATGAAATGTGTTTTACTGACTTAATTTAAAGCACCTGCAATTTAAGGGTCTAAATATTCCAGAGTGTGTTTGAACTAAAATTCCCGGTTGTGGTTTGTTGCATTCTTTCTCTTCCCTGTGATAGTGTAACCTTGAAGGCATGCCAATGGAGTTAATAATTTACGAAGTGTGGCTTTTCCCCCAAAGACATTTGAGCTAAAGCCTTTTCAAGCCTGAATAAGGTCACGTTATTCCTCTTTTAAAAGATTAAGAAAATCACATCATGCTTTTGAGAACTGATACATATAGTTGATATCATAAGTCCGCATTCAGGGAAATGAACATTTTTTTTGTTAAAAAGCTGTGCTTATAAATCAGATTCTCATATACGATAAACCTTCAGAAAGTACATACTGAACTTGCTGACGTCTTTTAGAATTTTATTTTGGAGAAAAAGAAACATTTTTCAAAAGTATTCATTTTATCTTTCAAAAAACACTGTTTTTTTAAATAAACACTTTTTAAATATGTATTAAGGAAACGGCGATTTCAACATTTCCCCACCACCCTTGCTAAATTAATTAGGTGGCAGAAACAGTTTGTATCTTTTTAACTGACTCCTCTAAGCCTGAGGAATAAAGGATCTGTAACATGGGAGGATGAATAGAGATCATGTCATATCACGGCCCTAATGGCGTGAATGATGGCAGGAAAAGAGGATGGGGGTCCAGAGAACTAAGCCAAGAGTAAAACGACCCCAACTACAGCACCTGCACCGTGAAATCGGGCTCCATTTTGGGGTTCACTACCAGTTCCTCCAAGGAAAAATGTCTCAATAGTCTGGGGAAAGAGAAGAAAAGGATGAGGCAATTCAGAATCCAGAGGGACAAAAAGCCAATGGTAGAACTGGAAAGACTCGGGGCTCATGTGCGCGTGTGTGTGTCCCTTATTACACGATGATTAGAAAAACATGTTTTGTTAAGTTAGCCCTCATCGCTCTAAGAGGTTTCTAGGGGTCACTTGATACTAATTCCTATTTTATTGCTGGAGTGTTTATGAGACTGGCTGGGTCTGTGCAGCATGAAAAGAAGTGAACCTTTAGGAAGATGCCAAATGGTGAAGGGGCATTTGGTTGCTATCTGTTGATCATGTCTATTGCAAAGTAATCACATTTTCGTTTAACCATGTGTTGGCTCTGAATGCAGATTTAAGGAGTAGTGGGTGGGCAATATTCCTCAGCTTTAAGTTCTTCCCCGCCTATCTTCTTTATTCCCCCACCCCCCAAAAAAGAAAAAAATGAAGAGAATCTGCTGAGCAATGAGCTAGCTGAAAGACTGGCAAACTACTTATGGCCTAGGGGCCAAATCTCCCCACCCCCCTGTTTCTGTACAGCCTTCAAGCTAAGAATAGTTTTTACATCTTTAAATGTGGAGAGAAAAAAAAGAATAATATTCATGACACAGGAACATGAAATGACAGTTACATCACAGTGTCTAAATAAAGTTTTATTGAAACACAGCCACATGCACTCATTTACATGCGTGGCTGCTTTTGTGCAACAACTTCAGACTTGAGTAGTTGTAACGGAGACCCTATAGTCCATAAAGCTGCGAATAGTTACTGTCTGGCCAACTCCTGTGCTAGACTCTGAGGATAAAGCTGTGACCAAGGTTGACCCAACCCCTGATTGTGTTACTTCCAGTCTAGCCAGTATGCAATAGGCAAATAAAAGCAACAAGATGACAATTACGATTAAGATAAATGCTATCAAGGCAGTCAACACAGGGAGTGATGAAGTAAAGAGAAACTGGAGTGGGAATGGGTAGGAAATAGAATTGTGGTTTGTGGAGAGGTTAAGGAAAGAGCTTCCTGAGAGAGGAAGGCACATATGCAAAGGTCCTGTGGCCAGAAGGGCTGTAAGTGTTTTAGGAAGGAGATTAGAGAAGCTGAAGGTCAGTGAGGGCACATGAAATTGGAAGGTTAAGCAGGGCTCAATTCCAAGCACTATGGGAGGCCACTGACAGGTTTTAAGCAGGAGAGTGACATGATACTTAGTTTTGATTTTTAAAAAGTCATTCTGATTGCTGTGTGGAAAGGGACTGGAGAGGCAAAGATCTTGGGAAGAATACCACAGAGGAGGTCAAGGCAGGGGCTGGCGGGTGGTCACGGAGATGGAGAGAAGTGAACGGGCTAGAGATCGAGACTTTATGAACAGAACCAACAGCCTCAGCACATGGAAAGCAATGGGAAGGTCAGAATCAAGGGCTTGGGGTGGGGAGCAGGGGGTGGAATGGGGAGATGTTGGTCAGAGGCATCACACTTCCAGCTATAAGGTTAGCAAGCTCTGGGGATGTAATGCACAGCATGGTGATTGGAGCTAATACTATATTCTCTACTTGGAAGTTGCTAAGAGTGTAGATCTTAGTTGCTCCCCTCACAAGAAAGAAAGAGTAATTGGGTGATGCTGTTGTTAGCTAACACTGTGGTGGCGATCATCTTGCAATATGTAAGTGTGTCAAACCAACACCTTAAGTTTATACACAAGTTATATGCCAATTATCCCTCAGTAAAGCTAGAGGTGGGGTGGGCAGAAGACTTCTCATTGGAGAGGCCCAATTTCGTCTGTAAAGGACCAAACAGTAAATACTTAGGCCTTAAAGCCACCTGATCTCTCCTTGTGGCACAGAGCAGCCAGAGGCAATGTGTAAATGATAATTTTCACCGGTGTGTGAATGGGTAAAACTTTACTTACAAAACAGGCTGAGAACAGAATTTGGCCTTCGTGGGCCCACCCGTGAGTGAGTGCGTTGGAAGTTCAGGCCTAGCCCTCAGGAGAGAGGTCGGAGCTGGAGATATAAACATGTAAATCGTCAGGATTTACCAAGTCGTGGGCCTGGAGGATGCCGAGCACAGCTGGTAGAAAGATCGAAGACGAGAGAGGCCAAGACCACACTCCAGGCATTCCAATAACATCCCCCAAAATGCTGGGTGGGCGGGATCATCTTTATCAAAATTGTGTTACTGTGATTACTTAGAAACAGGAAATGTCATAAGGAACGAGATGTACTCTTTTTATTCACCACATTGATCTAAAAAATAGAAAACCTTCTTCAGTTGCTCCCACTTGCGTGGTGGCGTGAAGTAAGGGGCAGCGGGTACAGTAGTATAATCCCCCCGACTCTGCTACGTAGCTGTGTGACTTTGGACAAGTTACTTAACCACTCTGTTTCCCAGTTTCTTTAGCTGTGAAATGGGGATGAGGGTCATAAGACGGACCTCTCAGGGTTGTGGTGAAGGCCTGCCATGCAGTGAGTGCTATATGCACGTACAGTCTTACTATTCCTTCTCTCAGTTGCTACCTTACTCTAGAAAGGGTTTGTGGTAACTTGCTCTTTTTGGTCCTTACTTAATTTAGACCCTTCGCGTCTCTCTCAGTTTGGCTCACACTAAGATGTAGTGCAGGACTTCCCGTTTGGTGCTGCCCAGTTGGAAGACATTTTTGCTCAAATAAATTTAAAATTTAACATTTAAAATTTAAAAAATACAGTGAAGCTCAGTTCAACTTAACAGACCTACTGTTGTTCCTCTCATTAGAACACTCCTCTGCCTGCTCACAACACTGCAAACCCTCTCTCCCCTGGAAGAACCTTCTAGCTCCCCGGCTGTAAAACTTCCTCGCACTCCTGTCTACACCCTGGGTGGGAATTCCTGCGCTGGCTATCTTGCCTGGACTCCTCTGCTGGAATTCCGAATGCCCTGTGCCTCTCACTGAGGGCCCCGGAGGAGTCTGTATCTTTGATCTAACGTCCAGCGGTGACTGCTCTGACCCACATGAAAGGAGATCCCCCCGAGCAGCGTCAGATTACATCGGCTCATTCTGCCTTCACCTTGCCTCTCGAGAAAGCCTGCTCTTTAATGACGAATTTCATGGAAAAGAGTTGGTTGAATATTCATCTTCACTGGGTCCAAGTGAGGTTGACTTTTGTTCCTGTTTTGTTCTGGTGTTCATTTTATTATGGATCGTTAGGGACTGTTTGATTTTTATACATTTTGTACATTCCAGGCAATTATCATTCCATGAATTTTTGCTGTTCACACTGTCCTACTTTTGATGAGAAGTAACCACTTGAAGCCGGCTCCCTTATCTGCAGACAGAGTCCTCCTTGTCCTCCTTGTCTTGGAAAAGCTGACGCAGGATGTGCTGGCTCACGTTGTCCGTCCCCTGCCCCAGACCTTGGACCTGCCAGATCTCCAAGGATCCCTGGTTCCTTTCAGTGGGAGGCAGCATTTGCACCAAACTCCTTACTCTGAAAACTGATCATTAAGAGGAAGAAAATGAAACTTTTGCGTGGCTTTTCCAGTACAGACTGTATTTTAAGGTAACTAAGTAGCTGCAGAAGATGATAGGTTGCTTTATTTACTGGAGAAATTCCAGTTCATATTTGTAGACAGGAAGAGATGACAGAATTGGAGAATTAGCCTTTGCAAGGGTAGAAAACAGCCTTACCACAGGGGAATCAGGCCATCACCACCTTAAACCAGTATGATTCTCAATATCTAATAGCAGGTCAACCTGACATATTAGTATGTTAGATGTGATCATGTTATTGGAGTCATAAAGAAATGTCCTTTTTAAACACATCTCTTACTGAGATATAATTCACATACCATTCAAATCACCCATGTAAAGAATAAAATTCAGTGACTTTCAGTATATTCACAAAGTTGTGCATCTATGTCACAGCCAATTTGAGAACATTTTCATTATCCCCAAAGAAACCCCACACACCCCTTAGCCATCACCCCCAGCCCCTCCGCACCCCCATCCTCCAGCCCTAGGCAACCCCTAATTTACTTGGCTATAGATTTGCCTGTTCCAGACATGGAATCATGCAATACGTGGTCCTTTGTGACTAGCTTCTCTCACTTAGCATACTGTTTTCAAGGTTCATCCATGTCATAGCGTCTATCAGAACTTCCTTTTTGTGGTTACGTAGTATCCCATTGTATGGATAGACCATATTTTGTTTATCCATTCATCAGCTGATGGACATCTGGGTTGTTTCCTTCTTTTGACTATTGTGAATAGTGCTGCTATGAACATTCATGTACACAATTTATCTGAGTACCTGTTTCAGTTCTTTTGGCTGTACATCTAGGAGTGGAATTGCTGGGTCAGATGGTAATTCTATGTTTAACTGAGAAACTGTCAAGACTGTCTTCCAAAGCAGCTGCACCATTTTACATTCTTACCAGCAGTGTATGAGGGTTCCAATTTCTCCACATTTTCACCAACATTTCTCATGATCCGTCTTCTTGATTATAGCCAAACTAGGGCGTGTGAAGAGGTATCATTCCTGATGACTGATGATGCTGAGCATCTTTGCATGTGTTTGTGAGCCATTTGTGTATCTTCTTTGGAGAAATATCTATTCAGATCCTTGACCTACCTTTTTCATTTTTAAAATAGACTTTTTTTTTTTTTTAAGAGCACTTTTGGGTTCACAGTAAAATCGAGTGGAAAGTAGAGAGTTCCGATATAGCCTCTGCCTCCACATAGACACAGCCTCCCCTACTATCAACATTCTGTGCCAGAGTGGTACATTTTGTTACAACTGATGAACCAACACTGACACATCATCATCATCCGAAGCCCGTAATTTACATTAGGGTTCCCTCTTGGTGTTGTATATGCTATGGGTTTGGGCAAATGTATAGATATGTATCCACCATTATAGTATCGTGCAGAATATTTCCACTGCCCTAAAAATCCTCTGTGCTCCACCTGTTCATCCCTCTCTCTCTCCTAACACCTAGCGATCACTCATCACTTTACTATCTCCGTAGTTTTGCCTTTTCCAGAATATCACCTAGTTGGAATCATACACTATGTAGCTTTTTCAGTATGGTTTCCTTTTACTTAGTAATATGCATTTGAGGTTCCCTAGTGTCTTTTCTTGGCTCCATAAGTTTATTTCTTTGTATCCCTGAATACTATTCCATTGTCTGGATGGACCACAGTTTATGTATCCATTCACCTACTGAAGGACATCTTGGTTGCTTCCAGATTTTGGCAATTATGAATAAAGCTGCGGTCATTTTTTTACATTCCAGATACAAGTCCCTCATCAGATATATGAATTGCAAACGTTTTCTCCTATGCTTTGGGTTGTTTTTTCACTTTCTTGATGGTATCTTTTGAAGCACAAAGGTTTTGAATTTTGATCTCCAGCTTATCTATTTTTGCTGTTGCTGTTGCTTGTGCTTTTGGGGTCATGACAAAGAAATCATCGCCTAATTCAAGGTCATGAAGATCTCTTTTCTTCTGAGAAGTTTATAGTTTTAGCTCTTACGTTTAGGTCTTTGATCCATTTTGAGTTAATTTTTGTATATTGTGTGATATCTGTATCTTTTTATAGATGCAGACTAAATAACTTAGAGGTGAATATACGATGACTGTAATTTAGAACACGTCAGGAAAAAAACAGATGAAGCAAATATAGCAAAATTGTGACAGTTACTAAATCTAGGTGACGGGTTTATGAGTGTTCATTATACTCTCCTCTCATTTCAAAAATATTTTTCTTTAAATAATAGAAAGGAAAAGATATAGAAATAAAATCGGAAAAAAATACTTGATTATGAGTGAAAAAGCCACTAACTGAAGAACAAATTTGCATCCATTTAACTACTATTTTAAAGTAAATTATTTATGAACATTAGTATTTTATAATTAGTTATAAAGTATTTGTCAGACTCCTAATAAAAACAAATGATAGAATGGACGTATCAGGGTGTCTTGGCGCCGCTCTTAGGAAGCAGAGAAGTTTTAGAGCTTCTCGCTCTAATTTGGCAACTGCTAGCCCCCTGTGGATGTTGAGCACTTGAACTACGGTGAGTCTAAATTGAGGTGCGCTGTAGGTGTCAAGTATACACTGGATTTCAAAGACTTGGAAAAAATGGAAAAGATCTCATTACTAATAACTTTAATATTGATTACAAGTAGAAGTAATAATATTGGGGGATATATTGGGTTAAATAAAGTGTATTATTAAGAAAAAACACCAGTTTCTTTTTATTTTTGAAATATGGCTACTAAAAATGTAAGTTACATACATGGCTTGCATTATAATTCCTTTGGCCAGCACTGTTCTGGAGAACAGAAGACTGACTTAGAAGGCCTGCATTCTAGCCCCCTTGTTGCCTTTTACTAGCTTTGGACCATTTCTTCCATTTCACCCCTAGGATCGGTGACAATAAATTCATTCAGCAGATATTTAGAGTTCTTACTATATGTGAGGAACTTGGCGAAATAATGCGGGAAATAAAAGATGTGAAACTGTTCATGAACTCCAATCATTGTTTTCCCATTTCAGCCCTATTCATGAGTCAGGGAAGACAGAAGTCAACAATGGAAATATCTTATCATTTAAATTTTCTCCAATAACATTTTATCTCAAAATAATGAATATTTTACAATATGTCTGGGGTGTGAGATCATATGTACGTATAGTATATATTCTTTTCATCCTCTGAGTCTTGAGTCTTTGAACGTGTGTTCCATCTTCCTGGAGGCTCCTTTGACTTGGACATTCTGTCCAAGAAGTAAGTGCACTGGGGTAGACAGTTGGTAGACTAGTGGACTCGTGAACCTAGTATTCAATTCATGTCCTGATGTTGTCCCATACCACTTTGATGCCGGTCTTGGCCATGTGACTTGCTTTGTCCAGTGGGACATTAGCAAACAGGGTAAAAGAAGAGGCTTGATAAACTCTTGCTCACTGAGGCTTATCTTCTTGAAACACTGCTTCTGGAGCCCTGCAGCCATGCTGTGAGGAAGCCCAAGCAGCTCCAAGGAACAGCTCACATGGAGGAAGAAAGGGACGGTGGTTTGTTCAGACAAGTGGTTCTCAGCCTGGGGTGATTTAACTCCTTAGGGGACATCTGGCGATGTCTGGAGACACTTTTGGTTGTCACATCTGGTGGGGAGGTGCTACTGATAGAGGCCAGGGATACTGCTAAACATCCTACAATGAACAGGACAGACCCACAACAAAGAATTACCCAGCCCCAATGTCAGTCGTGCCAATGTTGAAAGACCTGCTCTAGACCAAGGTTTCCCCACAACCTGGGTGCTATGGATCAGGGATAAACAGGCCTGGGACAGAATGTGATCGCACTTGAATAAAAATCATCTCTAGCTGCTCATTTAAGCCTGTACATTTACCAGTGACAGCTTTCTGGACAGTCTGCTACCCATGATGAGTTTAGATCATCAATCCCAGTGGTACATTGCCCCTTGTGTACTCTCAGCATTTAAGCATCAAAGTGTTGCCCCAACCCAGATATTTGCTTCTCCCTTGTAGTATTGGAGTCATGGCTTGTGAAAATTCAATCATAGTTTCCAAATGCCTGACCATTAACAGATTTGCAGGGTGAGGGCTTTGACTTCCAGTGTTTTATAGAGCCCATCGGTTTTGTTATCAAAGAACCGCAGCCCCACCATGCTGACAGGAAGTCCCTTTCCCTCTGAGAACAATGTGTGTCCATTTTGCCTATGAGAGACATTTTAAGGATATAAAAATTATAATAATATTGTTGGCAGTAAATTTTATTAGGAGAGTTTAAAATAATTACATTGGCAGACTCATTCGATAAAAATTTTAGACATACGGTTGAGTATGAGTATAAATCTCATCACTATGGTAATTATCCATAAAATACATAGATAATAAATCACTGCAAGTAGGTTTTTTGAAAAAAAATAATAGAGCACATACGCACCTCCAGGTGGAATGAAACAGGGGCAATAGTGCTGCCAGTATTAATGCTTTGGACAGCGTTTTGGTGAGCTGGAAGATGCAGGAGTTTAAAAGAAATACTTGATGTGCTAGGCAGTCTAACTTGTAAAGTACACGGACCCAGATGAAAAACTCCAATGATATGAATAATCCTACAATCCCCCAAACCGCAACAGTATGAAGTCAAATTGCAACAGGCTACACCCTGCCCACCCTGTGCAAGCGGCCTTCTCTAGTTGATGGAGAGCCAGTTTTGAGCAATTTTAGGCAAAACCCAGCCATTTATCTAACCTGTTTAATCTGTTTTCACTGAGGAACGTTAAACTGTGAACGTTAAACGTTAGAAACTGTTAAACAGCATCACCAATACGAGGCCCCTCCCCACCCCCACGTAACACATTCCCTTCTGCTTTTGCTTTGTGCCCAGCGGTTGGCTCTGGACTGTATTTCCTTCCTGAGAAAAATCTTTCTGCTCTCCTCTGGAGGGAGGGAGGGGATGGCAGGCCCTCCAGGGAGGGATGTGGAGGGCTAAGGCTGGGCTCAGGGCTTCGAGAAAGCAACAGGCAGGAGGTTGGAACGCTGGCTCGAGGACCACCACATCTACCTAAAACTGAGGAATCTGGAGGGGCCTTGGTTCAATCCAACTTGCCGTCCACAGCAACCTTGCCCCCTCCACCTGTGGTCAGGGCTCAGACAGACACTGGTATTGCAGCTTTTTCAAGGACCCTGGGCAATTCTGTTCTTTGACCAAAGACTGGATGGTAAATAATTTAGGTTTTGTGGGCCAAGAGGCAAAATGGAGAGGATATTATGTAGGTTATTTATATAACAAGAGAGAAAAAATTCACAATGTTTTTATTGATAAAATACAAACTATAATAATAATTAAGTAGGTTTTTTTGCGGCACACACACTAACAAGAGGAAAGGAGTTCCTTTTTGAAAGGGATAATATTTCTCTTAATTGGGGTTCAAAGGTATAGTAGCTATTATCACATAGATGCTCAAACGTTGAAGTGTGAAACAATGCTTAGCTTTCTGGTACAAACAAGGCAGCATGTGGGTCTGGCCTGCGGGCCAGTTAGCAGACCCTTGTAGTCCAGCACCAGTGCTCTGCAATGGGTTTGGGGGTATTCCAGGTTGGGGGTCGCTCCTGGTTTCGAGGCACCTCCATCGCCCCTTCCCGCACCCTCCGTCTGTGCCCAGTTATTCTGGTTCGTTGGCTCTCCCCCGCGAAGCAGGACAGAAAGGTCAAGATTAGGGCCTGGGGCTCTTCCACGAAGCCAGGCCACCCAGGGTTTCCTCGTCGTACCGCCTTCGGTGGGTAGGAGCCCCTGCCTCGCAGGTCCCCCGGCTCTCCCTCCAATCCGGCTCCCCCTCCCTCTCTCGCTCCTCCGGCTTCCCCCGCCCCAATCCTCTCCAACACCCCTTCTCCTCCCGCCTCCAACCTCGCCCCGCTACCCCATCTGTTCCTCCTCCTCCACCTCTTTCTCCCGGACGCGCCGCTGCACTTCCCCACTCCTCCTCCCTCAGCTCCGTCCCCTCCAGCTCCTCCCCCGGGACCCGCGCAAGCGCTTTGCCGCTCCTCCGCCCCCTCCAGCTCCTCCTCCCGGGCCCGCGGCTGCGCTTTCCCACTCTTCCCACCGCGCGGCACCTCCTCCTTCAGCTCCGCCCCCTCCAGCTCCTCCTCCCGGCCCCGCGGCTGCGCTTTCCCACACTTCCCACCGCGCGGCACCTCCTCCTTCAGCTCCGCCCCCTCCAGCTCCTCCTCTGGGACCCGCGGCTGCGCTTTGCCGCTCCTCCGCCCGCTCCAGCTCCTCCTCCTTCAGGCCGGCGCCTCCGGCTTCTCCTCCCCCCGCCCCGCCCCTCCGGCTCCGCCCCTGCTAGCTCCTCTTAGCTCCGCTCCGCTCTGTGGCCACCAGACGCGCTTTCCCGCTCTCGCCGCCGGTTCCTGCGCTACCGCCGCCTCCGCCGCCTCGCGCCGCTCCGAGCCCCGCGCCTCACCATGCCCAACATTGTGCTCTTCAGCGGCAGCTCTCACCAGGACCTGTCCCAGCGCGTGGCCGACCGGCTGGGCCTGGAGCTGGGAAAGGTGGTGACCAAGAAGTTCAGCAACCAGGAGACCAGGTGGGGGCCGGGCCGGGGAGGCCGCTGGGCGCGCGGCTGCGGGGCCGGGCCGGGGCCGGCGCCTGCCCGGGACCACCTCCACGGCTGCCCGTTCCCCCTTCCGGGGCGGGACGGCCACGCCGCGGCGTCCGGGAGAAGCCGAGGAGGGCGGCCCCAGCCCGGAAGAGCGACCTCGGGGCGGTCGCAGGGCTTCAGGGAGAGGTGGGCGCAGCCGGCGGCAACTTCATCGGTGCAGGGCACGCGGGGAGGGACGCCCCTGGGCGTGCTCGGCCCGCGGTCCGCGTTCCTGCCGGGCTCATCCCAAACCCCGGGCGCGCTGGGGAACGTCCCGCCCCTGTCCCCAGCCCCGGCTGCGGGCTGGGTTCGCCTGGGGCCCTTGAGAAATGCCGCTTCCCCGCCCTGCCCCAGAGGTTCTGATCCCAGGTCTGGGAATCGGCGTTTTAAAAGCTCCCAGGTGACAGTCCTGAGCTGCCAGGGTGCAGTCTTCTGAGGTATCCCGAGGGTGTGGTTGTGCAAAGGGTTTAAAGAGCCTGCGAACTCCAGGGCACACATGCTGGGATCCCTTGTGCCAACTTTAACTTGTCTGCTTCAGAGATGATGGACTTTGTTATTTCAGCTTCTTCGTTGTCATGGGACTCTGCTGGGTTCCAGCAGCAAGGCAGTGGCTTGAGTGTAACTGTTACCCGTGTCTGAGGTCCACAAGAAGTGGTCACCTCTGTTCACTGAGGTCCGGCTGGTGGCCCCCTCAGGAGCTGGGCCAGTGGCTCCTTTTTTTCCCACTTGCCTGAGTCCACGGAGCTCTTTGACTAATTTCAAGTTGATCTCATTCTCCTCTAACTTATATGTCTACCGCTGTCCTCAGTTACTGATCATTTTGATATCTTTGGCAGAGATCCAGTTCGGCCAACGTTTTCAGCAAGTGGTGCTGCATCAATTGTTGACAGCTGCAAAAAAACAAAACAAAACAAAACTCCAGCCATACTTTCCACCATTTCAGAAATTAACTTGAAATGGATCATAGGCCTAACCGTAAAACCTAAAGCTGGACATTCCTGGGAGAAAATCTTGATGATCATGGGTTAGGTAAGGATTGCTTGGATACTGAGGGAGGTGTATTATTACATATCAGAGAAGATGGTTTTGCTGTTATGTGAAACCCTTCTTCCAGGTGGGAAATCACCATTGCATGGCCCTGATGATAGTATAAGTGAAGAAACACTTGTGAATGAGTATCAGGGGGTATTAATGCAAGTGTCTTTCAGCTGAAGAATTGTACTTTGCAGAGTTGAATACAGAAGCCTCGAAGGATGTCTAGGGCCCTGGAGAAGGAGAGTGATCTGGTTTGAATGCTGCAGCATTTTGCCAGTCCTGAGTTTCAGTAGCTTTAAGAGGAATGGGCTCAGAGGAGGAGGGTATAGCTCAGTGGCAGAGCGTCTTCCTAACATGCATGAAGTCCTGGGTTCAATCCCTGGGGCCTCCATTAAATAAAAAAATAAATAAACCTAATTGCCCCTGCAACAAAAGTGAAAAAAAAATAAATGAGGTCACAGTTTTTGTTCAGGAGTTGGTGTTGTATAAGTCAATGAGAAATTTTTATTTGGTTCTGAGTATTTTTATAAGTACCACTTGATAATTAGAAATCATGAGGTTTCAAAAACTACTCAGTGTGAAGTTACATTGTCTCATGCAATATATGTATTGAATACATATATTCAATGTTTATTCATTGTATATGTACTTAGTATATATTGCATATAGAATATAAAAGCAATATATATATATATATAGCTTATATAGTTACAGTTTGTGTTTTTAATATCTAGACTGTAAAAGGTTAACTGGCTGACTTTTCTCTTTCCCATGAGCTGTCTAGGTCCAGAGACTGATTTTTACAAACAGTCCCCCCTGTACCAGGTACTGTGCTACTGATCCAGTTTTTTACCATGTGGTGCTGGAGATGAGAAACAGAAGGGCAAAAGGAGGAGAGAATTGATTCATTTCAGGTCAGGGGCCCCTTGCTAAATCTCCCTGAGCCAGGACCAGAAATCTGGTTTGCTGTCTGCTGGTCGTCACTCCTCCCATTCCCCATTTTAAAAACACTACCTAATCGGACACAGAGCTTTGCGATTTTACCTTCTCATCTCGAAATCATTTCAGCTCTGCAGGGAGCTGTTGGGCCCAGCTTTACAACAGACCACTGAAATCCCACGATGGGACAGCATTGATGATGGTGTCTGAAAGTCTGTGGTAACACTTCACGCTGGTCTGTTAACCTGCCCACGGGGTCCTTAGCTGTACTGTATGACCCCAAGTTCTGGTTCTCTGTTGTGTAATAAATCGTCCCAATAATTGTTGATTTGACTCTCAGACCTGCAATTTGGGCAGGCCCCAGTGGTGGCATCTGGGACGGGTAACAGGCTGGAGGAGCCACTTCTAAGATGGCTCACTCACATGGCTGGTAAGCTGGCCCTAGCTTGGGCCTGGAAGCTCGGTTAGGAGCCTCAGTACCTCTCCGCAGGGCTGCTGGAGCTTCCTTAGTAGAGCATGGAAGCTGGGGTCCAAGCCCAAGGATTCCAGAAGATGGGAAGTGGGAGAGGCCAGACTGTTAAGGCCCGGGCCCCAGATCTGGTGCGTCACCGCTTTGGTCACGTTGTGCTGCTGAGCACGGAGTCCTCCCAGATCCGGGGGGAGGGGACAGAGACTGCGCTTCTTTTATTTATTTATTTATTTATTTATTTATTTACTTTTTAAATGGAGGTACTGGGGATGGAACCCAGGACCTTGTGCATGCTGGGCACACGCTCTACCACTGAGCTGTACCCTCCCCCGCAGACCGCGCTTGTTGGTGGGAAAAGTGTTAGAGTCTGTGGCCATCTTTTAATGACCACACCCATTCGTTGTTGACTCAGATAAACTCATCAGCCTTCTTATTTCGGGATCAGTAAAGAGCCTCTGTCTGAACAGCCCGTGGATGCCGCCTTCTGGCCACAGTGTTTGAAAGACTCAGAATAAAGATCAGCCATGACCATCTTTGTGAGTAGAAGCAGGAATAGCTTGGGGGGAAAGTTGCCATGGTGACCGGATGTATTTTTCCATTTTCCCCTGGACTGCTAGTCATATGAAGATTGAGGTTCCTGAGGAAAAATAGGCCAAAGAAGCTGAAATTTGGGGGAGAAACAGTCATAACGCCAGGAGTTGGTAGGCTTTTTCTGTAAGGGGCCAGATAGTGGTTATTTTAGGCTTTGGGGGCCCACATCTGGTCTGTCGCTACCATCTACGGTTCTTTAGGGGAGAAGTTCATCATGGGTCCCTGCGTACCCTTCTGGAGGCTCCAGGAGGGGATCCATTCCTGGTCTTGTCCAGCTCTTCGAGGCTGCCCGCATTCCTTGGCTCTTCGCCCCTTCTTCCATCCTCAAAGCCAGCAACAGAGCACGTCTCACCCGGCTTCTGTCCTCACATCTTTCTCCAACGTCTTCTCTCTCCCTCTTCCATTTTTAGGGACCCTTGTGATGACACTGGGCCCGCTACAATAATCCAGGATAATCTCTCTGTTTTAAGGTCAGCGGTCTAAGTAACCTTAATTCCATCTACCACCTTGCTTCCCCTTGGCCATGTAAACTAACATAAGGTTCTGGGGATTGGGACAGAGACGCCTCCGGAAGGTCATTGTTCTGCCTACCACACCATTCTCAGCTCCTGGGCTGTAGATGGTCGGCCCTGCGATTTCCAAATTGACTTCACCCCATGGTCACTGTGATGCTCACAAAAAAATTACATTGAGCTCCTTAGCACTCGAGATAGGCGGGAGCACACAGACTGCTGTCTGTCTCACTCTCATCCTGAGGCTGGCATCGTTCTCTTTCCATCGGTAGCAAAGCACACGTGAGAATATGACCCGCTCTTATCAGAACTCATTTTCACATCACGTCCGCTTGAAACATGTCATTTTCGTCTTCTAATTCTACTTGAAGTTAAGTAGAAGCTTCTGTTGATAGACTGTGGTATTCCAAATGTCACTGGCATTTAAATTTTCTTGAGAAATAATTGGCTCTTTTCATAGAACAATACCGTTGGGTAAATTGGCTTATGGCAGGAGGAGGAATGCGGATAATTGTGTACGTGTGTATGCCAACGTTGGGCCGGCTTGTTCTCATGTTGAACACCCATAATTCTACACCCAAAGTACAGAAATTTTCTAATAAGCAATTTTCAAAGACTTTTGAGCGCCCACCTGCTCTTTCTCAAGAAGCTACTGGAGGATACCAATCAGCAGAACAAGGAAGTACCCCATGATGGGGCACAGAAAGTGGGAAGTCGCGGAGTGGAGGGGCTCCCCGGGGGCAGCTGTACACGGGTGGAAGGAGAACCTGGGTCAGCCAGCTCGGGGAGGACGGTGAAAGGGAGACCCCTCAAGGCCTCTGACATCGTGGGGTTTAGATTGTCACCCAGGCGTCAGGACTGCCATCTGTATTCAGTACGTAGAAAACTTCCCAGATGAAAAGGTAGGATACTTTCCTCCAGGGTAAACAGACCAAAAAAAAAAAAAAACCAACTGTGCATAAAAGGGAAATCAAACTTGGCTTTTAGCTGACTCCGTGGCTTGAGTGTGAATGGCATTGACACAGTTAAAATGTAGCCTTAAGACTTGGTTAGAAATCCTGACCTAAGTTGGGAGGATGGCAGGATGGAGATGGGCAGGCTGCCCGCAGTGCTGATGGTGGTACCCGGAGGAGGCAGAGGTAAATCTCATCCTCACACGTGATGCTGAAAATGAAACATCAAAGTGAAGCAATACAATCGTGAGTGAGGGACTTGATACAGCTTTTAGCTGTTTATCTTCAAGAGTTGAAATTGGCTGCCTCTGGGCTGTTTGTTACAAGCCATACAGAATGATTTGAATTTTCTAAGCAATATGTATAGGTAATGTTAATAGAAGTAAAAAACTAAAATACAGTATTTTGCAGAAAAGAGTTAAGATCACAGGCCCGAGGTGAATTTCTAAAGAGCAGATGAGATCCCCTCACAGAGGAAAAAGGCCACTTTGCAAGGTGGCCCTCGGCTGACCCCTGGGAACTTAGGTTTTGCAAGGTTTCCCACCGTCCCCTGTGGAATGGCTCATTGCTGAACTGTATAAACCATGTGGCTAACACTGAGTCCCTGGGAGTCTGAAATTTGGGGACTTGGTAAGCAGAGGGTGCCTACGTGATGTGCCCCCAATAAAACCCCAGGCACCGAGTCTCTGAGGAGCTTCCCTGTGGGCAGCACTTCACGTGTGTTGTGACAGCTCATTGCTGGGGGAATTAAGAAGACCTCTGACTCCACGGGGGGAGGACTCCCGGAAGCTGGCACCAGGTCTCCCCAGACCTCGCCCGTCTGCTTTTTCCCTTTGCTGATTTTGCTCTGTCTCCTTCTAGGGTAACGAGTCATAGCCGTGAGGACTACAGCCTGCCAGGTCCTGGCCAGTCACCAACCCTGGGGGTGGTCGCAGCGCTCCTTTGATATTAACAAGTGGCATCTTCCTTTTCCCTAGCGTGGAGATTGGTGAAAGTGTGAGGGGGGAGGATGTCTACATCATCCAGAGTGGCTGCGGCGAGATCAACGACAACCTGATGGAACTCCTCATCATGATCAACGCCTGCAAGATCGCGTCGTCCTCCAGGGTGACCGCCGTGATCCCATGCTTCCCCTACGCCCGGCAGGACAAGAAGGACAAGGTACGGGTGGGGTCCTGTTGGAGGAAGCTGCTCTGGTTCAACATCTACATTTCTTTTCTCACCTCTTACCCCGCAGTCCCTGGAAAAGGATTCCTTTCTGTTGTACTCATTGAGTAACGGAGCTTTCTCATCTGTCTCTGAACCAGCCATCGCGTTACTATCTGTAGGCATAGAAACAGATAGAGCATATTTTTGCAGGATGAAAATACCATCACTGTAGTCGTTGTGATGAAATTGTTGTATATCTTTGGGGCGGTGGATAGAACAAAATACACACATGTGCGCATGCATGAGGTCCTGGGTTCAATCCCCAGTACTTCCATTTGAAAAAAGAAAGGAAAGAAACTGGGGCGAGAACACATTGGACCTCAGCCTTGTTTCTTAGAGCTGCGTAGGAGTCTACACTTACCTCAAGATACTGAGTTTAATGTATACAATTATCTCCTTTTAACCTCCCAAGAGGAATGAAGTTAATACTGTTGAACTGTTCTTTTGTAACATTAACACTGTAGGAGACTCTGTGAGTTTCTAGAAGAAATTGAAGAAGATGGGGTCTTTGTCTTGGAGGAAAGTCAGGGTTGGAGGGAACCCTAAAGGGGATTGTAATACTTTGCTAGGGCTCCCATAGCAAATGACCACAAACTGGGAGGCTGAAGACAACAGAAGTGTACTCTCTCGCAGTTCTGGATGCCAGACGTCAGAGGTCAAGGTGTCAGCGGGGCTACGCTCCCTCTGAAGACTCTGGGGGAGCCTCTTTGCCTCTTGCTGTTTCTGGTGGCCCCTGGCATTCCTTGGCTTCTGGTGGCATCACTCCCATCTCTGCCTCTGCCTTGACGTGGCTGCCTTCCTGTGTCTCTGTGTGGCCTTTCTTTTATAAAAGCACGGTCCTGGCCCACCCTAATCCAGAATGACTTCATCTTGATCTTCACCTTAGTTGTATCTGCAAAGATCCGATTTCCTGATGAGGTCACAGCCTGGGGTTCTGGGTGGACGTGAGTTTTGGGGATACCATTCACCCCTCTCCAAGCTGTCCTGTATTTTATGAGTAGATGTTCAGTAGGTTCCGTGTGAATCCTTCCAGCTTACCAGACACTGCTGTTCTGTGATGTGGTAACTGATGATGAGAGGTTTTCCCAGTTCACCTCCATTTATTTCCATAATTCATTTTCTGAAACAACGCAATTTTTTCAACAGCACATAAGATCTTGTATATGGAAAAAAATCCCTTTTATAGATTTGAATTCCCCGTAAATTTTAGTGCCAAACTTCTTCAGGTGAGGTTTTCAGACCCCAGGCTGAATGCAGCATGGTCAGTTACTTTCTTACTAAAAGTTTGATCTCCAGAACCCCATCCTGCACTTGAAATAGGATCCACTGTATATATTAGAAGAGGTCTGCAAACTTTTTCTGTAAAGGGCTTTATGGTCTTTGTGGGAACTCCTGAACAATAGTTGTTTCTCAGAGACAGACAATATGTAAATAAACGGGCATGGCTGTATGTCAGTAAAATGATTTACGGACACGGAAATGTGAATTTCATATAACGGCCACATGCCGTGAAATGTTCATGTGTGTGGCAGGTAGAGGGGTTTTTGTGTGTGTGTGTGTGTGTGTGTGTATGTGACTTTGTGACTTGGCTTCAGCTTGTGGGTCGCCAAAACCTTTGATCCCACCTGTGAAGCATACGGCCTCCCACTTGTCATCTCTAAGTGGCTTTCAGTGTCAACTTGATTTGAAAGTTTTATGTGCATGTTTAGCTGCTAAGTTTCAATGTATTTATTTGGTCCCATCAGTATAGTCTGTTGTCTTAGCTCCTCCTCCATCTGTGTGTTTCCATGGACTATTTAGCATCTTCACCCTTGTCAGTGTCAAAAAGGACCTAATGCTCTGCTATAATTTCTCTTCCGTGTAACTGAAGGTTTAGTCAACTCTGTATTCTGTAATTTGTAATCAGCTTTTCCTTTTACTTCTAGTAGCTTTTGCATTTGGCCCTAAGATATTTGATAAATTACATCTTCAGTAAATTATTCCTTTTGTTATGAAATGGCCCTTTCCCACTGTTCAATGGTTTGTAACCCTAAGTTTCTTTTCAACTGACTCAAATATCAAGAAGCCTGCATTTTTGGTTTGTAGGTATCTGACTGGCAGTTACCTCTTGTTCCAAGATGGTATTTTCAGGCTTTGTTTCTTTTGTTTATTTATAGTGAAGTCTTCGTTGTAGAGAGAAGCTGGCATTGTCCGTGTGGCTGGTCTCCTGCCCCCACAGGGACGTGATGTGACTCCGGGCCCCTCCACTGCACTGACCAGAGCTCTCGGAACCCTCGTGGTTTAACTGTTCTGTGGAACCGCTTCATTTGACCCTCTCTTGATCTGTGCTCCTATTGTCAGATGTTTACGTGGGTTTTCCGTTTGGGGCCATTTTGAGCACCAGTTCCTTTCCTTCCTCTCACTGCTTCTTAGTCACTTGGCTGTAAGTGTGTTTCTTGGAAATAACATGGTAGCCGCTTTTAGTTTTTAACTCGATCAGACAACTCCACGACTTTCTGAACTGAAGCACTGATGGAAGAGCTAAGATGCTCATCGTCAGCAGCACAGAAGCGAGGATGTGGCAGCGGCTGAGAGACTGCGCAGACAGCAGCAGCGGGAATCCGGAGTTGAGAAATCGTGCACCTGACCGTTGGAGAAAACTGATAGGAAGGAAGATATCACAGAGGGCTGTATTAGTTTCCGATTGCTGCTGTAATAGGTTACTATAAATTGGGTGGCTTCAAACAACAGCAATTAGTCACTCACAGTTCAGGAGGGCAGAAGTCAAGAATCAGGGTGCGACAGAGCCCCGCCATGTCCAGAGGTTCTACAGGGGGTCCGTCCTGCCCTCTCCCAGCTTCTGGCAGCTGCCACGTTCCTTGGCTTGAGGCCGTATTACCCCGACCCCTGCTTCCATCCTCACAGGGCCTTCTTCTCTGGTCTCTGTGCAGTCTCCCTCTTTGAGGATACATATGCCAGCACTGAGGGCCGTCTGGGAGAATCTCCTTACCTCAGAATCCTTAGTTTAATCACATCTGCAAAGGCCCTCTTTCCAAATGAAGTAACAGCCGCACAGGTTCCAGGGCTTGGGACCTGAGATTGTTGAGATCAGCCCACTCCAGGGGGCCTGGAAGGAAGTCACCGATGGGTGAATAAGTGAGTCTTTTAAGAACAGCTCAGACTTTGAGATAGTGTCATTCGTATAGCATTTATCGTCTAAGTCAGGATACTTGAGAGCCTGAAAGGGGATTCTATGAGTAAGTATGCCACGGGAGTGTCTACCTGACTGTCCCAGGTGAGTCTGACTCACGGCCACCTTTTGTATAGCCTGTCGCTTTGGGACTGACCTTGGAGGTGACCGGGACTTGTCAATGGTCCCAGCACTATTGTCTCTGACCTGTCTGTGTAGTCAAGGTGCCTCGTGTTATAGTGAGGAGAGGCACTTCCATTCTTTTCACCACACTGGTCGAAAGGGAAATCCTTAATTTTGTCTGTTGATTGAGGTGTGCCTTTGTATTTTTCAAATTGCTGCTAATAATTTTTCTAACTATTCGTTTCTTTCCTTAGATCAAGTGGTTTGCCTTTGTATCAGGAAACAGTTGAAGTGAGGGTAACAAAGGGTTTAGTAAGCACTTAAGAGAAAGGGCCTGAGCCGCTGAGCATAGTCATTTACCAGCAAGGGTGAGTGAGGAGGCCCAGAGTGATGGGGGAAAACACTTCTTGTCCTTTTTGGCTTTACTTAGATAGGCTAAAGGCCCTGCAGTGTCAGAACGTGATGGGAAGTCATGGGCCACATTTGTCCTATGAGATCAGAAAGAAATCCTCCTCCTCGGCCCCCAGGAGGATCCGTGGGAAGCCCCCCAGACTTTCTCATGGCCTTTCCTCCCCGTAGGACTGCACTGTCTTTGGTGTCTAAGACACTGTGGAATTCCCTGCAATTGATCTACTTAGAGTTACTGGCGGAGAAGCCCAGAAAAAGCTAGAGCCTTTTAACCATATTCAGAGCTTGTTGCATCTCCCTGCTTCTTTGTAAGTAAGCTTTGGACAGCCGTAAAATCTTGGTTTTTGGCTTTATTTGTATGTGCAAGAAACCAGGGACAACTCCTGACAGTGAAGGAAAGGTTTCCTCTTGATCAGCACGTTGTAATACTAACATGGAAAAGTGATGACGATCTAGTGTTAGTTGTACAAGGCATGGTGCAGGGTGGTCTGAGCTCTGGGGCTCCGACTCTGGAATCAAGTGGGCTCAGGTTTGACTTTTAGTGTCATTATTTGCTCTTTGTCCTTTGTGTCTTTTCGTTTCCTCCTCGGTGAGTTAAAGGCAGTATTTACTACTATTTAGAAAGTGCTTAGCTTATAATACACAAGTGGGCAGACTTTTCTCCGAAAGAGGCAGGTGTCAGATTTTTTAGGCTTTGTGCACCACAGGGTCTCTGTTGGAATCACTCACTTCCATCATTTTGGTGAGAGCAGCCATATGTAATGAAGGGGCGTGGCCACGTCCCAATCAAACTTTATTTACGGGCATGGAAATTTCACATACTTTCCAAGTGTCACAAAATAGTGCTCTTTTTTGATTGGTTTCCATCCACTTAAAAACGTAAAAACCATTCTTAGCTCCCAGGTTGGTAGAAAAACAGACCACGGGCTGGCTTGTCCCCGGGGCCGCAGTTCCCGGCCCCCGCCCCCTGCTCTGGTGGCTGCTCAATAATTGCTTATTTCGTCCCCTGGTAGTAACAGTATGAAGTGGGCACAGCTGGAAAGAACTGCTTTTGAGGGGGTAGAGGACTTAGGGCTTTTTTGCAAAGTTTTCAAGGTTATGTTCTATTTTCAATGATAAAATTGTTTCTTTTTACTTCTTAACTGGAAAAATTGGGCTGTTGTGCTGACATGAATTTCTATAACCTTGGAAATTGTGAAAGCTTGTGTCATTTCTGCTTGGAGCAGGGCAGCATCTGACACATTGAGAGTAAGATCTGGACTATCTGGAGAGTCTCTGTCATGATTGGACTGGTTGGTTCGCCGAAATGCCATACTGATTTTTCTCTTTACTGGCTGTCAAGTCAGTTAGCTTGGGGATCATCTTTCCTGCAAGCCACATAGTGAAACACAGTACAAAATCCAAATTTGAAAACAGAGTTTGGAGGAGATCAGAAACTATGAATTTAGAAATGACTCCTGTGTTTTGGCTCGATGTCATGGAAAGATGAGAATGGAGGAATCTTTTTAGAGGTTATCAAATTATAGGAAGAGCCCCAAATTGCTTAGTATTGTGAGTAATTCCCAGCGATTGATTTGTTCTTTTAATTGGCCTGGAATTTTGTTAGACTAAGTAATTCTCACCATCAGTGAGGTTAATGACTGAGCCTCAGAAACTTGGTGTTCTAGAGATTCTGTTATTAAATATTTATCAAAGAACTATCGCATGCAAAGTACAGAGCTGGGTGCTGCAGGTGATGGGGAAATCTCCAGAACCAATTCTTTGCCCTTGAGGGATACATGGTCTAGTTGTCGACTATACACCGTACACAAAATACCTTCTGGTGTCATTCTGTCAGCAGGTGGCATCAGGTGGTCCCTAATGGTGGGGGCCAAATGCTCTGTCCCTTTAGAAGGGACAGATCACTTCTCTCTGAAGTTCTTGAGGTGCTTTAAAGTTGGGTTATTGGAACCAGGTTGAAGGATGAAACGCACTGGCTCAGTGGGGATGGGGTCGGGGTAAGGGTAAGGTGGGTGTGTGGCTGTGGAGGGCAAGGCTTCAAGCGTTCTCCAAAAGAGGGAGAGCGCAGGCTCGGTACACGATGTGGGGAGGATCCTGCCTTGTGGCCGATGTTGGGGGTAGGGGGAGGCAGTCCAGTTCTCAGTAGCTAGAGCCACCGTGGGGCAAGGGCTTTCTAAGCCAAAAGCAGCGTGGAACAGAGCAAGGGAATTACACGATGAAAACATGAGTTATAATATGTAGTCAGTTCAGAGGGTTGAACAATTCAAAAAACTGAGGAAACCTTCCCCAGAATCTAGCTTTCTAGGAACATCTACTGTTAACACTTGGGGATGTTGCCTCTCATTCTTTGTGTTGAGGGGGGAAGTGTGTGTGTGTGTGTGCATATATATGTGTATTTTTCTAAAGTAATAGGTTTCTTTTTAAGAAAAGAATGGTGTTATTAGAGAAAATAAAAATAATCTGTTACCATTGTGATATAATTACTTCCTGTGTGTGTTTTTACATGAACATACTCTGTGTGTGTGTGTGTGTGTGTGTGTATTTAACAGGGATCATTTATTTGTTACTGTTTTGAATGAAATCTTTGTTTTCAGCTTTACTGAGATATAATTGACATACAACATAGTGTAAGTTTGCATGAAACCTTCTCTTAAGCTTGCATTTGTGTGTGTGTGTGTGGTAGATTGAAATACTATTTACAGCAAAATGCTGAGCTCATTGCCTGCGTCTGGTCATGTCTGCGAAGTCCCTGGGATTGTTTGGGTGTGGACAGTCACTGTCCATAATTTACGGTGTGGAAGGGAAAGCAATGGACAAGTTAGGTAACTTCAGAGAGGGCACACTGTCCGGCTGCGTCTGTTTCTCAAAATAGCAAATTATCCATCACCTTAAGGTGTCCTTTCTTCTATCCGGTTTTTGTTGAATTTGTAACAGCATTCAGCGGTAGTGCGGTAGTGCGGAAGCGTGTCTGTAAGCACGGGCCTTGGCCTGAGCCTTCAGTGCTCTGCAGGGTGTGCCCCCGCCTCCTCCCTTCGGGCGTGCCCCCACCCGCCCTCCTGGACCACTGCCTGCAGCTGCGCTAGGCTTTGTTCAGTCCCAGGATGTGACGCTCGGCCTCCGTGATGTCACATGTGCCGCTCTTTCTGGAACGTTAGTCTCCCCGCCTCTGCTGTCAAGGGCCTTGAAAGCAGCTTCCGCAGAGGGGCCTCTCCCAACCAGCATCTTTCAAAGCGACGTCCCTCATGCTGGTCTGTGTGTCTCTCTCACGCTCACTTTCTCTCTCGGTCCCTATTATGCTACACACTTGTCACAATTTGAATGATCTAAATTGTGATATTACAGGTAGGTATGCTTAATTACTTGCTTCTTTGATGTCAAGCGTGTTATCTCAAAGGAATTGATGTAAATAGTAAATATTTGGTGAATAAAATGGGATGAAGATCTTTTGCTATTATAACACGTAGCTATATTAATAATTAAATTCTTTAAATTATCAAAGTGTTTAATAATTGTTAGGTATTAATGTTGATTTTCTTCACGTGTAATACAGCAGCTGTGATTCATCTTTCCCATGTAAATCTTAGTGGGAGGAATTTGAATGTCTCCATCTCTTCCCATCTCTCTTCCTGTTAGAAAATCCATGCCTTTCTATTCTAGAGTCGTGCTCCGATTTCTGCAAAACTTGTGGCCAATATGCTCTCGGTCGCGGGGGCGGATCACATCATCACCATGGACCTGCATGCCTCTCAGATCCAGGTTCTGGCATTTTCTTTGTTGTCCTTGGTTGTGGTGGGGGCTTAATGGAAGTGGTAAAATCCTAACTCTCTGTTAAGTCAAGTAATTTTCAAAGGAGGTAACATTCCTTTAAGTTTGTGTATAGTGACTCTCTCAGATTTTCCTCTTAACTCAGAAATATAATTTAATGTTGAGATCTGAATCCAACCACCATCCTGCCTGCAGTCACTTCTGGAGGAGTGGGAATGGCTTCCTGATACGAAACTAGAATTCCATCTCAATTTCTGGAAAACAGTTAGAATGGGAGAGTCGTAATGTAGGTTCTTTAAACTCTTCATAACTTAAGTTCCTTCATTTGTAAAAACAGGCCAAATTATCCTGGGCCTACTCTGTGATAGAATGAATGGTGAAGTATTTGACTTCTGATAAGGTGCTTTAGAAACAGCAAACCTCTCCTCCCCTGCTGCCCTACAAAGCCATCCTCCTGTTCCCCAGGATGTAGGCAATCGTAAGATAACAGACCATGTCCGCAAAGATACTGGACTGGACTGAAACTTACTCCCGGAACATATGTATCTTTTGATTGAATTCTGTTAGAATTAAGAAAAGGGAGTCAGTTAAAAGAGCTTCTTTTGAATACAGAATTAAATTTTATTTCATGAAAGGGATGATCTTTTTAAAAACTTGGCGATAACGTGACACTCACTTCTCCCCTCAGGGGTTCTTTGATATTCCCGTGGACAACTTGTACGCAGAGCCGGCCGTCCTGCAGTGGATTCGGGAGAACATCGCCGAGTGGAGGAACTGCATCATTGTTTCCCCGGATGCAGGGGGAGCCAAGAGGTACCGCGCCGCCGGCACGCTGCGGATGTCTGTGTCCGCCGACTGCTTTTTCCTTTTCGTCTGTGTTAGATAAGGAACCACGTCTTAACTTACTTAACAGTTGATTTTGCAAATGAGCAAGTAAGTAGCCAGCAGGCTTCACCCCCACAGCAGAGAGCCGTCGTCTTTGTTAACATGTCATCGCTCAGGAGAGAAAATACATCCACATATGTGTTTTCAGCAAAGGATATATTTTACTTAGGTTTTTTTTTTTTTAAATTTTTTTTAATTTTGGGGTAATTAGGTTTACTTATTTATTTTTTTAGAGGAGTACTAGGGATTGAACCCAGGACCTTATGTGTGCTAAGCATGCGCTCTACCACTTGAGCTATGCCCTCCTTTCTTTACTTGTTTTTCTTCTTTTTTTTAAGTTTTTATTTCTGATTATAAAACAATGAGCACATTTGAGAAATAAGGTTCTTAATTAACAACACGATCGACAAAGCTAGTCCTTCTTGCTACAAACAAACCCTTAGAAATGGAAGTCAAAATAGAACAGAATTTTAAAATCTGTGTCCTCAGAACAGCAAGAAAGAAAGGAGAAAAATATCTGTGGCCAAAAAATAAAGAAGGCCACAGCCATGCTGGAGGCAGCCTGGGGGATGGGCGTCAGGTCCAGGAAGAGGCTGGTGACTTGGGTGCTAATGCCCACACAGGGGCCTCTGGAGAGAAGGGAGATGACAGGGAGACCCCTCCCCTGCAGCCCAGGAGGAAAGCCCATCTTTCCCTGGGCCTTTGAGCGCGAGGGGAAGGGAGCCACCCGTGAGAGCTCAGAGCAAGGGTCTGTGCCACGGGCAGATGTGCGGTGCGATATGCGCTCTCCCCCTGGTGCGCGGGTCCCGATGCTGGGAAAATTCACGTAAAAATTGGCCTCAGGCTGCAAAGCCACCGCAGAGGGAGAATCCTGCAAGCCCAGCTGTTCAGTAAGCACTCCCCTCCTCCTGCCTGACAGTCCAGGTTAGACAGCCGAGGGGGCGCAGCCCACCGGGAGCCAGCGCCTGCAGATAACACGGCAGCCAACGCCGTGCGCTCACGGAACAATCACTAGACTATGAGATGAGGATGTTGGACAGAAACTGACATGGCATGAAAAGCATCCGCGTGCAGGCACATGGACTCGCATGAGGACAGTACTGAGCAGCCCTTCTCCAGGCTTTGCAGAGACCCAGGGAATTCAGGAGCAATCAGAGGGTTGAAAACGGGGAGGAGATGGAATGCCGATTTGATGCAACGTGCTTTACTGCACGCTGAGCCTCGGTGACTCAGAGTGACCTTGTAGGACCGCACAGCTGCTCTCTGGGGAGGGAAAAAGAGTGGGATGGAGTTTTAATGCCCAGGCAGGGGCCTCCGTCAGGAAGGGAGAGGGGAAAAGAGAGTTCTGTCCACCAGTCCAGTGAGGAAGCAAGGAAGCTCCTAGGTGTGCGGCAATAAACCTGTCACGGGAGAGTGGTGACCGTTAAGCTTGGGGATATCTTCACAGTGCAGACGCCCATCTGTCATCCATCTGCGACCAAGCTAGGGACCTAGAGTTGAACTCAAAAGCACACCTCTCAGTGCAGGCACCCCGAGTGTTGTCTGCTTCACACAGCAGGGGGATGTGGAGGAATTTCCACCAGAAGCGCTTGCAGTTTACTTGGAAGCTTACTGAAGTCGCACGGTGGGGTCTGCATTCAAACGTGGCGAATCCACTGGCCTGCTCGGAGCTTAGAGGTGAAAATGTGGGCTGAGAGGAGCATGAGCATAAGATGTAACTTATTTTTAAGAACAGCTTTATTGAGGTGGAATTCACATCCCTCCGGTTCATCCATTTAAAGGGCACAGGTCAGTGGTTTTTGTGTATTTAGAGTGAGGTATCTCTCACCACTAATTCTAGAACATTTTCATCACCCCAGAAGGAAACTTGTACCCCCTAGCAGTCACTCCCTACTCCCCCTCCCTCCAGCCCCTGGCCCCCACTAATCTCTGTTCTGTCTACGGAGCTGCCTCTCCGGGCGCTTCATGTGGATGGATCATTCAGCACATGACTTGAGTGTCAAGCCTATTTCTTTTTCTAACCAGAAAAACTTACTTTGATAGCTAACAAGCCAAAAGAATGATAGGTTCTGCAAACTTGTGTGGCTTTTTCTTTTCCTATCCCAACTCTGCATTTTATATATAGTCTAAAAAGATACACATGTTCTCAGCAAAACTTCAGGCAGAGTGATGTTCCCTATTTCCTTCTTGAGAGGCCTCTCTTCTCTCCACAGTCAGAATTTTGTTACTCACACATATCTCCCTTTTAATTTCACACGGATGAGACTATGCTACACACACTTCTTCACTGAGTTTTTAAAAAATGTGTTCCGTCTTGGCAACAATTCCACAGCTGTGCAGTAGATCTGCTTTCTTGTTTTTCACAGCTGGGTAATAGTCCCTTGTGTGCGGATGTCACAGTTCCTTTAACCAGTTTCCTGTTCCTCTTTAGTCGGTGCTGTGGTTGGCGCTCTTAAATACATGCCTGCAGCACTGCACCCACTCTCACGTTCTGTGTCCATGTGCAAGTAGGACACGTTCCTGGAACTGCTGCTTGTGAGTCAAAGGGCATGAGCCGTTTCGATTTGGTAGACAGGGGCACGATTTGGTCTCTCAAAGAAGGTAGACCATTGGGTTTAACAGATACACACTACTATATATAAAAGAGATCAACAACAAGGTCCTACTGTACAGCACAGGGGACTATATTCAGTGTCTTTTAATAACCTATAATGGAAAAGAATCTGAAAAAGAATATATATATATATATATAACTGAATCACTTTGCTGTACACCAGAAACTAACACAACATTGTGAATCAGCTACACTTCAATTGAAAAACACTCGGGCCAGTTGACATTCCCAAGTGTGGATGCCAGTGACTGTGCACGGCCTTGCTCGCACTGCTGATTTATCAGGCTTCTTTCGCTTTCTGATCAGCTAAGTGGTACATGGGGTCTCTTCCTGTTAGTTCCGGTTGCTGTGCATAAGGTCGAGCCCTCTTCCAGCACATGTATTTTTTTGTTCGTACCTTCTGCCTGTTCTGTCAGCTGGAGGCCTCTTCCTCTGCTATGTTCAGAGTTCTGCACAGTCAGGAAGTTCATCTCTGCCTCTCGTGTGTGTTGCAGATAATTTTTTAGTTTTTTAGTTCTTTCCTTTTTGTATTTTTGTTTTCTGTGGGACTTTTAAAACATTCTTATGTAGTGATACATAGCTCTTTTTCACATTATGGCTTCTGGGTTTATGAAGGATTCACCCTTACTTAACAGTCTTGTTCTTCCATGATTTCGTATGTTTTAAGGGTTTCCTTTTTCCTTTTTAATGTTCCAGTTTTTCTTCCATCTGCAATTTGTTTTGGAATAAAGAATGAAGTAAGAATCCAACTCTCCCCCTACCCTCAGCTATCAAATGGTTCCAAAACTATGAAATAACCCATTTCCCCCACTGATTCAAAATACCATCTTCTGTTATATACCCGGCACCCCCATCCACTTGCCAACTCCTGCTTTAAAAAATGCAGAATCAACTAGCCAGAGGAAATGGCCAGCAGCCACAAGCTGTTCTATTCACATCCCCTTCAGAGCAGCTGCACTCAGACTACCAGGAAAGGCAAGCTTTTTAGCGGTGTGCATTTCAGATTTTTTGTCAGCTTTCCTGTTCCACCAACTTTTTGCTGTCGATTTCTGTCATCCTCATATTCTGGAGTAAGCTGTTCCCCAACGGACTGAACAGCCTCGCAGGTAACACATGATACATGCAGCTGATGTTATCTGTGGCTTCTTCGCTTGATGTAAAAAGTCCTATTTCACCAAGGAAAACAGGTATGTAGCTGACAAATTTGAACTTGTTGCCTTAAGAAAAAGCTTGTAGCCTTGATTCTTTCCAGGTAAAATTTAATATCGCCAGAAAACTTAATATCACCACAAGAGGTCACTCATGGATAGTCTCAGAAGCAGAGAAAATAAACTTTAGGAGGAAACACCACTGTTGAGGCAGTCAACGTAATGTAAAGGTGGTTTGGGAAGTTGGTGAAACTAAGTAATTCAGATTTGATGTCTTTCATTTTACTTTTGGAAAGAATGTAATCATTTATCCAGAAGAAACAAAAATAAAACTATGTATTTTTTGTTCTAGCTTTTTCTGCCCAAGGTTTCAATGTGACGCATAGTCTCAACATCGTATGTTAGGAATCGGTATTAAGTCTCAGTTACCAACATGGAAGAGTTGTAGCCTGTTGAGAAATAGGAATATTCTAGCAACTCATGGGGCTTTTTGCAGGGATCTGTTCCTTTATTTTCTGCTTCTGACATTACCATTGGATACCTGAAGTGGCTGGGACTCCCACTCATGGCCCGTGCCCACCCCCACAACCACGTCGCTCTGCTTCTTTCCCTCACAGGTGCCCCCTGCTGGTCTGTTTGTTCGCAGGCTTAGAGCAGGATGGCCTGCGGAGGTGTGATCACAGGTTAGCTTGGCCTTGAGCGGCTTTGAACTTCAACCCCAAATGGTGGTGCTTCCCCATGTGGGGCTGTGGACCAGGGCCCTGCCACACAAAGATCACCCTAGTCCTTACAAATAAACAAGCACAAAATTTCATATATATGTACATCTGTAAGGTGTTTGAAAGTCTTTTCTTGGGAGAACCTGTCCTGCATTCTGAGAAACTAGCTTTATTTCATTGAAGTTTAAATGGTTTAATTTTTTATAAAATTAGCATGTAAATGGTGGTATATGTTTTAAGGTGATTACAGGGCAAAATTTTTGTCAGCTTTTAAATTCTGTTTATACATATGTACATACATATATATTCATACTTTTTTAACCACAATTCTTTTGCCACAATTGAAAGAAAATACTTGTTGTGGAATGTTCTCAGAAGCAGGCAAGGGTAGCTTGCAATACACACTCGCCTTCATGCAGCCCCCTTGGCCCCAGAAAGTGAGTTTCTCTCAGAGACTTGGTGGCGTTCTGCTTGATCAGGGCACCCATGGAATGCTGTTCCTGGTCGCCACCTGAGGAGGACGCAGTTATTGGGACCAGGACTTAAAGAGCATACAGAGGCTGTATCGTCTGATCAGTGTGTACTAAATTGGGGTGTATGAGCGTATATGTTTCGGTCCCTCAATAAACATTATTTTAGCTGAATTGCATAATGCGTGGCTGTTACTTTAGAAAGTAAACTAGGAAAATCTTCACGTCAATGGTGCTATGTTGTGCTGGTTTCATCATTGAAGTCTACTCTTCGCAGGAAAATTCCAGAATGCTCTGGGCTCACCAGCAAGCCTGGCCTACCTCCTTGTCCTTCTGTTGCCAGCGCAGGCCTTTCTGAGCTGATGAGCTTTGAGTATTTGCTGTAGATGGGCAGGGGTCGGACTGTGATTCACAGCCTCTGGAGGCCTCGAGTACATCCAACCCCGTTGTCACGTGCCTACGGATTGCGTGGATGCGCTACCTAGACCTTGTCCCCACCGGCTGCTCCCCAGGCTGAGCAGACGGTAGTTTCTAAATCACTTGCTTGAAGTTGTGCTCCTGACTCTAAAAGGTACCCACGAACGCTAACCCACTGAGTGTCAGCTCCTTAGCCGGGAGTTTTAGCCTGTAGTCAAGGCTCCCCGACCACCTTCACCGGCCGCCGCAAGTGCAAGGCCACGTCCCTGGCACGTGTCTCCCCATGGGTTGCTTAATGCGTATCCCAGACGAGGCCTGGCTTTGCAGGTGAGGCCTGATTCTTGCATCATCCCAAGTGTGGCTGGTTACGGCAGTCCTAAAACACAGCTGGGAAGAACACGGTGCCTTTGTATTGACAGTATTCGACGTATCCGCCTGTGTTTCCGCGCAGGGTCACGTCAATTGCGGACAGGTTGAATGTGGAGTTTGCCTTGATTCACAAGGAGAGGAAGAAGGCGAATGAAGTGGACCGGATGGTTCTTGTGGGCGACGTGAAGGACCGTGTGGCTATCCTCGTGGATGACATGGCCGACACGTGTGGCACCATCTGCCATGCCGCGGACAAGTACGAGGGCGGTTTGGGATGGTTTAGTGGGGAGTGTTAGGGCATCTCGCTAAGAAAGGAGAAAATGTTAGCTTTTGAAAACCGACCTCACTTTTCCTAATTATTACTGATGGCTTAGCAGTAGTTTTTCAGACCAAAGTCAATTCTAGGCCCATTTGTTTTGCATTGGTAGGAAAAAGCCATGCTCCTTGATGGCTTGGTTTTTATTTTCAAGGTTGAACTTCCAGTGTTAAAAAAGGTCAGCGGAGGTGCTTCTAAAACTGAGCACAAAAGGAAAAGTCTCTTCAGGCCCTTGCTTCCTTCTGCCTCCTCAGCTTCTGGGGCCCAGCCGTGTGTGGCTGTGGAACCCTTGTCCTGTGGCCTGTCTGACGTGGGGTGCACCAGGAGCAGGTTTCCAAGACAGAACAAAGAGTATAAAATAGCTCAACCTTCTCTATTGATTGGATGTCAACGTGTTGATATGTTGGCTTCATTGGTTTAAACCAGTGGCTCTCAACCAAGGGCAGTTTTGTTCCCTGGGAGACAGTTGACAATGTCTGGGGACATTTTTGGTTGTCACGACTGAGGAGAGGGGTGGTACTCTAGAGGCCAGGGATGTGCTACACAGCAGAGAATTATCCGGGCCCAACGCCAAGGTTGAGAATCACTGATTTAAGGAGTACAAAGTGTTTGGCCAGCTCATACCTTAAAAGATCCTGTTGTAGGCTGATAAATGTGAACGAAATTGGTTTCGTATCTTCCTTTATGGCATACACTATTGTTTTTAAATTCACACTAAGGGAGATGTCTCAAGAATATCCGTGTGCGCTTAATTTTTTTGTCTTCTCTTTTACAGGCTACTCTCAGCTGGAGCCACCAAAGTTTATGCTATCCTTACCCATGGGATCTTCTCTGGGCCAGCTATTTCCAGAATAAATAATGCTGCCTTCGAGGCAGTTGTTGTCACAAACACTATTCCGCAAGAGGACAAAATGAGACACTGCTCCAAGATTCAGGTACTGGTTATATTGCTGGCAGAGCTGGGCAGTGAGGCACACGCCTCAGATCCTGAGAAACAGCATCACGTCTTGTGTGTGTGACTGCTCGCTAAGGCAGATGTTGCCAGAGGTTACAGCTTCCCATAAAGGGAGGGTATGATACACGTTAGATCTCTGGGAAAGGCTGGGGCCGCCAGGGGTCAAAGTTAGAAATAGTAAGTGAATAAAACCACAATAGACAAATGGTAAGAAACAGGTCGTGCTCAAGTTAAACAGAATCGCTATATGACCCACGAGGTTAGCTCTACGGTTATACGCCCAAATCTGAAAATGGATATTCAAACAAAACTTTGTACATGAATGTTCCTAGTGGCCCTCTTCATAGTAACCAAAAGGTGGAAATGACCCAGTGTTCCCCAACAGCTGAATGGATAACCAAAGTGTGGTCTCCTCATACAATGGAATATTCCTCAGCCTTAAAAGGAAGGAACTTCTGATACGCGCAACAACATGAGTGAACCTTGAAAGTAGTAGGCTGAGTGAAAGAACCCCATCACAAAAGGACAAATATATGATATTTTAACTGGGTTCCACATATCTGGGAGCCCTAGAGTAATCAAAATCATAGGAAGGGAAAGCAGGATAGTGGTTGCCAGGAGCCTGGGAGCGGGAAGTTCATGTTTAATGGGAGCAGAGTTTCTGTTCGGGGTGACGAAGAAGTGTTGGAAATGGACAGCAGTGACGCTTACACGACCTTGGGAGTGTAATCAATGCCACTGAGTTGTATATTTAAAAATGGATAAAATGACAACTTTTATGTTATAAAATTTGCTGCCATTTTTAAAAATGAGGGAGGAAAACAAAGGAGTAGCTGGGCTGTGCCGAGGATCTCCAAGCTTTATCCCTCCTGCCCCTCCTGACTTGGGAGGACCCCGGGGAGTTGATGATCACTTGAGACCAACTGGCCTGAAATAAGTTGAAGGGGTTTGCATCCCCATTTTGCCTTTCTGTCTTGGTGAAGCGTGGCTAGTCCTCTCATCACCAGAAGCCTCCATCCCCATCATTAGAGCGTGAAGATCAGTTTCTCATCCATCCGAGAACAGCACAGTTCATTTGGCACCAGGAGATAAGACACGTTCAAGAACGGTCACAGTAGCCGTGCCTTAGATTTTCATGTCTGACGAGCAGTAGTTGAGAGTCAGCCAATTTAAGGCCCACAGGCCCAGTCCAGCCCACCAGCTGTTTTTGTAAATAAAGTTTTATTGGAACACAGCCGTGCCCATCCATTTATGTACCACCTCTGGCTGGTCTCATGCTGACCCCAGAGTGAGGTGATCACAGCTGTGCTTTTAAACAGCACAGTCCCTGCGTTTGCAGTAGCTGAGAGAGAGAAAAACCTCACACATAATGACTGAGTAAAATTAATTTCAAAACAACAAACGCCCCAAGGAAAGGATCTCTCTGGTTGTCCACGGCCCTGAAAAGCCTCTGAAGCATCTGCGTGGGAAAATCTCACTTCCAGGATGCCGTACAGGCTTGTGATTTGAAGATAGACCCAAAACTGTCTGTCCTCTCAGAAGAAACGGGTGTTGGGGGTTTGATAGTGTATCTCATGTGCTGGAGAAATCATTTCGCGGCTTTCTGGTTTGGAAGTTTCTGATTAAACATGACTAAGATGTCGCACTTTCCTCTCCCCTTTTCTGTCTTTTCCTTGGCATTTAGGTTATTGACATTTCGATGATCTTGGCCGAGGCGATCCGAAGAACCCACAATGGTGAATCTGTGTCTTACCTGTTCAGCCACGTCCCCCTCTAAATCCAGGATGTGAGGTGTGGAGTGAGCCTGCTCTGGCTTCTGACATGCGTGCGTTTGTCTGATTTTTTTTAGCTTTAGGACTGCGCCGTTATATTCATGCAAAAGCCTCAGATCTCTGAATAATCCACGATCCGCTGTTTCCCCTTCTAAAGCTCATGGCCATTTATTTCCTGTTTGGTGGAGAGGGCGGTGGTTATTGGATCTTTAAGTGCACAGTCTTAAATGAGAAATATTTTTGTCATCTTGACTTGTTTTGATGGGTGACCTTTTTTTTTTTTTTTTTTTGTTCCGCCAGTACTTTGAGGCCACAACTTTCAAGTATATAATTCCATCGTGGAAGTTCTTAATTTATAGATTTCAGGGTTGCCAAAGGTCACTTCACATTAAAACCTCTGTGTAAATAGAAACTAATAATGCCTATGGACATTGGGGTAAACCCCTGTAGAGAATTAGCTTTTTACTTCTGCGTGAACCTTAGAAAATTTTTAATACTCTGAATTTTGAAATTTTTTTTTTTAGTAATCAGGTTTCAAATAAACCATTTTGGTTATTATGCTTAATTTGGACCAAATTTTATGTTGCCTAAGATGGCCACTGGCACATTTCCTTTTGGTAAACATTAGACATATCAGAGGCAATGTAGTTCTGTGTTTCTTTTTATTGCTGCTTCTGAGAAACGTAACGATCATGTACCTGAACTACTGTGTTCTAAAATTCCAGAGTCTCGTTCAGCAGTAGATCTGATTGGGAAACTGTTTAGAGACAGTCTCCAAGCTCGCTGTCACGTTCATGCTCTTGTCTGTCCATCCCAGATACACCTCATGTCCTGCTGTCTTGGGTTTTTTTCCACGTCCTGTTTTTAGCTCTAGCTTTTACTTTGCCTTTTTTTCCAATAGGTTCGCATGGTGGCTTTCCACCCAAAGACCTCTTTCCTAAGTCCCTTCAGATTTACTAGTCTGATCACTATTTGGCATTCAACTTAAAAAAGGGGGGGATTTTTGTGAGTGCCCCCAAATACATGTTTAAACATTATTTCCTTTAGTGTTGATCTCATGTTCTTTTACCTTTTGTAATCAGAAGCAGCAAGTCTCCTGTGCAACTGATTGTTTTAACTGAAGCTGTTACATGAAAAATGTAGACACTTGTTGCTCCGTTAAGTTACTGGCCCAGTGGCGGCCCAGCAGTGATGTGGAGGGAGGGTTGTTATCTACAATTTGTTATCCACAGATGGCCTTGAACAACTCCTGAGTGAGATGCCCCCGTCCTTTGTGGCGGGCGGCAAGCATCGAATCTGAATTTTCCTGTGTGCCCATTGGTAGCCGAGTGCTTCAGCCCCCAAAGAAGAAAATGTGCCTGCACAGACAAAGCCCAGGACTGATAAATACGAATCTCTCTCTTCTGCCGGATCTCCAAACTTGAAGAGAATGAATTCTCTGATCTAAATTCTGTGGGTGGAAAAAATGAAATCTATTTAAGTCATTAACAGACTTGAATAGCAGTCTTTAAGGTTTCAGACTTAACTACAGCAGAGGCTGAGTCGAAGTTGAAAAGTAGCGTTCTGGTCATTGCAGAAACTAGCATTTTGCTGTATCTTAACATGGCTTTTGAGAAAAAAATGAGAGTGTAGCCTGGTAAGGTCAACTATGCAATACAGACTGATTATATCTGGAAAGAGTTGATTTGAGATATGTAAAGAGCCTATTTGGGTGTATATAATTTTTATTTTGACAAATGAGTGATATCTGTATTTCTCGACATTTCTATGCATAGAGAAATGAAAATGTAGTTATGAATACGCACAGGTAGATGGCTTGGCCTCCAAGTGTAGACACGTTGACAGTGACTAAAACCAGCTGATTGGAAGGTAATCATTTTATCTAAGATTTAGAGTCTAACATACAGAGCTAGTTTTAAAATACTGCTCTTCTGATAGACATAAAAATCGCTATTGTCATCTCTGTTCAAAGAACTGATTGTGTCTATGGTTATTTAGCTCCACTTTTGTATTTTAAAGTACTTCTGGTACATTTATCAACTAACTAGACTAGACTTAGCCCTACGCAGTGGCGTTGTAGACCTTAACTATTGGATGGTTCAGTTCAACAAAGATGGTGAAGACGGCCTGGAGAGTGGCTTAATCCCAGAACTCAGGCATCCCTTGCTGCTTGTGTGGAGACATTTACATGAAACCACCAAATATCTTGGTCCTGTCTGACTCTGCTGAATGGTGGTCGACTCTGTGGACATCCAGCCAAAAACGGGAGCCAGAAATATGAATATACCAAAGTTGCCCAGCTTCCAACTTAAATTACATTCGTCAACTTCAAGAGACTCATATTACAATTCTCCTTTGGTAAATATGCCGACTAGATTCAGGAAGTATGTCCTTGGTGGTGCTTGCATCCGTTTAGAATATAGGATTTGAAGCTCTTCCAACACTACTAACACATTTCAATAAAATCCTGCTCCTTCTTTCTTCCATAGTGTGTAGCATCAGTCTGGAATGATGTGTTTTGATGGGGTCCTCGACATGTTTGCTATTTCACGGTTATAGCCCAGCATATAAAATTGCAGAAAAGCCAGAAGTTAATTGAAATCAGCTCTTCTCCATTTTGAAGGTATTTCTCCTTGCCTCAAAGCACAATAGCTGTGCCACATAAAAATTCTAGATGTTTTCATGTAAAACTGAAGATTGTACCATACGTTCACACATCAGAAAAGGAGTGTTCAGTGTCCATAGGTGGGAGCTGACCAGACTTAGGCCCCACAGAAGTTTCTCATGTGCTTTGATTTCAGAAGCACCAAGAAGAGTTTCCTGCTCCCATAAAACAACTACCTGTTTGGTGATGCTTTAAGTTACTCTCATGGGGACAAAGTAAATTTCTAATTATGGTTCTTCCAATAAAGCTCAGCTTCAAAGCGTGGATAATGCTGAGAGTGGCAGCATCTTGTCTTAAAAATCCCAGTGAAATATAAAGAACTAAAACCAAGTCTGCTGGAGAAGATCACAGCTTAATGTGGAACATGGTAGAATGTACTAGAAGGGAGAAAGAAAATGGAGAGATGGAAACACAAAAAACACACTTCACCAGCTTTATAGTTAGACGTAATTAATGGCGTCACGTATGTCCAGAAGTGTTTCACTTCATATAGCAGGTCCTATCGAACCCACTGGCTGAGCCCCAGGGTGGACAGGCTAAGCGTCAGAGGGAAAGATGAAATACTAAGGGGTTCAGAAGATCGAAGGAGGCTGGGGAGATGAGAAAGGGCTTTGAGAAGTGGCTGTCATTACAGATAGCACTTCATGGCAGAACCTTCTAGAACCGGATGACTATTCCAGCATGAACTGAAGCAGGACAACATAGGGTGTTCGGTGCGTGTTATGTTTGAGCAAGGATATTCAATGAAGATGGAAGTTGGGCTGAAACGTACTACCATATCCATGTATGTTGCATGGAGAAATTGACAGAATTGCTCCTTTTCACTGTGAATCTTCACCTTATTGGTTGATCTCCCTGCACCCCAGGCACAGAGCCCTCCACCTTTTCCCCTTGCTTTCCGGGTCCACATTATGGATTGGCTTGCTTACTGTCATCTCTGAGCTCTTATTTTCTCTTTGAAGGAGCATGATGCTCAGAAACAGACTCCACCACGTACTAGTTGCTTACCTCTTCTGTGCTTGTTTCCTTGTATCTGAAACAAGGTAATAGTTCCTCTCTCATAGGATGTGATGATTAAATGAGGTGATATCTGTAAAGTTTCGTGCATTAACTTCACCTTTTAGAACAAGCATCTTCAATCTTCCCTTTGAAAGAATCTAAGGAGGTATGAAGTAGCAAGATTTTCATGCACATCCTGGATGTTAATCCATGTGCCTGTGAGCTTGTCAGAGTCCCTTTTCATCCAAGGGTACGTTGTCCTGGCATGTGACATTTCTGTCAAGGGTAGCATTTGATGATGACAAGTGGTTGTGTGTTGAAGATATTTCGCTGGCGTGTAGAAATGAGAGGAGGGGATGCCATGTCGTATTGGAGATGCCGATCACTTGACATTTACAGCAACCTGATTCTATTCACCATCCCAACATAAAAAACCCAAAAGCAGTGTCTCATATAAAGAGCTGTATTCACTGTTCTAACAGCCGAGTCCTGTGGTCAAAAGAAAACCCAGCTGAACTCATTCTACAAGAGCAATAAAAAGAGAATGGGAAAGCAAAAAATGTATTTATTGCAGCAAAAAGTGCCCTAAATTGGGAATGCGATGATCTAGAGTCTGGTTCTTGATAGGCTACTAGCAAGCTGTGTGATCTGGGGGAAATGTCTACACCACTCTGAGTATCTCTGCAAAAATGAGGGGAAAGTTAATGGCTTAAGTCCCCAGCACTTTTAATAGTGCATGACCTCTATTCTAGATTGAGTTGGAATATTTCTACTAACTGAAGTTTATGGTTCTAAATGAGGCAAAGATGGTTACTTCCCCATTCAGGTGAATGGCTTGTTTGGGCTTGCAGGGGACTTTTGCAATGTTAGCCCTGGAAGTCCTGCATCCCAGGAAAGCCCGCAGTCCTGGGCACCCTGGGATGCTTGGAAACTCTAGTTCTCTCTCTTCTAAGACGGATGGTTCTGGATTCCCAGCACCCAGTCTCAAAAAGACAGTGCTTCTCTCTGGGAAGAGTTCTGCCAGGTTTGCTTGCAGCCCATTACAAATGTTTGGGTTCCCTAAACTCGGGGTTCCTCAGCTGTGATGCAAACCTGCTCCATGCGGAGCATCCACCCCAGCCCCTCTGTGGCGCTCGGGGGACAAAGGGACCCAGTGCTTGCTGTGCCATGAATACTAAAGTCCTTTGTCTCTGACCCAGGAGCTTCATGTTCTGTCAGCATCCAGGAACCTGTGGCAGATTAACTTGTTAGCTGGCAAGTCGGGTAATAGCTTGTACTTTCACGGTACCTGATGAGTATATTCACCAATTGTTTTCAGGTAGGGCTAAGACCCCTTGAGTATGGGTCCATGATTACCTGTCTTCCACAAACTCCACCTGGAATACATTAGCTATTATTTGTCTTTTTTTTTTTTAACTGGAGTGAGAATTTAGAAATGTAATGCCTAACAATCTCAGTACAGAATCTTTCCGGGTATTTTCCCCATTTTATTTATCTCACCCACATCTAACTTGATAAGTTATTAGAATTCTTCAGAGAGACAGAACCAATAAGAGAGTCTAAATCCATATATATAGATATGAATTTACTGTAAGGAGTTGGCTCACATGACTGTAGGGGCTTACAAATCAAATCTGTAGGGCAGGTGGCCGGCTGGGAACTCAGACAGGATTTTTATGTTACAGTCTTAAGACAGAATTCCTTCTCCTCTGGGCAATCTCAGTCAGCTGATTGTAAAGATCAGTCACATCTGCAAAGTACCTTCACAGAAACATCTGGACTAGTGTTTGACCAAACAACTGAGCACCGCAGCCTAGCCAAGTTGACACATAAAATTAACCATTGCAATAGCCTTATTCTTTTTTAAGCAGCTTACTTTGGCTGCCTTTCCAAAGCATTCAGCTCTGTCTCTGCTTATACTCATATTTCATTGAGCTTATATTTAATTAAAAACATACATGGCATAAAAAGGTTTAGAAACAAATAGAACTGAATCTTGAAAACTCAACTGGTAGATAAAGAGTATATGTACAAGTAGCCTACTGACTTGAGATGTTAAATAAGTCTTGGAGGTGAGTTAACATTTTTCTTTTACAAAAGGAACGGAGAATGGATTAGATTTTGAAATATTTTTATATTTATCTATTTCATTATATATAATATATATTTATATTTATATTTTTTAAATACATTTTTGGATGGTAGGATTACTTTTTAAAAAAATTTTATTGAAGTATGGTCAGTTACAATGTGTCAATTTCTGGTGTGAGGCACAATGTCCCAGTCATGCATATACATACATATATTCATTTTCATATTCTTCATTAAAGGTCATTACAAGATACTGAATGTAGTTCCCTGTGCTATATACAGGAAACTTTAAAAAATCTATTTTTATATAAAGTAGCTAACATTTGCAAATCTCAAAACTCCCAGATTTATCCCTTCCCACCCCCTTTCTCCGGTAACCATAAGATTGCTTACTGTGTCTGCAAGTCTGTTTCTGTTTTGTAGGTGAGTTCATAGTGTCCTTTTCTTTTCTTTTTTCTTTTTTTAGATTCCACATATGAGTGATATATGGTATTTTTCTTTCTCTTCCTGGCTTCACTTAAGATGACGATCTCTAGATCCGTCCATGTTGCTGCAAATGGCACTATTTTATTCTTTTTATGGCTGAGTAGTATTCCATTGTATAAATATACCACAGCTTCTTTGTCCAGTCATCTGTTTATGGACATTTAGGTTGTTTCCACGTCTTGGCTATTGTATATAGTGCTGCTGTGATCATTGGGTTGCATGTATCTTTTTGAATTAGAGTTCCTTCTGGATATATGCCCAGAAGTGAGACTGCTGGATCATATGGTAGGTCTATTTTTAGTCTTCTTAGATTTTAAATATAGGTCAATCAAGAGAGCTTCTATGCCTGTTGGTCTCAAGCTTGTCTGTCAATTGGAGTCAATTACATTAATTCCACAAATCAGTACAAGCCAGCTTCTGCAAAAAAAAAAAAAAAAAATTCTTTTTGGAGAATTTAAAAGCATTTTCTCCTTAGTTAGAATCCCTACAAGTGGAATTCCTCCACCAAAGCAATCCCTGTTTTAAATTCTGATGTATTTCAATTGCTCACCAGAAAGGGTGTATCAATCTGTAGTCCCATCCAGAGTCCCTAAATCCTTGCTAACACCGAATTGGAATCTTTTCTGTTTTTTTCAATCTAATAATTTAAAGATACTGGGCTGTTGTTTTATTTGCATTTTTGTAAGAACTTCATTTTATTGACTGCAAATGTTTTACTTTATAAGATGTACAAAGTCACATAGTAAGATAAATATTACATAGATATACCCAAACCTTGTTAATCTATCACCTATTACTATACTTTTATCTCTTTTCTCCCAAAATAAAAACACTTTATTACTGGTTATAAAGTAATAGGTATACATGAAAGAGATTTTGGTAAATACAAGAACAATAAATGAAAAAAAAACTTGTTAATAATGCCTTGGCAATAACAGTGGCTAAACATATAGCATATAACCAAAGAGGTATTTGTTTTAAAACATTTTTTGTTTATACTTAGCATATTATCTTTTTCCATGTCATTCAGTATTCTAATATGTAACTGTTAAGAGCTGCATAGTATTCTAAAGTAAAATGCTTTAAATCCAGTATCCTTCAAAGAGTCTGAAACAATAGATTTTGGCTTAAATATGCATCCCTTTAGCTTTCTCTTGTATCTGTCACACGCGGTAGGCCAGCGCTGCGGTGCTTCCCAATGAACCATGGCTCCCGATACTCATGCTCTTGCAGATTGCCTCCCCTTGTTGACTGTAGGCTTGGCCAGTACATAGGACATTAGCAAGAATGATGCAAACAAGGCTTAGTAGTGCTTGTGCACCGGGGCTTATCTGTATTGAAGTGCTCACTTTTAGGATCTCATCACCATGAAAAGAAGCACAGGGAGCCACATGGAAAGAAAAAGAGCAAGAGGTCACACCCACCCCCAACCATCCCACACTAGGGCACCGGGCATGTGAACAAAGCCATCTGACTGCAACCTCATGGGAGACCCCAAAGGAGACAAACGGAAGAACAGCCCAGCAGAGCCCCAGCCAACCCATAGAAGAGTGAACAAAGAAAACGGTTGCTGTTTTAAGCCACCATGTTTTGGAGTGCTTTGTTACACAGCAGTCGATCACTGAAACATGACAGCTTCTAATATGAGTAGTTACATCAAATATGGAAAATAAATCTTTAGAACCATAAACTCAAAAAGAATTTTTTATTATTAGCTGGTGAAATTGCTGAAGTCCTGGCTGATTAGATGACTTTCAGAAAGACATGAACTGTACCCCAGTTTTGCATGTTACTGAGATATAGATGACTTCTTTGACTGTCAGCTTCCTCGTGGGTAAATCAGATTTTAACAATTGCTACCTCAGAGGTGTTTTATTCTTTTTGTTTTTGTTTTTGCTTTTTTGTTTTGCTTGTTTTTGGCAGAGGAGATAATTAGGTTTGTTTGTTTGTTGATCATTTTTAATGGAGGTACTGGGGATAGAACCCAGGACCTTGTGCATGCTAAGCATGTGCTTTACCACTAACCGATACCCTACCCCCGGAGGTGTTTTATTCTTAAGCTTGGTGAGTAATGGCGCTTCTAACGCAATGGAATAATAAACAAGAAGGAATGTGCAGGTGTGAGTTCACATTTTTGTTAGTAAGCCAGGTCTCTCACATCCCAAGCAAGTGTTCTTGCCACTGTACCTCGTTACTGATGAATCCACTTATGGGTCTTTGAAAACCAGATGGCGAGAGGGATTATCTGAGATGCCCACCTGGCAAAACTGCTTCTGATTTTCCAAGGCAGCAGGCAGAACTGCTTAGGGACCATTGCATCCATAAATAGCCTTTCCTCTTTTTAACCAAGTCATCTGCTCCATTATTTGCATTGGCGCTTTTTTTCCCAAAGCACCTGACCCTTTGGAATCATCTTGTGAACTCTAATATTTACGTGGGGCTAGCCCGCAACACGAAAGGAGGTTTTTGTTATATGAATTTGCATATCCTGTCAAGGGCTTTTTTCAGAACACTTTCATTTCAAGGTAAAATGAAACTTACAAGACTAAGCAGAGAAGTGCTCCACAGTTCAGTTTGAAGAAGGAGGGGATGAGAAGAAAAAGACAAGGTTAATTATGACACTTGGGTTTTACAATGCTAAAAATATATTCTATACAAAGGAACCATGGAGGCTGTGTTCCATTTCCACGTGTCATTTACAAAGAGCAGGCTCACGATCTCTGCAAAATTCTAGTAAAGAGAAATATTTGAAAAACGTTCATGGTTGTATCTAACTGAAAGGATTGAAACTTCAGACTTGTTCCAAAAATACTATGATGCTTGTCCTTAAAGCCTTCACTCCTTTTCATCAAGCCGACCGTGACTTTCAGAATCTAAGAGTGGAAACAACCGACGGAAATTGGGGAAGCAGTGGGGTCTACCTGTCATTCACATGCTCACTCAAATAGAGAAACACTAAGATGTTATACTTCAGTGGACTAGGGCACTTTGTTTAAGGGATTCATTGAGGTTCCCATCAGCTTTAGGTGAGTATGTATAATGCTGAGTTTCCACTCAGCTACTTTGATGTCTATGTCAGAGCCAAATGGCAGAGCTGGGACTCAAACCTGGGGCTTCTGTCCCCAGCTGTTTATTCGTTCACCTACCACTGTGGATGCCGCTCAAGTCTGGCCTTCCTTTCAAATTCAGAAACTTAATCCTAGGAGTCCTTCAACTGAGTTTAAGTCTCTAGATTAAAATATGTCACTAAACTAGCACTGCCGGATAAAATACAGGAGACCTAATTAAATTTGAACGTCAGACAAACAACAATTTTTTAGTATCAGCATGTCCTAATTCACTAAATTTAGCAACCCTACACTAAATCTTAACTACCCATCAAGAGCCATTTTGATCTTCTTGATTTCCATCAAAAAGGCAAAAAGAAAGGCAAGGAGGCTTAGAAAACCAAGTATGAGGTCTCCCAGCCAATGAGAGTTCTGTTCTCACAAGATAAATAGAAGAACTCCATCCTTTTTATCCAATAATTTCTCTTCAGCTAACTAACCTGCGGGGGCCTGGGTCCCCAGTGTCACTCAGATGGGGGTAGCTCACCGGGGCCACAACTAACTCTTCTGCAGAAGGTTCAAGGTTAGTCTTTGCACCACTGCTTGTAATACCAAAGATATGAAATAACCCAAATGTCCATCAAGAAAGACATGGTTAAGTGAACTGTGCGATATCCAGTCAACGGAATGCTTTCTAGCTGTGAGAAGAGAATGAGGATGCTCTCTATACGAAGATGTGGGAGGAACTCCAAATGGAAAAAGCAGGTGGGAACGAAGTATATGCTAATAAAGTGTGCCAGTGGGTGAAAAAGGAGGGGAGTGAGAATATAAAGAAACTCTGGAAGAATAAATAGGGAACTAATTAGTAGCAATGATTTCTGGTAGGGCTGGGGATGAGGATGGAATTGGTGGACGGTGCATAAGGACAGTGGAAAGTGTTTTTACTCTGTATCCATCTCTGTATGTGTGGGTGTATGTCCCTGCGCAGTAAAGAGGCGACATGGCAGGTCTGAGACTGCTGTCATTAGAAAGTCCTCCTTCCAAGGCTGGCCTCTGACTGCGCCTGGAAACGAATTTCTAGTGGGTTCTCACCATTCCCAGAACTGGTAAGAGTGGCTCAGGGTTCCTTAACTGTTTCAACTGTTTTTGTAAATAACCTGATTTATGCCGAACACCGGCTCTCCTTCTGGGAGTCTGGAGTCTTGGTATGTGCCAGGAAGAGGGTGCCTACGTGACCAGCCCCCAGTAAGCGCCCTGGGTGCTGAGTCTCTGATGAGCTTCCCTGGCAGACAGACTGGGTGCTGGGGCTCCCCTGGGAGGGAGCTCTGGCAGCTCATGCCTGGTTTCCTCCAGTCATTCCTTGCCCCACGCACCTTCTCCCTTTACTCATTTTGGTTTGTATCCATTCACTGTAATGGATCATAGCCTTGAGCGAACTATATGCTGAGTCCTGTGAGTTCTCCTACCTGGGGGTGGTCTCGGGAACTCCTGACATCGTTTCTCCCTCTCTCCATTTCTTTCTCTCTCCATCTTTCTCTCTGTCGACGTGTATGTGTATATATTATCTTTCTATCCATCTTCTGTACCACGTGAATATGTATCAAAATCAAAGAAAAAGGAAGTCCTTTGCTGTATATTTGCCCAACAAAAAGCCCTATTCAGTCTATCTCCTTTCTTCCTTCTGTCTTGCTTTTCTTCTTTTTCTACTTACTCTGGATAAGAGTGCTTACCTCATGACTATGTATTTTCTATTAAAATAAATGAAAAAATTAAAAGGCTATGGCTTCGCCTTATATTCACCTAACTGAAAGCCCCATTCAAAATGTTTTCAGAGAGAGAAAGAGAAAGAGAGAGAGAGTGAGAGAAACAGGGAGAGAGAGACAGAGAGAGAGAGAGAGAGAGAGAGAGAGAGAAACTGAAAGGGACTAAGAATAGAACATATTTAACTGCCTCGATCCCTAAGGAGACAGAAAATTCTTGTAGCTTTTCAATAGCAATTTTAGATTTCTTTTGTTTGTTTTTTGGGGTTTTTTTTTGAGAATTATTCAGATTTTACACATTTATACTTCAAAATCTTAGGGCTTTTTTCCTAGAAGAATATGGCCCCCTTTGTATACATGAAGTAGTCAGCACATAACTGGAAATATGGGTCTGCCCTTTAGGAGAACATTTTTGTCACAGAGCTTAAAATCACCTTGTGGGGCTGGCGGGGGGTGGTGAGATCATGCAGTTTTAAAAGTTTTTCTGGAAAGAAAGATTGTAAAGAGATTACGGAGATGTGACCAAGCTCTCTGTGAATCCTGAATGGCTCCTGAGTCAGAAGAAAAAAAAGCCATGAAAATGATTTGGGGACATAGCGGAGATATTTGAATATAAAATCGATATGATATGATAGGATTGCCGTCAGTTCCCCTCATTTTAGAAGACATGGGCTTAAGTGTTTGGGGTAAACTGTCATGCTGTCGGCAGCTTTCAAATGAGCAAGAAAGCAATGGACACGTGTATACCCACATACAAAGGCTGACGCTGAACAATTACTGCACTTAGGCAGCTGGTCCGCAGGCTGCATTGTACAATTTTTTCAACTTTTCTGTAAATCTGAGAAATTTTCAAATAAAGAAAGGTGGGAAGAACAAGATTTTATTGAAACAAAACAGGCTGTTCATAAGTTGCTGTTTAATTGAAGTTAAAGCAGAATGACATAATACGGGTTATTATAAACTCAATAACCACGCTACCATTGAAGTCACCGCATTGATTTAAGAAGGACTTAGTATCTTCTGAATAAGAAAACATAGGTTTTATTTACGCTCAGCTCCTAGACAAGTTGCACTTGACTAACCTCCTACTTAATTCAAATCTCATCAGTGAAACTAACTGGATGCCGGTCACTTCAACTGGTTAATGTTAACGGTCTTCCTCTCAAAATTAACCTGATTGATTGAATTGTTCTTATTTTCATGATCACTTTCATTTTCATCATCATGGAGTATGATTTTTAAGTCCCTACTATGGACACGATGCTGGGGACAATGTATCCTTAACTCAAGGGGTCTGTAACATCGTTGGTGACCTAGGAGGTAGAGTCAAAGATAAATAACCATACAAGAAAGCATAATCAATAAGCCACAAGCATAGTATCATAATCTCTCAGGACCTTGCTGTAGAAAACCTGGGTATATCTTTACTGACCACACAGCCTCAAACCTCACTTTACAGATGAACTTAAACTATTTTTATGTAGTCACATTTTTTTGAAGTTTTTTTTCAGACTCTGGGGTTGTTGATGTTAATTTCTTGTTTGTTTGTTGTTGTCATACTTAGAATGACTTTCCCCTTCAAGATTATAAAAATATTTATCTGTGATTTCCTCTAGTACTTTTTAAAGCATAGTTGATTTACAATGTTGTGTTAGTTTCTGGTGTACAGCATAGTGATTCAGTTACACATGTATGTATATTCTTTTTCATTATAGGTTACTAAAAGCTATCGAATATAGTTCCCTGTGCTCTACAGTAGGACCTTGTTGTTTATCTATTTTGTATATAGTACTTTGTATCTGCTAACCCCAACTCCTAATTTATCCCTCCCCCCTTCCCCTTTGGTAACTATAAGTTTGCTTTCTATGTCTGAGTCTGTTTCTGTTTTGTAAAAGTGTTCATTTGTGTCATTTTTTTTTTAAATTCCACATAAGTGATATCATATGGTATTTGTCTTTGTCTGACTTTACTTCACTTAGAATGATGATCTCTAGGTCCATCCACGTTGCTGCAAATGGCAATTCTTTTTCATGGCTGAGTAGTATTCCATTGTGTATGTATACACCACAACTTCTTTCTCCAGTCATCTGTCGATGGACACTTAGGTTGCTTCCATGTCTTGGCTATTGTAAATAGTGCTGCTATGAACATTGTCTACAGCCACAGCACCCTGAATGCACCCAATCTTGTCTTCTAGTACTTTTAATGCTCAATGTCTTACATTTAAATTTTTGAGCCATATGAAATTAATTTTGATGTAAGAAATGAGGTAGGACTACAGCTTAATTTTTTCTAAACTTTCAGCCAATTGCCCAACATTATCTTAATAGTTCCTTTTGCCGTTGGTATGACTTTAAGCTAATGTTCCATATGTGCTTGTACTTAACTTTGCTGTCTCCTCTCTCTCACCGATGTACTGGTACTGTGCTGTTGTAGGCAGTGCAGCCTCATTTTTTATAACAGACATCTGGTAACGTACCCTTTACTGTACAGAGGAGATGACATTTATGGATAACCTAGTCTTAATCTTTGTGATAAAAACGTTTAACTGATTTCTGAAATGCTGCCTAGTTTAGAATCAATCTGGCAAGTTACGCATGAAACCCTATTGGGATTGCACAGCATTTACAAATCAATTTAAACAAAATTTCCATTTTTTACAGTGTTGTGACCTCTAGCCCTATTAACGATATATTTTTCTTCATCTGTTTACATCTTCTTCGCATCCTCCAGAGTCCTGACAGGAAACAAGTGGCACACTCAAAGTAAGAAATTGATGAGTTTGGCGAAGTGACTATTAATGACAGGTCAGACAGGATTTGGGGAGACCATAAACAATGGTGCAGCATTTCAAGGGTTGAGTCTTCACAGCCCCAGGCCTCAAGTGTCAAGGGAAGGAACGATTAGTGGAATACAGAAAACATGGTCATGAGGAGAGCATCACCCGATGAGAACTTTATTGGAGGGTGACAGACAGCCCACAGCTTCAGAGAGGGAGGGAGCCCAGGGGTCATTACTCAACCTCTCTCCCCTTTGGCCCATCCCAACCGGAAGTCCACCAGCTACTGATGAAGTTCATACTCTCAGCCTCCCGGGATGCAGAGCAGGGTGGGAAAGCGTGGAGAGCGGATGCGGAGGGGCAAGTGGATAGCAAGCAGCCTGCGAGGTAAAGCGTTGTCATCCCCTGCCCCTCCGCCCTCTCCTTTGTTCCTAAGCTTTTCATGTCAGTTTTCTTCCGAAGTATTTTGTATTTTTGTTGCTGTTTTGAACGAGAGCTCTCCTATCACCAGTCTGAATCAGTTACTGTTTAAATATTAGAAAGTTACTGATTTTTACGTATTGTTGGCATGGCAAAGTGGTTTGTCAAGAAGACATTTGATTTTTTGCTTGTATGAATATCACTTACATGATGTGTGACCTGGGGAAAATCTATTATCTTTTCTGCATTAATTCCATTATTTGTTAAAGAAAAAAAAAGTAGGATATTTACTTCATTTTTTTTTTTTAGTATTTAATGAGATAATACATATTAAGCAGTTAAAACAGTGTCTGGTTCATAATAAACCCTCAGTAAAGATCACCTGTTTTTTTAGGAGTAGAGTTGATTCACAATGTGTTAGCTTCAGGTGTACAGCATAGTGATTCAGTTATACATCCATACATATTCTTTTTCAGATTCTTTCCCAGCATATAAAATATTGAATGCAGTTCCCTATACTGTATAGTAGGTTCTTACTGTTTCTTTGGCATTTCGTAGAAGACCACCTATTATTGTATCTAATAGTATCTCAGCCGATCTGGAGCACTTTGACTTTTCAATCCAGTAGATTAAGCCTGTTCATTCTCAGCTGGTTTCCTCATGACAAACTGCATTTTTCAAGTGCTCTCCAGGCCAGCTAGGTGGGCTTAAGAACTTTAAACGTAACTATCGCCATTTTGGTTCTACCCCCAAAGCCCCCAGTGATCAGGTGAGAAGGGAATGATTGTCCCGGGAACCCCACTTTGAGAAGCAGGGCTTATGTAACACTGGCCTGCGAGTGCAGCTGCCCTCGTTTCACTGAAGTGACTGAACCAACTGGAAGGTGCGCCCCTGCCTAGCCACCAGAGTCCCTTTCAACTGCGCCTGAGACAGAACAAGGGAAATTTAGACGCGGTTGCCAGTCTGGGGCACTTTTGCCCCACAGAGCGTGTTTCGCAAGGTCTGGAGATAACTAATTGTCTGGAGTGGAACAGGCAGCACTCCTGGCATCTACTAGGTACAGTTTGGAGATGTTTCTCACCATCTTATGATGCCACAAAGAACTATCTCCCCAAAATGGCAGTAGGGCTGAGGTTGAGAAATGCCTACAAGGAAGTTGGTGTGGCAGGCTACAGAGATTTAGACATAACTTGCCCCAGCTGTGGTGTAGAAATAACAGGAACTTGGTGCTCATGCAAACCTCCTGTCTGAGCTTATGTGGTCATGCTCCTCCCCCAGCCCCCGACCTTGTCTTTGTTCTTGGGAACTCCAGGGCTGCCAGCCTGGAGTCTCTGTGACGGTAGGTTCCTACAGCACATCTCTTCCCTTCGGAAGACTCCAGACCTCGAACCACTCCATGCCACCAAGAAAGGTATTTTAAACTTTGGGACAAACTCAGCTAATTGAAGTAACTAAGGGTAGGAGCCATTCTCAGGGAGCAGGGAGGGAAGGAGAAGGAACCCAAATTGTATGCAAAAAACTTTTTTTTTTTTTTTTTTAGAATCTAAAGAAGAGTTTCAGTGGTCTCAAATGTCATTTCTACAAAGCTAAAGTCAGACTTTCCCTGATCTTAGAAATGGTTTTCTGAACTGTGTCTCTAGTCTGTGTAATTTTGAGGAAGTAAGTAAGATCAATAGGTTGAGTTTTCAACAGCACGGATTAGAGCGATGTTCTCAGCACGTTTTGAAGCTACAGTACTTTGCTGTCTCTGAAATGTGAAGCTTGGTGTTTTCTCTTTGTCTTAGTCGGTGCTCTTGGGTCCATCTCAGGCTGCTTTCGAGGCCTCTCATGCTCTGCTCTCTTCAACCAGACCTCTCTGCTTCATTCTGGAAGAAGACTAATTATGGTAAGGCAGCTAAGAGATCCCTAAAAAGCATTATCTGTAATTTTTGTGGGAAGAACTGAAACCGGCTGGCAAGAGAGATGTTTTAAGTATCTGTAGCTGGGTTATTTGCTGAGGAAAACTTTCATGATATTTCACAATCAAGCTGAATCGTGGGGGGATTTCTCCATTGCAGAGTCATCACTACCTGCTCTGTCCAACAAGACAGATTTAATGCGTGCTGCCCAGAGAAGGAGCAGATGTTGGAGTTGGGGAAATAGCTTCCATGGGTCTAATTTTTTCACCCCAAATTTTGGCTTGAAAACCATAGAAATCACTGAAGTTACTCTGTGCTTTTTCCAGCCTGTGGTGGCTTTTGAATGAGTATATGTGGAGTGGGGCAGTGGCGGGGGTGGGGGGTGGTGTGGAACACGTAGGGTTCAGAATACAGGGAACCTGGCCTCCCGTGCTGTCAAGGAAAACCAGAACCGGACGGTAGTTAAAGCTGTGAAAACAGATTTTGTTCAGAAACTACTGAAGTCGGGGGAAAAGAGACCTTGGTGTGGTGTAGGACTGGGCTCAGTTCCAGATACAGCGTGGGCATGGGAGGATGCAGAGTGGAGGGGGGTTGGCCGGTGGATGGAAGATTACTAAGGGAAAGCTCAGGGGTACAGGGGATTCTGGTAAACCGACTTAATGGGATTCTTACGGAAAGCAGGCCAGGGAGATGGGGCGTCACTTTGGGGATGGTAGTGTTGAGGTGTTTGATTGGACATCAAGACTGATCAGATATCAGTGGTGAGGGATTCTTGCTAAATGCACCTAATAGGATTTGTGCTAAAACTGGGCAGATGGACCTGGAAGCCCAGCTCAAGGCCTGATGATGGAGAGGAGCCAGATTGAAGTTGAGTCAAGCAGAGAGTCTTGGCCAGTGCCGGCTCTCCCGGGCCCTAGCTGGGGGATCTTGGGCTTATGACCCAAGCCTCTTTCTTTGACTATAAAACGAGCATTACGTTACCTCTGCAGTTGCCTTGCAAGGCCATCGTGAGGCTCAGATAATGGTGCATGTTCAAGTTTTTTGCAAGCTGTGCCAGTTATTAGGCGTGCCAAAAATCAGTCAGAAAAAGGCATCAGTGGCCTTTTTCTGAAATTACTCCATTGCCCAAATCAGACACAACGGAGTGCATTCACCAGGAACCCATTCTGACTTCTGGATCCGAATGTTGGTACCAGGGCTCATTTTGTGTCTCATGTCTAATTAAGAGTTAACCAGGGGGCACTAAGTTACAAAGGAAACAACAGCTTAGAGTTTCATTTCCTAGAAACTCAGACGTCTATTTTTATGCAAGCCCATGCCCGCATCTGCCTTTGCCCCTTGGGGGATGGCATGATAGGATAGATAGTAATGGAGAGCTCGCATTTATGGACCACTTACTACAAGTTAAGCATCCTGCTAAGGGCTGGGTGTCTCTGATTGGATTTCACTCTCAAAGCAGCCTTGTGAGGCACAGATAGGGGAGCAGGGGCCTCAAGAGGTTAAGGAGTTTGTGGTCATGGCTGGGCAGCCTGACTCCAGAAGCCATGCTGCAGACCCCTCTGCTCTACCTAGACTGAGCCTGGCACTCACTTCTACCTGGGAGACCCTTGGTCAACTCGAGCTTCAATTCTGATATCTTCCTCCTTAAGGAAAAAGAAATTGGGATATCTTTTATAGGAAAAGACATGAAAACAACTTTCAAAAGGAGAAATACAAAAGGCCAAAAAGCATAAGGAAATTATTCAGTCTTATTAATAGTTATATGTCAGATCCTTTGATATGGAAACTCCCCTTCTAGAAATTTCTTAGGGAAATGGTCAGGGATGTGGCACACTGTTTACAAAGATCATCTTTGCAGTATGACGGAAAGAATATCTCATGCCCGGTGTTGGGAAAGGGTTAATTAATTGTGGTATACCCATTAAGTGGAATATTAGAAAACCATCATATCATATTTTTTCAAAGAATATTGAATGACAGAAGAAAATACAGTATAATGGTAAGTGGAGAAAGCAAGCTAGGAATTAAGTGTTGTATGTTCCTGACATTTTTAGTGCACGTATTAGATGCTTACCAAATGCTGCTTAATTTGGGATGACGGTTTCCATGAGTAAATGTGTTACCTATTTTTCTCAGTAGTTTCCCAAAAGAGACCCACATTCTAACCCTTTTACAGTTGAGAAGTCAAGAGACTCGTGAGGGAAAGTGATTCGCAAAAGTGAGAGAGCACTTAGGTGGCAGAATAAGAATTTACAATCAAACTTTTCCACTGATAAATCCCCAGCTAGTACTAAAATGCTTCTCGCCATGTGAATTTGATGCAGGAGTCGGGGGACCAGTGTCAGAGGGAACCCGCCAAAATGTAACATTAGTTAAGCAATTTAAAAACTAAAACCATGAAGCTGCTCTTAACTCTAGCAAATTTCTTCATGGCCAAAGAGATAATAAGGAATCCATTGACTAAATTAATCAAAACCGATTATTTAAAAAACTGGAAGATCATGCTGAAATTGAAAGCAATCATTACAGAGGGGAAGATACAGCTCAGCAGTAGAGTGCGTGTTTAGGACGCCTGAGGTTCTGGGTTCGATCCCTGGTACCTCCATTAAAAAAATTAAGTAAATAAAGAAACCTAATCCCCCCCCCAAAAAAAACTCAATCATTACAGATTAACCAACCAGTGTCTTTGCACCCCAAAAATAGATCATTTGTATCTCAGAAGCCCACCAATGTTTAGGGCCGGCATGGAAAATTACAGCCTGCCACCTGTTTTTGTATGGCCCACAGACTAAGAATGTTTTTTTCCATTTTCAAATGATTGAAAAAGTCAAAGGAAGAATAATACTATTTTGTGACCCATAAAAGTAATATGAAATTAGAATTTTTGTGCCCACAAATAGTTTTATTGTTTGTGTTTCTGTTTACATATGGTCTGTAACTACTTCTGCACTTCGTTGGCAAATTACTCGAAGTGTTGAGTAGTTGTGTTAAAGACGGTATGGCCTGCAAAACGAAATACTTACTAACTGGCCCTTTACAGGAAAAGTGTGCCGATTGTATGGAAAAAAGGGACTAGGGTAAAAGGTCAAATAAGATTTAATATCTTATGGTCTTTGGTGCCTGCCATTATGCATAGTAGCTTCTTAGTTCCTGATTTATGTAAGACTGTTTTGTATCATTTTATTTTATTTAGAAAACTAGGTCTGTTGGGCTAAAATGGTAGAAAGTAAATGATAAAAAGTCTTTTTTCCATAAGTGGGTACTTAAATTTTTCTTGTTGTTATAGAATGAAACTTTGATGTCCATGTTAATTACACCCTACAGAGGTTAGCCTATAATTAGAAATATTTCAGAAATTGCAGAAAGGGGCTATTTGATTGTAAGCCTGTTAGAGAAATTCCCATTGAAGGCTGGTCTGTAAAACAATAGCACGGAAGTACCTTCTCTTATTCACAGCCCTGGGTTAGCCCCGAGGGGGATGTACATAACACAAATCTAGTTATCAAACAATTCAGTGTCATACCAATGTGGCAAAAGTTTAGCAAGTTCAAATTCAAGGGTTTCCAACAATTGCTCCCCGACTCCTTGCCTCTTCCAGGCCCCTTTCTGTTACTCTCCAGCTGGCCATCACCTTTAGTTCAATCCAACCCATCCAATTGCGGGATCTCCACCATGCCATGCAATCAGGGAAGCAAAGACTTCCATAGCTGGGCTCAGTGACGTGACTCTGGAGCTGGATCTCTCTCACAGTTGCAGCCGATGCCGGGGCTGGACTCCCCCCGCACAGGCCTGGTGCCTGAGAGGGGTCTGGTGCCGGGAGACTAAACAGCTGCGGGCGGAGCAGCTGGGGCTGCTCAGCTGCTGTCTCCACGTGGTCTCTCCAACATGGCAGCTGTGGTAGGGTTCTTCCAAGGCTGGCGGCCCAGGACTCCAAAGCAAGTGGAGAGAGACAGAAAGAAAGAGCTCGGGAGAGAAGGAGGGTGGGAGGTGCATGAACCAGTTCACAGACTCCTACACTAAGTATGGAATCTTTACATCCCAGCTAAGGCCAGGGTCCCCACCAGTGCACCGGTCCCCTCCCTGCCTGCCACCTCGGGCTCAGAGCACCAGCATCCTCCCCTTTCTCTCCTCCATCTTCATCCGTAGTACTCTTCGTGGCTTTCCTGCGCTTTCCCCCTTCTCACCAGCATTACAACATGCTGTTATTTCTCCCATCCTGAAATCAATCCTCTTAACCCTACTGGCCCTGTGAACTCCTGCCAGCGTCTTTCTTCCCCTTCACAGGAAACTTCCCAGAAATGTTTGCTGCCTCCAGTCCCTCTCCTCGCATTCTTCCAAGAACTTTGAAGTCATGTTTAATTTGGCTTCACCTTCAAAAGTCTATCCAGTATCTGGCAAGTTCTCACCACCTCCACCCCTGCCAGCTGGGGCTTTTGCTTGAATTCCTGTAATATCCTCTTGACTGGTCTCCGCGCTTCCACCCGTGACCCTCGCTGTCTCTTTGCAGCACGGCAACCAGCATGAGCTGTCGAAAATGTCAGACCGCGGCGCTCTTTGGCTCAAAAACTTGCAGTGGATCGGCCTTCCGCTCTCCTTGTTGAGACGGCCAACAAGGCCCTGTAGGCACGCTCGGCGCCGGGCTGGGGGCCCTCCCTCTTGGACTTGGTCTTTCGCCCTCTACTCCCTCTGCTCCAGGAATAGTAGGTTTGGTGCCACTTTTGTGACACCTCGCTTTCCCCATCCCCTTCACCTCACCCTGCGTTTTCTTCTATCACACCAGTCACTGAACATCTGCCATCATTATGACAGTTATATATATATATATATATTTTTTTTGAGTTTGTTATTTGGAGAACATAAACTACGGAAGAGCAGGACATTTTTCCGTTTGCTCCACTGCCGTGACCCAAAGCCCAGAAGCAGGTATCACTAAACACTGGTGGAATGTTTCATTTTTCACCATTTCCTTCCACCTTGTTATGATGAGCTTTTATGACTTCCTCTCTGTAATTTTAAAACATTTTAATACAAAGAATACATGTTCTTCATAAAAAAAAAAAAAAAAAGAACTCAAGGAGGAGAGAATAGTATGACATGAAATTCGAAGTCCTCTTTCCTCACAGTGAAGGCACCCTTCTTACGGCCCAGGAGACATCGTGGTGAAAAGTCTGTAATGTGTTCTTCCATGCGTTTCTCTGCAAATGAGAATCCAGTGTACGTATATATGTATATATATAGTCATTGTAAAGGCAGCATATGCTATATGTTATTTTTGATGCTGCTTTTAAATTTCATTCTATTTTTTATAACTTACTAGTTTATCCCACGCACCTATAAACCTACCACATTCTTTTCAAAGAGGCATTTGATACTGGTGGCTTCCCACTTTGAACCATGTCTCCAAATTAATACTGTCTGCCAGTTTTCCCCATACTTACTATTTCAGAGAGCAGAATAAAACTAAGAAAATACTTCTATCTAAGACATAATGTGTATTATGATAAAAAGATGCAGTAGTATGGGTTTTGTTTTGGTTTTTGGGTTTTTTTGTTTGTTTGTTTTTGGATTTTTGGGTTTTTTTCTGTCTGTGGAATCCTTAAGAGGTTCGTGGTGGTTGGAAGCTTTGCTTAGACTGTTTTGAAACGCAGCAGCCTGAAGTTCTCGGGGGCTAGGAGGCCTCCCAGTTGGGGACAGACCCTGGCAGATACGTTCCCGGGGGCTCTGGGCCAAGCCTCAGAACTGTACATAACTGCACGAGAAAAGGAGCATTGGAGGCAGTTAGCGCTCCCTCCGTAGTGTGCTGATGAGAAAGTCAAGGTTTAGGAGAATTCAGTTGGTAGGACTGCATCAGAGCAGCTGACTTCTTTTATTTTCTTTTTAATTAACAAATTGTATTTATTTTATGTAAGTATAGCTGAGTTACAATATTGTGTTAGTTTTAGGTGTACAACAAAGCGATTCAGTTACACATATACATGCAGACATACATTATAGACATACCTATCTATATTCTTTTTTCTTTTTATTCCGTGATAGTTTATTACAGGATAGAATATAGTTCCTTGTGCTGCACAGTAACTCCTTGTTCTTTATTTTACTTAAAATTTTTTTTATTGAGGTGTAGTCAGTTTGCAGTGTTGTGTCAATGTCTGGCGTACAGCATTATGTTTCAGTCACACATATGCACGCATATATTCGTTTCCATTATTTTATCTGTTTTATATATGGCAGTGTGCATCTGTTAATCCCCTGCCCCCAGTTTATCCCTTCTCCACTTTCCCCTTTGGTAACTGTAAGTTTGCTTTCTGAGTCTGTGAGTCTGTTTCTATTTTGTAAATAAGTTTATTTGTATTATTTTTTAGATTCCACGTATAAATGATATCATATATTTGTCTTCCTCTGTCTGACTTACTTAGTATGATTATCTCTAGGCTGACTTCTGATCTGACTTTCAGTTCACAGAAACTAACCCCCAGAATAAATAAACATGAGAAGTCAGCATAATCCTGGTCTCTCTCTAACTTGTTGCAAAATGCAAACCGCTTAACCTCATTTCCTCCCTCCTGCCATCTGTGCCTCTCGGTCCTCAGATTGTGTCCATGTCAGAAGCTTGCAGAGTCTTGAAGATAAAAGCAGTCGGCAAAGCGCAAAGTTCAGCTCGTCTAGGTGATTGTGTTTTCCCGTTAGGAGTCATAGCTCTACAACTGTAGACATTCTAGTGGGCATCTGAAATGGATCGAAAATCAGGAGTATTCACTTCTGAGCTCAGGCTTGAGTCCTGCCACAGAAATGAGGCATCCACGGGGACATGTTTTGCCACTTCAGAGGGCTGTGTATTCAAGCTTCTGTCTGAGGGTGGGCAGGCAGCATCACCTTCAGACCTGACTAGTCCCTGTCCCACAACTGCTTCTTTTTCCCACCATGGATTTCCCTGACAGCAGAGAGTCCTGTGCTTGGGAGATACACACGGCTTCTGAGAAGCAGCAGCAGAGGACTTTGGATCCTAATTGGGCAGGAATGGTATCTCACTCATCACCATGCCCATGCTGCATCTAACATGGTGCCTTGCATAGAGGAGATTCCTGGTGATGTTTGTTGGATGCATACGTGAGCAGATACTCCTTTATTATGAAGCTAAAGCTCAGCATGCCTTTAAATTTATAAACTCATAAACTATGCTAACATAGCATTACTGGGCGTGAATGCACTCGTAAGAAATACATGATCCAAGAAGTCTCTTTTCTTCCCTCAAGTTGGTCCCACTCAAATCATAAATATCTTTTCTTAATATTTAGAAATTTTTCTTAAAATTCCAGATAGCACATTATCAAAACATTAGACTGCCAAGAATCCTTTAACTGAGAAGGAAATTAACCAAGATGCAGGACTGCATCATACCAAGTAGATTGGCTGGAATTTGAATCTTGGTTTAAAATTGCCTCTCTGATCTCTGTTTCCTCATCAGTGAAATGAGGAGATTTCTGTGTCTTGTCAGCTTCTCTGTCAGGTCTTGGCGATGTGATATAAAGCATGTATCTACCTCGACATCTGGCACATAATCAGGACCTGATAAACAGCAGCCATTATAAAAAACAAAACGGCACGTGATTGCCTAATGACTGTTCAACGTGAATTCTACATTTTCCACTTTAACAAAAAGAGGTGCTTTACTGACAGAATAGAACACCTGCGCATACAGAATCAAACATTCCATTTTTACCATAATTAGCTCGCTAATTGAGCATCCACATTTACCCAGTGGATTTGCATGTGTAATTAGCTATGACTCATTACTAACGCTCGGCCTAGCCCATGGTGCAATATGCGATTTTACAAACCAGATTCCCGAAAGGCATATGTCTTTAGGAAAGCATTGCCAAAAAAGCAAGAAAATAAAATAACACGAATGATTTGTATCAAATGAAGAAAAACAGGCTTGGCTCCACGCTGAATGAACTCTTATATTGAAAAACAGCATTAGTGGAAGCGAAGGGCCTAGCTTCAGTCTAAAGCAGGTGGTTCCTGAGGGTTTGAAAGGGGAAATTTCCACACCTCAGGAAATTTCCATTGATATAAAGGAATGTTTCACATTTTAGAATCATCTTCTCAAGAATATCTCTCTTGTTTGGAAGCCTCAAAGGTATATTATTTCTCTTTAGGTAACAAATTTCGAAAGGCTTTGTTCCTTGACTCAATTTTTTTCCTCACCTGCTTGATCAGAGCCCGCCTGGGCGTTCAAGGCTCCCCCGCCGCCTGCGTGGCGAGCAGAGAGAAGGCTTGTCTGCATATGGCGTTCCCAGGGCCATCTGGGCTGGGGCTCAACTGTCGAGTATTGGACAGGGTCCCATCCTGGCCGTGCCTGTTCCTAGGAGAGACGAATGAGCTCTGTGCTCTCACTGGGGCTTCAGGTTCAAGGCGACAGAACTTCTGAGAAAACAGACTGTGTAGGAGTCCTTCTGCGGGTCTGCTTCCTGTGGGCGCCCTCTGACACCATCCCTGTTTCTTCTGTCGGTTTTTTTTCCCACTTCAGCTCTTCTCTTAAAGGTCCCCAGCCCCTCCTGGCCAGTCCTCATTCCCTTGTCAAAAATCTCATCTTTGGAAAGACTTTTTACTATTTATGATCATTGAATGTGTATCTTCCATGGGCTTTTAAGCATGTCCAAAGCCTTGGTTTACTCAGCAAATATTTAGCTCGCACGGCCTAGGTAGAGGGCATCATCACAACAGAGCACACGACAAGTGAGGTTGTGGACCTAAGAGTGTTCACCACCTAGAGGGGAGATGGGTGAGTTGACATCCAGACTTCTGGAGAGGGAGGCTGGCGGGCTGGCTGAGGGCTAGCTCTGTGTCTCAGCTGCCTGGATCTCATATCCAGCAAGTTCTATAGCTTCTGCATTTCACTGTCCTCATTGTAAATGTACCTATTTCTTAGAATTGGGATGAGGATGGAATAATCTGCTAAATCTTACGGGTTGAAATGTTAAGGCATGTGAATGGACGTGGAGGTTTACAGCTAGTAAGATTTCTTCTAATATTTGGCAGTCTTGAACTGCATTTGCTTCGAGTTAATTCCATGCACAAATTGAAGGTTTTGTCTAGACCAGGGGCCGGAAAACTACGAACCGTGGACCCAATCTGTCCCACCACCTGTTTCTGTACAGCTTGTGAGCCCAGAATGGCTTTTGCCACTTAAATTCATTACATTCTGAATGGTTATTGAAGTACCCACATAACAGCCTCCATTTTGTCTAAAATATTTACTCTCTGGCCCTTGACAGGAAAAGTTTGCTAAGCCCTGGTCTAGACCAGTGCTGTCTGACAGAACTTTCTAGAGTGATGAAAAATAGTTTGGGTCCTGCTTGGATACAGTAGCCAGGAGCCTGATGTGACTTTTGAGCACTTCAAATATGGTTAGTGTGACTGAGAAACTAAATTTTTAAATTGCACTTCATTTTAATTAATTTAAATTTAAACAGCCACATGTGACCGGCGCTACCACATTGGACAGAGCAGCTTTTGAGCATCTAAATCTAAAGAGTCTGTATCCTGTCAGTGTTCCTCTCTCTCAATTTAATCAACTTCCCAGAGGCTGTCTGAGTCAAGAGGAAGGCAGTGCTCTTAATCGGATTTTTTTCTTTTTCTTTCTTTTTTTTTTTGCCCTGGACTGGCTTTCACTGTCTGCTAGAAAATGCTTAATGGAAAGTGCTTAAAAAATGCATGTGAGCATATCCTTATTTCCTCTTAAGGCTGCTCTTTGACTGTATCCATGACATCTGCTGTCATTTGGGGTAAGGCAGTCAGCTTTTCCAACCCCACAGAGCCCCAAATTAAGGATGTCTTAATCAACTTTAGCGTTCAGGCTGCAGGCAGAGAAAACCTCACTTAGCGAACATGTACTTCCTTCCATCCCTGCTAGACTAACTTCAGCCCGAGGTCACTTCTCTCATAAGATTGCCCGGAACAGTAAGGAGTCATTAACACGCACCATCATTGTGAATATCTCAAACCATTTTCCCCAAGAGTAAAGCCACGGCTGGCGTTCTAGAGATGTCATGACCAGCATGGCGACTATGGTTAATAATATTGTATTGCGTATTTGAAAGTTACTGAGACGGTAGATCTTACAAGTTCTCCCCGCAAGAAAAAAAATTTTAACTATGTGAGGTGATAAATGTTAACTAAACTTACTGAGGTGATCATTTTGCAATATATACATATAGCAAATCATAATATTGTACGCCTAAAACGAGTACAGTGTTAAATGTCAGTTATATCTCAGTAAAACTGGAAAACCAAAAATCATAGTTGGCGGGTGCTCTGTCTTCCAAGATAGCAGGGGTGATAGTTGTTATCAAGTGTTTTTGTCGCGACATAACACAGATCGCTAATTTTCCAGCTTCCAATGCCTGAGTCTTTCTTGCCCATAGCCTGATTATATCAGTGTCACATATTTTAGGTTCTCTCACGGGCAGCCATTTATTTCCAAGTGCTAAATTCTACACTGGCCAAAATTGGGTTTGCGTTTGTGTAATAGAATTTCCAATTGACACTGGCTTAGCATAACAATCTTAGGACTTCTCGTAAACTCCTAGAAGTCGACAGTTCAGAGCCTTTATTTCCACTCTGCTCTGTGAGGTCACACAAAGATCTTGACACCCTGGATCATCTACCTTGTTGCTTCATTGTCCCTAGCATGTTTTCCTCATTTGCTTCACGCAAGATGGCTGGCTACACTATCCGTGTTGTAACAAGCCAGGTGGAAGTAGACAGGAGGAAGGGGAATGGTCTCACTCTTTAAGGACATGTCCCAGAAATTGCACATCTCACGTCCTCTCACATCACATTGTCTTAAACTTTGTCATGTGGTCATGCTTAGCTGCAAGGGAGTCTGACAAATATGATCTTCTGTCAGAGTGGCATATGCCCAGTTACAAATGGAGATTCGATCACTATGAGATGAGAGAAAGGGGAGAAAGATATTGGGAGATATATAACAATCTCTGGAGTCTATGAGAATAATAACAAGAATTAATTGGCAGTACCAGAAAATACCCCTGGAATAAGAACAACATACAGTTAATCAACACATATACAAGTGGCAGCATCTTATCTGGAAAGAACTCATGGTCTTTCCACGTTGTATTTTAAATCTGTGTATTTTGTCTCTCCTCCACTAGACTTTGAGCTCTTGAAGGGCAGAGACTGTGTGTCTACTGCCCCTAGTAGAGATCCATTAAATATTTCTCAAGTGAAAGAATGAATATGAGTCAGTGGATTTCTGATCTTTTAAATAAATTCTTTCTCACCAGATACTTGGTACAATTTCAAGCTAAGGAATTTTGGGGGAATTTCCTGGTCCAGGTCCATTATCTTGATCTAGGAAGGTTGTCTAGGTCCTTGGTATCTCACATTGCTGTTTCTGGGTCCGTCATCCTCTCGTAGGGAATCTTCTCCTAAGCACAGTGCCCGCCTCAGAAGGGTACATGGATAGTGACCTGCCAAGCCAGCGCAGGACCCAATTCTTCCAACCTCCTTCCGGAGTTCTTTTTACAACCGCACATGTGATCAGCGGAGTAAGAGATGAGAGGAGGGAGCGATCGCGTCTGTCTAGGTTGATCCCAGAAAGCTTCCTGAAGAAGATGGGTTTGAACTGGGCATTATAAAAGCAGTGCTTCCTAAACCTTTCCCCCCAAGGAACCCCAGGGCAAATAGAAGAGGCAGAATATGACCCCCGGAGGGTCCCGAAGCGTAGCTGCAGGAACCTACTCTGGGGGTGGATTTCTTTTAACTCTTTTGCTTTATTTCACAGTTCATTCATGCATGCATTCATTCTTCCATTTGCGTATTTAGCAAACATAATGCAGCATTAATTAAGTGCCACGTATTGTTTTACATGAGGACACGCAAAACCCTGCTCTCTCAAAGCTTACATTGTCATGCAGAATAGACATTAAATAAGCACATAAACCAGAAGCCTAAATTGTCAACAAGATAATTTCTGTTTGTGCAAAAGGCCATGAAGGAAATAAAGTAGGACAGTCTAACATGGAGTACGTATACCTCTCTGTGCCTCAGTTGGCTCATCTGTAAAATGGAAGTCTACGATCCCCAAATCCCCAAATTGAAAGCTTTGTCCTAACTCAATTGATGGCAAACGCTACTTGGTCTGAACTCATTTGGAGGTGAATCTTGACCTGAACCAAATGATCTAGTTCTTCTTCTTCTTCTCATTCTTCTCCTTCTCTTTCTTTCTTTCTTCCTTCTTCTTCTTCTTTTAAAAATACCACATAGAGTGGACACATCTGTGCTTAATCTATGTAAAGCACTGAAAACGTTGCCCAGCAACATGGTAAGTGCTACCTAGGTTATCTCCTGTTACTGTCATGATCTCTATTATCACAGTGGGGGTGGGGAGGAATTTAGAAAAGTTGCTCAGAGAAGGCTTCTCTGACCGTGTGTCATTTAAGCAGACCCCCAGAGGGATGAGTATGACCAGGCTGTGGGAAGAGGAGGAGAAAGATGATTTCAGGAAGAGAGAATGGCAAGTGCCAAGACTGGCTCAAATACAGAACAGAAACCAGGCTGGATGTTTGGGGTGTGATCAAAGAAGGGGGAAAGAGGTTCAAGGTCAGAAGGGTAGTCTGGAGTCAGAACATGCATGATATAAACCATGGTAAAGACTCTGGATTTCATTCAAAATGCAATAAGAAGTCATTGTAGTTGATCTGACTCATGTTTGTAAAGACTGCTCTGATGCTGTTGAAGGATAAATTGTAGAGGAGAAAGGGAGTCAGGGAGGCCGGTTTGGAGTCCACTGCTGTCACCCAGGTGAGACCTCGTGGCTAAGTGGAGTAGGGAGGTGGTAGTAGACAAGGAGAAAAGTGGACAGGTGCAAGAAAAAGTTTAGAAATAAGGGAGAAAAAGACTTTCTGATTCGTTTTTTCACTCATTATAATTTATATATCCACTTGTAGAGACTGAAAATTTCACAGTCACTGTCTCCAGTGTGTAAGGTCAGTGGTTTGCTGAAGCCAGCTCGTCCAGGCTTGCTAGGGCAGTTTTGCACATCTCTCTCCAACTCTGCATTCAGTGACATCATGCCAGCAGCTGGAAATTGGCCATGGTGGGAGTATTTACACTACGGGAATTGGCAAATGCTACAAATCAGGACTTAACAAATCAGAGACTGGGGTGGGGAAGAAAGCCAGTTGTTAAACAGTTACCAGCACACCACTGTTTTTTTTTTTTTTTCTGTAACTAGCTTCCTTTGTCTTAGAGCCTCCATTTCTCCATTTCCCCCACCACAAAAATAGTGAAACTAGGCATATCCCGGAAAGCTTAGTTTGATGAATGCTATCCCTATCACTTCATGTTTTCAACTCAGTTAATTCCAGGATCCTTCCAATTTTTTTCTTAGGGCCTCCTCTGGGTTCGTGGAGATGGGATTGGAGGAGGGCACCTGGTTGATGATTTGTCCTTTATCCATTTTGGTCCCGTCTGGCTATAACTCACCTCCCTGGTTCATAAGACCAACCACTCTTAGCAGCATTACTTATTGCCTTTTGATAGTAGGATTCCTGAACCCATCATGTCTTCTGACAGAAGCATAGCTGGGGATGGGGTTCAGGATCTGGGATCCTGTTATCAGGGACCATAGAAATAAGTCATGGTTCTTCTCACCTTTCCTTCTTCTAAAGCCTTTTCCCCCATCTTGACTTAATCTGTCTTCCCTGAGTGGTGGACATTTTTCCTAAATCTTTGAGTAAGATTGATGCCCAAGGAAGGTATACCATAGTTAGCTAAGGGCTTCCCGCACTCCCTGACCATTGCCACATCTTCCAAGACATCTGAGTGCCCCAGATTGAGAAGTATAGCCTTAAAGGATAACCAGAAGTCTGGTGAGTGGAAATGGTAGGGAAGAGTACTCCATATGGAGGGACTTGAAGGTCAGGGAACTGCAAGCTGGGCTTGGGCTTAGTGATTAGAGAAGCTGGTAGGGGAGTCGTATCAGGTAAACCTAGATAAGGAGATGGGGCCAAATTAATGGAAGACTTTGGATGCCATGATAAAAAGTTAGGGCTCATTCTGTTAAAAAAAAAAAAAGGAGAAGAAAAAGAAAGCTATTGGAAGATTTCATAGCCATAGCATCTGATTCATGCTTGGGACACTTGAAGACAGGGTGGACTGGAAAAATGAGAGCCTGGGGACAAGGATGAGGTTTTGGAGCAGACCAAGGGTGGTCCACAATCAACTGAGATTATGTCAGCTAAAATGGCAAAGCAGGGAGGATGTCAAGAAGGACGATGAAGGAGGTCAGCTAGACTCAGGGAATGGTTTTAATGAGGGGGAAGGAGGAGAAAGGGTGGTGAAAGGAGGAACAAAAGCCATGTTGTAGTTCCGACTCCACCAAACTTGAAGCATGTAAAGATGTGTGAAGGGGCTCTTTGAGATCCTTCATAACCATCTTGCATTAGAGAAAAGAAAGCCAAGAGAAAATTTGCTTATTTACCTCCTACTGGAGGAATTAAGGCATTTGGTTTATGAGATAGCAACAGCATTGGTTGATTCAGTCAACTGGGAGGATGGAAGCATTAGTTGAGCTAGAAGCCAGTTATAGAGACACAGGCTGCATCATTCCATGGATAAGCACCGGTTACACTAAAACCAGTGTACTGAAGGAAAACACTGATAGAAATCCTGAAACTTGAGAGCACATCTATGGTTAAACCACCCTCTAAGGCAGAGCAAGGTCAAGTTAATAGGGTGACGAGTAAAGCTCTTCAGCGCTTCCCATATTCCCTTTTAAGGTCTTTCTCCCCAGAGTCCAAGTGTCTCTCATGCTACACCTGGGTGCCCAAGAATCACCATTAAGATTAGGGTCCCACATGTCCCAGTTTGCCTGTGAGAGTCTTAGTTTATGCCTCTGGTCCTAGCATAACTATTAACAACTCCCGTTCCTCTCATTCCCATGAGTATCCCATTTGATCAGCTGGGGGTCACCCAGGCAGTGCCCTGACTCTCTACTCTCTCCTTTCCAAATGTATGAAACGTAAGCCCAACGTGTAGGGAGAATGTTCATCCCCAAATCATCTTGGAGATGATTTCCAAAAACAATCCAAGAGGAAAGCTGGCTTATGGAATAGCAGTGCCATAATGGCAGGAGTCGTGCGACCTTGGGCAGATCAGTTAGTATCGCTGAGCTATGTCTTCATCTGGAAAATGGGGATAATGGATCACCTTTGTTTCCCTACTTAGAATCTTAAGAGGCTCAAATATTGTGAAAGCTTCTTGTCATGTGTACCAGAGCAGGCTTAGCAAACAAACGTTAACTGCACTAAAGTCTTCATGCATTTTTCTTCCCAGATGTAGTTGTATTTTAACATTCCTTCACTCCCCCCACTGCACCCCCGCCAAATTTCCGACTTTGGCAGCGAATTGATGGCTCTTGCATTGCAGCATTCTAAATAACAGGGAATAGGAAAGTGGCTGCTTCCACCACCTGAAAAGCTATGTAACTGAAAAACTTTTGATGCTAAAAGCTAACTATGAACCTAAGTTATTCTGAACCTCAGTAATTGACAGCTATAGTCATGGGGTAGGGGTGGAGGTTCTGTTTAGACAGTTGAGAGCAAGACCTAAACTGTTTATTTCACCATGCAGCAAAAGAGGGAGCGCATGGGAATTTTCTATTGTGATTCTTAGTGTATTTCAGAGGGGCGATTTGTTCTTTCTTCTACTTTCAGGTGTTTCCACTGTGGACGTTGAAGAGACAACTTCTTATCCTTTTTAACGTGATTCTAATTTCTGAATTCCCTGGGGCTATATGGTTTCCTAAAACTCTGCCCTGTGATGTCACTCTGGATGCTCTGAATGCCCATGTGATCGTGGACTGCACAGACAAACATTTGACAGAAATTCCTGGAGATATTCCCACCAACGCCACCAACCTCACCCTCACCATTAACCACATAGCAGACATCTCTCCAGCCTCCTTCCACCGGCTGGACCATCTGGTAGAGATCGATTTCAGATGCAACTGTATACCTGTTCGGCTGGGCCCAAAAGACAACGTGTGCACCAAAAGGCTGCAGATTAAGCCCAGCAGCTTTAGTAGACTTTCTTATTTAAGAGCTCTTTACCTAGATGGAAATCAGCTTCTAGAAATACCTCGAGATCTTCCTCCCAGCTTACAACTGCTGAGCCTTGAGGCCAACAGCATCTTTTCGATCACAAAAGAGAATCTAACAGAACTGGCCAACTTAGAAATACTCTACCTGGGCCAAAACTGTTATTATCGCAATCCTTGCAATGTTTCATTTTTTATTGAAAAAGATGCTTTCTTAAATCTGAGAAATTTAAAATTGCTCTCCCTAAAAGATAACAATATCTCAGCCGTCCCCACTATTTTGCCGTCTACGTTAACAGAGCTCGATCTTTATAACAACATCATTGCAGAAATCCAAAAAGATGATTTTAATAACCTCAGTCAACTGCAAGTTCTTGACCTAAGTGGAAATTGCCCTCGGTGTTATAATGTCCCTTTTCCTTGTACACCCTGTGAAAATAATTCTCCCCTACGGATCGATCTGAATGCTTTTGATGCATTGACGGAGTTACAGATCTTACGTTTACACAGTAACTCTCTTCAGTATGTGCCCGAAAGATGGTTTAAAAACATTAACAAACTTAAGGAACTAGATCTTTCCCAAAACTTCTTGGCCAAAGAAATTGGGGATGCCAAATTTTTACATCTTCTTCACAACCTTGTCCAGTTGGATCTGTCTTTCAATTATGAACTTCAGGTCTATCATACATTTATGAATCTGTCGGATGCATTTTCTTCGCTGAAAAACTTGAAAGTTTTGCGGATCAAAGGATATGTCTTTAAGGAGCTGAAAAGTTTGAACCTCTCCCCGTTACTTAATCTTCCCAACCTTGAAGTTCTTGATCTTGGCACTAACTTTATAAAAATTGCTGACCTCAGCATATTTAAAGAATTTAAAACCCTGAAATTCATAGATCTTTCAGTGAATAAAATATCACCGTCAGGAGATTCAAGCGAAGGTGGCTTCTGCTCTAACGTGAGAACTTCTGTAGAAGGTCATGGGCCCCAGGTCCTTGAAGCACTGCATTATTTCAGATACGATGAGAATGCAAGGAGCTGCAGGTCCAAAAACAAAGAGGCTCCTTCCTTCTTGCCTCTTAATGAAGATTGCTACAGGTATGGGCAGACATTGGACCTAAGTAGAAATAATATATTTTTTATCAAGTCCTCTGACTTTCAGGATCTTTCTTTCCTCAAATGCCTGAACTTATCAGGAAATAGCATTAGCCAAACTCTTAATGGCAGTGAATTTCAGCCTTTAGTGGAGTTGAAGTATTTGGACTTCTCTAACAACCGTCTTGATTTACTCTACTCAACAGCATTTGAAGAGCTACAGAACCTGGAAGTTCTAGATATAAGTAGTAACAGCCATTATTTTCAATCAGAAGGAATTACTCACATGCTAGACTTTACCAAGAATCTAAAGGTTCTAAGGAAACTGATGATGAACTATAATGACATCGCTACCTCCACCAGCAAGACCATGGAGAGCGAATCTCTTAGAATCCTGGAATTCAGAGGAAATCATTTGGATGTTTTATGGAGAGATGGTGATAACAGATATTTAAAATTCTTTAAGAATCTGCTAAACTTAGAGGAATTAGACATCTCTGAAAATTCCTTGAGTTTCTTACCTGGTGGAGTTTTTGATGGTATGCCTCCAAATCTAAAGACTCTCTCCTTGGCCAAAAATGGGCTCAAGTCTTTCAAATGGGACAGACTCCAGTATCTGACAAATCTTGAAACGTTGGACCTCAGCTACAACCAGCTGAAGACTGTCCCTGAGAGATTATCCAACTGTTCCAGCAGCCTCAAGAAACTCATCCTTAAGAATAATCAAATCAGGCACCTGACAAAATATTTTCTACAAGATGCTTTTCAGTTGCGACATCTGGACCTCAGCTCAAATAAAATCCAGGTTATCCAAAAGACTAGTTTTCCAGAAAACGTCCTCAACCATCTGAACATTTTGTTTTTGCATCATAATCGGTTTCTGTGCAACTGTGATGCCGTGTGGTTTGTCTGGTGGGTTAATCATACGGAGGTAACGATTCCTTACTTGGCCACAGATGTGACTTGTGTGGGACCAGGAGCACACAAGGGTCAGAGTGTAGTCTCTCTGGATCTATATACCTGTGAGTTAGATCTGACTAACTTCATTCTGTTCTCATTTTCCTTATCAGCGATTCTCTTTCTGATGGTGGTTACAATAGCAAACCATCTGTATTTCTGGGATGTGTGGTATAGTTACCATTTCTGGAAGGCCAAAATAAAGGGGTATCAACGCCTGGCATCACCAACTTCTTGCTATGATGCTTTTATTGTGTATGACACTAAAGACCGAGCAGTGACAGAGTGGGTTTTGGATGAACTGGTGGCCAAATTGGAAGACCCAAGAGAGAAATATTTTAATTTATGTCTCGAGGAAAGGGACTGGTTACCAGGGCAGCCAGTTCTGGAAAACCTTTCCCAGAGCATACAGCTTAGCAAAAAGACGGTGTTTGTAATGACAGACAAGTACGCAAAGACTGAGAATTTTAAGGTAGCATTTTATTTGTCCCATCAGAGGCTCATGGATGAAAAAGAGGATGTAATTATCCTGATATTCCTTGAGAAGCCACTTCAGAAGTCCAAGTTTTTGCAGCTCCGGAAGAGGCTCTGTGGGAGTTCTGTCCTTGAGTGGCCATCAAACCCACAGGCTCACCCGTACTTCTGGCAGTGTCTGAAAAATGCTCTGGCCACAGACAATCACGTGACCTATAGCCAGGTGTTCAAAGAGACAGCCTAGCCCTTCTTTGCAAAATGTGACTGCCTAACTTACCAAGGAGAAGCTCAGCCGCCTACTTTTGCTCACAAATGTCTCACCAAAAGAGTGTTTTAAAATTCTCCAAGCCCTGGGATTGCCCATATCAGAGAGGAGTCACCAGCGTATGACAAAGGAACTGGAAAAATGGGATTTATATAAGCATCAAGTCGTCTTTTTTCTCTCTGTGTGTCTCCATTTGCATTTGTGTCTCTGCCTTCTGCTCCTGTATAAAAATACTCTTGGGAGAAGGGTGGCAAGCAGAGGATGTGGGGGCTCTGATTTTCCTGCAATCCTGTCATCTCAATCACCATATCGAGAAGAACTGAACTTCGACCCCTAAGAGGTGCTGGTATGTATAGGAATAGGGTTAAAAATGCTCAGGATCTGCCTGTATGACATTAAAATTACCAGAGTTAATTAATGAAATAAAAAGTTAACTCCTCAACGCACTGCTTCAGTATCATCTAGCGCCCCCTTCTGGGCAGACCGAGTGTTGGCACCTGACGGACAGTTGCTCCTTACGTGCAGCTCACTCTATTCCCCTGGGCCTGTTACTGGATTCTGTGGGGCAATAGTGCCATCGATGGACATAGTCTACTTACAAATGGGAGAAAAAGAAAGTGATCTGTTTTTATGCAAAGTGATGGTGTTTACCTTTCATGATATTTTGCCTACTTAAATATTGCCATGGACTGAATGTTTGTTCTCCCTCAAAATTCATATGTTGCAATCCTGAGCCCCAGTGTGATGACAGTAGGAGATGGGGCCTCGGAGAGGAGATTAGGTCATGAGAGTGGAGCCCTGATGGGATTAGTCCCTTAGAAGAAGCAGGCAGAGGGCTAGCTTGCTTGGTTCCCGCCACATGAGGATACGAAGGGAAGTCGGCAGTCTACAAACCAGAAGAGGGCCCTCGCCAGAACCAGACCATGCTGGCACTCTGACCTCAGACTTCCATCCTTCGGACCTGTGAGCAATAAATGTTTGTTGTTTAAGCCAGCCAGCTTACGGTGTTTTGTTATAGCAGCCCGAGCTAAGACAAATATTTTTACCTGCATTGCAAAGTACCGCATCCAAAGAAAACTTGCCTCATCCAATGATCTTTCAAACTGCTTTATTATCTATACTGTATATTTGTAATTATCTGAAAACTGGATCCATCAACATTAGATGGTTTTGATGGTGAATTCTAAAGGAGCACTTCAAGAATATGTATTTATTTGGAATTATCAGGCAAGGGTGACAATTCATATGGATTCCTTTAAATCTGGGGGGTGGGGAAACAGAGGTTTATAGACCTTAGCAGCAACAGAGCTTCAGGCTTCTTCTGAAGACACACATACTTTCAAGTGAGTATGAATTTGTATGATTTCAAAGTTGGAAACCTGACTGATTTGTTTTAGTTCTTGAAAGAGATGATCTATGGAGGTGTCTGTGCCCTTTGAAAGGTAATGCGTATAGGTGACTTTCTTTGGTGAAAACAGATAACTTCATACAAAGTGGCTTTGGGCATCATAAATTTTCTTCTATTAAAACTCATAAATACATAAAGTTTAAGCTCTTTTGGTGATTTATGAGTCACACGGCATTTGAAGACAACTTGAAGATCTTCTGAAATGGATGAAGAGGAAGGAAAACTGGAAACAGCACAACTCAGAAACCGCAGCGTATTTCAACACGAGGTTGTGCACGGTGGTTTGTTGTAGGAAGTGACCAAAAGCGCATCAGCAGATGCTTTTAGTTTTAATTCCTTTATAATCTTGACAAGTCACTCTTTTCACCTTCTGAGGGTCCTCTATGGAGTCCTGTGCAACTCAAGTTGTTCGTGGACGGCTCAGATCAAAACCCACCAACTCAGGCCACCAGGAGAACATGACCGCGAGGTCCCCTGCTCTGAATGTCCTGCTCTCAGCTGACCTGCTTCTGGTTGGCTCTGTTCTGAAAAGTATTTCTGATTCTCCATAAATCCCACTCCACCATCAAGGAGTTCCCAGCCTCTTTCAACCCTGAACCTGGCCAGCGTGTGTCCTTCCTCCCTGGTCAGAGACTGTACCTCAGCAAGACTAGGGCATCTGTAGGATCCAAGCCAAGGGAGGCAGTAGGCAGGCAAATGGTACGGCAGAGAAAAAGACAAAGCAAGCGTTTGCAGTCCAAAGAGGAGAGAGAGGATGAGTCTGCCCTTAGCCCCACTGCTGAGTCGGGCTCTCTTGTTCCCAACCTCACGTCTACTTCCGTCTCTATCTGAACAGTCTTAGGGCCAGCTGGTCTCTTAAATGTAGTCAGGGAGGTGGGGGATGGTGACTTGAGATCCTGAGCATCTTGTTCCCCAATCTCCAAGGAAACCGTAACAGGGACAGCAGGAACACACACTCCTTTTCAAGGAGGCTGTCCCCCCACCCCAGTAAAACATATATTTTTTTAATTTACCTCCTCATCCTGACCAGGGAGAACCAGGCTGCATATCCTGTGAGGTATTTATGGGCCAATTTTAAAGCTGGGGTGGGGATAGGATTGGATCTGTCCTCCACCTCTTCAGCACGCACTAAAGCGGCCAGAGAGCGCTGGTTCCGGGCCAGACTGGCTAGTCGGGCTGTGGAAGTACGCCCCTCCCGGGGGCCCTGGGGCGGCAGAGCCCGGGGGCATGTAGCACTGGGGCACGCCACCAGTCACATCTGCTGGAAGACGGAGCCTTTGAGCCTAAGAAACACTGGGGGCTGTTTGTATCCTTTGAAGTCCAAGTATCAGCGTGGGAGGGAAACGACCAAAGAACGTGACTGGAGAACACCGGCGCTGAGCATTCACCTGTTTCGCTGGGTGCACGTCGTGAGAACACGGGACGGACCAACCAACCGAGGGAAAAAGGAAGGGTTACAAAGGGAGGAAAAGCCCCAAACTCACCGTCAGATTGTGTGGAAGGAGGTCTGGTGACACAGGGGCCATCCATGCTGGTGACAATGAAATGACAGAAGGTTTTATATCTTTCCCCTCTTTCTTCTTGTGCCTCCCCCTCCCGCTCAGTTTCCTTTTTGGCTGTCGGCGCCCCCGGCAAGCCACGTGTCACACACAAGAACCAAGAGAAAGAGACGTCGCTGCAGGTGGAGTGTTCTGTTTGGAAGCGGTGGTTTTGTGTGTACTTTGGGTTTAAAACTGGTCTCTTTCCCACACACACGGAGTAAATCCCCACCTGCTTCAGTGAGCGTGACCGTCTGTAATCGGCTCGGTGGAACCTTCCCCGGGTGGCGCTGGATGGATTCTCTGTCACATTCAGATTGATATTCTTTCTACTTATCTCAACTTTCAAGCATGTGAGTTAAGAAGCTAGATAAGATCTGGGGCTCTGCCTTAAGATTACTCTACTTTTGGGTTGTAATTCATTTCTAACATATTTGCCATAATGTTTCAGTGGTGATTTATATTAATTAACTGTTTTGGAAGAGCTCAAACTGACTAAGGAAGTTTGAGTCCCAGTTGCTTCACAACAAGCACCCTTCAGAAACAGTCTGTTAGGCTCTGGAGGATAAGAGGAAGTCCCTGTGGCCTCGTGACAGTTTTCAGACATCCCTAGAGCCCACCAGTGTGCAGGGTAAGGCAAGCAGCTGCTTCCACACACAGAAAATGGTCCTCAGTGTTCTTCTGGCCGGTGGCAATCCCCGACACGAGGGCCAAAGACAGCCAACCAGGACACCATCTGGAACAGTGGGTAACACTCCTGGGCCAGATCCAAATGGAGGCCCACCAAGCCAGACCTTGTAACCAGGTGATATGCATTAAATGAAATGGTTTCCAGCACCCATCGCTCTCCCTTAGGTCCTCATTTCCCACCACTGAGTTGCCTTTCGATGGAAGTTGAGTGAGAAGAATGAATTTTAAAATAATCACCAGTTTGGCTCCTGTTCATGAGGGCGGGCCTCCAAGGGAATCACAGGGCGAGGAGAGAGTGAGGAGGATCTTAGGAAGAAGGGTCAGATGGAGTCCCTGGTACCTGGACAGTGTTATCGAGTGGGATGGGTTGGAGGAAGAGGAGGGAAGGAATCACATGTGTTAAGCAGCAGATCCAAGTGAAATGCATCACCTGTTCTCTTAAATCTTCACATCGGCTCTATGAGGCTGGTATTAGGAGCTCCATCTTAAGGATGATTGGTTAACTCAGAGATGAAGTTGGGATAAAGGCGTTAAGTCAACTGCCAAGGTCACAGAGGAAGTCAATGGCCCTACCCCAAACTGACCCAGCCCTGTCCAATCAGTCCAGTTGGTTCTTCAATTTTACAGGGGATCAGAATCACGTAAGGAGCTTGGAAATCATGTGGATTCCAGGCTCCCACACCAGAGATCCTGATCTCTGGGACCCAGGACTTTGCATTTCTGAAACTAGTGCTTCTGAAGCAGCCGGTCCGTGGAGCCCAGTTTGGGAAGCGCCACATCTTCCTTCGGGATACCAGGGACTGTTAAAACGGGGATCACTTCAGCAAGGCAAGCCTGAGCCCCCCAGATAAGCTCAATTTCTCTTTTTCTTTCTGTGTGTAACACTCGGTGCTCTTAACCCACTGCTAGGGAGTGGAGCTGCACTTCAACAGCTGGTTCCCACTAGGCACTTGTTTTAAGGAGGGATGTAATTTAACCACGTAGGGTTGGCAGTTCTGTTCAGGGCTAAAAGATGAAGATGATTTGAACAAGCACACTGAGCAGATTTGACGGCCAACTGATTCACGGTGCCGTAAGTCCTGACAAATAGAGCTGCTGCTTGCAATCATGGTTTAAAGAATGTCTCTACTGTAATTTTCCTAGTATCTGACTGAATTAGACTGCCTGTGGGTCTACGGATGTAGTGCAGAGTGCCACCTAGCGGAACCTCGTGAGTGTTGCTGTTCTGCTGCCGAGATCCTTGGCTAAGTCGCCAAAGCAGGGTGTGGGAAGAAAATATAAGAATAGATATAATCACCTCTTAGAAAGTGTATTTGGGGCTATTTTATCATGTACCCTATGTATTCATATAGAAATATGTAGGGCTGTATGTCAGATGTTTTTTGGTGAGAGGGCAATATAAAAAATATTGAAGACCATAGACTGTCAAAGTTTTGTTTCGACCACTTATTTCCACTGCTTTGGCTTAGTGTCTCAAAATGGGGCTGGCTGTGCATTTCCCTTTGCACGTGCAGGTGTAGGTGGAAAACCTGAGTTAACCGGGTAAGCAGCCTTCTTCTGCCTCTGACACATTTCCTCTTTTCATAGAACATGGACCCCACGTTGAACTGTGGTGTGACAAGGATGCCCTCTGAGTATCTCTCTAGCTCCCTCTGGTGCTCTCTCACGCCCAGCCTCACTCGCTGAGCACTTTCTCTCCCTCTCTCCCATTTCTGAATAATCTAACCACCAACTGTTCACCCCCCCACCTCCAGCCCATAAATAGCCTCTTTAAAGCAGGCTGTAATTTAATAGTTAGTGGTGTTTTTCATCCTACTGAACTGTGAGTTGGTGAAAACTGTCGCTGGGCGGGCATGATGCTTGGATGTTTCGTGCCCACTTCCCACAGACAGCATTCACCAAGTCAGAGAGGATGGACTGCTCACTTGCTTTTATATAGACAGAAGATTCCTCATACAGTGAATATGTTTAATCTTTGTCTTTTAGTATCTGGGAATTTTCTTCTACTAACCATTTCTGCTTTGTATAAAGTTTATGCTCAACATTTCATGTACTGTATTCATACCTTATATTAAAATTGTTTTTAATTTAAAGGCTGACACTTAATTCGTTAGCTCCTCCATTCATTACATGTTCTCAATCACTGCTTGGTCTACTCTTGTTTTCTTTGAATTTAAGTCCGTGGAACTTTCTAGAAATGTCTCAGATACCCAGAGCTGATTTCTCTAGGCTCTTTTTTAAAATATAATTTCTCATTTTCCATAATCTTTTTCTACCATGAGAACGCTGACCACTTCCTGCTTAAAACTTATCTGAGGAAAGTCCCTTTTTGTTGATCCAAGTTCCCATGTTTCCCCAGTTCTGCTTTTTCCTATGATCCTGCAAGAAGAAAATCCAGAAGTATGAAATAGTGCCAGTGTTGCTTTGCACAGAGCCCTGCGATGATTCTTTACCTCTACGAATCAGAACTGAGTTCTTCCTGTTTTCACCCCTCCTCGACTTCTCTTTGGGTAGAATTGTCTTTCTCCATCGTCATGTGTGAGTTCACATTTTTCCTGATATAGCCTGTTTTCGTGAAACTTCTTTTAAAAAGACCTGTCGAGAGAGACCAAATCACTTGGACTTGTCGTCTTGCAACTCTCCAACCCCCTGGCTCCGTTGAATTGGCTCACTCAGCAACAGGTAGACACGAAGGAGGAATCCTTCCATCCAGAGTAAGGGCGCCCTGTCACACAGAGCTCACCTCAGGGTGGTAGAAGCAAGGAAGGGGGTGCTCTCTGCTATGGGCAGGCCGTCTCAGGAGAACAAGAGCCAGGAGACTGGAACAAATAGGAGCAGTGAGCATTTCCCTGCTGTCATCAATCCCACAAGTCACTCTGCCTTCCATGAGGAGCATAGGAAGGGGTAAAAGGAGAGAAGGGCTAGTCCCCATCCTTCCTCATTTCAGGAGTTGATATCACAGGGTAAAGGAAAGAGAAAACTCCCTCCAAAGTACCATTCTGAATCCATAATAAATGAATAAAATCTCAGTTCAATGATCTGTACTAATAAACTCATCTGTAAAATATCATGCTATGCTTGGATCATGGAATGAGGAAGACTGTTCTTTTTAGAGCCTCAGACCAAAACTTACAGGTGTCCCATCCTGACAGAAGATAAAGTTCTTACCTTCAGAGGCACTAAAGATAACATTTGTACGACTCATGATTATTGATTGGGTTCCATAGTTTCCTTTAAGCATTTATGAGATAGTGTAGAATGTAGTTATGAAATTTACATTCTTTCAAAAAACTTTTTATTGAAGTATAGTTGATTTACAATGTTGGGTTAATGTCCGGTGTACAGCAAAGTGATATATATTCTTTTTCAAGATATCATTTCAAGATATTATTATAAGATATTGAATATAGTTCCCTGTGCTATCAGGTCCCGGGCCAGACCTCCTGAATTGGAAGCTACATTTGAACCAGAGCCCCAGGTTCCCAGACATTAAAGTTTGAGAAACACGGCTAATAGGCTATTCTTTCAACTAGTTTGGTCATGAAGGAGAGGAAACAGACATCGTGTGATTGTATATACAACTGGTTTGCTCCATGTGACTGCCTTAAATATACTTACCTTCTAGATATAGATCTGAAAGAACCACGTATGGTTGAACACGGTGCATCTTTAAACAGGAATATGTGCAGTCTACAGACTCATCAATCAGAGCTCTGCTTGCATTCCTATTTTCAAGATCTTTGGTGGGTTCAAATTTTCATGACTTTATCAAGGTCTCAAGTACAGTTGTTACTTTATACTTTTATCCAGGCAGTTGGTGCCATTGAACAAATGAACATGTGTTTACAACTCCGTGGCTTTCGTAAAAGAAGAATATTTTGTATAGTTTAGTCTCAACAGAACCTTAATGCTTTTACTAAGTGTGTTTGTCTCAGTGGACATGAAGTGGACATATATTACTCTAGATTGGTGGTTTTCTTTCTTTTTTTTCTTTTTTTCCCCAGCTGTATTGAGACATAATTGGCAAAAAAAAAATAATTGTATATATTGAAGGTGTACAAAGTGATGGTTTTAATATATGTATACTCTGTGAAATGGCATAGTTACCGTTTGGGGGTGGTAGTGAGAACACTTAAGCTCTATTCTCTTAGCAAACTTCAAGTGTAGCATATAGTTTTATTAACTATAATCATCATGCTGTGCATTAGATCCTCAGAGCTTATTCATCTTATAACTGAAAGTTTATACCCTTTGACCAACATCTGCCCATTCTCCTCAGCCCCTCCCTCCATTCTAGTCTCTGGTAACTGCCATTCTCCTCCCTGATTCTATGAGTTTGACGGTTTCAGATTCCACATATAAGGGTGTCATACAGTATTTGTCTTTCTCTGTCTGACTTATTTCACGAAGCATAATATCCCCCACGTTCATCCGTGTTGCTCCAAATGGTAGAATTTCCTTCATTTTTACGCCTGATTTCTATATACATGCCTCACATTTTCTTTACCCATTCCTCCATCAATGGACACTTAGGTGGTTTCCATATCTTGTCTATTGTGAATAATGCTGCAGTGAACATGGGGTGCAGGTATCTTTTCAAATTAGTGTTTTTGTTTTCTTTAAATACTCCAGAGTGGAATTACTGGTTCATATGATAGTTCTATTTTTAAGTTTTTGAGGAAAGTCCATACTGTTTCCCCTAGTGGTTGCACCAATTTCCATTCCCAGCAACAGCGCACAAGGGTTCATTTTTCTCCACATCCTCACCAGCACTTGTGATTTCTTGTTTTATTTTTTTTATTTATTTATTTATTTTTTTTAATAATAGCTCTAACAGGTGTGAGGGGATATCTCATTGTGGTTTTGATATGCATTTCCCTGAAGGTTAGTGACACTGAACATTTCTTCCTATACTCGCTGGCCAGTTGTATGTCTTTGGAAAAATGTCTGTTCGGATCCTCTGTCCGGTTTTAAATGGGAGTGTTTGCTTTGTGCCATTGTGCTGCATGGTTCCTTGTACATTTTGGATATTCGCCCCTAATCAGACATATGGCTTGCAAGTATTTCCTCCCAGTCTACAGATTGCTATTTTGTTGATGGCTCCCTTCACTGTGCAGAAGCTTTTCAGTTTGATGTAGCCCCACCTGCCGATTTTTGCTTTTGGTGTCACATCCAAAACAAACCATTGCCAAGACCAATATCAAGGAGGCTTTTGCCTATATTTTCTTCAAGGAGTTTTATGGTTTTGGGTCCTACATTTAAGTCTTCGATCCATGCACACAGGTAAGATGACACTGTCTCATCATTAACAGGGGTTACAACCACAGAGAGTCTCAGGCTCGGGGTGACACCACGGTACCCCAGCAGGGAGGGTAGTTTATTGTGAGACACTCCCAGTGATTCAGATATCAGTTTCTCCACCCTTTAAAGTGGCTCTTAACCTTCGCTGCACCTTGAAATACCCTGAGGTTTTTCAAAAATCCCCTTGCCTGTGTCCCACCAGTGAATGGCTTCTGATATAATTGGCCTGGGGTAGAGCCTGGGCTTTTGGATTTGAAAGCTTGCAGATGATTCCAATGTGCAGGCCACGTTGAGAACCACTGCTTTAGGATCTGTTGCAACTGGTTCTCAGACTTGAGCGTGCATCGGTCACCTGAGGGGCTCGTTAAGACACACGTGGCTGTAGCCCACATTAGTCGCTGATTCAGTAGATCTGGAGTTGGATGGAGCCTGAGAATTTGCATCTCAAAGCAGCTGGGCCCCTGGGGTGCTGATGTTGCTGGTCTGGGAACCACCCTTTGAGGACTCCGGCTCTGCTGAACAGGTCTGGTACTTCGTTGCTTTCACTGGCCCGCCCTGCCCTGGAGCTCCTGGGTCATTGTATTTGAGTCCTGATATTTGCATTTTAAATAAGAACCAGGTGATCCCCATTGCAAATGATCTAGAGACAAGCCTTTGCGAAACCCTCCCCTCCACCCAACGTGTATTTGTAATGCTGAGATGCCTCTGGCCGGCGGAGTGCCTTTGAGAATGTCGTCTCTTTTCTTTCCTTCTTCTTTTCCTTCGTTCCTGTTCAAGCTGACCTCAAGCTCTGTGCACATTGCCTTGGGGGACATGTGCAGGGTAAGTTATTCGGATATCGCTTTCTAAAGGCTTCATGGTCTTAGGGGATCCTAGAAGGGTTTGTAGGGGTAAACCTACGCAAGGAAACCTGGGTCTCCAGGAATGGCCTAGGACGACGCTGCTTCTCCACCCTTTTCGGAGAGAGAAGCCAAGGGGGATGGGAGGGATGGGAATGGGACGGCTGGGGAGGTCTGTTGGTCCCGAGAAAAGAGGGGGCCTGCCAACTTTCTGTGGTAAATGATTAAGAAATGGATTGCGCGTGCGCGCGCGCGCGCACCCCCCACCCCCGTGTGTTACTACATCAGACCCAGACACTGTGCATAATCCCTGGGAGGCGAGCCTCATCCAGTCCCCTGAAGGTCTGAGTTAGGCTGCGGGAGAGTCAGGTAGGATGAAAGCTCAGAGTCAGAAGCAGAACCGATTCACTGAAAATGAAGCCGGCTTTCCATCCATCGCAGTTGGTAGACTGACATTCACACCAGATACACTAGATATCCGTTTGTACTATCTGAGCAATTTCCACTTGGCTCTGTTTCTTTTGTGATCGGCTTTTGTTTTCTCAGACTCTAACTCAGTAAGTGGATTTAGACTAGATACTGGGAATGCTGAGCTTTATTTGATATCTTTGATAATTTATTAAACTGACCCTTTGATAATTTATGAAACTGATCCTTCTCTAGCTCATTCCGTAGTTAAAATTCTCTAGCTCTTCCCAAATGGAGGAGCAAAAGCTTATTGCTTCACAGTGTTTGCTTTTCTTAAACCTTAAAACTTTGAGACTCATAGGGCAAATTATGAATACAGATTGTTTTTGTTTCGAAACTTGGGTTGCCTTAACTGAGACGGCCCCCAAACGAAGAATAAAGCTTTTATACATTATACATGTGAAGATTTTATTAACTTTTACAGCAGTGTAAAATTTTATACCCATTTTATCCCATACGTTATCACACAGAAAGGACCCCTCTGCTTCGTCAGGAAACCTGAAATACTGGACGGGGAGCGCCACCTGCTGGCGGGATGGTTACTAACGCCTTTGCCTTTGACTGGATCTTCCCGAAATAATTTCTGACCCTGAAAGCGATTCCGGAGTCCCTTGGGGGAGCAGATCCAGAATGGAGGAAACAGAAATGGTTTTCTCTAACTCCAAAAGCACCACTTTGAGAGATAGGAAGATTGGGAAAAGAGAATGAAGGAAAGAGGAAAGAAGACACGCTGGGATGGGGAGACGGAAGGGGTCCTGGGGATTGGGAGGAATCCATTTAAGACCTCATAGTCTTCCTCTCCACACCCAGCCCGGGGCCTCAAACCTAAGGGAATTTCTTGTGCTTTCAGAGCACCTTCATATATATGAATTATGTGGCTGTCCCCTAGATCTTCTCGAATGTTCTCAGCCTCAGGTATCGATACCTGTCCCCTACCAGCCACTCTCCTCTGGTACCCAATCTCACCTCCTCCATCAGTCCCAAAGAAGTTGGAGGCCCACTGATGTGCACTTCTTCAAATCCCCTCCTCTCTACATCAAAATATGTTTTATGTCACTGTCCTCCACACCAGCTCATGAAAACAAAGTTCTTTCCTCAAACAGCCTATCCTATTCACAAGGAGTGGGGGCCTTCCCTTAGGTGTCCCTTCCCCTTCCCAAGTTACAGCTCCACCCGCCCCTGCTCCTGGTTCCTTCCCTTCTGCCTCATCAGATACACTCCATCTGTGGCATCACCGCTCTCGTCCATCCTGCTGGCGTGCCTCCTCACCTGAACGTGGTTCCTGGAAAATCATTTTCTCTCCAGATGTTTGTTGCGGCACTGTTTGCAAATTTAAAAATTAGGACACTATTTCATTCTTTTATATGGCTGAATAATATTCCTGTGTGTATGTATGTATACGTACCACATCTTCCTAAGCCAGTCATCTGTTGATGTGCACTTGGGTTGCTCCCCTGTCTTGGCTATTGTAAATAAAACAGCTGAAATGAATACATTACTGCAAATCAACTAAACTTTAATAAAGAAAAAATTGGGAAACCCAAATGTCAATCAATAGGAGGCTCATTAAATAAAATGTTGCGTCCATACAGTACATACAGCATAACCGTTTAAAAAAAAAAAGAGACAAAAAAGAATAAGGCAGATCTATGTATCCAAAGCAGTGCTAGGTGGAATAAATGGTAAAGAGCAGTACGTATCATTTGGTCCCATTTTTGTAAAAAAAAAAAAATCATAATATGTCAGTATCTACACAGGAAGAGTCTTCAAGAACGTACACCAAACTGTCAGCGGTCATTGTTTGAGGAGTGGAACTTGGAGGGCTGTCAACGTCTACGTTACACATTCCTGAATGTGAATGTTTTAGAGCTACGTAATATTATAACCGGAAAAGACTTACATATAGCAAACCTCCCTTAATTCTACCCATAGACTCCTCTGTGTCCCCCATACATTTTCACCAACATTTGTCAACTGATAAGTGCACAGGGCTGAGCTGGGCACACACAACAGCCCTGGGGCTCAGAAGGTTTGCAGTCTGATAGGGATGTAAGATGGTCCCACCAAAATATAATCCGAGGCAGAAAGTGACAAGGTCCGCTGAGCTTTCAGTTCGTTTGGGCAAATTACTGAACCTTTGCAAGGCTGCTTCCTCCTTTCAAAGTGGAGCTGATAATAACCACCAAAGCATAACGTGAAATGGGCACGGTCTTAGGAGGATACCCGGCCCAGTGGAGATGAAATGGCGCAAGAGGCAGGGAGGGGCCGGGGGACTGAACACAGAGAATGTACATCTGCTGGGTGGGCCGGGCCAGGTGGGTGCCGCTTGAGATGGGCAGGGTCCCCACAGCTGCGTCCCAAATACTCTTGGCCCAGAGGCACCAACCATTCACAGAATGCAAGCTCCTGTGATTCGCAAAGCTGGGGTGGGGTGGGGTGGGGTGGGGCAGGCACAGACGCGTCCAGGAAGCACGCAGAAGGCAGCAGAGTGGGGGAGGGCGCGGGGCGTTCTCAAGGAGTGGAGGGCAGTCAGGCCAGCGAGAGAGCTGGGCGGAGATCCAAGGCTACTGACAGGGAACGTCGGGGGAGAATGGATCTAGGTGGCAGAGAAACTTGCTTACCAGCTCCCGGGTCCATGCTGATGGTGGAGTCAGAGCTGAGATGATGGTCATCAGTGTGCTCCTTCTGGAAAGTTCTGGGGTGCTGGGGTTGGTGGTGACTGAGGGGTGACCATGTTTGCTCTCAGGCCCCACTACTGTTTAGCCCCTTAGAACTCAGTTTTGGATTCCACCAAACTCAAAACTACTGCCTTGAATGTCACCAATAATCTCTTTGCCATATTGGGTGAAATTTTTATAGATCCCCGGGATCCTTTGCATGGTAAGAATACTGGATAGTGGTCTGGAGCCAGAGGAATGTGACTTCTTCAACCTCTTGGTGCTTCAGTTTCTTCCTATGAAAACTGGAATGACCACAGTCCATCCACCACGGGGCCCCTGAGAGGGGTAAAGAAATGAATCAAGGAAAATTCCCTGACACAGTGAGCTCTGCTTAAGGATCAACCACAGCTATGAAACACGTCCTTTCTTCTCCTCCCACTCTCCTCCCTTCTCTCTCGCTCTACTTCTCTCCCCTCTCCCTTTATTCCAGAAACATTTACTGAGCTTAGCTTCTCCTCTCCCGCAGCCCCTGAGCTGGGTGCGTGGGGATAAAAAGGACCAAGTGCCTGCCCTCAGGGAGCCCCCGGCCAGAGCGAGGCACAGGCTAGTCAGTTTAGGAATAAAAAGAGTCTTGAAGGGGGATGCAGAGGATGGCTTGGCCCTTTGGGAGCACAGAGCAGAAGCCCCAGCCCAGCCCTGGGTGGGGCTGGCCCAGACACGCATCCCGGAGTTGATGAAGTCTGGGAGTTATCCCGGCAGGTGGCTGAGCCTTGGTGGAGGGGTGAGATGGGGGCAGTGCGAGCCTGTGCCCAGAGAGGTGTGCGAGCGGGACTTGGAAGGGGAAATGCAAGAGTCTCTTAAAGGCTGGAGTGTGGGCTCAGAAGGGGGGCTTGGCTCTTGAAGACCTGAGAAGGGAGACAGAGTGCATCAGAAAGGGTCTTCGTTGGTGATCCTGAGAAAGTTAGACTTGATCCTGAAGGCCATGGGACATTCTCTGAAGAACTTTCGGAGTGGGTAGTGGGGTGGGCAGGGGCTACGGTGTTGACAGCTGCATTCTAGAGCAGCCATCCTCTTCCCACTTCCCATCCCAGGACTGGTTGGTCCCGGTCTGCCCCTTCCTTGGATCATTCTTCTTCTGGCTCCTTTGATAGCTCTACTTCCATCACCTTCGTTCAACAAGGAAGTTTTATTGAGCCCCTGCTGTCCGCCAGGCCCTGGGCAAGTAACCAGGACTACGACGAGGACCAAGATGGCCCTCTTCATTGTTTTCATTGCTCTCTGAACACGACATGAGTGTCCACGCCCTCTGCTTTTGATCCTCTGCAAAAAGCTTTGTCTCGGCTCTTTCTGTTTAAGCAAGAACATTCACATTTTATTTTACACACATTGCCATATACACACATAAAGAATCTTAACCTTGCTCAGTTTGTAGTCGCATATTTTTCATATTTGCATCCACTTCTTAATTTTCGAATTGTTTTAGATTTACAGACAAGTTGCACATAAATGGTACAGAGAGTTCCTGTAGACCCCACGCCTGGTTTCCCTTTTAGCGTCTTACATGCTTATGGTATATTTGTCACAATTAATAAACCAGTAATGATACAGTTTTCAGATCTTCTTTGTTTCCGATGACCTGGCAGTTTGGAGGAGTACTGGTCAGGTAATTTGTAGAGTGCCGCTCACTTTTTCTGTTGTTTTCGTCACGATCAGACTGGGATTATGGGTTTTGAGGAGGAAGACCCCCCAAGACGGGAAGTACCATTCTAGTTACAGCACCTCAGGGGTACCTGTTACCGATAAAAGTATTTCTATATTTATCCATCAGTGTCTATTGACGCCAAACACGGATTCATGCCTGTGTCTCTTGTTTGCAGCCCAGTACCACATGGTTCATTCAGCCTGGCCTTCACCCTTGTACAGCTCCCTTTTTGATCAAGTTCTTTTATATCTTAACTTCGTTCTCTCCCACCCTGGTCTTTACGCGCTGATCAGGATGGTTAATGCTCAAAGCTTTACAAGCTATAAAAAACATTTCCATCTGATGCAGGCACAGTGGAACAGTCGCACAGGATGGTCTGGCTTCATGAACCAACTCACTTAACTGGGGTCCATGAGTCCACACTGACGTCCACGGGTCCCTTCAACCTGACCTTGAAACCCTCCCAGTCTCTCGGCCAACTTTCACTCTCCTTTCTCAAGTATTTCCCTCCACGATACCCAGGACTTAAGAGAGAACCAGGGCAATGGTCTCCGGCCCTTTTTGCCTCAATGTTCCACGCTATTCTTATGTCTGTGGTAGGGGAGGAAAATTCCAGACACTGCCTCGTGTCGTGGTTGCAGGTGGGGTGTGAGGACAAGGTTTCCTCTACGCCTGACCCCCAGAACTTGTCTGGGGGTTCCAAGTCTCCTCTGCTCCCGACCTTACCACGGGCCAAGCCCTCATCTGAGACCACGCTAGCATCTCTCTGACCATCTCAGCCTCTCCAGGCCGGCTAAGTTTCATCTTCTCCAAGGAGAACTAGTACTGTTTTCTGGGTTGTTTCATAGATTTCCTACAGTTCAAACTGGACCACAGCTCTTGAAGCTGCCCCTCCTTCTCCAGCTGTGTGGAGCCAGCCCTGCCCTGAAGCAGTGTCTGCCTCAGAGCCCACTTCCCGGTGGGTGGAGGACCCGTGTGTCTCGAGTTGGGGCTCCCACTGGTAAAGGCCTTAGGATGCTTTTCTGCTTGACTAACCCCTTTTGGTCCAGGGATGTCTGTCAACACCTCAATTTGCTTTGGCGGACCTGGGGCAGCAAGAATTCATGTCAGCGGATACATAATCCTGCGCTGAAGACAGAAACTTGATGATTGTGATGAGATTTTAATAAAAAGAGGCGGGGAGTCAGAACAAAGGGCTGATGGGAACCAGAAAACCCACACTCGTCCTCTTCTCAAAACACTGATGGAATGCTCGAGCCTGTCTGGCTCTTCACTTAGGGCGTTCGTGAAGGGAGAAGTTGAAAGAACACAAGAGCAGAAGTGGCACAGTGGGAGTTCCAATACTCCTCTCCACCACCATTGCACTCTTGACCTTTGGCTTCAGTTCCCTCATCCAGGAAATAAGGGGCCCTTCCAGCTCTAGAGTGCTATGGGTTTTTGTCCTGTCTTGGCCCATTATTTGGGAGACACTGACTTCAGAAAACACAGGAAGGGGTTGCAACTGATGGAAAGACCAGGTTTTCAGGTAATTCCTCTGCAACCTACATCTGACTCAAAAAAGGAATTGGTAGAGGACTGCAAGGACCTCGCCTTGTCCCTATTTCTGTGTAGTTGAATATGCTGTTGAAAGGAGATGGTCCCATTCATCCTGATGAAATGAGCTTTAGTTTGCTGTAGCTTGGCCACCAGGTACAGTTGCACAGGTTGCGCACTGCTTAACAGTAGTTGGCCATATGGCTGAGTGAGCCTGGAATCACAGCCCTTCCTCCTCTTACCTAGCTCGGTGCCGATTTGGGGTTACATCAGCCCACAGGAAGAGTGCTTTCAGCAGACTTTTTCATCCAGAAGGGTGCCTTTTTCGAATGGGCACTGAGGTGTTGCGTAGCCTAGCACTTTAAGCTTTTGTTGGGAATGAGAGATAATAGCGCAGATGGAGAAGAACTGCCGCAGTTGGGAACGAGCGCAGTGCGGTCGGGGTGAGTCAGGGCGCGGGCTCAGGAAGAGTGGGGTAGAGAGGCAGGAAAGGAGGGAGGGAGCTGTGGACTTGTGGCAAGCAGTGCAGGAGGACCAGGAGATCACCAATACCTGCTTCCTGCCTCCGAGTCCTGCAGCCCGTGTCACCTGTATCTGTGCTGACCAGGGAAGGGCAGCTTGCTGTCCCCTCTGGAGGTCTGTGCCTCAATTTAAAACCAGGATGGGCTCACATCAGATCTGGCCTCGTGTCAAGGAACCCTCTTATGCATGTCTTCAACCAAATCCTTTGCCTAAGAAATGTTTCTTGTACAAGACCTCTTCCACTTTAGCCTTTTCTATATTTCATGATGGGTTTGTTTTTTTTTTTTTTTTTTTAGACAAACAACAGATTCTCAGCACCTGGTTTTGTCCAAAGTCTGGAGCCGTGTCCAGGGCTCTATCGTGTTTTCACACACGGGACTTTGCCACAGCCCTGATGGGGAGAAGCCATCTGCAGCCCTGTGAGCGCGCTGGTGCTCACTGATGCCAGAGGAAAGGGTCACGGCCAGCGCCTGGCGTGGTCCTCCCTGTCTGCCGTGGGCCACGGCCCGGAGGTGAGTGAAGTCCATGGCGGTAAGAGTGATAACGATAACCCTAGTGCGACTTGTTGAGCGCTTACTGTGTGCTAGGGACTGTCCTAAGGCTTTCACAAGCATCATTTAATCCTCAAAGCTCCCATAAGAGAAAGATAATGTTATTGTCATCCCCATTTGAGAGATGAAAAAACTGAGGCTCGGCGATGCTCATTTGCCCCAGCAGGTGGTTGTGCTGCCTGGCAGACTTGCCCGGCCAGGGTACTTAATGACCGATCGTCTCCATTTCGAAATAAAGATCTGAGTCAGCGTGGATGGCAAGGCAGAGAACCAGCAAGGAGCTTTGTGGAGCTGTGTGCCCTTGCAGGCCCGGGCAGGAGAGCGGATGTGGCCCCTGGCTGCCGGTTTCTGGGCTCGGGCAGAGGGTTGGATCCTCTGGCCACTTTCCACGTGGGACTAAACTTCTAGTTCGGGTGACTGTTCTGCCCTGGTGTCAATTTCATTTTCATCCTTCGCGGTTACTGTTTGTATGGAAAACCCAGTGATGGCTCATTTGATTTGAATAAGGGGCTTGCTTTCATGGTTGGCCTAGCGTGGGCACTAAGCTGTTGGCAAGCATAACGCAAGTGTGCGCCGTGCTCCGTGGGCTCCCAACTGACTGCTCTGTAACTGGCCAACATTTTGTGGCCCGAAGGCCAGGCCGTGTGTGTCTGGCTTTTCTAGAAAGGCTGACCACTCTCCAGCCTGAAGGAGCCTCGCTCAGTCCACTACTGGTGGTCACTTTTACGTCCTTTCTTGAACTTTATTTCTCAGCAAATGTTTCAAGGGAAGCCAAGAGATTGGGTGGCGGCCAGATGAGGTCTTTGAGGTGACTGTCACCAAGGTTTTTGGTGAGCCCATGAAGTCACAGACTGTGTTCTCTGGGGTCCTGGGAATCCCTCCCCAGATTGTGGATCAGGCCTTGAATCACCTGTGGTGAGAGGGCAGTTAGGAATGGCCATCCAGGCCTGCGAGTTCTGAAAGGCATGCCTTCATGACACGGTCTCCAAAGTCCTCACGTTGTCACATAGAGAGGTTGTAGGAGAGAGAGGGACCAAGGGCCTGAGGGAAAGTAGTAACAATGAAGTGTGTGTGTGTGAGTGAGAAAATGTCACCCCCTACCCACCCTGTCCCCAATGCGGTTTCCTCCAGTTCAAGGCAAGGTGAAGCACACTCTATCCCATTCTAGACTCTTCTTTTGGCCAGGAGTCAGCAAAAGTTTTCTGTAAAGGAAATATTTTAGGCTTTGCAGGCCAAAAGGTAAATTGAAGACTCTAGGAAGATACTTCTATGATAAAGAGAAAAAGAAACTGCTCAATTATTTACTTGATAAAATTCGAAATATAGTAAGAATCAGGTGCAGTCTTCTGTAATATAGGTCTAATAATGGAAAGGATGGAATTCTTTGCGAGGCATGAGAACATTTTGCCCACCTGGAGTTTATAGTTAGTGTTCTTTCTCATCAGATGGATGGCAGATTTCATCTGTGAAAGTCATTCTCTACTCCCTGGCCTGATCCGGCCCACATGCTGGAGTTGGCTGACTCCTGCTTGGTTAAACCTTCTGAGGCCTCCCTCCTCTGAGAGCTTAAAATCCAAATCACTTACCAGGCCAAATCAGGAAATTCAGTTTTCCTGCCTCGTGCTCACGTTCACCCATGCACTCACTCATTCATTCAACAAACATTTATTGAGCTTACACTTTATGCCCGGTGCTGGCTGGGGTGCAGGGACACCCAGGAGAAGGGTGCCTGCTCTGTGACCACAGCCTGGTGGGGGAGATCCACACCCACCACGCCGTGTGCTGTCTTGGAAACACATGGATCAAAGATGAAACGATGCAAATGTTATTTAACCACATCTGTGAATTATATACAGAAAAATGAGTTTGGGCAATCCTAAATTGAGTACAAATTTGTAGTACAGTTGGAAAAAAAAAAACGACTCCAGTTTTTTAAGGCAAAGCACTAATCTCCCCATCTCTCCCTCACTTTCCCTCCATCCTGTTCCCAGAGCTGAGGTTCCTTACAGCCACCCACACATTCACACAAATAAAGCCCAACTTACAAAAATGCACCGGATGTATCTGGCTCGGGTTATATTGAAATCATTTCATAAATGACTTTTCTCCCCCCAGTTTCAGTTTTGAAATGTTAAAGCATAGTCAATAAATGATTTGGCAACAGTGAAGAAATCACAAGTTCCCTTCTTCCTACAGAAGCCTTTGTAAACCGCAGGCTAGGTTCTGCTGGTGGTAAAGCGGCCGGTTTGAGGAAGCGGGTTAGTTCCTTCTGTCCGCGCGCCCGCCGCACAGGCCGCCGCTCCGCTGCGCTGCACGGCCCGGGCCGAGCAGTTAGAAGGGCCGACAGAGGAGCGGTAAGCCCCTTCTTTTCTTTTAACAGAGCTTGCCCCCAAAATAGAGGATTTCTGACCCCGAAATATGGCTTGGTGGCAAATACGGCTTGAACAAAGAAAATGATCACAGGGCAAGTCAATATCAAAAGGTGAACTATTGAAACAACTCTCACTGGAGGCGAAGGGGCCTGGTGTGCAGGAAATTTCGAAACTCGAATGCGGTGGTCTCGTCATTTTGAAGAGGAAAACAAGCAAATTCCAAGTTAGGAACTGACCTGGAACAATATTCCGGGTCAACATTCTCTTCTAGAATACTCTAGAAATAATATTCTCTTCTAGAGCCAGAGGGTTGGAGGTGAAGCGGGTGGGGAGGTATGTGTCCTTTGCTACTTTTACAGAAAAGGACGACCTCTCTGGGCTCACACACTCGGGTCGCTTGCTTGGGTCTCTGCAAAGCCTGAACTTCATCTGCTCCCAGGAAATTAATGTGCAAGAGTGGTTGCGGCTTTTCTTGGTCAGAGTTTTTAAGTAAAGACGTTACTAAGTCCATAATTATGTTCTATAGTGTTTAGACACAGCTGGTGGTCAGTTTTGGTAATCGTCAGGAACTGTCAGATTAAAAACCTTTGCCATTTAAAAAAAAAAAAGTATCTTTTCTAGAAAATTCCATGAGATTTAAGAGCAGCTGCAAAGATGGATTTCCAGAGAAACTCATCCAATGTTTACCTTTGTATATTTTTCCCATGCTCACTCAGTGCTTATTAAAGCTCTTGGAGTTGTTTTTTTAACAACTATTTCACGTATGTATAAGTTCTTGAAATTAGTGTTTTATATCCATTTAATACCCATTATAATTCTCGAAAGTAAATGAAGCCTGCACTGAAATTGTATGATGCTTTACAAAATGACTGCAGTGGCCCATAAAGAATTAGGCCAGCAGGGCCAACGACATATATAGAATTGCAATTGAAGTTATCCAATTTCTACTTGATATTCGTAAACTGCTGAAAACCGATAGAATCCTATTATCAGAAAGGGAAAATAAAATAATGGAATCAAACTAAACTTGAAAAAATGCCCCGCCTCCCTCTCATTAGTGGTGGGCGGAAGTCAAGGATCTAGCTGCCTCCTGGCCTCAGAGCAGGGGTTCTTAGCCTTGATTACGTATTAGAAGCACAGATCGAGCTTTAAAAAGCTTGATGTCCAGGCTGAAGCCCAGACCCCAATGGACTCAGTTCTCTGCAGGTGGTCCTGGGCACTCGTAGCTTTCAGCTTCCCAGGTGTCTCAGCATGCAGCCAAAGTTGAGAACCGCTGCCTTAGCACAGCGTCTACACAGCACCTTTGGTCCTCTCCTTAAGGGGCACAGGCTTTTTTAGGGGGTGACAAGGCCTCCAGGAAGACCTGAAACTTATTAGTAAATAAGCTAATAAGCCCCTCGGTTTGATTCCAGAAAGCAAAATAAAAGTTGCAAATATGCCTTATCAGAACAGCCGAGGCTGTGGACCAGGGAGAGGGCAGTTGGTGAAGTTCATTGTCCTTCAGTCAGCTTCTTGTTCTTTCATGCAATGAGCCTAAAAACTGCGCGGGAGTTTACGGAGAGAAGGCGGTTCCACGCAAACCCAGACTTACAGAGCATCAGGGTATGTCTCACCGGGGAAGACGGTATGACCCAGGGTCAGTCTTTGAAACTGAGTTGTGTATTATTTCTAAGTGTGTCTTGGTGCCACCTCCAGGGTCTACTGAGGGGAATGTCATTCCGATGAAATATCTTTTGAGTTCAACTGAGCTTTGGGGGGTTTTTTTGGTCCTTTCAGATCAGTTTACTTTTTAATTGAACTATAGTTGATTTACAATGTTGTGTTAGTTTCTGGTGTACAGCACAGTGATTCAGTTATACATTTGTATAGACTTTTTCATTATAGGTTATTACAAGCTAGTGAATATAGTTCCCTGTGCTGTACAGTAGGTCCTTGTTGTTTATCTATTTTATATGTAGTACCTAATATCTGCAAATCCTAAACTCCTAATTTATCCCTCCCCCCTTGCCCCTTTGATAACCATAGGTTTGTTTTCAATGTCTATGAGTGTTTCTATTTTGTAAATAAGTTAATTTGTGTCATTTTAAAAGATTCCACATATAAGTGATATCATGTGATTTTTGTCTTTCTCTGTCTAACTTACTTCACTTAGTATGATAATCTCTACGTCTATCCATGTTGCTGCAAATGGCATTATTTTATTCTTTTTTATGGCTGAGTAGTATTCCATTGTGCGCGCGCGCGCATGTGTGTGTGTGTATACCAAACTTCTTTATTCATTCATCTATGGATGGACACTTAGGTTTCTTCCATGTCTTGGCTATTGTAAATAGTGCTGCTATGAACATTGGGGTGCATTCAACTGAGTTATTAAATGGAGTTGAGGGATTTGCTATTTTTTTAAACTATTATCCCCAGTTTATAATTATTCAGGGCTATAAAAACACAGTGTATTTAAATGTGTAACCTATGATCCTAGATTGGCATTCTCAAGTACAGGCTGTGTTGACTTTTCAGATGGTTACAAAGAGTGGCTAGTTGGTGCCTGCATCTAGAATGAGTGGCTTTCCAGTTGTTCTATGGAATGGCAGAGAACCTGGAAGTGCTCTGTGGTAGACTGATCAGTGGAAAGGCACAAGGTAGGTCATAACCCCAGAATTGGAAGGTTCCAGGAGATTCCTGAAGGTTCCTACAGATTCCAGGTCTGGCTTTGGTGTTTCTGCTGATGATTGAAACCAGATCACTGTCGAACAGCTGCTTGGTTCCAATCTGTTAACTACTCAGGTACCTTTAGGCTGTTTCCACTCTGCCACCTACCATCTAAATGGCCTTGGATAAATGAATGTCTCTGAGCCTCAAACTCCATGTCTGTAAAATGGGGGCTTATGACAGCACCCACCTCACCGATTTTTAGGAAGATTGCTAAAGCATACAACAAATGCTCACTACTGTATATTCTGAAATTCAAATAGCATAATTTTTCTTATTTTTATGTAGATAAAATCAGGCCCCATCTCTTCATTGATGCACCCATTGAATGTGGTAGTGGTTTCTTTTGTTTTCCAAAGCTGTTAGTGAATCCATCAAATGTGGACTAGGTAACATAAAGTATCTAGTATTACCTGTAAATTTCATCTAAGGTGACAAATCCTATCTGCACGACTGTTACTTTATTAATTTACTGTCATAATATATCATTGGTCAACACAGGCACCTGCAAATGAATCAGAACCCATGAAAAATTAGAACTATTTCCAGTTTGGCAAACGTTCAGTTCTGGTTGAGTCCTACATCATGCCCAAACAGCTAAGTAATTCAGTTGGGGGGATTAATCACGGTTTATGATCGGTTCTCTTGGCACTTCAGTGTCAGTGGGCATCAGCAGGGCCCAACCTGAGACAGGGGTGCAGCTGGGGAGACGGTCTGAGGCAAATCGCATCTCAGCAAGAGGAAAAAGGGGGGGCACCATTGCAGAATCGCTGCTTACAGCCTAGGAGAGGGGTATGAAAAGCTAAAAGGCTGTTTATTTCGGTGCCTCGCAGACCACCTTCACCCTAGATTGTGTGGGAAAACCTGCAGAATTTGAGCCCCACCTGGTGGGGTCACTGCCTTTGTACCCAGAACGTCCCATCTCTGCCCTACCTATAGCCTTCACCCCACAGGCTGGGTTCTGGAGGTGGCCCCTGGTCTCACTCTGACTCCCAGGGTGTCCTCCACTAAGGCAGGTTTGCTGAACTGTTCTTAAAACTCCTCTAGTCTTTCAAAATTGTGTTTTTGGTGTCCATTGGGGTCCAAGTTGAGAAGGAAGATTCGGGTGAGGACTGAGAGGCTGCTTTCGATGTGCTCTCTGGTTCCCTTGGAGCCCAGAGGAGACAGCTGGCTCTTCACATGGCGTGGACCCAATCAAAGAACTGATTGGCGGTGGAAAATAGGAAAACAGTTGCAAAATGACTTCCTCAACAGCTAGCAATGCTATAATCAGCAGGGAGGGGGAAGTTAGGCAAATTTCTTTTTTGTGTGTGATTCATATGCTTTCTTTACAGAAATCGGTCTTGATTTTTTTTCTGGGTGTTCCAAGGCAACCCCCAGTGAAAGGCTGAGACCATGCAGACCCAGTCGTCCTCATCAGGGCTTTTTCTGGCAGCTCAAACTTGTGTCGGCAGTGAGTTCCACCGGTCAACTCTTGTTTCCCTGCCCTCTGCTCTTACTCTCTGTCTCCTGTGGCTGTCGTCACAGAGGACCACAACTTTGGTGACTCAGAACAACAGAAGTGTATCCTGTCACAATTCTGGGGGCCAGAAGTCTGAAATCAAGGTGTTATCAACAGGTCTGGTTCCTCCTTGGAGGCCAGGAGGGAAAATCTGTCCCATACCCCTCTCCCAGCTTCTGGTAGTGGCTGGCAGTCCTTGTTGAATAGAGTTCCCTGTGCTGTACAGTGTAAACTTGCTGTTTATCTGTTTTATATATAGTAGTTAGTATCTGCAAATCTCAAGCTCCCAATTTATCCCTTCCCACCCCCTTTCTCCCAAGTAACCATGAGTTTGTTTTCTATGTCTGTGAGTCTATTTCTGTTTTATAAATAAGTTCATTTGTATCTTTTTAATTTTTTTTAGATTCCACATATAAGTGCTATCATGTAGTATCCTTCTTTCTCTTTCTGGCTCACTTCACTTAGAATGACGATCTCCAGGTCCATCCATGTTGCTGCAAATGGCATTATATTATTCTTTTTTTTATGACCGAGTAGTATTCCATTGTGTAAATATGCCACCACTTCTTTATCCAGTCATCTGTCGATGGACATTTAGGTCGTTTCCATGTCTTGGCTACTATAAATAGTGCTGCTATGAACATTGTTCCCAGTGAGATGCTCCAATCTCCTGCCTGGGGTGCTGGTATGGGATGTTCATAAACCAGGTGGATGTCAGGGTTCCCAGAGCTGGAGGAGGGAAAAGGATGGTGTTCCATGCTCCATATTCACACTGTGCTTTAACCTTCCTGTTTGATTTTTGACAGTTCACCCCTGCCTTCACTTGTGCCTGGACTCCCGAACCCAAGGCTCTGGATTCAACCTTTCAAGGTAGTAAGTCTCAGGGCGGGGATCAGGAAGGGTCTAACTTCTCATGCAGACTTTCACCCCATCCTTGGGCAGCCCTACCTGGCACGCCACTGCTTTGACTGCTGCCTGCAGCTCCCGAGTCTTTCTGGGCTCCTGTGCTATGAATTGACCTTGCTCTGATTGGCTTTAGCCTTCTCTGCTCTGCTGTGCACCACCGACCACTCACCCACCCGCTCGTCATCTTCCTCAACTTTATACACATTCCTTGTTGGCTGTGGTCTCCTTTTATGCCCTTTTCCACCTTGTAGGATCCTAGCCCTTTCCTGTTGCTTTACTGAATGCCTTCAGCTGTCAGCCTCAAACAACAGAGGTCTGTTTCTCTCTCTCTCTCCCTGTTTTATTTGCATAGTTTTACTTTCTATCTTATTTGCATAATTGCCTTTTTTTTTCCTGTTTTATTTACAGAGTTGCCTTTTCTCTCTTTATTTTTCTTTTGAATACTTGCCATTTCTCTATTTTATTTGCAGAGTTGCCATTTTTCTTCTGCCAGCCTGGATGGTTTTTATTCATTGGTTATGCCTTAATCAGGTAGATTCTCTTTGGTTTCCTTTGATGTCCTTTGGGAGCCAAGACTTTTGGTAGCGAGAGGCATGGGTGTGGCCCGGAGGAAGAACCTGGCCGGGGAGATGCAGCTCTCGCTGGCCAGGGCCTTGGGCTCTGCTCTCTCCTCAGAGCCCATGGATGATGTGAGCGAGGGTTCCCTCTCTGGATGAGGAGCCTTCGCAGTCCATCTCGCCTCTGTGAGGCCTCGGGGGATGGAGAGGCTTGAGCAATCAGGGTTTTCTCTTCGCCATCTTTGCTAGCTGCCTGCTCACTCCCACTCTTCCCATCCATGTACTTCTCTTCAAATTGAGGGTGTCTGGAACTTGCCCACTCATGTCCTTACCTCAGGACTCTTTCAGGAGAGTGGAGTTGTGAATCTCAAGGTCTTCGCTCAGAAATCCTTTCTGGAATATTCTGCTCATTTCCATGGCCCCGTCTTTATTTTCAGTTGCCTCGGAGTCTCTGGGAGGCCATATTCATCCTGAAAAAAGGAGTGAATATGAAGACTCCTCTTCTGGTCTCTGGCGCCCCCTAGAGGCTTTTCTCCCCAGTTGCTTAGTGCTGTATGAGAGTTACATTTGAAACGAGACGTTGAGGCCTTAACCTGAGGCTAAGGAGGACACATCCTCCTCTTTTTAGGCTTTCCTAGCATCACATACTTCTTGGTGTCACCATTGAAATCTTGTAATGTTGCGTTTCAGTCGTGTCTGTTTAACCCACTAGATGGTGAGCCAACTGATAAGCTGCGCATGTGATGAAGGAAAGGCCGAGGAAGAGTCAGGAAGTGGCTTCCGAATCTAGCAACGTTCACACTTGGAAGTCACATAGGCTTAGATCTGCTTAGGTGCCGAGCAAACATAACATGGCCTGGGTCACCTGCCAAAGGTCCTCGCATCCCCGACCGTCATTACCCCTTGGTGCTCCTGTGTCTCCCAGTGGAGATGTTGAACTTGGAGACCTGGGGAGGCCTCTGCAAAAGCTGCGTATTTTCAAGTCATGAATCATCTTTGAACACACATTTTCGAGATGTTTTAGTTTTCTGTTGCTACGTGACAAATAACCCCCCAGTATAAAGGCTTCAAACAATACCTCTTTAGTAGCTTAAATTGCTGTGAGCTAGGATGTGGGTAGGCTTGCCTGGGTTCCCTGCTCTAGGTCTCATTAGGCTAGAATCAAGGTGTTGGCCAAGCTGGACTCTTCTCTTGAGGCTCTGGCGAAGGATCCATTTTCAAGTTTATTCAGGCTGTCTGTCAATTTTAGTTCTTGGTGATTGTAGGATCAGGGCCCCCATTTCCTTGCTGATGGTCACAGGGAGCCACTCGGCTTCTAAAGGCCGCTTACATTCCTTGTCAGGGGCCCGCCCCCTCCATCTTCAAGTCTGCAATGCTGCGTCAAATTCTTCTGCTTCCAATCTCTGACTCTTCCTTCTGCTATTTGCCAGAGAAAGCTCTCTGCTTTTAAAGGCATATATGACTAGATTAGGCACATCTAGATAACCTCCCTTTTGTCACATAATGTGACATAATTACAGGAGTACTACCAGGTGGCAACGTTCACAGGGATCATCTTAAAATGCTGCATACCACACCGGGCAAAGTAGGGCTTTCTTTTAGTAAAGGCTGAACGTCAAAGGTCCTCCTGTAGAGCACAGGGAACTATATTCAATATCTTGTAGTAAGTTATAATGGAAAAGAATCTGAAAAAGAAAAAAATTTATATATATATAACTGAATCACTTTGCTGTCCACCTGAAACATTGTAAATCAACTATACTTCAATGAAAAAAAGCATGATTTACAAAAAAAAAAAGTGAAACATTGAGCAGCAGCACCCTGATAGGGCTGTCTTTGGAAATATTACAAGTAACTGAAAATGCCTGGGTGTTCTCTTCCACTTTCTCATCTCATAAGGAGCTGGTTTCTCCTTGGCTGTTATGAATGGGTAATAACTGAATCACTATGCTGTACACCAGAAACTAACCCAACGTTGTAAATTGACTCTACTTCAAGTAAAAAAAAAAATAAAAATTAAAAAGTGCAAAAAAAAAGAGATTAAGAGCAAAAAATAATTGTTGATCCTCAGAATGCTCAACATCCACAGAAAAATATTTTATAATGTAGTAAGTATATGGCAGTGACTGTTAATTCACTACGCCTAAATTTTAGAACAGTTTCAAAAGAAAGTACGTACTTAGTTTAACTCGCAATAAGGACATGAGCTGGGCTTTAGTGAAAAATACAGTTTAGTAAAGGTTTGTCTCTACCCAGTGAAATAAGATTTTGAGAGTTCTTTTGACCATAACTCTTGATCATACCAATCACATTAATCTGTTTGTTGCATTTTATAATTACCAAAAGTAATGTATTTAGCCCCCTATCAAGTATTAGAAACATCCTACTAAGTGTTACAAAGGATGCATAAAAATATAAAATGTCATCTCTTCTGTAGAGAACTAGACAAAAACAAAAGAACGGCTCTTAATGGCAATGTTTATATGATAAGGGACACGTTAAGTCATAGCCGTCTCACAACAAATTTTTGAGCGCCATCTCCATTTGAGGAACTGTTCTGGCATGAAAATTTCAAACTGAAATTGTATAGCATGATGGTTAGTGGTTAAAAACAACTTGGGAATCAGATTGACTCAAGTCTCACCTCTACAGTGTATTATTATCCTCCTGAAAGTCAGTTAAGTCTCTGAGTTGGTTTCTTCCCTTACAAAATATGGATAATAATAGCACCTAGCTCACTGTGTTGCTGGGAACAGTAACGTGGGTGAGAAAATGTTTATGTTTGGCACAAGACGTGACACTTTGCTATTACTAGCAACAGAAAGTGTCCACTTGCCTGTCACGCTCAGACGTAAGAGGACTTGATACATACCATCATAGAGGTATAGAAAAATTGTGGGAAATACCAATAAAAGAAATGGTTGTGGAGATAAGTCATGGCGATGACTCTGGCTCAGCGATCTTGGACGAGAGCATAATAGGAGGTGGATCAGAACTGTCCTTGGGACTGGCCAAGGTGTCATCAAGACTTAAGCTGATAGGTTGAAGCTACAGATATACAGCTTGCTGTGCTATAGATCAAGCATAAACCATAGCCGTCGTCCAGCATCAGGCCCGCTATGTTGTGTGGGGCATCTTGATTAGCGCTTCTGCGAGCTTTCCAGGTTTTCTCATCATCACATCCCAGATAGCTTCGTCTTTTACTTCTTTTAGCATCATGGGCTAAACACAGTAAAAAAAATAAAATAAAATAAAATTGCTCTGAATCTAATTTAATGCAGTGCATTTCACTGTTAAAAGAACTCACATTTCAAAACTCACAAAGTATGATGAAGCCCTGTGAATTTCATCATGAAATGGCCGGCAAATATTGCTACTCTAATGTTGTTGACTCCGCTTTGATTTTCCTTAGGAAAACATGACCCTTCACTTTCTGCTTCTGACCTGCCTTTTCCTGCTTATCTCTGATCCCTGTGAGTTCTTCACTGAAGCAAACTATTCTAGAAGCTATCCTTGCGATGAGAAAATCCAAAATGGCTCTGTGATTGCTGAGTGTGACAATCGTCGACTACAGGAAGTGCCCCAAACGGTGGGCAAATATGTGACAGAACTCGACCTGTCCGGTAATTTCATCCGACACATAACAAACGAATCATTTCAAGGGCTGCAAAATCTGACTAAAATAAATCTAAACCACAACGCCAGGCTATGGCCCCAGAATGTGAATCCCAATATAAACAATGGGATGACTATCACAGACGGGGCGTTTCTCAACCTACAGAAACTCAGGGAGTTACTGCTGGAAGACAACCAGTTATACGAAATACCTGCTGGTTTGCCAGGATCTTTGAGAGAACTTAGTCTGATTCAAAACAAAATAATTGTGTTAACTAAAAGGAATACTTCTGGACTAAGGAATTTGGAACGTCTCTATTTGAGCTGGAACTGCTATTTTGCTTGCAATGAAACTTTTGCCATAGAAGACGGAACATTTGAAAAGCTGACACAGTTGAAGGTGTTGTCACTCTCTTTCAATCCCCTTTTCCATGTGCCACCCAAACTGCCGTACTCCCTAAGGGAACTCTATCTTAGCAACACCAAGATTAGAAACATCAGTGAGGAGGACTTCAAGGGACTGGGCGATTTAAGAGTCCTAGATTTAAGCGGAAACTGCCCAAGATGTTTTAACGCGCCATTTCCCTGCATACCCTGTGAAGGAGGTGCTTCGATTCAGATCCATCCTCTCGCTTTTCAAAACCTGACCCAACTTCGCTACCTAAACCTCTCCAGCACCTCCCTCCGGAAGGTTTCTGCATCCTGGTTTGACAACATGCGTCATCTGAAGGTGCTGCATCTCGAATTCAACTATTTAATGGACGAAATAGCCTCTGGGGAATTTTTTATGAAACTGCCCTCCTTAGAAATCCTTGACTTATCTTATAACTATATACAGAAAAGATATCCCAAATACATTAATATTTCCGAAAACTTCTCTAATCTTAGATCTCTCCAGATGTTGCACTTAAGAGGTTATGTGTTCCAGGAACTTAGAAAAGAGGATTTCCGGCCCCTGAGGAACCTCTCAAACTTGAAGACTATCAACTTGGGCATTAACTTTATTAAGCAAATTGATTTTACCGTTTTCCAAAATTTCCCCAACCTGACAATCATTTACTTGTCCGAGAACAGAATATCGCCCCTGGTCAATGATACAAATGGCTCCTCTTTTCAAAGCCATATCCTGAAGCCACGCTCAGCAGATTTTAAGTTTGACCCCCATTCGAATTTTTATCATAACACCCATCCTTTAATAAAACCACAATGTTCATCTTACGGCAAAGCCTTAGATTTAAGCTTGAATAGTATTTTCTTTATTGGGGCAAACCAATTTGAAGCTTTTAAGGACATCGCCTGCTTAAATCTCTCTTCAAATGGCAACGGTCAAGTGTTACACGGAATGGAATTTTCACATTTGCCAGGTATCAAGTATTTGGATTTGACAAGAAATAGACTAGACTTTGATGACGATGCAGCTCTCGGTGAACTGCCCTTGTTAGAAGTTCTAGATCTCAGCTACAATGCACACTATTTTCGAATAGCAGGAGTAACACACCGGCTAGGATTTATTCAAAATTTAACTCAGCTGAAAGTTTTAAACTTGAGCTACAACAGCATTTTTACTTTAACTGAGCCATACCTGAGAAGCGCGTCCCTGGAAGAATTAGTTTTCAGTGGGAACCGCCTTGACCTTCTGTGGAATGCGGAAGATGTCAGGTACTGGCAAATCTTTAAATATCTCAGCAATCTGACGCGGCTGGATTTATCCTTTAACAACCTTCAGCATATACCGTACGAAGCACTCCTTAACTTGCCCCAAAGTCTCACCGAACTATATATACACGATAATATATTAAATTTCTTTAACTGGTCATTACTCCAACAATTTCCTAATCTCCGCTTGCTTGACTTAAGTGGAAATGAGCTCTTTTTTTTAACTGATAGCCTCTCTAAATTCACATCTTCTCTTCAGACACTGATACTGAGAAGAAACAAGATTTCCCACCTGCCCCCAGGCTTTCTTTCCGAAGCCAGCAGTCTGATACACCTCGATTTAAGTTCCAACCAGCTAAAGATGATCAACAAATCTACGCTTCTAACTAAGACCGCCACCAACTTAGCCATTTTGGAACTAGAGAGAAACCCTTTTGACTGTACCTGTGACATTGGAGATTTTCGAGAATGGATAGACGGAAATCTGAACGTCACAATTCCCAGGTTGACAGATGTCATTTGCGCCAGTCCTGGGGATCAACAAGGGAAGAGTATTGTGAGTCTGGAGCTCACAACTTGTGTTTCAGATGCCATTGCAGCGATATTATGTTTCTTCACCTTCTTTGCCACCATCATGGTTATGGTGGTTTCCCTGGCTCACCACTGGTTTCACTGGGACGCTTGGTTTATCTATCATGTGTGCTTAGCTAAGGTGAAAGGCTACAGGTCTCTTTCCACATCCCAGACTTTCTATGATGCTTATGTTTCTTATGACACCAAAGATGCCTCTGTCACGGACTGGGTAATCAATGAGCTGCGCTTCCACCTGGAAGAGAGCGAAGACAAAAATGTGCTCCTCTGCTTAGAGGAGAGGGATTGGGATCCGGGACTAGCCATCATCGACAACCTCATGCAGAGCATCAACCAAAGCAAGAAAACAATATTTGTTTTGACCAAAAAATATGCCAAAAACTGGAACTTTAAAACGGCATTCTACTTGGCCTTGCAGAGGCTAATGGATGAGAACATGGATGTGATCGTATTTATTCTGCTGGAGCCAGTGCTGCAGCATTCTCAGTACCTGAGGCTGAGACAGAGGATCTGCAAGAGCTCCATCCTCCAATGGCCTGACAACCCCAAGGCGGAAGGCTTGTTTTGGCAAAGTCTGAAAAATGTCGTCTTAACTGAAAATGATTCCCGGTATAACAATTTGTACGTCAATTCCATTAAGCAGTACTAACTATGTTAAGCCGTGGTTCAGTGACATAAGGAAAATGCACAGCAATTGCCGTTCTGTCTCAGCTATCACTTGCTGTGTAACAAATTATCACCCCCCACCCCAAACTTAGTGGCTTATAATGACACAATTTGGCATCTCAGCGTCTCTGTGGATCAGGAATCCAGGCGTGGCTTACAGCTGGGTCCTCTGCTCAGAGCCTCTCAAAGGCTGTAATCTCCGTGTCGGCCAGGGCCACAGGCATCTCCGAGGGTTAGCATCCACTTCCAGGTTCACATTCGTGTGGTGGTTTTCAGGATTCACTTCTTCCAAAGACGGCTCTCGGTTCCCGGTCCCACGGACCCCTCCCCATGGCAGCTTGCTTCATCAAAGCCAGCAAGAGAGAGATGCTTAATGTGATGGAAGTCGCCATCTTCTGTAATCTAATCAGAGCAGTGGTAGCCCATCTGTTTGGCCACGTTCTGCTTGTTAGAAGTAAATCACAAGCCCTGCCAACTCCGTGGGAGTGATCACCTCAGTCCTGGGAAAGTAGTCTGTGACCAGAATGGGCAATTGTGATGGCCTCACTCGTCCTGCCGTCTTGGTCATGGATTATGAATACCAGGAGAGGGGTCAACATGGGCCATCTTAGCAGTTGACCTACCTGCCAACTCAATGTCTACCTGCTTCTCAATATCTCAGAACTTTTGTGACTGTAACTTATCATTCTGATGTTAAGTTGCTGTTTAGATTTATCATATATCCATGGCTACGTGGTTATATCATGCTGTGGTTGCATTAGTCTTTCTTTTACAATTACTTTTATAAATATTAGCTGTAATGTTTGACTTCTAAGGTTTAGATACCATTTAAAGGCTAAGACGAGTAGTAATGAAAGATTTTGTTTTTACTTCTTAACTGATTTTTTTAAAAGTATGCAGCTAAATTAGAAGCATTTGGAGTATCTGTCAATTGCCATTGCTGTAAATCTTGAAATTAATGATTAAGGGGCTTCAGTTCACATTATGAGCATATAATGAATACATAGTATGGAAACAGATCTGTAATATAAAAGAAATTACCGTCTACATTGGGTTTTTAGAGAATACTTAGGAAAAAAACCTTTGGTAGAAATCAAAGGGGGAAGAGTTTTCATGAAGTTTGTACATTAAGATAATTATGAACAGAGAAATTAATTCTACCTTTAATTCCTACTCAGAAGACATAAAGGCAGAAATGCCTACCTGTTGGCTTCTGCAATTCTCCCAAGGGAAACAACATCGGCATTCCCTCCCACCTCTCCTGTCCCTTTCATTCCTCTGCAACTGTCCATAGTGTCTTCTCTCCAGTATAGGTGTGGATCTTGAAGGGACACCTTATGAAATTTACCTGAAAGTAATGGGAAATTATTCAATCATAAGTAAGTAACGTCCCTTCGGAATGAAGAGAAGAAAACTCTCCGAGGCACCATCCTTCCTTAAGTACAGTCTCTTAGTTAATCTTGCAGAATAAGTTATTTTTAAATATGAGTTTCTTAAACAACACGTTTCTAGTCTATAGCACCAGGAACTCTAGTCAATATCTTGTAGTACCTATCATGAAAAAAGAGTATGAAAACGAGCGTCTAGGTCTGTGTCTATGTCTAACTGAAACATGATGCTGTACACCAGAAACTGACACATTGTAAACTGACTATATGTCAGTTAAAGAAAATAAATATGAGTTTCTAAGCAACTGAACAAATGGTGTGTCAGTGTTTATTAACGTGGACAAAGTGGAAATCAGCACAAGTTTGTCAAGGACAGTTTTAGCTTTGCCACATCGAACCCTGTTTTGTGCCCACGATGTTTCTAGAAAGATATTTATGCTTGCGTTTGTTGAGGCATGAAGGCAAGTATTTAAAAGCAGGATCATTCCAGGAAGGGACACTCTAAAAAGAATGGTGGTGGGGGGTGGGGACAGTTACAGCTCGTCCCTGTTGGTGCCACATTAACTTGTTACCTAGTAGAAGCTCGCTCCTATGTTCTCTGCTTGTTTTGGTAAAATACAAATGGACCCTTTTCAGTAACAAGTAATTACAGATCTCTGTTAAGCTCACACACGTTGGCAGTGTCCTTTTGACAGAATCACAAGTTAATGAAAGACACAAACAATTTTACCTTCTCCCAAGCAAATATCTTCATCAAGTGAAGGTAGTGAAGTCACTGGTTGATGAAAACATTTATTCCTGAAACTCACTCATTTCTCATCAGAGGTACAGTTACGGGAAAATCAGGCATCTAATCTGTTGAAAAGAAGGTCAGCATTGTTCGGTTTTCTGTTATTTTTTAAGTGAATATGCGCTGATACTCGCATATGTTTTTAAAAATTCAAGTTTTACGAATGGATGCACGATGAAATTTAAGTCTCCTTCCCAACACAACTTTGCTTCCTAGAAACAATCACTGTTTAAGATTCTTGTGTAGGGGAGGCTATAGCTCAGCAGTAGAGCACGTGCTTAGCACTCACGAGGTCCTGGGTTCAATTCCCAATGCGTCCATTAAAAAATAAATAAAGGTTTTAAAAAAGATTCTCGTGTATTCTTTTGTATTGTAAGTGTAAAGGCTCAGTTGCTGGAAGCAAGAGTCCCACAACGCAGATGTGTATTTCTTTATCTAATATGCTATGGCCCGAATGTCTGTGTCCTTCCAAAATTCGTGTGTTGAAACCTAAGCCCCAAGGTGATGGCGTTAAGAAGTGGGGCCTTTAGGAGGTGGTGCGGGCATGACAGCAGCCCCCTCATGCATGCGATTAGTGCCCTTATAAAAGTGGCTCCAGAACGCTCCCTTGCCCCTTCCACCATGTGATGTTACAGCAAAAAGATGGCTGTCTGGGAGGTGGGCTCTCACCAGGCCCCAAATCTGCCTGTGCCATGATCTTGGACTTCCCAGTCTCCAGAATTCTGACAAATAAATGCTTGCTGTTTATAAGCCGCCCGGTCTCTGGTATTCCGTGATAGCAGCCTGAACGGACGGAGACACCCATGACAGTTCCCATGAGAAGAGTTTCAGTTGGCTAGGCAGTGGCCATCCAAGAGCTCTTGTTGCTCTGCTGTCCCCTAGGGAATTGGCATCACCTGCATGGTCCAGCAGGGTCACTACTACAGGTGGGCTCCAACTGTAGGCGGGGGGAAAAAACAAGGAAGGATGCTGAGACCGGTGTCTTAAGGCCTAGACTCAACAGTGGCACGCATCTGCTCACTTTCCATCAGTGAGGACCAATTCGACCCCACAGGAGTGCAAGGTATGCTGGGAAATACGTATATTTCATCTCTAGCTACAGGAGAAAGGGAGAAGGGACTAGGTAGACAGTTAGAAGTCTGCCACAGTTTCTAGAAGTTTCCAGTTTGCATATCTAAGCCTTTAATTACGCTTTTACTGTAAAGGAGCAGACTTTCTATTCATGCTCTACATTTTGCTCTTTTCACTTAATATTGCTCAGAGGGTGTATTTTCCTTTTTAATGACTGCGTGATAGTGACTCACGTGAATGTGCCATAGGCATTTTCCCTGTCCTTTATTGCTGAACATTTTGATTGCTTCCAATCTTTTGGTGTTACAAATCATTAAAAATAATTATATAATAAAAATAATTTTTAAAATAATAAAAAAAATCTAAAATACTTAACATCTTCGTGTTCACATATACATATCTTCAGCCTTGGCAGAAAGAGTTGAAGGGTTACAGAGTCAAAGTAGAACTGATGGTTGTCATTTCCCACGTGAGCCTGTGCTCCGAGTCTGTCTTGTGGGTCCTCGTTGAGGAATTAGAAGTGATCAATCGGCATGGATGTGGCTGGCCACCCAAAATACGCTGTGAGCACAGGTATGATGGAGAAGTCTCGAGCCGTCCTGGCAGTGTGAGGTCTGCGAGGGTTAGGAAAGCATATTTAGCATATATCGTGCTTTTCTGATTCAAACTACACAACACAAGGTTTCATACACTGTTATTGACAGATGGCGATCCGTGGAATGAAGCGTGAGAAACCCCGTGGGGATGCCTTGGTTAAGATGAGCTTTACTCGACTTGATGTGATTCATCAGCTGAGTAATGATGGGGACAGGGAGTGTTACATGGTGGCAGGAGGGGAGAGGCCCGACAAAGCAAAGAGTGGACAGGGGGCCCAGGACAGAGATCCGCTTCATTGCTTCCACGTGAGTTTGCTTTCTACCTTACGATCTCTGGCCCGGAAAAAGCCTGGTTGCAGGACCTGGTTCCATAAAGCTGAAGTCACAGGCCTCCTTGATGCTGTGAGAATCTAACGTCCTCTCAGCGAAATGCTAGGGTTTCTTTGCTCTGAAATCTACCTCGAGATTGGAACTACCAGCCGAACCAAGCGTTCCCTGCCGTTCTCAGCAAGGGGCACGTAAGTTAGAAGAAAGGACACGTAAGTTAGCAGAGTCTTTTCATGAGACGACAGTCTATCACAATGGCGTTTTATCAGCGCCCTGGGGAGTCAGCCCCAGACAGGTGCTCCTCCGCGCCCCCAGAGCCTGTCCTGCCAGGTGGACACTCTCTCAGGGGAAATGGCCACTCTTCCTGACGTAGCCTGCTCCTGCTCAGACACTCTCCGCTGGCCATGGAGTGAGCACGGAGTGAGCGCCTACTGTCTGTACCAGTTGTCGCTGCATCAGAGCGCACGCATGGGGAGTCATTGGACCAATGGTGACTGGTCCTCCCCTCCCCTCTCCAAGACCGGGCCTCAGGGGAGCATGTTTCCTCAGGGTGATAGAGAGGAAGGAAGAGAGGGCTGTGGGCAGGAACAGCTGTGTTCCAGCAGTCAACGTGTGTGTATGTGAAGGACTCTCTGGAAGCTCTCCCAGGTACCTGAAACCATCCACACAGCGCTCATTGCCATGTGCTAAAGGAGCCAAGAGTCAGGTCATGAGCACTTTAGCTATAATTAGATCCTCAGGCCCCTTCTGTTGAGAAAAAAATCGGTCTCACACATTCCAAACCTCTTGTCTTGTGTCGTGTTCAAGGCTCCGTCCTCCCCTATCACCATCTTTGGCGAGAATATAAAATGATTAGGCTGGGGATATCTCAAACGTTAGCTCATCCGTCTTCCTCTTTAATTCACAATTTGTACTTCATGGACAAATGCTTTTTGAACAACTCATAGGTGTTGAGTCCTAAGGTGGGTTCACAAATGGCCCAAATCCATCAACTAATCAAGGGCTAAATAAGATGGAATATAGCCACACGATGGAAAATTATTCAGCCTTAAAAACGGATGAAGCACTGACACACACTACAACATGGATGCACCTTGGAAACATTGTGCTCAGTGGAAGAAACCGGACACAAGAGAGCACGTGTTGTATGGCGCCATTTATACGAAATGTCCAGAACAGGCAAATCCATAGAGATAGAAGTGAGGTAAGTGGCTCCGTGGGACTAGGGAAGGGGGATTGCGGGAAGGTGGGAAGTGGCTGCTAATGGGCACAGGACTTCTTGTTGGAGTGAGGCGTATGTTCTAGAATTCATTATAGTGATGGTTGCACAGTTCTGCGGAGCTACTGACAGTCTTATTTCTCTTTGTTGCCCTTTTCCTTCGGTGGCTTTTCTAGCATGGCCCCACCACATCTGAAGCTCCTGGCATTTCCACTCTGCACTCTTAAAGTCCTCTCTACCAGCTCGCTTTGGTCGTCTGCTGTTTTCTTGGAGCTAATCAGGCTTTGCCAAATCCTTGTTTGGTGCTGAACACCGATGGCTGGCCTCTGCAAGGAACTCTGAACCAAAAGGAACTAGAATACCCAGTTCTGGTCAGAGCAAAGGAACTGGGTAACTGGGCAAATCCCTCCACCTTTCTGAGCACGTTCCACGTTTGTAGAATGGACTAAATGATCTCCGAGTTATTGTGCAATGTGACAGCTATATTAGCTTCCTAGGGCACCATGGTGAAGGACTACAAACTGGGTGGCTTAAACCAGCAAACATTTTTAGTCTCACACTTCTGGAGGCTAGAAGTCTGAAATCAGGGTGTCTAGAGGCCACGATTCCTCTAAAACTTCCTCGCCTCTTCTAGCTCCTGGTGTTTGCTGGCAATCCTTGCTGTTCCTTGCCTTATATGTGTATCCTGCTGTTACATGGCTATCTTCCCTGTGTGTCTCTCTTCTCATATGGACACCATTGATGTTCGATTAAGGGTCCACCCCTACTCCAGCAGGGCTTCGTTTGACCTAATAACATCTATAGCAGATAAGATGTTGACCTCTCTTTCCAAATGAGATCACATTCTGAGGTACTGGGAGTTAAGACTTCGGCATAAAATTTTGGGGGGATGCAGTTCAACTCATCACAACCACCGTGGCTTTTTTTCTTTAGAAATTACTCAGAATTCCGTGAAAGTTGAAAATGCCCTTGTGAAAAGGAAAGGCATTTAGGAATACCAGAAGAATGAAGGCAATCTCCCTGTCAGCTATTAATAAAGCTATTATAGTGATATGGCTCAGTTTCCACCATCATTACCCTTGAACTTAACGCCATCATAGGCTCTATTATTTCCCATGAGTACAAAAGAATGTTGCACAACTGTGTTCTCTTCCGTTCTGACCTTGAATGCTTTCAGGGAATGGGGGAAATGGTAAAGCCCTGCGTCTTACTCAGCAATCATGTGATAACTTGGAGGAACAAGGCAAGGGATAACTGTGTTTTGAATCTGAAGGGGACATCTCGGGACTTCCTCTGCCGATGACCCAAAATGGAAAATGGTCTTTGTAAATGTCCCTTCAGGGTGCAAAGGGAAGAGACTAGATTTAAAATTCGTGCGACAGGAACAGAAGATCAAAAATCCCACTAAGGGATGCAGAATGTTGCCATTGGGAAGCTGTTTATTATTTGAGCCTTTTAATTTCTTTTCTAGTGAGAAATGAGTGTCTAGTAGGAAAAAAAAAAAAAGACCCCCCGTCTTCCCAATCTTCTTCTTTGACATTATACCTGGACTATTTTAGGGATAACGCTCTAGTTTGCTCAGTAATGATGACACCAGATGCTCAGAGATGATCGAGAGCACTGTCTGGGTTTGCAGGAAAAGCCCAGGTGCGGTTGCTGAAGCCAGAAACCCGAAGCAAGGTTGTTGACTCCTCCATCTTACTCCCACACCCAATTATTCACCAAGCGGTCTTGGTCTGGCCTCTTAAATTTCTCTCCCATCCGTCCTCCATCTCCACCTTCATCATCAACACCCCTTGTCCAAGCTACCAGCATCTCTCATTGGCTTCCTGGTATCCACTCTGGTCCCTCCAATTCAGTTCTAGAAGCCAGTGATTCATATAAAAGGTGTGACTTCTGAATTAAGTTTAAAAGCTTAACTCCTGAACGAGGTGCACAGAGCCCTCTGCAACCTCCCATTTGCCTGCCTCTCTAGCTTCCTGAGCACCCACATCACTAGCCTTTGGTTCACGCTGAGGATGCACCAAACTGTCTTGCCCCGGTGCCTACACGCGCGCCCTGAGGCCCCTCTTCCACCAGGCTTCACTTACCTAACTCCTGCTCATCCTACAGGGAGAGGTTAACTGTCGCTTAGAGAGGCTTTCCCCTAACCTCCAAATCTCACTTATACTATCATCTTAGCATTTATCACAAGTTTTATTGTGTCGATGATAGAGAAATGGATAGAGTGCTATTAACACATGGGTCTTCCATTACACCGTGGCCTCCAGGGATGAGGGAAGGTGACTTTTGGTCCATCGTTTTGCCCCCAATATTCATTCCCGTGCCTGATACACAATAAAGATTTTCCATAAATACTTTTCAAGCAACTGAATGAATGTCCCAGAGGGGACATGACTCTTCTGAAGAGAGAAGTGCCAAAGCAGATTATAATTCAGAAGCAATAAATAATGAAAGTGTAAAAATGATAGATCTTCCTTGGTATAGGATGAAGAGGTTAATACTCATTTCTAAAACATCGTTGGCTATATAAAAATAATTTTAGTGCTTGAAATAAACTGAAAACAGACACGATACTTCCATTGATTGGGCTAACCTTTGCTATGGCTGAATGAGCTCTCCAGTGATTTATTAAAGAATATTGTGCTTTCGGAGATGTCAGATCCAGTGGGAATGACTAAAGCAGCCAGACTCTAATCTCAGAAGAATTTCCACCTCTGAATCAGCAAACCAGATCCAACCAATGCTCTAGCAATATTGCTGACATTGGAAGCCAGTGTGAAATGCGTACATATGTGTATAAATGAGAGGTCTCTCTCTATAAGGTTGGTCATTATCGACTGATTAATAGATACTAAGAAATTTAGTTAATAAAATTTGAAACAAGGAATTTGTGAGGAAAAGGAGAGCATGACACAGCAGTTCTCTATTTCTGTTTCAATGTGTGTTTCTGCCCTCCATTTCATAATGGCGGGGCCACTGAGAAGCAGCACCTCATCAGAAAAACACAAAAGAGACAAAATCTCAAAGATTCCGTCATAGGTATTTCTTCCCCTGACTCAGCACATATGCTAAAAAGTAGGTAAAAGGGAGCAGGTATTAGCTGTGTAAGGTCATGAGAAGGACAAGAAAAGAAAGAACAGGAAGGATGTGGGGAAGTGTGTAGGCGAGGGAAGAGACGAGGCTGGGGCGAGTGGGAAAAGGCACCATTTGGAGGCAGTTGAGGGAAGGAACAGAAAAGAAATTGTGCTTCACAGGCTGTAATAACCCACATATTGCCTATGGTCTCTGTCCGACTTACTGTTTGGCAGGTATATAAGCAAATTAAGAGATAAGAACATAAGAAGGATGATTGAGTGGAGCTTCTGAAAGAAAGTCTAAAATTTGTCAGCATATTGACCCTTCCTTTATTAAGCATATTTAATTTGCCATAAAACATGCACATTAAAAGATGCATTTAAATTGTATGTATCCTTTTTTTATTTAATTGTTAGACATCTGTGTTTTTATGGAGCCAGAAATCTTTCTCCCTATATATTCCTTATATTTCTCCCTAAATGTTCCGCCCACTGGGCACTGTGTTGGACATGGAGAACTTAAAGAGGAAAATGCATGACTCCTGAACTTCAGGAGAACAAATCCAGCAGAGACGGTCTTGGACAAATGCTATTGGAGAGTAATACTTGGCTAGACTGGGGAGAATGGGAAGACAGGAATTAGAAATACTTTCTAAGGCAAACATGCACACAACTTGGAGACTACATGGATTTATAGAGCGAAGCCCAGGAGGATTTCCAGGGAACGCTAGAAGCTTTAGCCTGACACAGGTGGGAGGACAATGAGGAATCAATTACAGAATTTGGCAAACTTGGAGAGAACTGGTCTTCAGTTTTGACATGTTGACTTTGGGGTGACGGTAAGAGTCCTCAGGGCAGGGCTTCCCGGCCCTGGCACTGCTGGCGTACTGGACTAACTGACGGGTTGGCTTTTTCTGGTTTCCCTGCCCCTCCAGCTCATCAGGATGGCTTCGCATACCTTCCCAGCCTCCACTGAAGTTCAAGTTAGGCCCTAATCTGAACACAGTCATGATTTTTCTGATCACAGAATGTGAAACATTATAAAAGGAAGGCTCATTTAAGATTCACAAGAACATGGTCCAAAGATAATGAAAACTACTGCAGGTGTGTATCTCCTTATTCTCGTTACCCCATCCTGTATGTTCAAGGGAAAGTCCTTCCTGCCTGCAGCACTGCTGGTAAAGACGGGCGGACCAGGCTTCAGCTGGGATTTACCTCCACCGGGGGGCTTGCGCCTCTTCCCCACGAGGCAACACCAGTCACTGCCGATAGGTGGCAGCCGCAGTCTGCCTAAAGCTTTGGTTCTCGCTTCCCAAGGAGCTCAGGGTGTGGAATCCTCATTGTTCGCCCCGAGATCTGGCATCTCCCAGGCCTGTGGACTCACATCCTCCCCCAGCCAGCCCTCCCACAGCCTCAGAGCGAATGTGTAGAAACTAAGCGAGCTGATAAAAGGCTGGACCTAGTGCAGATCAGAGAGCAGGCTCTCTCCCGTAAAATGAGCTTTTGGTTTTGGAACATAACCCTGCATGGTTTGTTTGGCAATTTTGAGGTGTCATCAATTTAGACATTAACCAGTAAAGTCAAGTGGAAGTTTTTTATTGGCTCCTGGTGATATCACACGAGGCTGGCGGAACTGGTTTTCTGGGTGTGGGGCTCCTTTATTCTCTGAAGCATCTAGAAAATACTCTGAGGCCTTTCACCTCCTGCCCAGGCAGGGCCTCCAACGTAACTGGATACTAAGCTTTCTCAGACTCTTTATAAACAAGAGAAAATTCCAGAAATAGAAGTGTAAAGTAGGAGTCAAGAAAGTAAAGCGGGTCTCTCCTGGGCTGCACGGGGAAATCAGCTGGGAGTTTCTGTGTGCACACGGCGCCCGGGCCCCGCCCCAGAGGTCTGATTAAGTGGTCTGGACGCACCCTGGGCAGCTGGAGTTTTCAGAGATTCCCCAGGTGACTCCTGTGTTCACCCAAGACTGAGAACCGTTGTCAGATATAAGCCTTTGCTCCTGTGTTATTTAAATCTTCACACCCACTAACTGGTGTAGTTTCCTCGTGACTTGAGCACATTTAAAACAAAACCCCAAACTTAGGTAGGAACAGTTAACACAGGGTCAGAGGAATGGGAACCTAATTAAAATCGATGATAATGCAAAGTCAGTTTTTTTCTCTCTCAAATCACCATTAACTGCTCCCAAAGAAGACCAGCCTGCTGTTGACTTTATCCATTTCTGAACGGAGTGCTTGTCCTTGCAAGTACTTTGAGGTTGTCCAAGAGGATGCCGTGCGGCACTTCAACTTTTGTGATACCTGGCAATTTGTTTGCATCTGATCCCTTTGAACCTTTGCATTTGACAGTGAAGTCACTGCTTCCATAAGTTGCCTAAATTCTGCAGTGGAAGGCTTCGGGCACAATTTAGGTCAAGTCTGTTTAAAGGTTAACACTCAGAGGCCACCAGTGGAGGCAGAGATATGAGTGAGCCCCAGGAAACCTCATTTCAATGGCCAAGAAATGGCTGTGGACCACCTTCAGATGATGGTTATGTTTTTTTCACATGCTGATAAGACCCGTGATTCTCTTGGACAGTTAGCCTATTCGCCCTCCCAAGGGCAGGCAGAGTTGGGGGGTATAGCATGGTTGTGTGGTGTGCTAGAAGGACTGAAGCCGTGGAGCGTGTGACAAGCTGGCCTCACCCTCTCCTCACCAGCAGCGTGACCTTGTGCAGGTTGATCACTGTCCCTGAACTTTACCTATAAGGAAATAATAACCATGCCAAGTGGTTTGTCTTAAATAAACGCGATAAAGCTGTGATGTGCTGGGGACGTTTAACGACAGGTTGGGGTGGGGAGCACCCTGATTTGTGGTGTTTGCCAATTTCCATGGTGTAAATGCTCCCACTGTGGCCAATTTCAAGATGCCAGTGAGTTTCCATAATATCTGGCTTTTAGCACGTACCATATGGCTGCAATGCTTGGTGTCCCTGTCAGCCTTCTCCCTAATCCGTAAAGGCAGGATAGTTTTCTCCTCACGTTTGCATCACTTTCTGCCAGCGTGGTTCCTTCCCCAAGATCAGAGCATAATAGCTAGATTCAGAACATGTGGATGTGGGAATGAAGGCTGGACTCTGTCATTTGCAATGGTCACCTCCAGAAATCATGGCGCTGAGCTGTCAGTGCGGCAGGACAATTAGAGCATCTCATGGTAGCGTCTGGAGCTACCTACTCCACTTCCTGCAGGGCAACCTGGGAGCTGGAGGAAAGATGAAGACTGCCTGTCTTCCCATTGGCCCCAGAAGTAGCCTTTCCCCTGAGATCAGTATGTGTCTGTTAGCCTCTTTGCAGAGGAAGGAGGGTTTGGGGTGAAGACTGAAGAGAAACAGCGTGATGAATGGGATCCAGGAGCCCCAGACTCTGATGCTGCCATGTTTGTCTCAGTAAAGCTGGTAATTGGATTTGGGCCTTTAGGCCAGTCACTTACTTACCCTGTCCTCATTTATCAAAATGTGAGAAATACCAGCTCTGTGCTCGGCTTCCTTTCAAGGCTTTAGAAAAAGGGGCGAAAGAGCTAGGGGCAGGCCTTGAGTACAGTCAGATAGTTAACGCGCTGCCGGCAGATGTGATCACGTGTAAGCAGAGCCGGGGCTGCGCAGGAAAGTTCACATTCACACGAGAAGTGAAAGTGACTTGCGTCACTTTCTATCACGTGACCGCCGTGGGCTGCTGATCAGCTCACTGAGCCTGTGTCCTCGTGTGTGGGATGGCGCTGATGATAAGTCTCACTTATTGATCACTCCCAGTGTCGTCCTCCCTGTTCTAAGCCCTTCACCGTCAGATTTGTTTTATGGTTACACAGCTGGCAGCGTCAGGATCGGAACAGCCACGTAATTTGTGAGCCCAGTGCCCTTCTTCAGTTTGGCTAAGAATTTCAAGATGGCAGCAGAATGTGAACACACAGGTTTGTCCACCCACGAGGCCGTCTCCTCAGGGGGTTGTGAGGTTGGAAGTGAGACTAAGGCATTCTTAGCAGTGGGAACAGCGTGCACAACGGTCTGGAAGTGGAGGAATATGCACAAGGAATGATGAGCCCTTGTGGCTACAGCTTCGGTTATGTGGAGGAAGCAGAAGTGTGCTGGTAGGTAACACTGCTTCCAAACTGTGTGCCCTGAAGGCCAGCCAGAGTCCCTTGCCCTTTAAGGCTCCTTGTGGTAGGACGCGCTGGAAGGTTTGGATGATTTTGAGGTAAGTCAAAATGATGAGTTTGGGTTACAATCTGGATATGGGGGAAAAGGAAAAGCTTCTGATGCCTGACGGCCTGGCCCTTTGTTTGGGGGACAGCAGGCCTGTCCGGGTGTCATCACACGCACACACTTTGCCTTTGAGCACACAGCAAACAGGATGCGTTTCTTCCGGAAGCAGAAACTCTTTGAGAAGACACACTCGATTTAACTTCCTAAAAAGAACAGCTGTCACTGGCTGTCGATTCAGTCATTTCTCAGTTTGGGTTCCCCCCCCCCCAAATATTCCAGTCCAGTTCTCAGAGGCAACATCTGTTCTTTGCCTATGTTCCTTGCATATAATTATATCATATAATAATCATCATTGAAAATTTCAGAGGAAACAAACTCTGCAAGAATAAAACAAAACCAGAAAAAGAAAAAAAAAAAATCTTCTTCCAAATCACTCCCAGATTCTTCTCTCACACTAGGTAGGGGCCCCAGGAGTGGGGCACCTCAAGTCCAATGGCCTGGATTCAAATCCCAGCTCCCACTTCTTAGCAGTGAAACTTTGGACAAGTTAGGTAACCTGGACCTCGCCTTTAAAGGAGGGTGATAGTACTAGCCCTTACCTCAATCCTAGTGCGTCACCTTGTGCTGAAAATTCAGTGAGAGATGCTTAGACTAGTCCCTGGCATGGGATAACCAGGCCGTACATGTCAGCATCATGCTCTCCAGACTTTCTACAATGATCCTCAATCACATTTAAGATCAGAAGCATCTATATAAAGTTATATTATCATTATTATTACTTCTTTATCCCCAGTGGGAGTGAAGGTACCATCAGCTGAGTCTATGGTCGTGAGGGTGGGTTAAGCTGTACGCCTGCCCTGGAGGCCTAGAAAGAATGGCTCCTGGACTGGCCCTCCCACGTGGGCTTGTTGACTGAAAAAAAAAAAAAAAAAAAAGCACAACTTAAAAGTTGAGAATGCCATTTTATTTGGCAGACATACTGAGGCCTGAACCCTGGGAGACAGCCCCTCTGATCGCTCTGAGGGGCAGCTCCAAAGAGGGAAGGGAGGAGCCAGGATATATAGGAGATTTTGAAAACGAAACAAAACAAAGCAAAGCCAAACAAAAACCAAAAAACGAAAAACAAAACAAAACAAAAAAAACAGGCAGTTAGAACATCAAAAGATTACTTTTCACCAGAACATTAAAGATTAAAGAAAACCGGACATCTCAAGTTAATGAATTTAGCGCTTTTCTATGTGTGGGAAGATGGAAGAGCCTGGGCTCACTGAAACCGCTCCTTTGATCTGCACCTTAACTCTCTAGGGCCGGTGTCCTGAAAGTCCCATCCTGAATCCCCTCCGGGGGCGTAGTCTGGGCAGCTGCAGTGGCTGATGGCTTGATGGCTGAACCATCCTTTGTTTACTGATGTGGCCGGTGACAGTCTTTGTCCACAGGCTCATGACAAACAGACTCTTGATGAAATTATCAGAAGCCTGAGCTGAGCGAGGCCACAGGGAAGAGGGGAAGCAGATTGCAATCTGCACCTGGCTTGGAAGAGGAGCTCTCCAGATTAATAACCATCTCCCTTCTTTCACGATTCAGGACTGGACTCCTACCGGGAAGCATTCCACAGGCATTATTCCTTCAGGGCTGACGTGGCTGTGTGCTGGAGATACAAAGAGAAGTAAAACCTAGGTCCACCGAGGAGACCCAGCCTGCTGGGGCGACAAGACAGGGAACAAACAAATGGTGACAACAGAAACAATTGTCACAACGTGAGACCTTTCTGAGGCAGGGGGTGTGAGGACTGCCTTCTGCTTCAGGAAGTCCAAGAAAGCTTCACACAGTAGGTGGCCATTTAAGGCTCTCAACTGACTAAGAGATGAGGAACTTTCTGGGGTGACGGAAATATTCTGTATCTGGACGGGGACGATGGTTGCATTGGCACACGTGGTCACCCACATTCAGGGAGCGTAACTGATAACGAGCGTGTTTTATTTTATGTCAAATAAACATCAATCGAGTTGATTAGAGGAAGAGCCAGTGAGGGCAGGCGCCGTGTTGTCGGGTTAGCACACTGCCTGCCCTTAGTGGACGCCCAGTAATTCTCTGCTGAATGAGACCAGGAAGGCAGAGGAGTGAGAGTACTGAAACTTTCTGTGTCCCCAGAAGCCGGCTCTCCCTGGCTGCTGGTTCTGAATCCTGCCTTTGTGTGGCCACCAGAAGCCTGGCGCTGAAGCCAGCCTCTGCGGGGGGAGGAGCCTCCACTAAATGCATGGATCCAACCTGGGCTATCAAGGCCTCAGGGAGCGCAGGGATGTCTTGGCTCACTTTTCTTGACACCCAAGCTCTCGGGGTCTGAACACGGGCATGATTGGTGGACCAGCTCCAAGCCTCGCAGGCCTGGTGGCTCCCATCTGCTCCATGGTCTACAGTTTCCTCTGGGCTGAGCTCTCAGCTGCCAACCCCTGACACTGCTCTCCTCTGAGGCTCTCTCCCCTCCCCCTTCCTCCCCCTCCCTTTCCTTCCCTCTCCTTCCCCTCCCCCCGTCCTCTGCCTGAGGACTCTGTGGGGCCGGCTGGCAGGAGGCCCCAGTGGGGAGAAGTGAGGCCTGAGCCTTACTAAGGGCTGTGTGTGTGTGTGTGTCTGTCTGCCTGCCTGTGTTTGGGTGGATCAACCTGTGAAAAGCTCTAAGCTTCCCCCCTCAAAGCAGGATTGCCACATAAACTCGAGGAAGCCCAGTTAAATTGGACTTGCAGACCATGAATAATTTTTAAATAGAAATATGTCTCAAATATGGCGTGGGATGACTTATACTCAAAAGCTCTTTGATTCCATATGATATCACTTATATGTGGAATCTTAAAAAATGAGACAAATGAGCTTTTTTACAAAACAGAAACAGACTCACAGACACAGAAAACAAACCTACGGTTACCGAGGGAGGAAGGCGGGGAGAGGGATAAATGCAGATACTAACTGCTACATATAAAATACATCATCAACAAGGTCCTACTGTACAGCACAGGGAACCATATTCGATAGCTTGTCATGGCCTATAGTGAAGAAGAACACAAAGAGGAATACATGTATGTCTAGGTGAATCACTATGCTGTACACCAGAAATTAACACACCATTGGAAACCAAATACCGTTTTTTAAAAAAAAGCTATTTGATGTTTATCTGAAATTCCAACTTTGAGGCATTCTGCATTTTTCTGGGCTAAATCTAGCAACCCTACTGGGGTGGGATGAGAACCTGTGGAAAGGGGAGAGGGCCATATTCCTTTAAGCCTGCCCAGGGAGCTCTCAGGGAAACAAGCGCGGCCCAGCCACACGGTATTCAAGAGGGACCTCAGCATCAATGTCAGTCACGGTGGTAATAATGGTGATGGTAGGGGGGCACGTGAACCTGCTCTGCTCTGCTCCCGTGGAGGTGATTATCCAGTAATTCATACGGGAGAGCGGCAGTTTGGCAGACATGAGAAGGGACAGGGGCCGCGAAGATGCTTCATTCCCTCTCCTGCCCCCCACCTCCTCTGTGCCACTCCTTTTTGTCACAAGGTAGCCAAGTGGGAGTGGCTGGGGGGCACAGGTATGGATGCCAGACTGCAAGAGGTGGCAAGATGCCCCTCCTGCCCCCGCCAGCCTCACCTGTCTTCCCAGGCTTCCCCCATCCACTACCCATGTGGGGCCCTCCTTCGTCAGCACCCCCGCTTCAGCACTCCTTTGGCACTTAAGTCTCAAAGTAGGCAAGTGGAAAGTTACTTGTACATAAACGGACGGACGGATGATGAAACCCCAGGAAACCACAGCTCCTCCCCTGCTGGGGCACCAGCCAGAAGCCAACCTGCTAGGCTTGGGACCCGCTTCTGGCCTCACTGCACACCCAGAGACCTTAGGCAAGTCACTCACCACGTGTGCCATTTATAAACTCTTCCTTCCGGGGCTAGCAGATGCCAAATAACGGAGACATCTGAAAATGAAGCCTCCGTACAAATGCATGCTTTTGTAGTGGGTCAACCTGGCCACGGGTGCCTCCACTTAAAGAAATCCAGTGCAGGGATAGTCAAACGCACACGTACATCGGTATTTGATTCCAGGAGCAGCCTCCCTACCTGACTGAAATTATAATTCCACTCCAAAATGCACTGGTGTGCTCGCGTTTTAGAGGAAGGCCGCCAAGGCACACAGCTGCTCTAGGTAAGGGTGGCTTAACTCGGGGGCGGTGGGGCTGGCTGACTGAACTGTACTTCAGCTGCGTTCTAGAATGGACGTGTGCTGGGGCCCCGTCTACAGTCAATTTGATTACGGGTTCTAACAGCCATAGTCTTGACCGTAACTGTCCCCCTGGCCCTTTAAGAACACAAGTTCCTTCAAGTGCAGATGAGCAGGAAGCGTCCCTGCTCCGTCCTGACCCTGCGTTTCACTTCCTTTCAAAGGTGTTTTCTTTCTAAAGAAACCCCAAGTCCAAGGTCACATTTGATTTCTTTCAAAGGCATTCTCAATCAACTGCCTTTGTGTTGGCTTTATGAAGTTTCGGGGGGGGCAGGAAAAGGTACAAAAAATATGCGTTTTTTAATTTTACATTTTTAAAGAGACTTTATTTTTTAGAGCAGTTTTAGATTCATAGCAAAATTGAGTGAGAGGTCCGGAGATTTCCCATATACCCTCTGCCCCCATACATGCCTAGCCTCCCCCACCAACACAAACAATATTTAAAAAATACATAAAAGATTGTCGACTGAAATAAATGCACAGCCTAAAAGTTGAGAGTTACGTTTTATTTGGCAGGAGGACTTGAGCCCGGATGACAGCCTCCCAGATCGCTCTGAGGGACTGCTCCGAAGAGAGAGGGGAGGAGCTAGGATGTATAGGAGCTTTACAACAGAGACCAGGTAGTTGGAACATTAAAGATCACTTGTTAGCTAAAGAAAACCAGGCATCTCAAGTTAAAGAATTTAGCGCTTTTCTATGTAAGGGAGGGAGGAAACATATGGGCTCATAGAGTTCATTCCTTTGACAAGCACTTAGCTATCTAGGGCCAGTATCCTGTCCTTTCTTATTCTGAGTCCCCGCAGAGGGCACCATTGTGAGTGGCCGCAGAGGCTGGGCTGCAGGCTTGTCTTCACTGGGGGGTGGCTGCAGCCGCTGATGACTTGATGGCTTCAGCATGCTTTGTTGACTGATACTGTTTGCAGTATTTTTCGTTCACAAGATGAAAGTAAACCATAAAATTGTATTTTAAATGTCTTGAAATGTAAAAGTCGTACATGCTTCTGGGAAAAACTTAAACGATAGAGGATTGTCCATTCCTCCTGCCAGAGGTAACCTCTGATAATAGTTCTTAAGACCCCCTTCTGGAAATTGTCTCTGTGTACCTTGCTTTTTTATTACACAGAGGAGATCCTCCAGTATTTCTGAGGTTCTCTTTTTTCCACTTAAGAGTATACTTTGGACGTCCTTCCTTGGCATCGTGAATAAACCTGCCTCAATCTGTTTCTAACGGCTGCATAATTTTCCATTATTTGGCTATTCTATTATGTATTTAATGTCTTAATTAATATATACTTAGGTTGATGCTAGATTTTCCACTTAACTACAGTGCTATGGGGAAAAGCTGTACACGTATGTATATGTATATGTAGCTATAGATACATTCCTTTGCATGTGTCCAGATTCGACGACAGAAAACAGTTCCAACAGTGGAGCTGCTGGGTCACACCAGGAATGCTGTGAGAGCTGTCAATACCTCTGAAAAGTCTCTACCGACTAATACTTCCAGTTAGTGCCTAAGACCAAGTTCATGGGGTTATTGAGAGGATCTAACAGAGCAACACAGAGCACACACTACAAATGTTAGTGTGCTTCCCATCAAAGCAAAACAAAACAAAACAAAAGCAGACAAAAAAAAAAAAAGTCCCAAACAAAAAACTGACTTCGACTGACCTAGTCAAAGGCCAATGAATAATTTTTGCTGTATCTGAGATCTCAACTTCTCCTGCCTTGCTGTCCCTGCTTGAGGGAGGAAAATGCAAATGAAAGACTGAAAAATAAACCTTCAACGGTTGCATTCAATGGCTGGCCTCACCCTCTGAATAACCTTGGGCATGCTGCAGCTCTCAGCCCTAGTCTCTTCCTCTGTGAGATCGGTCTCGCTATAACCGCCCAACCAGGTCATTAGGGGACTGAAAAAGCACGCAGGACCGTGCCTGGCTCTGCCAAGCCTTTCACAGATGATCCCTGTCATTGTTATTCTCAGCCACGAATCCCCCCCATCCTGCTCCCAACTGCTCTGCCCACGTCCCCCAGCAGGACAGGCAGACAGTTGAGTCACCTCACCTAACAGATGATTCACAAACACAAACTACGTGCCAGGCTAGTTGAAGGCCCTCTGAGACTCAACACTGCAATAGGGGACTGGTCCAAGCGCATCCTCCAACTTCCTGGGCTGCCCTTTGAAATAGAGTTATAGCCCGTGAGGTTCAGCAAGCAAGTTGATTGATGTCTTATCTTTTGAAATTTTCTCCTTTGAAGCCCTCCTACACTGTTGATGGGAATGTCAATTGGTGCAGCCACTCTGGAGAACAGTATGGAGATTCCTTAAAAAACTAAAAATAGACTTGCCATGTGATCCAGAAATCCCACCCCTGGGCATATATCTGAAGAAAAATATAATTTGAAAAGATACATGCACCCCAATGTTCATAGCAGCACTATTTACAATAGCCAAGATGTGGGAGCAATCTAAGTGTCCATCGACAGGTGACTGGATAAAGAAGATGTGACATATATACACAATGGAATACTACTCAGCCATAAAAAAGAAATGAAATAATGCCATTTGCAGCAACATGGATGGACCTACAGATGATCATACTAAGTGAAGTAAGACACAGAAAGACAAATATCATGATATCACTTATATATGGAATCTAAAAAAATTATACAAATGAACTCATTTACAAAACAGAAATAGTCTCACAGACATAGAAAACAAACTTATGGTCACCAAAGGGGAAGGTGGGGAGAGATAAATTAGGAGTTTGGGATTAGCATATATAAAATAGATAACCAACAAGGGCCTACTGCATAGCACAGGGAACTATATTCAATATTTTGTAGTAACCTATAATGGAAAAGAACCTGAAAAAGAATAGATTTATATATATATGTATATCTGAATCACTTTGCTGTATACCTGAAACATTGTAAATCAACTATACTTCAATAAAAATTTTTTTTTCTCCTTTGGAAACTGGGTACCCTGTGAATACTCTGGTATTGTTCAAATGACAGCTAAGTTCCTGGTAAGTGGGGATGGCGCTGACATGGTTTCTCCATGTCTTCAATGCCACACAGAATCTCACTTGGGTTTGTGCACAGTGGGGGAGCCATTCGCCCGCACTGAGGTTACAATTAATCCTGCCATTACTGAGCGCTATGGTCTGAATGTTTGTGTCCTTTGCAAAATTCTTGTGTTGAAATCCTACCCCCCCAGTGTGATGGTATTTGGAGGTGGAGCCTTTGGAGGGTAATGAGGTCATGAGGGCGAAGGCTTTGTGAATGGGATTAGCGCCCTTATGAAAGAGACCCCACAGAGCTCCCTAGCTCTTCTGAGGACACAATGAGAAGTCTGTGGCCTGGAAGAGGGCCCTCACCCGGCCATGGTGTCGCTCTGATCATAACGTCCAGTCTCCAGAACTGTAAGAAATAAATTTCTGTGGTTTAGAAGCCCCCCAGTCTGCGGTATCACTGACCTAAGAGTTCTTCCCGAAGACCGCTAAAACATCCACACCATGTCAGGAATAGAGATCAAATAAAAAGCACGTCTCAAGAAAATAGCGGCTTCACAGTGGAGGAACCTGGCAGAGAACACTTTACTCAAGTAATCAAAGTTTACATCCCCAATAATGGAACAAACCAACATCGTGCACCTCCCGATGCAAGACGCGGAGAAGGTCCAGCATCCCTTGTGTAGTACTCCTGCCAAAAAGGCCAAGCCCCAATCTAATCACGAGGAAACATCAGGCAAACCTAATTCAAGGGAAATCGCACAGAACAACTGCCCTGTCATCTTCAAAAATATCCGTGTCACGGAAGACCAAGAGAGGCTGAGGAAGTTCTATATTAAAAGACACCAATGGGACAGGACAGCTAAATGTGATCCATGCTCCTTGATTAGAACCTGAATCAGAAAAAAAAAATGTTATAAGGACATTATCAGGCTAATAGGCAAAATGGGAATGAGGTCTGCTGAGCAGATAACGGCGTTGGAGCAATGTGAAATTTCCTAATCCTGATAATTACACTGTGGCATGCTGGTCCTTGTTCTTAGTAAATACACACCAAGTATTTGGCAGGTAAAAGGTGTCAGATTGACAATGAACTCTCAAAGGATTTAAAAGATCAATCGATCGACCGATGGCTACATAGATTGATCGATCGATCGATAAATAGGTAAGAGTGAGAGAGATAGGATGATAAAGCAAATGCGGCAGAATATTACCAGCTGATAAATCTGGGTAAAGAGTATACAGGAATTTTTCACTGTCTTTTTGCAACTTTTCTGTAAGTCACTTCAGTATCATAAACAATCAGGTGTGGTCCCAGTGGCCCATCAGGAAAAACAAAGGCATTCCAGACACTTGGGAAATTCCAAGTTTAGAGGTTCCCTCCTAGGAACAAGGGACCTAGGCCAGCTGCATACTTTCTTATGCAAAACCAGATCCAGTTATTTTAGCTTCAAAAGTCCGGCATTTATGCCAACATAGCCATAGAGTACAAAATATAAAATTCAGACATGAAAATACCTCCTCCTGGCCCAAACTAAAATTATGTCCCTGTCCGTACGTAGACAGAAAAATAGAAAGACTTAAGTCCAAATGTATGCTTACTCTTTGTGCCAGGGACCATAGTAGTAAAACAAGGCGGGGAGCGTGTGTGTAAATACGTTAGGCAAGCCGTTTTCATGAATGAGGAAGTTTAGGTTTTTGGACACCAAGCAGGCAGGTTCAAATCTGAGAAATGGATTCTTGGAGAACAAAAACAAGCTACCAAAACACCACCGTCACTGCCACTGCCACTACCACAACGAAACCCCGGTGTGCTATTGTTTGCCTAGCGCTGGGAACAATTCCATTACCTATAAATCACCCTGCAGTTCATTTTAATACTGCCCTTAGACGACTGAGTTTCATAAATGACTGAATCTGGTTCCCTCTCATCCTAGCTAGCTACTCCTTCTCCCGAAGTATGCATTAGCTGAGCTCTAGCACCTAATATCATGCCTAAAGGACCGGGGGCCCACGGTTGGAAGTAAGGAGTTTAGGTTTATGGTTTGGGCTCTGCTCACCAGCTGAATACCTTTGGGTGTGTCACTCAACCTCTCTGTGCTGAGTTTCATCCTCTGTGAATTATTGATACCTAGCCCCTTTATCTGCATAAGGGTGCTTTAAAGAGATCATGACACCAAAGATGAGAAAATGCCATGATAAAACTCACAAACAGCAGAGAAATGCGAGTTGTATTACATAAGAATTACGAAAGCCCAGGATGTAAAGTGACACCTGTAAACTGGTCTTTTTTTTTTTTTTTCTTTTCTTTTCTTTCCCAACTGGTGTCCAATCTGCTGTTGCCTTTGAGCTCTTGCCTAAGCCTTTTTAGGTAATCTGCTGCTCTAGACTGTGGAATTTAGGCTGTACAGAGAGTATGGAGGAGGAAATGGTAAATTACATTTCTAAAGCAGAGTTATTCTGTGGTTTCTCCGGTTCATTGGTAGCCATGCCGTTTCATCCATGCACTCTCAGAAACCATCAGCTGGGGACTTTGTCTAGTTCAAGAGACTTCCCTTTTAGATAGACTGGGGTCCACAAACATTCAAGAGCTCTTTGGAGCGAATCCATGAACTTAGAAAAAAATTACACCTTTATTTTCTTTAACCTCTAACTGAGCGTTAGCATTTCCTTCCAGGATGCACGTTGGCAAATCGTTTAGCACGGGCTGCTACAACAAAGTACCATAGTTTAGGTGGCTGAAACAACAGACATTTTGTTCTCAAAGTTTTGGAGCCTGAGAAGTCCAAGATCAAGGTGTGGGTAGTTGGGTTCTTGGCTTATAGACAACTGCCTTTGTTCAGACGAATGCTCAATCCGTAACAGCGAGGAATCTCTGTAATATGAGTAGTTCCTGTGACTGTATCAACAACAGAAATCACAACTATTTCGATATCTGTTAACGTTTTGCAGGTATCTACCACTCATCACTATTCTGAATTTATGCCGGATGTGAGGCCTACTGCTAGATGATGTTACTGAACGCGTAAAGAAGCACGTATATTACTACATCACAGTGTTTACAGCTCTTTTGGTAAGTGTATGGACATATAATTGCTTGCATTCGTGATCCCAGGTTCTTTATTATTTTCTGCATTTACATAATTCCAAGAAAGGGTCTGTAGACTTCCTCAAGTTGCGCTGGCACAAAAAGAGTTAAGAACCTAGCCTCTCACCCCACCCTGACTCCCCTCCCACTTCCTCATAACCAGACACTGGGGTGGGAGGAAATGGGACTCTGATTCACTTTCTTTTTTCTTTCTTTTCTTTCTTTTTTTTTTTTTTTTTTTTGCATTTAAAAAATTGAGTTAAAACTCACGTAACACAAAGTTAACCAATTTAAAGTGAACGATCCAGTTGGCATTTAGTACATTCACGATGTTGTGTAATCACCACTTCTAACTAGTTCCCAAAGATTTTCATCACCCTAAACTGAACCCTGGTGCCTATTAAGTAGTCACTCTTTTCCTCCGTCCCCATTTCCTTGGCAACCTACAATCTCCTTCCTCTCTCTATGGATTTGCCTATTTTGGATGTTTCACAGAAGGGATTCATACCATATATGGTCTTTCATATCTGGCTTCTTTACTTAGCGTGTTTTCAAGGTTTTTCCATATGGAAGCATGCGTCAGTGCTTCATTCCTTTTTATGGCTGAATAATATTCTATCACGTGGATGGACTGCTTTTCGTTTATCCATTCATGCATTGATGGACATTTGAATCATTCCCACCTTTTGGCTATTGGAATAGTACTGCTGTGAACAAGAGTAAAACTGAGTACGTGCTTTCGATTCTTTGGGGTGTATACCTAGGAGCAGAATTGCTGGGTCATATGGTAATCCAGTGTTTAACTGTTTGAAGAATGTGATTAACTTTTAAATCTTTTGTTGAATCTATTCATTAAAGTGAGATTTGGTCCTTGTAGTGTCTGTGAATCCCAGTTGTCCATCTCCTCTTTACCAAGTCAGACAACTGAGTCCTGGCTATAAATTGCACAGTATAAACCTAGAACTCAACTATTTTTCTCCTGGTATTTTCATTTGCCCCGTGTTGGGCCTTTGTGTGAAAGGATGATATCCTCTTCTCGCTTTGGTGGAATGTCTATGGAATTCTTTCCCAGGGAAGGCTCCTTTGAGGGCAGGCGTCGGAGGGAGTTAGGGAAGTGGGTTGAGATGCTGGTAAGGGCTTGCTCCTTCACTGGCCTTGGTATGTGCCAGTCAATTCTGATGCACAAGTAAGCTGATCACTACAGGCGTCCCTCAGACAGGAAACAACAACCTGCAGAGGGGAAGAGAAGAGAACTGGTGCATGCACCCAGCACAGTTCCTAGGAAAAGGTGGTGACCACCCCAGGTCAGCAGCTCCAAGGGCAACTAGGCTCAGACTGAAACTCAGCAGAGGGTAAAGAGGCTGAACCGTCCTGTGAACGCACTCAGACCTTTCCACGCTTGGGCACACAAGTGGGAATGATCAGAGAGGGCATTCTAGGCAGAGGAAGAGACAGATGAGCCAATGGACCCATTCCCGGGTTCTAGGAAAAGCCAGGGGGCATTAGGGACACCGAGGGAATGAGAATGAAAGGGGCAGGACCGGTTTCATAACTTGGGGACACAGTGCAAAATGAAAACACAGGGCCCTTTGTTCAAAACTATGAAGAATTTCAAGATGGCGGCAGCAGAGCATTAAGGCAAGCACAGGGCCTCTGTGAGGGTGGCGCCTTATGCGATGACACAGGTTGTCCGCCCCATGAAACCAGCCTCAGGGAGGGGCAATCAGCAGGGTCCACCAAGAAGGCTGATTTGGGCCCATGTGAGGTGTCACCCTAAATCTGGGCCAGTTGTCCATTGCTCACCTGTGCTTCATTTTCCTTCCCATAAAGCCGTTGACCACCTTCTGCTGATGATCTGGGAACTACCGTCTTATAAAAAAGCTTTGACTTCCACAGAAGGCGCACATTAAAACATGTGAACACTTATTACTTGCTGATGATAACTCTGCTTCATAATGGAATAAAAAGTTCACCATTTTTAACCCAGAAGGGCGTTGGGAGTACATAATGCCTCCCCTTTCAATATGTTATTTGACCTACTAATGCTTTTCATCACTGTAATATGAATGACTGCTGGGAAAAGTATTAGATTAGTGAAAAGCTGTGGGAAACTACCAACGATCAAGATTAAACAATCCCTTTTATTGTGAGTGTGTTGGTCTATGTAGGAGGCAAAGAGAGCAGATTTGGTTTCTGTCCTGAAATCATGTGAAAATTGGAGCATGCAAATCTTTCATTTATATGATCTATTACTATGAGAGCTCTGCTTAAGTTTTAATGATGGAAACCGTGGATGGTTTATTGAGACGGAATGTAATGTCACCCTTAACTGGCCTACAGAACACAATCTAAAGGCCTTAGTGTAGGCTTCTAGAAAAGTACACTGTTTAAAATGAGGCAGCTTCTGAGGCAACCAGGCTGAGTTCAAGCCCTGCCTCAGGCTTCCACTGTGTGGTTTTGGGTAAGTTATGTCATATCTCCAGGATTCCCCCATCTGTAAAATGGGGAACCTCATAGTGCCTCTGTCACAGATGTGTGCAAGGATTTGGGGTGATTACCCATGGAAAGCTCCCCCCAGTATATGGTAAGCCCTCAAAAGATGTTTGCTATTATTATGGTCATGATGGCTACTGCTGTTGGTTTTGTTGTGTTTGTTCTTGTTGTTATTATTGTTATTATATAATCTCGCCCCTGCCTGCCTCTCAACGTCTATTTCCTGTCAGTTTCTCTCATTCTATGGAAGCCCCAGCAAAACGAAGCTACTCCCCGCCCCCTGTGTGCACTCGAAGATTCTCTGCTTTCTTATCGTTGCTTTGCTGTGCGGAGGCTGAGCAACCACTTGGAGGGGATGTTGTAGAGGCGAATTCAAGCTGCAGAAGGGAACTGGGTTGCATGAGATCCCTGTAAAGTTCCTTCTGGCTCTAAGATTCCGTCAAATCAACAAGGTGGATGGGAGAGTTCGCAACACAGTGTCCGACATTCTCGAGAGTGTTCTTGACTCTCCTCTGCTCTCCTGGTCCTGTCCCCTCCTTTGGAGCACACAAGCTGGGGGAGCCTTTTGCTCTGTTGTACAACACACAACAGGCACAACGTGGAGCTACCAAGGCTGGGATCCTGGAAAAAGACTACAGTAAGGAAGAGATGGGCCTCCCTGGGACGACTAGGTAGCTCGACCTGGGTAGACACATCTCGAGCAAGCTGCTCAATTTCTCTGAGCCTCAGTTTCTTCAGCAGTAAAATGGGGATACAAGAACCCACTGCATAGAGTGAGAATTGAATCAGATGCTGGACACAAAGGGCTTTAACAGAGGGTCGACATACAGCTAGTCCATTAAATATCATCTCCCTGTCACCAGGGGGACTCGGGCTGTATCTTCAAGGGGACTGAGATGAACAGATGGAGCTTGCGGGGTCACAGGGGACAGTGGGTTGAGGCCCTGCCACACAGACAAAGGGACCTGGGCCTGAGAAAGCAAAGAGTTGGGAGCCTTGCTTTGTCCTCATTCCTCCTCCTCTGCTCTGGTCAGTGCTCTGAACAAAATGTAATAGGTTAAAAATAATAGGACTATTTGTTATGAACTCAGACTTCAAGGGCTGCTTCCCCAGTTTTGGAAAGAGCTGCACATCTGTCCCCGGCCCACCCTGGAAAGCAACATAAAACACCGTGTGCCCCGACACGGCTTCCCGGTTCCACCGGGCCCAGGCTTGGAGAGGGCCACCTTCCAGGGCAGGGTCTCTTGGCACAATTTACACAGGGCCTGTGGGCCCCGAGACGAGGAAGGCAGGGCTGGTGCCAGGAGGGCTGTCTGCTCAGTTTTCACTGGAGAGCCCTGAGCCCTGAGCCCCGAGCACACACTGCTGTTCTTTTGTGCCTCCAAGCCTCTGTCTTTTCAATTGAAATCGAGAACTCCTGCGTCCAACGGTCGCTGTGCCCAGCCGGTGCTCTCCCATTTATAAAAGGGAGTTTCCAGGAGGCAGGAATGGCCTGAAACATCAATACCGAGAGGATGGAAGAGGAGAAAGCACTGTAGCTAGAGTCACAGGTGCAGAGTAGGGCAGAGCCAGGTTCTAGGACCTTCCACACTGACGCAAGTCAGCCTGAGGCCATGCCTTAACTGTTTACTGAACAACTACTATGCACCAGGCGTTGTGGGAAACAAAGCAGCCCGCCTCACACTCTTCGTGGTGAGTCTCAGGCACAGACTCCGGGCCGAGGGTGAAGACTTTTGTGTGCCCCTTAGCATCAATAATACAGACTGGCTACTGGCTCTCTAAGCCTCAGTTCCCCCATCTGTAAACCCCTCCTCAATGAAAGGCCGTGGGTATGAAAGGCACAAACAAACGAAAGCCCTCATGACAATGCCTGACTCTTACAAGGCCTCAGCCACAAGAGTTCCTTTTTATTTGCTGAAAAACTAGCAAAAGATCTCATGAAAATCTCAGTACACTGGGACTTTAGAAGAGAAATAACGAATATGGAAACATCTAAAGTTTGCAATGAATTCCAAATACTACACATTTATTATTTTTTTTCCTCAACCTTCGGTCCTAAGTAAAAATAATAATACAAAGCAAAACAGTTAAGAACTCTGTCACACACTGTCCGAAGTGTTTCGGCCTCCCAACCCTGTGAGGTCAGGACGGAATGGTCCCATGTCACAGATGAGAAAACTCCGCACAGAAAAATGAATGAACAGGCCAGGGTCACACAGCTTGGGGGACTGTTCCTTGAGTTTTGCATTGGCTTCCATCTGCCTCCCCCCGGCCCGTTCCATTCTCTCTAGATCCCTGGCAAGTCGGCAAAGCCAAGCCCAATGTGTAGCCCCTCTGGCCTCTCTGTCCCTTCCTCTCCATCCGTATCTAAACACAGCAGAAGGGAGGCTGCTGGTTACCAAACTGGAAAAAGCTCCTGGCATTTACAGATTTCCGCTCCTCCACGGCCTTTGGAGACCACGTTCCCCGGGGCCTAACCCTTTTGGAGGAAGAGGCCTGGGAAAGGAGCGCGGAGCAAGTAGTGGTGTTCCTTTGTCAGCGGGAGACTCGGGGAGCAAAGAAGTGATTTTTGACATCGACTCCGGCAGGGTCAGGGGGAGGTGTAACCAGAGGGGTGACATCCTGTGCCTGCACAAGAAAGGTCCAGTGCCCCCATCCCCTGAGCAGAGCAGTGGGTCAGCCACCCAGCCGAGCAGGAACTGGGGAAGCAGACGGTCTCCGGCCCCTGCCCACTCTCCCCCTCTCCCTCCCCACCAATAAGGAAGTCCAGTGAATGAAGAAATGGGGAAGTCCTAGCTGCGCCTGCAGTGGCTTTTAAGGGTCTCTGTAACAACTGACTTGAATCCCCAGTGAGACAAAAGACTCCCATAATCATGATTAGCAAGAGGTTTCTGGAAACGTTTTCTCAGGATGCAGGGTGCGGGGAGTACTGTGCACACCGCTTTACCTCAACTCCATCACAACCTGGCTCTTTTTCCTCTCACATGCCAGTGTGCAGACCCCCACTTCCCCTCTCCCCGCCCTGGCCCCCCGCATGGTATTTGTAACTAATTTCAGCAGCAAGCTTGGGGGGAGGGGGTCACGGTACTCACAGAATCAGGTGCCATTTTGAAAACTGTTCCTCTCTACCTAAATCTCCCATATTTCCGGATGTAACTCAGAAACGCACTTCAAAATGGAATCGTGCTGAAAAGACTCCTTTCAAAACAGAGTTCAATTTTTGCATTTCATCTTCGGACTTTAGAGATCATGGGATTGCAGTCTTTGGCCTTCGACACGGGCCTCCTCGGCAATCGCTTTTATAATTTGGGAAAATAAGGAAGAGGAAAGTAAAAGAACTTCCTCCTTGTCAGGCAGCAAGTCAATAGCAGGGCTTGAACTTGACTTATTTTTCTAAGGGGGAGGTGATGTACTCTGTAAAGTCCGGATAAATTAACCGCCAACCAGCAAATATTACGGTTATTTAATTTGAGTGCTCACAGAAATTATAGCTATGAAAAGGATAGGCATGTTTCAGTGAGAAAACTTCTTTTCTTTAAGCCCTTAAGGGTGCTTCACCTCCCACCCAAGTCTAGGAGAATGCGAGCGAGGAGACAAAGAGGGCCGGGGTGGGGCGAAGGCCCTCCACTGGCCTAAAAAATGAGTCATGAGGACTCGCACCCCTGCAGTGGGCGAGGCCAGCGGGCCGACACCGCACCCTGGCTTGGGATTCCGCATCGGACAAAGCCAGCTTCGCAGTAGAGAAATGCCTGTTCCCCCTAGGTACCACCCAGACCCTTGGTTATCACACTCCGATCCCCAAGAGCAGGTTTGCGCGGCTGCTGCCAAAATCCATTATGAGAGGACAGAAAAGGGGGGGAAGGCGTTATGAAGAAAGCGTTGCAGGGTGCGCTTCTGCTCGTCTTATTCTTCGCCATCGTCGCTGTTAGGTGCGTGGGTGGACGCGGGGTGGGGTGTGGGGTGGAGCCCCCCCGCCGCCAGGCCGGCCGGGCGCCGTTCTGGAGACGCGGCGCGAAGGGGTTAAGCGGGCGGGCGGGTGACGTCACCTCATTTACATAGAAGCGCGCATATAGCGGCGCCCGCCGCGCCCCGCCCGGCACTCGGCGGCGGCCACTGCGTAGACCGGATTCAGCTCGCTCGCTCCTCGTTCCGGTGAGCCCCGGGGCCCCTTCCTCCTGCTCTCCTCCGTTCCCCTTTCCCTCCCCGCGCTCGGCCTCTGGCCTCCCCCAACCCTGAAGCCGAGCGCGACTGGTCCTCCCGGGAAAGGCTGCCCTGGGGACCTTGGGGATGCCAAACCCTTCTAGAAGCAGGGTAACGGGGTCGGTAACTCGGTGGTTTTTGTTTGTTTTAATTAAAAGAATTGGCGTTTTGCTGTGCAGCTTCGAAAGGAACATTTTTTCTTTCTTTTCTTCCCCGCCAAAGGCATTTTTCATTGCCTCTTAGGCGGTGATTAATCAGGAACAGAAAGAGCCTTTGTTCCAACGCACACCCACCCAAGCCCAGAGCTGCACATTTTTCTTCGCCTCCGAGGGCTTCGTGGGCTGTATCTGTCCAGGTTTCAGGCAGCTGGGCTATATTGTGAAACGTTTAAGGCGTCCTTCTTGCAGGGCCATGCGTGCAGAGCTGCCGAATGGCCCCTAAATGCAGAGCAGGATTGATCTAGAGGGTGGGGGAGAAGCTTTGTGTGCGGGTGGCTGCATTGTTGAGAGGGTGAGAGGAAGCGGGTAGGGCGGTGGTCGGTGGCGCCCGGCAGCAGCTGCCGCCTTTGTGACAAGAGAAGGAAGCAGGACGGCCCAAGTCTTTGGGAGAGAGGCCACGGATAGAAAATGGAAACACTTCGTGCAACCTTGTCTCGATTTTAAGAAATTTTACTGGATTTTCTTCCCCTTAAACTTGAAATGGCTTCACTATTCTCTCCTTTTGATACGCTACAATTAACCCACGATGGTTAATTTCATTGTTCCCAGAGATTCGGCCTCCGAATTTGGTCCCCCGCGTTTTGAAATAATAAAGGGGGAGGTTCCCCCCCCCCTCCGAAAGAGGAAGGTCTTTAGCCCTGAATGAAAGCGGAAGGAGGCAAAGCGCGGTTTCAGGGTGCAGATGCAAAGGCAAAAGCGCAGTTCTGAGACCGGAGGGTGGGTGGCTCGCTCTCAACCTCCGTCTTGGCTTTGTACCTGCAGCTTCCTCTGCAACCATGTCTGACAAACCCGATATGGCTGAGATTGAGAAATTCGATAAGTCGAAATTGAAGAAGACAGAAACGCAAGAGAAAAATCCACTGCCTTCCAAAGAAAGTAAGCCCCCCCCTTCTTTAGAAAAGGCTGGGCGGGAGCGGCGGGGTGGGTAGGAGAGGATGGGAGGGGCTGGGAGAAGAATTGGGGTGGGGGGTAGGGAGCGCGGGGGAGGAGCTGCCAGTTTTTTGATGAATGTGGCTTGGAAAGGTTAATTTAAAAGTGTTTTTTGCACCCAACAAAAATAGGGCTCGAATAATTTAATAGAATGTTTAATATTACCATATTCATGTGCAAATCCTTTTATCTGTTAACGTGTTCTATTTAATAAGTATCTCACGATGGAATGCCGATTTATACGTGTAGAATTTTTATGCGAAGGAAGGATATTTTTAAACGGAAGTACAGTAATCCTATAGTAGGCTATACTGAATTCGCATAATCAGCCCCCTCCATCTTCTCTCTTTTTCTTTTCCGGTCACAGCGATTGAACAGGAGAAGCAAGCAGGCGAGTCGTAATGAGACGTGCGCCGCCAATATGCACTGTACATTCCACAAGCATTGCCTTCTTATTTTACTTCTTTTAGCTGTTTAACTTTGTAAGATGCAAAGAGGTTGGATCAAGTTGAAATGACTGTGCTGCCCCTTTTCACATCAAAAATGGTGAACTACTGACAACGAAGGCCGCGCCTGCCTCTCCCATCTGCCTGTCTGGCAGGCAGGGAAGGAAAAGAACTTGCATGTTGGTGAAGGAGGAAGCTGGGTGGGTCGACAGTGAAATCTAGAGTGAAATGCAAGGTGATCCAAGGTGTCCTGCAGGCTGTAAAATGCAGTTTAATCAGAGTGCCATTTTTTTTTTTTGGTTCAAATGATTTTAATTATTGGAATGCACAATTTTTTTAATATGCAAATAAAAAGTTTTAAAACCTGGCTGGTGTGACAGTTTGGTCTCTGGAAGGGAGCGCCTTATTCAGATGAAACTTCGGAAAACGGCCAAGAGTGGGCTCACTGGGGAGCGATAGATGAAAAAGACATCTGGTAATCTGGGTAAATACTCAGACGACATGGAAATGGGTTTCATCCGGGTGTGTGGAATACCTTGTCTGTACTAGGTAATTGGGAATTCATTGTCTTAGGCCGAATGAATTCCTGGTATCTAGAGTTGAATGAAAACTTTGATAAGAACGTATTTGCAGTTCTTTTCAGGGGTTTGATAGGCCAGCACTGAATTTATTACATTTGATCAAGAAAATGAAGGCGGTGATAATTCACAGCACAGTGTTTACAGTGTCAAACAACCTGGGTTATTTAGCCAACTGCCAGTTGGCAGATGAGGACAAACTACTGCTTTATAAAAGGATTCAAGATGGGCTTCGTCTTTGTCTAATGGCTGGTTCCAATTAGGATTCAATATTTAAAATTGTTTTTATAAAGTAAGTGTGCTTAGGATTAATGGATATGACAAAAGTTAATTCTCTTGGTTTAGATAATGAAGAGCTTTGGATTTAAAGGACACAAGCGGGAGAAAGATGACATTTGTGCTATTTAAACCCAGTAGGATTTAACTGGCTCACCTCCAGGGCTTAAGTCCTTGGTAACTTCCCTGTCCTTTGAAACACCTATTTTCACTGGCAGGTAAAAGCCAAGCCCCTGTTGGGGGGAGTGGGGTGGGTGTACTTAAAATGCAGAAAGGGAAATAAGATACCTGGTTTTAAAATAAAAGGGATGTCTTGTTTTTAGACAAACATCTTTAATGGATTCCTCTGCTCTTATATAGAAATGTGCAAGTATTTTTTCAAAAAGGTTTCAATTTATTAGTGGAAACAGCATCTAAGAATGGTAGTTTACCTAATAGCTCAGCAAAGCTAAGATTTACAATGCAAATATCCAAGACTTCCCCTCACCCCTGCCCCACCAAAACTGACTTGTGAAAATACCCTTTTCGAAGAAGGGTAGGAGGGCAGATTGTCAGTGATTATTAAACCGGTTGATTTCATTTCCTTTGCTCAACCCTTATTTTGAGAAATGCACAGGAAACCATTTACCTGTGGTTTGGACAATCGACCAGACCATCGGCTAGAAGCCTTTATCTGCGTTGCAAAGGAAGGGATGTGCACCCGTGGCTGCAACACCTGAAGTACCACAGCTTGCTCGATCGAGAAAAAGAGCAGTGAGCACGAAGGTCGGGGAGCCCTCTCAAGATGGAGCCCAGCCCTCCAGCCCTGCATTTTCTCTTCCTGCCTGCAAGGAAGGGTGTAGGCAAAATGAAAATGTCCAAAGCACAAAGATAAAGCAAGCCCTCGTAGGTTTTTGCTGTGTGCATTTTTCAAACATCACAGTGATGAAATCAGATGGTAAGATATTGACACAACTCTCCTGTTTCTCAGCTTTAAAATTAAAATGAGCGTTAAGGGGACATGATTCATGAAGTCAAGTGATGGACGGGAAAGAGGACCTTTCTCTCCTGGGAGGACAAAGCCAAACGCAGCCGGGGGGGTGGGGGTGGGGGTGGGGGTGGGGGGTGGGGAAATAAAGTAAAATGAAAAATCTGGTAAGGACTGAATTTTGGCTGCTTGGGGTGTGGGATGGGGTGGGGAAATTCAGAAGCTCCTGCACGTATCACACTGTACACTTAACTGCTGTACATGTAGATGGCGGGGTGGGAGAAGTGCTCTGTTTTTGTTGTGTTTTTTGGTTTTGTTTTGTTTTGTTTTGTTTTGGATGAAGGAAGAGAATTCTTTTTTCTTCCCAAGAGAGAATCTTCCCAGAGGGCTGGAGTATTTATGCATCAGTATGGGAATTTATACCCCCGCTGTTCAGGAGCCTGGAGTAGACAGTATTTTTCACAGACACGAAGGGGACCAGAGGGAGGGGAGATCAGCCCAGCTTTTGGGCTGTGTCTTGGAGAACTGTGAATGTGCAGGAGCTGGCGGGAGGCGTGCAAAGTCTTAAACTTGGAGCCCTCTCCCCTGTGCAGGGGCTCTTCCACTCCTGCTAAACTTGGCATCCTCCCCACACTCCTGTGCGTTAGACAGCCTCCTTTGAATGCTCCGGGAAGATTGATTTATTTCCCTAAAGAAACGTCTAACGCCTCAAAACACCAAAATAATTTTCTATTCTTTCTTAACCGTATGGGGCCAATTTTGTGCTTACTGGAAAGAACAGTGCGTTTTAGAAACAACATTATGGCCAAAAAAAAAATAAATAAAAATAAAAAATCTTGAGCCTCTTTGAGTTCAAAAATGTACATGGAAAACATAGTTTCATAACACTGAAAGCACTTAACACGGTTGACCCCAGAAGCCTTCCCTGGCCAGAGAGAGAACAAGAAACGTACCCTCTCCAGCCTCCCACCCCAGTTTCTCACTTTTTAGGAGTGGCTTACCCTTTCCGATCTCAGAGAACTAACCACACCCATTTGAAGTTCAACTGTAATTTATCTGCATGTAATGAGAAGGGACTAAGTTACGAATTGAAGGCACAGGTGTGCAATGAAGTACGCACAGAAGAAAATATATTTTTAAGACCTAGATTTACTAGGCTTATTTTTTCCTTGGATACTTGTAGAGCTTTTGATCTCTCTAGTCGCATCCTTTTTTTAAATTAATTAACTAATTTTTAAACTTTTTTTTATTGAGTTATAGTCAGTTTACAATGTTGTGTCAAATTCCAGTGTAGAGCACAATTTTTCACTTATACATGAACATACATATATTCATTGTCACATTTTTTTTTTGCTGTGAGCTACCACAAGATCTTGTATATATTTCCCTGTGCTATACAGTATAATCTTGTTTATCTATTCTACATTTTGAAATCCCAGTCTGTCCCTTCCCACCCCCATCTAGTCGCATGCTTGTGCCAGTACCAGCCCAACTCTTGGCTTCTAAGACTTGTGGGCGGGGTCCGTGCAGTCTCTGTTCGCATTTGTATATTTTTTCTTCTATGTCCAAGAGTGTGCCTCGCATAGTAGTGGACATCTATTAGACCCTCAATAGGCACTTTTCCCCATCTTAATTGATGGAGACTTCATTTAACGTGCTTTTGAACATACCTTTGAGTATGTGAATGGCATGCTCAATAGCACAATTTAAAATATATATACTTAATATATATATCTTAATCAAGGAGATTTTACAGGGACATTTTCCTCAATACTTGTTGCTAATATCCACCTAAATATAATGAAAGGAAATTCACAGGTAATGTGGGATCTCCATTTGTGAAATTTAAGAATTATTTTACAAATATATTTAAAGAAGTTTAAATGCTAATTTGCACTGTCCTTGGTTATGCTGATTTTCAGTCAACACTTCTAGCTAACTACATATTATTAAGGCAGAACACTGGACCGTTCACTGCACCCGTATTTATTGATGCCCAGTACATGCCAGGTACTTCGTTTGCCACAGAGGTACAGTCATAAACAAAATGTAGTCCCTGCCCTTGTGTGTCTTCTCTTGGCTAAAGATGCCCTTTTCATCTAAATCTGAGTGGAAAATGCTTCGAAGTCATTCTTTTCTATTTTTAGGGTGAATGGTGAACCTAAGGGCTGTGTAGTTTTAAATGAGTGTTAAGGTCTGTTCTTTGCTTTGAAGTGGACTTTTTTCCATAAGTCTCTGTAATGCTTCCATTCAAATCCTTTTGGAAGCTCATTGGCGAGTGACATTTGATGGAAACCACCAATTCTTTGCATCACAATCAGATCTTTTATCAGCATAAAAAGATTGGGCATAATAACTCTCACCTGGTATCTTTTGACAATCCTTCATGAAGAATGCCCAAGATTTAGGAATGGACTGAATGGTTATTATTTTAAAATTTCTCTTTTTTTTCTTCTAGGATTTTCTGATTTAGTTCTGAATTTCCAGAGAAACACTTATTGCTCAATCCTTTGCCTTCTTCTGTCAGCCTTCTTCCTCTAATTCAAGTAAGATTGTCGGGGTCAAAAATGGTCATTCCCATTTTGAAATCCTTCAGAGAACAGAGAAAAACGACGACCACAGGAGGATATCTGTAAGTCTAGCACCTGGCTGGTTGACACTTGGGTCACGTCCACAACTTGGAGCCTCAACGGAGAGGGACAAGTTACTTTCATGATCTATTCAAAGCAGTTGGAGCTCTTCCTGTACCATTATTGTCAAACCACAGGAAATTAGGCCTTTCCCCATTACCACACTGAGCTCTGTAAGTGGCTGATACCCTTCAGCTACGCAGAGACTTGGTGAGAGTATTTTCCCAATCTAGCAACAAAAATATTTCAAAAGAATATATATATTCAAAATGCAGAATCGATAAACAAGATTGTACTGTGTAGCACAGGGAAATATATACAGGATCTTGTGGTGGCTCACAGTGAAAGAGAATGTGACAAGGAACGTATGTATGTTCATGTATAACTGAAAAATTGTGCTCTACACTGGAATTTGACACAACACTGTAAAATGACTATAACTCAATAAAAAATGTTTATATATAAAAAAAATCTTTAAAAAAAAAAGAATATATATATCGAGTGTCACCTGGTCATTTCAACCTAAAGTCATGGCTGGCATAGAGGGTGGAAAAATGCAATGCCTTATATAAGGGTTTGCATATTAAAAGCTGGTCCTGGTGTATAGTTTCTTGAGGCTGCTGTAACCAGTGACCGTAAACTTGGTGGCTTCAAAACAATAGAAATTCATTCTCTCACAGCTCCAGAGGCCAGAAGTCCAATATCAGGGTGTCGGCAGGCCACACTCCCTGGAAGGCTCTAGGGGAGGATCCTTCTGTGCCTCGTTCAGCTTCCAGTGGCTCTAAAAGTTTCTTGGTTCCTGGCTGAAGAAATCTATCACCTGCCCTCATCTTCACGTGGCCTTCTCTGTGTCTTCTCCTCTTCTGTCTCTTCTAAGGACACTTGTCATTGGATTTAGGGCCTACCCAGGTAATCTGGGATGGTTTCATCTCAAGAGCCTTAACTATATCTGCAAAAAAACCAAACAACCCCCCCCCCAACTTTTTGTGATGTGGAATTGAGCTCTCGGGGGGCCACCATCCAACCCACTAGGAATCATGACCAATAGATCCAGTTACACCAGCGAAGGCTGAAGTGTTAAACAGATGATCAGCTCTGTGGGCAGAGACATTTTATTGAACAAGTGGGTTTGTGGATGGAGAAAGGATAATTGTGGTTTTTTTTCGTCTTAATCAGAAAGTAACTTCATGGATATAAGGATTAATGTGGAAAAACTTCTAGGAGCTGAGTGAGTGGGGACAAAGGGGAGATGGAATGGAAGAGCCACCAAAGGTCTGGGCCTGGTTGTATGTTCACTGTGATTACAGAGATGAGTAACACGGGTGGTCAGAGAAGACAATTGGGTCTGTACGGTGGTTTGGAATGTCCTCCCAGCGAGTGAGAAATAACGTCTAGGGAAATAAGTATATATACTAGTAAAAGTAGGTGGAGAGGCCAGTGCTGAGAATTACAAAGAAAACAACAAAGTAAACAGAATATACACTGGATTATTCCAAGGAAGGATTGTAATATTTAACCCTGAACTTGTCGTTTCAAAAAGTATTGTTTACCTTGAGCTAGAAAGACAAGAGCACCGAACATATACGCCTAAAGTACCCCTCTAAGATTCCACTGGTTTTCTCTTTAAAAGCCACGTGTTATAGCAGAGGTGCACGAATATATACATGTGCCAAGAGCAAACATATTGGCAACTAATGTTTTAAACCCTTCATCCAATCACGGCTGCTCTTCTGAAATAGGTTATGAAGTTTTCCAGCCAGAGGGATGGATACCAGAAAGTCAATTTAGGTCCTCAACCCAAGTTTCAAAGAATTAATTGTTTTTTTTTTTTTTTGCTTATCACCTGGCTTTCTTATTTAAACATTTTATTTTATTTATTTTTCATTGATTGATTTATTTTTAAATGGAAGTAGAGGTGATTTGCAATGTTGTGTTAGTTTCTGGTCTACAGCAAAGTGATTCAGTTCTACATATACATATATCTACTCCTTTTTCAGATTCTTTTCCATTATAGGTTATGACAAGGTATTGAATTTAGTTCCCTGAGCTGTACAGTAGGTCCTTGTTGTTTGTATATTTTGTATACGGTAGTGCGTATCTGTTAATCCCAGATTCCTAATACATCCCTCCCTCCGAATGAATTCTTCAGATTAGAAAGAGCTGAGGTCAACTGACGCTTAACTCGGGCAGTAAGGCCCACCTGCCCCCAGGGAGGCAACGCTACCCTTTCAACCATATTCCTTTGAAACAGCCATGATTTATTTTCTCTCTCCTTCTCTCCCGGAAGCGGACTCCAACATCTGTTGATGTCCAGGTATATTCAGAATTTGTCAGGCGTTCGGCTTGACCGAGGCCACTTGTGACGTGGGCCCCTGCTAGCAGGCTGGCTACCACAGGTGTTTCCAATTAGGGCTTTTCAGGCACGGGGGGGGGGGGGGAGTAGTTAAGGCTTTGGGTCACGGGACCAGGTGAACGATGCTGGGAGGGGCCTAGGCGTGGCTAAGGAGGGCAGGCCGAGGGGGGGGTCGCCAAACCAGAGAGCTGACTGCCGTTCTAACCTTGACTCCCCCACCCTGGGCCACACCGCAGAGCCCCGTTTTCAAACCACAGGCCGTGTCCCCTTAGAGTTTCAGGAGATCAGTTGAGTTGACTCTTGCCAGCAGAAGAAACGAAGCAAACCAAAAAAAAAAAAAAAAAAAAAAAAAAAAAAAAAAAAAAATAGAACAAGCCAAAACAAACCTCTAAGGAGAAACAGAACAGGACTGACCCGCCTCTCCTGCGTGGTGACGGTAGGTATTGTTTAATCGAACTTCTGTTTGACTTATTTATGTGAGAGAGAGTGTGTGTTTACTGGCCTGTGATGTAAGATGTTTTCTCAGCATGAGTCAGAGCCACATTTATCAAGACATCCATTCCCCAACCTCCTGCCTCCTCAGAGCCCCGTTTCCTAGTTTTGCTCAATCTAGCATGAACTCCTAGGCAGTCACTTCACAATGATTTAAAACCCTCCCCTCCGCAGACGTTGCCAAAGCCGTCCTGTACACCCCCGTCTTGATTCCACTCCAAGAACCTCAGTGTCCCGGTCCTTCATCCAGGTTCCCAAGTGCCAACAGACAAATGATACACTTTTTCATGCTGTCGCCACTGAACTCGTCCCTTGTTCCTGGTCAGCTCCTTACTAGCTGTGCAACCTTGCATTGGCTTCAGAACTTCTCTGAGCTTCGCTTTTTTTTGTCTGCAGAGTGGGGGAGAGGATGGCCCCAACACGTGGGCTTGCTCTAAGAGCTGAAAGAAAGACATGTACCTCGTACATTACAGGTGCTCAAGAGAGGGTAGCTTTTATAATAAGGACATGCTCCTCCATAACCACAGTACCGAGGAAATTAAACATCAGTACACTGCTCATATTATAGAAGCCAAAGTCCATACTTAGATTTTGCCAGTTGTTCCGTTAATGTCTTTAACAGCCGTTTCCTGCCTCCTCACCGGGATCCAATCCCAGATCACGCGCTGCTTTTCATTGTCACGTCTCTTTAATCTGAAACAATCATTCAGCTGTTCTTTCTTTCAAGACACTCACATTTTGGAAAAATACAGACCAGCTGGTTTGTAGACTGTCTGTCAGTGGGGTTGGCTTGATGTTTTTTTCATGCTTAGAATCAGACCATTTTTGTAGGAGCGCCCGTAAGGGATGTCGTGTCCTGGGTGCCTCACTGAGGAGGCACGTGATGCCCGTCAGTCCCATCGCTGGTGATGACTGTGACCGCTTGTTTCGCTGGTTGCACCAGCTTTCTGTCCGGTGAAACGAGCATGCGCCCTTTGTAACTGACAAGTAATTGTGGGTCAATACTTCACGACTCAAGTCTCCTCTTCCTCCTCAAACTTTCACCCCATGGTTTTGGCATTTCTTAATGATTCTTACCTGAATCAGTTATTTCTGGGATGTCAGCAAAAAGGTGAATTTGTAACTCTACCATTCCTTCTAATGTGAACATGATTTTTATGTGTTCCACTTTAGACGGAGAAACCGATGAATGCCATTTCAAAATTTGTTAGCTGACAGTATTAGAAATGAAAGCAGCTTATACATGTAGGCCTGTGGGCTTGTTCTGCTTGACTAGACTCAGCATCGTAGAGGGGCCACGTCATCGGGGATATTTTCAGAGGCCCTGTCGAGATGCGGCTGAGGCAGGCTAGTACTGTCATGGCGTCTTTAAGAGTCAGCTTAGGGCTTGTTTGCAGCCAACATCTTCACATGTCGTGGCTGTGCTTTTGTAAATTATTTTTACATTTTTAAAAAATTGAACCTTAAATTCCTTTTTTAAGCTTTTTTTTGGGGAAAGGGGGTAATTAAGTTTATTTATTTTTATTTAAGGGAGGTACTGGGGATTGAACCAGGACCTCGTGCATGCTCAGCAGGCACTCTACCACTGAGCTATTACCCTCCCCTGGAAACCAGGGGAAAGTCTATGATTTCAATGGGAGCATATCCTCAAGAGAGGCAGTCTCCAGTATGTAGTCCTAAATGATACAAAGTTTCTCCTATTTGGGGCAGGTGGGGGATAGCAGTTGACCTTTTAAAAATATTTTTAATTATTAACGTTTTTTAAACTCAGAATACGGTTATATGGTTCAAATATTGAAACAATATGAGAACTATATTCCCCTTCAATGAATTTCCCTTGCTGTCTTGATTAGGTTCTTGCTTTGCCTCCAAGATATTTGTGAGAGCAAATATATATTTTTATCTCCCCTTGCCTTATACAACTGGCATTTAATCATATTTTTACAGTTTAAAAATTATTATAAAAATAATGTACATCTGTTTAGTTAAAATAAATCAAACAACATAGAATGGACTAGACGAAAAAGTTCCCCTAACCTCCAGCTCCCGGGCAGCCACTGTGAACAGTTTTTTGTGAGCCATTCCAGAAGTTTCATTATTATTAGTGGCAAGAGCCACTGATCAAATTTTCCAGAAATTTGAGAGCTAGTTGTTCAACATAGCCATTATTAAAAATTTGTATAAACTTACAACAAAATAAAAGTAAAGGTAACAAGTACTCAAAACTCATCACTGCCTAATCATTTTACTACAATCCATGCTCTTGAGGTTAATTACGTTCCAGGTAGCGTATGTATCTGGGTGCTGGAAATACTAGTCAACGGTGGCTGCTGCTTATCTCTTCTCTGCTCCTTTTTGAGGCCTTTACACCTGCACTGACATGGAATGTAAAAGATAATCCATCACAGTGAATCAAAAATAGAAATTAGGAAATGTAAAGATGCAACGTCAACACAATTATTTTGGAATTTAAAGAAAATCAGCATTGCAATCAATGACATTGCTTAGTTAGGGGGGGAAAAGGGCTAAACTCTCATAGACGTACAAATATCCTTTCCTATTTTTTTTTAATCCAAATGCCCAAGTAGGTAAGCTCTATCCCCCGTCATCCTGGAAAATCTCATCTCTCATCAACCTATCACATTTTTGGTCGTCATTCCAGCATCTCCCCTTGGCCTGAGCTCTCCCGCAATTCCCACTGCATTCTTCTGGCACTTTCTATGAAGACTGAGAGTCCGTTCCTCACTGGAGGAGCATGATGAACTAAAGATTGATTTCTCTCACCAGACTGAAGGCTTCTGGGATGGGGCGCAGCAGAACTGGGGCCACAAACTGATGTGTCTATAGGTGCCCAGCAGGTCACATAAATAACTGGAGACACCAAGCTCTATCCGGAGAGGGGCGCGGGGGCCAGCACCTTCTCGGCTGCTGCCAGTTACCATGAGGAAACACGAACCCAGCGTTGCCGAATCTTCTGATTTTTCAAGAGAAGGCAGAAATACAGAGTTTTAAATAGGCAGTCTCCCAAGTTGTAATTATTGGTAACTGATGAAAGACATTTTAACGTGTTTATTGTAAAACATTTAAAAAGCAAAACTACAAAAAAAAAAAAAAAACCCCACCCAAATGCATGGTTTAATGTGCTATTATAAGACAAACATCCAACTCTTATAACTGTCACTCAGGACAAGAAATAGAACTTTGCCACCTATCCCAGCTGCCCTATTTCAGCTCCATTCCAGAGTCAACACCCCCGAATTAACCCCCGCCCTACGTTTGTACTCATAATTGGCTTTTGTTTTCTTATGGTTTTAGCATTTGGGCGTGCACCCCTAGGTGCTATACTCTTAACACAAGTTTATATGTCTGAGTCATTTTTTAAAATGTGTGTCTTTGCATCTATAGCCTCCCCCCTCCACCTCTTCCTTTTCCTTATAGTTTTTCTGTTGAAGTACCTGGGGCATTTGACTCGTACAGTTTCTCACAGTCTGGATTTCGCTAATGCTGATGGAATGGTGCAGCTCAGTATGTGGTCTGCACTTCCTACACTTGGGTGACTCGATCCAGAACTCACGTTCATTAATTAAAACGTTGTTTTAAATTGTGAATATCATCAATTGGCAGCAGCTTATCTCCACATCCTCTACTTTGCTTTATCTACTTACTTTGTTTCTCTGTCTACTTACTTTGCCCTGTCTATGAATAATCAGTCAACTTCTTTGCCACTTGCCATGTTTAGGGGAGGAGGATGTATTCTGATCTAACAAAGTATTCATAACGATCACATTTCTGACCATAAACATTAAGTATGGTGGCTCCTCTGATCCAATAACATGGGCCACATGGAGATGCTTTAAAGGGAGGAAACCAGGCATTTGCCCAGAGACTGATTGGTTTTCTTTTCATCTGCATAGTTCACCAGGTGGGATTCAGCTAAGAAACCAGCCTTTCCCTCACCAGATGACTGGATTTCCTCCGACCACAGCACATAGTGATTTAAAAGAGAACTCTAGAACCACTTCCCACATGTCGGGGTAAATCTTACTGCAGAAGAGTTCTAAAGGCAAGGGGTAGGGGGTGGGAGGAGGGTGTGAACGCAGCAGAAGGACACATGTTTCTGAGTCCAGACTCGTTCTATTTGCCACACGACAGGCCAGTCAATTGGGAGAAGCGGTGTTGGGGCAAGGAATGATGACTTTATTCAGAAAGCTGGCAGACCGAGAAGATGGGGGCTAATGTCCTGGAGAACCATCTTCCCCAAGTCAGAATTGAGGCTCCTTTTATACTAAAAAGGGGAGGGGGTGTGGTTGGTTGGTGCAGATTTCTTGGTGTTGGAATCCTTTGTTCTTGCAGCTGTTCACGCAGGTCAGGTCATGTCATGGTGTCCCTGTAAACCTCCCACAAGGCACATACTGTTCTGCAACTTTTGATCTCTGTATGAATGGAAGAGTGTTGCACCCTTAAAGGTCTGAGCATTGAGAATGGGCTCTCCTGTAGATTTCAGGCTCGAGGCAACATTCTTTTACAAAAGGTGCAGAACCAGCGTGACTCAGCACAGGGAACAGAGCACAGGGTTTGAGCTAAAGGAACAGATCTAATATGGAGTCAGATTTGTCCTTCCCTGTTACAAATAGAGCTTGTCCAGTAGACGCCATCGTACGTAGGGACCCATGTTTTCCACAGGGTTACAAGGAAGAAGAATTTGCAGAGAGACCCCCCCCCCCCAGGATAGCAAAGCTCTGGTGAAAAGGCTATCAAAAAAATCTGTAAAAACCCCCTGAAAAAATACATAATAAAAAGAGAAGAGAACAGCAATAACAACCAAATGAGAAAGAGAAAAAAAAGGAATCTGGACAAAAGAACCAAGTCATCTACCCAAATGTCATAGATCAGAAAACATCTTCCCAGTCGATGAAAGGGTCTGGTGAACAAAGCTAAAATTGTACGTCCATGGTAATACATGTACTTGATTATAATTATTTAAACCACTAATCATTTCATGTAGAGTTTATCCATAGTGTTCGATTGGTACCCAAGCAAAACCCTTTCTGTTACCAGTCAGAGATGAAGAACTCAAATGCATAAAGCATAATGACCATTGATTAGTGGACTAATAACCAGGTAAAAACCTGTCTCTGGGTGAGTTGACCTGACCAGCTAATGCCCTGGGAGGAATTCCCTCCCGTTGAGCGGGCAGGTTTCGTGGCGGGTAATAACCCATTACACCAGCAGGTGCGCCCTTCAGCTGGCCTGACCCTTCTACTTTCTACCCTTTTCACGCCTTTTTGCCCTACCCTTTCATTTCTTAACCTACCTCAAGCTCACTGTTAATTAGACAGTGAAATATCAGGTTTCACCTAGATGGCAAGGTGAAATTTTCCTAAAAGAACATAGCATTCAGTGTCTGGCAATAATTGACTTGCATTAAAATAGCTCTCTAGTGAACTGTTGAGTTTCAAAAGAAGTTTTCTCTGAATGAAAATTTGGCTGGTCACCGTGCTCTGGGCATTAGAAGATCGCATTCTAGGGGAAAAGAGACACATTTTTCTTACAGAAAAATTCCAAATGATGTATGTAGATACTCTCCCTCCAAGAGGGCGAGATTAATCCCTTCCCACCCTCCACCCCACTGGGATAGATTCAGTGACTCCTTCCAAAGAAGAGAGTATGGACTGGGAAGGGAAAAATAGCAATATTATAGTGGAGAAAGCTGGCAGACAGCTCCTTAGCTAAGTGATACAGGGTAACATTGCCAGTGATGTCATGCAGATATCAGGTACCTGCCGATGTGTCGTGAAGAGAAGGGAACTTTGCCTCTTTCCAAAAACACATAACCCCCGTCTAATGAGGAAAACATCACACAAACCCCAATCGAGGGACATTCTAGAAAATTCCTGACTAATGCTACTGAAACTTGTCAAAGTCATGAAAAGATGTGGAAAGATGCAGAAACTGTCACAGCCCAGAGGAGACTAAGGAGACATGGTGATGGCATGCAGTGTGGGATTGTGGATTTCATTCTGGAACAGAAAGAGGACATTTGGTGGAAAAACAGGTGAAACTAGAATAAAGTCATGCCTTTCATTAACAGTAACATAGCCGTTCATTTGTTAGTTATGACAAACAAGATAAAGTTTATTGAAAGATCAATGAAAAAGTTAAAAAATAAATAAAAAATAAACTTTTAAAAAAGTTTATTGAAAGAAATGAAACAAAGACAACAAAAGGTAACGTCTTTTAATTGGGTACTGAGGTACTGAGTATTCAACATAGATTCATTTTAATAATTCAATATTCCTCCTGTCTTGTTGGCGCACTATGTTAACATAGTGAAGATCTATTTTCTGTTTGTAATAGTTGATGGCAGGCTGCTTGGTGTATAAAGGAGAGAAAATCAAGACTAGAGATTTAACATGGCTTCTTAATTCTGTGTGATGCTATAGCTGAGGTCTCAGTCCTAGCTTTGTCCAGAGAGATCTTGTACAAATGTACGCTGTTGGACTCGGGGTGGGTGACTATTCCCTGTGGTCCCCCCCTGCCCCCCAGAAAATAACTGAAGGCACATGTTCTGTTGAGGATGAGCCAGCCATGCAGTCTTTCCATATGGAGACTTGCATGATTATAACTAAAACTTTCATTTGCCTATTACAATTAAAGAACGGCTATAAATTAAGGTAACAATATTAAAACCTCTGGGGGTAAGTCTAAAACTCCTCTCTGTAATTAGAGAGCTACAAAAGTTAAGGAACACTGATTCTTTTCGGCATCAAGGTCTCATTTTGCAAAGAAGCTGGTATTTTGCAAATCATAGCTCTTTCGGGGCTGAGGACAAATTCTGGTTCTTGCTTAGGATGATTGCCTGAAACATCTTGCCCTTTGAGAGCTAGACTATGAGTTCGAGAACACTAATTTCTTACCCTGATGGGACATCTGAGAATCTGGGTGGTCTTGGCCATGTCGTGCCCTTTCTAGGTTAGAGTTTCCATGGTTCTATAGTTAGATGTTGGGTTATTAATCTTACTTGACTCTTGGAATTCAAAAAGCTTGAGCAATTTATTGTAATAATGACAATAATACCCGTCTCCTTAAATAATACAAGCTCTCTGTAGAAACAGAAGGCAATAGTTATAGCTGGTGGATTTGCTTAGTAATTCTTTATATATTCTTCTTTGCACTTCTCTATATTTTTCAAATGTTTGTGTGTGTGTATATATATATATAGTCATATAGACAGAAAGCGGTTTTCGAAAACACTATAAAGACATATACAAAGAGACTTTTCAGAAAGACTTACTGAGTTAAACCAAGGTGTTGTGCTCAGGTGGGCCTTAATCCTTCCCTCTAATGACAGTTTTGCCAGGACAATCTGAAAGCTGAACTGGCTTTAAGTCCACCCCCTGACAGCCTTTTTCCACTTGCCAATCTTAATATTTGTTCTTTCTCTTTATAGATCTTATTCCTCAGTTTTTATCTTCTTTTTTCCATTGGATTAAAACAAACAATGTGTTTTAAAAAGAACATTCCGCATGGTAGATATCTCCAGAGAGCTTATATTTACTTTCAACTGAGTCTTGCCAGACCGCCCAAGTGGATACTCCTGATTTTTCATCATCCATCAACATGTTACACTGTAGAGGATATAGTGACATAAAATTGGTGCAGTCCAGCCTAACAGGACAACACGAAACCATGAGAATGGTTTTCTGTGTAATTCTGAAACAATGGTTCCCTCCTTCCCTCCTTCCTTCCCCAGTTCCCTCCTCCCCTCCCTCCTCCCCTCCTTCCCTTGGAGGTTTGTAAAAGGTAAAATTATGTATATATTAATTTGGTGCCTAAGAATTTTGAATTCTGGAAAATGGGGTTGCCACGTTTCCCATTGGCTAAGAAGATGCTTTCCTTAAGACCGTGCAAACTGTAATCTAGCCTTTTACATCTTTTAAAGTTATACTTGTTTGTTTCATAACCGAATGCCAGCGTGACACTACAGTCAACTGTATCTGAGACTAAAATTATATGTTTTGTGTTCAGTGTGACGAATGAGGACATAGAAAGACTGGATATTTGAGTTTGCCCATGATTATCTGAAGTTGGCAGAGATCTGGCTATGGCTGAGTCATTTATGGTTTGATTATCTTGGCTGATTGCCACCAATCACATTTAAGGATTCTGCCATCACGCAGCCCATTTTTCATACATGCTGACCTGTGTATGTCACACCGTGCAAAGGACTCGATGGGAATTTTAACCTGCAACCTGAGTCTTTAGTTGTAAGAACCACAAGGTGCATCCTGGTCTCCTGAGTTTCTTGTGTAGAATGAAGTGCATAGCCAGTACCAGTTCCATTAGCAATAGTAAAATCAGCCTCCTCTTTGAAGATTTGTCTTAATTCGTGAAGCTGATCACTATAAGGACATCTTTGCTAATTTAGTACATATCTAATACTGCTACTTTTTCAGCCATAAAATTTTCATTCCCAAAAGAGAAAGCTCTTTTACAGTGATTAATTCATTAACTCTGATAGCATCTCTCTACACATTAGAGTCAGCAAACCTTGGCCCGAGGGCCAGATATACCCACTACTGGTTTTTCTACAGCCTGATAGCTAAGAGTGATATTTACATTTGCAAATGTCTGGAAAATGAATCGAAAGAAGAATACTATTTCTCAGCATGTAAAAACTGTATAAAATTCAGGTTTCAGTGTTCATAAATAATGTTGAATAGGCACACTCGTTCATTTGCGGCTTGTCCATGGCTTTCACATTCAGTGGCGGGGTTGGGTAGCCGCGACAGAGACTCCATGGCCTGCAAAACAGAGACTGTCTACTATGTGGCCCATTTCAGAAAAAGTCTCCTGGTCTGGACCAAGCTATTTTTAGAAGGCTCAGCACGAAATGGATAGACATAGAAAAATGGCTACAATGAACTGGCATGGGATGTAAACCAAACATCTCATGTGATATAATTTCTGGTGAAGCATCTTGCCTAAGTGGGGAAAACTAAAATCGAGAGAGTCCAGTAAAAAATCAAAAATCAAAAACCTAAATTTTGTGCAGTGGGAAAGTTGGAAGACGAGAGCACAAGGGCCTTTTCTGGACTAGCATGCTCCCCTCTCTGAAAACAGTGCTGTGCAGCCCTGGGCCAGCAGGAACCCTTGCTGATTGACAGCTCTCAGTTTGGTCTGAGCAGGGAGTGATCAGGGCAACCTTTGAATGTCTAGGGTCTCAAAACGCACATACTCTGGGGGGCCTGTGAAAAGGCTGAATCTGTGTCCTTCCGTGAATGGCCCCCTAGAGATGCTAACAGTCAGGTTGTCAAAAAACCTGCCTCTTCCTTTTATTTTTGTCCGTTTGTAAAGGGATAATGAAGATTAGAGCTTCGGTCCTTGTTAGAACCTTGTCAGTGGTGGAGGACAGAAGTGGCTGAGAACAGTGGTTGTGCTTTGTAATTTCTGGTTTGTGTGTGTACGTGTGTATCTAACGCTGTATTTGGGAGTAAGCTCAGGTATGTAATTTATAAATACATAATATATTTTTTACATATTTGTGTGCTCCAACTTCTTATTCATAGTTTTATATGTGTTATCAAATAGTTTGCATATTTGTTGGCTTAATTTTCTATTGTGTAACAAATTACCACACATTCAATGGCTTAAAGCAACACATTGATGGCCTCTCAGTTTTTAATCCATCAGGAGTCTGGGAATGGTTTAGCTAGATCCTTGACTCAGGGTCTCACAAGGCTATAATCAAGGTGTTGGCCGGGGCTGCGTTCTCATCTGGAAGCTCTAGTCTACTTCCAAGTTCAGGTGGTTTTGGGGCAGAATTCTTTCCTTTGAAGCTATAAAACACATAGTGGCTTGCTTCTTCAGGGTCATCAGGAGAGAGTCTCTGGCTCAGAGAAGGCCTAAACCCTCTGTTACGGACGCCCAGCCGATGAAGTCAGGCCCACCCAGGGTTAAGTTTGCAAAATCCCTTCTAACTTGCCGTATAATGTCACATAATCAAGAGAGTGACATCCATCATCTTTGTCACAGAACGTAACAATCACGGTGTAACACCAGGGAGCTGAGATCACAGATACCATCTCAGAATCTTGGCTGCCATGTGGGGCAAGGAAAGCATGGCTCCAAGGCTCAGGGGGCACCAATGTTGAATCTGAGCTCTCCCACTTACTAGCTCTGTGAATGAACAAGCAGTTTAACTTCGCCATGCCTCAGTGCTCTCAACTGTAAAATGGAGATCGTTCTAGCATCATTTTAGCATCCTAGCACCTACCACTTTGGGCCGGTGCCAGAATTAAACAAGATAATACTTAATAAAGTGTCTAGCCCAGTAACTGGCAAATAGCACTTGGTGACCAGGTGTCAGATATTTTCATCAGCTATTCCCTTTCATACATACAGCTGTTTTATTTATATAGCAGAAAAATAATATTGGACAGCCCCAGAATACACATGACTGGGCCTTCAAGAAAGCAAGATGAGAGGGAGGAATTCCAGATGCAAATTAAGCCTGGTTTTCTAATAGAAAGGGCTTACTAAGAACAAGCTAGTTCTGTAAATGGTGCTTTAACTGCACCCACTAAATATTAGTTGAATTTAAATCTGGACAAAAGCACACACTTAATAATTGTCTGTGGATTAATTGATGTGATTATCTTCTTTTAAAAGTCAAATCCCGTGCTTAACGAAATGATTTTTTCCCCTTTATTGTTACCCACAGAACTGTTTGAACCTGACAGACATTTCATCTGCCCACGTGGTCTCTCCCTTTCTTCTCCGATCTAAGGTAAGTTCTGTTAATATGATACCAATAGAGAAAGTCTCAGTATAAGAACGTTTGCCAAAGGTCTTGGTAAAGTATTGTGTGTCAAACGGAGAAATACAGATAACCAAGCCAGGACCTGAAGCGTCTGTGCTGAACGATAGTTTGTACCCGCCTCCAAGTCTCAAGCTAATAGCCTATATTAAACCCTTCTCCGAAGGGAAGGAGGGTAAACCAAAAACAACAACCCTAGAACAAAACCCTCCCCAAAGACCCTGCTCTAAATTTGCTCGCGTCCTTGAAAATAAAGAGGAACAGATTCCCCTGGTGACAGACTTCCTGCCCTCCAGAGAACGCACCGCCCCGAGTTTCCACATGCTCACAACAGCGGGCAGACAGAAGGCACACAGGGCCGGCTTTTGTTTCCTCACTGTATTGGCTTCTTATTCCCCGGAATGGCTTCTGGCCTGGGAACGGGGAGGAGGGCCTGATCGCCGAGGAACCCTCTTCGGAGTGGCTGCTGTGACTGTGGGCAGAGTCCAGGGAGGCAGGGAAAGGAAAGGGAAATTCCTGGGGGCAGGGACTGTGCCCTCCAGTAACTCAGCCATCCTGGAGTTCCTGCCACGGCTGATGCTTCAAACTCCCCCAGGTTCCTATCAGAGTGAACTGAAGGGCTAACTATTGTAAAGTTTTATAGAAATGAAAGGAGGGAGGGAGGGATGGAGGGAGGGGGAGAGAGAGAGAGAGAGAGAGAGAGATCACACCAACACACAGGAACAGTCTGCGTCTCATTGTCGCGTACGGGTAAACCATCCTAAGTGACAGATCCCGATCTTGCTAAATTGCTCCTAGAATAAAAATTATTTTAGATCGCAGTAGGAACAAAAGGACTGTGGGGTTGGTAGATCATTTTCTTGACTTACTTCAGAATCTATCTCTGTCTATTATCTCTTTTTATCATTAAATAATTGGAGAAACATGGAATAATGGAGACAACCATCCAGAAGTTTCCAAGCACCCAGGTGCTTGACCTTGTGGAGGTCTATATGAACACACATTATCTGGCCTTTATATGGACTAGTTATTGATCTTTTTTATTTATTTGCTGATTTATATGTATTTATTTGGAGGGGTGAGATGCGGGGTCACGAGCAGATTGCATTCATTCAGCACACACTTAGGAAGCATGCACTACTGAGGGTAAGACACTGAAAGACACACAAATGAAACAGAGAGGGACTTTGGCGATAAATTTGCAGTCCTGTTTCAGGATGATAAATCGTGTAACAGGCAGTGTTGAAAGCTGTATACGCCTCACTCATCTTCTGGAAAAGCTGTTCAGAAACACGCAGTGGGGTTGCCTAATTCTAGAAGAGGACGTGAGTGAGGTTGAGTTGGCTGGTAATTCAACAGACCTGGTTAACTCGATTTTTCCAGTTGATCCATAGGCAAACTAAACGCTTCTAGTTAGGGGTAAGCCAGCTCTCGGTTGATTTTATTTTTGTGTCTTTTGGAGGAAAAAACAACCAATCCAAGTGCTATCAGGAAGACAAAATTGCAACCAGCCGGTCAGATGGAGTTTTCACCTCTGAACCAAGTGTTTGGTTTCACCCTCACACTTCCTCCAGCGTGTGTTTCTCATTCCACAATTCCCAGCTGTATTTCCCCCCATTCAACTCAGCTCACCTTCCTTTTAGTCATCAGTGGCAAAACAGGATAAAATACCTTTATTATTATCTGAGGGGCAGCATTACACTTAAGATTTATCTTCTGAAAAACCGGGAAGCCATTACGTTGATCAAAAGGAGAGAAGTAATGGGTGTGACTAGGGGGTTCGTGCTGCCCATGGGTGTTGTAAATTACACTAAGAGAATCTGAGCGTGAGTGCCTTGTGTTACTGGTGTCTCCAATTTGATGACTGCTCTTTTATGAGTGCCTTCCTGTCCTTCTAGACATTTGTTGTGTTTTTCTTAAAGGAACGACCAACCTAATAGATACATATGACTTGCACCACCTGAAGCTTTATTGCTAAGAGGTACATTTTACCCAAGGCTGCACCATCTTTTTGGCACCATCTTTTATGGCTTTTTCCACTCCAGGGAAAGGATGCTAAATCAGAGGTCCGTGTTACTTAGTTGTGGGTTTCTGTGAAAGGTAGAATAAATGATGCTTCTCTCTACCGTCTGTAGGTGTGTCACGTGACAGGGTCTCTCTTGACAGAAGCAGCCAGGAAGTGACTCTCTCCTCCCCAGAGACACCGTTTTCAGATGGCTCTTTTCTGCTCAGTAAAGGTTAGAGAGGAAGTGAAACCTTCTGCATTCTTCTGCTCTGCTGCTTTTTTTTCAGACTGAGCAGAAACGCCTGCCCATACATTCTTCCAAGGACTTGCTGAAAAAAAAAAAAAAAAAGCTTTGAAAAGAGCAGGCAAAAAAGTGTGTCTTTGTTGTCTGTCCTTTGGCTATGAAATAAAAACCAAAACATGACGTTGAACCTGGCGTTAGAAACTGTGGCTGTGATGATTGGCCCAGTAAGCCCACAATATTCTAGAAGCCTGAGCCTGTCCCAGGAGCCAACTCAGCCGTTTCTCAAGAATGAGACGGACTGGGGCCCTGCCGTGGTGTTTCCTCTTGGCGGCCTTTACAGCCGCAAGCTGGGCAGAAACACATGCAAATCAAAATCAAGAACCCCAGAGAGTAAGCTAAATCATTTCCAGACAGGCTGATAATGAACTTCAAGCCTTCATCTCAAATATCAGTGATTTAAATCCATTTATTCTAGCTCTGTATTAGAATATGAGGTTAAACACACAAAGCTACATTTTTAGAATTCTGTCTGTACTAATACTGCCATGTGATTTTTTTTTTTTAAAAGACAACATAAAATAGAGTGATTTTTTTTTAAGTCTAGTTTTTATGTCTTAATAAAGCCGGGGGAAAATTCTAGTATCGAATGAGAAAATATAAAATGCTTTTGGATTTGCTTTCCCTGATTTTGAATGTTTTTCTTTTTCCCTTTTCCTTGATGACCGCACTTTAAGGATTTTAAAATTTAAGCTGGGTGTGAGCTTTGAGGGAGAAGGAAGACGCATTTTATTTCTGTTTGTACCCTAGACAACCAGAAATGGTGGGGTTAGTGTTCATTGAATGCAAGAATCTTCTGCCTCCTACCCTTCTCTTCCTGTCGCCTATTTAATCTGTCCTTTGAATTTTCCTGTTGATGGTAATGTCAGATTTGCACCACTAGCGCCTGGGTCAGCAGTACTGTTTGTACTACTGGGATTACGTGGAGGAGATTACAAGATCTCCCATCTCTAAAGTCCTCCTTTTCCTTTTTTGCCATGTGTCTGGAGATTAGTGAAAAAGTCTGCCTTCAGCTACAGCAGTGGCTTGCCAGGGTCCTCGCTGACTTCCTGTTGATCATTTGCATTTCTATGACCTACTAGAGCTAAACATTTCAAAGAACCTCATAAACTGTGAGGGTTCATTTCATTAAACTACTTCTCTGTCTCTGGGCTGAATATGACAATGTTTTTTGCTCATTTCAGAACCGGAAGATGAAGGCCCCAAAGTTGCAAAGATATTTCTTTTCTGGAATTCTGTGTATATATGCGGTATATCAATAAATCATTCAGTACAGAAAAGAAAAATCTGATTTTTTTTCCCTTTAGGCTGGAAACAAAAACCCTTTTCAGAGATTTTGATGATTCTTCCTTCAAATCTTAGCCTTACACACATGTTCTGCTAACCAAATGGCCTTTATAAAACCAGTAGAACCATCTATCTTTGTGATCAGCAGAGACCATAAAGAAATTAGCTGAAGAATTAAAATTCTCCTTTTCCAGGGCTTTCATCATCTTTCTCTATGAAAATCCCTTGATCTCATCTTGTCTGAATTTTTCATTTAAACTGCTGTATCAGCAGTTCTGAACTTTTTTTTTTTTTTTAAGCGACCCCTTTTGGGCACTCTCAATGTTTGGTGGCCTTCTACAAGATATAAGAAGTGTTTTTCAGAATTTTGAAATGGATTAGAAAGAGAAGAATCTTTGAGCTAGAGCACTGCATTCATTTGAGTGGGAAAATACATGTTTGAAATTGAATCTCTCGGTCCCTGTTATAACTGTGAATCTGCAGGAGTTTGAGACCCAGAATGGAGCATCTCTGCTTTTCACTCAGCCGTTCAGGTACTTCCCTGCCTTGCTTTCTAGTTGCTTCTCAGTGTTTCATTTTCGGGGATGGGCTTGAAGCCGTCTTTTCCTCTTGCTGGCCGGCCGCATCGCACTGTTCAGAGACCAGCTGGTCATGCACTGCTCGGTCCATTCTCTTGATCTTCCTCGGCCTGAGAAGAGACACTGCCCTGACTTTTCCAACAAATCTCTGGTTGCTGCCACTCATTTTATGTTTCAGTACAAAGTGAAGGACCTCTGACCTCCATCTAGTAAGAATCTGACCAAGTGTTTGTGAATTAACCATTTCCATCTTTGCAGACTCGTTTTGCTTTCTTTTCTTACTGTTGCAGAGTCTTTGAGTTTTCTGATGAGCATAAAGATTCCAAGGATGTAGCCCCTCCTGAAAGGAACATCAGGACCCCTTGTCTGGATGGATAAAGGGTCCAGACCTGGCACGTAGGCTGCTGGGATGGTCAAGTGAAAAAAAAAAAAAAATGGCCCCATTAACCGCCTCTTCCACCCGTAGGTCAGTCTTGTTTGAAAACGGTTTGTTTCTAGTGTCTTTTCACCGTAGTTTCTACAATCATCTTGTCAACAAGTTAGCCTAAAAATTATTGAAAGGGCTTCATTAGTTCTCAGCAGGGAAGCTCCCTTTTGGATTCCTCTGTGACTTTTGCTTTGCTGTTAACATATGGCTGCTATGAACTTGTTTTGAAAATCCTGACACTGGAACACATCTTCACTCAGTCAAGTCACTGAAGCCTTCCTCGTGGGCTGGTTGTAAGGGCTTCTTCAACTAGTTGGCAATGATCCCAGAATCTGATCTCCACTGAAAAAATGTCCCCATTAACTCAGCTCCCTAACCTCACCCCTACTTCAGTTCTGTAGGTTGCTGGATGTTGAATGTAAATCACCTTCACTGGAGTTACAGAGAACTGGTTGGGAGTCACACAGATCTCTCTTACTCCTAAGAACTCCTCATTGGGTCTAGATCCTGGCTTATATTGCCTTCTCCAAAAATAAGTGGAGATGCTTTTTCATTTTAAATAATGTGCAGTGACCTGCCAGCAGCTGCAGGGTTGTTTTTTTGTTTTGTTTTGTTTTTTTACTTGCATGGTTCTCTGATGCTGTTGGGGAACGGTAGACCAAACAGATCCACATTCAGGCACATAATGTAACTGCGCCCAACTACAGCCAAGATGTATCAATCTGCTCTTGGCTTCTACTTAGCTGCGTGACTCTTGGCAGGTCACTCTCTCTGGCTTTGATTTTACTCATTCGTAAAATGATGCAATTGGATCAGGTTCTTTCCTGGACTCTTTCTGGTCCTTTCCATCTCTAAAGGTCTATGATTAATAGGCGAGCCACATCATTACGGGTTCTAGCCCGGCGCCCTTGAGCCTTGCTCCCCGTTCCCGGCACGCGTACACTTCTCCACGTAGGGCTCTGGGGGTTTTAAAGAAGGGCAAATGGAAAAGGAGACCTGAAACCCACAAGGTTTCAGTTCTGACTTAGTGTTTTGAATTTCAATGCTTTCCCATCTGAAACAGTGAGTGGACAGAAGAATCCTACAAAAAGAGAGCCCTGAGGTTGGGTGAGAAACACACAACTCCTTTCTATGGTGATTCTCTTTTGGAACAAAACATCACTTCTCAGAGCCAGAAAATTTAAAAAACTAAGAACCAGTGGAGCCATCGTTGCACAAAAAGAAATAGAACATGGTGGCAGGTGTACATCTAACGTGGCCACACCAGCAGGCATCAGAACGAGTTCTGGTTCTCGAGACTGCAAACAACAAGACAAATAAAAAATCAGTGCTACAAGGGAAAACTGCGGGGAATGATGCTACACGCACCAGCATCTCTGAAGTAGCTCTGTGGGCTGAGTAGCACTTGGCTTGGGCTGTGCGACTGTGCCGTGACCAAGAATGGTGGATGATGACATCTCCCCAGTGTTTCCTCCAGCCTCCTACTGAGGCAGAGATGCCTGTTATTAAGGGGTCTGAGCACACAGCCTGCAACTCCTATGTTTGCAACTTTTAAATTCATTTGAGTCCTGACGGACAAATGTGTTCCAGACAAATGATTATCTGCCTGATTTTTCATAGGATTTCGTCATACCAACACTTAAATGAAACACAAAACTGATCAGGGAGTAAGGGAGGTCTGAAATGTGCTTGGGCGTGTGAAGAGAAGATGGAGAGAGACGCTGAGGGCTTAAATAGGAAGAACTAATGAGGGAAAACATATGACACTATTATACTGGAATTTTTCCTTTTTTGGCCATTCCCCAATTTCCGGAGTCGTAACCATCCAGCTCAAGCTATTCCTCTGATATTTTTATATTGTATAAAAATGAAATGTCTATAAAAACACTGGAGCATTTGTAGCTGGCTTTTTGAAAAATGGCACTTATCTGCCCACGAGGGTCTTTCCAACCTTTGCTCAGATTTTTGGTGGGGAAGGGAACATTAGCTTTCCGGTTGAAGTACTGGACCCCACAGGGAATATCTGTTTCTCAGTGACTGATAAATAAGGAGAGGGAATATGATGCGGTCAACACATTTTAAAACATCAGTTTTGCAAAAGTTCCTAAAGAAAACATGACATGCAGGTTTGTGAGGAAAGATTCAAGGGAAGGCAGACCTCATGGAGAAAGTGACACCATGTGAAAGCATGTCGAGTTGGATGAAGAGATTTAGCTAGAGAATCATGAAATAAATGCAAATTGAAAGTCATGTTGGTTTTTCTCTTGGGCTTAGAAAGTTTGGGGAACCATTCAATAACAAATGCTCAGGATCCTTTCCTGAGGCGTTAGGGATGGGAAAGGTTGATTGCTACATGACGGCTCACTGGATGCTTGGGGCTGTTCCGTGTTTTGGAGATAAACAGTGACTAAAATTTAGAGTTTCTGCCCCAAAGGACATTGCATTCTAGCCAGGGGACACTGACACAAAAAAAAAAAAAAAAAAAAAAAAAAAAAGAAAAGAAAGAAAAAGAAATCAGTGCTGTATTATACAGGTTACGATCGTAAAGATCATTAAGTCTTGTCACCGTTCTACCTCTGCAGCGCTGAGAGATGGTCCAAGTTCCTCTGTCTGGCCGGTGCTCACTAGAAATACAGCCCAGCTCTCATGACCCAAGACCAGCGGTCTTCCCGTTTGCCTCCAGCCTTGGCTTGCCCACAGTTGGAAAAGTGTTGCTGCCCTCAGATTTGGAAGTCTACCCTTTTCCCTTTGCGATGGATTTGCGTTGATTTTCTTACGAGTATAAAAGAAGTCGTTCAGCACTGTTCCCATACCACCTTAGGGCGGCAGTGATGGTCCTTAAGATGGAGAAAGGGTTAATTTCCCAGTTGGCGACCTCAGAGTTGTCTAGAGTTGGCCCGACCAACTGGGAGGTCATTAAGCATTCGGGGCACTGCCTGGTACTCTTCACATTGACGCCACACGTTCAGGAAGAGAGCAGTGCTTTTCCAACTTCCATGTGCCCACGAGTCAGCTGGGAATCTTGTGAAAATGCAGATTCTGATTCAAGCTGTCTAGGTGGGTCTGAGATGCTGCGTTTCTGACAAGCAGCCCAGTGATGCTGACGTTGCTGGTCCTGGGACCAGACCCCACTTTGAACAGCGAGGGTCCAGGCGCCCCTGTTCCAGTTTGCTCAGCATCCCATCAAAAGGAATTGGCCTTTTCCTGTCTTCAGTTCCCCATTGCCCTCCTCCCCTCGCTTGGAAGAATCCAGCTTAAAAAAAAGAAAATGTTACGAAACACCAGTGCCAAGCCTGAATTACAATGTTAGGCACGTAATTATCTGGGCAAAAAACAGATGTCTCAAACTGGGGGTTAGCTCAGCCTGCTGCCGGGGCTTAGATGGAAGATTGAGGACCGCTAGATGGAAGAGGTGATCGAGGCCCCATGGTTTATGCAAAGAGGAAAAGGGGTCCCTGTGCCTGAAACTCGGGGAGGAGAGAAGTGAGCAAGGGTCACTGTTGCATAAATAATGTTGGAAACGTGTTCCCCGCCAGATTGCAAACTGAGACTCCTGCGTGCTAATCTTGGCTGCAAGCATGACTCAGTCTGCGTCTGCAAATGAAAGCTTTCATCCTTGGTGGGGAAATAAAAATAGCAAAGAGCGTGTCCCATGCTGGGGGCTTTTCCTCTCTGAGGGGCTGCCACGTCCATGGTTAAGAGCATCTGTTAGAGCCGTCATGAAGGAAGGAGCCGACGTGAGAGGGGACCCGGTCTGGGACGGAGGGCAGAGCTAGTCTGTAGAGAGAAGGGCACACACAAACCCTGTCTTCTTTGGCTCTTGACATCTGCCTACTTGTTCCTTGCTGCAAGTCTTGCAGTCGCCCACCTGGGCTGACCCCGCATATGTGGACCCGCGTCCCGGGGCCCCAGAGGGCAGCTCAGGAGGGAGAAGCCAGGCCTCCCCTCTGTGATCGGGCTGAGCTGGGGAGACCTAGGTTTCCCAAGTCTGTCTGCAAGCTCGCTTTCTTCTCAGAGGGAAAATGGTAACAGTGATACTAAGAAAAAAATTAAATTCATGTCTAAGTGGACAAAAGCTCAACATTTCCCGTTATTCTGGTGGAGACAAAACCCATGGTGGTGGGCCTGGACTTTCACAGCTTCGTGGGGCTTCATTTCAGTCTGAGACTTTGGACCATTTGGTCTGCATTCGGTAAGACCTGGTGGGGGATGTGAGGATAGGATGGCGAGCCAGTGGGAGATGCCTGACTTCAGATTTCTAGGTATTTGCCACAATCTTTTTTTGTTTTAAATTGAAGTATAGTTGATTTACAATGTTGTGTTAATTTCTGGTGTACAGCATAGTGATTCGGTTATACAGATAAACAGATTTCTTTTCATATTCTTTTTCATTATAGGCCATTACAAGGTATTGAATATAGTTCTCTGTCCTAATCTTTTAGGTTGCCTTACTCTCTCTCTAGTTAAGACTTGTCACCCCCAAAGATAATGACCGTTTGCCTTGGAACAGTCGGAATCTCCCTAACACGCTCACAAAGGACAAATGGAATGCTCTGAGCCACTAACCAATGGCCCCAAAGGTTGGCCTCTGAGTGTTTTTGCTGGTGTTTTTAGTTTCAAGTTGAACTGTAGGGGTGACAAGTTGAGGTGAACCTCCCTCATCAGTGACTAGAATGCTTTTCTCTGACCCAGATCAGCCACCCACGGAAACAAACACAAGTTTCCTGGTCGGTATCAGCTCCAGCTGTAACAGCCTCCCAGCCTTGGGGAATAGAAGAGTGAAGGACCACACCCTTTTCTCCATCACCAAATCTCCATCCATTGCAGCGTCGCAAGGATGAGGCTGTGGGGCAGTCTAGCTCTCGCAAGCCTGAGGTTGCCGCATGAGACTGTGATCTTGGTTTGGCAAACACCGCCTATTTCCAGAGGGAGATTCTGGGAAATCAAAGGAAAAAACCCTTTTAAATCAAGTGGCCCTTCTCCCTGCCACTTTGAATGGCTACATCTTTTGTACTCTTAATTGTCCACACTTCCAGATGGGCTGTAGGTGGACACCCACTGACAGGGCCATTTTATAGCTCTGTGAGCCAGCCAGGTTCCACGAAGAGGGGGGAGCAAGGAGGGGCAGAGAAAGGTTTAATCCATTTTTCTTATTGTACCACTAATCTTAAAATGTCACACTGTCTTTAAAGCCAAATAGCATGCTTGCTTCTGTTAGAGTAAATTCTTCACTTTGGAATTAAATTTGCAGAAAAGTTGCAACGATAGTATATAGTTCCTGTATAACCCTCACCCAGCGTCCCCTAATGTTACCTTTTTACATTTCCACTGTTTTTTTAAAAAATTATTTTTCTATTTTTTAAATTGAAGTACAGTCAGTTACAATGTGTCAATTTCTGGTGTACACCACAGCATCCCAGTCATGCATGTATATACCAGTTCCACTGTTTATTTGTCCAAACTAAGAAACCAGCATTGGGGCGGGACTGTTAACAACTAAACTCCAGAGTTTATTTGGGTTTTGTCAGCTTTTCCATTAATGTGCCTTTTCTATCCCAGGAGCCAATCCAGGGTACAATACTGTGTTTTCTAGCATGTTCTTTTCTAGCCAGTCTCCACTTGCACATACCTAGTTGATCTTTTCACCACCTGTTCTGTGCAGGACTCTGACTGGACTGACTCTGAGAGACAAAGATGAAATGGCCTCCAGCAGTTTGCTGTCTGCTTGTTGAGGGTGATGTTCAGATACCACCAGAGGGGTTTGCAAACAGAGCCTCTGGGTTGCAGAGCAGCAGCAGCACTGAGCCCAGGAGAATCAGAAGTCGTTCCTAGGCAGCCAGTGGGCTGGGAGGGGAGTCTAAGGAAGGTGAGAAGCAGGGCTGTGCCCAATTTGACTTCAATAGGCAAGGGAAGATACTGTGTGGTGCTGAGTGAGTCATTGAAGATGTGGATGCTTACAACTGGACAATATCCTGGTTTCCAAAAACAATGAAGGAGAGTGCCCTAATCCTGGATGTGTGTGTGTGTGTGTGTGTGTGTGTGTGTGTGTGTGTGTGTGTGTGTGTGTGAGTGATTTTCAAGCAGGGCTCATTAGGAAGAAATTCTTCCATCAATTTTTGTGTTTTCTTTTACTACAAGATACCTGGTTGAATTATTTGGTTTTACAGCAAAGAACTCACAAAAAGAGTGCCTTTCTTCCCAAGCTGAAAGCACAAGAAAACACCAAAAAAAACGTGTACTGTGCCAGCGCCCAGATAGAAAATCATTCATTTCGTTGTTTGGTCATAGTTTCATTGGCAGCGGTCATCTCTGCCCTTCCCTCACTCCGGTGGTGCTGACTCTCATGCTAGCAAAGGCTTGACTAGTGGCGTGAGGGCTCAAAACCCTCACTGAAACCAAATGGCTGCAGGGAAATGAAGCTGCCACAGCCTCAGCCCCATCCCCAGAGGTGATCATGGGGTGTCCCCATGTTACCGAGTCCAAACTCATCCTGCTTGCCACACGACAGGCCAATAAATCGGGAGATGAAGTGTTGGGGCAAGGAATAATGACTTTATTTGGAAAGCCGGCAGACTGAGAAGATGGCGGACTAATGTCCTAGAGAATCATCTTCCCCAAGTCAGAATTCAGGCTCCTTTTATACTAAAAAGGGGAGGGAGTATGGTTGGTTGTTGCAAACTTCTTGGTGTCGGAATCCTTTGTTTTTGCAGCTGCCCACCTAGGTCAGGTCACAATGTTCCTATAAACCTCCAACAAGACACATGTTATTCTCCGTGCTGCAACTTTTTATCTCTGTATGAATGGAAAAGTGTCACACCCTTGGAGGTCAGAGCCTTGAGAATGGGCTCTCCTGTGTATTTCAGGCTCTAGGCAACATTCTTTTACAAAAGGTGCAGAACCCGCGAGACTCAGCACAGGGAACAGAGCACAGGGTTAGAGCTCAAGGAACAGATCTAATATGGAGTCAGAATTGCTCCTCCGTTTTACACCAGAGAGAGAGAGACCAAACACTGAGTTGAAAGCAGCGCTCTTCAAGAGCAGGGTGTCCACTGATGTCAGAAAAAATTGCAAGGTTGAAAACCTAGGGGATCTCAGGTCGCGTTCAACCAAAGCGTTCCTGGGTTCTGCTTTCCATACTCAAAGCTTAATTTCTGTTCTTTCATGAGGATTTGCTCTCTTGATGCAAAGAAGGCCAAGATGTAGCATCAGTTCCGTGGTAGTCTGGTCTCTCACAAAATTCTCAATGTGCACAGGCGAGCAGCAGCCCCAGACTTTGGGAGTGGAGGTGGGAGTTGGGGCGAGGCTGCTGCCGAGGACCAACTAGGACTGGGGAGGAGGGGCTGTCATGATTCCCGCTGTGGAGCTCCAGGACTCACCAGGCAGGTGGGCTTAACTTAGAAGAGGGTGAGACTCAGGGAGTGGGGGTGAGGGGAAGGCCTCCCTGGGTGAGAGCCTGGAGGTGGAAAAAGCAGGAAAAAATGTGTCTTTTATGACTGTTTGGAAGTCATGGTCACTTCAGTAGCTGAGTGAACCTTAATCTTTCTGAATCTCAGATTTTTTTCTCCACTGTAAATGAGAATGTTTTTCACGTGCATTGTATAGTTTATGGGGCTCTAGTAAGAATTCAAAAAACAAATAAATGGAGAGTAAGTACATTACCAGATACAATGAGTGGCTATTGTTCACATTACATCTTGTATCATAAAAGAGCGTGTTCCTGCCTTTGATTCCTGGAAATATAAGGGTCTTGTTACAGTAAAAGGAGAACAAATGTTATGTTACAAAGAAAAATGTATGTAGGTAATTGCCTGTTGTGGTAGAGAAAATAATGGCTCTGCAAAGATGTGCATGTCCTGAACCCTGGAACCTGTGAACACATTATGGGACAAGGCAAAGGGGAATTTAGGCTGCAGATGGAATTAAGGTTGCTAATCAGACGAACTTAAAATAAAGTTACTATCCTGGAGTACTTGGGTGGGGCCCAGTGTAATCACAAAGGTCCTTAAAAGTGAGAAAGGAACATGTGAATGATGTGATTATGGGAGAGAGGATCAGAGAGGTGGCAGCATGGAAAGGATTTGGCCTGGCACACTCCGCTTTGAAGACAGAGGAAAGGGACATGAGCCAAGGAACGCAGGCAGCTCTAGAGGCTGGGAGAGGCGAGGAAGTGGATTCTCTAAGTAATGCACCAAGGCCAACAGCTTGATCTTAGCCTGGTGAGATCTGTGCCAGACTTCTTCTTTTTTCCAGATTTCTGATCTATAGAACTGTACGATCAAAAAAAAAAAAAATGTGTGTTGCTTTCAGCCACTAAGTTTGCGGTCATTTGTCACAGCAGCAATAGAAGACACACGCACCTGTCAATATAAGGTCTGGAGCAGTGGCACACTCTTGGATACAGGAATGAAAGGTTTCTTAGCTGCACGCTGTTTCGGGAAGCCTCTTCTCGTGCGTAATCCCAGACACGTTAGTATTTGTCCCCCGTGTGCCTGGCGCCGACTGTAGCAGCCGAGCTTGAACAGCTGTTTACAGAGCTCTTCTTACACTTTCTGTTTTGTTTGCAAAGATTTATATAAGAAAAAACTGGTCTGCTTCAGGATCCCTGGTTTGATTTTGGAAGAGGCCGTGCCAGGGGTAAACTGAAAGGGAAATTCCACCTCAAGGGCAAAGAGAGGATGATAAATCCCCACGCAAAATATTTACAGAAGAGAGACGGGCACAGTCAAGCGGGCCTTTTTCTCTGTGATGTCAAGCTTGCCCTGGGAACAGTGCAGGTTCCACGGCCCGTCCCTTGGCTTCTTTCTAACCTAAAACGAGAGGTAAATGGCAGAAGCCCGCTTCATATGGTTTCCCCAAGAGGAGCTCAAGGAGGGGGAGGAAACCGCCAGCTCCTAAGTAAACATCTGTGAAAGGATTTGGAGCTGTGGATAAGGAAGTTCTGGGGCCTGCTGAAAGGGAAGGAAGGGCTTCGCTTACTGGCCGGGGACCCTGCTTCCTGTTGTGCAGCTCAGCGCTGTTTCATAACAGCTGGGGGCTGCAGGGCCTTGTGCTGCCATGAGGAAGCCGGAGTCTCGGTTCCCCCACGTTACACAAGGCAGTGACCTCTACGGCGGCGCAGTGAAACAGATGGAGGAGGGAGATGGGACACTTGCACTGGGGCTTGCAGACACGACAAAAGCTGCTTTTTTTAATTGCAGAAATGCCTTCCCCTATATATGATTGAATATGCAGCATCTCCTTTGTTCTCGTGAATGCGCTTTGCTCGTCTGGAGGTTCAAACCGCTGCAACGGACAAGCGCCCACCAGGGTGGCCCCGTGGCTTATGTTATATTAGTTGTCACTGCACAGCCCGGAGCTACAAAAGCCAGCATGGCCCATGAAAGACGGAATTCGATTTATGTCTTTCTTACCATAGAACTTGGTCACTGGTTTGGAAACTGGTTCTGCCGCAGATTTGCCTGGAAGGTCACCTGGGGAACTGGGAAACATTTTCATCTTGCTGGGAGCCCTTATCCACCTGCCTGTGCTGTACCCTTCTGAGGAGGAGGAATACCGTGGTTAGGTTTGCACGTGTGAAATGCAGTGAAAAACTGCAGAATCTAGATTTTTCAGCAAAAGGATCTTTCAGTTTAGAGGACAGAGGTGGGGATCCTTCATCCCACAGGACGAGTTCAAATTCAGGTTGGACTCCTTACTCGCTGTGTGACCTTGGTGAAGTTAATTAACATCTCTGTGCCTCGGTTTCCTCATCTTTAATGGGAGGAGTAGTACAATGCATACAATTTGGTGGTTGTGAGAATTAAGGAAGGCAATATATGAGGCCCACAGAATAGTGCCTGATGCTAGAAAACGCTTGATCAGTGGTAGCTATTTTGATTAGACAGAATGGATGTATACTGACTATGGAGGAATCAAAGGTGCAGAAACAGGTGAGTCACTCCAGCCAAGGAGCGCTTCGGCAGCCCTGGGAGCGCTGCGCACCAACGTGACACGTGGTATGATTTGTGTCCCAGGTTCAGGGCTCTCTGACATCTCTGGCCAGCTTCTTTTCCAGTCTGTTCCCCCACGATCACCCTTCAGAAAGCGTCTGCACTAGCCCCCCTGGTCCCCAGGACTTGCCCCTCACCTTCCCTGGACTCACTTTTCCCCCCTCATACCTGTATCTCTGCCCATCAATCCACGGGGTTCCTCTCGTTCCTTTGGGAACCTCCCTCCTTTGAGCCAACACAGCTAAAAGTCACAAGACGTTCATCAAAAAAAATTCTTTGAAGGGTCTTGAGATAGCTTGCTTATGTTATAAACTTAAAAACTCTGGACCAGAAAAGTTGCATGGTTGGACAATCTGAAACTCCATACTTGGAAAATATGGGCTATGGACTAAATCCTAGGTTTTCAACTCCCTTAACCACGGGGCTGTACAAAATATCAGGAAGACCACTCTTCTAGTGACGGAAGCCTGTCCTGCCATCTTCTTCCTGCTCCGTGCCTTTCAGGAATTGTCTTCTTATGTCTCTAAGTGCTCCGGGCAGGTATCAGATGTAAGCTTTGTATTCCCCAGGATAGCTCTCAAATCTCAGCTCCTTGAAATTTCCAAGAATCTTTACTAGAAGTATTTCTTGACATTTGCATTGATTCAGTGACTTAGTTTCTGCCAACGCGGAGTTCACAAGAGCCTGTTTTCCTTATGGCAGGTGACATTCTAGGCTCTTCCCCGAGACTTGGGCTCCATCACAAAACCCTATCCTCAGTGTTCTGCCCACTGACCGCACTGGAAAGCCGAGGCTCGTTTTTCATGCAGGGACGCGGTGTATAAGGAAGTAAAAAGAAAAAGGCCAAAAGAGAACAGACCTGCTTTGTTCCCTTGAACCTCAGGTCTGGAGGGTTGCAGAATTCCGGGCAAGCTTTGGAGGCCAGCAAATTATTCCACGTTGCCTCCTTGGTGCACTCCAAGGAACGTGGTTACCGAGTTCCTTTTGCAGGGGAATGTGGGACACTTTGAAATGTTCACCTTTGAGCATCTTGCCTGGGAAACGTAAGGCAGGCAGGATCCTCATCTGGTAGCATGGGACTTGTGGGAGCCCCTGGTGCAGCATCTCCTCCTGTCTGTGTTGCTTCCAGACGAAGTTTATGCTAAAAACGTAAGAGGTCCATGTGTTGAGGGAAAGGTTCCTCTCTTACTTCCATTAACTGCACATGATACATGCCTTTCACAGCCTGGAATTTAAACCTTTGGGGCCTTCTCTCTGACACAAGCTCATGCTACAATGAAATGTCACTCTCGTAAGATCATTCGTGCCGACTGGTCTTTGACACATTCCAGAGAGCTTGGAGCTTTTGTTCTGCCAGTCTCAGCAATTCCAAGGCCGGTCTGCTTCTCCTCCACCTTTCATAGCCTTTCGCTGACTCAATCAGGTCCCGCTTTCCACCTCAGCCCTGAAATATTATTTCCTCCCACACCCTTAGAGCAGGTTGGCCTCAATGACAAACGCCTGTCAGTTCGCACATCCTCCACATCTCCTGTCTCCGGTGTGCTGTGGTACAGGGAAAGGAAAGTCGGATTTGGTGCCCGATTTGGGTTCCACTGGCATCCGTCTTGCCTCCTGGCTGTGTGGAGTTAAGTGAGCTTACTTCGCCGAGGCTGTGTGCTCATCTCCAGGACGGGAATGATAAGGGCTCTCACAGTGTTGTCGAGAGAGGGCAGGCATGCCAAGCGTCTAGCACAGTGCCTGGCACACAGAGGGCACTGGCTGCACTTACTTACTGCTATATTTTGATTTCTGTGTTCATAACAGTAGTGTCTCTCATGCGGTTACAAATAAGAACTGAACAAGTGACTCCTTACAATGATGTGTTAAAACACTAGGAATCAATAAATGCCATTCTCTGCCATTGATCCGCCCGTCTTTCTCCTTCCATTTTGGGGTCCAAATCATATCCCATTTTTGTTGCATAATTTTTTTTGGGTTTGGTTCCCACCACATTTCTCTTTGGCATGTATTCCACAGAATCTGACGAAGGGCTTGAAGCATGCTCATGTGTTCTAAACCTATAACCTACTCGATCTTTTTTTTTTTTTTTTTTAACCAACCAGTCTACGATGCCAGTTAATCTCAATGTCAGTTTCCACCTCCCTAATCCATGATCAGAGCGATCTGGTAAACCAGCGAGGGGCTGGAATCATTCACGGCCACCCACTGAGCGGCTCTCCCAGGTTTTCCATCGACAGCTCTGAGGAGAGCTTTGGGTGCTGCATGGACAGGAGCAAAGCTATCCAGGGGCTGCTGGGAGCTGGGCCTGGAAGAGGCGCAGGGGGTGAGCAGGAAGAAACAGGTCCTTCTTGTTGAGCAGCTGCATGAAGCCGATACTGGCTACACACACAGCCATCCCTAAGGCAGGGGTGTTTGTCTTCCAGCTTAACGAGGAAGCTCAGAGCTGGAGAGAGTCGGTAGCTCCCTCAGAGGGCTTTCTGCTTTGCTGCCTGGACTTCCCAGCTGTGTGGGAGTGATGGCTTGCTTGGTCTGCCCATGCTCAGGAAGTACGCTTAGTTTTCTGAGTAACTCAGCCCTCTCTGAGCCGTCTCAGACCACTGGATGACAATTTAAGTGCATATTTGCATCTGTCTCTAGCCTGCCTGGGTGTGTCCAGAAGTCATTCTTGCCATGCTTTCCAAGATGATAAGGCTTGAGGTAGGCTTTGAAATGACAAGAGTCACCTGGACAGAACTGAAATATTCCGCCTGATGCCGTACCCAGAGCTTTAGTCCATCTCCAATAAACCTCCGATGGCATCTAATTTTAAGAGATGTGCTTTTGCTTCACTCGCATTCCATAAACACCCCCCCTCCCCTGCTCTTGCTGCTTGGAAGAACATTGGCCTAAGAAGTCAGAGACAGCTCCCGGTAGCAGAGGCACTCAGAATTTCCCCACAAGCACAGACTCCCATGACAACCAAACGAAAAAGGAAGGGGAAGGAGAAACTCACTGTCTTCAAACCACCCGCTGTAATTCCTGTCTGCTGAAAACTGTAGCATTACGATGGTTTACTGTTTCAAATTTTGTATTATTTTTATGACCAACATAAAGAATGACACTGAGTTTAAAAGTCCTTCCTACTCGTCTCTCTCTGTTACCTCTTAACTGGTGCGGAGTTTAGTATAAAATCGCTCTCTACTAATCCCAAACTCTTAATTTATCCTCCCTTCTTCCCCCTTTGGTAACCATAAGTTTGTTTCCTATGTCTGTGAGTCTGTTTCTGTTTTGTAAAGAAGTTCATTTCTGTCATTTTTTTTTTTTTTTTTTTTTAGTTTCTGCATATAAGTGATATCATACGATACCTGTCTTTCTCATCCGTAATCATTTTGACTCTTTGCACACACTTTGCTCTTCCAATAACCCATATCCGTTTGCCACAGTGGGACTGTTGGGTCTGGCACGCCTCTCAACGGAAGAGTGAAGGAGCAGTTGATACGGTGGAGGTCAAAGTGATCGCTCTATTTCTGGTTTCCCCCTAATAATAATTCACACTATGACATCCCTGGTTACCACGGATGGCTCTGTTCTAAAATGCATTTTACGTTCATTTTGCTATACGTGGCTCAGTTCCCAGCAGCACCATTACTCATGGATTCAGTTCTGAGGAACACAAACTTGTTCACAAATCCGAGGTGGAAGGAGAGGGTTGTTTTTTTTTTTTTAATTGGAGTATAGTTGATGTACAATGCTGTGTTAGTTTCAGGTGTACAGCATAGTGATTCACTTACACACATACATATATGAATTCTTATATATTCTTTCTCAGATCCTTTCCCCACTCGTCCCGCCACCCCGACTCCATTTCCTTTTTCTGTACCCTTGACAAAGAACATAGGAGGTTTCGTGCACAGTAAATCCTCCATATGTTCTTATCCCTGGGTAGTTTAAAAATCAGAGCCAGAGGGCACATTTTTCTCTCCATAAATCACCCCAGAATCAGCCTCTGGTAGATCAGCAGCTAGCGTCACTCCCTGCCAGTCCTAGGATGATTCCTTTCTTCATGAGGAATGGCTTTCAGTGCCCTGGGGCTACACTGTGTTATCAGACGACGCCATGCAGTGTGCAGTGTCTTTGACTTCACTCAGTAATTGTGCCATCTCTTTAATTCTCTGTATGATGTTGTGTGTTCCAGCATAAGACAGTCAACTCCTCATCATTTTTGTCTCTTCAGAGAGAAAAATATGCATGAAGATTTCCCATAAGAATGTCCGTAGTATCTAACCACAGTGAGAGAAAGTTTGAAATAACCTGAATACCCAAGTAAAGGACATTCATCAGATAAAGTATAACAAAATGGGATATTTTAAAATGCAGGGTCTGAAGGATATTTTAATGCTACGGAAAGTTTATATAATGCTACAGCCGACATCCTTATACTGGTGCATGTGCACACGCGCATGAAATTCTGTAGGATGTATTTCCAGGAGTGAAATTGCTTGTTCAAAATGTTTAATCACATTTTATTTGATAGATATCGAGGAGGGGGAAAAGCTTCACAAAGATGGTACAAACTTAGAATCACAAAGCAATAATCCATTGGATTAGATTTTTCCAAGGGATCTTTTTTTTTTATAAACTTTTAAAATTGATGTATAGTTAATTTTCAATGTTGTGTTAGTTTCTGGTGTACAGCAAAGTGATTCAGTTATACACACATATGTATATATTCTTTCTGCAATTCTTTTCCATTATAGGTTATTACAAAATACTGAATATACTTCCCTGTGCTATACAGTAGGTCCTCGTTGTTTATCTGTTTTATACACAGTAGTGTGTATATGTTAATCCCAAACTCCTGATTTATCCCTCCCCACCCCCAACTGCTTTCCCCTTTGATAACCATAAGCTTGTTTTCTGTCTGTGAATCTGTTTCTGTTTTGTAAATAAGTTCATTTGTATCATTTTTTTTCTTTTTTTAGGTTCCACCTATAAGTAATATCAAATAATATTTGTCTTTCTCTGTCTGACTTACTTCACTTAGTATGATAATCTCTAGGTCCATCCATGTGGCTGCAAATGATATTATTTGATTCTTTTTAACGGCTGGGTAGTATTCCACTGTGTGTTTATATACACCACATCTTCTTTATCCAGTCATCTGTGGATGGACATTTAGGTTGCTTCCATGTCTTGGCTATTGTAAGCAGTGTTGCTGTGAACACTGAGGTGCAGGTATATTTTCAAATTAGAGTTTTCTCCATATATATGCCCAGGAGTGGAACTGCTGGGTCATATGGCAACTTTATTTTTAGTTCTTTAAGGAATCCCCCTACTGTTTTCAGTAGTGGCTGCAGCAGTTTACATTCCCACCAACAGTGTAGGATGGTTCCCTTTTCTCCACACCCTCTCAAGCATTTATTATTTGTGGACTTTTTGATGATGGCTATTCTGACTTGTGTGAGGTGATACGTCATTGTAGTTCTGATTTGCATTTTTCTGGTAATTAGCATTGTGGCCCATCTTTTCATGTGTCCAAAGGATCATTTTTAATCCATCCATCTTGGGCTAGGAATAAGCTAGAATGCTCCACAAGAAACTGAAACTGTAAGACACCAACTTATCTTTTCACTCAAGTGTGTATCATTTTAGTGGCAAGATGTGTAGATAACCTGTATATATATACAAAGTTATAAAGCACATTTTAATGCTACTGAATTAATCAATAGCAAGAACATGTATTATTAAAAATACATAGTTGAAAACACGTTTTTTTAAACATCCTGAAATCTTCAGTCTATGTAAAGACAATCCAGCTTTGTGTCTTAATGCTGTGCGTCACTGATGTATTCTGGCCCTAGTTTCCTTATTTGGAAAATGAAGAATTGGAATCTGAGGTACATTGTAGCTCTAATAACTTTATGATTTCACAGTTCCTCTTATTACCTGATTGTAACAACCAGGAGAAAGTCTTCCTCTCTCGTACGAGTGACGTCTTGTATTATAGATTCTGTTTAGTCCTCGTAAAAGCCTTTAAGTCTAAGTATCCATTTTACAAAGAGGAAACTGAGACACAGAAAGGTCAAGTCACTTGTCTGAGGCCACAGAGCCATGGGTAGCAGAGCCAGGTTTATTCTCTTTCCCTCTCTTCCTTTCCTCTGGTCAACAGATAGAAGCAAATGTCAAAGTAGACCCTACAGAATTGTTAACATCACACGCCCGGGCTTAGGTAGACAATGTTTATTTCTGTGTTCCAAGGGAGAAGATTCTCAAGTTATACCCAACTGAACGTATAAATCCCAACTTGGCTTAGCTTCTTTATGCTTTAAGATTCAGAGACTTCTGTTTTTTATTTTTATGTTTTTTGAACATGATACTGAAACCAAGGCAGAAAAGAATCATGAGGGAAATCTCTTTAGGGTCAAATCGGGTCGCTTTCTCTGGAAGATCCAAATGAATGTGCTCTCACAGGCAGGTCACCCCATGGCCCACGCAGAGGTCTGCACTGGTTCCCTTTTCTTGGTAGTGAAGGGTCATAGCTGACAAGAAGGCAAGGTAATATTGAGAATCTGGTGAGCCTAAGTATGCAGGATAAGTGCTCAGTAAACACTGGCTGCCACCTTCCCCTGATCTCCCACCCACTCCAGGCTTCTGGGTACAGACAGCTCAGGACACTTCAGCATTTTGTGCTGGGCAAGAGCCGAAGACTCTCTCCAAATCTACATCATGTTGGAAAGTTTTTTTTCTTTCAAATGATTTGAATGTTCCACATCTCCAAATAGCAAAAGACAAACAAACAAACAAACAAATCTGATTTCTCATTTTATTTATTTATTTTTAATTTTTTTAATTGAAGTGTAGTTGATCTACAATGTTAGTTTCAGGTGTACAGCAAAATGAACCAGTTATACATATACATATATTTTTTTCCTTTTCATATTCTTTTTCATTTATAGGTTATTACAAGGTATTGAATGCAGTTCCCTGTGCTATACAGTAGGTCCTTGTCGTTTATCTGTTTTATATACAGTAGTGTGTATCCATTAATCCCAGACTCCTAATGTATCCGTCCCCCGCCCTTTCCCCTTTGGTAACCGTAGTTTGCTTTCTATGTCTCTGAGTAAATAGGATTTGTATCATTTTTTTCTTTTAGGTTCCACGTATAGGTGATACCATATATGTCTTTCTCTGTCAAAACACTTGATTTTTCATTTTAAGCTGTCTTTCTTGATCCTAAGCCTTTGTAAGAAAGCCCTTTGCTTTCTTTGGTTTCTCAATTGGCACCTCCTTCTTCCAAGGTTATTCCTTGGGTCCCTTTGTGCAGGCTCTGGAGTGGACAGGCTGGCTTTTCCACTCAGAGCAAATTACTCACCCCCTCTCAGTCTCAATTTCTTCCGCTCCAAGAGGGAAATCATTCTCTCCACCTCGCGGTGTTTAGGGCTAACCAGGACGATGCATTGAAGGGTCCTAGCCGTGCAGGTGCCGCATCCAACCCGCCAGCTGCTTTTGTAAGTGAAGCGGTCTCGGCACGCAGCCCTGCTCCTTCATTTGCGTACTGCCCACGGCAGCCTTCCTGCCGCAGGCGCGGAGCGCGGTGGTTGCCCCTAAGACCTTATGGCCTGCAAACCCTAAAATAGTCATTGTCTAGACCTTCCCAGAAAAAATTGGCTGATTCCCAGTAAAACTTACACAAAAATAGGCCATCAGCTGTGCTAATAAGGCCCTTTGATTAAGTCATTAGTTTATTTATACATCCGGCAAGGGTTTACTGAGCCTGTGGGCCAAGCATATGCCAGAGATTCACTTATAAGACCTTCAAAGAAATCTCAAGGAATTTGGGAAAGATCCTGCAATTCCACGTGTTAAGTATGAATCTAGATATATCCAGGACTCCTAGATCGGGGAAGGGTGGGGTAGGATGAGGTGCTGTGCAAGCGGTGTATGTGTGGGGGTGGGAGGCAGTGGGGCTGGTCGTGGTGGGATGTAAGTTTCCAGAAATTGAAAATTTCTAAGTCGAATCCTGGGTAGGGAGACAGTGGGAGATGGCTGGCCTGTGTGTGTGTTGACATTAAGTCATTCCATAAATATAGCTTGAAAAAGCCAGTCAAGATCTCTGTCCTTAGGAGAGTAAGTTCTAGGATAGACAATCAGCAGGTCAACCAAGGAATGACGAGAATGAATGTGATTAGTAGGATGGAGAAGGAGAACACAGGTGAGGGGCTGCAGAGCACGGAAGGAGTTGGGGGAGCCTTGCTGTGAGCAGGAGAGCTTGTGCTGGGACACGAGAAAAACTGGCGGGCAAAGTGGCCCAGTCTGAGGGGCAGCGAGTGCAAAGGCCCTGGGAGTGGCAGGAGGATGAGAGACTGCTCATTGTGCTGTAGGGAAGGAGAGACGATCTATGTTGGTGGCTGGATGGCCACAGCATGTGAGCACTGGTGGCGTTGTAGTGTCCTAGTGTCTCAATCTGATTTTCCTGCCGTGGGCAGCCAACGGAAGGGAGTGGAGTGACTGGATGATTCGTAATAAGAGTGTTATAGTATAACTGTTCTGATCATTTTTGACATGTCATCCTTCTAATACGTTTAGGAAAAAGCCCTTGGGCTGACCGTCTAGATTAGGAGACTTATTCTGGGAATGCGTGGAGGCGAAGGATTAGCAAGGAAGGGTGGGGACTGAGGACTACAGGAGCTGGGCTGCAGACCTGGGCTGCAGGGTGGGGACACATCTGATATCACGCTCTTGTGTTTGCTCCACTTTGGACTCACCACTGCTCTGCCCTTGGCCGTGATAAAAGATAAGAGCAACTTGAAAGGAAATAGCACCCCTCCTCCTACTCCCTGAACAACAGCTTGTTGACCTGAAATGGAAAATTCCTTGGACTAGGACTGGTTCCCAGGGATTCTAAAGTTGTGAGGTCAACCTGAATAAGACCAGGATTAACTCAGCTGGGACTTGGGTACCAGTCAAGGCTCCAATATTCAGTGTCGATTCTTTTAGTTTTGCTTTCAACTTTCCATCAGCTGTTGCAAGTCCCACTCTTCTCAGCTCATGATTCCATGATGTTCTGGGCATCACGTTTCCGTGACCTGCCTCTCTGCACAAATTCTGCTAGGTAGCTGTTTCTACAGCGAAACCACGATGGATCAATTCAGTCAAAACCTGCTCTGTAGAAAGGAAGGGAAAGCCAGTCCAGCCAGGGGTTTGGTGTCAAGGAAACAGAGTAACGGGCTTGTAATTGAACCCTTCTTTCCCTTTAGAGCCAGGTGTCTTATTGCACAGCCAGAGCAGTATGTGCCTCTTCCCCACCAACCCCTCTCTCCCCCAGTTTCTGGCTGCCCTGCAAGCTCATCCATTCGGTGTTCCCTGGCTTCATGCCACAACCCATTTGAAACGTTGGAATTGTGGAAAATCAGAGGAAAGGGGAGTCTGGAGTCCATCTGTCAAACAGTTTCCTCACCCCATCACTGATAAAGAATGGTGGGGCAGAAGGGTGTAGCTCAGTGGTAGAGCACGTGCTTGGCATGCTCGAGGTCCTGGGTTCCACCCTTAAAAATAATAAACAAACCTAATGACCTCCCTGCTCCCTTAAAAAAAAAAAAAAAAAAGCTTTTCAAAAAAACACCATAAGAATGGGCCTGTGGGTCCCATCTGAAGAGAGGGTGTGAAGATCGTAAGATCATGGCGTGGCAGGAAGTGATTTACAAGGCCCCACGGCTCTCTGATTCGCTGACCAGTTCTGGGGAACTCGACAAAAGCAAATATGAAACCTACCTAATTCGGGGGGATTAGCCAGCTGTTGACCAAGCCAGCAGACTCCCGCCTTCACACTCACCATTCGTGGTGTGGGATGTGATCTTCAGGGGGTGCAGCAGGTCCCTTCCAGTGCGCTGTCAGGGTCCTTTCTTCTTTCTCTCCCACATTTCATCGCAGCTAATCTCTTTCCCTCCCCTCCAGAGGAGAACAGGAGGATACCCCGTGTCGGTTCCCGGTTTTAGAGCCTGAGCCTTGGGTGCTGACACGTGAAAAGGACTCGCGCTCCTAGGCCTGCACATCTGGGGGAAATGCCTGCTTTCCTTTGAATTCAATAGGCAGCTGATCGGTTTTCCATCCCTTCTGATCTCTCTGAGCTCCGCTGCGGCATCCACTGGCGGCCGTTTGCCAGGAGAAGGTGGTTGCACATACTTCCGTTGCAGAAGACTTGCAGAACTTGTAAGCGGATGGTCGTTTATGATGGTTCGACTGGATTTCAAAAATAACTGAGAATGCTGTGTGGGTAACAAGAAAACTTTATTGACATGAAACCACCACGGGTACTGGGAGTGGGTCTGGTAGCCAGGACAAAGGGTCTTGACTGGTCACGTTTAACACAGAGCCTGGGTTGGCAGGAAGAGGAGTGGGTTCCAACCTCTCACTTGGGCCTCATCAAGAATCTTTTTGAACAGTGGAAAGGTGCACAGATCATAGTAGGACAGATCATGAGAGTCACCCTTGCCTTCTTCTGCAGATCATCAATGAGGGCCACTTTATAAAAACAAGAGAGAAAGAGACAGACAGAGGTTGAGTGGATTTGATATAAGAATATATATAGAAGACCATTTTATCCACAAAGCAACTGAATCTGGACCACAGCCAGAAAGCACTAGTCAGGCTACTAGTGGGTGATGAGAGAGAAGCCAAAGTGGACTTGAACACAAGAACCTGAATCGTTTCACACACATGTTTGATTCCCTGTCAGAAAGTTGCAGAAAACCCATGACCTAAATCTCTGACCTTGGGTATTTCCAAGGAAACCACCCAACTTCCCCACTGTCTTAGCTATAACACAATTAATGAAATGCCTGGCAGGCCCCAGAGATCTTTGTGTAATTAGATCAATAGCAATAAAAATCATTAGCATGGGAGATTTTTCTCTCTCTCCAACCAAGACCCCTTTGGCTTAGTAGCTGTTCAAGTGGAAAGAAGGCGGGGGCATGGGGGCACCAAAAATAAACAAACTACTGATGCAATTAAGGACCTAGGATTTTCCCGAAGGCAAACAGCTGAACTCACACCACCAGTGAGACTGAAAGGAAGCCATTAGTGAGCCTTGACTCAGCGTTGGGCACAATTCATTCTGGCTGTTTTAATAAAACATGGGTTGATAGCAACAAAATCCTTGTATTTTAATAAAATGCAGGTTCATATTGCAGCCTCGGTTTACAGAGAAAGAAACGGAGGCTCTGAAAGTCATCAGGCATCCTGAAGTCTAGATCCCAAGGTCAGGTCTCGAACCCAGGACCTGGGACTCTAGAGCTGAGAGCATTTGTTGCCTTTTTAGCAGTCACACCTTATGTAGCCTCACTGGGCAAAGATGATTTCACATAGAATGTTTTAAAAGTGAGGAAGGGAGGTGGGTAGAAATGTGGCCCGAAATTATCTGGAGAGGAAACCAGCTCACTGGTTCACTAGGTCATGAAATGACCAAGGCGCAAAGGTGAGCTAGTAAGCCACAGTGCACGTGGGGACGGCCCAGACACAAGTGACAGCACCATCTGGAAAAGTAGGCAAGCCCAACAAGAAGGAATGCCCAGCAGACAAGTGATAGGGGTCTGGGTTAAGCAAAGATCAGTATCTCATGTTTCTTTTCACTTTAAGTAGTTATTCCTACTTATAACATATCCCTTCTCCCTGAGCTGACGCAGGTTTATTGGTTGAGTACAAAACAAGAGGAGAGCTGGTTGGGAACTGACATACTTTTTAGACGGAGTCTCTTCCTGTGCGACTCCATCTGGGGACAAAGCTCCAGGATTTCAGCGGCAGAGATTGCTTTCTTTGTAAACAACCTGGGAAATTCTTCCTTGTCTTCCTTCAGAGTCCTGGTGTTCATCATTTTATCAATAACGTGTAGGTGGGAAGAGAAAACCCTGGGATTTAAGATCGCTAGATTTTAAGATAAGCTTCTGGAGAGCAGGATGGGAGTTGGAAGGTGGGCACCTAGCAACTTGGAAGACAGGATCAGATTTCCAAAGAGATCAGAGGAAACTGGAAAAGTACAACAAATACTTGCGGAATGAGTGCTAAAAATGCAAGGCTTCTGAAGTAGATGGAAAAGTAGGTTGTAAAGCAAAAGTTATACAGGCTTTGCTTCTGAAATAAAAACCTAAGAAGTATCATGACAAGCATCAATGTAACTTTGTAACACCACTATCGTGAGTGCCTGTTGGATTAATTCTGTTGAATTAATTAATTGATTAATTATTCAGGGTAGTTCTTGATTGGTACATTACAGTGTACTCTTTTTGCACTTTTCAGCTTTATTGAGGGGTAACTGACATACAAGAAGCTGCACGTATTTAAAAAGTGCAGTATGATAAATTTTGATTTATACACATACCTGTAAAACCATCCCCCCCATCAAGATACTGAACATTGCCATCATCCCTAAACATTTCTTCATGCCTGTTTGTAATCCGTCCACCTTCGCTCTCAGTACCTAGGCAACCACTGACCCGTTTCCTGTTACTATCGACTGTATTTTATAGGCTAATTTTATATAAATTAAACCAGACAGTAGATACTCTTTTGGATCTAGCCATTTTTACTGAGCATAATTATTTTGAAAGCCATGATGTTTCAAGTGTCAGTATTTTATTTCTTTCTATTCCTGAGTGATATTTCACATAGTTTATTTTTTGAAGCTTAGTTATGACTTTCCTGTATAGATAAGTCAGTTGACATGTTCTTAACTCTCTTTTTTTAATTCTGTTTTTCTGTTCGTTTGACTCAATACTTATGTTGATTTATTTAAGGATTTGTTAAAAAAAAATTTCTTCAGGAAGATTCTATGAGAGGTCATTAATTCAGTCACTTATCCAATCATTCAGCAAAGCTTGATTCAGCCTTTACTAGTGTTAAAAGATAAACTGAGATAAGTTGAGTTTATTTGAGCAAAAAAATCTATTTGAATGGGGCAGCACCAAACCGGATGTGGTTAGGAGCGCTCCACCGACAGGAGCTCGGGGAGAGACTTTTATAGAGAAAAAGGCAGAAGCAAAACAAGGAAATGATTGGTAGGCTGGCGCTTCAAGCTTAGTTGGCTGTCTGGGACTGGTTGTCCTTAGGTTTCAACTTGGTAACCTTGAGGCTGCTGGGGCATTAGAGCCATCTCCATCTAATGGCCTCCTTGTTTCATCAATTAATCTTGCTTAATCAGCTAGGTTCCAGGCACTGTTCTAGGCGCTGGTGATGCAGTAATGAAGGAAACAGACTTGAATCCAGCTCTCATGCCTTTCCATTCTAATGAGGGGAGGTGGACATTCTGCATTTTTCAGCTCTATTGAGGAGTAATTGATGCTCCTGATCATTCTGAGTCTCATTTGCCTTTTTTATAAACACAATTAAAAATTTTATAGTATGTTAGAAGTTAACACATGCAATTTTGCGGGGCGAGTAGGTAATTAGGTTTATTTCTTTATTTAATGGAGGTACTGGGGAGGGAACCCAAGACCTCATGCACAGCAAGCTCTACCACTGAGCTGTATGCTCTCCCACAACACGTGCAATTTTAAAAAGTGATAGAGCAAGATAAAGGATCACCAGATGCCATCCTAATAATGCACCCTGATTCGGACCAGCTCCCATGAATTGGACGGTATGTAGACTTTGGTGTGGTTTTTTTCAGTCAAATGCATAAGATTACGTGGAAATCAAGTTTCCCAGGACTTTAAAAACAAAAACAAAAACAACCCAAGGTTGCCATGAATGGGCATGAGTGAAAGAATGAGGTGCTCTTTGCCCTGGAACTGCCCGCATGTGTTAAGTTTTGTGTCCACCTGGAGGAGAAAGGAGGAGGGGGCTGGTGTTGTCTCCTCGCCCAACTGTGGGAATCAAGCCAGAGAGTTTTAAATGGGGAGACCACTCTCCAAAAACTCAAAGTTGGTCACACTCTATGTTAGTAAATGTCCCATTTCAGTTTCGGGTATAAACCTGGACCCAGGAATGTGTGTGCTTGACTAATTCCCAGCGCTCATTTATTTGGTTTCAGGAGAGGAGAGATAAGGCAGAGCAAACTGAAAGTTCGGCCAAGCCCAAATGTCTTGCTCAAAAACGGTTAGAACTGAGCCGCCAGTCCGTAAGCAAACAATGCTGGACTCTTTCCCCAGCTGCAGAAATGTTTTTGCATTTAAGCTTAGGAAGGTTTAAGGGAGGAACGTAAGGAAAGAGTTTCTGTAACCAGAGGAAGAGAATCTTCTATGTCTGCCTTTGGCACTTTTACTTCAGTGCCATCTGGCACCCATCCAAGGCAGCTTGAACTTTCTGAGAAACTTGATTTCCTGTTCCCACTGACTGCAGGACCTGGGTGACTGAGGCAGGGGAGCAGGGCCCCGGGTTAGTTTAAAAAGCAGGGGATGGGAACTGTTTACTCTGACACGTTTAGCAAGTCTCCCAGCCGCAACTGTTTAAAAAAAAAAAAAAAAACCAAAAAAAACCCTTTGAGCTCTAGAAGCTTAGTTCTTTCAATAGTGAAATTCACTCATGAGATTCTTAAAAATCGTTCCGGAAGACAAGTTTTTTGGTTTGGTTTGGTTTCAGGGTCTTTTAAAACATACAATTACTGACTTCTTAAAATCCAGAGCGGGCCTTACCATCACCTAGTCCAGCTCTTAGATTTTACAAAAGAAGCCAGGCAGAGGTGAGAGCTACTACGTGGCATTATGGGGGGAAGGGATGGGAACAGGGTCCAAGCTTCCTGACTGTGAATGTAGTGCCGTTTCATCCACGGATATACAAAAGTGCAATTCCAAACACCAGGCCTTGGTGAGTTTTACTCTATGTAAATTATACCTCACAACCTGACTTTAAAAAAAAATAAAATGTATGTTATGCAGGCCTCCCCTTGAACCTGAGTCTGTTTGACTCCAGAGCCTGGGTGTTCCTACACTTTGCCTCTCGGTAACATTACTTACTGTCAGTACTGTGAACCCACAGTCCTTTCGTGGTTTCTGTTAGAGGAGGAAGCTGAGGACTGACCAGACTATACAACATGAAGGCATTCACCATGGCAATTGGAAAGAGAAGCTTGCTGAGTCCTAAACTGGACAAGTTAGGAGCTTCTGAGAGTGCTGTGTGAATTTCACTTCCCATGAAATTAATCACTCTTCGCCTAGAGGGGCTGTTATATCCCGGCCAGTCCCTGCTTGGGGTTCAGGACAGAAAAACAAAACAGCCCTGGCCTCGTGATGGGAAGGGGACATTTGGTATTATTCTTAGCTTCCTGGCTAATTAGAAAGTGTTAATGACATTCAAAGGAAACTTGCCTCCCTCAGTAATCTACAAATAAGGAAGGGCAACAGAAGGAAAGCCAAAGAAAAGTCAGGGTCCTCCAGGGCAGTGCGGAGCAAAACCAGTCAGCCCCAATAATCACCAGAGGTAAAGCAGCTTAATTTACAAAGGAAATAGACACGCCAGTAATTTGGAAAAGCGGCACAAGCTGTAATCAGGTGGGACCGAGAGCTTTTCAATTAATAAGCATAGCCGCTTTTCAAACCTCAAGGATTTGTTACTGCAAACCGTTTCTCAAACAACAAGCTAGCAGAATGAGTGATGGTCTCTTTCTTAACATCCATAGTAAACACATAAACATGCAATACAAATAATGTGTGTAAGAGGAGGTAGGAAACAAGAAGAGAAGAGATAGAGAAAGTAAAGCTTTTTAACTGTGAGTGGTACCAGAAAATGTTCTTTGATAATATTCCTTAAGAAGAAGATCAACATAATATTTTGTTTTGTCCCTTAAGAGTATTCTTGATGAATTTTGTTCTTGTGGTTAAAATGATATTCAGGTCAAGATTTCAATTTTTTTTTTTGAGAGCATAGGCTTGCTGGTCAGGGTCAATTCATTTTGATCCTTCCTACAGTTTGTTGTTGTTGTTGTTGTTGTTTTTTTTAAAATCAAATATCAGCCTTGGCCTTCTGGGGACTGAATCTTTTTATTCCCCAGCACTCTGAATGGAGCTCCACTCTCCACTGTACTGTGATGGCTGAATGAATGAATCTGGCACCTTCTGAATTTCCCATCTTGCAATTGCTATGTATTTGATGATGCCTATTCCATAGTTCTCTGGTCTCTTTCGGGAGTTGTTAATTTTTTTTCTCTCTTTTCTGCTTTTTTACCCTTTCTCATCTCCACTTTGCTCTGTGGCCGTTTTTGCATGATATATAGCTTTTTCAGGCAGGATTAAGATAGGTTCCAAGGATGTCATAGGCAACAATTTCTGGATGTTCAAAGTTCATTAAAATAACGGTCAAAAGATGCTGATGGCCAAGGGTGTTCAGCATGATGATACAGTGGGTGAAAATAATCACCTGGCTTGGGGGAGCTAGTTGCTTTAAGATACCTTTAAAGATTTTTAAATTACCTGCTTTTAGAAATTCTCTACTGTTAGAAATGATTCACAAATTTTGTACCAGGGCAGAGGACCTGCCTCAGACTCGGGGTGTTTCATTGAATCCTGTCCTACTCTGTTCGCACACACCAGGCATGACATGATTCTCTAGTGAATCTACAAAGCTGAAGATTTGCCCAGCCAATGGCTTGCAAGGGCTTGGAGCAGGCAGAACGTTCTAGGAGATGTGCTCTGTGTTTGCAGCACGGGTTTGCTTCAGCCTGCTGATGAGTTCGTCATCAAATGAGCTGCATTGCTTCAGGAGGAAACAAAGAACAGGAAACCACAACAGGGGTACCCAAAGCACACCCTGTTCACTGGCTGCTCTTCCCACTGCCCCTCCCTAGGCTGACCCCCTGCCCGCACCTTCACTGGAGCGGGGGAGCCAGGGGCTCTGGTGGCCAACAGTGCCCCGCCCCTGTCTGACGTCATGCAGGAAGAAACAGTCAACTGGAGGCCCCTTGGCTGCAGGCATAAGGCCATTTACTCTGCTAGGAAACTCTCAAAGTCCTTTTCCACCTTCTCGACCAGCAATGCTAAGGATGGATCTGAATCTATCCAGGCCTTTCAGACTCCACTGGGCTAAGTGTTCTGCCTAAAATGGTGGGCTGGGAAACGTGAGGGTCCCTAGCCTCAGAGATCAGGAATGCTCATGCCTACAACTCTCTCCATCTCCATGTGGGTCCCCAAGACCATGCCCAGGCCTGCTTCCTCCCTGTCCGCTCCAGGCCCCGACCGCTCTGACTCCCTTGTTCATCCCAGGCCACCTCCACCCCAGGCCCAGGCCCAGCTGCACCCTAGAAAGCATGGCCTCAGCCTGGAACTCAGCCTCCACACCTTTATGTCAAGATTTGTCTCGACAAGATCATTTCCGTTGCTGGGTTGGAGGCCATCTTCCGCTTCAGGTCAGCCACCTCTATATCTGGGGGTTCCCGATAACCAGAAAGGAACCCTGACCTCCTGAGACTGAACACCACCAGCCAGTCCCCTTTCCCCCCATCCCCTTGACACCCCGAATTAACCAAGGAAACATCTGGGGCAATTTTTAGCCATAATTGCCTCAGGTTTATTTCGAGCTAAAGATGTGTAACAGTTAAGAAAGAAGACAAACCTTGCTGAGTGCTTTGTGCAGCCAGTCTCACTACTTTATATCCCATCTGGGTAAATGCAATTTCCAAATGCCTCATCAAGGCGTTCGGCTGAAAGCACTATTCCGGGCCTGTTCTGTAATCAGAAAAACACACGCTCCCCAGCTAGCGGTATTCAGCTAAGACTTGAATGCCAGCTCATTTTTCTTTAGAAGAATGTCAAATCAAGGAACAATCCTCCGTTACAAAGTAGGATGAGATGTCAGGTGGACACAGACGAGGGTGACACTGCTACTTACTTGGCACAAGCACCTCGGAACAAACCAAAAAAAAAAAAAAAAAAAGGATTCTGCAGTGTTTGACAGGTACAAAGCATTCTTTTGCGAACTCCAAGTGTCCACGTTACAAAACCCTGAAGAAATTCTTCTCAACCCTCGGATGGGACAATTTATCTCTTTTCTCAGCCAGAGTATTGGTGAGATGTCTCTCAGAATGAAACTCAATACGCAGATCTTTAAGCCTTTGTCAAGGGAGGAAGTCTATTTGGGGCAGCTCAGACTTGAGGAAGCCGAAAGACTTGAAAATGCATTTTTCACATAGGTTTTGTGAACTAACCAAAGCGTTTAAGATGGACATGGTCACTTCGATTTTTTTTTTTTTTTCCACTGGAGGTTATCTGCAAAGACCACAGGAAACGTTTAAGCAAATTTAAAGGCTATTTCTCAAGAGCTATTAGAATAAGTACAGTAATTTAGTGACTTGGTTTCTAACAATTTAAGGCCTGACCCCTCCCACCCCCCCATGCCGTTCTCTACACAGTTATGTGAGTTGGCTAACAGATAATAATAATGCTGGCTAACAAATGTAGGAATGGCTTTTTTAAATGTTCACTCTTTTATCGTGCTCACTGAGAATGAACTCAAAGAAATGTACGACTTGGGTTAATAGATAGACAGCGGGACAGACGGATGGATAAGCCAAGTGTCACAAAATGTCAGTGGTGCAATGTAGGTGGTGGGAACATGAATGTTCTCTCTCAAATTCTTTGCACTTGGTATTTTGTTTGAAATTTTTAATAATAAAATGTTAGGAAAAAATCTGCTCCTTTTGAGAGCACGTAGGAGTCTAAGGTGTGGGCTAGATACTGAGAGCATCCGTGCTCTGCAGCCTGAATGAGTGCGTTAAGCTCTGATGGCCAGGCCCACGGTGCTGATTTATCCAACAGAGCCAGTAGTGCAGGAGATGGCGGTTTTCTTGCCAGTAATCCTCTTGGTGCTTCAGTATTTCATGTTCATTTAAATTTCAGCATTTTTCTCTAGGTCTTAGACTCTTGGCAAAAGTCTTTACTTGAACGCAGCAGCACATTGTAGGCTCTGGCTGTGGAAGGATAAATGAACGTGTCCATCTCCTTCAGAAAGCCTACTTTCCTTCCCTCGGCCATTAATGCCCGTCTTCTGTGTGCTCTTCTGCACAAACTCCATCAGGGCCCTCCCTTGTCAGTGGGGGTCCCAGGAGTGTCCCCAGCTGGGAGATTATAATCCCCGGAGAGCACGAGCAGCGTTGGTCCGCTTTGTTTCCCCAGCACTGACCGCACGGCTGGCCCAGCGCGGGCCGTCAGCAAATGCTGCCTTTGTGTGTAGGTGGATGCGTGCTGTGTATACACGCGGAGACACAGGCTCGGGCCTTCCCACCGGTCGGCAGAGTTACCCTGCCCAGTCCTGAGCCTCACGGGTCTGCTTAGAACAGAGGTTCCCCACACCGGGTCCCCTAGATTCGCTGGGGGAACCCCAAAGCGCAGTGCTTCCTTCGTCCTGCCCGCCGAGTTTCTGGTTAACTGCCCTGGCCTGTCGCCTAGGCCTCAGGTTGTTAAAATTTCCCCATTGACAGAAATATGCCGGCAGCATAGGGAATCCCTGCACTGGGGTTTTGGGGGCTACTAGGTACTTTGATTTCCTTTTCTTTGATTCTTAGGACCATCTAGCAGGTCACCAGGGCAAAGGCTGGTTCTCTACGTCGGTGGTTCTCAACTGGGGCCGATTTTGCCCTCCAGGGGACAGCTGGCAGTGTCTGGAGGCTTTTTTGGTCGTCACATCTGGGAGTAGGGGCATCTAGCCAACAGAGGCCAGGGATGCTGCTAAATATCTTACAGTGCACAAGACAGTCCCCCGCAAAGAGGGGTCCAGCCCAGATGTCATCAGGACAGATACGGCGACACCCTGGTCTATGGTACCCGGGCGTTCAGCTCGGGCGTCTTAGTCAAAGCACTTTCTTTGCTGTTATTCCTCCGCGCACGCTGTGCCCCCCACCCCACCCAGGTAAGAGCCACCCGCACAGCTGTCATTCCAAAGGGCGGCCGAGTACCCTGTTGATGTCACAGGTCCATTGCCTCCAACGAGTGAGGGAGCTGACTTGCAATGAGTGTTCCCTTAGTGCCAAGCCCTTCCTCACAGGGCCCTCTGCTCCTCCTGGGAGACAGATTCTAAATGCAAAGGCAAAACTCATTCTACACGTCACGCATTTAATGAAGGGTGTGAGCTCCAAGTTTTAAAGACAACAAGTTGCCTCAGATCCCAAATAGGTCTGTGTTGTCTTAATATAAAATTAACAGTCTCCTGTGTTTCCGGAACCCCTTTGTTTGAGAAACTCGGGCCTAAAACCTTCATCTTCCCTGGTCTCGCCGAATGGAGTTGACGTACATAAGCCGAATCATTCGCCAGGTACCCTGAGGCCCCTTCCTTGTAATCCCACCCTCCTCCACCCCAGCAGGAGTCTAACTTTTCCATTATTGGAGCCACCTCTTACCTTTATTATTATGGACAATTGAGGTGACTGTGCTAATGGCAACTTCTGAAAAAAATCTACTAAGGGGTACATGTCACAGTTAAAGTAGAAGGTACTGTACCTGTCACCGTGTTGCCAGGCCTGTCACAATTCCTGGCATAAAGTTTGCGCTTAGTAAGTGCTGGCTGGGTGAAACAGTGAAGTAATCGAATGAATCAGAATAAGACGCAACAAATTCCAGTGATGTGTGCAACGGAAAGTCTAGAGAGTTTTTGTTTGAGGTTGATGCCTTCTCTAGTGCATGCCGGAAGAGGGGCTAGCTGGCTTTTGTTTTATTATTAAAGCATGAATAAAGCATATCAGTATTTATTTTCTTGGAGAACCCTGACGCATCGTTGATGGGAATGTAAACTGGTGCAGCCATTATGGAAAGAGTATGGAGAGGCCTCAAAAAATTAAACATAGAACTAGCCTACAATCCAGCAATCCCACTCCTGGCTATATAACCAAAGGAGATGAAATTAGCCTCTGGGAGAGCTATCTGCACCCACGTGTTCATTGCAGCATTGTTTACAGTGGCCGAGTAATGGAAACAATCTCAATGTCCAAAAAGTCAAACTTACAGAAACAGAGGATCTAAAGCAGAACATGGTGACCGTAGTTAAGAATACTGTGTTGTATGCTTATAATTCTCTGAGTAGATGTGAAGCGTTCTCAACACAAAAAACAAAGACAGAAAACACAATGGTAACCATGTGAGGTGATGGAAATATTAATTAGCTTGATGTGGTAATCATTTCACAATATGTACGTACATGACAGCATCATGTTATATACCTTAATAGATTCCATTTTTATTTGTCAGGTATAAAGCTGGGCGGGGAAAAAAAGAAATAACTTACAGCATAACCAGAATGCTGATTTACTTCTATCGTTTATAAATTATTTTAAAATATAAGAAGAGATTTTCTCATCCTTATGTCAGCATCTTCGAGTGTCACCAAGTATTATACGAATGAATATAATCCCAGTGTTCACATCAACATTTCTTTTCTTGTTGGCATTCATTACATTTTTCTTTAAAAGAAGGCTAAGCAGTTTAAAACAGGAAATATCTAACATGATCAGTTTTTTTAAAAAGAATTTGCATGCTTTTATCGACATCTGACAAACACCCCTAGGAGCGACTTCTCCCTCAAGCCCAGAGCTGAGGGCCCACAAAATCATTTCAGTTTCTTCCAAAAAATCAGGAGGAAAAAACATAATCCAGCCTGGATTGTACTTGGCTTCATAACAACATCATCATAAAGTATAATTTTTAATATTTTTTTTTTTAGTGAGGAAGGGGCCCATGGCAGGACGAGGGCCTGGGGCCCAAGCAAGCTGTCCGGGGTCCTGGAGATCACTCTCAAATTCCACTGCTCTACCCCTTTCAAGTTAAGAGCTGTTTTTCTGACTAGCTTCTGATTTCAATTTTTCAGAGAGTTTCATTCAATCATCTGAATGGCTATCTAGGTCCTTCAGTGGAGGGAGATGGGCAGCTGAGGACATCCACTTCCGCATGATGGCGGGGGCCTGGCCTAGGAAGTGGGGAAGGGGAGAGGCGGTGTAGGAAGTGGGAATATACTGGCTCGCAGGTCAAAGGTGAGGGGTCAAGGATGACTCCATGATTCTCAGCGCGGGGATGAGGGCGCAGTAATCCAAGAGGTCTCCAGGAAACACCATAAGAGAGGAGAGAGTTGACGGGAGTCAGGGAGAATGAGCCTGAAAATGGCTCAGGCTGAGCCTGGCCAAGATGGAGGGAAAGGAAGCATCATGTTCTAGGTCAGCTTCCTCGATGTAAAGGTGAAGAAACAGACATTCCATTATAGTTTTGAACCCATCTGCTGTCTTGTTCTGACAAAGCAGAAGCGCCTCCTGGAATGACTGATTACCTAGTACAGTGCTCCTCACCCCCTGAATTTCTGCTCTCATCAAGGTGGATATTGCTCCCCATTCTAGCCACAAAGGGAAACTAAAGCCCAAGGCACGTCTGTCCTCCGGACAGGCCTCATTTCAGGAACGTTTCTCGGGCACATTAATGAGCAGAAGTGACTGGGCTTCATAGCTGTTTTCGGAAAACGCGGAGATTGAAGTGAAAAGGAAATACTTTTCTTTCTGCCTCCATCCTTTAGTGTGGATCAGAGTTAAGAGTTCATGGTCCGGTTGGCAGTTCACAAAAAAAGGGCGAGGTTGCCAAAAAATCAAAATCACACAATTTCCTGTTTTTGAAGATGATTTCAACAATGTCACTGAGGGTTTCAAAGACAAAAATGGCTGTTTGCCAGAGCCAGGCCAGCTCCAAGGGCCTTTGTTTGTGTTATTGTTTGACGCTGAGGGGTCAGCACACCCTCGCCATTGTGTTTCTCTCTCTGCTCCCCACCCCTGCTACTTTTTTTGTTATGCTATTAAGATTCCTGCTGAAAATTAAATTAAACATCCCAGTTTCCGCTTTGTTGATCCAAGCAACTAATTATAGAGAAATTAGAAATGATTTGGGATGCTAGGGTCTTTTTTGAGGTTGTAATTGGCTTTACACAAAGATGGTGGAACAATGGTTTTGAAAAAGGAAAAATACTTGCACTGATTTTTCAATTGATATTTACATACCTTGGCATCAAAATTCCTCCCATTCACCCCATTTGAACATGAAAAGGTGCCTCTTACTGGCACTGTAATCTACTTACCCCACCGTCTTCCTCCCTGCTCGTCCCCCCACATCCCTCATGCTATTTCAGAATTATAGCACTGGACCCATGTAGACCCTGTCATCCAGTTCCAAGGTCAAAGCCACGCTTCCAGACTACCTGGCATGTCATTGCCACTCACAGCTTCAGTTTTGACGGTTGAAAATTCTTCCAAGTAATGCCCAAGAGGGATAGTTTTTTCTGGGGCAGGCCTACTGTGCCAACTCAGAAGGGTGTGGTGGATTTTGATTATATGTTTTGGTACAGAGGGTGTGGAGGGCAGCCCCGGAAGGATTGGAAGGCTGGCTGACAAGAGGGCCTCCCAAGATTACTTTATGTGAATTCGAACTCCAAAGAAATTATGAAGTTGGCCCAATGTCCTGAGCTTTGAGTTCAGATCCATGGGCCCATCATAGACTTGAATGGGTTGACCTCTGGCCACCACAATTGAAAATCAGACTCTTGAAGAAGGTAAGATTTTCTGGAGTCTTTTTGGGAAGTAGGGACTTTAGGCCTGAATCCCTGTGCCTTGAAGTTTTCCCTTAGGAACCATTTTGAATATGGCGACCACATTGTCTGAATTTAAATGTGGGAGGCCTGAACCAACATCCTTAGAGTATCTGAAGTGTTACCGCCTGCAAACCAAGATGACTCTTCCAGGCTACATGGCGTTTTCTGTAATTTGTCACTCCCGAGTCTCCAATGAGAGAAGTGTTTTCTTGGGCTTGGCCGTCCCTGTCTAGGTTGACTACCAAGATCTGGGCACCTCAGAAACAAGATCTGAGGCCTGTGATGTCACACTGGGGGCCTCAAAGGCAGGACAGAGCTCTCTAGTCATCTTGATTTAGGGTGAAGCTTTGCAACCCCCGTATTGCAGTGAGGGGGCCACCTACCTGAAAGTCCTTGAGCTGAAATGGAGGGACTACCGTGTTCATGGTGATCATACTCTTCTTATCTTGCTAAATCTCTGTCACCCAGAGTATGAGTAATGAGTAATTGTTGACATTTTAGTTAAGATTTTTCTGTATTTAGCTAAGGCCATTCCATAAAACATTTTTAAAGGTGATTTTTTTCATAGAAGTTTGCTCTCCTCTCTATGATTTAAAATAATTGATTATTGGTCATTTAGACTTAATTGGTGTTCAGTATTGAACTGTCTCTAAATCACCAGTGTTTTCTGTTCAGATTTCAGATAAGAATTCATGAACACACTTGAACTTTGAACCTATATGGGCTCATCAGCACAGAAGGAACTGAGACACAGTCATCTTTGGCCGTTGGCACTCACCATGGCAACTACTGGGATAATCTTAAAACATCATCAAAACCAAGCTTTTATAGCTCAGTCCCATAAAATCAGAATTATAATGTACTTCAAATCAGTATTGCTGTAAATCAGCGTAATCCATTCATCACACTAATTATGAGACCTAGTTACTAATTTGGAAGTTTTCTGAATAGTCCACAGCCTCAAATCAGTGTTTTCTATTTAGTGTAATTATGGCATTTTTTGGATATATATATATATATATATATATATGTAATTCTAAAAATAATATGGACTCTGGATAAAGAAGGACAGTTCACCCTTTCTCAGTTGCATTCCTCAGATACAATCGTACTGTACATCTGCACTTGCCTTTCAGTTAACCTAGCAATGAACCTTGGGTGTTCTTGTGTATGATTACATGTATATTTGCTTTATTTCATGGTTGCACAGTATATCAGTGTATGGAGGTACCATTTTTTAACCAGTTCCCTCCTGATGGTTCTTTATATTGATTCCAGCTGTTTTTCCCTTTGCTGGTATGAACATGGTATTTTTATATCAGTGTTCATTTGTGCAAATTCCTAGAGATAAAAAAAAAACTGGATCAACTGGAGTGTATTTTAATAGCTAGTAATCTGATTGAGTTTTTTTTTTTTTTTTTTTTATAGTAAGCTGTATGAGCTGTTTGTATATTTTGGAAATTAATCCCTAGTTGGTAGCATTATTTGCAAATATTTTCTCCCAGTCCACAGGTTGTTTCTTCATCTTGTTTATTCCTTTGCTGTGCAAAAGCTTCTAAGTTTAATTAGGTCCCATTTGCTTATTTCTGCTTTTATTTCCATCACTCTAGGAGATGGATCCAAAAAAAATGTTGCTGCGATTTATGTCAAAGAGTGTTCTGCATGTGTTTTCCTCCAGGAGTTTTAGAGTAGCCAGTCTTACATTTAGGTCTCTAATCCATTTTGAGTTTATTTTTGTACATGGTGTTAGAGAATGTTCTAATTTCATTCTTTTACATGTAGCTGTCCAGTTTTCCCAGCACCACTTACTTAAGAGGCTGTTTTTTTCTCCATTGTATAGTCTTGCCTCCTTTGTCATAGATTAATTGACTGTAAGTGCATAGGTTTATTTCTGGGCTTTCTATCCTGTTCCATTGATCTATCTGTCTGTTTTTGTTTAGTACCATACTGTTTTGATAACTGCAGCTTTGTGGTATAGTCTGGAGTCAGGGAGTGTGATTCCTCCAGCTCTATTCTTCTTTCTCGAGATTGTTTTGGCTATTCAGGGCCTTTTGTGTTTTCCATACACATAAAAAAAAATTTTGTTCCAGTCCTGTGAAAAATGCCATTGGTAATTTGATAGGGATTGCATTGAATCTTTATATTGCCCTGGGTAGTATGGTCATTTTAACAATATTTATTCTTCCAATCTAAGAACACAGTGTATCTTTCCATTTGTTTGTGCCATCTTCAATCTCTTTTGATCAAAACAACCCAATCAAAAATGTACAGAAGACCTAAACAGACATTTCTCCAAAGAAGACATACAGATGGCCCAGAGGCATGAAAAGATGGTCAGTATTGCTAATTACTAGAGAAATTCAAATCAAAACTACAGTGAGATATCACCTCACACCAGTCAGAATGGCCATCATTAAAAGTCTACAGATAATAAATTCTGGGGAGAGTGTGGAGAAAAAAGAATCCTCCTGCACTGATGGTGGGAATGTAAATTGGTGCAGCCACTTTGGAGAACAGTATGGAGGTTCCTTAAAGAACTAAAAAAACAGTTGCCATATGATCCAGCAATCCTACTCCTGGGCATATACCCTGAGGAAACTCTAATTCAAAAAGATACATGCACCTCAATGTCCATAGCAGCACTATTTACAACAGCTAAGACATGGAAGCAACCCAAATATCCATTGACAGATGATTGGATAAAGAAGGTGGAAATATGTGCACACACACACACACACAATGGAATACTACTCAGCTATGAAAAAGAATGAAATAATGCCATTTGCAGCAACATGGATGGACCTAGAGATTATTATACTAAGTGAGGTAAGTCAGAAAGAGAAAGACAAATATCATATGATACCACTTATATGTGGAATCTAAAAATATGATACAAATGAACTTATTTATAGAACAGAAATAGACTCACAGACAGAAAACAAGCTTATAGTTACCAAAGGGGAAAGAAAGGGAGAGGGGAGGGATAAATTAGAAGTTTGGGATTAACATATACACACTACTATGTATAAAGTAGGTAAACAACAAGGACCTACTGTATAACACAGGGTATTCAGTATCTTGTAATAGCCTATAATGGAAAAGAATCTGAAAAAGAATATACACATATGTGTGTATAACTGAATCACTTTGCTGTACCCCGCAAATTAACACAACATTGTAAATTAACTACAATTCAATTAAAAATGATTTTAAAAGAAGGAAAAAACGAAAAGCACTGTAAAAAAAGTCTAGTGATCTGTTGCATGTTTCGTGTTGGCATGAAAGCCACTGCCACCGTTTAGGAGGTAGGGCTCCTGTGTCAGTGGAGGTATCACTCGGGTAGTTTAGAATAGATCCTTGCTCTCTTTCTCTTTGACAGGGTGCGCGCTGATCAGCAGACATTTTGTATCTGCCGCACGCAGTGGCAAACGGCATGCTATGATTCTACTGGGTTTTATTCCTATCCTTGATTATAGGAAGCTCTTCACATAAACATTGAACTTTGATTGTGAAGATGGGGCTTGATGATTTCAGGAACATGGAGGAGATAAGCTAAATGCTTAGGATTGCTATTTAGAAAACTATCGCGAATCTGCTTATTTGGCATGTCGATGTAGAAAAGTAAGTCTTGTTACTGGCGTTACAAATACTCAGGCAAGCCTTTGCCCTCAATTCTTCTGCAGGACTCAGGCCATTCTAAACATCCGTTGGATGGTCTTTCTGCAATGACACAGGTCATCAGAATTGTTGTTTATAAAATATGGACTCCAACTCTGGATAACTCAAGCAAAAAAGGAATTGATTAGAAGGACATGGGTAGTTCATTATAATCTCGGGAAAGTGAAGGATCAGTCTCAGAAAATCAACAGCAACCAACAGTGGGCATGATGGCCAAGGCCATGGTCAAGTTCACGCTGTGCTCTGGTTACGGCCTCACTGCTGGCAGCACTATTCCTGGAACTCCCCCGGGTCTTTAAGCTCCTGGACTCCACTGCTGCCACTAAGAACAATCTCACACCTTAGTCTTCAAGACCCAAAGTCGTAGGTGGGGCTTCCTTATTGGCTAGGCCTAAGTCACGTGCTCAGGTGCCAGTCACAGAGGAGTCTGGAAGAGGGAATTACCTGATATCCTTTGGCATTCCCCTTGGGAAATCTCCTGCCACACAATGGGGAACGGTTCCTAAAGAGAGGGTTCAGTGCCTCATAGCCAAATAAGCAAGAAATGAGAACTGGTCCCCACTGTGAGTTCTCCACTTCTGTTTCTGGAATGACATGATAAGTATTTATGATTCTCTTTATTGATGCCTCCTTAAAAGTAGCATGTTAACTCCTTGTAACCTCATCTAACCTCCAGCCATTGGCATATGTTGTTTTTAATGATTCTCAGCAGTAGCAATAAGGCTTCACAGTTGCCTAGTGCTTGTGATTTACTGAATGCTGTTCCATGGAGGGTGGCATTTAATTAATTAGCCTCTATGTAGTAGGAATAATTCCTCCCCATTGTGTTTACTTTTCTGCACATTTTTTTTTTTTAAACCCTCTCTGTATCCAAACACCAACCTGCCATTCCCACTTGTTTCCTCAGAAACATTCAAGAGCTCCATTTTAGTCACTGGAATGAAGACTGGGCTTTTTATTTTTTTAATTTTTTATTGAAGTGTAGTTGATTTACAATGTTAGTTTCAGGTGTAGAGCAAAGTGATTCAGTTATACATACACATACATATATATTTTTTCTTTTCAGATTCTTTTCCATTATATGTTATTATAAGAAATTGAATATAGTTCCCTATGCTATATAATAGTTCCTTGATGTTTATCTATTTTATATATAGTAATATATGTCTGTTAATTTCCAACCCCTAATCTATCCTTCCCTGCCCTTTCTCTCTTGGTAACCATAGTTTGTTTTCTATATCCATGAATCTGGTTTTGGTTTGTAAATAGAATTTGTATCATTTTTTTAAAGATTCCACATATAAGTGATATCATGTGATTTTTGTCTTTCTCTGACTTATTTCACTCAATTTGATAATGTCCAGGTTCATCCATGTTGCTGCAAATGGTATTATTCCATCCTTTTTTATGGCTGAGTAGTATTCCAGTGTGTGTGTATGTGTGTACATACATACACATACCACATCTTTATCCAGTCATCTGTTGATGGACACTTAGGTTGTTTCCACGTCTCGGCTAATGTATACAGTGCTGCTATGAACACTGGGGTGCATGTAAGACTGGGCTTTTTTTCCCTAAATTTCAGAACCCTCCTTGATTCTACCCATCAAACCACTGCTCACCAGCTCAAATCATTCATCCAGTGAGAGGTGTCCCTCTTGCCGAATCCGAGGTCCTTATGCACACATTACCCATTGATCTAAATAGAAATAAGGCCCTGGATTTTGAGTGGAAAAAATACCCATATTTGTATTATTTTTTAATATTTCAGAAATGTGCAAGTAGCAAACGTTTTTAAATATTTTGCACATTGCTCCTATGAACTTTTCTTTTGTGCAAAAAGCTGAAATGGAATAAAAATACTTTAGTGAATTCTATAAAAACTTACATTGAACCAGCTGTGTGTATTTTGGAAAAGGAGAGAAACTCTCTGGGTCTCATCTAAAAGGCTACATTTTGGGCCAGATGATTTCTGGTTTTTCTTCAACTGTCCTCTTCCATGAATTTAAAAAATGCCATGAACAGAGCACCGGCTGACAGAGGAGGGGACTTGAAGCAGCCTTATAGAGTAGAACTCCTTCTTTCACTGACTTTATCTGAGAATAAGAATCATAACTGATATTCTGGGAGTAGCTTGGGGGTAGATGAGTTCACTGACGTCGCGTGAGTTACTATTTTCAGGTGTGATAACGGTATTGCATGTAGGTTTCCAAAAAGCCCTTATCTTTTAGAACAGGATTTCTCAAACTGAGCACGCCAGTGACATTTGGGGATTCTTCTTTGTTGGGGGAGGGGAGGCTGTCTTGTGCATTGGAGGATGTTTAGCAGCATCCCTGGCCTCCACCCACTAGAGGCCAGTAGTGCCCCTTGCCCAGTTGTGGCAACCAAATTTATGTCTCCAGAAATTGCCAAATGACCCTGGGGTTGGGGGGAAGGGCAACTTTAACCCCAGTTGAGAACCACTGTTTTAGAGATATATACCGAAATATTTTTGGACATAACACTATGCTGTCTGGTGGAGGGTGGTGGAGGATGTGGCTGTGAATGTGGCAGGACTGGTCAAGGGCTGGTGCTTGTTGGGGCTGAATGATGGGTTCTGGGACTTCATTATATGATTCTGATGACTACTTCTGTGTATGTTAGAAATTCTCTAAAAGGAAAGCACACAAAAACATTGTTTTAAGACCCTCAGTGGCATCAACTGAAAATCCATTCCCAACCTTGAGCCCGCAGAGTGTCTTGCTTTGGAGAGAACACTAAGAGTTGAAGATGGAGGAAGTAGAATAGCACTCACACTCTGCAGTAGCTGATCTTGACCATCTTGGAGGCATCCTAAATTTTGAATATTCCCATTGAGCTCCTAACCAGCCTTGCCAGCGTCGGGCCACCATGATTGTTTGCTCCCTGGTCATCTGGACCAGCTTTAGGCAAACTGAAGACTGGCACTCCAGGACTCGTGGAAGCCTTTTGTCTTCCCGGTGGCCAGCACGCTCCTGATTTAGGTCATCGGCATCCGTGCAGCTGTATCTCAGCCCTGCCGCTTTCGGGGCTGATGCTTAGGGACAGATTTCCCTTATTAAAGCCTCGTGGGCACGGATATGCCCAGTGAGAAAGGAGCAGGGGAAGGCTGAGCCTGGCTGGAAATAGAGGAATACCAGCAGGGATCCAATTCATGATGCATAATTACCATCAGTCCTGAGGGTTTTGTTTTGTTTTGTTTTGCTTTTTTTAAGCCTGAGAAATGTAACTGGAACTTAGCTTGAAACTGGGCAGAGCCACTTTCAGAACCTTTATTTTGAGGCTGAGAACTGGTGTGATCCAGAACACAGCACGAGCCACCAAGGGCTACTTTGGGGATACTGATGTGCGGGTGGTAGAGATGAGGCAGGGCAGGTAAGCAGTACAGTACCAAAGTGATTCTTCTCCATGTTTAAGGGAAATAACCAGTGCTGTCTAGAGAAACTGGCAATTCATAATTCTCACCCGCATAGAAACAATGCAGCTGTAACTGATTTAGCAGCCTGCAGGGCTACTTCCAATTTTGAAGACAGTAGATGGTGTGGCTTCGAGATGCAACTCCAGCCAGACTCCCTGGAATTAAATTCCGATTCCACCCCTTTGGAGGCATGCTAAGCTTAGTGGCAAGTTACTGAACCCCGCTACACCTCAGTTTCCTCATCTGTAAATCCAGGATGCTACTCATGCTCATTTCTTAGAATTGTTGTGAGGATTACATGAGTTTATACACTAAAGGGTTTAGAAGAGTGCCTGGCGCAGAGTAGAAGTAGGTGGTGAAGACCGTTAGCCTTTTCTGGCCAGACACAGCAAACGTCATCTAGGTTGTACAATTGGAGAGTTTCAGGAAAATGCCCCCTCCATAAAATTTAGTGATCATTAAGGGCTATTCCTTTGGATTAACAAATTTCTCGCTTTTCCCATTTTGGAGAGGGTTAGTGTATAGTGTAGGGGGATGTTTATTAAATTCTGTTTCCCTGACAGCTCTCTGACAGAGCAATTCTGAGGGGATGGGAGGAGTAAGGGGAAATCTGTATTATGGGGTCTCTGTTCATGAGATGGAAGCGGGGCAGGTGCTGGGGGGACTCAGCTCTAGAAGAACGAGGCCAGGGATGCTGGGAGAAGGATGAGGGGTCCCTAAAGGGAGAGAAATGGTTTTAGAATCATTTCTGAGCTAAGAACCTCCTGACTTAAAATAACTGTGTTCACAGTAGCCAAGACATGGAAGCAACCTAAGTGTCCATCAACCAATGAATGATATGGTGTATATACACAATGGAATATTACTCAGCCATAAAAAGAATGAAATATTGCCATTTGCAGCAACATGGATGGACTTAGAAATTATCATACTAAATGAAGTAAGTCAGAAAGTGAAAGACAAATATTATATATCACTTAGATGTGAAATTTTCAAAAATAATACAGATCTACTTATTTACAAAACAGCAAGACTCACAAACATAGAAGACAGACTTATGGTTACCAAAGGGGGAAGGGAGGGATAAATTAGGAATATGGGATTAGCAGGTACACACTATACATAAAATAGGTAAACAACAAGGATTTATGTACAGCACAAGGAACTATAGTCAGTATCTTGTAATAACCTATAATGGAAAAGAATCTGAAGCTGTTTACCTAAAACTAACACAATATTGTAAGTCAACTATAGCTAATTTTTTTAAAAAGTAACTGCTAAATTGAATGTGTCCTATATCAAAGGGATCAAACTGTCCATTCAAGCTTCTCTTTTGTGCTATTAATGTATGAAAGACTCACAAAAAGTGTGTCCCTTTAAGATATTTGTGTGTGTGTGTTTTGGTTTTATTTTGTTTTGTTTTTTGTAAATGCCATTTCCTAGGTCACATGCAGACCCTTTTTGGTGTCATTTCAAATCTGGAAGTGAATCTAGTAGCCATCTTTGTTCCCAGAATTTTCTTGTGAAATGAGGTTACAGGAAATTCGAAGACTCCATCTTTATATACTCTCTATTCTGCCTTTGATGTTTTTCTTTTCAGCAAGCAAATTATTCTGGGTTTTGTACAAATACTGCTCCAAATCAGAACGAGGGCTTCTCACCCCCTTCCAAGGGTGGCCCAAGCACTGTCTGATTTTGTCTGCTTGCTCTCTGAGCTCTGTATGCAGTATTACCACGCTAAACCCGACTCCCAGAGTCTTCCTTAGACCTCTCCTATCAGAATCCCCAGAGTATGAATTAAAATCGCCATTTCCTGGCTGAATCCCAGATCTTCTGAATCTGACTTTCTGAGCGGGACCTAGGAAACTAGTTTTACCAAACGACCCAAGGCATTCTGATGTGTACTGATGTTTGGGAACTGTGGCCTTAAACCTTAAACCCAGCGTCTGCCCGTTTCCCCCGCTGCAGACTCCTCAGCATCCTTACCTTCTGTCTTATCCATCCAGGAATCTCCCTTCTCAGATATGCATCCTGCGTGGTGTCATCAAGTTGACTTTCCTAGGAAGGCAGACTCTTGATAGGAGCTTTGTGGTGAGTGGGGAGAAAGCATTTTTTTTTTTTTTTATCTAAAGCTCAGAGTTTATATCTTGAGCGTCAGATAGAAAATGTAAACAGGATGAGTCATCCAAGGAAAAGTTGAAAAGGTTTGCTAGCCTGAGCTGATAGAGACAGCCTTGTGAGTCTGACTGTGCGAAACCATGCTCTTGGTCCGATAAAGATTTACAGAATGAAACCGATGGCTGACTGATGCGGGCGTGGTGAGACAAGACAGGTCACTTTGATTATCTACCTGGGTACACTGTCTGACCCTGAGATTTCACTAACAGTAAAATAGCTTCGGTATCCTCCACGCTGACTGAGGCTCGGCCCTGACTCAGACCTCAATTGTTCTTGTTTTGTGCCTAATTCCAAGAGGATGGATTATCTGACTGCTCAGACCTCTGGAAATGGCAAGCTGTTTATTAAGAGCAATTTACAAGAATAAGGGGCATAAGTGGACACAGGCAATGTGACAAGAGGCAAAGTTGACAGACCTTAGAATTCTGGAAAATTTGATTATGTGGAGCTCATCATTCCACAATTATGATATATGTTTGGTGGGAATATAATGATACTTGTAAAAATTGAGTACTCCCAACTTAAAGACTTAACCTGAAGAATCTTCCAGTACTTAAAAAAAAAAAAAGTAGACCATTGGATCAAGGACAATGTTTACTACTTAGGGATGGAGAAACAGGAATAATGAAGGGTAAAGGCCTTACACAGGCCATGGAATTATGTCAGTAATGAGCCAGGGGCTAGGACTAGATCACAAACAGGTCTCTCCAAATTTATAGATTTTGTTTCATTTTAAAAAAATGACAGCCTAAAAACCTGTGTTGAACCTCTCTTTCATTTGATGGTCCTAAATTTCTTTTAGCCTTGGCTGATTACCAAAGCATTACATTAGCAAAATGCTTCCTGCGAGCGTACGGACATTTAAGCTAGAAATACAATACTCAAGTAATTAGAATCAGTGTTCTCTATACAAGTGTAAGTGACAGCTCGGACGTGTCTCTGCATGCAGGGAAGAAATAAAATCAAGTCCTGGTATCATTCTGTAAATATTAGCTAATTTCAGACAATTCCAGCAATACCATAACAAGATACAGGATGTAAAAGTCCAAATTCGAAAATAAAATGGAATGCTATTATGCCTAATTGTGTAACTCTTCTAGTTGAGGTTATGTTAGGAGACTTAGTGTTTGTGGTGCTCTGAGGAAACGAACTAAGTAAGGCAGGAACATTATGTTAGATCGAGCAGTGCCTCTGTGTGATTTTTGTCACATGAAATATACAGGGGGGAAATAAACAAAGGAGAAAACATATGAACTCACCATGGGCGATGTTCGAAACCGCCCAGGTGCCAGTCTTTCCACCGATAAACTAGGAATGTTATTGCTCACAGAGCACAGCTCCCCTCAAGGTTAATAATGATAACAAGTGACCCTCAAACTCCAAACGTGGTTTCTGAGAGGGGCAATAACATTTGACTGGAGAAGGGGGGGTCTCAGATCAGGAAGAAACTTTGGTTACACAGCGCTGTACTCATCTGACAGGTGAAGGACCAGGGTCAGGGAGGTGACGTATCTCCACCGCCTCTTTTCATGTAGTTTCCGCAGTGTATGATGATGGTCAGGCTGTGTTCCTCTCAGTTCTGGGAGTTCCTTCAAAGCAGGAGGTGTATCTTAATCATCTCGCTGTCTGTCTGTCCCAGCAGAGTGCTGAGAACACAACAGATGTTCGCTGTTTATTAAATAAGTTGCTAAAGCAAGTCAGAAAAGGAGTGTCCCTGGTAACCAGACTCCCAGCCAGCCCTTCTTTCATTAAATCTCAGCTCTGTAAACGCTCTTGACAAACATGTCAGCTCAGAACATGCCTGGCTCAATGAGGGGTTTGTCTCAGCAGCATCTCGCTGGAGCAAGATATTGAAATTCCTTTTCTGAAGGTCCTGGCCAGGTCTGCACACATATCATCTGTCTCTTTGGGCTCTGTCTCCCTGTTGTGGGTCCCTCGAGGATGCTGACTGTGAGCTGGCCATCTGTATGTCACTGGAGGCTAGCTCGGTGCCAGGACACACTAGGGCTTCTGTGAGTGTAAGTTAATATTCTCTAACGCTTCCTAAACGGTAACCATGCTCCCAGCGCCTTTCCAAAGTGCTTTCCCCAATGAACTCCTTTAATCCTCACAGAGGCATTATTACTGTTATTTCCACTTTACAGATAGAGAACAGACACAGAGAGGTTTAGAACCTAATCCAAGGTCACACAGCTGGTATAGAGGAGCAGGGATGGGAACCAAAGGAATCTGGCTCCAGGGCCAACCGTACCCGCAATCCCCAAGGTTGTGATCTCAGGCTCCCTTTGTACACTTAGACGTTATCAAAGACCTCAAAGAGCCTTTAAGTGGGCCAAATCTCTCCAATATTATGATAATAGAAATGAAACCTGAGAAATATTTAAGTACTTATTTATTAATTTGCTTAAGTAGAATGATAATAAGCTCATTACATGTTAACGTGGTATGTTTTTATTTTTTAAAAAACTGTATTTTCCTAAACAAAGAAATGTAATGAGAAGAGTGGCCGTGTTTTACCTTGTTGCAAATCCCTTTTTTTTTTTCATTGAAGGATAGTCAGTTTACAATGTTGTGTCAATTTCTGCTGTACAGCATCATGTTTCAGTCACACACATACATACATATATTCCTTTTCATTAGAGGTTACTAGAAGATATTGAATATAGTTCCCTGTGCTATACAGAAGAAACTTGGTTTTTTAATCTATCTTTATATAAAGTAGCTAACATTTGCAAATCTCAAACTCCCAATTTATCCCGTCCCACCCCCTTTCCATCCTGGTAGCCATAAGTTTGTTTACTACATCTGTGAGTTTGTTTCTGTTTTATAAATAAGTTCATTGATGTCTTCTTTGTTTGTTTGTTTGTTTGTTTGTTTTTAGATTCCACACATGAGTGGTATCATATGGTATTTTTCTTTCTCTTTCTGGCTTACTTCACTTAGAATGTCGATCTCCGGGTCCATCCATGTTGCTGCAAACGGCATTATTTTATTCTTTTTTATGGCTGAGTAGTATTCCATTTCATATATATACCACAGCTTCTCTATCCAGTCACCTGTTGGTGGACGTTTGTTGCAGATCCCTTTAGTGAGTGACTTCACAGCAGACAGCTGGGTTCATCCATCGTCTGCCCTGTGTTCAGTCTGTTGATGTTGATGGTGAGGCCCTGGGGCCTCTGGGAAATTCCGCTGTACACTTGAAAGAGAATGAGAGAGAACAAAGCACATGACACCTTGGGTTTCAGCGGCCCCTAGGGCTTCCCCTGGGTACAGTTGAGTCCGGACGTCAGTCACTCCCTTCCTGCGTGAGCCCTGGGATGGGTCGGGAGTCACCAAGATGAGCCTCTGCCGTCCAGGAGGCCTTCATGCTGCGGAGGCGGCCAAGGATGCGTCCTGCTCTAACCTGGTGCAGCTTGCGATGGGCGACTGTGGCCCCATAAAACCAACCCGTGTGCTGTCCCTCACGCTTCACGGGCTTCCCTGCCTCTGGCTCTTCTCGGCGTGCGGTCTTCCTTCAGACGGCTTCCCGGAGGCCCGGGCTGGACGGAGTGCCCCCTTCCTCGGGCTCAGGGCTCCCTGAATAGAGCTCCATGGAGGCCGTCACCATATTACAGCACATCTCTCTGCCCCTGCTCTTGGAGGCAAGTTTCGTCCTCTTTCCTTTTCCAGCACTGAGGGCAGAATTGCAGAGCAAAGTGCTGGGGAACACGGGGGTGGAGGAAGAAGATTTGACTTGAAGATCAAGGGAAATTTCCCGGAGAAAGGGGACTGGACCTGCTCTAGAGGCAGCTGGGAGGGAAAGGCAGTCGTGTCATTGGAACAATTTGAGCCAGGCCAGGGACATCTCTGGAGGAAGAGCGAGGTGACAGATGTGGTCGGAGGGTCCGTGGAAAAGGGGCTGGTGGAAGACAAAGCTGGGAGGGGGAGAGAGGGCACAGTGTCACCTGTGTACCCAAGTCACTGGGATGAAAGCACTGCATCTGATCTCGTCCCATGTGAGTTCCAGAACGACTGGACAGCTGGTAACACTGGTGCCAGCTCGGGGCAGGGAATGAATACTCAGGCCTCTCAGAAAAGATGAAAGTTCTTTTCCTGGGCAGCAGCTAGCAGACGGCACATCCAGGAACCTCCTGGCCCTGGGCTGGCTGTCAGACTGGCTGTGGCGGAGCAAGGCCTTACGGAGAAGAATGGTCACGGCCACTGCGCGGGTAAGTCTCTTTCTTCTCCAGGATGTAGGCCGCAGTCCTGGTACAGACACAGAGAAGCTACATGACTGGGAAACAGAGTACTTAACATAGGGATTTATTTTTAGTTGACAGCAAGAAATATATTTTTCCTCTTGTGCTTCAGCTGCCATCGTGGCTAGTTTTTATTACTCTGGAGAGAGGCAAAGCCAACAATTTCTTGTAGACGTGATTTCCCAGCAAGCGTCATGTTTTGAAGTGCGTGGAAACATCTTCCTCTTGATCTGTTTACTTTAGGCATTCAACGTGGCACCGCTTCATACATTATTACTACAAACTTAGCTCCATTGAAAACCTACCATTGTCATTATTGTTAAAATGGTGCTCATCGAAGATTCCAAAAGTGCAGGAAAACAAAAAGCAGCAGGAAATATACTCCCTCACTTCTCATTCCAAACACCAAGACTCTGATTCCTCTCCGGTAACCTCCCAAGACGCCTGCCATCAGTCATCTCCCTCCCTCCAGCCATGCCCCGGCGCTGCCGCCTGCCAAGAGGCACAGTCTACGTGTCCTTGAATCCGGGCTGATGTCCCGAATTGCTTTGACCCCCAGAAGTCTACAGAGGGGCTCTTAGCCTAGACCTTGAGGCTTAGCAACTTGCACTTTCCCTCTGGAAACCAGCCGCCATATGAAAAGTCTAATTATGTAGAGACTCCACGCTGGGAGGGAGCCCAAGCGAGTGATGGGGAGAGGCCGCACAGCCGAGAGCCAGGGTGTCCGCCGCGTGAGGAGAGCCTTCTCGGACCTTCCGGCCTAGCCCAGCCGCCGGTTCAGTGCGGCTGAATTGGTGACCTCAGCCGATGTCACATGGAGCGGAAAACCACGCAGCTAAGACAGGTCCACCCACAGGAATCATAAGAGATAATAAAGATTGTTTTATGGCTCAGTTTTGCAGAGTTTGTTATTAGGCAGCAGGCAATAACTGAAACACCCAATTACACCTTAGAATATTTTCTTAGTATCTTTTTCAAAGCATTTTTAGCAGAGTGGCACTCAAACAATAAATAGAATTGGGTTTTAGCACTTTTCACGTTGTAGAACATGAATTTTCTCCTTTTGTTAAAAGTGCTACGACTACGTGAGATAACTACCTTCTTTTCCGGAGAGTGAAGTCTGACTGTCGAGAGGTGTTATCATCTGGGCCAATCACCTCCCCACTCCTAGGAAGACAGAACTGGGACAGAGTGACTCTGGCCAGTCTTTGTAACTGGGGTGGCTACATTTGGGCACAGTATAAGCAAAACGAGAAGATCAGCTATAGAGACAAGGAAAAAGCAGACAGAGAGAGGAGAGAAAAAGGGGCCCACACAGCCCACACGGAGTCTCCCCAGAGTCTGCTGGCATGCTTGAATCTTTGTTTTTAATAAATTCTTCATTTACTTTTTTTCTTAATCTTAAAAATTTTCTTTGTTTGTTTGGAGGAGGTAATTAGGTTTATTTATTTACTTATTTTAGTGAAGGGACTGGGGCTTGAACCCAGGACCTCGTGCATGCTAAGTACACACTCTACCACTGAGCTGTACCCTCCCCCCTCTTCATTTACTCTTAAACCACTTTGAGAAACGTTGGTTCCCTTGAATAAGGCCAATGGTTTCAGAAGAAGAGCAAAAAGGAATGTCGGCGAGACCTTCTTTTCTGGAGAGTGAAGTTGCCTTTGATGAACCAGCTCTGTAACTCAGAATCGAGGAATTAACACACAGCTTGTGCAGAGAAATTCCAGCGATGGATGTGCAGCTTCTCAATAGATGTCCACCATTCAGGTCGATTCTGGTGCTGAACTCTGACTCAGAAGGGGAGAGAGGCTATCTTACCCTGTTTGAGCTGCCATGACAGAGTACCGCAGATGAGGCAGCTTAAAAAGCAGAAATGGATCTTCTCACGGTCCTGGAGGCTGGGAGGCCCAAGACCAAGGTGCCAGTCAATTCGGTTCCTGGTGAGACCCGTCTTCCTGGCTTGCAGAAGGCTACCTTCTCGCTCTCCTCAAATTTGGGGAGGGTAAGAGAGATCTTTATGCTTTTAAAAATGTGCTTACTGGAAAATTTTACATCCCATACATGGTTCATTTCTGTGGCTCACACTATATTTCCAATGGAGAGTGCTACTGTATAGAATTGAATTCAGCTCTTTGTGTGTTTAATCAGTAACAACTGGCAACCTTAAAGCACTAGAGTATTTCTCCTCGGGGCTCTAATAACCAGAGCAAGAACGGAAGAATTGGGGTGCGTTTGCCTCGGATACCTCCTTTCTTGGTGACTCTCTCAACTCCCGGACACTCCTCGCTGCTCTTAAGCATCCCCGCAAGAGAACCTACCGAGCATGCCCTGCCCCACACATGTCCCTGAGCTCTGCAGTTGCTCATTATTTTTCGTCTTTTCCATCTCCCCCAACTAACAACCCCTCAGCTTAGGGATCTCACATAGTTACACAGAGTGGAGGCTTCAAAAAATTCTCCACAAGAACATAAAAGACAGGCTCTCATTTACCCTGGTAGAGGTGAGATCACGAAGCTCTCCAATGGGATAACTTCTGGCCAAGTGTCCCAGTAAAAAGATCCATTTCCAACAGTGGGGAGGGTGGTGTTTGGGGCCAATATACTTAAACCAAGCACTGCCGACACACGGCTATTCTATAAATGGATGAACTGTCTCTCTGCTGAAGGCATGGTTAGCGGTCTCCCAATCAATATTATATGGTCTCAAACGGATTTCCCCTAAAATAATCTCTACCTGTTTCCATATAAGCTCCCCCCTCGTGCCTTGCCCCATATCCTCTTCCTCCATTAAAAATCTTTAAAATTCCGAAGGTGCCGTCATTGACCCGATCACTTCTGTTGCACAACCATCTGTCCAATGTTTTTAGCCATGTGCCATTATCCATAGCTCCCTCTCCTTTGGAGGAACGTGTTTCTCATGCACTCACTGAATATTTATACACCAGCACATCCCCAAAGCTCTTCAAGTTGCAAGGTACCTTTTGTATGCGTACAAATGTGCTCCCCCACTGTTGTTCTGTCAAACTGGGACTTGTCTGAAGGAAACCAGTTCCAGGAGCACAGCAATCCTGCTGCGAACAGACGGCAGGCCAGGCCCTTTGGGAACTGTTCAAGGCAGAGAGCTGGGCTTTAAAAAAAGAAAAAAAAAAATCCCCCTCTATTAACCCATAGTCTATAAACATTAGCCAAGACAAGCATCTACAGCATTAGATTTCAGGGAGTTTATGGGGATAAGCAGATCTTTGGTGGGAATCACTATCCACGTGGTCATTAGCTTTCACGTCCTTAAATATCCCACGTCAAGGGCAATCCTGTTGGACTCCATATTCATCAGAAAATAATTGTAGAAAATTGTGCCACTCACACAAATTTTTCAGAGGCGACAGCAATATAAAAGGTGGAAAGCAAAAGTAACATTTCTTTTTTAATATTTGAAAATTATACCCTGGCAGTTTGGCAGCACTAAATCTTAGATTGGCTTATTTATGTCTGATGTTATATGAGCATCAAATTATTCAACTCTCTACAATTCTTTTCATCTGTTCCTCATAAATGGACACATGTGCCTTGCTGCCAGTTTTGGTTTATGTGGTGATTGGTGGCTTAATCTTGGAAGACTTAGCTGATTAAAAAAGGATGATCTGTAGATGGGTGCAGTGGACACACACTAAGGCGACCATCAGTGAGTTACATTCTTATGTAATCCTCTCCCTCTTGAGTGACCGGCTTCCAGACAATAGGATATGGCAAAGGTGATGGAATAGCACTCTTTCCTTTTTTTTTTTTTTACATTGAAGTATGGTTGATTTACAATATTGTGTTAGTTCCAGGTGTATAGCAAAGTGATTCAGTTATACATATATTTATATGTATATATATTCCTTTTTTATTCTTCCCCATTATAGGTAATTATAACATATTAAATGTAGTTCCCAGTGCTACACAGTAGGTCCTTGTTGTTTATCTATTTTGTATCTGCTAATCTCATACTCATAAATTGTCCCCCCTCCCCTTGCCCTTTCCTCTTTGGTAACAGTAAGTTTGTTTACTATGTCTGTGAGTCTATTTCTGTTCTGTAAATAAGTTCATTTGTATCTTTTTTTTTTTTTAGATTCCACATATAAGTGATATCATATGATATTTGTCTTTCTCTGTGTGAATTACTTCACTTAGTATGATAATCTTGAGGTCCATCCATGTTGCTGCAAATGGCATTATTTTATTCTTTTTTATGGCCGAGTAGTATTCCATTGTATAGATACACACCACATCTTCTTTATACATTCATCTGTTGATGGACATTTAGGTTCCTTCCATGTCTTGGCTATTATAAATAGTGCTGCTATGAACATTGGGGTGCACGTGTCTTTTCAAATTAGAGTGTTCATCTTTTCCGCATATATGGGAGCGGCACTCTTGATTACATCCGGTAAGACTCTGTCTTAGGGGACCAAAGTCAGGGACTCTTTCACTTGCTGGCCTTGAAGGAGTGAGCTGCCGTGTTGGGAGGGCGTCTGTGAGAGGGCCACGTGGTAAGGCCCTGTGGGCGGCCTCTAGGCGCTGAGAGCAGCCCCTGGCAGACAGGTAGGAAGAACACAGGGACCCCATTCCTACAGTTACAAGGAACTGAACTCTGACTGGAGCCCAGCTGTCACCTTGATTGCAGCCTTGTGAGACCCTGAACAGAGACCCCAGTCATGCTGAGCCTGGGCTCCTGGCCCAAGGAAACTGTGAGCTAATGAATGGGTGTTATTCTGAGCCACTAAAGTCGGGATAGTTTGTTATACAGTATAGAGAACAAATGCAGTGAGTTTTCCATTAATTTCTATGACACAGTGTCCACAAATTTATCTTTAAACCAATTATTTTCAAACTCTCTCTGTGAAGAACCAGTGTTCTCATCTCCAGTCTATCTACAGAAAAACAATTTCCTAAAATGAAATAAAAATGAATGACTAGAAAAATGAAAGAAAAAGACCTTCAAAAGACATACAGAATACCAGCCCCTAAAGTGAAATAAAAAGGAGTTTGAGAAACTCAATAAAAAGACATACAAAATGCCAGCCTAAGAGTTTTATTATTAGATTTAATGGACATATAATTTCTTTTTCAAATTAGTGTAGCAGTCTCTCCACATTTACTCTCAATTTACATAGCTAATTGAGGAGGGCAATGAATAGTCCACAGACCAGCCCCAGTCTACGAATCATGCATTTGAATGAGACCAAGTCACCTTGTAAAAATAGCTGGTATTTATGGAGGGCTTACTGGTGAGCCCAGGACACTGTGTCCAGCCCTTTTCATGAATTACCTTCTATTCATGTGCCTCATGGCTCTGTGAACTGTACAAGGTCCCCCATTTACCGGTGAACCAACTAGGATTCGCGGGGCGAAGCAACTTGCCCAACTTGGTCACACAGCTGGTAAATACAGAAAGCTGTGACCCACGCTCAGAAACCTTCACTCAACAGGCTGACGCGGCAGAGCTCCTTTATCATTCGTGATAACTGAGATAGCGTGCTCCTCAAATGATCCAACATAGGCGCTCTCATTCATTTCACCCCAGCCAAGGATCCTACCAAGTTCCGTCTAGGGAGTTTTCTGTGCTCAGGTTCCCTAAAAAGGAGACCAAACATGAGCTCTAGAGAGATGAGACATATGGTGATTTCTAGAAGGAAATGAACCGTGCTCTGGCCAGTCTCCTTCTCACAACCTGGTTGTTCTTAGGAGCGGAATCAGAGGTGCGGAAGAGAGGAGAGCAGGTGTACCTGGGTGAATTCTGGTCCGTTTACAGTTCGCGCCGGCTTTCACTTCCTTCGCTGGAGTCTGTCCGAGGCTCTAGGGTTACAGTCCCCATCAGAGTCACTGTGGGGGTTTTTACAGCCGCGATGCCCAGGCCCTGTCCCAAGGGGTTCCTGGTCTTACTGGTCTGGAAGAGCCTGGGCCAACTGAGAGTATTTCCAAAGCTTCTCCAATGATTCTAACGTGTAGCCAGGATTGAAAATTGGATTTTTAAGGAAGATAAGCATGGGAGGAGGTCCAGCTGAGTCATTTCTGCCCCACTCTTGGTGCCCTGTTGCCCAGGGCTGTGGGAGAGCCCCACGGGACCAGCTCTCTGTCCATGGCGCTCGTCTACGGGGAACGGCCAACTGGGATTAGGGTGCCTCAGGGTCCCCACTTCATATGAAGCTCAGGGAAACTTCCACCAGCCTCTTAGCTCAGTCAGTTCAGGCCTTCATTAGCTGAGGTCTCATCTCTTCTGCAAAATCACAGGCAGTTGCTGTGCAGCTCATGTTCACGGTTTTTCCCTGCACTGTAGGAAGTCCCTTTGTCATTTTAGGACTTCCCTAGGCATTCTAGTATGTTTCAACTTTACATGCATCCAGCTTTGAGTGACCTTAGAGATAGAGATAGGGTCTCCCTCCAGAGCAAAGATCAGTCCAGTATAATAAATCCAGTCCCATATAACAAAGACAACATTTCTCTCCAGGGCAAAGATGAGGCAGGCTCACTGCCCATTTTAAAAGCTTTGGGTCCCCTACAGGCTGGGTTCTTCAACGATGACACAGACCCACTGCACACACAGCATCCAACTGGGCCCCTCCCTGTTGCCCCCGGGGGACCCATGGGTAAGAGGAACAGCCTTGAACATGAGGTTCATGCTGCCTGCTGTGCTGTGAGAAATCAAGTCTTTTGCTTCTGACCCAGGAGTCTTGTGTCTTCTGGCAGCATCCGCAAGGCTATGGCAGGCCAACTTGTCAACTTGCAAGTAGAGTCAAATCAGACCCTTCCCAGTTCTTGGTCATTATATGGGATCAACTCAATAGATTTTTACAGACTGTAAGTAACCATGGAAGCAGTCACCATATCAGGGAAGATAACATTATCAGTGCCCAGAAGGCCTTCTCATGACCCTTTCCCGTCCCTACTCTCCTCAACTCAGGTGAACCACCAGTGACTTCATACAGATGTGGTGAGCTGTCTTCTAAACCAAGATGATTTAAGCTGCTATCTACCAGCACTGAGTATGAGTCAGACACTCTCCTAACCACTGTACATGGAGTAAACAATTGAACCTTCATAGCAACCATCTGGGATGAGAACTGTTAAACTCATTGTACAGGTGATAAGGACGTACAGAGAGGCTAAGTGATTTGTCAGAGGTCACACAGCTAGAATTTGAACCTAGGTAATTTGACCTTAGAACTCTTAACTCTGTCACCCCATTGGACCCTGTGCTCTGAACCTGGCACTGGATGCCTGTCACAGGAGTCATCCTGGGAAGTCTGGGCATGTGTGGTTTTTCCAAATGCAAGCAGGCCCCGAGTATAAACATGCTGTGTTCAGAGAATTTGTTCATCACCAATCGTCTTTCTTGTGTGCTAGAATAGGTACTGAATTTAGCATCTGAAAAATCTCGATTCCATTCCTGACTCTTACCTGGCAGCTGTGTGACCTTAGACAAGTCACTTAACCTCTCTGGGCTTCAGTGTCCTCATCTGTAAAATAACAGAGTTGGCCCAGATGAGCATGCAAGCTTCTTCTCAGTTTACAATTCTGTACTTTTATATTCAATGTGTATCCTCCATAGGATTAATGTTATTCATTCCAAGGCTAGCACCATAATATTTTTTCAAGTAAAATGAACCTGAAAATTATAAACATATGGATTATAATATATAGAAGAGCATCTCCATGAACTAGAACTTGACTTTATCATTTGTAACTTGGACCAATCATTTATGGGGTTAAGGCTGCTGGTAAAATGAAAACTTCAAATACGTGTTCTAAGGGGGATCATGAACTCCAATCAGATGTTTATCTGTCTCTATCTGTCGTCTGTCTAGCCTTATGTTTTGTCAGGGAATGTGTATTATGCACATGAAGATATTTGTTGTTTATAACTTCATTCATTCATTCATTCAAAAAATATTGATGAATGCCTGCCCGCTTCCTGCCAGGTACTGTGTCAGTGGTGGAGGTGTGATACTAGAACACAGTGTGATCGCGTTTCTGAGGAAGGTCAGGGCAGGGGGCTCAGAACAGGCCCCTAATCTAATTAGCTGGTTTCGTCTGTTTGTGGGTAGGGGAGCAGGGGAGACTGCCCGAGGAATTGATGTAAAAGCTGAGACTTGCCGGCCAACACTGACAGGGCTGATGGGCGCCAGGATGGAGCGTGGGTAGGTAACACTGTTCCAGGCACAGGACCCAGCAGGGCCAAGGCTGGGAAGCATGAGAAAGTCAGATTCTTTGTCAGTGGGGTCAGTGCATTTGGACTTCTCAGAGCCACATTTCCCCTAACACGTGGCCTGGGGGTGGGATGGGGACCCCAGATTATAGGATGGTACATACGGCTCTATTTTGCACACTTTCAGTCCATCTTTAGAGATGAACCCTTTCTTAAGCAGCCCTACCCCTTCCAAATTGGGGCAATTAGGGAGGAGACCCCTGGAGCAAGCTCTGGTTGATTTCCAAGTCCTCTGAGAGTCACTTTCTCTGTCAGAAGTTATGTAGACAGAGTCTTAAGCCAGGGATGCCCTAAAGTCCACATCAGCCTGTGTCTCCTGCCTCACCCCTCCCCTCCTTCCTCCGCCAGCCAAGAGGGTGCAGAGGCTGGAAATCGTGTTAAGGGGTGAACTCTCCTCTTCAAAGCTCGCTGCTTTGAACCTCACTGTATCTGGCTAAAGATGTCAGGGGGTGCTTGCTCTCTCTCTTCACCCCATCCCTCTTGCCCTGGCCCAGCCCGGTCCAGGAATCACAGAGACACACGCTGCTTCTCTGGAGCTGATGGAGAGGTGCTGCTGGCGCAGTAAATCCCACAGATTCCTCTGCTCCAGCCTCGGCTTCTTCCCAGCACTCACCAGGGAGGAATCTGAGAGAGGCCCCTGCCGGAAAAGGGAAGAGCTTCGGGTTTGGGCTTTTACTTCGGAGATGGAGGTGGGGGCGGGGGGGGGGTGGCTGCTGCCTTTCCAACAGGACCCTGAGGGCACACACAGTGGGGAGATGCTGTCACCAGAACACCTGTCATTTTTCTTAACAGAATGACTTCGGTGACTCAAAACAGGCTTGCGGATGGAGAGCCAGGGAGCCAGAAGCTCCTTCTAGACTCCAAAGAGGGGGGGAGGGTATAGCTCAGTGGTTGAGCGTGTGCTTAACATGCGTGAGGTCCTGGGTTCAATCCCCAGTCCCTCCATTACAAATAAAGTTAGGAAGGTACTTGATGCAGGCGGGTTGGCTTCCTGGGGCGCCAAGTTCTTGCTTCTCGGCCCCATTGTGTTTTCACAGCTGCTTTGTGACCGAGAGGAAAAATGTGTCGTTGTTATTTGCTCTCTGCCACCTAGCAGTGTCTGGCAGGTCGTAGGCATTTGAACTATTTGGTGGAGGAGGGAAAATGAGCCTGTGTGATGAAAACTTTCTCTGAGTCAGGCGCTGCCCTGCCCTCAGAAACCCAGGGACAGCTGTCCCTTTCCTGTTTCAGGATCCAGTTCAGGACACCACGATGCATTCAGCTGGGCTTCATTTTCAAGCAAGAATGATTTCCCCTTTTTGTTGGAGAATTTTCATTCTTCATCACTATTGCTTGACTTTCTTTAAAAAAACCCCTAATGTCAATTTTAGACAACATTAAGTCTTTGGATAATGAGAGGGTTCTTATATTTAACAGTCAATTGGCCTTTATTTGCCAACAGTAGGGAAAAATTAAAAAAATTTAAAAAAATAAACATCGTTCTGCTGGGATTAGATGATATTTTAAGCAGCCAAGCAGATGGTAGCACATGGTAGAGCGATGGGTCCAATGAATCTGGTGGGAAAAACACTTACTCGCTTATTTACTTTTGCCATTTAAAAATGCATTTGCTAATTCAGGCTAGCAGATGACTCACAAAATAGCCTTGTATGTATTGTATAAAATGGAAGTGAGGTCATGTCCCTTTGTTACTTAAAATCCTACAATGTTTACAGCAGCATACTCACAATGGCCAAAAGGTGGAAATAGCCCGGATGTCTACTGACTGATAAATGGATCAACAAATTGTTGTCTCTCCATACAATGGAATATTACTTTGCCCTAAAAATTAACACAGTACTGAGATAGACTAAACATGGATGAACCTCCAAAGCATCACACTGGGTGAAAGCAGCCAGGCACTGAAGACCACGTACTGTATGAGTCCATTTACGTAAAGCACCCAGAACAGGCAAATCCACAGAGACGGAATGCAGATGGCTGGTTGCCAGGGGCTGAAGGGGAGGATGAAAGGGAAGTGACTACTCCTGGGGATGGGGCTTTCCCTTGAAGGTGATGCAAATGTTCTGGAACTAGATAGAGGCAGGGTTATTCAACATTTGGAAGGTACTAAATGTCACTGAAGTGGTCTCTTTAAAATGGGGAATTCTGTCTTATGTGAATTTCAGCTCAGTAAGGGGGAAAAAAACTATTTGATTAAAACCTGCAATGGCTCCCCATGTCCCTGAGAGCAGAAGCCAAGTCTTGTTAGTGGCCCGCCAAGTCCTCCAGGATCTGCTCCCTCCTGGCCTCATCCCTTCTTGCTCCCGGACTCCCCTACTGGGCACGCTGGCTCCCATGCCTGCTGTGTCTCTGGCGTGTCAGTGCTGCTCACACCCCCGGTCCCCTTTGCACAGGCTGTTCCCTCTGCCGGGAAGACACCCTCCCAATACCCATGGTGCTCCCTCCCTCACCTCCTGCATGTCCTTGGTCAGATGTCGCCTCTCAAGGAGGCCTGCCCTGACCACTCGACTTCCAGTTCCACCAGCCCCGAGTCCCCTTCCCTTTATTCTGCTCTCCTTAATACCTTTGAACCAACTTTTACCAATTTATCTATTTATCGCTTGTTCCCTTTCTCTCCCTCTCCCCCGACGATTAGGATGTAGCTCCACTAGGAAAAGGATTTTAGTATGCTTCTGCACTCTGGGCTCCATTTGTGTTGACTTGATGTCCACAGAATCAAATAACAAAGAATTACACACTCAAACAGATTCAATTAGGTGGATTCTGAAGGAAACATCCATAGAAAATGAAGTATCAAATCTAATAGTAAAATGCCATTATGGTTTTTTCTCCTCTGCCAGTACTTCTACTTCATGGGGGCTAAAAAGCATTTAGGTGGAAGGGAAAACGTTCAGTTCAGAAACTCCTCTCTCCCTCGATTTTCTCTTTTATCACAAGCCAGTGGAGTTTTGAACTGCAGGGGGTACTTTGGGTTGAAAGCTGTTAATTAGAGAAGGGGGCAGAACTGTCAAACATTGTCTACTGGGAGTTGTTACGTTGTTTCTGAATAGCATTACCCTCCTTTATCAGGGCCAATTGGGGTTGCTACAGCTTATGTCCGGGCGCAGGGGAGAATATAAAACCTTTCTGCATTTGTGCTGATTTATCCCATTTGTGCAAGGCCTAGGTGATTGTGGGAAGTCCAAAGAACATGCATGTTAGTATTTAAAGTAAGACACCCGGATTTGTCACAATGGGGGTGAAAGTCTGAGAAAAGGGGGAGAAAAAGAGAACAGAGGACAAGAATTTAGAAATAGACCTCTGCCTGAAATAGTCTTGTACACTGGCAGGAAGTCGCTTTTGGAAAGCCAGGCCGCAGACTCTTGCACACAGACCTTGCACAAGGAGATCTATGATTAAAAGACACCATCCTGACCTTGTAGATATTCCGTTTTGCAGACGGGGCATCTCTATTAATTTGGATCTCCATTGTGGCCGGCAATCCTGCCACCTGATGCAAAAAACCTGTAATGAAAAAGAATCTGAAAATGAATATATATGTGTATAACTGAATCACTTTAGACCAGAAACCAACACAACATTGTAAATCAACTATACTTCAATTAAAAAAAAAAAAAAAAGCAAGTAAGAAAGTCCACCCCCCTTCTCTCAATACTGGCACTGAAGCTGAAACATACTTTGATGTGCATCTGTTTATCTCAAGCATAAGGAAATTGAGGGTCATAGTACCAGAACGTGTCCGATAGGTAAGATTTAGTGCAGAATTCTGCGAGGAGGGCTGTTGAGCGCAAAGTTGCAGGTTTGGCCGCAGAAGGATTTCTGCATCCATTACCACGCTCTCATTTGGCTTAGGGGAATCTTTCACGAACCCGCATTCCACTGTCCTGGCACTGACTTGGACATTTGCATTCCATTTGAGGGAGAAAAAGAGTTCAAGAAGCAGAGGGGAGGTGGGATTTTTTGTGAATGTTGTAATTTCCGAGAATACAAAAATAGTTTGATCCATCCAGCGTGAGCAACTCCCGTGCTGCAGAGGGCTCTGGTCACAGCCACGTGGGGAACGCTGCATTTCGGAGGCAGAACCGGCCAGTTCAGGGACCAGCAAAGACTCGGGAGCTCACAAACCACATGTATACCCATCTCTTACAACAAAGTGCAGAATTTTGCCTAAGAGTGAGAGAAAATTTAGTTTTCCTAATTCGATGTCAGGCAAGTTGATGTGAATGCCTTCCTTGATTAACTTCAGCCTCCTCACTTAGAATTTGTCCTATGTCCTTGGAGCATAAACCAAGCAAAAAATATCCAAAGAAGCCAATTCCTCTTAGAGCGCTTATGTTGTACAGTGAAAGCTGCCAGGAGACTCCCACAGTTTCCCCACCCAGGGGTCCTCAACCAGGAGCGAAGCAGCAGGGGCGCACTTGGCGCCGTCTGGGAGCATGTTTGGTTGTCACAGCTTGTAGGGGTAGGCATTGTGACTCATCCAGCCGAGGCCAGGGATGCTGCTAGACATTTTGCCATACACAGGGCAGCCCCTCATAACAAAGAACGATCTGACCCAAAATGTCGCTGGTGCCAAGACTGGGAAACCTCCATCCTAACCTCCCCCGAACCACCATCTGATAAAACAAAAACCAAGGAACCAAGTTAGTAATATTCCCTCCCTCCTCTTTCCCACCCCACAGAAAATCATTGAATAAATGTAAGCATGACCCTTCTCTAAAAAAGGGAACAACTCTGTGAGCAATCTCCTTAAATACGTTTCGCTGCAATATTTGCCATTACCTAGAGGCTATTATGTTCCCAATAAAATCATTAAAACCACTCTAATGATAAAACATTCTAAGTGCATTAGCGTCTCTTGGCTAAAGTTGTTGAAATGACAAGTGAGGATGAAAGATAAAAAGACTTAAAAAAAATCTAGCTTGTTTGATGGTTACTCCCCAGTTGAAGGAGAAACACTGAAATTTAGGCTCAGACTGTCTTTAACGTCAGGGCAGTAAGCGACATATAGACAAACTCAAGCCCAACGAGGCAATGCCTCCTTCGGTCGGCCCGAGCTCTTCTAATCTGCTGGCCAGAAGAGGGAAATGCGCTTGGGTTGTTCTTCCTAGTCAGGAACCTTGATGGCTGGTTTTGAAATATGAAGCCCAAGATCCTTCGAGGCTGCCAATACAGAAAGTCCTGCCCATGGCTTGAGAGAGTTTTGTGCAAAGCGCAGTAATTGGGAGATTGGGGCTTTTAAGACAGTTGGTGCTACCATTTATCTGTGTGAACTTGCTCTTCCCGTTTTCTCATCTGTAAAACAAAGGTTATGACCTCCAAGGTCATGTGAAACTAAAGAAACAACAGCCCCCAGATAGTTTCGTCCAGGCTGACCTCGAGAGTTGTGCTAGACCACCAACGGTCTCTGTTTACGTGTTTTTGCCAGTTTAGAAGTTGTTAAGGAGCTTCTTTCCTTTCCCTGATAAATGAAACCAGGGCATCTATGATGGAGAGCCGATGATTCCTCCAGCATCCAAATCTATTTGTTATTCTGAAATGGTTGGGGTCAGGCATTTCTCTAACTGTAGGCCACTTTTATGTCGAATTTGGCCTTGCAGACTACCCCCCCGCCCCAGACAATAGTATCTCTATCTTAACTTCAGCCCGAACGTTAAGGTTAATTAATTTAGAATTTTCCGAGCAAATCTGTATGCAAAACAGAGTGCCTGACGGCGTGGTGTTTCAGCGTCTAGTGTGTCTCTGTGACAGGCTCTTGAAAGCCGAAAACAGGAGAATGCACAGAGCAAGAGTGCAGAAATCACGAGGCGCTCTTCCCTCTGCGGGAAGCGGCGCCGCGGGGCACACGGACAGCCCGGCCCGCCCCGCCCCGGCCGGCCGCGCAGGGCCCCTCGCAGGGCGGGCTTTGCTCGCTTCCCCGCCGGTCTCACTCCCCTGCCCGCGCCCTCCCGCCCGGAGAGCTTGGCTGGCTCGCTTACTCCTGCAGCTGCTTTCAATTACTTCGGAACCGCTCTGGCTGTTTAGGGCAATTGTTAAGAACTGAGAGTTATCTTTTTTAGAAATGTGTCTTGCGTTGTTTATCAAGGTATGTGACTTTGAGAGTGAGGAATAGGGAAGACAGAAGGAGAGTGAGACAGACCATCCTCCGTTTGAGATCTTGGGAACCAGCTGTTTCCTTTGCTAACTCTGTCTAAAGTTAAAAGAAACAAAAACCCTCAGCGGGGAAATATATAAATATTTACCAAGGCTCCCCCTCTCTCTCTGGTCCCCTTGTGTAAGAGCCGTCATCTTGCAGACTTGCAGTGTGGGTTGTATTTGAAATCAGTGGTGCAAGACGTGTTTTTTTGGTTTGGTTGGTTTTGTTTTTGTGATGCAAGTGCAACCTCCTTGCGCGGCTTGGGAGCCCGCCTCCTAAATTGTGGACTTCATCCGCCTCGGCAGGGGCAAAACTTGACCCAGTGCCATGGGGATCTGAACGTGTGGTTCCTAGGAGTCTGAGCATCTTCGGGCCCCCCCCCCCCCGGCCTCTCCATGAGTGTTTGTTCAGTGGTGGTAAATAACATCGATCTGCACTGAGGCCAGATTCCTAAGAGAAGGCAGCTAAAAGCTACTCTGTTTTAGTCTCATTTCCCAGAAGGGCTCACTCAGCTGCCTGGGGCGGGGGGCAGGGCTCCTCCTTCTCTAAGCGATCTCCTTAGAAGTTCGGGGGGCTCTGTCTCCAGGGAAAATGAGTCAGTCTGTGGAATTCTTTAAGAGCAGCTGAGAAAATGCCCTGGGTCCAGGCCTCTGCTCTGCTGAATCCAGCTTGTGGTCCTTTTCACGGTTGCCCTCAGAAAAAGAACAGTCTGAGAAATCAAATGGCTTTTGTCACAGCGTCTAACACTCGAGCCAGACAGAAGCCATTAAGGGCGTCTTGTGGGAATGTTCTGGCTGCAAGATCTACCTGACTGCTGTTCTGAAACCACCACTATCTACCGCATGCTTGCAGGAACCCCCCAGAAGCTCCCTGCTTCACGCAGCTCCTGAGAAGGATCGCACAGCACAGTACAAGTTGCTCTGCCTGCACTTGGGATTTTAAGGTATCTGTGGCTCCTTCCCATCCGTAAGTGTCTCCATTAGCACACAGATGCTACAAGACAACACAGAGGCGACTGTAGGTCCAGCTTCGCCATTCCATTGGGACCCTAGGGAGTTGCTGGGACATCTCCAGGGCTAAACAGTTTGGCAGGGGAACTTCCAAAGAACCATGGGGCTAAGACAGAGGAACATGACTGACCGATAGCAAGATGGTTCTGGAAGATGAGGCAGATGGGACTGGCATGGGCGGGCTGTTTTGTGAGGCCAGAAGGCTTGCAGCCTCCCCTGCTGAGTCCGGCACCCACCAAAGACTAATTAAAGAGCGTGGAGGGGAACGTGGTCTCAGGTAATGTTCACCCCAGGCCCCCCAAGTTAGCTCCGTGTCTCCCCCAAGCACTGGCTGAGTGAGACGTCTCTTTTTTGCAAACTACAATGGACGTATATTCAGTTCCGTTAAGGAGAGGCATCTGGTCCCCGGTGACCAGTGGTGTCAAAGTTCTGAGCACACGGTGAGCAGGTTCCTGAGGATGAAAGAGCCCTGTGGCCACAGGTCCCCACATCGGGGCTCTCCGGGGCTCCGAGGCCCCTCCTCGCACTCAGCACAGTTTGCTCCGACGTGCTCTCTTAGCTCTGCTAGAGGATGCAAGCATCCTCTCCCTCGCTGCGAACTCCAGGAAACACAAGACTCTCAGCTGGGCACCAGCTGCCCTGGCCTCGGAATTCCTGCATTTTCTCGGTCAGCTGGGGGGGTGGTCACAGCCTGTGTCCCCCACTTGGCGTGCAAGAGTGGCCACCTCCTTCTCCACGGGCCTGGGCGAACTTTCAGTCTCCATACTGAGTGTGAAAGGAGGTCCTTTCCCTGCTGACACGGGTTCTATGCAATCACGATGAGCCTGGCAGCAGCAAGAGTGGAGAGAGGGCCCTTCCAGCCTCCATCACGTCCACTGGTCTGTTAGCACCTTGCGTCTCTCCCATTTTCACCTTATCCACTAATTAGCTAAAGATATTCTTTTCCTAAATGATTTTTAATAACGAAACAGTACTTAAAGGGGTTGGATATATATAACTCAGTGGTAGAGCATGTGCTTCACGTGCATGAGGTCCTGGGTTCAATCCCCAGTGCCTCCGTTAAATAAATAAACCCGCCCCCCTCCCAGAAGAACAAAACAAACAAATAAACAAACAAAAATACAACATTTAAGGCCAGTAGGGAATTTGAACAATACAGAAGAGCCAATGATGGAAAAAACAAAACCAAAAAGCCCTTCTGAACTTCGTCCTCAGCTAGCCAGAGCGGCGGCTCATGTTTTGACGTGTTTCCTTCCAGTGATTTTCCCCTCTACCTCTACATTTTTTTTCCTAAACACGTGTCCCTCGTTTTACCAACCTAGTTCATTCTGGATCTTCAGTTGTGTTTCCTCTCTTTTTCTCATGTTTCATTGTAATTTAGCCACGTGACCCCCATTCTCCTACAGCATGGTTATGAATGGATACGTTCATTGTAAGATGGCATATATATTAAAAATTACTATTGAGGGGCCCTCAAAAGGTTTTTCTCCATGATAAACAACACTGTAATGAACATCTCTGTTCATAGATTTTAAACTGTATCTCTGAATATGGATCAACCATAGAATCCTTGAAATCAAACTTCCAAGATCAAAAGGTGTACATACTTTCAAGGTCATTGATGTGCCTTGTCAGACTGCCCTCCAGAATGGCTCTACCAATTTACAGTCACATAAGGTTTTCTCTATTATCAAAGGATGCTCAGTACTGAAGGCTGATCATGTCCCTGCAGTGTCTTAAGTGACAATGAAAAGCACAGACCTGCTCCACATCTGGAAATCAAAGATCCCAGAGGAAAACTGATCAGATGTGCAACGGAGGGGGCTTCCCAAGGTTGTTCTAGAGGGAAATGACCCCTCAAGGACCGTTTTGGCTGAGACACTGACCTTTGTACCAAAGAGACCAGCACAAAATGCCCTCAGCTTGAACGTGAAAAAGACCTATACCTCCTCCCCAATTTCCCTCATGTCCTCCAAACCCACACTTCTGTATTCAAGTCAGGGTTCGTGACAAGCAGCCAATTAGGGTTTGAGGTTTCGGGCGGAGGGTGGGGGGGAGCGGTGCCTGCATTCGTGATTAGCTCTTGCGCAAAGGAAAGGGATTGTACACGTTGACCTTTGAGGTCATGGTGCGCACCATGCAGCGAGAGCTCCAGGTGAACCAGTCCTGGTCCTCTTCCACTTCTGGCTGGAATTGATGGCGTCACTGTCTGTTTTTCCACTGGGGATAAGATTATGCATCGCCCTCCCAAGGGATCCTTGTGGCTGAATTGCTGCTTATCAAAGGCTTGGAAGAGAGGACCTGACACTGGATGCAAATGATTGATTAGGGAAGCCCAGCCCACCGCATCATTATCTAGAGGCCCTGGGTTGCTCCCAAAACGAGGCTGGGGTTAATAGCTTTCATCCTTCCAGAGTTCCTGGGGTGATTGTGCAAGAGACTCATGATTTGATCACAAGAGCAGAAAGAGTGCCTGGGCTGCTGATAACAAACAATTACACAAGGCCTGGAACCAACGCCAATGTTTTAGAACACTTGGCGGAAATCGAAGCTGCAAAGCATTGTATCATCTGGGGCCGTCGTGGAGGGGCCAGCTAAAGCGACCCCGCACACATCCTTTCACAAGCACCGAGCTTTCAATGGGGCTTTTAAAACCAGCTGAACCGTAGCTTGCTCTGCAGACTGTTGAAGCTAGTCGGCTTACAGCAGCACACACTGGCAGCGTGGCAAGAAAGAAACTGAAATGCAACCCAGCGCTGGGATTGAGAGCTCTTCAGACTCAAATGTCGCTGACACTGGGTGCGGCTTCTCCGCTCATTATCTTCTGTCAAACAAGGGCTGGAAATGTCAGCCCAGATCCAGATCCAGAGGGGCCAAGAGCCACGGCGCTGGGGCCCGGGTTTAAATGATGAAGGGCAAGTTTGAAAAAACTATTCAGTTGATTTCAAGACTTCCTGGGGCCGAAGTTGTAACCACAGTGTTCTCTTTAGGGGGCAAAGTTAAGAGCCAATCACAGCTGAGGTTTCTCAGCGTGTTCTGCCCATATTTGGCTGTAATCTTGCTTCATTCAACTAGATTTATCATCCAGGCACTTGAAAAGCAAGGCTTTGAGAAGTATGTGCGTGTCTTTCCCTGTTATAAAAGACGTCTTATCTTGATGCCTTTGGGCTTGCCTGTGAGGGTCTAAGGCATCTTCAAAGCAGAGAGGGGTCAGTGTAGAAAATTTTATTTTTTACTTTTATTAAAAAAAAAAAAAGCTTCAACTGTAGCTTCTCGTTTTATAGCACTGGCATGAAAATACATAGAAAACAGAAACTAGTTTTGTTTAACTAAATAACCAGAGGTGGCTTATGAGATTACAGGGATGTTAAAGGAACGCCACATGCATTGTGGCACTTGATCTATGATGTGTGGGAGAGGCTCTGGGAAATAAATGCATCCTTTCAAGTTTCTCCTTCATGGTCGCTTGAGAAGGATGATCAAATCTTGCGGGGAGATTTGACACAAATACGATAAACTTCATTTCCCCTTTTTCAAGTGAGTGTTTATCACCCCCTTTATACTTGCCATCCTTCTCACCACGATGCCACGAAGGAGAGCCTGGTCTTATCCGCGTTTTACCAATGAAGTAACTGAGGCAGAGAGGTTCCATGACCTTCCCAAGGGGCCCGAGCTTCTAAGTAGTAGCGCCCAGGATCAGCCCCCAGCAGTCAGATGCCCAAGCCCTTCACTCTTAACCACCCATCACTCTGCTCCATTGCGATGTCTTCTCATGTTTACAGGCAAAAACAAAGGCCTTGAGTAGTTCAGGAAGGCCCCAAGGACCTCCACCTCTAAGATGGCAGCCTCCTCCGACTCTCAGGACCCTATGGAAAGAAAGTCACGAGTGTGTTCGGCATGTCTCAGTCCTGAGGTCGGGAAAGTTCCCAGTGACCCCTAGGAGAACATGGCCAGAACTGTCTGGTCAGAGAGGAGCCCCTCATTCAGGGCCCCGGTCTCAGGAACCCCAGTTCTAGAAGGCCCTGCTCAGTGAGACTGAAGACAGGGCTGGAGCAGAGACCTGGCAACACAGTTCTCTGTGTCCTCAAAACTGAGGAAACCTAAGTGAAAAACTGTGCTGTACACCAGAAATTGACACAACATTGGAAACTGACTATACTTCAATTAAAAAAAAGAAAAGAAAAATAGGCAAAAGTATAGCTATTGTATAAATAATTATTTCACAAAAGAAGAAACATGAATAACTAATAAATGTAAAAAAAAAAAACACCAAACAAAAAAACTGAAGAGAAAGAGGAGGGAGGTGGCCAGGCAGCCCAGCCTCCCCGGGGACCGCAGAGCGGCCCCACCTCCTCCCTGCAGAGCAGTGATGCTTAGCTGGGGCACTCTGGTCCCCCAGGGGACATCTGGCAGTGTCTGGAGACATTTTGGTTGTCACAGCTGGGGAGAGGGTGCTACTGGCACCTAGTGGGTAGCAGTCAGGGATGCTGAGGTCAACATCCAACCCCGCCCCCCACCCCCAAGAATGATGCAGCGCCAGATGTCACCAGGGCTGTGGTGGGAAACCCCGCCTGAGAACCTGGGTTCAGTACATCAACCAACCACTCTGAGGAAGGTCTGTCTGGGGCTTCTTCAAAGAGTCATTCTGCAACCAGGAAGCCAGCAGCCCGAAGGCAGAAGGCAGGAGAGAGAAAAGGCGGAACTGTGTCTACCGGTTTTAATTTACCGCATCTTTCTTCCTGACAGAGAGGGGTCAGTGTTTGCCTCTGATTACAGGTATCAGGACCGGGTAGGGGCGGGCCCTGTGTAGTAGGCGGAATGATGGCCCCCAAACCTGAGCTATCAGATCCCAATCGCTGGAGCCTGTGAATGTTACGTTATGTGAGAAAAAAAGAAATGGCCCTTGTGGATGTGATTAAGTTAAGGATCTTGAAATGCGGCAATTATCCTGTCTTACCCGGGGGGCCCTACATGCAAACGCAGGTATCCTTGTAAGAAGGAGGCAGGGGGAGGGGTGACACGTGGCCAGTGGAGGAGGTCATGTGATCAGAGTGGTAGCGAGCGGAGCAATGGCCCCAAGCCCAGGAGTGCGGGCATCACCAGAAGCTGGACAAGGCAAAGAACGGATTCTCACTTAGGGCACTGCTGCCTAGATCAGGATATAGAAAGTCCCCTTGTCCTGCTTTCCCAGCCATTTTAACCCCCACGCTCCTGACACTCCAGCGAACGCCATAAACTATGTTTGCTTGTTCGCGACCGTCACATAAATGAACTCACATAGGACATCCTCCGGCGTCTGGCTCCTTTTCTTCACATAATGTTTTTGAGATTCATCCTTGTGCTTGTGTGGATCTGTCATTTTTTCTTTTTTCAGAGAGCTGCTCTGCGTTATTCCATGGCAGGGATAAGCCAGTTTCTTCGTCCATTCTTCTGTTGATGAGCGTTTGGACCGTTTCCACTTTGGACCTTTTGTGGAGAAAGCTGCTATGAGCGTTGTATTTTCCGGCCCTGTGCTTTCATTTCTCTTGGTTATGCACCTAGGAATAAAATTGCGGGGCCGCAGGGAAGGTGACTGCTTAACTTAATAGAAATGAGTATCTCTCTTCTTGATTGAAATACATGGAAACTGAGTTTTAGAGAAAAAGGAAGTAGGAACAGTCTTTCTGCACTGATTTTCCCAATTTCATCCGTTATACTAATTTCTTAAAGAAACAGCCTGCCTCACGCGTGGCTAATTGGATCAGCAGTAGAGAAGGCTGGAGAATCATGAAGCGTGGGAATAGAACAAACACGCAGCCACGTAAAACGGCCTTGTGTCATTTTCTCGTCCCTCACACCGACCTGGATCTTTAAAGCTGGTCTTTCCTGGTGTTGGGGTTGAACGCGGTGCTCACACAGACAGGATCGCTGTGAAAGGAAATATTTTAAGAGGAAGATTTGCTCTGTAATGAAGCCCTGATGGAAAGGACAGCTGCGGGCAGCGAGGAGTATATGGAATCTGTAGACCGAGGACCATCGGATCCTTCTGTGGTGTCCATTCTCAGTCTTTGAAGATGTCCCCTTCCCCTGCCAAATGCACAGCTCCCCTGGCCCGGGTGCCAGGACAGCTGCCTTCCCTCCCCAGCTGCCAGCTCCCCTCAGAAGTGAATTCCTGGGCGCCAGCTGCTCCCCAGTTGAGTGCCACTGAATTCTAGAAATCTTAAAGAGCTTTGCGAAAGTGACTAGAGAAGGGGGAACTATTTTAAGACCCTGTGGTGTTGTCACAACAGCCTAGAATGAAGGCTGGGATGTCAAAGGAAAGAACAGAAATCTCCAAGCTTCTGTTTCCACGAGGTGTACTTTACAGCAGCCAGTGCTCATTACAAGGCAAGTTCCTGTCACCCAAGCAGATGTATCGTACGTTTTTTTCTAATGATGCACAGCATTTAGTTGTTTTCAGATTAACTTCATCCCACCCTTTTTGCTCTTTAAAACTTTCCCCTTTACCCCTGAAGTGCATCTTATGCTTCCCTGCAATGATACATTCCTTGGTTCGTTCTTTCAGAATCTGAGATGCCACTTCTGGGATCTAGTCTACTTCATCTGTGTCTCATAATTTACTTGGCTTCTTGAATCCTCATACTGTCCTTTGCCCCTTTCTTCCCATTTATGGAAAAAAATTAGCTGTGTCTTTGACACATCATCAGATTGAGTCAGCAGGTAAGAAATGTCCATCGGCCAGGTTGTGTATTTGACACCAGGAAATTAAAACAGTGGAGTGATTCAGTCTCTTCTTCTTTCTTTTCTTATTTTTCTTATTCTTTTCTTGTTGTTGCTGCTAGACATTTATTTTTCCATCACTCTCCTGCTGCATAGATACTTGTTTTCTGGACAAAAATAAATCCCCTGAAGTTCATATTTTAAAAGCGGGGGGCAAGAGAGCCCTTTTATAAGGGCACAAATCCTATTAGTGATGGCTCCATCCTCATGACCTAATCACCTCCCAGAGCCCCACTTCCAAATACTATCTCACTGGGGGTTAAGATTTCAACACCCGAATTTTGAGAGGACCCCAACATTCGGCCCATTGCTTGAGTAAATCCTAGAAGTGGGAGCACTGAGTTGCATGCTAAGTGTGTCTTCAGCTTAGAAGAAATTGCCAGTGTTGTAAAGTAGCAGGACCATTTTACACTCCCACTGGTAATGTGTAAGATTTCCAATTGCTTCGCATCTGTGGCAGTGTTGTCAGTTTTTAGAAAAAATTGTAGACATTCTCATGGGTTTGCAGGGACATCTCATTGTGGGTTTTGTTCATATTTCCCTGGTGACTAATGATGTCGAGCATGTATTCATGTGTTCGTCTGCTATCTGCGTCTCTTTTGTCATGAAGTGTGTGATCAAATCTTTTGGTCATTTTTAAACTGAATTGTTTGTTTTGTTTTTATTGTTGGAATGCAGGAGTTCCTTAGATATTTCTGGATGGGAGTCCTTTGTCAGATTCATGGTTTGTAAATATTTTCTCCCAGTCTTGTCTTGTTTTTTCATTTTCTTACCAGGGTCCCATTGTACACTCTTATTTTCAGAGGGTTGAGGTGGTTTTTTGGCCCAGTCCTCACCCCTCCACCGTCTTGGACCACAGGGTAGGGAGCCTACGAGGGGCCGCTGGCTTTGGTCCAATTCACAGTACTCTGGTTGTGGGTTAATGTCCATCTCCTGAAAGAAGGATATTGGCCTAAACAATGGACACTTCACTCTGTAACTAGATTGTGCAGAGAGTCACCTGGAAAGTTTGAGTAACATGCAGATTTCCAGGCTCCACTCCTAGAAATGTTTATTCAAGAACTGTGAGGTGAGGTGCAGGTTGGCGCAATATTCAACAAGCAGCTGGATTGTCCTGATTGAGGTGGCTTCTGAATAACGTTTTGAGAAATCCTAAAACGCTAAGGCCACTGGCGGTAGGTGGTGTCCGCTGTGATCAGGATGCAGTGTAGGTCCAGCCCAAACAAGATGCTGTTGGGGCGGTGGGTCAGAGGAGGGAGACCTTACCACATAACTGCACAGAAAGAAGAAACACCCAGAATGCCAGCAGGCATCTTAGGACAGAGTTAACGACTGTGCGCCCACTGCTGCATCCATTTCTCTCCGCTATTACAGGCCTGTCTTAATGTGGGCAGATACCTTTTAAAAGTGACTCACTTTGCTGGACACCAGAAACTAACACATTACAAATCAACTCTACTTCAGTTTTTTAAAAAAGTGCATTTCAAGTGTGATCACTTATTTGAATAGACACTGGAGAGAAGAGGCGGCTGATGAGCAAGGCAATTATTGCACGTTAATAGATGTCAATAAATTCTTAACCTTGATCGTGAACCAGAACATTTTCTCCCACAGTCGAAGACTAGGCTGCCAGCTGTGGGGCTGCGGCGGATTCCACTCCAGTTTGCTTCAGATCCGCTGCACGTACCGGAAGTCATCCTGAACTTTTCACCAGAGATGTATGGAATGTCTTTGATTTGAGAGTAAACATTTTGGGGGGGGGGCACAAAGGCAGAACTTATTCTATGCATTTGCAAACAAATCCGTGAAGGAGGCTGGGGTATGAATCATTACTGTTTGTCACAGAAAAGGAAACGCAGACACTAGCAACAAAACACCCAGCTGCATAGGACCCAGGCATCCAGATGCTTGGACTTCATAATACCAAACAGCGGTCTGTCTGAGGTTTTTCCTGAATTGGACAAACTATTCTGACACTGCATAATTACAGCCAGCATGATTTAAGTTTTATCTACAGACAGAAACCAGTGGGGACCGACCTGATTTTCTGTGTTAATTAATCAAAGGTTATTGTTCCAACTTGTTGGTATCTCTCAGCTGAAATAATTTTAAAGGCCCGTTGTTTGAATACTGTAGTGGGGTGTTTCTTGAAGTCACAACTAGTTAACAAGTCTTCTAGGTAATTAGGGCACCTTGGGTTTTAGCGCACATAAGTAATCAATGATTGGGTTTTTCTGTTTGTTTTTTGAGCATTTTACGATATGGTGTTTTATTATCTCTGTCTTGGAAAATGGTAGCCACTGATAGTCTAATAGAGAGGAGAAACTCACTTCATTAATTTATTATAGCCCAGAGTCCTAGGCAGCGTTGATTGTTAATTAAAGATGGTGTAGTAGGAAAAAGCCTGGAACCAGAGGCAAAAATAGTGGATTCCACTGCCTGCTTGAGCTGAACTGTGCCTCCTTAAGCTTTCAGGAGAGTAGATACTTACGGAAACATAAATTTGTAAGAAGACTAAAACCAAAGCGGTTAACCACTCTCTCTAAATATAATCCACCCACCCCCAAAGCTAGCAAACAAAACAACCCTAACAATAGAATTGTTTATGTACCTCCCGTACAAAGGGGACCTGAAACCAGGAAGCCCCAGGACCCAATGAGGTCAGCAGAGAATTATTTGCTTTATTCCCCAAACTATTCAAGTCATGCATAATGAATGTTGCAAAGTTAGAAAACAAGGACAAGAGCAATCAATAAATCAAAACAATGAAAATTCTTCTACTCAGTAAAAACTGCTCTTAGCCTCAGGGTGTGTTCTTCCGCGGAGTCACATGTTTATGATCTATAGATGTTCCCAGTGGCTGCTGCCCCAACATCTGCTTCTTTGAGTTGATGCTGTATTGTAAAGCTTCTTGCACACCAATAAATAGGCACCTTCATCGATCATTTAAATGGTCATAGTGTATTCCACCGTAGGCTTGTAAATATCGACAACGAACACACGTACGGCTTCCTTTGTGTCCCGCACTGATCTAAGCACTGTAACACCATCCCTGCGAGGAAGGTACTGTAATTACTCGTGTTTTACAGACCGGGAAACTGAGTTAAGGAGAGGTTCATTAACTTGGTATCTGGGGTTCAACCCCAGATGATCTGGCTTCAGAGTCCAAGTTCTCAACACCTGGCCATATTGCTTCTCACCTCCTTCACTTTGGTTGTTTAGGTGGTTTCCAATATTTCATTCTTTTAAACAGGGAAGATCAATTTAAACCTCTCTCGCCTTACAAGGCAGGTGGTGAAGGGTGCAGGCAGAACAGGGAGCATGGCTTGTGGATGACTTTTCCGGAAGGGAGTACTAGAGAGACATTCTGTTGGGTAAGATCAAATGAGAAGGTGTTCAATCTCATGGTCAAAACTAGGAAAGTCTATAAAATCAGCGGGGTTACTCGGGGGAGGGGGGATTTTTCAGGCATGCGCAGAGACGTATTTGCAGCACTGCAGGAGAGATGGACTCCATGTACGTCCCTGGGTCTACTTAGAAAATAGCCACTACGTAGTACAAAAGAGTAGCCCTGGTGGTCAAAATGCAGAATTGATATTCAGCAGGCTGAACTTTACCTATGGCAAAGAGACAGAGGGGAGTCTAGCAATTGAAGTATCAGATTTAAGACAAGGAAGTGAGTTTTCATTTGGGACTCGGTATGGTTGGGACGCTGAGCAGAGGATTACTCTCAAACAGCTTAGCAGATAATGGGGGCAGGGCCAGGAGGAGGGAGGGAATTTCAGGTTGCTGGGCATGCACTTCTGTTTTTTTTTTTTAAATTGAAGTAGAGTCGGTTACAATGTGTCAATGTCTGGTGTACAGCCCAATGTCCCAGACATGCATATACATACATATATTCATTTTCATTAAAGGTTATTACAAGATATTGAATATAGTTCCCTGTGGTGTACTGAAGAAATCTGTTTCTTAAATCTATTTTTATATATAGTGGCTAACATTTGCAAATCTCAAACTCCCAAATTTATCCTTTCCCACTCCCTTCCCCCCGGTAACCATAAGATTGTTAATATGTCTGTGAATCCGTAGATGAGTTCATTAGTGCCCTCTTTTTTTCTTTTTCTTAGATTCCACATGTGAGTGATATCATATGGTATTTTTTTCTTTCTCTTTCAGGCTTACTTCACTTAGAATGATGATTTCTAAAAAAAAAAAAATGGTGATCTCTAGGTCCATCCATGTTGCTGCAAATGGCATTATTTTATTCTTTTTATGGCTGAGTAGTATTCCATTGTATAAACATACCACAACTTCTTTATCCAGTCATCTGTTGATGGACATTTAGGTTGTTTCCATGTCTTGGCTGTAACAGCATTATTGATAATACCCAAGACATGGAAACAGCCCAAATATCCATCAGTGGGTAAATAGCTAATAAAATGTGGTCTATTCATACCATGGAAGATGATTCAGCCACAAAAAGGAATGAAGTACTAACACAAGCAGCATCCATGACAGGGCGTGGATGAACCTTGAAAATATGATGCAAGGAGGAGGGTAGAGCTCAGTGGTAGAGCACATGCTTAGCACACACAAGGTCCTGGGTTCAATCCCCAGTACTTCCATTTAAAAAAATGATGCTAAGTGAAAAAAGGCAGACAGCAAAGGCCATATATTGCGCTTGCATTTATATGAAATGTCCACAATGGTTAAACCCGTAAAGAGAGAGTAAATTAGTTGTTGACAGAGGCTGAGGGTGTGGAGGAGCGAGGAGTGGCTACTAACTGGTACGGAGTTTCCTTCGCGGTGATAAAAATGTTCTAAGGTTGATGGCTGTGATGGTTGCCCACTGCTGTGAATATACCAAGCATCACTGAACTGTGCACTTTAAAAGGCGGGCTTGTTATGGTTTGTGAATTATATCTTAATTGAGGGCATTACATGGAGTGAAATAAGTCAGACGGAGAAAGACAAATACTGAATGGCCTTACTGAGATGTGGAATTTAAAAAAGCTGGATTCATAGAAGCAGAGATGGTTGGCGGGGGCTGGTGGGCAGGGGAAATGGGGACGTGTCGGCCACAGGGAACTAACTTCCAGTTATAAGACGAATATGTTCTGGGGATCTAGTTACAAAGCTGGGGAGGGGAAGGTAGCTGTGTGAGGTGGTGGAGGTGTTTGCTAACCCTATTGGGGTCATCATTTCATAATGTGTATGTGCATCCAGTTGGCACGTTGAACATCTTTAACACAATGCTGTATGTCAATGATACCTCAGAAAAGCTGAGGGGGGGAAGTGATGAAGTGAGTTGAGGGAACAGAAACACAGCCAGTCAGGCATGAAAGGCCATGTGTGGTCCAGGGACGAGAGAGGAGGCCCGTATGACCGAGTGTGCTAGAGAGACCGGCAGTTGAAACCAGTAATTATAGGCACTTCGGGGTTCTGTTCCTAGGATAACGGGAAATCTTTAAAGGCAACAAACCCCAGCAGTTACACAATCCAACTTGTATTTTAAATAGCACACTCTTCTTGATGGTTAGGGCAGAAAGAGATTTCTGTTACAGCTCATCAAACCAGATAGAAGCCATTAACTAAAATATTTAGAGTTAAGATTAGCACACAGTTTTTTGGGGGGTTTATTATGCATCCTAGGAAAATGAGGACCTCAAAATACTCATTCACTAAGAGAACAGAAGGGGTACATTATCATGGAAGTAATAATGTAAGCTTTTGACTTTTTATCTGGAATGTATTCTGTTGCTTTAGGAAGTGACAGCTATACGACACAAGTGAAAAGTTAGACTCATTGCATTTAAGAGAACGAGCCAGTTGTAGCATTTCTGGCAAAGGTCACGATGGGGTGGGCGAAAGCTTAGCTGTTTGTCAAACGTGGAATCCTCTTGGCCTCTTAGTTGAAACTGTGAAGAAGTGATTGGGACTAATGATTGAATTTGAGAGATTCGGAGATTAACACTCCCAGAGGAGAAGAGTCAGGCTCTCCTGGCCTCGGGGAGGGTAAGAGGATATCTCAGGCACAGGGAACACAGCTGTGCCAGAAGACAGCGGGGGAGGCGTGTGCATCCTGGGACATCAACTCAGGACCCAGGCAGTGGCGGGAGGACAAGTTTGTGTGTAGCAGCTGCCGGGTTCCCAAAGATACCCAGGTTTTTGTGTTCCTGTTCCCAGTTCCTTGACAGTGCGAGGCCTATGAAACTTCTGGAAGAGCCAGGTTCTCTTTTGCAGATGGCTGGCTGCATCGTTAGGAAGAAACTTCCCTTCAAGGCTCCTGGCAGTGACATTAGCAAAACAAAAGACAAAATACGAGGAGCAGCAGTTAAAAACAATTACAATGGAAGATTCAGGTATACACACACCCCGACCAAGCACCATTCTAGGGAGCTCCTAATACATTGAAACCTGGTGAACAGAAACCATAGATGGTGCAGTGAAGATTCGATTAGAGAGCCTGGATTCTTCATAACTTAATTACTACGATCTTTGAATGCATTCCTTTGTTTGAATGTATCACAATTCATTTACTCTTGTAATGATAAACCTTTTTACCTTCTCAGAGGGTGACAAACAATGCCACAGCAAGGTTTATTTTATCTATATATCTGCGTCTCTGCTGGGACAAGTAAACTGTGACAGATACCACCAAATTGTTCTCCAAAGATGCTGAAAAAATTGACATGGCCACCAAAAAGTAGACACACACGTATCCCAGCATCCTCCCCACTACCGGGTGTTGGAGATTTTTAACTTTTCAGGCAACCCACAAAGGAAAAGTGGTATCTCATTGCCACTGTTGCTTTGATTCGTAATTATTGAATTAGGAGAGTGAGTTGTCAGAAGTTTAGTGGCCATTTGTTTTCTTCCCCTCCCCTCCCCAAAGTTCCTGTTTACCTGTTTCCTGTTGGATTATCTATCTTGTTCTTACTGATTTGTGTGGACTCACTCTCATATGTGTTGCCAGATTTTCCTCGGTCTTTTGGCTTTAGTAATGAAGCTTTCTGGGCGGAGGGTGTAGCTCCGTGGTAGAGCGCTTGCTTAGCATGCACAGGGTCCTGGGTTCAATCCCCAGCACCTCCATTAAGAAAATAAAAAATAAATAAATAAATAAGTAAACCTAATTACCCCCCCCCAAATGAATTAAAAAGAAATGAAACTTTCTGAAAAACAGAATTTTATATTTTTATGTAGTTAAATTTATAAATAATTTCCTTTATGGCTTATGGATTTTATGTCTTGCCCAGAAGACCCTACTTTCCACTAAGGTTAAAACTACATTCGCTTTATAGAATGATCACATGATCTAAGAATTTCACTTCTAGATATATACCCCAAAGAATTGACATCAGGAAGTCAAGCCAATATTTGCACACCCATGTTCATAGCAGCATTATTCACAAAAGCCCAAAGCCAAGTGTCCATCAACAGATGAAAGGATGGACAAAATATGGTGTCTCCATATAGTGGAATACTATTCAGCCATAAACATGGATGAAATTCTATTATGTGCTACAACATGGACAAACCAGGATAACACTGTGCCAAGTGAAGTAAGCCAGACACAAAGAACAAGTACTGTATATTCTAGTTATATGAAGCACCTGTAACAGGCGAATTCATGAAGACAGAAAGTAGAATAATGGTTGCCTGGGAATGGGAAGTTACTGTTTAATGGGCACAGAGATGATGAACAAGTTCTGGAAACGGATAGCGATGATGGTTGTGTAAGATGGCGAACGTAATGTCATGAGTCCTTCCCTCCCTCCCTCTCTTCCTTCCCTTCTTCCTTTGCTCAATTTATTTATCTTTTGCTTTCAGAGTCACTTTGGTTTAAATGCATCTCCTATAAATATCACAGACTCAAAAGTTGGGTTATTTTATTATTCAGTCTGGGAGGTTTTTTTCTTTAATTATGTTTCATTTACCTCTATTGTTATGTATTTGCCGACATGTTTGGTCTTAATTCTGTTATCTTACTTTTCCTAATTTTAAAATATATGAACATGTGAGTTTTCCATCTGTTAATTTAGAAGATTTATGTTTATATTTTAGTATCTCAGGGGGTCACCTCACAAATTGAAATCATTTCGTACTGAACATTGTAATGACTGTGTAATAGTCCATCGTAGGATAATATTCTAATTTGCTTTGATCATTTCCTTTTGTTGTAAATTTAGGTTGCTTCCAGTGTTGTGCTAATATGCAGTAGTGCTAGGGTAAACATCTTTGAGCTTACATTTTGTTTCCTTATAGTTCAGATTTTTCCAGAGAATAGATTTAAAAAAATAGAATAATGTATCAAAGAATGTGAATATTGCAAACTCCCGATCTGTATTGTAAAATGGCTTTCTCTACATTCGGTCAATTTATACTCCAAACATTCACATAATTGGGAAGGAAAAAAAAAGTCTTCATTAATATAAGAATATTGCCCAACTCTTCATTAGCCTTAGGCCAATAGAGCCTTGGGATTAAAGTGTCCCCTAGGATTTGCTTTCTGAAACAAGTTATCTGAGAAAGTTCCAGAGCCAGGTAAGAGGAGCCAATTAACTTCACTTTCATCAAATTTTGGACTCCCTTTCTTGATGGAGAATTTCAGAGATGGTATCTTTTCTGTCTGTTGATTTCTTACACCACAAATAACCCTCATAACAAGCTCCTTGAGTTAGTTCTTTTAAATTGCAGGGGAAATTAAGAGTGTTCTGAAGATCTTGTAAACAAACACAAAGAGTTCAAGTCTATGGCAACTTATTTACAAGCTCATGAAGTTATCACCAGGTTCTAATGAAGTACAAATCAAGAAATTAATTAAGGAAGAACAGCATCATGGCGCTTCTGGCTTCTCTTTCACGCCAGGACTTAGAAGTTTTTACAGCCAGTGGGTTCGCACCTAGAGTATCATTGACTTGTGGTTAATCTCTTAAGGCATGGAATTTTAAGAAATGATGAAGTCTACTTTAGATTAGTTCAAGTTACATCACATCTTCAGAAGAGAAAGAATTCAGGGTATGATGTGGCTGCCCACGTCTATAATCTTCTCGCTTGTTTACAGAAACTCTTTAGCGGCTCTGTGTGATATTTCCAAAGCATTCCACAGTGCTGTTGGGTGATAAATTCTCTTTGGCTATGTCTGTATCACAGCCCACGAAAGATGGGAATTAGCAGTGTTCTCTCATCACAGTCCAAAACCTAAGAGAGGAGTTAAATACCACATGTGCGTGCTTCTCTCTCCCTCATCTTCCCCTCCAAACTTTGAGTCAGAAACCTGCTACACTTCTTCTGCCTGCAATTTCTCCCCAGGCTAACTACCTTCCTTGTGGGACAGGGATCAGCAAACTCTGGCCCGTGGCCCCAATCCAGCCCACCGTCGATGCTTTTATGGCCTGTGAGCTGAGAATAGTTTTAACACTTTCTAAAATGTTTAAAAAAAAATCAGAAGATGAACATTTGACATTAGAAAATTAGATCTGATTCAAATTTCAGTGTCCACAAATTAAGTTACGTCATAACACAGCTGGCGCCATCATTTACATGTTGCTTATGGTTCCTTCCAAGCTACAAGGTGGAGTTGAGTAGCTGTGACAGAGTCTGTGTACCCACAAAGCCAAAAACATGTGCTAACTGGACCTTTACAGAAAAGGTTTGCTGACCCCTGTCCTAGTAGATTTCGTAGATTCTGAAGGCTTCCAGCGAGCAGCTAATATGACCCAAGAGATCCCATTGGCTCAAAGTTGGAGCACCTGGTCTCCACTTACAACGATCCACTACCGTGGCCCAGACTGCACAGACTCCCCCAGTGCACATATCTCATTTCAGGTTCTCTCTGGTCACGAAAATATCAGGTCCTTTTCAACTGGGAAAGATTCCGAGCAGGGGTGCACAGAGGGCTGAGCATCTGAGAGTAAATTAGGACGTAGTGAGCTAATGTCTCCAGAAACACGGTCTAGACGGTGCCTCTCCAGCTGTAACGTGCGTTTCTGTTGCCCACAGAGCTTGTTAAAATGCAGTCTGATTCAGTAGGTCTGAGATGAGGCCTGAAATTCTGTGGCTCTCCCAGCCTCCCAGGTGATGCGGATGCTGTGGGTCCCTGATTTTCTTGTCTTCTCTCATCCCCTCTTTCCTTACGGGCAGAAACCTGTTAAGCCTTCCTGCGCTTGGGCTCGATCCTCCATCCTGGTTCCTTCCCTCACCCTTGGGCCTCCACAAGGCCGTCCTGCACTCCAGTCTGATGGACACAGTCAGGAGTCCTAAGGAAGCCTAGGGAACGTTGATGCGGCTCCCTCACTTTGCAGGTGAGCGCACCAGGACCTCGAGAATAGGGGTGATGCTCCCTGGGTAGCCAAGCAGAGACCAGGAAGCCAAGGGCCCCAACTTTCAGCTCTTGGACTTTGCGCGTTCAGCCCTCTTTTTCCATCCCAGACGAGCTCTTCTCAGTGACCTAAAAAGTCATCAACTGTGAAACAGTCAGTGGGCATCACACCTCCCGGGTAACGTATTTGTGATGAAGCAGGATCTTCTGATGTGATTCTAATGGCCGCGATTTCAGCTATCATGACGGGATAGCTGGGGACGGTCGCTTTGAAGCTCTGGGCCTTTTTCCAGCCTCAAATCTGCACTTGGAGGGATTGCTTGCCTGGATGCCTATGTGAGAATGAGAAGTTCAGGTAAACCTCACATAAAACTAAAAAGTGAGCGATTCAGTGGCATTTAGTGCATCCACGCTATTGGGCAACCATCACATCCATCTAGTTCCAAAACACTTCATCACCCCAGAGGGAAACCTCACACCCGCGAGCATTTACTCCCCATTCCCCTGTACTCCCAGCCCCTGGCAACCACCAGCCTACCTTCTGTCTCTGTGGATTTGCCTGTTCTGAACATTTCATATAAATAGAATCATACAATGTGTAACCTTTGAGACTGGCTTGTTGAGGCTCCTCCACGTTGTAGCATGCACAGACCATGATTTATTTATCCATTCATTCTTTGTGAACATTTGGATCGTTGTCACCTTCGGACCGTTTCATCGTTTGACCGCTGTGAACGGTGCTGCTGTGAGCATTGCTGTATAAGTATCTGTGGAAGCCCCTGTTTGCAGTTCTCCTGAGCATATGCCTTGGCGTGGAACTGCCGGGTCATATGGGAATTCTGTGTTTACCTTCTTGAGGAGCTGAATTTCAGTCTAGCGGTTTGACGATTCCCCCATCCTGCCACACTATTTCACAATGAGGACAAATGAAATCATCAGGCAGTGCAGAAGTATCTCACTCTAGTATCTCTACCTGTACCCCACCCAATGCTTTCAGCCAAATGACTACATTTCATTTTATACCATTTTCCCAGTCCACGGCTTATTAGAGCCATTTCTAAAGGGCCAGAGATTTGTCCCAAGGCAGCAGACAGGGAAGTGGATGAGGGAAGACACAGTGCCTGGATGACCATCAAATTGCCTGTGAGTAATCCAGGATCGGAGCTGGCTTCACGGGAGTGTGACCTGTGTAGTCACGCAGTGCCCTGCACGCAGAGGGACCCTGTGCTTGGTTTAATGCTGCCTCTGTCTTGACAATCTTGATAACTTTTTAAATTTTTTAAATTTATTTTTGGGGGGTAGGACGTTTACTTATTTGGTTTTTTTAGAGGGGGATCCTGGGAATTGAACCCAGAGACCTTGTGTATGCTAAGGATGGGCTCCACCATTTGAGCTATACCTTTCTCCCCAATCTTGACAATTTTTGAACAAGGGGCCTCAAAATTTCATTTTGTACTGGGCTGCATAAATTGTGCAGATGGCCCTATCAAGAACTGAGTTTCTCAGGGGGTTGCCAGAAGAGAAGTGGGTGGGGAGAGGAGAGAAATAGGTGAGGGAGATTAAGAGCTATAAACTTCCAGTTACAAAATAAATGAGTCACGAGGGTGAAGATTACAGCATGGAAAATATAATCAATCGTATTGTAATCTCTTTGTATGGTGACAGGTGGTAAGCAGACTTCAAATGGTGATTATTTTGTAATGGATATAAATATTGAAACCCTATGCTGAGCACTTAGAACTAACATAGTGTTGCAGATCAATTATATTTCAGTTAAAAAAATGTGTTGACACTATCAAGAAATCCATCAAAATGCTAATGGTGGTGATCTCTGAGGGGTGGAGATTGTGGGTGATTGTTATGTTTTATGACTTCATGCTTTTGTGTATTTCTCATTGTCTGCAACGAACATGTATTGCTTGGGAAATTAGAAAGAAAACAATAAATGTAAAAAATAAAAATGAAGGAATGAAAGAATCGATAGTTTCTATCATATCCCCAGCCTGTAACGTAAACAACAAATTCTAAAGTCTGAAGTTCTAAAACGGGAATGAAAAAGATCGGATTGTTACTAAAGGCGGAGGCATTCCAAATGTGGGTGGATACTAGGTAGAATGGTAATAAAATAGCTCAATTATATTTAAAAACACAGACAATCTCCCAAAGCCAGACAGTTTCCACAAATGAATTTGCCGTGTCTACTATTGTTGGCCTGAGAACTGAACTCAAAAAAGCTATTGTAGGAAACTGGGCCCAAATCTCCAAGAAAAAGAGGGGAGATTGCATTTCTTAGGCCTTCGAGTAGAACTGAGCGATGCCCCCTGTGCTTGGAAGGGCCCGGTAAAGTTGAGAACAGAATCCAGTCTCAGGGGATGTACTTTATAGAAACCAGATTACTCTGGCAACAGGCAGCTAAGCATTTCCATTATGTTTTGGCTGCAAGACAGATCAGGCTTCCTGGGCTCAAGGAAGTAAATAAATGTGTTACTGATAAGCCTAAACCTGCCCTACCCTTTCCAGTGGAAGCAGGGAGAGGAGGGCCTGGATTTTTCCGAAGATAAGAGTAAACAGGTTTTAAATTCAGGATGGAATCACAACTGGCCAAAGAGCTGGCTCTCAACAACCTTTAGCAATTGCTCCATTAATGACGTGTTGAAAGAAATCTCGCCAAGTGCACCCTTTTCCAGAACTTTCCATTGTTAAAACAATCTGCAAAAGCCTGAGTTAGAATTGCTGGCCACCCCTGTATTTACTACAAATGGGCACGGGAAGTATCCTAGGAGACTGATCCTCCAGGAGGATGATCGGCCGAGCAGTCCTGTCTAGAGACTTTCCAGTAAACCAGATGAGCTGTGATGCGATTATGTAATTACATGGCGTGTTTCAAGGAGACCTCATAAACGACAGTCTGGCATCAGGCCGCAGTCTGGGGTGTAATCTGTATCAGGAGGAGCCGAGCTGGACACCAAAAGCAGAGGAACTCACTTTTCTAGAGTTAGATGAGTGGAGGGAAGTGTTTGTGAGAAATAGAATGGATTTTTTAGTTTCTTATAAGAGTTTCTTAGATGTTTCCTGTAACATCTGTCTCCATCCCTGATTCCCCTTTACAGTTCATTACCTAAGTTGTAAAAAAGAAAAAAAAAAAGAAAAGCTTAAGGTAGAATGACAGGGGCAGGCTCACCTATAGTCCATAATTTTGCTGAGCATTGTGGGAGCGAGTTTCTGAAACGCGTTTATCCTCCACTCTCTTAACCTCTATGGCATAAATCCTGGGCTGTTTTCCCACAGTCCTCCCTGTAGCAGAAAACGCACTGAGCACTTACCAAGCCGGTCTTCTGGGCTCATCAATTCAAGATGGGCTGGTAGTCAGGCCACGCTATGGAGGACCGCCTGTATCGTTGCATATGTAATCTCAAGTTTTAAAACCAGTACTGATTCTGACCTGCCTTGAGTCGCTTGAACTTGATTCTGTTGGAAGGTTTACCTTCTGCTGGGAGGTGATATGATCATTGCTTTTTGACTTCTCTCTCTCTCTCTCTGTCACTGGAATGCACTCCTTGAGGACAGGTATCTCATTACATTGACCATTGTGTTCAGAGGGTCCAGTTCAAAGCTTGGCATACAGTTAATGCTTAATAAATGTTTCCTGCGTTTTTGCTGGATGAATGGAGCAGACAGAGTCTTTCAAGACCTTTTATAGCCCAGTAAGAACAGCATAGTGGTTAGGAGCAGGGATTATAGAATCGGATTACTTGGTTTTGTGTCCTCTGTCTCTTTCTACTTGTAGCTGTGGCTAAGTTCCTTAACCTTCCTGTGCCTTAGTTTTACCATCTTTAAATTGGGTGTACTAATAAGATCTATGTTATACTGTTAAGGAGACTGAATGAGTTAAAACAGAACCTTGCCTGGTACACAGTAGACAGTCAACTGTGTTAACTCCATTATTTACAAAGATGTCTTAAAGGCCCACTTCCACGTTCTTGCAGCTTTGTCCCAACCCCACTGGTTCCCGAGCAGAGTAATCTTCCAATAAAATATTTTCTCACAATAAATCATCATATATGCCATCATCCCCCTTGTGATTGCTGCATTACCTAGGGCAAAACACCCTACAGGAGCAAATGTCTCCAGATCTACCCTGGATACGGCAATGCTTAATAACCCCCCAACTAGCAAAAAAAAGTGGGGGGAGATGGACTTTCGGAGCCATTTGAAGCTCTTAGTGACCTAAGCCTGTGTAGCATTTAGTAGATTTCGATGAATCATTTTCAGTTACCAAACATAAGAAGGATTTGCTTATGCGTGGCTGTGTTATGAGTAGATTTGGTTGATACCCCATATGTTCCATTAATTCTAAACTATAAGATGGGAACCGAGTCCGAAGAGTGAATTGAAGCTCTTGAACAATAAACTTTCTGACATGTCCATCACTTCAGAAAGTGTCTGCACGTGTCCTTGCGGAAAGTCTGAAAAGTTATAAATATGCCAGGTGCGCCCCGATCCATTCTTCCAAGCATGCTGCTTATGCTGCTGGGAAGGTCTACCTCTGAATTATACTTGACATTCAGGGAAGAAGGACGTGGCGGTGAGCTGACTTCTACCAAAGCACCCCAGAGCGGGAAGCAAATGGAAGATGGCCTGAGTCCTGGTTGGTGAGTGTTTCTGGCTGAAACTTGTCTGACACAAATCCGTTGGTTTGTGTGCCCTGCAGTTGGGCTCTCCTCGGGGCTCTGAGACGCCACCATTGGTCCCCTCTGAGCTCCATCCACCAACACCAGCTTGTCTCCCTGGTTGACCACCTACTTCTTTCTTCACATGTCATGATTCCTCAAGCAGGGACAGGGTAGCACTCAGTGAGGGCAAAAAAGGGTAAGAAGCAGATACAAAATGGTCTGAATTGTGTCAAAAGAAAAAAAAATCACAGTCAGGTGTAGATTGGAGGAAAAGACACTAAAAATTAGCAGAGGTTACAATGGGGGTTTAATTTGTAGCTGATTTTTATTTTCTCCATTATACGCATCTGTAGTTTCTTAAAATGTCTATTTAAAACTTGTGCTACTATAATCACATAAGAAGAAATGAAGTTCTCTTGAGAAAACTATCCACAGGATGTGGGGAGAACTGGCGAGTCCAGCTCTCCTTGAAGCCACTCTTCAGCCACACGTACGAGGCGGGGTCTGAGAGCAAACCGGCCACCTCTCAGCCAGGCCAAGTCACAAGGACCTGCTGGGGGTCCTCACATCAAACTCCACTTGTTACCGAGTCCAAACTCATTCTGCTCGCTGCACGACAGGCCAATAAATCAGGAGATGAGGTGTTGGGGCAAGGAATAGCGACTTTATTCTGAAAGCTGGCAGACCGGAAAGATGGGGAACTGATGTCCTGGAGAATCATCTTCCCCAAGTCAGAATTCAGACTTCTTTTACACTAAAAGGGGAAGGGGTGTGGCTGGTTGTTGCAGACTTCTTGTTGTTGGAATCCTTTGTTCTTTCAGCTGTCCACGTAGGTCAGGTCACGATATTCCTGTAAATCTCAAACAAAACACATATTATTCTCTGTGCTGCAACTTTTGCTCTCTCTATGAACGGAAGAGTGTTGCACCCTTAAAGGTCAGAGCCTTGAGAATGGGCTCTCCTGTGTATTTCAGGCTCGAGGCAACATTCTTTTACAAAAGGTGCAGAACCAGCGTGACTCAGCACAGGGTTAGAGCCAAAGGAACAGATCCAATGTGGAGTCACATTTGTTCTTTCCTATTACACACTGTTAAGAGGTCTGCGCCTTTACTTGCTGGTAGTTTCCTGAGAATGCATCCCCAGCCCTCCCCTGTCACCCTCCTCAAGAGACGAAGGCTGGGCTGGATCTGAAGCTTGGAGCAGGACTGCACAGCAAGGAAGCAGCGGGCTTAAAAGCCTACCGTTCCTCCCATTCCCAGAGGCCTAGGGGACCCCAAAGGGGCACAGGGACCCTCATCGCCCAGCGGTGCGGTCAGCCTTTTGCACATGATCGCGCTTTGCCAGTTCACGTTAGCTTACTGAGTCAGCACGGGGCAGCATCCGTGTCCTCACCCGGTGAGCCAGCATGGTTTCCTTCCTTCAGGAAGACGGAGAGGTTATGATTTCACAAAAGCTACTTTTTCTCTTCAGGTGGAAGGTTAGACTGGCTTTAGACATTTTCACTTTCTTATGAACTTGTCTCTTCATCTTTTGCTTGGGGGAAAGGTGTTTGGTGGACTAGAGCACAGCTTATTTTTAAAGCATCAATGTGAAAATGATAAAATGTTGGTATCAGTTGAATAGCCACTGAATCTGTCAGTCAAAGGATATAGCCATTTGCACCAGTGCTGATGATTTAGCAAAATGTAGCTTTAAAGGGATTATGATTATTATTTTTGTGACCTAAAAGAAACCCTATCTCGTGAGACGGATTCCATTTACTCCTTGGGTTTCTGACCTGACCTAAGAGCTTCTCCTCATCTGTTCCACCTCGATTTGCCATGATTTCTTGTCTAACCCTCTGTCCTGCAAACTCCAAGGTCTCTTTTTGACTAAAGCAACTGTGTGTGTGTGTGTGTGTGTGTCTTACCCTCCCTGTTCCGCTAGAGCTCATCAGAGGCGAGTGTCACGCAAGTTTTATTTTGGAAAAGTCTACATTGCCTGTCTCAGTTAGCAGCTCACTTAATGATCGGCAAACCAATGAATTTTAAATGTATTCATTGGCCACTTATGCGTTCATTCAGTCAGTCACTCATTATATTTTTTGAGTACAGCCACAGACCAGTCATGTTCAGGGTGCTGGGGACACAAACTTAAATAGATCAGACTGAAATCTGACCTTTTGGAAACTTACATTCTTTTGGGTTTGACCGATTACCACACAAACCTTCAATTTCCTTAAGTGACTAGTTGCTGATCCCTGAAGGTTCATTTGAAAGGGAACAGGAGGATTTTTTTTTTTTTTTTGGTGGCTTTTTCTTTCTCTAAGGATGTGATCAAGATCAGGAAATAAATAAAGCCTTTAAAGAAGACTTATAATTTCACAATTTTGGCCCAGAACTTCATGAGGCTAAGGGTACCGCCCCTTCCCGGATAGACCTCTCTCTCGCTGGGGAATTGATCTGATATTGGAGAGGGCGGGAAAAAAGGAGGTAACTGGCTTATGTGATAACAACTTAAAGCATCACCCTCACAGTCTCCAAGTTGAGAATTTGGGAACTCTGTGAATCAGGGAAGGGAATGGTGGCTGACCAAAGGTATCACGGAGCCTAAAAAGACATAGGATGAGGAGGACCCCTAGGGCCCGGGCCTGGGGCTGGAGTTGGGAGCAAGGAGAGGAGGTGAACCAGGAGGAGGTGAGTGACCCATGGGATTCTCCAGAATTTTAGGATGGGTGTAAGACTTCCCGCCAGATGTGTGACGGGGCCCGAGCTCTTTTATTTAGACATGAAACGCAAGCCTGGATCTGGAAGGCTGGGGTGCATAGGGAATTCAGATTGTTCCGTAGTCATGACCTTGTCTTCCAGTTAGGAGAGCAGTTTGTTGGCAGATCTTTAGAGGATCCCCAGTGTGTATATTTGGTTGGTCTTTGTATTGCCTCACTTCCAGCAAATCCCAGACCTTGAAAAGATCTCTGGGAGCAAGAGGGTCTCATTTAAAAAGTCTTTCACTCATACTTGGAAACAAACTTTCCCTAAAACAAAAGGAGACAGGCTATAAATCTGAGTTTACATCATCTAATGTTCTGAACCCGTCCCCGTTGTTTTGTGAAACTGTTTTCAGGAGATGTTATTTGCAGCAGCCGCATGGGTCTTCACAGCCCTTTTTTTTTTTTCCTCTGAGAGATCCAGAACTAATCCCAGGAAAAGGCAAAAAGGCCTTCAGGCACATGGCTTTGCTGTGTTCCTTGCTCACAAAGAAGAAGCTGTTCCACGGAGAAACGCTACTTAAATGAGAAGCTGCCTCGTCAGCGATCTATTTGCACACCCTGCTTTGTGCGAACCGAAAATGAACGACATCGACAAAAACTCCCAGGGAGGGCGGCAGTGTGAAGCGATGCTGTCTCTCTCCCAGCCTCCTCTCCAGACTCCTCTATCCCAACCCACAAAAGAGCAGCTAGACCCAGGGGAACCCACGTTTTTACTGAGAGGACAAATTCAGCTTGATTAGAGCAAACTCCCACTTTCCCCAAAGACAGACGCCCCTGCACAGTCCTAGCTCTGACTTCAGACTTTGGGAAGGAAGATCCCAAAGGTCACCTGCGTTTGACGGAGAGCCCCATGTGGCACATGGCCTCTCCTCTGTTTCTGCCAAGAATGAGGATTCAGAGAAAACTGGGAACCCCAAGACTTCCACCGAAAAATGTAAAGTTCTGCTGAAGAGGTTGCTGTATTCATAACAATGATCAGAACAGGTCACCGTGGCGACACTCAGCCACGTGCCTGTCCATCTTCTACTTACAGTTTAGCCTCTAAACCCTTGGGGCTTAACCTCTTTGCTTTGGGGAGTAAAAAACAGATTGAATAATGGAGGATGGTTAGCATTAGAGGATTTCATAATCTTTTCATCCATCTGCTCTCATAAAGCTGCCTGGAAGATTGGAGAAGCTTCTCCTGTTATTACCCTTTAGCTCCTTCCTTGATGCTATATTTTGCTTCCTGAAAGCTTTTAATGGTCCCAGATAAATCAGAGCTTTTACATCTCCGCCACGCTTTGCAATCAGAATACTCTGCCGCCTCATCTAGGACTGAACACATCGAACAGCTCCTTTACTCTGGATCATATTCTGCTGAGCTTTCTACCCAGCAGAGAGCTTTTCTGTGCTAACGAGTTCTCCATCCCATTCAGCTTATAATCAAGTTTTCCCAACGTTTCCTCTGGTCTCCTGAAGGGCAAGAAAAAGAATGCCTTAAAGGTCGAGACAGAAAGCAGGCAGTGAGGCATGCCGGAGCTAAACAAAGATGTCTAGGACTTAGCAAAAACAAAAACAAAAACAACAGAACCCAAGCCCCATGCTGCTCTTTCTCTGCCCTGCATGTTCTTTTTTTTTTTTTTGTCTGTGGTCCTTGTGCATATTCGTAACTGGTACCCAGTAAATGCCGTCTCCTCTTTATCCCCACAGAACAGGGTCTCTCAGCTTTAGCGACAGTGACATCTGGGACCAGCTCGTCCTTGGCAGTGGCGCCGTCCTGTGCGCTGTAGGACCAACAGCAGCATCCCTCGCCTCTAAGTCACTAGATGCGGTAGCAGCCCTGCTCCCCACGGGCGAACTAGCACCAGTCGAACCTGGAGCTGGATCTCCAAGACCTTGAGTCTCCCATACTTTCTTTGATTAGTGCTTCTCAGAAATTCCTGTATCTTCACATGATCAGGTAATCCTGTTCAAATGCAGACTCTGATTCAGCAGATCTGGGAAGGAGAGGGCTGAGAGTCTGTATTTCCAAAAACCTCACAAAAGGTTCTGATGCTGCCGGCCCGCAGACTCCCCTTGGAGCAGCAAAGGCCTATTACAGGTTGCATCATCCTCTGGCATTTCTGATGCCTTGATGCTCATTTTTACCTGATTTTGAGGAAACAAAAAAGCGTTCAGAAGAATCACAAAATCTGTCATGGGGATAATCCCCAAGGTTATTTTTCTCTCATCACTGTGAAGTTGCATGTGAATTTATTACCATAATGCCCATTGACCTTCACGGTTTCAGTACAAACAGGCAATCCTACACTTTGCCACAACCCACAATCAACAAGAAAAATTTCTACTCTGTTGGCTGTTCGGGAGTCCCGCAGGGACCCACAGAAGTCCCTCCACCCCTTTCCCTTCAGTTAACACCAGGGAGCCAGTCCCAATGGGGAGCTCCTTCAAAAAGAACATTTCTCTTTCTTCTGAAAACGGATCGTTCCCTCTCTGCGTACATTTGTTTTTCATTTACACGGATATTTCAACCATTTTTGCTTTGTTGTGTAACCTAGGTAACCTAAACCAGCTAAAGTAAGAACTAATTCCAACTTTTGCATCAAATTTCAAACCTCACCTGAGCTTTACTCAGGTCACACAACAAAAGGAATGACACGGTTTTGCTTCCTCTTAAATCCGAGGTGGCCAGGGTGTCGTGAGGGCAGGTACAGATGTGCAGAGTTTCAGGTGCAGCTTGGGAAAATTGCCTCATGAACGAGGCATTTTTCTCTCTTCTTTTTCCTCCATGTTATTTTCTCTTTTTTTGTACTTTTACTTTCAGATTAAGCTGGTCTTTGCGTATTGGAGAAGGAATCAGCAAACTTTTTCTGTAAGGGACCAGGTAGCAAATATTTTCAGCTTTGCAGGCTTTAAGGGTCTCTGTCAAAAGGACTCAACTCTGTCTTGTAGCTCAGAAACAGCCAGGAATAGTTTATGAACAGTTGGGTGGGGCTGTGTTCCAAATAGACTTTATTCATGGACCCTGAAGTTAAGATTTCAATTAGTTTTCACGTGTCAGAACCTAGTATTGTCTTCTCGACTTTTCACCATTTAAAAATGTAGAAACCATTCTCAGCTTTCAGGCTGAAGAAAAACAGGCAGTGGGCAGGCTCTGGCTCAGGGGCCATACGTCATTTACTGACCTCTGTGTTATTCCGTGAGCACATCCAAAGGTAACGTCCTCCTATATGGGAATGGTAACACTTAGATGTAGAAGACACTTCCAGATTTCCTGCGGGCTGGGAACTGTTCTCGGTGGTCTGCAGACGTTTTTCCCGGCAGCCTTCAGTAGATCATACATCCTCATTTCCTGGGGCTGTTTAGTTTGTGAACGTGAAACCATCAACTTCCTCCGTTAACTTCAAGTAGCTGAGTTTCCCTATTTGTTTGAATTCCTTTAGTGGCCCCTCATCTTGTATTTATTTCTTTTCGCTCCAAAGGCTGACTGTAGTCCTAGCCAGAGTTTGGAAACGTAAGCCGTAATTTTCTGCAAAGGGATATATTCTGAACGATTCATTTCACCAAAATCTCCTTAACTATGTACTTTTTTAAAAATTTTGTTTAGCTCTTCTAAACTATGTACTTTCATTCTACTAATAATGATGATAATAAGGGTTCGTGGTTTGTACAAACACGATACACGAGCTCTTCGGCCTGGGATTCTCCTGTTATGGCTTCTGTAAACCATCACCTAATTGTTCATCTGACAGATTGTAGATGCAATGTAAGTTTATTAGCCAGAATATCTTTTTGTGACCCCATAAAATTAATTTATTTCTACCAAAAGAGATTATCTGGGGACAGGGTCAGTAAGAAACAGCGGGATCATAATCACTTTTGGACCAGCTGTTGTATTCCATTAAAATAACATTGACTCTGAACCACTGCCAGTGGCCCGTGCACCTTCAGGAGGTGGATGATGGGATGGAGAGGTGCCAGCCGCAGAACATAGAGGGATGCCCGCAGGCTCGGTGGCCAGCACACCTGATGGCAGGGAGATGAGTGCATTAGCTCCTCTGGATAATTTGCTTGTGTCCTGTTGCACCTTTGACAGGGGCGTTGGGACATAAAGGCTTTGTCAGCAGAATATACAAACAGCTCATACAGCCTAATAATAAAAAAGCAAGCAACCCAATCCAAAAATGGGCAGAAGACCTAAACAAGCAATTCTCCAAGGAAGACATACAAATGGCCAATAGGCACATGAAAAAATGCTCAATATCACTAATTATCAGAGAAATGCAAATCAAAACTACGATGAGCTATCACCTCACACCAGTCAGAATGGCCATCATTCAAAAGTCCACAAATGACAGATGCTGGAGAGGCTGTGGAGAAAAGGGAACCCTCCTACACTGCTGGTGGGAATGCAGGTTGGTGCAGCCACTGTGGAAAACAGTATGGAGATTCCTCAAAAAATTGAAAATAGACTTACCATATGATCCAGCAATCCCATTCCTGGACATATATCCAGAGGGAGCTCTAATTCAAAAAGACACATGCACCCCAATGTTCACAGCAGCACCATTTACAACAGCCAAGACATGGAAACAGCCTAAATGTCCACCGACAGATGCCTGGATAAAGAAGTTGTGGTGTGTGTATATATATATACACACACACACACATATATATACATATACATATATACACACACACAATGGAATACTACTCAGACATTAAAAAATATATATATATAAAGTGCCATTTGCTGCAACATAGATGGACCTGGAGATCGTCATTCTAAGTAAGCCAGAAAGAGAAAGAAAAATACCATATGATATCACTTATATGTGGAATCTAAAAAAAAAAAAAAAAAGACACAAATGAACTTATTTCCAAAACAAAAATGGAGTCACAGACATAGAAAACAAACTTATGGTTACCAGCGGGGGAAGAGGGTGTGAAGGGATAAATTGGGAGTTCGAGATTTGCAGATATAAAATAGATAAACAACACATTTCTTCTATACAGCACAGGGAACTATATTCAATATCTTGTAGGAACCTATAATGAAAAAGAATATGAAAAGGACTATATGTATATGTATGTATGGCCGAAACAGTATTCTATACACCAGAAATTGACATAACATTGTATATTGACTATAATTAAAAAAAAAAAAAAAAAGGTTTTGACAGAAGAGGAAGAGGGAGGGCAAGGGCAAAGGCAGCAGCAGGAGCCCAGCTGAAACCCACCCATGAGCTTTCAGATCTCTGACATCTGTGTGTCCTCGGCCCTGACCTTTTCCCAGCACTCCCTGGCTAAAGGGCGGTGCTCCCAAGAATTCAAGCCCTGTCACAACACCCTGCAGGATCAAGGACAGCCCTAGGTGTTCTAACAATAAAAGCAGAGCATCCTGGAGGAAAGGAAAAAGGACAAGGACTCTAAGTGAACAAATTGGCCGTGTTACAAGGGCCAAGCTATTCACTGTCTAGTTTGGCCCTTATAACATTGTCAGTTTCAGTCAATGTCTGCTTAATTGCCAGTTCATAAAATGGAGAGGAAAGGAAAGACATACACATGGCTGGCACATCTTTCTTGCTTTCAGTGACCTAATGCTTTGAAGAAAGTTGAATGAAAAGAGATACACAGTCATCTTCAAATACGGACAAGCAGTTTTGGCTTCTGGGCCACGGTAGTTGAGAACTCCAGACACCTCAGTTTGCCCCTTCAGATTCCTGCCCATGGTGGAGCTGGAGGAGGAGAGCCCCAATATTTCCCAATTAGCCGCACTGCTGGGGGTAGGCAGGGACGTGCATGATGCCAAAGCCATTTCTGTTTAGCTCAGGATGAGTTGTCTGGTGTCTGGTACAGCACCTTTACCCTTCTGATCTGATGATGTTTGGCTTTGACTAATTTTAAATGTGATGGTATTCCCCGTGTGTACCTTCTGATGAAATTTACCCCAAACACAGAGCTGTTTCACTGCACCTTGGGTAACTTTCTGCTGCCACAACACAGGGGAGCTGGTAGAATTCCTCCCCTGAAGACTGCGCCCAGGGAATCGGGCATTTTCCCCATTCGTTTTTCTCATGGTAGCAACCCTCCTTCCCATAATGTGTCAAGCAAAACAGGGACTAGAGTGGTCAGCTGTTGAAAGTACACTTTACTTGAGAGCAGGGTCCTTCATCCTTGGGACTGTTGACATCTGGGGCTGGATCATTCATTGTTGTGGGCACCACCCTGTGTAATGTAGGGTTTTTAGCAGCACCCCTGGTCGCTACCCACTAGATGCTGGAAGTACCCCCTCCGCCCCCCTCCTCCAGTTTTGACAACCAAAATTATCTTCAGACATCACCCAGGGTCCCCTGGGGGACAAAATTGCTCCTGCTTGCGTACCGCTACTCTTATATGAAGGAATTGTGGGGCCACAGGACAGCTAATATGATTCCTGGTAGCCTGGATCAGTCTGAAGCCCTGGCCATTCTTCTCCTGACTTCTGAAGTATAGGACTGGCAGCCACGTGAAGTCCATGAGCAAAGTGTTCCTGCTTTATCCCTAGCTCCTAGCCTGGTCAAAGCAAAGTAGGTATTCAGTAACAGTGTGACAAATTGAATTCGATTTCCTTTCACCTGCTCATTCTCTCTCCTTTCCACTCTGCAAGGGAAGTCTAGTGCTGGGAACTCACGTGGATTGGTGACCGGAAGGAGAAGGCACTTGGGCATTGGACCCCCCAGTCCTGACGCAGTTTCAGATCTCAATTTCCTCTTCTTAAATGCCAGGTGTCAACTCGAGGGCACCCGAAGAATCTTGCTTACAGTGTATGTTTGGAGGAATGTCTCTGTGCTGAGTAAGCCTAATTGTCCCACTTTCTCTTCCTCAATAGAGTTTCTTCAGCTTTCTCCTTGACTCTGTCTCTTGAGTGTCTGTGGCCCTCACTGGCCATCAGTGGCCTCCAAGTCTCTGTTTCAGCTCCTCGCACTCCCGCCACTCAGGAAGCCCCCTTCTGGGTCCTCTGTCCTGGGCATCATCTCATTACAGATAATCACTCGTGGACAGTTGAGACAAGAGGCTCTTAAGGTAGAGCCCAAGCATGGAACTTGGGGAATCAGTCAATCTCTAAATCATCAGCTGACCTTTTTCATCTGGGCATTTAAACCCTCCCTGAGCAGAATGCCCATGGCCTTCACTGCCTATCCAGAGGGATTTAGGACACAGAAAAATCTCCAGATCCATGTCTCTCGTCCCTGGCCCAGCACAGTTTAGCTGCACTTTGAAATCCTTTAAACAAATGAGTGGCTCATACCCTATACATGATCTTTAGGGGAAGAGACTGATTCATCATCTCAACAAATGCAGCTTGAGCACTTTTATATACTAGGTACCGGGCTAGGTAATGGAGATACAGCAGAAGCAAGAGAGCAGCAGTCCCTCCTCTCGTGGAGGTTACAATATTGGAATGAACTGGCTCAAGGGGATGACACCAGGAGCCAGCACACAACCCTGAACACAACCAGCCAGCATCTCTGGTCATTTCAGAAAATGGAGAAGAAAAACTACGCTGCGTGTAAGTTTCACGAGGAAAGCCTCCTTCCGTGCATCTGTATTGATCCAAGGCATCACTAAGGGAGAACGAGTATCGTAAGAAACATGGAATCGAAGAAACCAAACGGGTGGAAAGGCACATAAACCTTCCGTATGGGGAAAAAACTTACAAAGGGGTTTGGGTCCAGGTTTATGAAAAAAGAAGTGATACTCTCTAACATTTCTTTGGAAAATTTAAAGGAAAATTGAAGAATTCATTGAAGTACGAATTCGAGTAGAGGAGAGAAGCCTTCACTAATAACACAATGTGTTTTGTTTTGACCTTTTCATCTTACAGTGTGAGGGGGAAAAAAAAAAAAGGAAAGGCTGCTAAGGAGATTTTGGTGAGCGGGAAGGTCTCCAAAAAACCTGGATCATTTTAGTCTAACAGCCCTTGGTGACTTTATTCTGCATGGGAGGTGGCTGTGGAAAAAGGATGTAGACCATTATTTTTCTCAGTTGAATCATATAAAGAATGATATTGCAAAAGGAGTCAGAAGTTGTGCCAGAAATTATTATATAATTGATGCTCCCATTTTCAGAAAAATATGGTCAAAAGCCATTTCACAACTAGATTTTCATTTCTCAGTACACTGTGCCTTGGGGGATATGTAACAAGTCACAAACTGATCTTATCCACCAATTCACTGTTAAAAAGAATATTGTGAACAAAGGAAGGAAGGAAGGGAAGTAAAGAAGGAAGGAAGGAAGGAAGGAAGGAAGGAAGGAAGGAAGGAAGGAAGGAAGGAAGGAAAGAAAATTGGGAGCAGTGATTATGTTCTAGATTAGAAAGGCAAACAAAAGAACTCACATGGTTATTTCAATTAAAAACCCTAAGAAATAAGGAAAGGCTCACATCCATAGACAAGAGAAAGGGAGAATTCAACAGGGACCTATGGGAATACTATTACGAGGAAGGGAAGAGAGCTTAAGTTTTGGTGAGAATCCTTTGACATACTTGAAGGTAGTTTGATTTTCCAAATATTTCCAAAATATATGAGCAATAATATTTGTAAAGATTTTTGAGCCTCCTTATTGGGACAAGAGGTATCTGAAGGAACTGAGAAAGCTTAGCCTGAGCCCTCTTACCCAACACTGAGGACTCAGAAAGAACAAACGAGCACCAGAAGACTGCAGCTCAGACTCTGGATTCTGAGCACCACTGACCAAGGGATAAGAGCCTAGCATAGGTTAGAAGGTTTCATTTCTGAGCTCCTGATAGAAAAGCCAGTTATCAGTGGCATCGCGTTGCAGCCCTCTGGAAGGAGTTGTGTCAGATCAATCTAATATCTTTTAAAAATAAAGTTACCACACTGGTGGGACAGTGATATGAGAACACGAGGGAGAGGACAATGAATCTGTTGCCTCAGAACAGACACACTTCAAAGATTCTCTGACATATAGGTAACTTCCTACCAATCGGCATCTAGAAATATAACAAAGTACATAAAATACTATTTTTAGTGAGAGAGATGAAGGCCCTATATTAAGCAAGACCAATGATTTAAAGAAATGTGGTTAGGTAGGTAATTCATAGTGGTTTGTTTTTTTGTTTGTTGTTTGTTTTGAGTGGGAGGCAAAGTGGTTGAAGATCTAGAATGTGACAGAGACGGTAGATGGATTGCGGACATTAATGACAATATTGTCATGTGGGCTTCCTACTTATAGGCATTTGTAAGTTGCACATAGCCTGTGTAACAGAAGTGCGACACATATTATCCCAGAGCGCTTTCTTGTGACCCATTAGGTGGAAATTATCCTGGAAACCTCAGAGGTTAGGTGTTTTTCTGGGAGGAATATCGCTATTGGAGTTGAGCCAATTGTTCCGATGCTCCCAGCCTCCCTGCATGAAACTGCCTTAGCAGTGGAAACATGTGGTCAGGGACTGCAGGAACTCATGTGATGATGATGTGGTCGAGGTGGGTACTATTTTTGTAACATATTTCTCAACAAAACACAGATCTCTGTTGAAGTTTCAGGAGAAGTGCCAAAACTGAAGGGTAGCCTCAAACAAGAGCCCTCTTTTACACACACACACACACACACACACACCCCATACCATCCATAGCAGGACATATTTGTTTATTTCTCAAATATTCCTGTCTCTCCCCACACTCTGTTGGCTCCACTAACGTGATGGTGAAAATAAATACACTTTTAACCCTTTATCACTAGATTGCAAGCAATTGTTTCTACAACCTGGAACTCAGTGAGTCCCTATTGGTGGACCAACGGCCTCAAATGAGACAAATAAATGTTGTTTGAGGTTGGTATCCATTCGGGAAGACACTGGCTTCTCGATCTTGGCCACGTGTGTCCTCTCCCCTGGAGGAAGAAATGATGGAGATTAGAATAAAATATGCTTGATGTAGCTTGTTTTTCTTTGCACAGGAAATCCCATCAAATGCAGGTGGCCTTGAAAATAGGATGCTTGCAAGAAGGATGCTCTCTGGGTGGCCACCACCATCAGATTCCGTTTCATTTTTGAAATTGTAATTTCTGTGTTCATCCGTTTGTTTGCAGAGGGCTTTCTCATTATGCATTGTTTCGTTTATTTTGATTCTGCTTGGGAATCCAATACCAACACATGGTGAGGAATCGCTTCTAGACGGTGTTTATGGACAGCTGAAGGCAAGGATCAAGTTAAGTAGCCAACTTCAAAAAGCTAGAACTATGACCTTTATACACATATATGGTGAGCATGTATCAAAGCCGTATTTAATTCATTAATGAAGAAACCGGTGTACAGGAGAGACTGGGGTGTCTATAGTCAGTGGAAAAAAGAATGTTCAAATATGATTGCAAAGATAGATACAAAACTGTTTAATGTCATACAAGGCAATACAACTGTAACCTTTGATGTTACCTCTTTTACCAAAGAGAAATCATTTGTAACTTATCAGTCCCTGTGTTAATAGCTAACTTGGTAGAGTTCGGTCCTAATCAATGGTAAATAGTAAGTCAAACAAAGGCGCATTTCCATAGAGAATTAAATACCCTTGGCTCAGTAGACAGCGGTTCAGTACGACTTTGAAAGGACACGCTGTCATCCTTTTGCTTACTTCCAAGCACTGTATAACTATTCTTCGCAGGGCCACACATACGGCATTCTGTCTAAAGTCCAGTGGAAGGGGTTTCTATGGGTCTTGGTCTCTGAAATGCCCTTATAATTCCGCAAAGCCCCATGTCATGAAAAGCTTCCGCAACCAAAGGAAAACCCTGAGATTTCAAAAAAGAGATCTTGAAGGGTTTGTCTTTCTAACTAGCAAGGTTTGGCCAGGCACCCAAGGCAGAGGTGGTCCCCTCTCCAGCCAGCAGCTCACTAGATTGCAGGCCAGCCACCTGCAGGGGACCATGTGTCAACGTGCTGTTGACAGCTAAGGTTTTGAGGAGTGCGCCTGCCCACAGTTGGCCACAGCTCTGCAGTCTACACTTTGCTAGCCCACGCTCGCAGCCAGAAGAGTCCTTTGGAATGTTGCAGTGAACAAAACCAAAAGCCCACAGGCCACCCACAGGCAGAGGAAACCACAGACAGACTCACTGCCTTCCCCAGGCTCCCAACTTGTGTTGCCCCCAATCATTTCTCAGTATTTGAAGTCCTGTGACCTTAGCAAAGTTTCAACATGCAGTGATGCCTCAGCTGCCAGACACAGAATGGCCATTCTTGACACAGGCTTTGGAGGCACAAGAGTTGGATTCCGATTCTGTGCCCGCCACATACATGTAGCTGCGCCTACATCTGCTCTGTCTCGGTTTTCTCATCTGTACAGTGGGGGTGAGAAGACTCAACTCACTTCCTCTGCAGAATTGTTTCAAGATGAACAAAAAGTGTATGTTTACAGAGTTTGTTGTAATCAGTGTCGTTATGGTTGTTAAAAGCTATCCTAGACTGGGTGTCAACTGAAACGGGTGCTTTGTAGCCACTAATTCAAGTTTCATCAGGAGCCACACAGCTGTTGGTTATTAGGAGTGTGTATGACACATACCGTTACGTGCATACCAATATCCATCCACCCCCTTGTTCGTGCTAAAAGAACGTCAATCGTGTTTGCAGTAGCAGGAGGCCCAGCTCTGTTCCCCAGACCGTCCTGTAACTGGGAACAGCCACGTGACATGATTCAGGCAGTGAGATCTAAGAAGTCTTCTTGGGGCAGGAGTGAACTCTGGAAGGCACCTGCTTCCATGATAAAAAGAGACTGAGCTGGCCGTGTGGCCTTTCCCTCTTCTCACCCCCATTTTCCTTCTACCTTGAATGCAAAAGTGATGCTTGGAACCTGCAAAGTGAAGGAGAGGCCAGGAGAGCTGCAGGGATGTGGGCCCGGCTGTGATAGCGTGGGGCTCTTTGATCTGGAGAATGACAACTGCTCATCTCTAAACTTCGTGTTATATGAGGAAATAAATTCCTCTCGATTTAAGCCACTCAGGTTGGGTTTTCGATTACTTGCCGCTGAACACACACAAAGCGATGCCACGAAGATGAAGCAGTGGGGTTGAGTCTCCTAAGGTGACCTTCGGACCTTGGGTGATGATGTGTCAGTGTGGGTCACGGGTGGTGACATCTGTACCACTCTGGTGCGTAGTTGATTATAGGGCAGTCCATGCACGTGTGGGGGCAGGGAGTCAGTACATGGGAGAGCTCTGTAGTTGCTCTCAATTTTGTTGTGAACTCAAAACTGCTTTAAAAAATTAAAGTCTTTTTCAAAAAGAAGAAAAAGAGCCATGCCTGCAGGAGTCCAAAATTCGATTACTCCACAAATGACTCCTCTGTGAAAGCCTGGAGGCTCTGAATTCTGGGGCCTGGCTTTCCTTACAGAACCATAGAGGCCTCTATAACCCTCTCTCCAAAAAAAAAAAAAAAAAAAAAAATCATTAAAAATGGTCTTTACTGGCCAACTCTTCAAAATTAAGCTTTGAATTAATGCCCCAAATGAAGACTGGCTCTTGACATGGAGTAACTGTTTTCAATCAGTTTGCCCTGTGGTTCCCATAAATTATAGAAATATCATGGAATTTAAAACATTTTGCCATGCAAACTTAATTGAGTCATTCAGGTCTAGGCTTTGGGAAGGTAAGAGTAAAACACATGGCACTCACAGTCTAGGGAAGAAGACAGACTCAGAAATAAATAATTTCAAAAAGACTGGAAGGAAAATATCTCTGTGATTACTCTGAATGAGAAAATGAGAAATTTTACTTAGTTACATGTTTCTAAACACTTTGATTTTTCTGTATTGAGCATACATTGTAGTAGGGAGCCCAGATACCTCCGCCATTTTTTGAAAAAAGGAAAAACATCCTTTGTTGGATAACAAGCCCTGAATTTTGCTTTGAAAAATCTGGTTACTGGGTTTGACCTGACCCTTGAGATGGAGACAGATAGATGTAGGTCATGGAGCCAACCTTATACGTTGACTTTTGCCAGATCCTACCCAGCTCACAGACGTTAGAGATGGCCTGAGCCAGTTCCCCGATTCTCAGGTGAGGAAACTGAGTCCAAGGTGGAGGTGTGGCAAGTGAGAACTTGCCCCCAGGGCACTGGACTCAAACTAGTGGTCCTGAAACCCTCCGACTCCTCACACATGGACACAGCATTTCAGGGTTGAAGGTCATATTGGGAGGAGACCAAACAGTTGGAGGAAAAATGGCCTGGTTATCAGCAAGTATTTACAAGCACGTGGCCAGTGCCAAGGATTCTACTAGAATTTTTAAAAAACTAGATGTCATTTTTTGAGCGGTTTTCGGTACACAGCAAAACTGAGGGGAAGGTACAGAGATTTCCCATACATCCGCTGTCTCCCCACTCATATAGCCTTCTCCACTGTCAACCTCCCCCACCAGATGGTAGAATTGTTACAATTGGTGGAACTACATTGACAGATCATCATCACCCAGAGTCCATAAGTTACATTAGGGTTCACTCTCAGTGTTGACCATTCTGTGGGTTTGCACAGATGTATGATCACACGTATCTGATACAGGAAAAAAACTGTGCGGCGAGAGGATGGCTGTGGCCCAGGTCTCGGTTGAGTCCCTGGGACGCGCCCCGCCAAGTGTGGGTCCTTGGCTTCATGCAGGAAAGAACTCAAGAGCGAGCCACAGTTGAGTGAAGGTGGATTTATTCAGAGAGTGTACACTCCATAGACAGAGTGCAGGCTGTCTCAGAAGGCAGGAGAAAGGCCTTGAGATGTGGGGGTTGGGTGCTCAGTTTAAAGTAAAAGTCGATACCCACTCCACAGACAGAGTGCGGGCCGTCTCACTCAGAACGGAGAGTGCTCACGAGCTGTGGGGTTGTTTCTATGGGCTCGGTTATTTCATATGCTGACAAATGAGAGGATTATTCCAACCACTTTGGGGAAGGGGCTGGGATTCCCAGGAATTGGGCCACCTCCCACAGTTCTCCCTGGGAACTGTCCTGGCACCTGTGGGAGGACCACTTACCATGTTACTATATTGCAGTGAGCGTGTAATGAAGCTCAAGGTCCACTGGAGGTCAAATCTCCCGCCATCTTGGGCCTCAAGGCTCACTGGGAGTTGAACCTTCCACCACGTTGGTGTTAATTGCTGTGGCATTCCTTGAATGGCTGTGCCCTGCCCGCCTCCCTCCTGTCCCACATCTACCATGACAGTATCATACAGAGTAGTTTCTTTGCCCTAGAAACTGGCTGTGCTTCACCTATTCATCATTTCCCAACCTCTACGCCGCCTCCCCAAACCCTGGCAACCACTCATCTTTTTACCGTCTCCCTAAATTTGCCTCTTTCAGAATGTCATGTAGTTGGAATCTTAATGTTTGTTTCCTCTTCAGATTGACTTTGTCCACTTAATAATAGACATTTAAGTTTCCTCCATATATTTTCATGGCTTGATGGCTCATTGCTTTTTAGTGCTGAATAATATTTCATTGTCTAGATGTATCACAGTTTATCCATTCACCAACTGAGGGGCGTCTGGTTGCTTCCAAATTTTAGTAAGTATGAATGAAACTGCTGTAAACATCTGTGAGCAGGGTTTTGTGTAGACATAAGGATTCAACTCTTTCGGGTAAATACCAAGAAGCGCAGCTGCTGGGCTGTATGGTAGGAGTATGTTTAGCTGTGTGAGAAAATGCTCAACTGCCCTCCGAAGTGACTGTGCCATTGTGCACTCCCACTAAAAATGAATGGGAGTTCCCGTTGCTCTACATCCTCCCCAGCATTTGGTGGTGTCAGCGTTCCAGGTTTTGGCCATTCTAAGAGGCGTGTAGTGGTATCTCCCTGTTTGAAGGTGCATCTCCCTGGTGACATATGGTGTGGAACATCTTTTCATATGCTTACTTGCCATCTGTCTGTCTTCTTTGGTTCTACTGGAATATTTGTCATTCAATTCCCTGAATATCTCAACATCTGAATATACTTTGAGTGACGTTTTGTATTTACAAATTGATTGTGTTTACCTCCACAGTTTAGCAGTTTGCTTAGTTTGGAAATGAAGAGTTTCATGGATACAGTGTATCACATGCCTTCTATCAGGGACATTCGTTCAGCTGAAATGACTAAATGGGCCCTCAGCAGATGATTAGGCTGGTACCTGGAGGTCTGGCCCAAAGCAGGCTGCAGTATTTAAACATACCTCTTCATAGAATAATTTTTTAACACTAAATTGTAAACACCACTGACCACTCAGGCAGGTGAATCATTAGCTAACTGTGGTTTATCTCGCCCTGGATAAATAAAATGTGGTCTATCCATACAAGGGACTCTTATCAGCCATAAAAAGGAATGAAATCCTGATACAGGCTACAACAAATGAACTTGGAAAACATTACGCTAAGTGAAGGAAACCAGTCACAAAAGGATACATATTGCGTGATTCCACTTACATGAAATAAGTGCACGGAGACAGGAAACAGGAGAGTCATTGCCAGGGGCTAGGGAGAGAGGGGCTGGGAAGTGACTGCTAATAAGTATGGGGTGTCTTTTGGGGGTAATGACATCATTCTGGAATTAGAAAGTGGTGAGGGTCGTACAGCTTTGTAAACATACTAAAAAACCACGGAATTGTCTGCTTTGAAAGAGTCAAGTTTTGTGGTATGTGAATTACGGTTCCAAATTTTTTTTAAAAAAAGGATTCTTAGGTTATTTATCTTTTTAACTGTTTGCTAGAAGACTTGCAGAGTCGATTCTATCTTTCATAAAATTGCACGGCGGAGATCCCTTTTACACTGTAGTTTTCATTTCGATATTAACAGTTCTCTCAACGGGAAATGCCATCGAATTTACATCCACCTTGGTTTTTATTGACCCCTGTCTGGTGAGTTGTTTCCTTCTTTCTGTGGTGACATTTAGGGAACATTTTTACAACCTTCTTCTGGAAGTTCAAGAACTGCCCGGAAACACAAAACCTAAGATACCTAAGGGGGGGGGGGGAATGGTCTCCTTCTAAAATGGAGTAATTATGTCACCTTTTTGCACTTGGAGTTTTATGGGGTTAGTTTTATGGGGTTTGTTTTTTGAAAGGTTTGGTCTAGCTTCCTCCCCTTCCTCCTCCTCTTTTTCTTTTTCCAGTTAGAGGCCCAGAGGTTGGAGTGAGGGCAGTAAAACACACCCACTGCCTGCAGTCTCCAGGTGACGCACAGGTTGAGCAAACACACTCAGTTATCATGAGATAAAGCCAGAGGTTTGGCCAAGAGCGAGGCTGAGAAGGCCAGGCTCAGGGGTCACAAACCATTTCCTGGGGGCCTCTGTCACTGGGCACGAGGCGGGCCAGTTCCCTCACAACTGTAGCTTGAAGATTGTTAGCAGAATATCTCTGGGGTGAAACCTGACACTGGAGGTTCTAGATAACATGGCTCCAGGATCTCAGATCCTTGTTTTGGGTCATAGCAAGAATTTTGCTTCGCTGATGGAACGAGGGACGTTTACTTCCGGATTCTTGGGCACGTTTCTCTTGAAGGACACTTTGGTCTCTTCTTGGGCTGTGTGTGGGGAGCTCCATAAGGATCCAAACTCACTGTGCAGGCTAGGGTTTGGACATCTGAATTCTCCCAGGCCCTCTGTAGAGCAGCAAGACCTCTTCACCCGGGCTGAGACAGGGCCCTGCCTCCAGGTCCCGGACGTGCCACCCCGGGCGTGGGGCTTGACTCACCTCGTGCCGCGGGCTTGATTCTGAAAAGAGCTCTTTATATCAAATTACAGTGGAGGGGCTCGCTCACGGGACGAATCCAATGGATTCTTTGTAAATGGAAAGAACATCAAGACCCCATAAATCAGAGATTTAGAAGATTGACTTTATTTTAAGCTGTGCTTTCACTGAAGTGCATCTGTGCAGGGGAAAGATGGGGAGGGGGTGAATGTCTTTTTCCTTCCATAAACTTGCAGTTGAGTGAATTCAAGACACTGAGTCTTTTCCGTCATTTCACCTTCTGCCCCCAGCACAGTGCCCCAGGGCGCAGTAGGCAGTTCACAGATCTTTGTTAAATGAATGTATACATGAGTGTGGCATTATTCCTCTTAATAGTCAAAATATCTCCTCAAAATAAGCATCATTATCTGTTTACAGGCGAGGAAGTGGTGGCTGTTGTGGGTGACCTAATTTACTCAGTATCTTACGCAGCAGATGAGAACTGGAGATGGGTTTCAGCTCAGGTCTATGAGCGATGAGTAGATGCAAAAAATGAGGGAGGCGGGGAGATACTGCCCCCCCCCAACCCATCCTATCACTCAAATATAACTCAAAGTTAACCACCATTCAACTTTGATGGTTATAATATATTTTCTATTACCATCCCTTTTTTATTGGAGGCCGAGGAGTCTCTGAACAATTTTTTTTTCCTTGTAAAAATGGCAGTGGTATAAACATCTATAATCAAATCTTCGGGTCTATCTATAATTCTTTCTCAAGAAGAGACATAAGAAGGGAAATTGCTAGGTCAAAGGATATGGTCAGTTGTAAGCACCCACGCTCCTTTTTGCTATAAGATCACAAGATCAGTGCGAGGCCGACTGTGGTCAGGAACCAATGTCTTCCCTCTCTACGACTCCACGATGCCCTTGGGCAGGTGACTTCATCAAAGATACGGAAGTTCATGGGAGAATTTGAGGCAGACTCTGGATATGGAGACGCCAGTGCAGAATAGCATTAGATGATGAGAAAGGTTTTTAGACTTAAGGGAATGGAGGAGGAAGGTAAGATGAAAAGCAGAGAGAGCTCCCCAGCAATAAGCCAATGGCGGAGGGAGTTATCACACATTGAGCTCCCCCGAGGATCGACTGTGATTACATTGAAATGCAAGGAAAGTATAAAGCAAAAGGGAAACTCCACAGTGATGAGGAATTTCATATTAGGTATTACATTAAAATGCCTTACTGCCTACAGATCAGGAAATTATTAAAATATTCCAAGCAGCGTAAATGTTTCCAGAGACATCTGAGTCATTTTATAAAAATAGACTATTTTTCTCTTATTACTAAGAGTTAGTATCAAAAGTCAGAAATGGAAACCAGAAATCCCACGCCAGGGCTGGCAGTACGTGACAAGAGACTTAAATATGCTTTGAGCAAGCCCTTGCTCAAATGGAGGTCCTCATATGAGGGACATAGGACAAAACCAAATTGATGACAATGACCTTGTGGTCAGTAGACACAAAGGGCTAAATAGCGGCTCACTATTCGATACCTCTTCTGACCTAAAAAGGAGGCGGTCCCCCGAGGAACAAGGTTTAGCCTCAACTCTGTTATTTCCGGGTATGTGACCTTGGGCCAGATCGCTCTCTTAGCCTCCATGTCAAGGGCACACTGACGTCTGCCCTTGTCTGTCTCCCAGGATTATGGTGGTCATGAAATGAGATCATAGCTCTGAAAATGCTTTATGAAGACGGCATAATGGTAGGCATTGCCATTATAAAAAGTGGACCTGCTGAGCCAGTGGCAAGGCTGAGAGGCAGGTTTTGGTCTTGACTGTGCCGCTAACCGGGACGTGGCTTGGGGTAAGCCATGAAGAGTTGATGCTGACGGTGCCCCACTCACATCCCCTTTACTGGGCTGGTGCATCCTCCCCCAGCTACCGAGTGCTCCCAGCCGTCCTATTCTCTGGAGAATTGCTCCTGGCCAAAGGGAGTCCCATTGCTGGGAGGGTGTGCACTTCCCTACCTCCCTGCAGCCCACAGCTCGGGGGATCCCAAGGAGGGCCCTCTTGCCTCAAGGTGCAAGGGGGTCAGGCTGGGGCTAAGCCGAGCTGGGACCCTTGCTTTGCTCTCCTCCCGTCTCTCCCTTGCCTCCTTCGCTCCTCTCCTCCTGAGGGCACCACCTCAATAATTCCCATGCAGCTGAACTCCAGCCACAAGGTCTGCTTCTCTGAAATCCACCAAAGATATTTCTTGATCTTTCTTCACTTGTGGCTATAGTTTTGTTCCAGAGCGATTTCTCAGCCCAAAGAATTCACTGAAACTTCTGGTCACCCACGTGCTCTGTGATTCCTGTACATGTGTCAGTCTCCTGGTTAAATGTTCGATTTACCTCAAATGGTGCTCTTTACAAAGACTTTGGTGCTTCTCATGTTACCTGTATCCTGATTAGAATCTGCTCTTCATGCAAAGTGACCCCAAGAAGTGACTTGAAAATGAACTCTCTGTAGATGAACCACAATTACCCCTGGGCATACCGGAGCTTAAAAGTTAGTTTTGCTGATCCGACTAAGTCATGGCCTTGTTGGGTTTGGGGTTATATGTTTTGTTTTGTTTTGTTTTGTTTTGTTTTGTTTTACCAGCAGTGTAAGTGAATTAACACCCGATTCTCTTAGTTTTGTTTATAAAATGTTCTTCCCCGCTACCGGGCTGTCTTTCTGCAGCGTGGATGAAATCTCAGAGGGCCATGTCCCCGAGCATAATAGCACGACTGCTGGAACCTCCCAGGCTCCAGACATGACTGCTGTTTCAGTAGGGAGTGTTTCCCATGGTAACCCTCACATGGGACCTGCTGACAGGGGGAGGGAGGAAAATGGTCTAGTCTGTGGCATTTAATAGAAGCCTTTCCATAATTCCCTTCCTACGACAAACCCAACAGTCATATCTGACTTGTTAGCACAACACATCACTCTTCTGAGGATTCGTTAATATCTAGCAAACGTCATTCCCCAGCAAGTGTTCCTCTGTGCATTCGAAGATGGGCAAACCATGAGGCTCTGGGGCCAGAAGCCTCACCCACGAGCTGTCAGGCAAATGCATTTCCAAAATCTCTGAGTTTCTCTTGAGTTGCGCTAGTGTGTGCACACATCATCCTCCCTGCTGACATTAAACATTGCGGCAATCCTCTGTCCTGAAGCCAAGAAAACACAGAATAGAAGAAAATGGGAAAAACAAGTAATTCTGAGTTTGACATTTCTCCTGAACCCTGGAGTCATCTCTTCCTTTGACCCTTTCTTCCTCCAAACGCCAGTTCTGTAGGTATTGACTTAGCTCACGGGGATGCTCAGCAGGAGTAGACCAAAGGGACAGGTCACCCATCTTTATGTTGCTAACAGGTTGGAAAGATGGGACGTGGCTCAGTTGGATCCTGTTGGGCACATTTCTGAGATAAAGAAACGGAGGCTGGAAGAGCTTAGCTAATAGGTCTGGGGTCACCCAGCTACCTAACACTGAGCTGAGACTAAAACCCAGATCTGATTCCTGGTCAGCCCTCCTTCCATTGCCCCCAGTTGCCTCAGTTCGTGAAGCATACAATGGCTGTATTCTATGGCTGTAGAGTAAAACGGATTAAGAAGAGAGAGAGTCACAAGAAAAATCCAGAGTTGATATGGTAACCTAAAATATGACTGTCATGGAACCATTAAAGATGGGTCTTCGAGGCAGCACTTTCTCAATAGAGAGTAAACCAACTGGAACATCCAAGGATTCTGTTGGGTACTTTTTGGGTGAAATAGAAAAGAAGATTGTGAATGCAGTCTGTTCAGCATCGTGCTATGAGGAGCTAAAGTATATAAGAGCATGACCTCAAAGAATGGACACTTTTCTGGAAAAGAACTTTTCTGAAATGTGGTAGTTACCAGGGACAGTTCCCCCAAATAGCCAGGCCATCAGCTGCAGTGATTAGAGCACTCATATTTGTATAGAAGACAATTCAGGTGGTTTAGTCCTCTTGCAAGTCTGGGGCCAAGAAGGGGGCTTGTCAGTTGGCCCAAGTTAACTCTTAGGAGAATTTTAAAAGGACGCATCATAGAAGCTTACCGCTTTACGCCCATGTTACATGTGCCCGCCAGCAAATATGTCCTGTTTTATTCTGAAGCAATAGGACCTTCTTGCCTGTGGTTTTTGTTCTGGTAGACGATTTAAGGTTGAACAGGCAACTCCAGGTCAAATGTCTGAATAACAGACAGGAGTTGCTCTAAGGGAGGTCAGCGATGGAGGTCGCTATCTGTGCGGTAAAATGTCTGGGTTGGGAAGTAACAACCAGAGGGGATAGACCAGCTCCTTCCCTCCATTCCATCAACTAAATATGCAGTGAGTCATCATTCTACCAGGTACTTCGTGCAATAGCATCTCATGACATACCTTATATTAAGACGTCCATAAATCAGGTTTCGTTCCTTAGAATTTATGCTACAGTATTTTTATTTAAAAGCTGTTATTATTATTTAGAATTTCTGGGGGGAAATGCAAAGAATGTCAGAATAAATATTGGCAGACCAGCACTGACACGATCTGGAACATTCTATGACGTTTCCTCAGGCCTTTCCCAAATGTCTCTGTGCAAAAGCCTCTTTTCTTTTCCTATTGACTCTCCCTCCCCAACTTCTTTAGGTACTAAATAAATGCAGTGATGGGTCAATAAATTTTATCTAAGATGAGTTGGGTCATGCTTCCATCATAGGCGCTGATTCCTGCTTTTTCCGGCTCTTTCTGGCCCCAGAGTGTCTCAGCGTCTGTCTCTCCCACCTTCCGAACCCCTCTCACTGCCCCAGGCCCATGGGAGGTATCACAGGATCTAGAGCTGGACAGAAGGGTCCAGGCTCTGGAGCATCCCCGGCTACTACATATGGAGTGAGGCCCTGGTATTTTTTTATTAGGATGTTTTCTGGTGATTCTGATGACCAAGCAGACTTGGTAAGAACTAGTTTAAGTTTTTCTCAGTGGGTCTCAAAGTGTGGTGAGGTATCAGCCTCACCAGTAATTTGTGGGAGATGCAAATTTTCAGGTCTCCACCCCAGACCCACGGGATCAGAAACTCTGGAAATGGGGACCGGCAATCTGAGTATTAACAAGCCCAGGGGATTCAAGCCTGAGAACCACTGGGTGATCTCGAAGGAGCCTTTTCTCCAACCCTCAGGGAGTTTTATGTTTTAAAGGTTCCACGGACATCGGGGATGTCAGCTCGGTCTGAGAAGCACTTAGCCAAGAAAACCAAGCGCCCGACACTTAGATGGCTTGACCAACTTCATAGTCAGACAGTGACCCAGTCAGGGACTAGAAGCCCTGACTCCTGATCCTCAGAACCTGCGCTCACTCTGGGCCCTCTGAGGCTGTGAGGAGTCCAGCCGGGGAGAGCTGTCCCATCACTCGACTCTGTAAATGTTGACTACACTCTTTATCATTCCTCCAAGCTGCTAACCAAATTTTGCCTTGCCTTAGTAATTCACTTTTTGATGAGATTCCAGCTGAGGCAGGGTGAGGCCCCCAGTGCAAGGCATGCCGCCCACATTTGTCTTCTACCACGCTGGTGGCCCTTTGGGCACAGTGGCTCTCCTGGCTGCCCCTACTTGCGCCACCCCATCCCCATCCCCATCACAGTACGGCCTGCTTGACGTCCACGTCATTCCTCTCTACATGAGGCGGAGAAGGTTCACTTCACATTAACTGAACTGAATGCATCTGCCTGACAGTCTGCTTTTTTTAACAGTAATTTTTTTTAATGGGTGAGCAATTTTGTATTTTTTTTTACCAGTTAGTTAATGGTTAATTCAATTTCTTCTTCTCCTCCTCCTCCTTCTCCTCCTCCTTCTTCTTCTTCTTCTTTCTTCTTTCTTCTTTCTTCTTCTTCTTCGTAGAGCTGAAGGCTCCAGCTTGCTTTATTCATTTATTTTTTCAATTTCTGGTGTACAGCATGTTTCAGTCATACATAGACATACATAAATTCCTTTTCATATTCTTTTTCATTTTCTTTATAGGTTACTGCAAAATACTGAATAGTTTCCTGTGCTATATGGTAGGATATATTTTACATATAGTAGTTAGCATCTGTAAATCTTGAACTCCCAACTTATCCCTTCTCACCCCCTTTCCCCCCTGATAACCATAAGTTTGTTTTCTATGTCTGTGAGTCTGTTTTCTGTTATGTAAATAAGTTCATTTGTGTCTTTTTTTGAGATTCCACATGTAAGTGATATGGTATTTTTCTTTCCCTTTCTGACTTACATCACTTAGAATGATGATCTCCAGGTCCATCCATGTTGCTGCAAATGGCATTATTTTAATATTTTTTATGGCTGAGTAGTATTCCATTGTATAAATATACCATAGCTTCTTTATCCAGTCATCTGTCAGTGGACATTTAGGTTGCTTGCATGTCTTGGCTATTGTAAATAGTGGTGCTGTGAACATTGGGGTGCATGTATCTTTTCAAATTAGAGTTCCCTCCAGATATATGCCTAGGAGTGGGATTGTTGCATCATATGGTGATAAATGGTAACTTTTTCTTTAATATTTTATTATTGAGTTCATTATTTGTATCGAAAAGATTTTTATGTGACATCATGCCCATCTATTTTGACATGGAGATTTTTAAATTTGAGGTAAAATTCACATAACATAAAACTAACCACTTGAAAGTGTACAATTCAGTGGCACCTAATACGTTCCCAATGTTGTGCAACCACCACCACTATCTAGTTCCAGGACTTTTTCCTCATCCCCTCCAAAACTCCATACCTATTAAGCGGGAACTCCCAATTTCCCTTTATCCTCAGCCTCTGGCAGCCAGCAGTCTGCTTTCTGTCTCTGTGGACTTGTCTGTTCTGGATATTTCATCTCAGTGGAATCATACAGTGCGTGACCTTTTGTGTCTGGCTTCTTTCATTTAGCTTCAGGTCTTGAGGTCCATGCATGTTGCAGCACGTGCCAACACGTCATTCCCTGTGACGGCTGAATAACATTCCATTGTGTGGCTGGACCAATTTCATTTATCCAGTCACCCACTGATGGACATGGGGGTTGTTTCCACCTTTTAGCTGTTGGGACCAGTGCTGTATGAACATTCATGTACAAGTATTTTTTGAGTATCTCCTTTCAATTCCTTTGGGTGCTTGTTCACTTTTCAGTGGAGAGCGGATGTGTGCTTTGGTGGCTTGGTAAGGGACAGAAGGTTCCACTTCACCGGAGGAGTGAGCTCCATCCAAATGGCACCTTCACGCCCTTCCAGGCATGGTCACAGCTTTTGGTCCTCTCTGGGGGTCTCACATCATTGTTCTATTGTAAAAGCCCAAATGGCTACAGTGGAGAAGCTGCATGACCCAACTTATCTCCTGGAACCCAAGGGCGGGGACCCTGCCCAGCTTTCCACTTACGTGAGAAACTCCCTCCTGTGAGGGACTTTCAGTTACTAGCTCAGTGTCGAGGGAAGGGATTTGTAGTTTCTCTGCTTAATCACAACTTCCTATTTTCTCAGAAGGCCAAAAAGATTATTATTGTTAATAGAAGAAGGCACCAGATATTAGCTAGCACCTATGAAAACATGTTTTGAGGATAATTTAAAAAAATTTTTTTTACATGTATTTATTTTTATTTGATTTATTATTTTTTATTTTTCCCCTTAACGGAGGCACTGGGGATTGAACCCAGGACCTTGAGCACACCAAGCACATGCTCTACCACTGAGCTAGACCCCCCACCCCCAGGATGACCTTTTTTAATGACTGAGAAAAACAATTTCCATCAAATATGTCTCCTCATGGAAGAATTCCAGTCTTTGGCCCATGCCCCCAGCTCTGGTAAATCAAAATGTGTCTCATTTGGCGTGTGTAAAGAAAACGCAGTGGATCTCCAGTAGCGACCGAAAGGAAACAACTGCACCAAAGAATAGAAGCTGTGGCATGCTAATGTCTCTTTAGAGATTTGGAACCCTTTCCAGAGGCCTGGAAGTTTCTCTTTGTGTCTGGTTGCTATGGCTCTGTCTTCATCATTGCAAAATACTGTCAGATCGACTCCAGTAAGTGATTAAATGGAAGAGTTGATAACCACGAAGGCGCTGGCTGATGCCTATCTTTCAGGCTCCCCTCCCGGCCGGAAGCTTTCTGACTAAGCCTTTACACCCACCTTCTACAGCTTCTTGGAGCTGCCAGTGATGAAGGCGGCACAGGAAGAAATGAAAGAAAACACTGCTCAGAACACATTAGCCACTTCACTGCTGAGGCTCCCAGGGGCTCCATGTGACAGGAACACCAAGCTGAAGGTGGGCTGAATTTAGAGGGATCAGAAGATTAGACCTGGCAAATATTCTACCTGGGTAGCCCACGGGGCGGGTTAAGATGTGGCAGTAGATAAGCCTCCAGTCTTCAGATGTGAATTGACCTCATGCTGATGGACATGAATGCGCAGATTCAAAGGAGATTCTCTGCGGGGGATAGGAGTGTGGGGAGCTTTTTGCAAAAGCTTTCAGACCAATGAATGGTGGCTACCTGCCTCTTCTCTCTACATCTCTGAAGGGACCTGAACCATGTCTGCCTTGGCCTCCTTCCCTTCCTTCTCTTTGGAAAAGTGGTTCCTCTTCCAGTCCACGGGACCCCAAGGAGCCACCCCATCTCTTAGTAAATCAGCTTTCTTGAAGTATAACATATATGCAATAAGTGGGAATCCATTGACAGTGCACAGTCAGCTGAGCTTTGATGCCATGGAACCACTGCCACAGACAAGAGACAGAATGTCTCCATCATCTCCAAAACTTGCCTCTGCTCTTCATTCCCGTCTCTCTGCTTCTGACCTTAGGCAGCCACAGCTCTACTTTCTGTCACTCTAAACTAATTTAGTTCATATTCTCTAGAATTTCATGTAAATGGGATCAGGCAGCATGTATTCTTTGTTGTCTGGCCTTTTTCACTCAGAATAATGATTTTGAGATTCACCCACACTGTTGCACATAGCGGTCAGTCGCGCCTTTTGATTACGAGTTGTACTTTGTTGCATGCAGACACCACTTTGGGGTTATCCATTTTCCTAGTGGATAGGTTGTTGTTTGTGGCTATTGCTTCTCCTCTAGCTTTTTTTGGGGGGGGGGTGTGGAATTAGGTTTACTTACTTATTTTTTGATGGAGGCACTGGGGATTGAACCCAGGACCCCGTGCACACGAAGCCTGCGCTCTACCGCTGAGCTGTACCTTCCATCCCTCTCCTCTGCCTCTCATTGCATCCTCTCTGCTGCCTCTACCCCCTTAACATGTTCAAGTCTTCTCCATTTTTAAAAAGCACTCTCTTGCCCCAGAAACCTTATGCGTCCTATCTTAGAACAGTGATGAGTTGGGCTTTTCTGGGGGTACTCTGGGGATTTCTAGGCATAATCCAAATAAACCAGGCAAATTCAAGTGATCTGTCACAGTCGTGGGTCAAGCCAGCCTTTGCAGACATGGTTTATCCAATCCGGACTCTTCTCAGGGCTGGCTCACAGTCTGCAAGTGGAGACTAGGATCCCCCCTAGGTTATTTTTCTTCCTTTTTCTGGACCAAATAATCATTCTGTGCCTCAGTTTCCCCCTTGGAAATCAGGAAGAACCTTTACTTAATTACCTAAAATTAGCAAAACAAGTAAAAGGCAAAGAACATCGGCTTGGTAGAGAAAAGACAGTGACTGACTAAATCTTAAGTATCTGTATCTTGTCTTCTCTTGCATTTTAAATCCACTGGTAATTAGAGTCAAGGATAACATCTTATTTTAAATCACGAAGTACAGGACAAGTTGTACTACTAAAACTGTATTGCTGTAGGTGTGGCCTCGGCTGTTCACAGCCGTACGTCTCAGATTATTGTGGGTTTGGTTCCAGATTACCGCAGTAAAGCAAATATCACAATAAAGCAAGTCACACACATTTCTTGGTTTCCTAGTCCATATAAAAGTTATGTCTACATATACTATAGTCTATTAAGTGTGCAATAACATTAAGTCTAAAAAATGTATATACCTTAATTCAAAAATACTTTATTAATAACAAGGTCCTACTGTACAGCACAGGGAACTGTATTCAATAACTTATAATAACCTATAAATGAATAAGAATATGGAAAAGAATACATAAATGTATGACTGAATCACTATGCTGTACACTAGAAACTGGCACCGTATCAGCTACACTTCGATAAAAAAAGGGAAACTTTATTGCTAAAAAATGCTATCCATCCATATGAGCCTTCAAAGAGTTGTAACCTTTTTGCAGGAGTAATATCAGAGATCGCCAATCACAGACGACTGAAGCAAATATAACCACAATGAAAATTTTCAAATATTGTGAAGTTGCCAAAATGTAACACAGACGCACAGTGAGCAAATGCTTTTGGAAAGTGGCGCTGATAGAATTGCTTGATACAGCGTTGCCCTAAACTTTCAATTAAAAAAAAAAATACAGCGTCTGCAAAGTGTGATAAAGCAATAAAAAAGAGTGCAAAGTACACTACAATGAGGTAAGGCTGTAGAGAATGGTATAAGGCAAAAGTGAACTGCCGGGGTGGGCCTAGGCCTAGCGCCCTCCACCGTGGGGTAGGCAGGGGGCCAGATCTGTGTCACCCTTCCCCAGCTAGGCCTTTGTCGGGCATCGAGTTGGTGGTCAGATCTGGGGGCTGCACCAGAGCTCTCACCGTGAGGCTGGACAGAAAGGGGGACGATGAGGACAAGGTGTTCCCACAACCGCAGAAGGAAATGCTTGTAGTGACCATGAGGGCCAAACAGAATTCCCTGATAGTGTTTAAAATCACAGCCTTTGCAGTAAGAGGCGGCAGGACTCAGGGCTGCCAGACTCTTGACAAGTCACTAAGCCTCCCAGAACTTCAGGGTCGTCACATGTGGGACGGGTAGACCAACACTCAGCTCCAGTGTTGTTTAAGAACAACACGAAATGATGGATGTGGAGTGTTTACTGCCCAAGCGCAGACTGCTGTAGGTGTTTAAAGGCAGTGATGATGATGATGCTAGTATTTCAAAAAGGCCTCCTCTTTGCCATGTTTCTGTGGTAGAATAATGCCCCACCCCCCAGACTTCCATGTCTTAATCCCTGAAACCCATGAATATATCACTCTATGTGTCAAAAGGGATTTTGCAGATTGGTTAAATGAAGGATCCTGCGATGGAGAGATTCTCCTGGATGACCCTCGTGGGCCCAGTGTCATCACAAGGGTTCTTCTACAAGGGAGGCAGAGAGAGATTGGAAGATGTGATGCTTTGAAGAAGGAAGAAGGGGCAGTGAACAAGGAATGCCAGGGGCCTCTGGAAACTAGAGAAGACAAGGGGATGAATTCTCCTCTAGAGCCTTCAGAGGGAACCATCCTTGCTGACACCTTGGTTTTAGTCCAGTGAGAGCCAATTCAGACTTTCGACGGCCAGAATTGTAAGATAACGAATGTGTGCTGTTTTAGGCTACTACGCCCACGGTAATTTGTGATAGTAGTCATAGGAAACTCACGCCATCTTTAAGGTAAAGCCAGTGTGATTAGTTAGGGTTCCAATTCCTTGAGTCCTTGGTCACCAGCACTAACGGATTCCCAGGGGAGAAACACAGAGAGGGCACTCCAAACAAGTGGATGAATGTTTTTGACTAGCTATAGCCATGCGCCACACCCCTGGGTGGGAACCCTAGCTCTGGCAAGTCTGCCCAGACCCTGGGTGGCCCTCCCAGGTTTGAGTCATCTTGAAAATGAGGCTGTAAAACAATCTGTGGGGAGTTGGTCTCGTAAGGGTTCTGCTCGGCCTACAGCTTTGACTTTGCATTTTCACTGGCTGAAAATTAGGTCGTTTAACCTAAGATGCTTCAGAGGCAAATGATTTCTGACTTTCCTTGAAATGATACTTCCTGGACATTAAAGCTTATACTAGAGTGTTGCGTCTTTACTCTGAATAGAATTCTAGGGTAGAAAGTTTTTTGGGGACCCTCGAATACTATTCAGGTGCCTTAGCCCTTGTGTGGAGAGTATTTACTTGGACATAAGGTATGGACCAGATCACGGATACTCTCCAGAAAATGCTAAACATGAATAGGAATCTATTTTTTCTACATACACAGTTTCCTGCTGACCTAGTCAATGTATGTTGAATGTAGACCTGTGATACACACTTTAATATTTTGCTAATTGATATCTTTCAAGAAACCATGTGCCAAACATAAAATTTTAGAAAAAACCAAATTGTCAGCACATGGCATTTGGAGTATCACGTGCTTGGTATATAGAAAGCTGACACTATGCTAGCATGGTCATTTATTACATACTGAATTTGCTTAGTTAGTCTTTGGGTCCAACACTAGGCACATAGTAGGTTCACAGTCGTCATGAATTCATAACATAAAAAGTCTATATGATTCTGTCATACTTTGGCTTTAAGAATGGAGAACTGCAACACACGCTTAACCGAGTATCTGAATTTCCAGGCACCCTGTAGTGGATCATAGAGACAGCCTGGGCCCAGTTTATCTATGTGCAAGGGATACACAGTAGTGAAAGCAAGACATCAATTCACAAGTGAAGCCGAAGAATGTTTTTTCTCCACTTAATCATTTCTTTTCAATATGGCGGCTTGCAAGTTGTGTCTGACACACCCACGCTCTATAAGCTAGCATCTCTAGCTCTGGTTCAATTTAAACTATTTTAACTACTCAGACTTGTCTTCTGAATTAAATCAACCAAAGGCATCTATATGTAAAACTATGAGAATTTAAATGTTGTTGGGAAGTTAAAATATAGGCAGAAAAAATTATAAGGTAGTATATAATATCCAATGAGCGGAACAGATGATAATATAGCTACAGAATAATGATAATCTTTTCTATAACGATCAAATTACAGTGATCTGATTTGGCCAGGAGCCTCTTTAAAAAAACAGCTTTATTGAGATATAATTCACACACAGACAGTTCACCCATTTAAAAGTGTATAGTTCATATAAAGTAGATAAACAAGTTTCTTGTGTACAGCACAGGGATCTATATTCAATATCTTGCAATAGCCTATAAAGAAAAAGAATATGAAAAGGAATATATGTATGTATATGTATGTCTGAAACATTATGCTGTGCATCAGAAATTGATGCAACATTGGAAACTGACTTGACTTCAATTTAAAAAAATGGACCAAAAGAGAAAAGTGTATAGTCCAGTGATTTTTTAGTACATTCACAGAGTTGTGCATCAGTCACCATCATCAATTTTAGAGCATTTTCATCGATCTTAAACCCCAGACCCATTAGCAGTCACCCTTCATTTCCCCCATGCCTTCAGTCCCACCCCAGTCCTAGGCAACCACTGATCTACTTTCTAGCTCTATAAATTTGCCTATTGTGAACATTTCATATGAATGGACTTGTACAATATGTGACCTTTTGTGTTTATCCATTCTTGAGTTAATGGACATTTGAGTTGTTTTTATTTTTTAGCTACTATGAATTACACTGCTATGAACAGTCATGGACAAGTTTTTGTGTGGACAAATGTTTTCATTTCCCTTAGGTAGATACCTAGGAGTGGAACTGCTGGGTGATATGGTAACTGTAGGTTTAACCTTTTGAGGAACTGCCAGATTGTTCTTCAAAGTGGCTGCGCCATCTGACATTCCCACCAGCACTGAATGAGGGTTCTAATTTCTCCACATTCTTGCCCACACTAGTCATTGTCGGCCTTTCTGTGCTGCCCACCCTAGTGTGTGTGAAGTGATACTTTATCATGGTTGGCCATGAAGCTTTTGATAGGTCCACAGGTTTAGGGAAAGGCACTCAGGGGTGGGGGAAGGGGGTAGCAAGAGTAAAGACACAGAGGTAGGAATTCCCCTCCCCCAGCGTATTGATGTCACCTGTTGGAGGCTGGTCGTTTTGGTTTGCACAGAGGATATGTGTAGGGAAATAGTGAGGGATGAAACTAGAAAACTCCATCAGAGGGGAAACTCCATGTAGACAAGCAGAGGGTCCTGCAGACTGACTTGATGTGCTCAGGAAGTGGTAGAACCATTGAAGGGAGTTCTCTGATGAAAATCTTGCTCTATGAGAATTAGCTGGGATATGCAGGATGTCTTGTGCAGGAGAGAGGGACAGATGCTGAAAGCACTGGATGTGGGTCAGCAGTTGGACTGGGATGCTGGCTGTATATAAAGGATGACAGATGGGAAAATTCTGGTATCCTAAGAGAATTAGGGAAGTTAGGAGGAGCAGTTATTTTGTGGGGTGGATAAAGGACAGGGCCTTTTTTTTTTTTTTTTTTTTTTTGTAAATATCAAGGCTGAGGGTGTTTCAGACAGCGAGAGGAATGGAATGTGGAGAGAGGTGGCTAAACTCTGACCCTCGGGTCAAATCTGGATCATGGTCTGCTTTTGTAAGGCTCATGAGTAGTTTTTATATTTTTAAGTGGTTGGGGGGAAATTTTTAAAGAAGATGAGGATTTTGTGACAAGTGAAAATGACATGAAATTCCAATTTCAGTGCTCATAAATGAACTTTTATTGGAACATAATCATCCCAATTCATTTACACGTTGTCTCTGGCTGCTTTCATGCTATGAAGGTAGAGTTTCAACAGAGATGGATGCCCTGAAAAGCCTACAGTATTTACTCTCTGGCTCATCACGGAAAAAGTTTGTCGATCCTTGGATTAGAGAGAAATTGGGGAGGTGCTGCCTCTTAATTGTGATACTTCGAAGCCGAAAAAGTGAGAATGACCCAAATGGAGAGAGTGGAGAGGAAAAAGGCAGCTGGGTGAGCGTTTGGAGCTGTTTCTGTTTAGGGAAGAAGGAGGTAGAAGAAACAGTGAAGACAGCAGGTAAATAAGTTTGAGTAAACCTCAATTTAATTAAATGTGTCAACTCCCAGACTATTTATTGCTTGGTATTTCAAGCATACTTCCAAGAAGGAGACAAAGGAATAAAGTTGCAGCCTAGGGTGGCTATTCAGGGGAAAGCAGGACCAACCCCAAAGAAGAAGTTTGTCTTTGGCAGATCCCCACCCCCAATCTTTTCCTTCCTTCTCCGACTCATGCCTGGAAGGCCTGGCTTCTAACTAATTCTCTCAGGGAGAGTTATGAGGAAGAATATTCCACTAAGGTAAATGTTTGATAAAATCTTGAAGTGTTATTCCTGCCCTAAGATTTGAATTTTTTATTTTTATTATTATTATTGAAGTAAGAGTTGATTTACAGTGTTGTGTTAGACTAGGTATACAGCAAAGTGATTCAATTATATATAAATATATATTCCTTTTCAGATTCTTTTCCATTATAGGTTATTACAAGATCTTGAATATAGTTCCCTGTGAGATTTGAATCTTAATAGGGAGGCTTTTAAGACTCTATAAGGAAGCACACCAGAAATTAACACAACATTGTAAACTGACTAGACTTCAATGAAAAGTAAAATAAATTTAAAAGGAACTGCTTAAAAGAAAGAAACAAAAGACTATAAGGAATGACTTTCAACTCTGGAAGTTTCAGGCACTTGCGCAGGGGCAGACAGGGAGTTGTGTAAGAATTAGGGGATGGGATCCTGGTATTGTCCCTCCAACCAGGCCAGTGTGTGCTAAAGGATGTTGGAACTGACCCCACCCGCTTGCCAAGTGGCCTTGGATATGTTCTTTCAACATTCTGGTATGGTGACTCCTGTGGAAGTAGGGAATAAATTCCAAGTCATTGCTAAACAAAAGGCACAGAAGCATCTGAGCGTCCAGTGTTCGCTTCATCAGTCATGGCAGGCTGACTATGTCAGTAACAGTGGCGTTGGAGGTAGCGGCTGACTATGTTGATAACAGTGGCGTTGGGGGTAGTGCGTGAGAGTTGTGGGTGAAATTGTTCTGTGGGGAACAGGAAGTCGTTCCCAGGATCTGCCTTCCCCTCTCACCCCTGAGGACGTGGCACGGGGACAGCTATGGCTGAATGCCCAGGCCCAGAGCCACGACTACTAATCCGTGCCCTTGAAAGCAGGAAACACATTGTCTTCATGACCTCTGCTCTTTGGGAGCAAACATCGCAGGTCTTGTAGAAGGCCCTCATGGGCCCATTCAGTAGAGTGTCTGCCCTCTCCAACCATTGCTCCATCTTGTATTTGTTTCTGGGGCTATTCAGGAAGTACCGACTGGTGCCAGGGCCCCATGAGATATGTACGTAATAAATTATCCTTCATATCTATCTATCCACACCCACACACACCCCTACTCACTTAGCTTATCTCGCCCAAGGGACGAGGAGAGGCACAGAGGCACATCAGCAGACATTACAACTCTGCTTGAGGAAGTTAGACCCTGGATTCTCCCTTCACCCGCCCCACCCCCAAATTAGTATACACTCAGGTTCCTTCTGAGCGCGTGCCCGTGGCAAGTACACTGCTGACTGGTGGTTGATGAAAATAGCACCTTGATGTCCACCCAGTCCAGAGCCATCCAGATCTTCACAGCACAATGCAACTGCTGATCTGAGAATAATCTTAGCAAGCATCTGACCCACTGAGCATAGACCCCCTTCCCTTTCCCTTTCATGTAGAGGGAGACTGAGGCCCAGAGAATTAAAGTGTTAGTAAAACGTAATAGTTGAGACAAAATTTGGAATAGAACTCAAGGCACCTTGACTCACAATCCAAACCATCTTTCTGCAGCTGAGTTCAAAAATGTAAGAAAAATTTAGTAAAAAAAAAAAAAAAAAAAAAAAAATTGTAACAGCTATCAAGGTGTTAACCACCCTTCTTTATTGTTACTAATTATAAATGACCCTTCCTTCAAAATGCTTCTATGGGGTTCTTGGCAGAGACATTTCCAATCCTGCCCTTAGAAGCAATCTCTCAGAGACCAATGAGCCAGAGGAGGCCTGCGTCTGGGGGGATATGAGAGAGGAAGCCAAGGGGAGGCTGTGACACTGAATTCTGCATGCAGAAGTTTTTAAAATCTTTAGTGCAAACTCCTCTAGTTCTGGGTGATCTTCCATTTTTGTTTTAGTTAAACTAAGAAAAATACCCAATTCTTGATTGCAAGGAATTTTTAGCGGAGAATCAAAGGCCATCAGTTCCCATGAGGCACCCGGCTTGGCAAAGCCAGAAGTTCCCCCAGATTAAAGGTTGCAAATGAGAGGATAAGAGTCAAAACATCTGCCAATGCAAAATGTAGAGAACAAACTACAGAGATCTGTAACTATAAAGAGACAGATAAATAACTGAATAAAAAGAGCCATATGGATGATGGACGGATGGATGAGAAGGAAGGAAGGAAGGAAGGAAGGAAAAAAGGAAGGAAGGGAGAAAGGAAAGAAGAAAATAGACCAAAATGTTTGTTGTAGCAGATCTCTGGGTGGCAGGCTAATTTTAATTTTCTCACTTTCGCTTCTCTGTGTTTTACAAACTTCTGTGTTTTCTTATAATCACTAAACAGCAACAGCAATGTACTCATAAATGCAATTTGTTAAAAGGGTTAATAGACAATGATAAACACAAACCCCTGGAAATTTCCAACTCTGCTGCCCAGCAGTTCTGTCACATCTCAGCCACATCGAGGCCTCAAGAAATCCCACTCAACTGAAGTCCAGCCCACAGCTAAGACTGAACCCCCCCGCAGACTGAAACCTTTCTCTGAGACTTTCGGCGACTTTGACTCACTGGAGATAACATGACGGCCAACCAAGCCACTGTTTCGTTTTCCTTTAGATTCAGCCACGGGAATCCAAGGCCCGCCGCCACCATTTGGTTTTCATCAGGACTGGCTCAGTTCACCCAAGTGAAACCGGCTTTGAATTTGCAGCCTGCACACAGCGCCTCCAGGTTAATTTCAGGGCCGTGAATCTGAAACCTCTTTTGCCAGAGCTCATTTGAATAGCAAAGAGCTGCTGGCTGGAATCCAAACCTTATCTCTTAGCCCTGAGAAAATAGCTGTTTTGATATGGTAATCATTTAGTTAATAAGATCTCTCCGCTTGCTGTTTTATCTTTTATCTACCAATGGCTTAACAAAATTCCTCTACAGTACTTTATCATTATTTTTTAACTCTACAGTACTCTTTCGGCTAAAATATATGCTTATATTCCAGCCACTAAAAACGTCAGGATATAATAAGCTTTGACTCAAAAGAATGTGAAAACGGGAGAATGCAAGTTTTAGTGACATTTGGATCTAGTTCATTTTTAAACCCAGATCAAAGGTTACTTCTATTAGGAAAAATATATGTTATCCAAATTTTTGTGGAAAATTCATTTTAGGGCTTTGAAACATTTAGGTGGGATTGCAGGAATCTGAGAAGCAGGAACTGTAATTTTCTTTTTTAACTTCTGTAGAATGTGTGCCATTTGTGTTTGATATTGTTTGGTTTCAGAGACTGAAACAATAGATAGTTTAATTTTAAAGCTTGTGTTTTTATCTCTGATATGCGCTGGAAACTTTGCTGTTATATGAAGGAATGAAAGTTGATTAAGATTTGATGCAGTCACTGGCACTTCATACAGAGACAATAAATAATTATTCCATTAATGAATGATAAAAATCTGAAATTATTCATGAGATCTTTATATAATAATAGTACTATTGACAGTAATATCATCTAGCATTTATCAAATGCTTACTTCTTGGAAAATGCAATTCTAGATGTTTTCCTTTGTATCGCATTGAATCCTCACAGTCAGTATTTTTGTTGTTGCTGTTTTACGGATGAGTAAATTGTAGCACAGATATGTTAAGTAACTGCCCAGCACCTGGAGCTAGTGAATGTTGAGGGCAGGAATCAAAACCAAGATTCAGACTTCAGGTTTCTGAGCTGCATTGCCTCTATTGTGCTACTTCTTGTTAAAACAAAAACAAAAACAAAAAAACACACTAGGAAACCTTATTTGTAAGGCAACTTATTAGCCGTAGTTTAGACTTTCCGAGTATATGACTCAAATGATAAATCATACAATCGACATCATGTTACAGGAAGCTAACGCTGTCAGTCCTGTGGAAAATGTACTGGAGTTACAGGAGCCTGGGGGCTAGTTGACCAGCACACAATCAAAGTAGCGTAAGGAGCAGAGGGTAAGGACCTGGAGGGAGAGCTTGCGGAGATTGGGGCTAATTCAAGCAATAATTCTGGCAGGATTTGGTTAATCCATTGAAAAGAGGAAGAGGAAAGGTTTTTAGGGAGGACGCCTGGGTGGTGGTGGTGCCCTTTCCTTTCCTCAAGAAGATTGGAAAAAGGATGGGGGGGGGGGGACTTCAGGGATGGTGGGTGCAGGGTGGCAGATAAGGAGCCTGGTCTGGGAGGTGTGTCTTTGGGAGTGATTCTCCGATGCAGGGATGAGATGCAGAGGGCAGTGAGAATACAGGGCTGGGGGTTAAGGGCCCTGTTGCCTGTAGAATGCAAATTCTCTGCTCCCAAATAGCACGTATATGAGAAAGTAGAAGGACATGTCTATTACATCTTAGGGTTTTGGGTTTTCTCTTTAATTTTAACTTTCAGTAACTCTAGGTAAGAAGCCAAACTAAATGTTAGAATTCAGGACACTTCTATAGATTTTTGTTCAGAAACAATGAGCTGATTTCCACCCACTCGCGGGAGTCATACATAAGCCTTTCTGGATTTTGCCTGGGTGGTTTATGCTGTTGCTTCTCACAAACATCCACTTTCCCAGAGTTAAATACAATTTCTATCCTGAAGGCAGGTAGAGTTGAACATCCGAAAGGCTTGCCTGCTGGCTGCTGTGGCCCTAACCCCTTTGTTGCTGTATTAGGGTATCATATAATTTGGATTTAAATTTAAAATTACAATGTAGGCTGCAGCTGCAGCCCGGGGCTTTGTGCAAAGCCTGTCACTCAGATCTTGTTCTCCGTGACACCATTGCCTTTGTAATTACAGAGAGCTTCATTTTACTTAAGACAAGTCACAGAACAGTGGGCGCCGGCGACGTGAGGTCTTGGTGTAGAGAAATCAACAACCAGCCTCAGGTGGGCAGACCCCCCTGTCCGCACAGGAATGCACAGGGAGGAACAGTTTTCCTTCTGGGTTTAAAGGCAAAAAAAGCAGTTTTTCACCCTATGGATATATCCCAGTGCGTTCTGGCTTCCACTGGCGCAGAAACTTCCCTGAAACCTTACAAGGGCAGCTGTTTCTCATTAAGGAGACTCCACCTCTGATGAAGGTGTTGCTGTTTCCAGTAAAGCCTGTTCTGGATGTTTCTCTGCCGTGAACCCATGGACCCTTTGACTTCTTGCCCTGTGAGGAAGTCAGCTCCCGGAAATGCCCTGATGTTTCTCCTCTCGTTACCCTACCTTTCAGTTGACTGTGGAGACTTTCCAGAGTTTTTGTTCATTCTGTACCCACCCCATTCTCTCAGCAACTTAGAATGAGAGGAAAAAAACAAACACTGGTATTTAAAAAATCCCTTTGAAGGTATATGAATCCAGCCGTTCATAGCTGAATTTCCACATAACTACAGGGTTTGGGGGAACAACAAATGTTAGATTTTGGCAAATATTTTTGGCATAGTCCACACTGTGATATAACAGCAAGGCCATCAGAAGGTCAAAATATGTTGACTTGTGTCTTGGGAGGGTATAAGAAATCTTTAGTCTGTAACAATGCCTTACTGTGTAGCTCGTGGTCGAGTGCCCTCCCTGCCTGTTCCTGCTGTATCTCCCCACAGGGGTCTCTGAGGAATGATCAGTTAATGAGACCCCAGGAAATCTAGCTATACTTCTGGCTTTCTCTGGATCAGGAAATGAGGCCTTCTTCTAGAATAAGTAATTCAAGCTGGGGAGCCACACACTGGGAATAACTAAGGCCTTTTCTGTTGACAGACACAAGGATTTACCAATTTAAGGACTAGTTGTCCTTTAACCTTATATGAATTCCCATCTGGTTTGGGGAGGATGGACTGTTTCTATTTGTTTGTTTGCTGCAAAATAATATAGAGATGAATGTATTGTTAACGAGCCTCAAATACTTGGTTAAGTGCAGACTGACAAGGTTGAAGATGCTATAAATCATTCCCAGCGAATGCCTCGTTCACTGAGAACACTCCTGCCAAGCGTCCTGAACCACCATGCAGTAGGTCCAGCCACCTGGGACCACTGCTGGAAGAACACTTGTAGATGCTCCCGTAGACAGTCCCACCCAAGCCCGTCCTTCAGCCATCCCAACCCAGGTGCCAGACATGTGAATGAAGGCACCGGCTTGGAAGTAGCTCCTCTAGCTCCCGCTGGTCCAGCCTCCGGCCATTTGAGTTCTTCCCAATCATCTGAGTCATCCCAGCTGAGACCTCAGATGTCATGGAGGAGAAGAGAGCCATCCTTGCTGGGTCCTGACTGAATTCCTGACCACATCATAATTTTTTTATGCTGCCACATATTTGAATGGTTTATTACACAGCAAAATATAACCAACACATCATATTTTTCTTTCTTCCTTCCTCCCTCCCTCGCTCCCTTCCTTCCTTCATCATCTTTGTTTGCTTGTTCATTGTTCATCATCTTTGTTTGCTTGTTCTTGTTTGGTGGCACATATCCACCAGTGTTTTTCTGAGAAAGAGTATATGGAAGGTAAATTTTTTAAAGCATTTTGCTGTCTGAAAATGTTATTTTAACCACTCCTTTGATTGATATTTTGGCTAGGTATAGAATTTTTATTTAACATTTTAAGAAGACAAATGAACTTATATATAAAACAGAAACAGACTCACAGACATAGAATACAAACTTGTGGTTGCCAAGGGGGAGGGGGGTGGGAAGGGATAGACTGGGAGTTTGACATTTGTAGATACTGACAGGTATATATAGAATAGATAAACAAGTTTATACTGTACAGCCCAGGGAACTATATTCAATATCTTGTAGTAGCTCATGGTGAAAAAGAATATGAAAATGAATATATGTATATTCATGTATGACTGAAGCATTGTGCTGTACACCAGAAAATGACACATTGTAAACTGACTATAACTCAATTAAAAAAAATTTTTTAAGACATTGCTCCTTTGACTTCTAACCAATGCCGCTATCAAGAAGAGCAAGGTCAATCCAACTCCTAACCCTTTGCATGTTACCTGCCCACAGCCGCCCTTCCCACCAAGAAGCTTTCATACTTTAAAAAAAAAAAAAAAAAAAATTCCTGGTGGTATGAAAAATCGCAATGCCTGGATGTCACTCACGTTCCTTGTTTATTTTTGCTGTGTTTATTCATTTTGCTCTCAGGGAGTTTTAATCTGGAGACCCTACTGTTTTAGAATATATTCATATGTTAATTTGTGATTTTCCTTCTCTGCTTTGCCTGTTCTCTATTTCTGGAACTCCTGTTTAGTGGACAGTGGGCCAGCTAGACAGATTTTTCTTATCCTTTCTCTCGCATTTTCCATTTGTTTGTATTTTATTCTCCTTTGGACCACTTAGTTGCATAACTTCATGAAGCACTGGATTATGTCAGTGGTTTTCCATGAGGTTGTTCAATAGGACAGTATGACTGGGAGATAACCTTGACTTTATCATCTAAACCTTCTACTGATTTTTTTTCACTTGGACTACTGGAACATGTTTCTGTTGCTTTTAACAAATCCTAATCTTGTTTCATGTATAATCTTATTTCATGTTTACTGTCTCTGATGGTTCTGAGAAAATTAGTTTTAGTTTCTTTAAGCTTTTTCTTCTTCCTGATTTATCTTTGTCTCCTACAAGTTCCTTCATTTATGTGTGTTTTGGTTTCTGTCTTTCCTGTTGCTGGCTTTCCGTGCTTGTACGTGCAGATTTCAGACTAAAGCATGGAAAGCAAAATTAGAAGCTTTGTGAGCAGAGGTGGGGCTCAGTGATAGTTGACTTTTACCGTGGGATGCGGAGTGACTTTCTGTTGAGTTAGATTTGATATTGGTGGCTCTCTAGATATTAGTATCAATGCATTTAGTGTTGATCAGTGAATATCTATAGATCTGTGAGACATTTGCTTTATCCTCTTACTATCCCATAATTGGTTATTCATCTTCCAAAAAATGTTGGCATCTGCATTAGTGAGCTATTGCCACAAACCCCCCAAATCTCAGTGGCTTACTTTTTTTTTTTTGGTCTAAGTTACATGAAGGCTGTTTCTCTGCTAGGCTCTGCTAGGCTTGGCTCCACATATTTTTGAAATCTGGGACTCAGGCTTCAGAGCAGACACCATCTGGGAAATTTAGTTCTCCTGGTGAAGGACAGAAGCACAAGGAAGAGAACTGAAGCACAAAAGTGCACGAAAGCTCTGTTCAGACATGTCTTGTGTGTTATTTGCTCACACTGCACTGGCCAAAGCAAATCAAACAGCCGTGTCCAGAGTACACGGGGTGGAGAAGCATTTCCACCTATGGGAAAGCAGGGCCAGTAAAGGCAGGGAACAAATTGTGAACAAATAAAAAAAAAAAAGCTGTCACAGTATCTCATGCTGCCCGGTTGCACTGTTCCTGTTCTCTCTCTCTTTGTGAAGTTTTACTGTTTTTATCTTTTGCTATCATTTTAAGGGGGTGCGGGAAGATCAGAGGTAAATGTGGGTGTTCAGTCTTTAAAGTTTAACCAGAAGTCTGCTGTTAATTTAAACTCTAGATGCGATTAATATTGTTGGGCCAAACCTTAGTGTTTGCCAGAAACAACTCTCGTATAAAAACTGGGAAATAAGGATTAACATTCATGATTGTTTCGTGGAAATTCTGGAAGAAACGCATACGAAAGAACAGTATTTACCTGGGAGTGGCAGAAAGCGGGGATATGGCAGGCAGGAATGCCAGGGAGCTTTCTGCTGCATAACAATTATACATCCTTGTTTTTGTTTTGTGCAAATGTATTTCATCCTCAGAACGCAGAATTTACCAGTAAATTCTAGCAATGCTAAAGCTTAAAAGGGTTTTAACATAAATTTTCAATATTGGTATGCCTAAACTAGCAAATCAAATTGGCTTTCTTCCCTAAAGCTGTAAACATTGTACATGCTATCTTTCTGTTTGTTACCCAAGTCTGGTTGCCTAATATGTGACATGAAAGTGTTCTATTTGATCTCAAATGTCCCTCCTCTTTCCTATTGATATAATTTGAATTCCTTATGGGGGAATAATAGATTTTCAAGTCAGAGTGGAGAAGTTAATCTTTCCCTAAACTCACTCATTCCTCTGTTTGGAGGTATCCTTGAAAAATTCCTCTATTTCCATTTTTCTAAATTAAAAAAAAAAAAAAAACAGAAAAAAGAAAAACAAACCAAACGTTATTTCCAGCACATTAGCAAGGAGCACTAGAAGGAGGCAAGGGGAACTTGGTAAAAAGATTCACTTTAAATGTCATTTTCTGAAGACTTTCTCAATCCATCCCCTACCCACTCCTGCCCCAGGAGAACTAATATTCTGTGTCTCTGTGTTACCAACGCTTTGTTCATGTCTGTACTATGGTACTTATAAATCTATAATGCAATCATTGATCTATATGTCTTTCTCCTTTCCGGACTGGGTTTCTTATGGCTTTGTAATGTAAGGCCCTAGCTTGGTGCCTGGCACTTAATCAAATGTCAATGAATTGTTAATGAATTCATATACAGAATCTCATCCAGTAACATGAACAAAATACTAACAAAAGAAACCACTGTCTTTTTTTTCAAGATAGTTTAAATTCCAATGCTGACATTTATAGAGATTTCATTTTATTTCTCCTTACCTATATTCTTTTCTGGTTTTTGTTCTTACTTATTTATTTTTTCTGAATAACCACGGAATAAAAGTCAATAATGCACTAGTTTTTTTCAAAATTAAAAAAAAATTTCAGATTATAAAAATAATCCATGTTTATTCAAAACATGTATTCAGTAGTACAAAACAAAACAGTAAAATAGCAAAAAGTATATGAAGTAGAATATGAATAAACCACAACATTATCCTAACAAAGGGTAACCAGCTAGTAACAGACATGGAGACAACTGCAATTAACAGATACACACACGCACTGCCACTGTGCACATACCCCGTAAAAGTTAGGAACTAAAAATGTAGCCATTAAAACAAAAATTTAATACATATACTGGCCTTCTGGTTAAACACAGTAAATTGAACACTCCTGTTTACCTCTACTCCTAGCAAAATCCTACCAGAATGAAAATTAAGACTATTTTTAAAGGTAAAAAGATAGAAGAAAGAGCATAGGATGAGAGATGAGAGAAAATTACATTTTAGAAGATAGACTGTGGTTATATGAGTAGAAACTGACCTAAAACATGAAAGCTAAAACATAAGCCAGCAGTGGGAGAAGCCCCTCAGGAACATGACTGCTGTGTGCACCCCCAGCCAGGCTCAGGACTGCGACTACCAGCCACAAGTCAAGGTGCAGTGGGGCTTAAGTGAGGAAGACTCATAAGGAAGCACTTAGGATCCAGAATCCTTCCCCATCATGGCAGAAGAGCTGGTAAGAAGCAGGGAGACTTTGAACTTCAGATTTCAAGCAGAGCTAAGAGAAGGATTAGAATATATGTATATATATGTGTGTGTGTGTGTGTGTGTGTGTGTGTGTGTGTATATATATATATACACATATATATACAGATATAGATATATAGATTTTTTTTTAAGGGGAAGAGGTTAAATGAACATCTGTGCAGTTAATAGTAACATGCCGAGCTTCCTTCCCTACTTGGAGCCCAGAGCTCTGCAGGCAGTCTTATATACCCCAGGCAAGAAGTTAGAGATTTCTTCTCAGGAATCACTGATCGGCCCAAGAAAAATACCTAAAGAAACGGACAGCTGGGGATCCCACAATTGAATGGTTAAAACAGAACACCCTACATTCAGGTCCGCCGAGAACAAAAAGACTTACTCACAGTTGGACCTTCTGTTCTGTCGTGCTCTTTAGTATGAACAGGCAGTCAGAGGTCATCAGATGTTTGAAGGAAGCCAGCAACATAAAAGGTAGAGACCAAAAGAAAAAGGAACTTGGAAGAAACAGAGACAGTGCAGGAAGCAGAAAAGAAAAATAATAACAAACCTGTGATTAATATTCGCAAAGGTAGAGGAGACGATAAATTGCATCCGTGAAGCAAGAAGAGCACACTATAAAAAAGAAACAATCCCTGAATGCTTAAAAGTTAAAAGCATGAACACTTTTCTATTTTTATAAAATTCAAAATAAGAGTAGAAGTTCTGGAAAATAAAATTGAGGAAATCTTCCAGGAAGTAAAACAAAAAAATAAAGAGATGGAATGGAAGAGAGAACAGATGAAAAAAAAAAAAAAAAAATCAGACAAGCAGGCCAGGAGATCAGCATCAAAACAGCAGCCATCCCAGAAACAAAGGACAGAGAGAATGTAAGGGAAGAAGCCTTTAAGAAAACATTCACATTTTTCCTAGAACTGAAGAACATGGGCCTCCAGATTGAAAGGGCTCCCCTAAGTGAGCAGCATACTGAAAGAAAATCAACCCAAACCAATGCATATCGTTAGGAAATGTTTAGAACACCGGGGTTAAAGAGAAGATTCTAAACATTTCCACACAGACAAAATTATAAAATAGATCATATAATAGGGCAGGGAATAAACAAGACACCGGTCTCAATAGCAACCTGAAAGACTCAGGGAGATGTAGCTTTTAAAATCCTGTGTGGAAATCACTGGCTATGTTCCACCCTACAATCAAGTGTGAGGATAAGAAAGATATATTTAGACCTGAAAGTTTTTGAAAATTTCACCTCCTCTTTTTCCTTTGAAAGCTACTAGGGGAGGAGCTTCATCAAAATGTGGTAATAAACCAAGAAAGAGGAAGTTATGGGATTTAGAAACTGCTGACCTTACACAGGAGGGATGCAGAGGCAGCCCCCAAGATGACGGTGGAGGCAGGTTCTAGGATGGCTGATGTGCTGCAGAACCACAGTACAGCCAGTTCAGACTGATGGCTGATATTTGGTGTTTGGACATATTGAGATAAGAGTGGCCTTCTAGCAGAGATCCGAGGGGACATATCAGTATCACATACAGATATTTTACTTTTTGGTTTTATCAGAGTTACATATGCACAAAGCTACACACAAATAGTTAATTAAAAACATCACTCCTAGGTTTTGGAGAAAAGGGAACCCTCCTACACTGTTGGTAGGAATATAAATTGGTACAGCCACTATGGAAAACAGTATGGAAGTTCCTTAAAAAACTAAAAGTAGAGCTACCATATGCCCAGCAATCCTACTCCTGCATATATCTGGAAAAGATGAGAACTCTAATTTTGAAAAGATACATGCACCCCAATGTTCATAGCAGCACTATTTACAATAGCCACGACATGGAAACAACCCAAGTGCCCATCAACAGAAGAATGGTTTAAGAAGGTGTGGCATATATTTACATACATACATACAATGGAATATTACTCAGTCATAAAAAGGATGAAATATTTGCCATTTGCAGCAACATGAATGGACCTAGAGGATATCATACTAAGTGAAGTAAGTCAGATAGAGAAAATCAAATATTATATGATATCATTTAAATGTACAATCTGAAAAATAATACAGATGAATCTATATATAAAACAGAAACAGATTCACAGAGATAGAGAACAAATTTATGGTTACCAAAGGGGAAGGAGGGATAAATTAGAAGCTTGGGATTAACAGATACAGACTACTATACATAAAACAGATAAACAACAAGGATTTACTGTATAGCATAGGGAACTATATTCAATATCTTATAATAACCTATAATGGAAAATAACCCCTCAAAAATATATATTACTGATTTGTTATACATTAATCTCCCTAATTATATATATAACTGGATCACTTTGCTGTACACCTGAAACTAACACAATATTGTTTTTTGTTTTGTTTTTTTTCACAATATTATAAAGCAACTATACTTCAAAAAAAAAAATCACTCCTCTGTCTTCACTCATCCTACATAGTCTGTCTTCACAGAGGCAGGCATTTTCACATCTTTCAGCTGTTTCTTCTGGTATTTAATTCCACATTGCAAACCGAACAAGAATAACAGAACAAAACAAAACCCTGATTATTTTGCTCTTTCTTAATTATTCAGTTTTAGGTATTATTTGTTCATTTCTTAATAAGGAAATTCTCTGTCCCTCCCTCATCCTCCTAATGTAATTACATGATAATTTTCTATCTATCAATAGTTAGTATCTATATTTTTATGGCTATGCAAATATTCATCGATATGATTACCTTTCCTTTCTACAAGGGTCATTTCTAGAGTTAACATTTGCCTTCTCTTATTTGTTTGGATTTTTGTTTTTGGTGGAGGGGAGGTTGAGATTTTTAAGACAATTGGGACAATTTGATTGTAGACTAGGTATTGGGTAATAATTTTGTTCAGCGCAAATGGTGCTGTGCTTATATATAAGAAAATGCCTGTATTTTTTAGAGATGAATATGGAAATATTTAGAGGAAATATGATATAGCATTTGGGATTTGTTTAAACTACTCCAGTTAAGATTAAAAGGGGTATATAAAGCAAGTGTGGCAAAACTGGATAATTGTTGAATCTGGGTGAAGGGTACATGAAAGTTTAATTCTCTCTACTTTTGTGTATCTCTGAAATTTTTCCTAATTAAAGTGTCTCTTGGTAGGGTTTCCATAGAACCACATTTAATGAAACTTATCAATAAAGTTTAGATTTGCAAGAAGTGACTGTGATGTGGAAAACATAATGTCAATTAGATATGCTTATTGCCTAAAACCACACACACATACAGACTAGAAATACTGAAATTTAAGATCTTAATCTCAGCTTTGCCACCACTATGGTATATGACTGGGGCATCATGACTATAACTGGGCCTGGTCTCCTCAATTGTAAAACAAGGACAATGGACAAAATGATCTTTGGAGACTTTTCTGCTCAAAGCTTCTTAACTACATAGAGCTCCATCTAATATATTTGCTTCAGTATAAAAATTCTCCTCTTGGGATATAAACAGATGCCAAATGGCAGACTGAATATATCAGAATCCTAGAAACTTGGACCCCAGCTGTACCTTGCAAGTCATGTAGCTCCTGTTCCTACCCAGTGCAAGAATCTTCTCTCCAGCAGATGTCCATCCAGGCTTGAATTCTTCCAGAAACAGATGTCTCATTATCTGGTCAAGCTGCCCATTCCTTTAGAGATCGCTTTGATCCTTAGATGAAACTTATAAATTGTATTTTTCTTTAATTGCCTAAACATGGACACTCTCTCATTTTGATAATAACACCGTCATTTCATTATGCTAGAGAACAGTCAAGGTTTTCTAAAGCATTGAGATTAAAATAATGACAGATAAAAATCTTTTGAGTGCTAAGAAACTAATTCTATTTGTACAAAACAAGTTGGCCACGGTCTGCTTCCTTCTGATGGTTCCTCGCTCTTCAACCCCTTTATCCCAGTTGGACTCCCCACCCTTGTCAGTTTTTGAATGATCTGTATCATTCAGATGTGGATTTAGAATTATTTTTGCAGAAATTCTATCAGAAAGTGCTGTATTTGGACTGCATTCTACATATTTGCCATCTGGTTTGGGCCACACCAAAGTCCATTCTGTTTTTAGAAACCTAAATTCTCTTTTCTCCCCAAATTATGGATCCAGCGTCATTCATTAGATAACCCTTTTTCATTCTTCACCGATTTCCTCCTTTGGAGTGGAAGCCTGGGTTTCTCAGTTCAATAATGTCCATGAGGAACAGGCAGGCTTTAGGAATTTCTGTCTGTAATTGACAGTTTTTATAACCCTAACGCTTGTAGTGAAATGTGTGAAGAAAACCATTTAGTCATTTGTAGCTTCTTTCGGTCATTTCTCAGCCTTTGCCCGTATGAATGGAGGTAGATGAAGGGCTAAGTTATACTAACTGCTCAGGCAAAGCCACTGTTTATATAACCTTGAAGGTCAAGTTCAATATAAAATATTCCCTAACAGAGCAGAGAACACTTATTTTGTGGGGTTCCTCTGAGTGCTGAGTGGCCCACATTTGACGTTTTGGCCATTCATTTATCTGTAGGTTAGAACAGTCCAGAATCGTTTGCTGAGGGAGATACTGATCCTTTCCACGGATGTGCTCTTGATTTGTCTTCCCCACGTGATGGCTCTCTGGACGTTCATCTAAACACCTGTCTTGAGCTGGGATTTTAAACTTTCTGAGATGACCTAAACTCTATCCTCTTTTTGATGGTTGACATATATGAATATTCCCTGAATGGGCAACAGAAAATGTCTGGCGCTGTATCCACATCAGGGATATTAACCTTGAACAGTCTGCTCTGCAAATCTTATCCAAAGCACATTTGCAAGAAATAGTATTGTTGGAGGACTGCTTAAAAGAAATGAAGTCTATCCTCAGATATTCTAAAATGACCCTTGGACCAAGCCAGTCCTAGCAAGCTTTGTACTTGACCTTCATTGCTTGGACTCTGCCTGGATCACTTAGTAAATTTCCTTCTGCCTTATGCACTTATTCTACAATGAAGGACTCATCTAAGAAACAGCTTGTGAAACTCATTTTTAAGTGTTACAGAAAGGTTGTCAAAGATGCCTTTGTCTACTTACTTTTCAAAGTGTGGTCCCGGGAACAGTCGTTTTCACATCACCTGGGAATTTGTTAGAAATAGAGAATCTTGGGCTCCACCCTAGACCTGTTGAATTAGAATCTGCATTTTTTAAAATTGAGGTATAGTTGATTACGTGTTAGTTTCAGGTGTACAGCGAAGTGCAGAATCTGCATTTTAACAAGACTCCCAAGTGACTTGTGAGCACATTCAAGTTTGAGAAGCCCTGCCTTAAAGTATATTCCTTTTGGCCAGAAATCTTAGGCAAAAACAATAGCAACAAAGCTCTCATATCTCAGAACCTCATAAAGCTTTGGTTCCCTCTACACTCCTCTTATTCTTTGGCTTATTATTTTTCTAATCTTATTTCCCTTTCACCTACTTCTCATAAATGTGCAATGAGTTTATAGCAGTGTTACAGTTATCTAGTGCCGAGTACCAAACCATCCCCGAACTTAGTGGCTTAAGACAGCATCCACATTTATTTTGAGCACAGATATGCGCTTTGGGCATGGCTCGACAGGATAGCTGGTCTCTGTTCTACTTGGCATCAGCTGGGGCTGCTCAAAGGCTATGGGCTGGAATCAGACAAAGGTTTGCTTACTCAGATGTGTGGAAGTTATGCTATTAGACAAGAAGACAAAAACAGCTGGGACTCTGGATGGAACACTTACATGTTGTCTCTCCCTATGGCCAATATGGTGGCTGAGTGCCAAGGGTGAGCCTCCCAAGATAAGAATGAGCTGGGAAAAAGCTTTATTGCCCTTTATGACCTACCCTTGGAAGTCACTTATGCCACAATCTTTCCTAAGGGTGGTCACACCGTCCTTCCCAAAGAAAGGAAACTGATCCCTTCTTTTAGTAGTGGAATGGTAAAATTTTGGAAAGGATGAGAAATACTGCTGTGACTGTTTTTGGAAAATAAAATCTGCTACAACTGCTCCTATTTTTATGCTGTTTTCAATCATTTTGGGAAAAAGTGGGAGTATAAATTAATAATTAACACATTAATAAAAATAGTAGAATTAAATAGCTTTGGGGTTTTTTTTTTTTTTTTTTTTTCTCTAAGCCTCTTGTACATCTTTACTTTCTAGCAAATAGCCTGGGGTAAGTGGAAAAACAGTAAAAAAAAATTTCTGGAAATTGATCTCTTGCCCCTGATGTTAGAGGCAGATCTAATCCTAACAGGTTCTACGCACACTAGGGCCTGAGACTCTGCATTTCTAACAAGCTCCCTGGTGACGCTGATGCCGCTGGCGTTACACTGAAATATCTCTAAGATGTGTGCCTATGGAAATCATATTTGCCAGGACCTCTGTCCTGTCCCTGGATGGTAACCATGAGGGAGAGACTATTCAGAAGACTGAGATCACTCCCTTCCTTCTTTCTGAGGGCAAACCAGAGGCCCGTTAGGAGATGGCAGATTCTACCCTAAATTTACCCAAAAGATGCAGTTCTAGCTTCCTCTGCTGACTCTAAAGCCTCCTCCTTGGACATGAAGGATCCAGGCCTAGGTGATGGAGATTGGCAAGAAAACCACATCTTATCAGCGCCCCTTGACTGGTCCTTGCTGGATCTTCTCTGTTGGTATAAATCTGTTGGTATAAACTCTGGTTTTCTTGACCCTGGATTCTGTGCGCTGGACTAGCAGCTGTGCAAGCGCTGGTCTTTTCAGTAGTGCCTTCCTGTCCCTTTTACTCTCTCCTCCAACACGGAGCCTCCCTTTAAAGATTTCATCTCTTCCTGGGACTGTGCTGTCTCGTCGTACTGCATACATTCTATATATAAGGCAGAGAGGAGTCCCTCATTCCAAGTTGTTCTGTCCTCAGAGACCCAGGAGATTTGGGTAGGATTTCTGGGTTGTATAAATTTTCTTTTTCTTTTTTTTTTTTTTTTGCACAAGCATCCGATGTAATGGAGCACTGACCCTGTGCTCAGAGCAGTGAGTTTGGCCGCTTACTAGTATACATGAGCCTATTTCTTTGTCTATAAAGGGATTATAAAAATTCCTACCTCAGAACACAGTTAGAGGGAAATCATAGCAAATCATAGCAAATCATAGGTACAAAGGGGCTTTTAAGATTAAAAATACTAAACAAGTGAAAAGATCCAGGTTGACGGCCTAGCTTCCACTCTGATGGCTATAAGTATAATAGCAGAGAAGATACAATTTTATCTTTTTATGTCCACCGTCGATGGAAAAATGCACAACCTAAAAGAAAGAATTATGTTTTATTTGGCAGACTTTCTGAGGACTTGAAGCCCGGGATACAGCCTCTTAGATCACTTGCTCTGAGGCTTTGCTCCGAAGAGGTAGGGAAGGAGCCAGGATAGACAGGAGTTTTTGAAACAAAGACCAGGTAGTCGGAACATCAAAAGGTTACTGTTAACTCAAGAAAACTAGGTATCTCAAGTTAAGGAATTTAGCACTTTTCTCTGCATGGGAAGATGCAAAGTCTGGGCTCATAGAAATCATTCTTTTGATCTGCACCTTAGCTCTCTAGGGCCAGTGTCCTGTGCTTCCCAGGAGACACCAGTGGAGGCAGCTGCAGAGGCCAGACTGCCTGCTTGTCTCCATCCTGAGTTCCTTCCAGCTCGCCTTTGGGGGGATGGCGGTAGCGGCCGCAGCATCCTTTGTTTACTGATATGGCAGGCAATATTGCAATATTTTTCATTCACACCAGTCTTTCTAAAAGCATGGTTCAAGGGCCAGTGCATCAGAATCACCTGGACCATTTTCTAAAATGTAAATCCTCAAGCCCCGCTTTAGCTTTCACTGAGTCTGAATTCCTGAAAGGGGAGATACAGTCATCTGCTTTTTGATCTCTTCAGCTGATTCTCACACGTATTGAAGTTGTGAGAACCAGGCGGCTGCCTCCACCAGAGGGGTGTTTGATTGGCCTCTGCTGGGTTAGGCTTCATGGGGCAGACTCAGAGACAATGTGGATTTTTCCTGCTTGTCCTGAAATCCCAAATCCTGATCTTCCAAGCTCCAGTCCCGCTTGGTTTCCCATCACCTCCCACTTGTGAGTAAGTTGGAAGCTCTGTGGTCGTTCCTCCATATGTGGCTCTCATCCTAGCCCTTCTCCTGGGCATGCCTCCCAGGAGCCCCCGCCTTCAGCCTTCCTCCAGCTCTCACTCCTAGAGTGCGCCCGCTGGCTCCGCAGACTAAACTCTCAGGCAAGTTTCTGCCGCCTTTGGGGAGTAATTAGCACAGCCTTCCCTGTCCGAGCTAGCTCTCAGGGTGTCTTGGCGACAGTACCTCCCGTGAGTCAGCCCTGTCAGGAGAAAGGAAGACTCACCAACAAGTCGGGTCGTGTGGGAATCACCTCTTCCCTTTGAAAGAAGTGCAGTGACAGCTGCCCCCACCCCAGTGCTTGCCCGGAAGCCAACAGTCCTCCAGCGATGTGCAGAGAAGTAGCTCGAGCACTCACTCTTCCCCTGGCCCACTTCAGAGCAAAAGTCAGCATCTAGGGAGTTCCAGAAATGATCCATGGCACAGCAGTTCCCATTCGCCTTCACTGCCCCAGAGCCAGAGGAAACCGGGGGCCACGTGGTGTGATCAAGGTGGTTTTAGGAGGTTTCAGCCACTTCAGGCCTCAGTGATGTTCTACTTTCTTAGCTCTTACAGAAGGAAACATATGTTAGGAAAGTGAGGCTTTGAATCATCAATAAGTACCAACACAGCTTCCACTGGCAATATGGAAATTATTTTCTTCTAAGTCGATGTAGGGACGGGAATAGAGAGAAAACCTTTCTCATAATCAAATCATAATTAAATTTAAAAAATATTCACAATCTCTTTTAGTCTGATGTCCCTGTGATAATTATTCATGAGAATCTGTCAATCAAAAGAAAAGTGAATGGATTAGGATTATTCTACAATGTATTTTACAGTCCTCAATCCCGGTCATAATCCTTAGCAGGTGCCAGGCAATCCTATTTGCCAGATTACAATTGCTGAGCTATGTATTAGTCAGGACTTTGCGATCGCAAGTGACAGAAAGCTGAGTCACAACATAAGGCAAAAAGACAAGGCATTTATTACACACACTCAAACCACAGGAAGGAGGTAGGAGCAACCGGAACCACCTCCAACACCATCAGCTTTCCCTGTTTCTGCCTCTGCTTCTCTCTACTGGTGGGAGTCATTCTCTTGAGCCAACTCACTAGATCTTGTTTGAAAAATCACAGGAGGAATCTCACAGGTCTGGCTTGGGTCATGTGCTCGCTCCTGGTTGAGGGAGGGGAGGTGGAAGTATATTCTACTGAAGAAAGTGGGTGGAGGGAAGAGAAAGTGAGTTTCTGTTGCCAGAGGCAGAGGAGGTGGAGGCATCACAGTCACTGGGGGGATTATTTTGGAGCGGGCAGTCACTATGAGTGGCATCTATTGTACTAAAAGAGCCTGGATACCATATACAGGCAGACCTCAGAGATATTGCAGGTTTGGTTCCAGACCACCACAATAAAGCAAGTATCGCATTAAAGCAAGTCACCTGAATTGTTTTGGTTTCCCAGTATATACAGAAGTTATGTTTACACTACATCATAATAAAGTATGCCATGGCATTATGTCTAAAAATACAATGTACGTACGTTAACTTAAAAATACGTTATTGCTAAAAAATACATGCCATCATCTGAACCTTCAGCCACAAACATTCAGTTTGTAAAAAACAGTATCTGCGTGATGCATTAAAGCAAAGCACAATAAAACGAGGTATGGCTGTACAAGTAGGCGGCCAATAAAGTTCATGTCAGGAAATCCATGTTATTTAAATCTTTAAAGACCATCCATCAAATGTCTTCCAATCTAGGCCTCCTTTCCCTTCTTCCCCTTCTCACTGATGAAAATGAGGTGTACTTCTGTTTATCTTCCTCCAGCATTTTGGTCTCTACCCTACCAGCTAGAATCCTGATCACTCCCATTTATCGTCACCTCCATTCAGCAGGGCAGACGCTGAAGTGCTCCCCTAAGAAGTTACTCCAGTGCTACTAAGACTTCAGTGAGCTTCAGTCACCCCAATGGCTTGCTAAAACTCTGATTCCTAGGCCCCATCCCCACAGAGCCTGAGGCAGTAGGTACGGAGTGGGGCCCATGAACTTGCATTTCTAACATACTGCCATGTAATGCTGAGACTGTGGGTCCATGGACCACACTTTGAATAGAACTAAAATAGTTCATGCCTGTGTTTCCATAGTGACCTCACAGGCCCTGCAATTTTCACTTAGGGGCGATTGCCCTCCCCCCCCAGGAGACAACTGACAATATACCTGGCACTTGTAGGTATCTGGAGACATTTTTTGTTGCCACTATGTAGAGAGTAGGGGTGGGTGCTACCGGCATCTAGTGGGTAGAAGCCAAGGATGCTACTAAACATCTCATAATTCACAGGACAGCCCCCCAAGCAACAAATTATCTGGCACAAAATGTCAATAGTGCTGATGTGGAGAAACCCTACTTTAGTCTAGGAGAGGAACCCATAGACCAAAGATGAACTTTGCAAGTAGTTGTGTTTATCTTCTACCTTTTTCTAAAAGGCAGCACAAGTGAAAAGATGCTCTATGCCATCATCATGTCATCAGGGAAACACAAATTAAAATGATATTGAGAGACCACTACACACCTATCAGAATGGCCAAAATCCAGAACACTGAGAACACCACATGCTGGTGAGGACGTGGAGCAACAGGAACTCTCATTCACTGCTGGTGGGAGTGCAAAATGGTACAGTCACTTTGGAAGACAGTCTGACAATTCCTTACAAAACTAAGCATACTCTTACCATACCATCCAGCAATCACACTCTTTTGGAATTTACCCAAAGGAGCTGAAAACTTATGTCCACACAAAAACCTGCACAGAGATATTTATAGCAGCTTTATTTATAATTACCAAAACTTGGAATCAACCAAGATGTCCTTCAATAGGTGAATGGATAAACAAACTGTGGTACAGACAATGGAATATTATTCAGTTTTAAAACAGAATGAGTTCTCAAGCCATGAAAAAACATGGAGGAACCTTAAATATATATTACTAAGTGAAAAAAGCCAATCTGGAAAGGCTACATACTGTATGATTCCAACTATATGACATTCTAAACAAGGCAAAACTATGGAGGCAGTGAAAAGATCAGTGGTTGCCAGGGTTTGAGGGGGAGAAAAGGATGAGTAAGTGGATCACAGAGGATTTTTAGGGCAGTGAAACTACTCTATATGATAATTTAGTGACGGATATATGTTGTTATACATTTGTCCAAATCCTAGAATGTTCACCAAGAGTGAACTGGACTGTTGTAATATAAACTATGGACTTAAGGAGATAATGACGCATCAATGTAGGCCCATCATTTGTAACAAATGTACCACTTTGGTGGGGGATGTTCATATTGGGGGAGACTGCATGTGTGGGGTATGGGGTAGATGGGAAATCTTTTGTACCTTCTCCTTAATTTTGCTGTGAACTGAAAACTGCTCTAAAAAGCTTAGTCTTAATTTAAAAAAAAAAAAAAACCTGTAAAAGAAAGCAGATAATAGTACAATCAACTTAACATCTGCTGTTTGGCTTTATTATCAGCCTGGCCCCTGGAAGCATCTGAGTTTGTAACCCTCTGATCTCATCCAACCTTTTGATTTTACAGATGAGGGAGGAGTGAGGAGATGGGCAAACAATTTGCCCAAGGTTCAACAGGGAAACCAGACCTGGAATCCAAGCCTGTGACTGACAGTGATCACAATGCCATTGTGAATCAAGATACACACACTGGTACCCTCCAGTACATTCAGGTAAAGCCATATTATTCATCATTTATTTATTCTTTCAGCATTCGTTCACCGTGTTCTTATTTGCACACATACAATTAAATATTTAAATACATAAATCAAAGGTTTTTATGTATTATCTAATAACAGTATTGGACACATGACATATTTGGCCCAATATATTGATTTAGCATCCCCTCCAAATGCTTGAAGTTAGAGATATTCCAGTAACAAGTTCTATTTTTGAAATACCAAATGGAAGCTTGGAACTTGTTATGAGACCAGATGGCTCTTCCAACTATTGACGCAGAGTGAAAACAGCTGGCCCCTTAAAATGTGTGTGCAATAGCCAAAGTATTTCTCTGCCCTTCAAAGAGGTTTTGCACCATTTTAGGACTTTTTTTTTTATCTTCATCATTTTAACATTAAAGGAATTGTTAAAAACAAAAACAAAAACAAAAGCAATGAATAACGATAAAACCATAAAACAAAAAATTCCAAACATCAAAGAGCAAAGAAAGATACTAAATTACACTTGAATGTTTCTCTTGATCAGGGGCTGGTGAACTATGGCCTGCATGCCAAATCCAGCCCAGCGTTCATTTTTATAAAGAAAGTTTTACTAGAAGACAGCCACGTCCAATCACTTACGTATTTTCTGTGGCTGCTTTCATGCTACAATGGGAGACTTTAGTGGGCAGAGACCTTATGGCTGGGAGATCCTAAAATATTTACTATCTGGCCCTTTAGGAAAAGTTTGCCAAACCTGCTTTGCTTATGTATTGGGTTGTACCATATGAAAAGGCCAACATTTGGCAATTTTGACCTACACTTTCGTATGATTCATTCCCAAAAGCAAAAGTTAATGATTCCACTGAAAAATATCTTTTTTTCTTTGCAGGGTAAAACTTGTAGCGATTCTCAGGGCTTAAAACAGAATTTCACAATAGCCATGTTTAGCAATAAAATCACTTTCTCATCTACAAAAAACATAAAAATAAAAAATCCTTTTCCCAGAAAACGGACAAGCTAAACTGCTTCACTGGGCCTTAAAACAGAATTTTCTAGTCAAAGACTGTAGCTTTCTGTAGATGTAGATCCACCCTGCCCCACCTGTAAGGTCTCTCTCAACTGCAGTTAGTCATTCTGAGGACTTTTGATGAGCTCCCTCTTCTGCAAACACTCAAAGGTCTTCACTTAAGAGATGGCACTAATGTGCTTGCGTAACATGGGTCATTTCAGGTCACTGCTAATCTGATAGCATACACCTCTGCTTAGATGGCCTCGAGTTAACACCACACCCATAGCTGTCGATTTCTATCTTCCTATAGAAATATCCAATGTGGTGAATAAAATATCCAGCTTGCATGTGTGATGTGGGCCGACCTACTTTGGAACTCTGGCACTGCCTCTGACCAGCTGTATGAACTTGGGCGAGATTTATAGCTTTGATGAGCCTCACTTTCCTCAGCTATAAAAAGTGGATGATACCTACTTTGCAGAGCTGGTTGTAAGGTTGTTATTATGTAACAATGTGCCTGATAATCAGCAAATTAGTAAATGATATTAAGTCCAACGGTATGAAATCACTGAAAAATACGGCAATAGCATGTCCTATAACCTAAAGTTTCCAACACTGGGATTGTCGCCATTATTGTATGTACATGAGCCAGGCACAAGTGAAATGAACACAGCTCTTGTGTGCCTCCTGGAGCTTCCAGCCAAGGTCAGGACCAAGCAAGGCACCTAGGGTGCAAAATTTAAGGAGGCACTCATTCTCAGGTGCAGACCCTATACTAGCATGACTCTGAGAGCAAGTGCTTCCTTAAGTTTTCCTCCTGGAGCACTTCTCTGGACTCTCCCTAGTCCCAGCTCTTATCTGTGGTTGCCCTTATCTAGCTGAGAAACTCCTCATCGCTTTATCAGTCCAGGGGCCTGGTGCCTCTCCCTAACCTGAAAACCATCTCTGGGGTGACCTTTTAATAAATAAGGGATAAATGACTCACGGCAAATCGTAACATTACACCCAACCAAGGATACTTGCTTCAAGAGAGGATTAAAATCTTAATTTAAAAAGCACTAAGGCAGGATTTCAGGCTTTGAGTCAGTAGAACAGAAGACCAGCAACCTCTGAGGATCCTGAAAACCGTATCAGTCGGCAGTGTCTCCGGGCACCCTGCAGGGCTAAGCACAGAAACTTGTAGCCGCAGAGAGACTGATGCCCTGGGGACTTCAACTGGGTCTTGATGAGTGGCTCAGCAGTCAGTTAGATGAGAAGGGAAGGTATTTTACTATGACTAAAGGTACATTCCAAAGAATCTCTTCCTCAAGCTTTCCTTTTTTTTTTTTTTTTCCTTCTCCAAAAATGACTTGATATGACCAAGGACTTAGGTGACAGCCAGCCTCCAAGATGGCCCCCAGGGATTTTCCCTTCTTGGTTTTCATGCTCATGTGTCTTGAACCAGAACCAGCCCAGTCAACTATTCCCAAATTCCTGACCCACAGATAATGTTAGATAATAAATGTTAATTGATTTAAGCTATTAAGTTTTAAGTAACATGTTAAATAGCAATACAACTAGAAGTCAGAAACAACACAACAGAACAATGGGCAAAAGACTTGAGACACTTCACAAAAGAACAATATCAAAGTGGCCAATCGTCATACTGCTATAGACTGAGTATTTGTGTCTCCCCCCAAAATTCACACGTTGAATCCTAATCCCCAACATGGCAGTATCTGGAGGAAGGACCTTTGGGAGGTCAATAGGTCATGAGGGTAGAGCCCTCATGAATGGGATTAACGCTTTTGTACAGGAGACCCTAGAGAGCTCTCTCACCCCTTCTGCCCTATGAGGACATAGCAAGAAAACAGCCACCTGTGAACCAGGAGGCAGGTCCTCCTCACCAGACACCAAATCCACTTGTGCCTTGATCTTGGACTTTCCAGCATCTAGGGCTGTGAGAAATCTCTGTTTATACAGCACCCTGTCTGTGGTGTTCTGTTACAGCAGCCTGAACTAAGATGGAAATTGGTACCAAGAAGTGGGGGTGCTGCTATAACAAATAGTTACAAATGTGAAAGCAGCTTTGGAACTTGGGAGTGGGTAAAGGCTGGGAGTTTTGAGGGACGAGCTAGAAAAAGCCTGCGTTGCTGTGGATGGACTGTTAAGGGCAATGAGAGCTCAGAAAGAAAAGAGGAGAGCTTTAGAGAAAGCTTCCGTCTTCCTAGAGAATCCCTGAGTGTCCTGAAGCAAATGCCGGTAGAAAGACAATGGTAGAGGTCATTCTGAAGAGGTCTCAGATGGAATCGAAGATCATGTTACTGGAAACTGGAGGAAAGGTGATCCTTTTCTAAAGTGGCCAAGAACTTGGCTGATGTATTCACATTCTAGTGTTTTTGTGGAAGGTAGAACTTGCAAAGGATGCAACTGAATATTTAGCTGAAGCTCTTTTTAAGCAAAGTATTGAAGGTGCAGCCTGGCTCCTCCTGACCACTTACCGTAAAATGCAGGGCAAGAGAAATGACTTCAAGGCAGAATTGTTAAACAAAAAGGAAGCGGAACTTAAAGATCTGAGAACTCTTCAGCTTATCCATATTGCAAAAAAATGACAGTGCTAAGAGTGTGGCCCAGGGACCTGGTTATATAAGGGAGTCAGTCTGTATCTGCCATCTCCGCAGGTGCTAGGGACTCTCCTCCAAGGCAGCAGAAGATGACCCCTAACACAATTCACAGATCCTGAGTTAGGGAGCTGCTGCTCCCATAACTGACCTGAGTGCTAGGGGTACAGGGAGCAGAGCAGTTTGAGAGAGTGGGCACCAGACTTACAGGATCTTGGCCTGGTCCCGCCTCACACTGCAAGCTCTGTTCCCCACACCCTGGGACCATGATCCTTGGCTGCCCCGGGGGCAGAGCCCCCCAGCTCCCCGATGGAGGAGGAAGGCAGCAAACTCTGGTGGCTTCTGCAGGGTGCAGTTTCTGCCAGTGCAGAGCGTACAGCCTGGGAGGCATGGATGCTCCCACCTAGATTTTGAAGAAGAGGCTGCCCAGCAGAGTGGTGGGCTCAGGACCCCAACCGGAGAGCTGCAGGGCCCGGGCAGAGCACGGCCGTGGGGCCATCTGGCCGAGCTTCCGGGGATGGCGGGCACACACTGGAGCACTGCACAGCCATTGAACTGAATGAGCTGCAGCTACACACAGAACAGGGCTGTGGCTCACAGCCCTAATGGGGAGCTCCTGGGGGGCTGGTGATGTCTCTTTGTGTTGTATAATCTGAGTTACATGGATGGGTTCAGGCTGTGCATCAGCCTAACTGTAAAAAGAGATTTTGAAGGCGCCCACTTTCTGTGATGTGTTGAGGTCAGAAGCTCCCAGTTCAGATCATCACCTTTGCGGCTCTGAAGTCCCAGCTTAGGGTAAGGTCATGTGGGGTACTAGTTCTCTAATTCAGGGGTAGGCCAATTACAGCCTACAGGCAAAATGCAGCCAGCCACCTCTTCTGGAGGTAAAGTTTTATCAGGGCACAGCCACACCCATTTACTTATATATTATGTATGGCTGCTTTCACCAGGTACCAGCAGAGTTGGTTGTGACAGATCGCCTGATCACAAAGCCATCTGCTCTGATTGATGAAGACGCTTCTGCTACTGTTGCATCTCTCGCCTCTTTATCCTCTTCATTCTTTATCCTCTCTTCCTCTTGCTCATGCCTGTATATCAAGGCTTTTTCCAAATGCAGACAAGCTCTGATTCTCTAGATCAAGGTCAAGTGGGGCCAGCACCATGCTTGCCAATGCCCTGCCTCTGACATTTGTCCAAACTGTCTGCTGGGGCATAACCCAGGTGTGCCTGTGATGTGCGCTCTGAAATGGAATAATCAGATCGCTCATTTGGCTCATTACGAAAGTGCTACTGAAGAGAAGATTGAACTTGACAACAGTGGCACTCCAGGTCACGTGGAACACCTGCACAAACTCAAGCTGCTTAAACAGAAAGAGGTCTCTAAGTGAATCGTTTTCAGAAAAAGACACCTAGACAGAATCATTTTGATTACTAACTTCAAATTTCTAGCACATGATCACAGATGGCTCTGGATTCCCACGGTGTGGCTTTTAGCTAAGAGTATATGGCGCATACGAGGTGTTTGGCAATTATGTCTTGCTGACTATGGTCACTAATGTGGAAATACAAAAATCACTGTTGAAATCAAGAAAATTGTCCCTGCCAGACATGTTTGAGATTTTTTTTTTCCTGCAGTATTTTCTCTCCTCCATTTATAATCAGCTGTCTTTTGGGCATAATTTTTCCTTAAGAAAGGGGACATCCAAATGGAAGAAAACAACTTTGCAAGGGATTATCCAATAGTTAAAACTCTACGTTTCAATGGAAAAAGTTGGCTCTATTTTCTGCATTCTTTCAAGGATTTGCTCCATGACCTTGGGTTTGTGTAGCCTATCTGCTCTTCCATCTGTGAAAAATAAAATGTTAAGGTCATGCTAACTCACTTCCTCAACTGATCTAGGGAATGATTGTTGTCTGTGAAGTTCTTTTAGATGTTTCAGTGAAATAGATGATGGAATTTTAAAATTAACCCCTCTGACATGGGCCAGTTCATTTTCACTGCCAGTACATTGTGATAAAGAATGAAGAATTATGTCCATGGTTAGTCCTAATTATGTCCATGGTTAGCACAGTATCTTGGAGTGATGCAATCACTGTGTGAATTTGTGTACTTTTAACTATGGGAGAAGAGGAGTCTGAGAAATCTCCTTCAGAGAGGGAGAAACTGTACAAAAGCACAAAGGTAAGGACCTTCCAGAATTATTTGTTACTTCATTTTTTGCTTGTATTGGCTGAATTTTTCAATTAATTCTCCAGAAACACATACTGAATATATGTAATATTCAAGGCACTATTGTGGATACAAAGACATTTTAGAAACCCTCTTTGCAAGATACAAAGGCTTTTGGAGTAAGAAACCACAAACTCAAATTCTGTCTACATCTTTCATTGGATACATGACCTTGGGAAACCTACTTATTTTATCTGAGCCTTAATTTTCTCATCCTGAAATGGAAATAATCATTATCTACCCATCCCTTAGCATTGCAGTGGGAAGGAAATGATATAAAGATGTAATATGCTCAGTAGAGCACCTGGAAAGGAGCCAGCAGTAAATATTAGCCATATGATGGTTTTGTTATATTAAAAAGTGTTTCACTGTTTCAGAATTGAATCTACTTTTGTTAAGAAAAAATTTCCAAAACGTGAGACACAGAAAGGTTACAGTGAGCCCTTCCAATGCCATACTAGAATGGTATCTACAAACCCACCTACAGGGCAGAATATGGGCAGCCCTGTTTGACTTATTATTTACTTGATTAGACCTAAAACTTTATAAAATTGAATGATAACTTCTAGAAAATTGATAAACTAAAAAAGATTTTTTTCAGGTAGAGATACAAATGATTTCTGTCTAGTAGAAAAGTTTTATGGTTTTACTGCCCCATTGGATAGTAACCATTTTGTCTCTAACTTGGCAATCTTTTTTCAGCATCCTTTCTTTCAGAGACTGTAAATATTTAAGTTTTTGGTATTCTTCTTTGGAGCCGCTATACCATCCTGCTGGCTCCCTTGTTCGTGAATTAAATAAATCTTTAAAACATGCTCTTTCACTGTAAGGATGTTAGCTATGTTTTTACCTTTTTGAAAAGTATCATCTGATAGTTTCAAACCTCATCTTTTTTCTCTCCTCTTTGAACTGATTAGGAGAGGAGAATATTTGAATGTTCCAGGATGCTCGTTGGAGGAGCTGAAATTGTCCTGATATTAAGAGGGCTAGGGTCATTCATAACAAAAGAGCTAGAGTTAAGGCAAAAAGTCACTGTACCTCAGTGCCTAACGCATAGTAGATTAGTACTCCCCAACCTTCAACACCCACTCCCATTCTTAAACATTAATATACCTTCAAAGTTTGAATCTGAAGTGCGTCTCTTTGGACAGCATACAGTTGGATCTGGTTTTCTTTATCTGTCTGACAGTCACTGCCTTCGGATTGTATTGTCTAATCCATTTATATTTATAGTTATTATTGATATGGTTAGATTTACATCTGCCATTTTGTTTTGTTTGTTTTCCAGATGTTTTCAGGTTTTTTTTTCCTTTAAGTTTTTAATGAACTTGTAAACAAAAAAGCTCCCATTTCACAATAAAAAAAAAAACTCAGATCATATAGATGTTTACAGTAAATACATTTATTTAAGCAACACACGTACATGTTGTTATAAGATGTTAACAAAATTTCAGTGACAAATATGCTTTTTTTGAAAAAAACCAAGAACATTACAGAGTTAATGCAGAGCCCTAAGGATAATCTAACAGTCACTAAATTTTTCTTAAGTCTTCACTTTAGATGCTGTTACTTCTAGCCCAGGTAAGCAGGCAGAGTCTCATATGCTCAAACACTGGAATCTTTGGTTGCTACCGGATCAGCTGGCTTGCAAACAAGAAGCTAACCATTTTAAGAATGTTTTAAGTGAACAACTTGCAAATCCCAGGACGGATAAACCCTAAGAACACACAATTGTGAGCATTTACAACCATCACAACTGCAGCTGAAGACTGTTCATGCCGTTCTTCTGAAAGGAGATCTCAAAGCAGTATAGTTCAAAACAAAAGATTTTAACAAAAAATTGGCATATGCAGTTTCTCCACCAAATTGTGTGTCAACCATTTAGTTTACTTTTCCACTTGAAAAAATGCAATAGAAAACTGGACACCATGTTTCACTATCTCAGTTAATATTCATAATTACAGCAGTTACAACTCGGGACACAGCATCGCCAATGCTGCCCAGGTTGTCCACACCCACTGGCTAGTGTACATATGAACTAAAATCTCTAGATATAGGGAAAAACAAATGCTGCTTAGATCATCTGCTCTGCTTACTCTGTTCCTGGACTCGTGCTTAGAAGCCTTTGGGGGTTTGGGCCTGCTGACCCTGCCCACTTGAAGAGGCTGCCTGCTGGGCTGCTTTCTGCTTTAACATTACCCAATCAAATGTGTAGTCATGGTGGTGGTTCAGGGTCCTGAAAAGCATGCGGAATAGCTGCCTCAGGTATACGTAATCTGGGGTTTCCTCAAAGCGCAGCCCACGACAATAGTTTAAGTACATGGCAAATTCTGCAGGAAACCCCTTACATAAAACTTCAACAGGTGTGGACATCTTCTTTTCGCTAATTTTTTCATATTTTTGCTTTTTTGTTGCAGCCTTTATTCCTTGCCATGGCAGGCTGGTTCTATTAAAATACATCAAAACATATCCTAATGATTCCATGTCATCTCGGCGACTCTGCTCAACACCAAGATGTGCATTGATGCTAGCATATCGAGGAGTGCCAGTGAAATTTGTATCTTCTCTGTAAGGTACGTGTTGCCTAGTCCTGCTGTCTCTGTACTTTTTGGCCAAACCAAAATCAATAAGGAATAACTTATTGCAGTGACGCCCAATACCCATTAGGAAGTTATCTGGTTTAATGTCTCTGTGTATAAAATTCTTTGTATGCAGATACTCAATTCTACTGATCATCTGGTCAGCTAACATAAGTACAGTTTTCAAAGTGAACCTTCTTGAACAGAAATTGAAGAGGTTTTCGAGGCTGGGTCCAAGAAGATCAATGACTAGCACATTGTAGTCTTTTTCCTGACCATACCACCGTATGTGGGGGATGCCGACCCCACCTTGAAGAACCTTATACAGTTTGCTCTCGTACAGCAAATGGGGATACCTGGATGCCTGAGATTCTAGCTTCACTGCCACTTCCTCGCCTTTGATGATGTTGATCGCCAGGTAAACGTCCCCAAAGGAGCCAGACCCGATCTTCCGTACCAGTTTATATTTCCCTCCCACAATTAACTCGCCCTTGGAGCTGCTGCAGACGCTGCTGCTCGCCATCCTAAGAGACTAAGATGGAGGCTGGGTCTAAGCCCCGACACCTCTAAGGGGAGGACGCAGGCCGCTGGAGCTCGTCCGCCCAGGAAGGCTGCTGAGGGCGGCAGGAAACGGGAAACGCTGGCCCTTTCTGGGCGCTACCGGCACCAGGAGCGGCCAGAGGGTACCTGATCGCCGCCGCTGTCCGGCTCCGTTTGGCCAGGCCGCAGATTGCTGAGAGGGTTCCCGCTGTTACCGGCTCGCCCACTTCTTCCTCGGCCGCCGCTGCCTCGTTTTCGTGGCGAAGTCGCGGGCTGGAAAAGAGGTGTGGTGAGTTAGCGTCGCGATACCACTGCCACCACTGCCGCCGGCTCCCGCCCGGAGGGACCCCAGTCACTCGGCCGCCGCCACCATCTCATCGCTCCGGCTCCAGCTGACACAAAATGGCGCCCAGAGCTGGCGCCGGGCCACCTCCTCACGGCGCAGAGCACTCTGGGAAAGGGCGTCAGGGGGCTTCCGGTCCTGCCTGCCTCCCTCCCTCACTGCGTTGTATTACAGTTAAGTAGGTATTTTCTAGCGTGTTATTTTCATTTCTTCAATGATATTTGACATTTTTTAATTTCAGTTTTCTTCGTAATGGCTTACATTAAGCCGTTAATGGCTCTAGGGCTTACGGAATGCATCTTAATTTATCATATTCCACTTCACATATACTAACTTAATTCCAGTAAGATACAAAAACTTTATTCCTATATAGTTCCATTCTCTACCCCTATTTGAGGCTATTACTACTATACATATTATGGACATATATGTTAGAAACCAAGTAATATATTGTTATAATTATTGCTTTATATAATCTTATGTCTTTTAAAGAAGCTGAGAGAAAAAGGGAAAGCAAGTATATATTTATAGTTTGTTATATTAACTTTCTTATTTATCATTTTTGGTTCTCTTCATTTCTTCCTGTGGATTTGAGTTAGTGTTGGATATTATTTCCTTACTCCATACTCTCACAATTTAACTTCTTGATTAACAATAGAGCTTATAGTTTTAACCTCTGTTTTTTGTAGAGTTTTAGAGAAATAACCATGTCTTCTCTGACTCCATTTAAGATCTTTGTCAATAAATTTTAACCTTGTATCCTCACATCCAAAATAAAAATATTTGGATGTTAGTTAGCTCTTCCACACACAGGAAGACAAATACAGATATTTCATTGTTATTACTTAATCTCACCCTAAATCCTTTCTCCCATAAAAATACTTTAAAAACATGAAAAAATCAGAGGTCTTTTTGTGGACACTGGCTTGTTCGAACAAACTTCAAGGGTTTGGGTAACCTAATAGAATATTCTTTGACTCTTCAGCCTAAAAGATTTTCCTGGGGAAAGACAAAATTAGTTTTTTAGAGGCTTCTACTTTTGGTCTTTTTTCCCCTTAAGTTTCTAGGAATTCTGATAAGCAACTGCACTGTCCATTAGCACTGCACATTTTTTTAAATTGAAGTACAATCAGTTACAGTGTGTCAGTTTCTGGTGTACAGCACAATGTCCCAGTCTTGCATATACATACATATATTTGTTTTCATATTTTTTCCATTAAAGGTTATTACAGGATATTGAGCATAGTTCCCTGTATTAACACTATGCATTTTAATTTCAAAAACTCTAGTGCTGGTGACAGATTTCTCACTTTCCCCATATTTAGGCCTGTGCCTCCACCTCTAGCAGTATTTGCAGTTAGATGAAGAGATGGGGGAAGGGAGAAGACATGTCTATCTTGGGCTGCAAAATGGGAAATAATCCTAGTGTTTCTCCTCACAGAGAGGTTACATTGAGCCAGCGGTTTAGCAGTGCCCCCCAAACTTTCATGTGTGTGTTAATTACCTGGAGCTTAGTTACAATGCAGATTCTGATTCAGTAGACAGAGGAGGCAGCCTGAGAATCTGCAATTCTGATAAGCTCCCATCTAATGCAGGTATTACTGGTGGTTGGGGGACCGCACTTTGGGTAGCAAGGGTTAGGGCATGTATTCCCAAACTTCCTGCACACTGTAATCACCTAGGGAGTTTTTTAAAAGTTCCTTTTACCTGGGGCCCATGCTCAAAGATTCTGATTTGATTGACTGTGATTATGATAGTCATTTGCAGACAAGTTTGAGAATTACTGGGAGTTACGAGTCAAGAGTGTAAGAGACGATGGTCAAGCTAGGAATATCTTGGCTCAGTTTGTGCATCACTAAAATCCTGGTCAATACTGTTCCATCATTGAGTCTCTCCATGGCTAGTGTGTCCTGCCCATGGCTACCAGGTAAATCTGATTTCTATTCATATTCAGTTCAACTTTAGTACAGCTGCAGCCAGATACCCTTATAGCCATGGCATACCAACAGAGTTATCTGCAGGCAATAAAGGGACACAAATAGAAACAATTGAGAGACTGAATATACAAATGGACAATGGCCAGATCACATATGACAACAGAACTTTGATCCACAACTTCTACAGCAACCAGCTCAGGAAGCCAAACCATAACCTCTACAGCATCGGCCCAGAACCTCAGGACTTGGTCACTGACTGCCAGCTTCCCTGTTTTTTGCCCTGACTTCCAACTCAGGACCAACCAGAGAAAGCTGAATGTGCTCCTCAAACCAGCCACATAAGATGCCCCACTTCTAATTATTCTCCTCCAGTTTCCCCATGTCAACAATCATCCATCAGGGCATACCTGGAGCCTTCCTCGTTTTCCACTCTAAAGCTTTCCCACTCCTCTGCCTGTCTTTGAGTCTCTGTAAGCGATGCTGGCTGACTCCCTTGCTCTGAAAAAAGAGCGTCTGGTTGTTCCCTTTTGGGCGATCTTCATTGACGTCCATACAATCATGCACCCAAGAGTCAGTCTGCCTTTTATTATCACCACGCACCAGTAATTCTAAATCATTTCAGTGATACATTATTCTCCCAGGTGAGGATGGACTGTTCCCATCACCCTGGCCCTCTTGGTGATGTCCCTGCTTTGTAGGCACTTTTCCTGCTAGTTTTTAAAACCCAGCTTGGTATCCAGGCTGCCCTAGGACTCCTCTAGACAGATCTCCTCTTCCTGAACTTGCTGTTCCTCACGCCTCCCATCTCTACAGCAAGTGCTCCTCCACTTCCAGAGACCCCCTTCAGCTGTGCTTCTAACTGTTCAAGATCACATCTTTTTCTGGGAGGTTACAAACTCTGACTCACTCCTCCTTCAATCTTCCCGGCAGCTCCCCCACTCCCCACCCCAACCTACGGGCCTGGCTCCAAACCTCAACTTTTCCCTTTGGTATCTGTTCTATTTCTTGCCAGTTGATCCCCAGCCCACTGAAAATTCACATTTACAGCATTGTATAGTTCACATGGGATAAACTAAGAGGCTCTTTTCTATGAAAAAAAAAGTGCCTGTGCCTTCTCCATTAGCAAAGCATGTTATTTAAAGTCAAAATACAGTTAACAAGCTGCTTCTAAACCAAAGTATCAGTTTCTGATAGGGCACATTAAGCCTATAGTTAGTTTTTTCAAAAAGCCACTTACTTTTGTTGTTCAGTTTTGCCTGTCTCCTTCCCCACTGCCACCTACCCTCACCCCCAAAATGCTTTTGCATTCTTCACTTATCTGGTGTATTCTGAAAACTTGCACATTGTGAAGTCTATTGCTAGAATATTCTTCCTACCATGTTGATTATGAATCAAAATAAAGCAGGAAAGTGGGGCGGGGGTATAGCTCAGTGGTAGAGTGCTTGCTTAGCATGCGCAAGGTCCTAGGTTCAATCCCTAGCACCTCCATTAAAACAAAACAAAATAAAGCAGCAAAGAAATAATAAAGTGTTAAGAAAAATGACCTCAGTCTTGGAAATAAGACCAGCAAGGTTCAGGCTCTCCCTTCAGTGTCATTAACAGTGAGTTGCTTAACAAGCTCACCCCAGGACTACCTACAAGGCTGTGGCAAGTTACCTTTGTTTGACTTTTTACTATTTACTATTTATTAAATAAGATCCCAGACTATGAACTTCAGTGATAACATGGTGTATTTTGTCTGGTTGAGATGCTAATCATTCCTGATGGGTGGAAAAGATAACCCCAAAAGTTAGGGTTTTATTGTCCTGTAGGACAGTGAGTGGTTTCATATCTAACCTAGCAATCTCGTTCAAACATTCTTCTTTAATGCCTATAAATACATAGTTCCTCCAATTCTCCTTAAAATATCTTTATTGTCTCATTGATTCCATCATCAATGAATTGGCTAAAATCTTTGACACGAGCCACATTTTTAACTTTTTGGAAATTTTACTGTGAACAGAAAGTGCTGCCAGCCATTATCAGTAAACAAAGGATGCTGTGGCCATCAAGTCATCAGCCACTACCGCCGCCCTCCCCCCCAACAGTGAACGAAGGGAACTCAGGATGCAGACGAGCAGGCAGCCCGCCTCTGCTGCCACCCGCAGCGGTGCCCCCTGAGGGGACTCAGGATGGGAAAGAACAGGACACTGGCCCTAGAAAGCCAGGTGCAGATCAAAGGAATGATTTCAGCAAGCCCAGACCTTTGCATCTTTCTGTACATAGAAAAGCACTGAATTCCTTAACTTGAGATATCTAGTTTCCTTGAATTAACAGTAATCTTGTCAAGTTCTGACTACATGGTCTTTGTTGCAAAACTCCTATATATCCTGGCTCCTCCCCTACCTCTTCGGCGCTGTTCCTTAGCACTGTATGAGGGGCTGCCTCCAACGCTCAAGTCCTCAGAATAAAACGTCCGCCAGATAAAACGTAACTCTCAACTTGTAGGTTGTGCATAATTTTTCAGTCGACAGTACTTTGAAAAGAGTTCAGAAAACAGCACAAAAGGCCAGTCATGGCCAATGTGGTGAATGAGAGAACGTAGATTCATCAGATTAGCACAGCTATTCTAACCCTTTCATGGATTCCCCCTTGTTTGGTTCTGTTCCTTCCCAACCTATACTATTAACTTCCCTTCAGGAACCATAGCCCTGGAGAAGCTATTCCACAACGTTCATTAAAAGAGGAATCTGAAAATGTAAATAGTATCTGTGGCCTCCAACCTGCCTGGTGAAGCACTGCTGGAAGGCCTGCGGATGACAGCAGCAACGTGCACACAGTGCACGGTTTCAGAGTCCGGGGGGGCCCGTGGGACCGGCCCACCACGCCCCAGAGCGGAAGGCAGGACAGGTTTTCCACACTGATAAGGAGTAATAAAGCACACTGACTCGAGTCCCCATGTCAGCCAGACGCGTATTGGAGTAGCAGTTAATTTTCGTAACAATCCGGAAAGGTCTAGACACCCAGCAAGTTCTAACATCAAACCCCAGAGAAACCTTAGCTTCCCCGAAGAGGCGCATACTCGCTTGGGAAAATGTTCAGGGCAGCAACATATTTGAACAGCTGGGACCCTGTGTACAGCTCTGACACTGGGTATTTCATACAAAGGAGTCTTTTTCTCTTCCCCGCTCCAAAAAGGGAAAAGATCATTTCATGTTTTTATTTAAAAAGTAGTCATTAATCCTACTCGGTCCGTCAGGCAGCTTATCTGCTGGCTTCGTATTTATCACAATTCCCTGTCATGAAGTCTGTGTTTTCAATCATCTAGCATGTATATAAGTGGCTTTTTTCCAACTGAAAAAGCATTCCCTTTTTTGAAGATATTATAAGGCATGTTTCTCTCTTCAATGTAGTGTTGGCATTCAGGCTGCTGTTTGCAGTGTAGTCCACTATTTTATGTGCTATTTCAACAGCTCCGAAGTGTTGAGTCTATCAAAAAAAAAAAAATTAGCTACCGAGGAGATACAGACTGATAGTGTTGATCTAAATCGTTAAGATCTCAACCCTTACGGAGGAGTTTTCAATTTATTCTAGTTTGAAACATTAAGGTGACCGAGTGAAAACATAAACTGAGTGAAAATCTTATTTTTCAAAAATCTTCTTTGCTAAAATACCTGGCGTCATTCCATCTTTTAAAAAAAAAAAGGTTTTTTTATTGAAGTAGAGTCAGTTTACAATGTTGTGTTAGTTTCTGGTGTATAGCATAATAATTCAGTTATACGTATATATTCTTTTTCATGTTCTTTATCATATGGGTTATTTTAAGATAGTGAATATGGTTCCCTGTGCTACACAGTAGGACCCTGCTGTTTGTCTATTTTATATATAGTAGTTAGTATCTGCAAATCCAGAATTCCCAATTTATCCCTTCTCACCCCCTTCCCCTTTTTGGTAACCACAAGTTTGTTTTCTATGTCTGTGAGTCTGTTTCTGTTTTGTAAATAAGTTCATTTGTGTCATTTTTTTAGATTCCACATAAAAGTGATACCATACTGTATTTTTCTTCCTCATTCCATCTTTTGATAACTCTTGAACAAAGCTCTTTTGCAGTTATTAGCAGAAAAGGATTACCCAGGGCCTAGAGCAGTGCCCTTGTAATTGTTGGATGAATTTTCTTTAAGGTTATAGAAACAGCCTAAGTGATCAGTCTGTATACACTTCGCAGTGCCTTAGTCTAAGAATTTATCTGTCCCCAAATAAATCTAGAAAGCAGAGCTGAGGGATTGAGCAGGTCAGGGCTTCACTATTCCAGCTCTGCAAGGCTGAAGAATGCCTCCTTCCCCCTTTTACCGGAAAAAGGTTTCCTGATCAGGGATCTCCCCACCCCCGTGTTCAGTTCAGAGATCAGAGATGTGTTCGCCAGACGCTCACTGCTTTCCCTGCCAGTGAAGGGCTAGAAAACAGTCTGCTTTCTGGGGCTTTCTCTGGCTCCCCCTCCTCCCACATACCAGAGCTCTCTGTCAGGGAAGAAACCCAGAGAGGAATATAAAGAACCTAATGTACAATTTTTTTTTTCTGAAATGGCTTTAATGCTGGTTATTTTGCAATAGATTGAAAAAATCTCCCTGAAATATTGCTGCTCCCTTTTGGAGGTATTAGCTCAGGCTTTTCCCTTGCATTTTCCAGAAAATTCCATCTTCAAAGAGCTGAAGGCTCTTGCTCTGCTTAAAAGCTTCGGGGTCAGCCTTACCTCCTCTGGCCTGTGTGCTGCTTCTGACCCTCACAATTACTTCTTCTGCTGCGGGAGGCCCTTCACTTGCTGCTCCTAATTGGATTTGTAAATGGTGTCCTCACTGAAGAGGGGGAACTTGTCTGCTTTCTCCATTAGCCCTGCCATGAGGCTAAGATGGATGGCCCCTCCTAAATTGCTGGTCTGTTCCTTTCTCTGCCATAGCTGTCAGTTCTGACCCCAGAACATGGGTCATGAAAGCATGGTAGAAAAATCGGCCTCAAGTGGGTCTGCTCATTAGAAGAGCTTGCTTTGTGGCATTTGTCTGGAATCCTCCTAGTTCTGAGCCGCCCCTGCTGTGGTCCACCCCATCCCCTCCCCCTCCCCCAGTGTGAGTGGCTGCACCCTGGGGGCCCCCCAGCTCCTGGTCGGTTGGTGGCACTGCCCTCCCTGCTCCCAGGCCTCTGGGCCTTTCAGGGGAGAGGACCTGGCTTCCTCTCACTCTGCCCAGAGGCCTAGCAGAAAGGTGGGCCCTCAACTTCCAGTGAGCTGCTTCAGCTTCTAGACCACGCTGTCCAATATGGTAGCCACAAGCCACACTGCGGCAATTGAGCACTTGAAATGCAGCCAGTCCGACTGAGATGGGCAGTAACTACAATTTTACTAAATTCCAAAGACTTCAAATAAAATATATCCAAGAACATCCAATACCTCAGTACGTTTTTATATTGATGATATGTAGCAGTGACAGTATTTTGCATATGTTGGTTGAAAGAAAATGTACTATTAGCATTAGCCTCACCAGTCTCCTTGTACTTTTACTGAAGATGCAGCCACTAGAAATTTCAAATTCCACATGTGGCTTGCCTCTGTGGCTCGCATTCTTTTCCCATTGGGCAGCGTAGACCACCTTCACTCAACATCCCGCTGCCTTGTTGGCCACACCACTCAATGTGATGGCCTCTTTCCACCTCGAGTGGCTCCCAGACACTCCTCAGTCATCCTCTAGGTTGGCATGACCATTTTTCTCCATTCAACTGTAAATTCTTAACCAAGACCATTTTAACTAGTATCTAAATGAAGCCAGTAAGTATTAATTAGGTCCTTATTGCTCTCAGGCACTCTGAGGCTTGGGATCTGTAGTTTTTTAAGAGTATGAAATAGATTGCTAAGAACATGTAGTCTATTGAGGCAGAAGGGATTATAAATAATTATGATAAAATGAGAAAAGTTCTAGAATAGATATATATATATAAAGCACTATTGGGACCAACACGAGTGCAATTAATTCTTCTTGTGATGACCATAGGCAACACCAAGAAGAGGCCCGAGTGAGGGAGTCCAAGGGACATGAAGGTGGAAAGTGCCTTGCAGGACCAGATGATGGAACTCCAGGAGGCCACAGGCAGTAAGACTGTAAGAGGTGTGATGGGACCATTTGATGGGATGGTTTGATGGGTCTGGCTGTGAGACAGGAGGGAAGGGGGCAGGGCACAACCAAAGAATGACACAGCAATTAAGGAAGTGACATAAACTGGTTAGAACCAACTCAGCCCAAGATGGTGGGGGATTTGCCTTCCAGTGGACCTTGAGCCTCATTATATGCTCATCGTCATACATTAGCTGCTAAATGGCACCCCCACAGGCTCCATGACAATTCTGAGGCTGACCATAAAAGGTCAAAAAGTGGGTGGTGGCCCAATTCCTGGAAATCTCTCCCCCTTCCCCGAAACAATTGGAATAATCCTCCTACTTGTCAGCATGTGAAATTACCAGGCCCATAAAAACAAACCACTCCCCACACCTCGTGGCCAATCTCAGCTTCCTAGATGACCCCATGCTCCAGGGCCGCCTCTCTTGCCTTTGAGATGGCCCGCACTCTGCCTATGGAGTGTGAATCTCCTAAGCCACCTCTCTTCCTTTTTGAGTCGGCCTGCACTCTGTCTATAGAGTGTGTTATCTCCCTGAGTAGCTAACTTTCACTTTACTATGCCTGGCTTTGAATTCTTTCCTGTGAGCGACAAGAACCTATTCTCAGGCAACAGCTTGGGCACTAGGTGATGCAGCTGCAGAGGACCAGATGATGGCGGTAGATGAGGATGCACGGATGACGGTGCCACACAGAGCCACAGGAGATAAGGCCACAGTCTTGCCAAGCACAGAGGCAGGAGAGGGGAGTTTTGGTGGGGACGCTGGAGCAGGTCACCCCACAGAGGCTGTTACAGGAGGGGCGTGGAGTGCTAAGCAGTTTCAGCCCCCGTGCTGCATCAGTCCTGACCCTGATCGCACGGGTCTTTTGGCATGCATCCCCTGGGCACCGTCAGGGGATGGGAGCCGGGGAACTTATGGCTCCCAGCTTCTGCAAAGGTTTGCAGGTCTGCTCTTTGATGGGAGAGCTGCTTTTGCACTGAAAAGCTTAGCAGAAACAATGACCTAGTTCACCTGCCTGGAGGCTGGCCAGCCTGCCAAGGCAGAACACTGGACGTTATTAAAAGTGAAAACTCATTCTCCAGCTAAACGCCTTGCTTGTCAGAACCTTCTCTCCACCTCTTTGAGACACAAAATCCAGGGTAATGAGCAGTGACAGAGCCCATGATTTTTTGTTGTTGTTCTTGAAACCCAAAGACAAACTGTTAGAGGACCCTCTCCGCTAAGGGGTGTTGCCAGCACACCTAGGACTGGACCCCAAACAGCAGGCAGCTCCACGTCTGTGCATCCAGAGCTAGTACTCCCACTCCTGGTGGCCTTAGCTGTCGCGTGCGGGGAGGGCTGGCGTGGTTCGGTGGGGAGGGCGCTCAGAGATGAGAAATGTCTTACTCCAAAAAAATCAACATTGGGGTTAGGTTTCTTTTATAAAGAAAACCCTGCCAAGCCAAGTTCATAGCACTGATTCTCTGCTAGATTTTTGGCTCAGGGGATTACATAGGGAACTTAAAAAAACAACAAAGAGCCGCACCCCTGGAGATTCTGATTTAATTGGTCTGAATTTTTTTTGAGAGCTCCGCAGGTGATTCCAATTGGCAGCCAAGGTTGAAAACCACTGGGTTAGATTTTCAAAGTCCATCCTTTTCTTTTTTCTTTTTTCTTTTTTTTTTTTTTTTTGCTGTTTCCTTGGCACTCATTTTCTGCCTAAAGCAGGAGGAGGGAAAATTGAGGTTATTGACTCAAGCTTTGGGAAACCCAACAGGCAAGTACAAAGCAGGTGAGTCTGAGGCGTGTCCACGGGTGAGAAATCAGGGCTGCAGCAGGGAACCTCCCTTGGGGCAGGCTCCTCACTTGCTCGGCTGCTTTATCGCTTAGCAAAAGCCACAGCAGTTGTCCCAAAAGGGCCAGAAAGAAGCAGTTGCAGATCTCTGCTTTCCCTAAGGCTGTGGTTCTCAAGTAGAAACCTGGAAGGCTCTTTAGTACACAGATTGCAGATCCCATCCCCAGAACTTCAGGTTCAGTAGATGGGGTAGGGCCAGAAAATTTGCATCTCTAACAAGCTCCCAGGTGGTGCTGATGCTGCTGGTCCCCAGAAGGCAAGGGAGAAGAGGGTACTGAAAATAAAAATGCAGCAGAAAGTAGCAGACGTTTTCAGTGAGCACCTACTATGTGCCTGGCCCCAGGCCAGACCTGGGGACCCAGAGGAGACCCTCCTTAACTTGGCAGTCTAGAGACTGAGCCCCCCAGACAAACAATTACATGTTCTTAGGTTCCGTGGAAGGGACCTCCACTTGCTTCTTGGAGATATACGTGGCTAGGAAGAGCATGACTGCCACCCTTGCTATATCAGAAGGCCAGACAAACTGCAAATTCAAACTTTCCTGGAATTCATAAGACAGCAAGGTCACAGGGCAAAGAAGTAACCCAAGATGGAAGGACAGACAGACATCTGCGGGAAAAGATGAGACATCAGCCCTTGCTTCCCTGGGGCAGATGCAGCAGGACATGGGTAAGAATTCACTAGAATATTTTTTTGTTTGTTTTTAAAATTATTTTTATTGAGGTCCTCTGTGGGTTTGGGGCCACAATTTGAAATCCATTTTGAGACCAGACCCCTAACTCTACCCCTTCCAGCTTCCCCAAATGACAGCCCAGCCATCGAGTAGGATTGAGGAGGGGTATGAAAAGAACCCATACCTTCCACTGGATCAGGCTCCTTCAAGCAAACAGGGAAACTGAAGGGGTCTGAACTGTTGGAGGAAGTCCCTGGTTTGGGGGCGGAAACCCAGTCAACAGCGGCCATGCTAATTGCTGCAAATGGTGTTTGTGGCAACAAGGTATCTGAAACCCTAGAACTGGGCCAGCTGTATGGACCAATAAGGATTCCTTTTGTTAACAACTTCTGTCCCTGGTGGGCTTGTCCACCAGCCCAATTTCCTTCTGCAGCTCTGGGCACATCCCTAGAGCTTCTCTCTCCTGACAGTGTTTCCGTTCTAGCCCCATCCTGTGCACAGCCTCACAGTAAATTCAAATGGGGTTTCCTTAGAATAAAAGAAGCCAAGTGAGTGCAGTCTCTTAAAAACTGCCAGTCATGGGGCAACTCCTGTAACTTTTTCTCCATAAAAGTTATAGCCGTGTAGGTCTGAGATAAAACTGGAATGTTATTGGAAGCTCTGAGATCTGAAAAGACTTGTACTGGACTTTCTGAAACCTTTCATGTAAAGCCCATGAATGTGTATCATTTTTCTTTCCTAGGGGCTTTTGGAGAACATAAAAGAATTCAATGGGAAAAAATGTTCATCTTTCAGAAAACGCTAATAACTAAGATATGCTGCTTCTTAATGAGAGGCCAACAAGAGTCAGGCTAACTCGAGGAGAGAAAGGTAATTCTTCATCTGCTTTATGATCCTTGTTCATTGTACCTTAAGTCTGCACAGTTTTCGGGACTCTTGGGTCTCTCTCTGGCCTATACTGAGTGGAAAGATGCCCAACTCAGGTCTTCCTTTCAGAATTTGTGTGAACAATTTTTATTTCCTGTAACTCCTTTCCTGCCCAAAACACTCCTTTTCAGCCATCACAGCTTTGTCCACATACCAGGAACCTGGGGAGAAATGTAGGCCCTGAAATGTTATTTCCTTGATTGTCAACATAAACTTTCTAGTATTTCTGGTAATTCTATTGGTAATTTATGGCTCTCAGTTTCCCAAAGTCCCTTGTGCTGGTGAATTCTTGGTATTTCTTTGAATCATTCACTTTCACTCAACCTCCCTTCAAGTTAATTTAAACTTTCAGAGGAGAATCAAACCCATTTTCCAACTCTCTGGAGTTGTGAGTCTTTTTAATTCTGTCCTCAAAATGAATTAGCTAGATGTCCCACGGATTGTCCCAAGAGCAAGCTTGGTCTGGATGAGTTGAAGGAGTCGCACATCTAGGATCTTTAAACTGAGCAGTTGTGACCCTAATCCCCAGCTCCATATTCTGGTCTCCACATAAACTGCCCTACACGGAGATCCATACTTAGTTCCAGAACTCTCTTGAAACTGGCCAACTTCTCCCCATCAGTAATTAACCCAGGCACAAATTGGATGTCCTGAGCTGGCGCTGAACTCAAGTTGGCCCTTTGTGTCTACTCTTATCTTATCCCCAGTATTGAAGCTTGGTCGTTAGTGAGTTGGTATGCAAGATTCGAGTGAAAAAATTCCCCCCACACTGTCCTGGCAGTTGTCTTAGCATTTTGGTTGAAGGAGACCACCTTTGTGAGGGAAAGTCATCCAATGCACATGGGTTTTCACCAAAGATAAGCATGACATATGATTTCTTTCACTAGAACATTCACACGGATTTTCTAAATGTCCTTAAATACCACCAGAACTAAAAGCCTCATGTCCCAGGAGAATAATTGTATCTATACACACACAAATAAGCCGCAGAAGAGTATCACTGCATGGGAAATGGATTACATTAGTGAAATACTAAACCAAGTAACAGTGTCCATTTGCCCATTCTTGTTAGGATTAAACTGAAAGTTGTTTATCTGCTGCTAGTGGCACAGAGAGATATCTTGGCTTTACTTTTGAAAGAAATTCTTGACACGGTTTCATTGTTAGGGATACAGGATCCAAGACAAAAAAAAATGTGCTTAAGGAGTGTACAAGAATTATGGTCCTCAGATCTTTATCTCTCCTGATGTTTTGAAAACTTGCCTGAAGAGAAATAACATAGGCCTGGGCTAGAGGGACAGGAAGGAAGGGGAGGCTGAGCGAACAGCCAGGAAGCTGGGAGTAGCAGCTGTTCTGCTTTTCTGAGCAGGGGGAATAAAATTAGACAAGAGTTACAAACATGCGTGTGTAAAGTAACAACAGGTCTGAGCCGGGCCGAGTGGTGGTGGGTCCATTTGCTGGTGCGTAAAGGACAACTAAAATTAGTTCATGAAAAGTTCACAGAGGGAAGCAGAGGGCGTGTACTCGGCGTGGTCCTGCTCTTTCTAACCCAGACTTTTCCTGCTGCGGGCGTGTGAAAAGCCCATGGAGGTTCAGCTCATTCTCCATCTCAGTTGATTTCCACTAAACCAACAGACCAAACCTCATTTCTTTCTTTTTTTTTTCAAAATTAATTTAATTTTTAAAAATTTTTGGTAATTAGGTTTACTTATTTATTTTTAGAGGAGGTGCTGGGGAACGAACCCAGGCCCTTGTGTATGCTAAGCATGCGCTCTACCACTTGAGCTATACCCTCCTCCCCACCAAACCCCATTTCTTTTTATTTCTGCTTTTCAACATTCAACCAGGGCGCTGCTTCATGATGGCCACAGCTCTGCATCAAAGGCCTGCAGACAACTTTTCAGGCTTGAGTCATGCATCCACCTGGATTAATCTTTATGCAAAAGTCTTCATTTAGGCCTCCTCTCTTGGCTCTTGCTCCAAAGCCAACCACTGTAAACTACACAACGTGGCTCTGTCTGTACTCTACTCTTTCAAATCAGAGTAAGGGAAGCAGTCACCCTAGACATTTGTTTATTCAACGTAGACTTCATAAGCGTGCATGTGCTCTTGGGCTGGCTTGCTTCCCCTCCTCCTCTTCCCCACACCCTGGGCCTGTTCTTATCCAAATCATAGTGTGAAGAGGATGCCATCATGGGAAAAAGTAGTACTTAAGTCTTTAGGTAAATTCTTTTTCACAACCTAATGGATAAATTGCTTGGACTTCACTAAAATCAGCTCAATTATTTAACACAATTATTGAGTCTGTAATATATATGATACCTTGCTAGGCACTGGGCAAAATGTGGGTAATGAAGGAGACATAAATCCCTGCCTCCGTGAAACTTACATTCTAGCAGTGATGTAGGAAAGCGGTAAGGAGGGAAGAGGGTAGAGAAAGCCGGGGGGGGGGGGGGTAGGGCAGTTTGACCAAGGCTGGTCCACGGAGGTGATGTTTGCCAGAGATGTTTGAGCAAAGAAAGGAAGGAGGAGATGGGAGCCAAGTGGACGCTGGGGAAGAGCGTTCCTGGAAGCTGAAGCAGCAAGCGCCAGGGCCGCGGAGTGAAAGCCCAGAAAGCAGGGCCGCCCAGGCGCCAGGGCCGCTGCGGGCAGTAGGTGGGGAGGCAGGTCACTGTTTGAAGTAGTAATTAAAATTTCAAAACACAGCATTCTTTCTCAACCTGAGTCTTCCCAAAATTGTGTTTCTGATTTTTCCTTCCCCATCTAGACAAGAGAAATGATTTGAGGAGCCAGGTGTATTACTACTAGAAGTGTTAAAAATAATAATAAGGCCATGCGATCAGATCCACTTTTAATTATTGCATTGATTATTATCATAATCATTGTCATCACCACCATGAACACTAGTAACACAGTTGACATAATCTCATTTGACCCTGTGATAATGCCCAGATAAGTGTTATTTTCCCATTTTGCAGATAGGGAAACTTTTCAGATGCATTATGTGACTTACCTAAAATTACTCAGCTAGTAAATGCTGGTGGGCTATGGACTAGAATCCCAATATTATTTTTGCCAAATCACACTACTTCAATGCCAGCAGCATCCAGTATACCTGCTCCAAACGTCTCTACTCTCTACACTGTCTCCCTTTCGTAGCTAGAAAAGATTGGATTACCTAATAAGGGAAAAGTAGATCAGATGATGATGCTTATTACAGTGTTAAAAAATCATCGTTAAAAATGAGAAACAACCTGAAAGCCCAATGATGAGAAACAGATCAGCATGGTAGGGAATATAATGGCCGCCCAAAGATGTCTACTTCCGGCAATTTGGGAATATGTCACCCACCTGGCAAAGAGGGATTAAGGTTGCAGATGGAATTGAGATGGCTAATCAGGGAGATTACTGAGTGGGCTCGCTGTAATCACAAGGGTCCTTAAAAGTGGAAGAGGAAGAAAGTCACGGAGAGATGCAATATTGTGGACTTTGAAAAAGGCCAGGAAACGTTCTCCCCTAGAGCCTCCAGAAGGGAATGCAGCCCTGCCCACACCTGGATTTCAGCCCAGTGAAACCCAGGCCGGACTTCTGACTCCTGAAATTGTCAGATAATAGGTCTGTGTTTTAAGCTGCTAAGTTTGTGGTGATTTGTTACAACAGCTATAGAGAACCAATAAAGTCAGTCAACATGGACTATGTATTTAGGGTCTGTCATGCAGAAATTTAAGTATGTGTGAGGTCTACGTGATAACAAAAAGTATTTAGGATCTGCATTTACAAAGCAATATGTAGACATGTATATCCAGTGCGGTCAAAACTATGTTTGAAAAACAAAGAAACAAAAACCTGAGTTCAGTGGACATAAAATCTGGGGAGAAAATTCACAAAAATGTGGACGATGAGTAATGAGTGAAGAGATAATGCTGATTCATTTTTCTTTTCTTTCAACTTTTATGTGTTTTCCCAACTTCCTTTAATGGTTCTGTATGGAGAAAATACTAAGTTTTCAATTGATTTATGAAAGTAAAAACCCCATTCAGAGAGTCATAATGATAGATGCCGCCCAACCAGGCCACCATCAATTATTACATCAGCGGTAAAGCACCATTATCCTTTCCTCTTTTATCTAGGTAGCCATACGGAGAAACAGTTACTGTTTTAGCAGCTGGTACCAGAATTCCTCTGTAGAAAGAGACCCGTCTTAATTGAGAAGTTGAAAAGACTTTATCAAGTCCACTGGAGAGAAGGAAGTCCTCAGATTTCAGACTAGAGAAGGAAGAGGAAGGCAAGGGGACTGAGGCTGCTTGGGGCTTGAGTCGGGAAAAGGTGAGGTCGGAAGAAGACATTTGAAGGAAAACAGGTACCTACTGCATGTTTGCAAAGAATTCACTGTGTTATAGCTTGGATGGCTCCTTGTTACCCCCAGTCTTCAGCAAAACTGTAACTTATCCATGTTTGATTGGATTTCATGGGGAAACTAGTAAGAGGGCAAGGTTTGTGTCAAGGTTGACTCGCAGTTGAAACTGGGTTAGCTTGTGAAGATGAGAGTGCTGAGATCTGAATCACATGTCCCTATACAGTAGAGTCACTGTCCACTGGTAGTGAGCTTTGCTCAGTCACCCAGGGCCCCCACCTGTGGGTTCACTGCTCTGTTCACCATCTCTGTTCACCCCGACCTAGGGTAACTTCTGGCCCTCATGCACCACATGGTGCCTCGCCGAAGAGCGAGTGTTTGCAGTTATCTTAATCCCTTGGGTTGCATTTCATATACAAGACAACCTTAGAAATCAGCCCCTGGATTACGGGATCTGTGCGGGCTTGTTGCAAAGCAATCACTAAACGGATCCCCCGAGGACCTGTGAGAGGCTCCTCCCCACTGCTGTTCCTCAGAGACTGAGCATGAGATGGTCGCAGAGCTGGGGGCCTGCAGTTACTCAGAGGACTTGTGGTACCTGGGCTGTCCTCCAAGGCCCAGAAGATGCCAGGAAGGGGAGTTTGTTAGAAAACCCTATGGGGACTCTGCATCCTCCAGGGAGGCCCAGAGAGCTGAGTAAACTTAACTCCCCCAGATGCTGCAGAAAGAGCTCAGAACTCCTGAGGTGCCCATGATTGAAAACAAGGAGTCTTCCCTGGAGATCCTCTGGGCTGGAGCCAGCATTGCTCACAGCAATCTCTCCAGTGGCAATAGCTTCTTGGCTTTTGTCCAGTCCTGTTTTGAGGGCTCCGTGAACCAGAACTCCCTTGGGATCAGGTGATATCCCAGAGGTCTCATGTCTGCAGTGGGTAGTAAAACCCGTCACCTAGAATGTCAGGGAGTAGCAGTAATGATATTAGTGTGTGCACACACACGTTGTGTTCATGCACATGCACATGCACATGCACATGTGTACGCTTGTGCCTGTTTGTGCCTGTTAGGATGGCAGGACTGGACCCAGATTTTGTGGCTCTGAAACTGAAATGATTTTGAGGGTCCTTTTTAACAAAAAAAAGAATACTACATCACAAGTTCAAATTTGGGTATAAAAATAAATCCAAGTATCTACTTAGAATGAGAAAAAAGATTACAACAAATTACACAAAGAAGTTAGCAAATACCAAAAGCATCACAAAATCTAGAAAAATAACTTATCTTAATTAACTCCCTGATGTAGGCCTATAATATATTTTTTACATTTTTTTAGCTGGATTTTCTTTGATCAACTCTTCAAATGACTAGGATTTTGTCACTGTTTTCTGTAACAGGAATTGAAAGTCCTTTCCTTTATCTAGCATGATTGATTAATTTTTCAAAAAATTATTGATAGTTTAGAAATTGATTTTCGGCTTCCTAATTCATTTTCAAGTTGAAATGACAGTCATTGCCAAAACCGTCATGTTAATTTTTAGACTCTGTTGTCACGTCTGGAAAACCTATCACATTTCTTTCATGTATAAGCACTCAGATTTCAGGGCATTTCAAGTCACTACACACAGTGACTAATCTTAAACATTCTTTGAACCGATGACACTCATTTAACAGTTTGTCATTGATGTCCTTATTTACTGCTATATTTTGATTTCTGTGTTAACCATTGTTAATATTGGTATTTCTTGTCAAATTGGCAAGAAATTTAATTTTATTCAAATGTACTTATATGATTCACTTCTTTTCATTAACTGGATTAGCAGATAATCCAAGAGCTTGCTCATTACTTCTTTTTTTAATTACTGCTATTCAAAATTCATTTCTTCCTCTTTATGTATTATTGATTTTGTTAGTGATCTAAAAGAGTCTTTCAATTATAATTTATTTCTCCAATCAGTATAATTTATATTGATTTCAAATATACGTGATATATTTCTATTGAGTTCATGTATAGCACATATATTTCTTACATACTTTTCATTAATTATACAGTGAAATGATATATTTATAATAAAATGCATATAAAGCATATTAAAATATTTTTCACATATTTGAAAATATATCATATGAAATATATTTCACATATATATATAATTTCACTTTATAATGAGTTTATAATTGTATACACTGGGCTATCACAGTCTATTCCTAAAGGGAAAGAACTTCCATTTTGACTTGGGGTTATTGAGAACTAAATCCTCTACCTATAATTCTGACTGCCTCACGATTGGAAGGTTTTCCACAGACTAGCTTCTGGCTTTCTGTATTTCAAGTCTTCTTTCTCCCCTACTACGCCGTACTTCTGGTGCTTCTAGGTATGACAGCACGCGTCAATATTGTTTGCCTCTGGCCCTCAGTGTCATGATGTCAAGTGAGTCATCCCAGTAGGTGGTAGAAGTATCCCCAAAAGCCTTTCCTACATCAGGATGGCTAGTTGTCACTGAAATATGAAACACAAATATGTCCCACTAAAACCAAACTCTCCCTCATTCACCTCCACCTTGGTCAGATTTCAAAAATGTCATGACCATCTCCAGTGCCACCCAATACAAGAAAAGGAAGTCATGGTGGAAAGAGACAGCGGTCTTAATTATTTGTGGGGGAGATAAATTACTTTTGCAGATTTTACAAACAACACACAGGACCATGCGAACATATTACCCTGGAAGGAGCCTACGTGTGCCGTGGTGCCCTTAAGCTTCCTTAGCTTCCTGATCAACCCACCACAGGAGGCGAGAGAAGGTGACTGGACAGCGCCCTCTACTAGCACTTTTTCTGTTCTCTCAGACTGAATCCACCTATGTTTTCGCATGTGCCTAGTTTGTAGTACATCTCAGACATGCCAGGTTTCTTTCACTCCTTGTTCCAACATTTCCAGTTGAAACAGCTATGCTAGAAGCATGGTTTAAAGTTATCTATTATAAACGGAAACAATGTTTTAGCAGTTATTTTTCCCAAATGAAGCAAGAATTTGACTTTTCAAGTTGACAAGGAATTTTTATCTGACAATTTCAATAAAGCTAATACTTTGCCAAAGTCAAGACAAGAGACCAAAGGAAATAAAATTATTTTTATAATACCGCAATCAGAAAAGTTTCCACTTGTTCTGAAAACAAGAGCGCAAGTAAAGTGTAAAAGAAGCCACCGGAAAGTTGCTTTAAAAGGCTTTATTCTTCTGACTAACAATTCTTGCCAATTTGAATAAGATTAGCTTTTCTTTTTAAATCTCATCTAGAAAGCTTTATAAAATGAATCTAAATTTATTAATCATTTTTGTATCTTTCATCAGTGGCCCAAAAGATTTTAATAAAGACTACACTGATGCTGGTTGGAATGCAGTTTGGTGCAGCCATTGTGGAAAACAGTATGGAGATTCCTCAAAAGACTAAAAATAGGCTTACCATATGACCCAGCAATCCCACTCCTGGGCATATATCCAGAAGGAACCCTAATTCAAAAACACACCTGCACCCCAATGTTCATAGCAGCACAATTTACAATAGCCAAGACATGGAAACAACCTAAATGTCCATCGACAGATGACTGGATAAAGAAGATGTGGTATATTTATACAACGGAATACTATTCAGCCATAAAAATGTCAACATAATGCCATTTGCAGCAACATGGATGTCCCTGGAGAATGTCATTCTAAGTGAAGACCGAAAGAGAAAGAAAAATACCATATGACATCACTCACATGTGGAATCTAAAAAAAAAAAAAAAAAAAGACAAATGAACTTAAATATAAAACAGAAACAAACTCACAGACATAGACTACAAACTTTTGGTTGCCAAGGGGGAGGGGGTGGGAAGGGATAGACTGGGAGTTTGAGATTTGTAGATACTAACAGGTATATATAGAATAGGTAAACAAGTTTATACTGTATAGCACAGGGAAATATATTCAAGATCTTGTAGTAGCTCATGGTGAAAAAGAATATGAAAATGAATATATGTATATTCATGTATGACTGAAGCATTGTGCTGTACACCAGAAATTGACACAACATTGTAAACTGACTATAACTCAATTAAAAAAAAAAGACTCCACTGACATTAGTTGATCCATCTTAAGAATAATGACTGTGTAGATTCAGACTGGGAAAAATAAACCTATGTCCTCCTACTTCTTGATGAATTCTTTCTGGTCCGTGTGTGTGTGTGTGTGTGTCTCTTTTACACAACCCAGCCAAACACTTCCTTTTCCAAATATGATCATCGTTATCTCTCACACCAGTGGAATTTTCAGCAGTCTAAAAGTAATTTCAGTTCTATGGAGTCAGAGTGTTTTTAGTTACTGCTGCACAAACAGTGGGGTTTCACATTAGATCCACTGTGAAACACTATAAAAGACTCAGAACGTGATGGAAACATGAGAAAATGCTTTGGAAATTAGGATACCTAAACCTGATTAAAATCAATATCTATAATAGCCAAAGGATAAAATCCTAGTGTTCACAGTTGACTTAGAGGCTTGATAGGAATTATCTTGCCTTTCTCTCTTCCTCATCTTCTACTTGCCCTGTGTCCTTTATTCTGCATTTCAACATCAGCTAGGATTGGCTTTAGCCCCATACTTAACCCCGTCTTCCCAGCCTTCATCAAAAATCCTAAATCTAGGAGCAAGAAGCTAGGTAGGCTGTAGGCAAAAGGTGTGCCTAAAGCAAGTTGTTTCCTTCTTGTTTTCTTCCTAAGCTACCTGCTTTTGATTTTAAATTTTTGTATAACTGAATTAACATTTCCCCTCCTACATATATATTGTGATAGATAGAAGTGATTTGCTTCATTACCACCTTCAACCATGCAAAGTTAACTTTTTCAATTTGATTCACGTTGCTTACAAATACTACAATGAAGACTGGTGACTGAATTCTAATAATTGCACAATTCTTATGAAAAGCTGGATGGTAAAAATGAATATTCATGGAGATTGCCTAAGGAAAGTAAAATCCATTGCTGATGATAGATATTCATGGACTCCAGACTAAGGACGTGTGTTATTACTGATAGTGTTAATTAGTTATTGCTGCATAACAAATCCACCCCCCCCCCAATTCTCAGGAACTTGAAGCAGTAAACATGTGTTTTTCATACACAGGTCTGTGGGTCAGCTGTAGCTTGGCTGGATTCACTTGGGGTTAGGAGGGCTTAGCTTAGCTCCAAGCTGCAGGCTCGTTTTAAGTTTCTTCCTTCTCCTTGGACCAGCAGCTACTAGAGGCACATTTTCTTATGGGGAATCACAGGAGCCTAAGAGGTCAAGCCCAATCACACATGTGCCCTTCAAGCTTTAAAGCCCCAGTCAAGTTTGCAAGCTTTCCCCTGGCTAAGCTCAAAGTCAAGGGGCGGGGATGCAGACTTCACCTCCACGATTGCAACGTTGGGTCCCACGGCAGAGGGAGAGAGGGAAGAATTAATGACGGTCATCCCGTCTTTCACACTGACCAGTTTTAATCTGTCTGTGACTTGATTTCCCCATTTGCGAAATAGAACACAGCTGTTAACCACTATATATAAAAATAGATAAACAAATTTCTTCTATATAGCACAGGGAACTATATTCAAAATCTTGTAGTAACCTATAATGAAAAAGAATATGATAACAAATATATGTATATATGTATGTGTGTGTGTGTGTGTATGTGTATATGTATGCATGACTGGGAAATTGTGCTGTACACTGGAAATTGACATGCTGTAACTGACTATACTTCAATTGAAAAACAAAAAACAGAACACAGCAAAAGCAAAAAACTCTACACTCTCGAGTTGTAAGGATTAAAGCACTTAGTGCCTGGCACACACACACGCAAGCTTAATAAATAAAGTTAGCTGTTACTACTATTGCTGTTGACATACCCCGATTATCCAATGAGAGGAAGAAGTGAAGCCTTAGGAATAGCCATACCTTGGACCTTTCTTTATGCAGCCATCAGAAACAGCTATGAAGAGATGCAATAATTTGGAGAAATGTTTCTGCTTTAATAATGAAAAAACAAGCAGCATATGTAAAAATATGTGGATGTGATTCCAGCAATGTAAAAAGAAAATCTATACAAATTAAAAATGTGAAGGAAATACACCAATCATTAAAGCAGCTGATTCTGAAGGTGATTTTCTTCTATTTTCCTACAGTTTCCAGTTTTCTATAATAACATGTATTTTTTTCAAAAAGTTTAAAAAAAATTGCTAAAAAGAAAAAGAGATCTGGGGTTTGGGCCTAGAATATGAGGAGGAGACCCCACCATTCATTTTTTTTCTCTTGTCTTTTGGGGTAATTTTTAACCTCTTCTCATTAGGGAACAGTACAATTAGCTTGATTGTTTCAGATATCCAGTTTCTTTCCTCTTACAGCTGGCTTTGGATTTTTCAAAGGTTAAATGAGGTGCTTTTCATGATTGGAAAAATACAACTGCAGGTAAAGTTAACACAGGTCATCTGAAGACCTGGTAAGTACAAGCAAGATACTTACAGATATTAATAAATTATCTTTACATGATTTTTCTGTTTTAAGTATTTGTCTTTTTTCTTGAGTCCCTATGAATAATGGTACTGATTGTGAGCCTGACCTTTTAAGAAAAATGCTACACTTCTATAATTATGTTTTAGAGACTTATTTGAATAGGCATCTCAATATTATTCAGACATATTATAATATTACCAAGACTCAAAGTCTTTGAATGATGCAAACTTTCCTAATTTTACTCATCACATTTCGTGTAGGCAGGTTGAATGTGGGCATATTTTTTTTAGCTCCTTTTGGTAAATTAAATTGAATTGTGTTTTTCTATGAGCTTGGATTTCAAGAGCTTCATTATTTTCTGAAATCCAAAGTCTGCTTATGTGGTGGCTTGAAAATAGGTCCACAAATTCTTTGGTGTTCCTTCCTTTAAAAGGTAGAGTCTAATTCCTCTTCCCCTGAGTGCAGGCTGTACCTGGTGACTCACATCTAACCAACAGAATGTGAGTAAAGTGATGGTGTGTGACTTCCAAAACTAGGTCAGAAAAAGGATTGTGGTCTCCTCCTCGCTCTCTTTGATCACTCATTCTCAAGGAAGCCGGCTGCCATGTTGTGGGGATGCTCAGGCAGCCCTCTGGAGAGGCCCAAGTGGCAAGGCACAGAGGTCTCCGGCCAACACCCATGTGAGCTCACCATCTTGGAAGCAGATCCAGCAGCCCCAGAGAAGCCTTCAGATGACGGCAGCCCTGCTGGTGTCCTAACTACAACCTCACGAGAGACCCTGGGCCAGAATCACCCAGCTAAGCGGCTTTCAAATTCCTAACCCACAGAAACTGGGAGATGATAAATGCTTATTGCTTTGAGCCACCAAGTTTTGGAATAATTCGTTATGCAGCAATCGCTAAGTAACACAGCTTATCACAGAACTCTGTGGCTGGAAAACTATCGTGAAACGTTGTGTATCTTGACCACGTAGTGCCTACCGTAAGACAGTCTGAACTACATGGTAGGTACATCATGGTGAGGAAGATAAACCCAGAATCTGCCTTCAGGTAGTTTGCAATCAAATTCCACAAACATATAATGACAGAAAAGGAGACAAACATTTTTGAGATTGAGAAAGTAACTTAATATCAATTACCCTGGGTTTATGAAATGAGGAGTATTGTCCACTTTAAGGGTTGTTGAGGTTGAGAAATAACATTAAATCAAGTACTCAGAACAGCGGTGTCCCTCATAAAAGCTTGCTATTATTATTTAAAAGGGCGACTTTCACCACCAGCTGTTTTTTTTTAGACTTGAAGTTCAAGCCAGTGCCTAATGCCTACAGTGTGTAATCACTGCACGTGTGTGGAAGACAGCATTTTCACTAATAGATTTGAAAAGTTAGAAACTTTACTAGAAAAAGCACTCCACTGTCTTTCTCAAAACTATTGGTTTCAAAACTTCTTAGGGAAGTAATAGTGCCATGGTTTCAACTTGACTCAGTGCTATCATAAGCTGGTTGCAAGTACGTATTTTTATTGCAATCATTTAAAATAACACGTAAGTTTCCACCCTGATGTGCCTGCCTACTAGATGCATCAGCCATTCTGTTGAAAGACAGTAATATTTCTTATACTGGACCATGTGTGTGGTATTTTATTCCAAAGCAATCCTCTTATCATTTAGATAACTAATTATCATCACAGTATTTAACTCAAAATTACATAGGTTCACCTTTCCTTGATTATATGGTTTGCTTCAACTCCATCTCATCAATTATGCCGATTTCCTAAGCCACTGAGACCAAGGGACCTGACACATACCCACTTTGTTTATCTGCTTCTGCTCAAATATCCTAGGAATAAGCAAGAGGAAAAGCTTAGAACCTAAAGTTTAGATAGATGAGCAGCAATTTTAAGAGCCCCAAATCTAGATAATTGATGTACAAGGCAAAATAACTAGATGATGAGGAACAAGACACTTATTTCTGGGGGGGGGGGGGTACAGCTCAGCGGTAGAGACCATGCACAAAGTCCTGGGTTCAATCCCTAATATCTCCTCTAAAAATAAATAAATAGACCTAATTGCCACTCCTCAAAAAAAAGACAGTTATTTCTGACCAGAGCAGCTCTCCCTGACTGCCAGTTTTCCTTAGATGCATAAGTGCGGCTCCTGGATCGCTCTGTTGTCATGACAACCATCGCTGTATCTCACACTAAAATCTGGCATTGAAATGTATGAGAAGCATGAAGCATACATTTTTCATATTTTTTCCAAGTTCATTTTTTAATGTAACAGCCTAACATGAAACATTGATTTGAGCTGAAAAACTCATAAAGACATATTCTCCCACTTTGAGATTCAGAACCAGCTTCTGTGACTGAAATAGCAATTCACCATCAAACGGATTTAATACATTGCAAACAGTTAAACTTCTTTTCGAAGAAGGAAGAGGGATTGCACTCGGTGGTCGTCTGTAGAGCTCGTGTGCATCTCTTGTTCCCTGACAGAAGCTGAATCAGCCTTCATGTTGCAAACTGCTGTGAGACTGTGGGGAGATTGCAAATCAAGTGTGACATTTTTGCTCCTATTCCACAAGGAATAGGTAAATCTTGAAATTGTTTAATTCATACTGTAACGTCAGGGGCTTCTGGACTGAAGATCGGTTGCACCTCTGCTCTCTTAGAGCAGCCACTAGGGTTTGGCACTTTGATGAGACACTGTTCTCATGATCAGAATTGCTGGCATTTGGATGATGGCAATAAGGCTATAGCTTATAGTTAAATACTGAGCAATAAACCGATTTAAAAAAAAACTTCAAATAACCTAATTCAGGAACTCTCAAGGATGCCTCCTGGAAAGAATTTTGCATGAAGTGTTCATATCAAGAGAAAGACCCATATCCATTTACCTGACACGTTTAATTCACAACATTACTCCTCTTTCTCTAGGGAAAGTTTATATAACTGGAAATACAACAAATGGAAGTGGAACATAGAAAGTGTGTTGTTGAGTACATTGCTAACCTGGTATGAATTTTTGCAAATATTTTTTAGGTGGAACCTTAAACAGTTTTTTTCAATATCAATATTATCATATAATATTCATTGCCAAGACTAGAATATATTATTAAGGATTTGTAAAGAACTCAAAAGATTTGGAGTTTTAAATCTGCTTTTTCAGTGTTGGAGAGAATTCTCTGGTTGCAACATCTTTGCTGTATTTTTATTTTTTTTCATGGAAAGACCACTTCAATCAACTGGACAATCTTGTTAGAATACAGCTTGAGAGAGGGGAAGGGATAAATTAGGCATCTGGATGAAGAGATACACACTACTATATGTAAAATAAACAACAAGGACCTACTATACAGCACAGGGAACTATATTCAATATCTTGTAATAACCTATAATGGAAAAGAATCTGAAAAAGAATACATATACGTATGTATAACTGAATCACTTTGCTGTGCACCTGAAACTGACACAACATTGTAAATCAACTATACCTCAATTAAAAAAAAAAAAAGTTAAAAAATACAGCCTGAGAGGAATGAAAGATTTTCTTTTAATAGCTAAACCATTCTAGGATCAAATTTATGAACTTTGGACATGGAAATAAAGATTAAATCAATTAAAATGCCCTTGAGGCAGAAAGTAAGAGGATGGAGAAGTGAATGTCATCTGATTTATTCTGCTTCAATTCAAATACCATAAGCAAACCTCAGCAACTCAGTGGCCTCATTAAGAAAATATCCCAAACTGAGACCACAGAGGACTGAACCAGACCACGGCAGTTCCGGGTCCGTCCACCGTGGAGGGAACTGCCGACGACATAGTGAATTTCTGGGATGGATCTGCAGTGTAGTTAAAGTTGCCCTACACCTGGACAACTAGCATCTGCCTTTCCTCCTGATGAGTCATATCAGTCAAGATCCTGATTAAACAGATTCTGCATTCCTACTCGGTCTATTACACCAGGGACTGTGTGCTTGGTACCAGGGCACCCAACTGTGATGCTAAATCACAGCAGACCGAGGCCCAGGCTGCACCATGTATATTAGAACATTTGCATCCCAGCCCTAAGTTCCATTGAACACAGCTATTTTCGATGCAGAACATGTGATAAAAATTAATCAAGATTAACAGTATGGCTGTAGAAGGAGTTCTTGAAGTAACATACAAGCTTTGAATGCTTTCAATTTGACAGTATCTCAGAAATGAAACATAAACATGTTTTGGTGGCTAAGGGCAAATAATAAGGAAATGAAGGCTGCAGCCAATAATAGTAAGAACTTATAGAATATTTTTCAAGTTTTAAAAAAGTTGTTCAATAAAAACGTATGGCTCTTCCCCAAACCAGACACTGTGTTAGGTATGGATGCAAAAATAAAGAGATGTACATCCTAGCCTCATGGTGTATTCTAAAGAAGTTCAAACAAAGACAGATGAGCAATAGGAACCATCAATACAGCATGGGGGGGGGCCCTCCTCCGGGTGTGCAGAGGGTCTCTGGACCACCTCTCAGGACCACCTTCAGGAACGAGGCATTCACTGTCCCAACTGCTGGGAGTGTTGCCTGCTCCCGGCTGACACCCTCCCCAGCAGACCAGCACACCTGATTAGCCACGTTTACATGTAGAAGATCTACCCAGATATAAAATGATTTCTCCCCTTCCCTGTGACCTCCCCGAACCATCAGTGGACACAAGCTAGCAGGCAGCCATAAGAGCAAAAGGAAAAGTGCAGGTAAGATGTAATTAATGTCCAAGGTCGTAGTAAAAGCAAGTTTTGATTATTTGATGTATCTGGCTTTGCGAAGTTTGGGGCTTGGGATCGCAAAGGAAACGGTTTGGAGATGTGGCGAGTTCCCAAGGAGAATCCAGTATTGGCTGGGGAAGGATGAGCGGTTCAGCCGAGGTGGATGGAACAAGACACCTCATCCCTGTGATGGAGAAAGGCCTTTCTTGGAGGAAAGAATCACACCAATTCTCAGGAGAATGAGTCAAAACAGGTCGTACCAAGCCAAGCCTGTTTATCAGCAGCCCTGGGAATCACTCAAGTGGCATACCGCAAGTTTGACTCTGACTCCTCTCCACTGATGAGAACAATGAACCTGAACTTGGAACGCAAGGACACTGCATGTTCTTTGGGGCCTGGTATTATTCCGTAAGAGCAAACTGGCCGATCGGATGTGCTATTTTACAGAGAAGATGAATTGGTCGAGTTCCCCTTTCCCCCCGCCCCCATCCAGCCACGTGGAGAAGAGACCGAGCAAGGCTGTGAATCCCAGGACACCAGGTCTTTGCAGGAGAAGTATCTCCGTTCTCTGAGGGCAGTGCTGAACCCCAAAGAAGAATTTTTTATTTGAAGCAAGTGCCTATCTTGTCTTCGGTGTTTGAGGTTTTAGACTGAATTCCAAGCTTTCTGCTTGGTGCCGGTTCTGCAGTTAAATTCAGGAATGTACTCTCTGCTTCTTTCTCCCCGCCCCATCTGCGCGTGAAGAATAAAGCTCACAGAAACTCAACAGTCCTCCCCTTGAAGGGAAAGATCACCCCCTTCCCTGCTGCTCAAAATGCAGTCCTGGCCCAGCAGCGTCTGGGAGCTGGCGGAAAATGCACACCGTCATGCCCTACCCTGGACTTGCAGAGAGTCTGCCTTTAACAGGATCCCCAGGGCTTCGCGTGCATAGTAAGGTCTGAGAAGCAATGATTTAATGCAGTGGTTCTCAAAGTGGACCAGGTAGCAGAATCACCCAAGGGGGTGGGGGTGACCTGTTATAGACTACAGATTGCAGGGGGCACCGGCAGAGTTTGACTGAATAGGTCGGAGCTAGGACCCAAGAGTTTGCACTTCCGACAGGTTCCCAGGTGATGCTGGTGTTGCAGGATTGGGGCGCGCACTCCGGGAAGCGCGGCTTTAATGCAGTTCCCTCATTTGCTGGGGAACCAGGTACTCCTGAGTTCAGCATTCAGCTCTAACGCTCACCAGCTGCGGGACTCCAGGCACTCTCCTGACCTTTCCGAGCCCGTTTCTTTCCACGTGACCTGGAGTACTATCACCTGCATCGCACTTTGTGAGCATTTCAAGAGATGTTTCAAAGCCAGGCACCTCACCCGCGCCTGGCCCCAGAACACGCTCTTCAAAGGGTGCCCCGCAGACCCAGCACCCCTCCGCGCTCCTGAGAAGAGCAGGCTCCGGCCCCGCCTCGGACCTGTGGCTATCAGACTGCATTTTCACAAGACCCTCAGGTAAGAATTATGCGTGTTAAAGTCTATGAGAAGCTTTTCAAGCACATAGGTCCTCACTTCCCGGTTCCAGCCCAGGATACCAAAGCTCAGGGAAGGGGGTTCAGGCACTGGAAGCTCGAACCCCTAAATCTTCCTTCAGCGTTCCCATGCTCAGATTGCAGCTGCGCACTGAGGGCTTGATTCCTCATCTCACGCCGGGACACTGGCCGTGAACCCCCGCAGGTTTGTGGAATGGTGGGGGACACCAAATGCATAAAACAGGCGTTCACATGACCCTGCCTCCTAACCCAGAGTTCACCAAGAAATACGTACGGCCTGAGAGGAGAGAAAGGGTTCCTCTACCTTTTTGCTTAATTGACTTTGTGATTGCTTTTTTTTTTGGAGATTCACACTGAGGTTTCTACTTGAATCCTCATGGGCTGGAGAGTAGGAAAGAGCAGGGATGGAAGCAAAGACCACCAGGCAGGGAACACAGATTCCGACAGGGAGGCAAAGGACATTCTTTCTCCGGGCCGCCAGGGAGAACAGCTCCCTTCCAGGCAGAGCTGGTTTCTGTTTGAAAATGGCCCAGCTGAGCTCCCACCGCAGAAGTCAGCCCCCTCAATGTTCTGGCGTGTGGTTCTCTGGGAACAAAGTACTGTTTGGGAATCATAGCCATTTGGAGCTATTTTATTGTGTGAACCAAACAGAAATGAATCCTTCCTGAACATTCTAATGAACAAAACAACACAAGAGTGACTTCAGCTGAGTTGGGAAGGCAGCTCTGCTTTTTTGCATATGTATGACTAATGACATCTGAAAAACAGTCTCGCAGGAAATATAAAATACCCAGATTTATTTGATAATGAATAAAATTCTGGAAACTCTGTCATCCCCCATGAAGTGGCCCTTAAGTTTAAGGGTAATTTTGTCACTGAACGTGCTCTTTAATACCTCTTGCACTGTGATTGAAGGAGTTTGCTTTCATTTCATTAGACATCATGGACCAGGGCCACTTTTTCTTTCCTTGAAGCTGAAGAAGGTTGGATGCACATAAACAAGCCACTGTCCCAAATTCTGGGACTACAAGATTTATGCTATCTCTTGTAGTGGAAATCAATACAGAGATATTTATAGCTGGAAGAAGTGCAGGGGTGGGAAGTAATTTATCCAAGGTCACAGATGGTTCAGACTGGGGATAGGCTTAAAGTTTAGACCCCCATCTGCAGCCTCTTGATACAAAACATAGACATAAAAATGATGAGTTTCAAGAAAGAGCTAGATTTTAACTTTGAGTCTTGATTCCCTTACTTAGCTATATATTTTCCTCCCTGGCCCTTAAGCACCGACATCTCCTGGATATAGTGCCAAGGTTATGTCCATGGAAACAGAAGCAACTTTGGGGAAAATGGATTTCAGTTAAGCCTTCATCAAAAGCCCTCTTGTGAGAATTTGGTCTCCAGTTCAAAACTGGGCAGAGCCCCTTTGGATAAATCTACAACTCAACTCATTTAATGAATAAGAACTCTCAGAAACGTGCCTCCTCCCTCCCCAATCCCAGATACACTTCAAAACTCAACAAGATGGCAGAGTCAAATGGTGATTTCCTCTAAGGAGGAGAGGGTGGTGATTTGGGGCTGGGAAGGAAGAGACCAGGGAGAATTTTCTGGAGGGAAAGTAATGACCCACCACAGGGGTTTGGGTTAGGTGGTATGGTCTGCATTAGTCAAGACTCATGGAATGGTATGGTGAAAATCTGTGTGTTTCATTATGTTAATCTGACCTAAAAACAGATCCTGTATGTATAATAGAACTCCCAAAGGAAATATTTGGGACAGTAATAGGGCTAAGAGCTAAAAGTGTTAGGGTTGCATTTTTATCAGTTCTGTCATCCTCTTCACCAACCACAAAATACAAACATCTTTGACCACTTCTGTAGAGGGGAGCAGGTGCCAGTTCTCAGAAGCCGAAGTCTACAGTAGAGAGTGACTGCTCTGGGCCAGTTGTGTTTCTGCCGCACTGCCAGGAAGCAGCTCTTTGCCCCTGAACTGAGCAGGCTTCCTTTAGCAGTCAACCGTTCTGTAAAAACAGTCGCTCAGGATGAGAGTGTGTGTGGAGGATGGGTTGGCTGAAGACTTGCAGCAGCTCCGTCCCGAATTCCCTGGAGGGGCCCGCACGCCCAGTGGTGGGAACTGGGTGTCTCAGGTTCTCTGCTGTATTCCCCGAAGTAAATGCAGACTTGGGTCCCAAAACTGGCAGGGAGGAGAAGAGGCCCTGCTTCAAGATAAAATCCATTCCATGATGGGCTTGGGGAAAATTACACAAGCATCTGGGTAAAGAATAAATTGTATCTAAATTGTATTGCTTGGGGGTCTTTGCCCTTTGGTTCCCACTTTGAATACCACTCTATTTCCCTTTTTTTACCACTGTGGTTTGCCTCTTATTTTATCACGAATTATTTCAAGCATAGAAAATATAGAGGAGAACGTACTAAAGAGCAGTCCATCTATGGTCCAGTCTTGTTAGATTACTTCTTCAAGGTTGAAAATGCGTCTTAATTTGTGATTAGTAGTTAAACTGTTAGCAACTAAATAGTTCACTCCCCATCACTCTGTAACACTAGTGCCATTATCAACGTGGTGAAAGAGACAAATACCATACTGGAAATATTATGAGAATAGATTTGACTTCCCAGAACCCTTGAAAGAGTTGGGGACTCCTAGATGCCTGGGGACCACTCTTTGAGATCCTCTGATGTAACTCTCTCAAAAATATTTTTTTCTCCTTTAGGTAAATTTAGTGTCAGAATTTTGCATATTTAGCATTACAGATGAACTTAGCATTCCTTTATTCAGGAATTATGTGTGCACATAGACTGTAAAGTGCTGGCAGTACAGTGGTAAGCAAAAACAAAGTTCTTGCCCTCATGGAATTTCTATTCTACTGGGTGAGACAAACTGTAATCCGATCATCAGATAACTGTAACTGTAATTGTGATAAGTGCCCTGAGAATCACAGTGGGAGTTCACTTAACCTGTGAGTGGGAGGTGAAGCTATAGTGTTTCTGAGAATTTAGCGTTTGTCTTAAAACCTCAAGGGTCGATAGGTGTGAGCAGGTGGAGGAGGTAGTGGTGGGGAGTGTTCCAAGCAGAGGAACCAGCATGTGCAAAGATCCTGAGGCAGGAGACAGCTCGGCATGCTCAAGAAATGGGAAGTAACTCTGAAAGGGAGTGGGATGATGGGAGATGATGCCAGAATGGAGAGTATAGACCACACTAGACAGTATTGTCTGGTAACATTTTAGCTTTTATGCAGAGGATAAAGTGGTGCCACAAAGCCTTTCTAGAAGGGTGGCTTAATCAAACTGGCAGTATAAAAAGATCACCTGGGCAGCAGTGGTGAGAACCAATGGATGATGTTGGGAGGGTAGGGAGATGAATGCAGGGAACCATTTAGAAGGTTGTTGTAATTTAGGAGAGAGAGAAAGACAGTGGCAGAGTTGTGTTAGGGCGCTACCATGGGAAAGAAGTGATATGGATTCAGGGGAGGGGTGGGCAGGGGTAGGGGAGAAAGATGCTTCGCAGATAATGCCACGGCTCCTGGCTGCTGGGCTGGATGAATGATGGTGCCCTGAGGTAGCCATTTCTTATTAACTTAGGCTATCTGAGAACAAAAACTGGGAGAAAAAATAAAAGAAAGAAAATAGCAAAACAAAAACAAAACAAAAAAACCCCCCAAACCATCAGCACCAATGGTCAGGGGTAGAAGACAGAATCAAACTGGTAAGAGAGGGATTTGAACTGATTAACTTAATTATATCAGTGTTCCCCTAAAAATAATATATTTCAAGAGATTATTTATTTGGAGAGATTCCTAAGAACATTAAGTTTAGTTTCCTTTTACGTATTTATTTTTAGCAGCCAAAGAGTCTGCTATGGTGCTTGGTCTTCCAACAGAAGACAAGGTGTCAAGGCACACTGGGTGAGGGAGAGAACTGTCGAACATTCTGAACATGGGCTGACGGTCCCCCTGGGCAGTGTGCGCATCCTGAGCTCCGCCCTGTGCCAAGCTGTTAGACGGGTCCACAGACAGGCTCTCACTTAAAGCTGATAACACAGCATGACAGGCATCGTCATTGCTTCCATTTCACAGATGTGGAAGCTGAGAAATGGTTATGTTTGCCAAGGGTCACATCACTCCCAAGCATCAAAATGAGAATTTCCAAATTAGACTGTTTTTTTCAGCTTTATTGACATGTAGTTGACAAATAAAATTGTAATATATTTAGCCACACTATTTTTTCTCTTTTTAATATACTCTTTTTTCCTAAAACAGCTGAGTGATATTTCTAATGCAAAGGTTTCCAGGTTTTAGGGGGTCATGGACCCCTTTGAGATTCTCCTGACAACTATTAACGTTCTCTCTAGCAAAGTTCACATTTGCACACACACAGAATTGACACCCCATTTCCAGAGATTTTTAAGTTCTCTTGAAAGCCATCCAGAGATTGCCCAAGACCACTTGAAACCCATCATTAAGAAGGCTTATTCTGGGGTTTTTTTCAAAGCTATCACTGATGTTGTTTTTATGTCTGGTCCCTAGTAGATTTTTTAATAATCATAGAAAAAAATTAACCACCTGAGATTTCCAGATTAAAAACTCATTACACTTCATAAAACTACCAAATAACCCAGCAATTTCACCTCTACGTATATGACCAAAAGAATTGAGAACAAGTGTTCAAATAAAAATGGGTACACACGTGTTCATAGCAGCACTATTCACAACAGCCAAAAGGTGGAAACAACCCAAAAATCCATTAACTGATGAATGGATAAACAAAATGAGCTAAATCCATACAATAGAGTGTTATTCGGCAATAAAAAGGAACAAGGTCCTGATACGTGGTGCTACAACACAGATGAGCCTTGGAGAAATTATATCAAGTGAAAAAGCTGGATAGAAAGGCCACATATTCTATGACTGCATTTCTATGAAATGCCCAGAAATCAGTAAATCCACAGACCAGTGGGAAAGAGATGAATGGTTGTCTGGGGCTAGGGAAGAGGGGGAGGGAGGGGCTGCTTCACGGGTACAGATGTCTTTTGTGGTGATGAAAATGCTCTGGAATTAGAGGTGATGGCTGAACAACATTGTAAATGAACCAAAAGTGATGAATCATACACTTCAAAGTGGTTAAAATGGTGACTTTCATGTGATGTGAATTTTACCTCAATTTTTTTTTTTTTTTAAAAAGAAGACTCTCAAGAAACCGATGGCTGCCCAACTCTGCCTTCTCTGTGCCTTCCTCTGCCTAGGCTGGGCTGTTACAGGGTCTTGGCTCCTTTGGTCGGCTGGTTTGCACCTACAGGCTGATGAATCCCAGCAGCCTTCTCTAGGGGGACCCGTTGTCACCTAGGGGCCTGGCAAAGGGTGTGGCCATCTCTATGCAGAGCTCCCACATGTTTGCCCTGTAGCCTGCATTTGCAGCATCCTGCCTGTATTAACAAGACAGTAACATATGGGCTTTTTTCGCCTTTAAACCTGAAGCACCATTCTTGGTATTTTAATGTTTTTCACCTGTTCCCTAACTCTCTGGGTCAGATATTTCTGCTGAGTTGACTACAGCAGTGATTCTCAACAGTGGAGGATAGAGAGAAGTGAGGATGGTTTGCTATGACCCCCCAGGAGACATATGACAATATCTGGAGACAGTTTACTTGTCATGACGTGGGGGGTGTTAATGGCATCAAGTGAGTGGAGACTAGGGATGCTATTAAACATCCTCCAATACACAGGAGAGTTCCCACAGCCAAGAATTATCCGGCCCCAGCTGTCAACAGAGCTAAGATTGAGAAACCCAGGATTACAGTATCACTGATATCATGTAACTGAAAATGCCAGTGACTGCTTATTGTGGGCATTCTCCTGGAGACAGTTCCTGTTCTCTCGATCTCTGTGGCTTGTGATGCCAAATGCTGAAACAGCCCCAAGGAGAGGACTCTGGAACTCTATAGGGAAATCAAGGACCTCAGCCTTGTAACTTACTGATCCCACAAGGGCTGTATCCCATAAAGCCCTGGGGCGTGTGCACATCACAGAGCTAAAAGTGGAAGTTAGCGCTTCCATGTCCTGGACCGTGGCATACGCATGTTCGTCTGCCTGGCAGAGACAAGCGGTAAATGAGCAGAGTGCCATTCACAGTGTAAGAACAACAGGATCTATGAAGGAAGGAAATATTTTTCTTTACCATTTCAAATTATTCTGACTAACAGTTGTATCGTCAATGATTTCATTCTGAACCAAGGTTTATTTATTTTATATTAACTTTTTATCTTACAAGGGAGACACTGGCTGTATGGATTGGCTTCATTTTCTTTAATAATATTCTGATACTGGTTGAACACATTTGAAAACAGGCATGATCTTGAATGAAAATCACATCCTCCATTTAAAAAACCTTGTCACGTCTTTCTTGAAGAGAGCAAATACATGCTACATAAAACAGCAGCAGATTCTTAAATATTCTTCTTACTATTCTGCAGAGAGAATACATGTTCAAAATACTCTTAACTGTACTTGCTCATATTACCTTGGAAAACACCTTAGGGAAAACCTTCAGTAATTATTTACTTGCTGGAAGCTTTACTCTGAAAAATTATGCTTGGCCTCTCCCTAGCTGCAGGAAGATGTCACAGTGAGGAGCTATCATGTTGAATGCATTGTTTGACAATCTGGCGGTCACAAGGGGGAGGGGTTCGTTATAGCTGCTGGTGGAGTTTGCCAAATGCATCTGTACCTGCCCCTAGAGTGGTAGACTTTATAGCTGTAGCCATCCAGAATAAATGGGAAAACCATGTTTGAAGAATGGGCACTTGGCTTATGTGGATTCACTCACACTGGAAGTGCTACAAAGTGAAATTCTCATCTTCCTTCACCTAGGGGCTTGGCTAAGCCTTTCTGATAACAGTGCGCACTTCTGCAAGGCCACTGAAGCCAAGACTTGATGTGTTTGTGATGGAACGCTATTACTACATTAGACAGTGATGTATTTGGAAGAAATTAACAAATACAAATGAGGTTGTGTGTGAGTTTCTCAGCATGGAAAAGGATAATGTCCCAAAATGGTTGCCTGGAAACATCTGTTTCAAACCATTCTGAGCTGGGAAGAATGCAGGGACCAACCATGCGGTTCTCTTAGAAAATGCTTGCCTCTCAGTCTTGACCTAAGAGATGGCATCTGGACAGGGGAGGAAACAGAAGTGGTCTTGGAATCACATCCTCTTTAAAACCAAAACAAAACACAAACTATGTCCTCAGACTTTTTGGAAAGACTTTTTTCACAGCATAAAAATTCCCCAAATTTCCCCTTTGTGTTTATTTTTCAACCCGTCACCCAGTTTCCTCCTGGTTAACATCTTCATGACTGTGGCGTATTTGTCAAAATGAAGAAACTGACATTGATGCATGATAATTAACCAAACCTCAGACTTTATTTGGATTGCACCAGTTTTTCTACTGATGTCCTTTTTCTGTTCCCGGATCCCACCCAGGATGCTGCATTTAGTCGTCATTTCTCCTAGTCTTCCTTCTTGCCTTTTGATAACCCTCCTCTCTTTTTGACTGAGATGGTAAACCTCAAAAATGGGCTTCCTAGGAGGGGAGGGTATAGCTCAGTGGCAGAGCACATGCTTAGCATGCATGAGGTCCTGGGTTCAATCCCCAATATTGCCATTAAATTAAAAGCAAAGCAGCAGCAGCAGCCTTCCTAAACATACCAGAGCCAGCTTTTCAATTGTGTTTACTGTAGGGCAGGAGGGAAAAAACCTTTCCCTCTGCCCTCCTAGGTTCTGCAGTTGGGGCCGTGGAATTAAACTGACAAAAGACAGCTTCACAAGAGAAAAAAGTGTGTTAACACAAGCAGGGTGTGTAAACACGGGAGAAACTCAGTGATGGGTAACTCAGAGGGGTGTCAGAACCTGGGGCTTGTACGGCATCTTAACAAAGAACAGTACATTTGTAAAGAAGTGACAAGACAAAAAGAAGTTTAGCCTTTGAAGGGTGGCAAACTATGGGAAAGTAAATAGGGGAAAACTAATGGAAGGTAACAGTTATTTAGTGAAGTGTGTTAGGGAGAGTCCTCTCAGTGCTGTCTCTGGGCTGATAAGTCTAGAATTGTCTCCAGTGATTAAGAGTCTAAGAACTGTCCTCTTCCTGGTATGAGAGAGGGAGACACCTTGACAAGTGGAATTTTATATCCCATTTTTAAGCAAATGGTGGGGAGAGGAGAAAGCATTTTTTGGTATCTGCTCTTTCTCAACTTTCTTCAGCTCAAAATAATCCTTATGCCAAAGTGACGTATTTTGAGGTGGCATATTCTGATCCCCACACTGCAGTTCAAAAAACAAACAAAAATCCCAATCAAAAAATTCTGGAAGATTGAAAAATTCATCCAGAAGGCTCTCCTGGTTGCCATTTTACCACCACAAAACCAGTCATCTTCCATTTAATCAGTTTATTTTCTATGATTTTATTGGCTGCTCCAGCATAACTCAACATATAGCTGGATCGATCTTGTGGGTCAGAACAAAAGGTTATCAGGCAATAGGAAGGACTAGACTAGGAGAAGCAAGATCTTAGAAACTAGACTCCAGGACTGGGAAAAAACAGAAGTTTGGACCAGAACGCATTTAACTGTATGAGGGAAGCTCAGAGGGCTGTGCTATAGAACATCTGGTAGACCTCAGACAGGCACCATCAAAAACTGGAACAAATGGCAGGAGCATGGGGGTGGGGTAGGAATGGTGGACTGGCAGTGAGTGCCAGAAAGGGTTCGGGGACAGGCAGGAGCCAGCAGGCGGTGATGAGGGATTGGCTAGAAAGAGCAGGAAGGACATCAGCTTGTGCTCACACTGCCTGTGAATCAGAGGCAGGAGGACCCTGGTCTGAGGTCTCAGAACTTAGGTTCTGCATTAGTATCTCCAGCAAGGTTGGGCGTGCAGGAACTACCCCAGAGCAAGCCACCTGGGATCCAAGGTGCAAGATACCCAGGATATCAAGGGAGAAGGTTGAATACAGGAACCCCAGCCATTAGAATCGGGGAGAAACAAGAGCGAGATCAGAACCCAGGTTAACTTGAGATTGAACCAACTAACCGACAGAATAAAGTGTTACATTCCCCCTAGGGATGGAAAGAAGTATCGCTGACCCTGACTCAAGTTTCTCAACTTGGCACCAATGAGATTTGGGGCTGGATAGCTCTTTGATGTGGGGGCCTGTCCTGTGACACTGCAGAACTTAGCAGCATCCCTAGCCTTGATCCACTAGATGCCAATAGCATTCCGTTCCCAAGTCCCCTGGGGACAAAACCACCCTCACTGAGAACCACTGCTGGAAAATGATGCAGACCCGGGAGGAGGCATTACATGGCTGGTGTTAGTAGAAAAATACCTGGGCGCAGGAAGCCAAACCAGGTTATCACATACCAGAAAGGAAACTGAGGGAAGTGATGTACCCAGTCAGGCAACAGGCACACAACAATTCCTTTGTAAAGAGCCACTGGATAAGCAGGTGTCAGAAAATTTTGGTCTTCGATGGAAGTAGTCTGGGACCACAAACTGCCTCGCTCTATGTAAACAATACATACGGCAGAAGTGGGTGTGCATTCACTGATTTAACAGGTCAAATGAAATTGAATTGTTTAAAACAATGTTTGATGCATAAAGCCAAAAGAATTCAGAAGTTTGTGTTCTCACACCATGAAAGCCTTCCTAGCCTTAAAATGTCTTTGCCCAATGTAGAATATGGTAATATTTTATCGAATAATGCCCTTTTCATTAAGTTTTTTCAGTGGAGTCTTATAAAGGCACTGTGTAAAGCCTTTTTAATCCCCCAAAATAGTAGTCATTTTAAACATTTTGGTGGACTTATATACAGTTCTAGCCTAGAGTTCCCTGATTTTCTGTGTGGTGTTGATGTTTGGGAATAAACTGGCAAAGAGCAGTGATCTCCAAACACTTTGCCACTTAAATCCACATGAGTTTCTTAATTTTATGCCACACTGCACCATTACACTGGGGCTGGCCCCCATGATCCCCACTTCCTGGCGGTCACATCCTGTGTGGTCCTCTCCCATTCAGTGAGGGCCGGACACAGTGACTTGCTGCTGGCAAAGACAACATGGCAGAAGTGGTGGGATATCACTTCCAAGATTAAGTTCTAAAGATTGCTGTTTCACCTCTGCTTTCTCTCTGGCTGTGTCTGCTTGCTCTCTCTGATGAAGTCAGATGCCATGTTGTGAGCTGGCCTACAGAGAGTCCTATGAGACAAAGGACAAAGGGAGGCCTCTGGCCAACAGCCTGCCAGGAGCTGAAACCTGCCCACAACCACTTGAGTGAACTTAGAAGTGAATCATCTCCCACTTAAGCCTTGAGATGACTGTAGCTCTTGGCCAACACCTTGACTGCAGCCTCTGAGAGACCCTGAGCTAGAGGAGCTAGCTAAGCCCTGCCCCCAATTCCTGAACCAAAGAAACTGTGAGAGCATAAATGTCTTTTTAAGTTGTTACATTTTAGGGTAATTTCTTACACAGCAATAGATAACTAATACATATACTAAGGTCATTCTGCACTCAGATCAGGGGCATAATATGGTGTCGTCAAACACAGCAACACACAGCTATGAAGACAGAACGTTTCAACTTGAACTCCAGTTTCTGATGGGTAGAAAGGGGCCCTGAGGTAAGGGAACAGCAACTGACCATGACACACAGAATTTAAGGCCACTCAGAAATCAAAGAGGATCTACTTCCTGGAAACAGGAAGTTCATCATTTCCAGCCCCCAGACAAAACGACTCAAAATGTTTATAATCTGCCCAGCGGGGACAGGCAAAAGCAAGCAGAAAACTAAAGCCTGTTGGTATGAATTTAGGCAAAGTCTCAACTGCCCAGTGGGGAAGGGGCAACAGAAATAAAAAGACCCAGGGTTCATGGAGCATCAAGGGTTCATGGAATTAAATGCTGATTGTGGTTTCAGTAGAAATGTGAAGCATGTTAAAATACGTATTTCCAAATGAGATGTGTGATGAGCTAAACATCCCTAACAACAATCACAACAGCCCCCAGAAGCAGCAGCCTCAGCCTCCCAGCCCTCTAGGTGACTGAACCATAGCTGGATTTTCTGGACAATTCCATAGGTCTGACAGACAAGCCTTAGCCGGTGGAAGGAGGAGAGTCAAGGATGTGAGAGTCCATCATTCATAAGTGGGCAAAAAAACTTGAGTATCATTTATTGATCATGGCCCAAACTTGACAGTTTCTTTAAACTTCATGTTTTACAGGTGAGGAGACTAAGACCTCGTGACAAGGTGTGTAAACAGTGGAGACAGATGAGGCCCAGGTCATTTGACTCCTAAGCGTGAACTTGACCCAGGGCTAATATTCAGAAGATTAACAATAGCGCAGCACAAGGTAAGCACAAGGATGGCCCAGCTCAAGGGCCATCCTGCAGACCCACGTGGGGCCGCTCCGCGGGATGGTGGGAGGCCGGCGCAGTGACCCGGGCAGGGGCCGCTGGGGTCGCTCAGGGCGGTGCTTACTTCCTGACGGGCGCTGAAGCCCCGTGCTCCACTCTTCACCCACCAGAGCAGCCAGCTGCGCTGGTGCACGCAGCTCGGGTGTGGGCTTTGTTAATGATCGGTCTTCTCCTGGGCCTCCTTTCTGCGGGGTTCTGCCTCCACTTGTCAGCTAAAACACGGAAGTTTATTTCCAGCACAAAGTAACCAAAAGTAAAGGAGACACCAGATTGTCTGCTCCCTGAAGCATTTCTGTAGACAGACAGACTTTAAATAGAAGCGCACACATGGGATTCTGAAAGCTGTATGGGAACAATGAGTGCTGGTCAGAGATCCTTCTAGAAAGAGGAACTCCTGTCTTGCCTCTTGGAAAGGGGGTGGGGTGGGGGTGGGATTCAGCTGTTCAGGGAAAAGCTGGTCTCTTTGTTTCTAGTGAAGTTACAAGTTTGTGACGTAAACTTTAAATGGTCATATAGTTGCCATCCTCCAGCTGGCTGGTTAATTCATGTTGAGTGCAGACTGGAAAAAGAAAGGCGTCCATGTGGCTTCGGGCTGGGGGATGAGACTGGCAGTAGAATATAAAGCAGGACTTCCTGATCCTGGAGTCACCCCGCAGAGCCTCCGAGGACCGGTCCAGGGCGTGGCCTGGCGGTGGGATTAAAGCTTCCCCATGACTGCACCCCGCAGCCCAGGGTGGGGCTCGCCGGTGTAGAGGGAGGGCAAGAATTCTCCAGGGACCGCAGCAAGGGTGGAGTTCCAGTTTTGCCCCTTACTAGTTGGGTTGAGCAAATGACCAGATGAATCCAATTCATCTTCCCAGGAAGCCACCCAAATATTAGCCTAACTCTCCCCCTCTGCACGGAGGGAACTGAGTTTTCCCTCTGTGACTTGCCTCTCTCTGTTGTCCCCCCCCCCCCCCCCGTTTGCATTCGAAGGGAAAATTAATGGTATAACCTCTCGGTGCTTCAGTTTTATCATCCTAGAAAGGAGACGAGGCCCTGTTTCAGGCGGCGGCACTTCAGTGGTCAGTAGCTACTGGCTTCGCTGCAGGCCTGCAGGGCACACAGTTAACGAGCTTGCCGGGGCGCAGCTAGAGTGGCCGGCGATGGAGAACATTTAGAGCCGTGGCGACAGTAGCAGGTGCGCCAACTTCTGTTGCCTTTTGTGTTCTGGCTGGACTGTGGTGGAGCCTGGAGAGGGACCCACACCCTGGGGCTAAGCAGCAGGGGGAGGGAGCCCAGACCCCTCCGGGTATGAGGGGCTCTGACAGAATCGTAATACGACAGTGGAACCTTCCTGGTTGTAATTACGCTGGTATATGGGAACACGCTCCAGTTACTAAAGCACTGCACAAAGAAAGATGTCATTATGCTAACAGTCCTGTGTTCACAGATACCGTATTTCTCAGCATTAGTAACGTTACTCGGTGTTGGGATTTGGGGAGCATTTTATACACAGTATAGTACCCGGCTTCTCAAACTTTAATGAGCATGGTAAATGGCCCAGGGCTTCAATTAAAAGGCAGATTCTGACTCAGTAGTTCCAGGCGGGGCCTGAGATTCTGCACTTCTGCTTTGTCAGCATCCCAGGTGATTCTGAAGCTTCTTCTCCAGAGGAGGTATCAAACATTGTTCTGTTTGCTCTGTCTCAGGGCACACATCACAGCCGTGAAACACTGCCATCTCTCCCTGTTGTGTTGGCCTCTGTTTAGGGTTGCCAGGTGAGATCTGTGTGTCCCAAACATACTTATGTAGAAATGATTCCTTGTTTATCTGAAAATCAAATGTTACTGGGCTTCTGGCGAAACCTGGCCAGGCCAAGGCCTGCTAGCCTCTTCCCACGTCTAATTGGCTTCCTCTACTCTTGTGGGAGGGAGGGTTGGACAGCTTGGAATTACAGCGCTGCCGACAGCAAGACGGCCTTGATTCCTTTCTCCCTACACTTGCTTCCCCAAAGCCTCAAATACTATCTCTGTTCTGCCCAGACCTACCTGCCCAACTCCTCTCTCCTGGGTTCTAGGGCTCTGAGCCCCAGCTGCCTCCTTCTCATCCCTGCTGGACTCTGTATCAGGATCTCAAACCTAATACACTGAAAGCAGGATTCCTGACCACCCCTCCTATCTCTGCTTCTGTTTCACCAGTTTCTCCCCCAAAGTCCGGCATCTCAGTACATGGCACTGAGGCCAAAAGCCCAAGAGCCATTTGGGGTGCTGATCTTTCTCCCACACCCCCTTTCCAGCCTATCAACTCATCCTGGTGGCTCTCTCTGCCAACATTTCTCCAAGCCACCCTTCCCTCTCACTCCCACGGCTAAAATTCCTCTCTAGGCCAGCGTCGCCTCTTGCTTGGACTAGCGCTGTGGGCTTAGCTGCTATAGAATCTCTTGTTTCTTTGCTCCCTACTCCCCACACAGCTGCAATCACATCGGATCGCCCACCTCCTCCCTCCCTGGCTCACACACTGAGAGCCTTTCTGTAGTTCCCTGATGGAATTATTGGCTAGAAGCTGGCAGATGGGCAACAGAGGTTCTGAATTGGGGCAATTTTCCCCTCCCCCCACCCCAAAATTGGCAATGTTTGGAGACATTTTTGGTTGTCACCACTGGGGGCAGTCCTGACATCTAGTGGGTAGAGACCAGGGACACTACTCAACATCTTGCAATGCATAGGACAGCTCCCACCCCTCACCTCTCCACACACACTCTGCCCCAACCCCTGACACCAAAGAAACTCCAGTTCTAAATGTCAACAATGAAGAGGCTGAGAAATCCTGGCCTGAAGTGTCACAGTATTTAAGATGAAAAAGTCAGGAACACTGCCTCCAACTCAACTGGAAAGTTCTGGAGCTGACAGCCACCCCTCTGCATTAATGACCATCTTCATTCAGCTGCCCTGAGGGAGGATCAGCTACCGTCTGCATCTGGACAGACAGATGCAGCAGAGGAGCTGTGCAGGGAGCTGCGTGCTGCTGCCCAGTAAGCAAGCATGACTAGGAAGCTCTGAGTTTACATAACCTCGAGCAAGTCAGACCCCTAGTAAAGAATAAACCAACTGAAGACCGAAGCCGCGCGCACCAAGGGCTTGCCTTTCCAAAGGTCCCAGGGGACAGCTGATGAACGCCTTGAACCGCGGGCTCTACTTGGCTGCCCAGAGAATCTGCAGACAACAAAGGCCTCCGATTTCCCCCTCCAAGCTGTTAGCTTTAAGCGAAACCAGCCTAAGAAAGTTCCCTTTGGTGTCTCTTGATGATTAAAGCATGATGTAGGCAATGTGTTTTGATCTCTCAAAAACTATGAAATGTTTTTTCTTCTGTTGAAACATCTTTTCCAGTGACACTTTAACAAATTAACAAGGGCAACTGCAGAAATTGTATTTTTTCCACCTTGAAAAAAATGCAAAAGCAACTATTGTTCTTTTCCATTTCATTAACTGCACAGACTTGCTAGAAGGCTGGCCTTTTGTGCCCTTGGGTAATCCCATGTAGTGTGAATACAGCCGCTCAAGAACTAGCAGTGGCTAATTATCTCCCTCCACTAGCTTTCCTGTTCACCATTTTTAACTCAGGGTGCCCCCGGTGGGGAGGAAGCAGTATTTGGCGCGGTTTACCAGAAGAGCCCTCCGCAGTCCCGTCACTTGATAGGAAAGGCCCAAACCTATCTTTGTCCGACAGGTTTTAGGAGCCCCGCGGTGAGCAACAGACTAAGCAAAAAGGCAGGGCGCAGGGTGGAGATGGGGGCCCAGTTCTGGCAGAAGACTCCGTGAGAGACACAAAATAAATGCCTGCAGGAGTCAAATGTCGGAGGGGGCAGGGACGGTTAGGGTGTTGAAGACAGCGGCCTCTCTCTATGCTGCGAGCTCCCAGCTCGGCTGCACATCAGCATCACCTGCAGACCTCTCACACAGCGTAGGTGCCTGGGCTGCGCCCCGCCCTCAGACTCTCTGATTCAGCTGGCCTGCGGAAGGCCCAGGGCAGGGACATTTTGTAAGTTTCCCAGTGACTCTAATGGACACAGTGCTGGTTATCTTTGGAACCAGGTCACTCTTTGTGGTGGGGCTGTCCCATGAACTGTAGGAAGCTGAGCGGCATCCCTGGGCTCTCCCCGCTAGTTAATGCCCTCCAGTGGTGACAACCACAAATGTCTCCAGGTATCGCCACCCCACTTCTCCAACCACCATGGTGGAGACCCCCATCATGGCCGCGTGCACAGTGTAACTCCCGGGCAACCCAGAGAGGGTATGGTGGGGGCGGCGGGAGGTTTGCAGGTTCTGCTCTCTAAAATAAAACTCTAAGAAATGAGTTTTTCAATGTCCCAGCCTCAGACTCTAGGTGGGATTAGTGGCGTGTTCCACAGCTCTACACTGAAAGACCTTTCCTCTCCACTGTAGGCACCCAGACTGAATTAGCTCTGTATTATTTATAGGCTACATTTGAATACACAAATCCACGGCCAAAATGACTTACATGATGTTAAAGATCTATCTGTGAAAGAGGAGAGAAATTATTCTCTCTAATCGCATCACTGCCCCTGTAGGCAGCTTCCAATCCTCCTGTCCAGGCCATTCCCAGGAGAACTTTCTAGCTTTAGGCACTCTGCTGTGGTCATCACTAGTCATATGTAAGTTGATAAATTTAAATTCACTGAAATGAAATAAAAGTAAAAATTTGGTTTCTCAGTCACACTAGTCACGTTTCAGTTGCTCAACAGTCACATGTGGTTAGTGGCAACACTATTTTAAAGCAGATATAGAACATTTTCATTACTGCAGAAAGCTGCATTGGACAGCACTGTTTAACCACAGAATTTATAGTGACAATCTCATGCTTAAAAACCTCTGTTCGCACCCCGCTGCCTCTAGGATCAATTTCAACCACGTTAGCTTGAGGTCCTTCACTCTCCAACGCTAGGTGTTCTTCCAAATCCCTCTGCCCCTCAGCCTTCTTTGTACAGATCGTCACCTCATAGGAGAGACCACGCACTTCTCTACCTCCCAGCTTGGCCCGTGTTCTTTTCTTTTCCACCACCCTTTCTCTAACTGCTTCACCCAGAAAACTTACTTGAACTTTTGGTTCAGTTCAGATGTCCCTCCAGCCCTCTAAACCCCAAACAACTGCTTCATTCCCTGTTTGCCCCACAACAGTGATTACCTGTCTATCACATACTTGCCACCTTTTCTCATAAATGGTTGTTTCTGTATGTGTCTTCTTTGCCTAACTCAGAGCTCCTCAAGATCAAGGAGTGGTTTTATTCCTCTTTGCATCAACCAAAGGCTAGCAGTGTGGGCACTCACATTTCAACTGAAACAATCAACTAGCTAATGAATGAAATGGCATGATTAGACACATTTCACACCAGAGAATTCCAACAACCCACACGTCCATGAAATCGATGGCATGTCTTTGGGATAAGAACATCTATCTGCCTTTTATTTGCTGAGCAGAATGAGTATATCTGGTGACAAGAGGGCTCTTTACTGGGTTCGAAGATAAATCCGTTTAAAGGTTATATCTGATGGGTTGACAGTCACAAAGAATAAGCAAGAAAATAAAGAGGAAATGTATTGTTCTCTTATGTGGATTTCGTCTCTTACGTCAATTTAATAGAACTCTTTCAAGAGAAAGAACATTTAAATGGAGAAAAGATGAAAAGGACCAGCTTAGCATTCCAGCTAGTGTTTCTTCCCTGGCATATTCTTGATTTTGTTTTTTTTTTGAAGGGTAGTTCATCTGCATTAACCAGGCTGTATCTTACACTTCCTTTCTCTTTCCCTCAGCACCTAAGACAGTGTGCAGCACATAGCTGGTGCTCAGCTCACCCACCTCCTCCAGGAAGCCTTCCCTGGCTTCCCCAGCTGGTTCTACCCTCTTTGGTGACCCCACAGCATGGTGCACACTTTTCAATCACGAATGTACACACTGCATTACATACTATTTCCTTGATGTGACCATGTTTTTCCTGAGGGCAGAAACTTTATCTTATTATTTGCATCTTCATGGCCAGAGTGTCTGGCACCACAAATAAGTCTTTGTTAAATACAAAAACCTTGGGCAGCAGGCAGTCCAGGTTTTAATAGAGAACAATAGTATCTCTTTGTAATGGTTAATGGTATTCATGGGAAATTTTAGAATGTGGAATGAAAAGTGAGGAAAAGTTTATGAGTATGAACCTATTTGGATGGAAAAAAAACCCTTTGGTGTTACGTGGCCTAAATAAAGATAGTAATCATTAAATAATTCTAGAACATAGAGACAACGCTAGGAAAACAATCCTTGTAATATTCCTTTTAAACCTAATGATTTCAATCCAAGGAATAAACACTGAAGACTTAGTATAAGCAAATCAGTGTGCCAAGAGAGAAAGGAAAGAGAAAAAACTTCTGCCAGTTGACATTTCATAACTCTATGACCTTACGATTCTGAATACCTACATAAGGTATTTTTAAACCTTGGCAGTCACTTCGGGTAGATTTCCATGAAGAAACAGTCATTATGGAGTTAGAACTTGCATGGATTTCTTTTACCCAAGTTTCCCTACAAGCCGGGGCCACTGGGTCATTTTCAGATTCAGACCACTGGTTTGTGGCTCCTTCCTGGAGTGGACTGGACAACCATGCGCCACTTGGCAGTTTTCAAGGTACAAGTTCATCCTGGTTTTTTTTCCCCTTAAAGGAGATACTGGGAATTGAATCCAGGCACCTGGTGCACGCCAAGCATGTGCTCTACCCCTGAGCTATGTCCCTGACCCCATCATTCTGTTTTATGATCTGCCCACTCCTCTAGTGGCCAGAGGGGTAACCGCCCTTCAGAAGCACACTCCCAGAAAAGGTGTGAGGGAGGACCCTGGAAAGAGAAGCCTCTCACAGCACAGGCTAAGCCGCTGGCTGTACAGAGGGTGGGATTGGTGACCCAATGAATGGGCCTGAAAGCCTTTTCAGCCACACAAAACCTAGAGTTCCTCTATTAGCATATCAGAGGTGGCGCAGTGGTGGGAAAGGCTGCAGATGACAAAGGACACGGCTGGGCGGCATTACCTCATTGGTGCTTACAGAAGTGAAAAAATGATAATCGGGCCAGGCCTGCAGTGATGGACAGATGTTGACACAGTTTCTTGGGTGACCACCATCCTCTTCCCCCACCCCCTCACCGTGATCTGGACTCAAGCCCACCCACCGCCCTCCAGAGGCGAAGGGCCGCGTTCCCATCAAAACCTCTCTCATTAAAATGAAGACATAGTTTCAGCTTTAACTTCAGTCATGACCAGAAGGGATCTGCCAGCTTTTCAGACTTGAAAGCTTTACTGGAAACATAACTTGAGGATGAACAGGAGAGTCAGTTGCCAGCTCCTAATCTTCACAGAGCACCAAGCTGCTTCTCAGGACTCAGCTGCCCTATTACTTTATACTGAAAGGGAAAGATGTTCAGTGAAAAAGCACCTTCACATTCTCACTGTCCTAAATGCTTTCCCTTCACTGAAGTCTGAGGCCAGTGTCCTGTGCTTTGTAGCAGTGGTTCTCAACCAGAGGTTATTCTGCCTGGTGGACACGGGGCAGTATCTGGACACATTTGTGGCTGTCACAGCTAAGGGGCGTGTGTGCTGTTGGCATCTGATGGGTCGAGACCAGGGATGCTGCTAAATGTCCTACAACGCACAGCGCACCCCCCACAACACAAAACTATTTGGCTCAAGATGTCATAGTGCCAAGGCTGAGGAACTCTGCTCTACAGCCACCTTTGTGAATATAATTTACAAATTCTTATCAAGATAAATTGCTATTGATAAATGGGCACTTCAAGAAATGCATATCCCCATGCCAGCTTTACTGAGAATACTGAACAGTTCTTGACAAAGAAACGGGGCCTAAATTATCATTTCTCATCTTTGGCTGCATCACTGAAAGATTTGCTCTAAGCAGGGGGTGTAAAATTTTAGAAAACTGTATATTGAGCACAGAGGGGTGAACATTTCCCTGCACGCTGTAATTTGACTTTCTCACAGCCAAAAATGTCTTTTACTTCACGCTCAGCTGAGTCTTAAATATACTCCAAATGGCATAAAATTTGAAGAATTCTTCCTCCTCACTTGGAAATATTTATAACCTCTTAGAAAATGACACATTTGGGTAGAATATACATTGTTCAAACATATATATATATATAATCAAATTTACATTTAAAATCACATGTTATAGTAGGTTTGTATTATTTAATATCATGTTTTCCTGGATCAAAGGTTTTCCAGTTCAATATTTACAAATCAAAATGTTTGTAACCCTATATATACATGTACATATGCATATATAGAGACATGAAGAAAAATATATATTGTTTTCCTTAATGCCAGCTGTTCTATCCAATTAGCTACATGTTTCCCAAACCACTCAAGATTCAAAACTCTAAAGACTACTGAGCAGTGGTTATTATATTCCTTGGTATACAATTTAGATAAATGCCTTCTTCACAAGGCAAAGTGGATTTTATATGCTGGGGGAAAAAACTGCAGATGATTCTAATGGACTTTATAAAGAGGAACATAAAATGGAGACCAAACTGACTTGCCTTCATCCATCTTCAATTATGTTATAAAAATATGCAGTTTTTTTCCTTAAAAGTTCTTAATTAAAATTACTCTCTTGTTTGGGGATCAGTCATGCCAGAGAGACATCCAAAATCAGAGTGAGGCTCTCTGGTGAAGATATTTCATTTGTGAAAATAGTTTTACTTTCTGTAAAACCCAGTGTCATATATTCTAACACAGTGGTTCATTTTAGAAGCAATTTGAGCCTTAAATGCGTACTCATTGCTTAAGCTCTCTACAGACTGGTTGAATCAGAATACCTGAGGATGGTGTTAAAACAAAACAGCGCGCGCGCACACACACACACATACACATCAGGCGATTCTAACATGTTACCATAGCAGGAAGGCGGGACAGAACCCCAGGTCTGAAACAGATTATCACAGGCAACCAATCAGCAGGTAAACTGGGAAAATACTGCCCCATACAGATAGTAGGGACATTTCTCTGTCTTAGTCTAATGGGAGTGGGGGGTGGGAGACTATGAGAATAGCAGTAGATGAATACACTGGTATGTAATGATTTAGGGGTGATTTAACAGTGATTCATTTTGTTGTCGTTGTTTTTAACTGAAGAACAGTCAGTTATGTGTCAATTTCTGGTGTACAGCATAATGTCCCAGTCATGTATATATATACATATATTTGTTTTCATATTCTTTTTCATTAAAGGTTATTACAAGATATCGAATATAGTTCCCCATGCTGTACAGAAGAAATTGGTTTTTATCTGTTTTATATATAGTGGTTAACATTCATTTATAACTTGTCATCCTGATGGATGAGTGAGATCTCTCTGGAGAGCTAAGAATAGCAACCCAGCATACTGCGGTGAACACTGGGGCCCAGGGCGTGTTCTTAGTGCCGGCTCCTTGCCCATCGAGCTGCGAGCGAGCTCTGAGAAGCCCCTTCCGTCCCTCTGGCCTAGGTTTACTCACCTCCACAATAAAGAGGCTTGGTTATGTGATTCCTACTGTTTCGTTCAATTTAGAGATAAAAATAACTGAGTGATAATGACGAATTTAGAAAACAAAACAATTTAATATTTTGTATTTTTCATAAATTTATAAAGCACTCTATGGCAAAATAATAAAGAATTTATAAAGGAATTTGGGGGAATTTGTAATTAAGACACAGATTTCATCACATCAAAAAAAAATGGGCCTAGTGTTATGGCTGTAAGATATTTCTGTAACTAAATACATCTTAAACTGAAGATCAGCAAATTTTTCTCTAAAGGAGCAGACAGTAAATATGTTAGGCTTTGAGGAGCGGGCTACAGAAAATCTCTGTTACAACATTTCTTTTTAATCACTGAAAAATGTGCAAAACAGGTAAAGGGCAGGATTTGCTGACGCCTGCCTTCAACAATTCAAATGTGTATTTGCGTAAAAACAAAATTGCTTGCTTTTACCTAATAACAGCCCCCAAACACTGCTACTGTTACATGTGGTTACATGGAGAGACTGAATCTGGGCACCAGAGAAGCCTGCTGAAGAGGTTTGTGGTCAGGGCCTCCTGGGGACACCCAGCCGTCTGCTGGGTGACCAGCCTGTCCGGGTGTGTCTGGCCTGTGTCTGGCACGTGCCTGCTTTCAGCACTGAAGGCTACAGTCCAAGACATTCGGGCTGGTTGATCACCGTGTATCTAGAATTCTTGGCCAGGTTTCTTTCAAGGGAAATCTAAGATACATTGAAAGGTAAAAAACTTGAAATGGAAATGCTTTCAGGAGCTTGAACTTATAAACAGTAGGCAGAGACCCCAGTTGGAAAACTTTAAAGGGAAAACTGCGAGAGAATATTTTGTAGCCTTTTCTGGATTAAGTTCGGTGGAGCCTAAACCCACCTTTCCATTAACAGTCCCAACCCAACAGGCCAAAGATGAGGAAACCGTTTATTCACAGGTGTGTCAGGTGCTCTGCGGTACGAGTTTACACATCCTCTGGACGTGATCGGTGCTGGATGTTATGATGAAACACAGCCCAGCCTTATTACTCAGAAGTGACAGAGTTTAGAATTACCTCCTGGGTTTGTCTGAAGAGAACACGTGGCATGAAACTGGCCGGGAGCCTAACTATGAATAGAAAGCTTACTAGCAGGGATTGCTTTGGAAACGGCCAGGAATAAAAGGAGGGAACAATTTTCTCACCATGCTTTTGTTCTGTGCATTATTATCATTCATTTGAAAGACTGCAAGTTCAAGGCTCAAAAGGCTATTTCTCTTAAGAACGTGCCTTGAAATTACGTAAACACCACCAGGGGAGCTTTGTTATGACCACATGGTTTTCCAGTTGTATTTTATAAAAACAGGAACCCTTGTTGAAACATCAATATTAAAAAGCAGATTATGATGGCTTGAAAGAGGATGCCACTGAGTAAAACAAAATCAAGGATATAATTTAGAACCTTTTGTAGTCTTCTTTCATTATTATCAACTTGTTCTTCCAATTCTAATCCTATGTTTGGAACTATGGCTGTGTCTTTATGAGTCATCCTTTTTGGGTCATAAAAGCATCCTTTTCTCTCACCTTCAAGTCAGCTTGGCATCAAAAGCTCTTGCTTCCTCTAAAGCTGTGGCTATGGGTAGTTCTCTTCAGAATCTATTCTAGCATAATCAGTGAGGCTGCAAAGTAAGCACCCATTTCTCTAAATGGTATTCCTTCCCCTTCCGTGGTATACAATCAAGAGGAGAGAGGGAAGACCCATTTAGGTAGTGGCTTGATGTCTTGGTTCTATAAGAAACCCAGCAATAAGTGTCTTTTCCTAAGTGGAAAAAAGCTTTCCTTTGTTGTAAGATGAGTCAGGTGGGATACCAGGACCTCCAACTAGGAAAGTTCAGAATGGTTCAAGTGATCACAGATAAGGAGAAAAGGACCAAGGGCCACGTGGGTGCACTGAGCATGGCCATGGATGGTTCAAGCAGTGGCATTTTAAGGAAGTACTAAAGTATTGCTACATTAGCTCTCTATTAGTTCCTGCTTGCCCATCCCCGTTCACTCAAAGCTAGAATACAAGTGGACATCAACTTCCTGTTTCACCAAGTGACAAGTCAGGAAGCTCTATCATTTTTCAATAGCATTTTAATACCTAAATTCCAACACCATTGGATGTATGCGAGTTATATTTTTCTAAATTATTTTCTGAGCTAAACCTAAATGAAGGGACTTCTTTTTCTTAACAGCCTATGTAGATAGCTGAGGACTTATCCTACTCCCTTACAAAAATTCCCACTAAACACTGGCTGAAATTGAGCCCCATCCAAACCCAACCTTGAGACGCGAGCCAAATGGCCCTACTGTCCCTGGCCCCCTGTGCCTTCTACAGCCATGGGTCCAATCCCTGGCTTAAATATCTTTCACACGAGGGTCTGTTCCATGGCCTCCTGCTACTCTGTTAGCAGTGCCAGTCCCACTGCCCTCTGCTCCTCGGTTCACTCAGGACCACAGCCCCCTCATTTTTGTGTTGTCTCCTTAGACTAGTTATTCAGCCAAGCCTCTCAGCTCCAGCACCCCCTTCTGTACTGTGCCCTCTGATGCTACGGCTGGAACTCTGCCAACATCATTGCCCCTCTGCCATCTGCCTCCCTGTCAGACTCTGCCAGGAAGGGGTGCGAGATGGAGGTAGAAGCATAGAGGATGGGACAGGACTTCTTCCCCTTTGCTGGCTGGTCCTGTCGGTGTCATCCCAGCCATGCTTCCTTGCCCTGGCAGTGCTTGCTTCCAGTAGCAGTTGGTTCCAATGTCCAGTATTATTCTCCATCGCCTTAAAAGGTATCAGCTACAGCCTACTGGTAGCTGTTTCCCCAGAGGCCTGGGCCCCAGCTCTGCTCATAAATTTTGGGTTCTGATTATTCCCATGTCTTCCATTTGTTCCTGCAGGCCCAGGAGGGGTCACTGCTGCCAGTAGCACTGACTACCTCTGTGTTACTTCGGTCTTCCCTCCTTGTCTTCTCAATCCATCAATACCTATTTACCTGAGTCCCTGTATTAAATTCTCTCTGTTATAATAACTCGTGTGTTTCCTCCTTTCTCAACTGTATCATGACACAGACATTTTTCTATAAGCTGCCAAAGTTCTGATCCCTCACACATGCCACATATCAGCAGAAGGGAGTCTGGAAAGACACCTTCCAACTTGTCTGGGATTTACTGTCCCCTCACTGAGATCTGTGTGCCTTTATAAAGTGGCCCCCAGAGGCCCCTCTACACACACACCCCTATCATTGCTTTGTGAGTCCTAGATGGTTTGGCCACACACCCAGAGTTCTGCCCAAGGGTTCCCTTTGATCTTTGCTCAGAAAAACCAACCTCTCTACTATGAAACTCCAACAAAGAGCCTAGACTCCAGGACATTCCTATCACCAACTCCATCCTTATCAGGATAACCGTATCTTAGTCAGAGTCAGGCTGCTTTGCATTCTATTAGGAGAGTTGGCCCCTCCCTAGAGGGCCGCACACTAGCTGATCAGAGGGCTTCTAGACAAGCCCTAAGAGTCCTCATTTTAGTCCCATGAGTCACTTCTTAGCTACATTTACATTCTTAAAGATAAAATGGACCTTAAAAATTATCTATCATCTATTTCAACCTTTCATTTTTAGGAACGATCTATGCATTCCATGTTTTTTTAAATGATAATTTAGGGCAAGTAAAAAAGAAAAAGGTCAAATAAATAATTCACAGAATACTAATTTCTCTCTACCTGATGCTGTGAAGCAGCCGAAGTATTCAAAGGAAATTCATAAAATACATTTAGATTTTTTTTTTTTTGGTCTTTAACATGGGTCTAGACATCTTCAAGCATGGGGTTACAGTCTTACCAACTGCCAGGTCTGGGAACATGTAAATTTTATGGAAGACTGCTAAAGCAATTTTCCCATAATTATTCAGCAGCTGTCATTCCTAAAAACTGTAATTGCAGTGAAATAGAATGTTCCCACGTCATGATGAGGGGAGGCAATGTTCTGTGATCGGGAGCATGCGGTGCCAGCGAGGAAGGCAGCATGTAATCTGAGTATCTCGAAAAGAAAATGAAAATACTGCTACAGCATATGAGGCCAACACTTTTCAATTATCCGTAATACTTTACAATATTCTAATCCCTCCTGAACCAGTGGTCACATTTTGATGTGATCCCATTTAATCCTGTGTATTTTAGTCTTGATATTTGACTGTGACACTCTCACCACTATAAAAAAAAAACTGTAACAAAAAATGCTTATGTACGTTTAAAAAAAACACTTTCAACAACAAACTCTTTCTTTTCGCCGTAAATGTAAAGCAGCAGCCAGAGTTGAAAAGCAGGAATGGTTCTCTGTACGCATGTTTAAATGTCCTCATTCCATTCAGAATGTTAGTGCTGTGATTACCTGCTGGTTTTCTATTGCTACATAACAAACTACCCGAAATCTTTAGTTTAAACCAGCAAACATTTATTATTTCGCCATGTCTGTGCATCAGGAATTCAACAGCACGTTAACTGGGTGGTGGTTCACAGGCTTTCTGAGGTTGCAGTCATCTGGAGATTGGACTGGGCCTGGAAGATCAGTTTACAGGCTCACTCACGTGGTTACTGGCATGCCTCAGTTCCCAGTGGGCTGCTGGCCAGAGGCTTCAGGTCCTCCATAGGCCTATTCAAAACTTAGCAGTTTGCTTCCCTCAGAATAAGCAATCTTTGAGACCCTGCTTTTGAATCTCTACCTAGAAGTGAGATTACAGGATCATAGAGTAGTTTTATATTTAATTTTTTGAGGACTGTCATACTTTTCCAGTGTTAGCACCATTTACAGTCCCATCAATGGTGCACAAGGGTTCTAGTTAACCCACATCCTCACCAATGCTTGTTATCTTCTGGTTGGGTGGTTTGTTTATATTAGCTGTCATAATGGGTATGACATGGTTTTCTCATTGTGTTTCTGATTTGCATTTCTCTAATGACTAGTAATGTTAAGCATCTTTTTATATGCTTGTTGGCCATTTGTATGTCTTCTTTGTAGAAATGTCTGTTCAAGTCCTTAGACCATTTTTCAATTGTGTTACGTGGAGTTTCTTGTTGTTGCTGTTGTTGAGTTACAGGAGTTCTTATACATTCTAGATATTAACCCCTTGTTAGAGATACAATTTGCAAAGATTTTCTCCCACTCCATAGGCTGCCTTTTCACTCTGCTGAATATGTCCTTTGATGCACAGAAGTTTTTAGGTTGGTTACAGTCCCATTTGTCTATTGCTGCTTTTGTTTGCTGTAGTTTTAGTGCCATGTCCAAGAAATCACTGTCAAATCCAAAGTCATGAAGCTCTTCCCTCTGTTTTCTTCTGATAATTTTATAGTTTTGAGTCTTAAGTTTAGATCTTTAATCTATTTTGAGTTAATATTTGTATATGGTGTAAGATAAGGGTTCAACTTCATTCTTTTGCACATAGATATCCAGTTTTCCGAACATCATTAGTTGAAGAGATTGTCCTTTCCCCATTAATTGGTCTTAGCATTCATGTTGAAGGTCACTTGACTCTATATATAAGGGTTTATTTCTTGGCTGTCTATTCTATTCCATTGGTCTACATAACAATCTTTATGCTAGTACCACACTGTTTTCACTACTATGGCTTTAAAATACATTTTGAAATCAAAAAGTGTGAGACATCCAACTTTACTCTTCTTTTTCAAGATTATTTTGGCTATTCAGGGTCCCTTGAAATTCCACATGAATTTTAAGATGAATTTTTCTCTTTTTCAAAAAGTGCCATTGGGATTTTGACAGGGCTCTTGTTGACTCTGTAGATCACTTTGGATAGTACTGACATCTGAACAATATTAAGTCTTTCAACCCATGAACACAGAATGCCTTTCCATTTATTTGTGTCTTCCATCTCTTTCAGCAGTGCTTTGTAGTTTTCAGTGTATAAGGCTTTCACTCCCTGGTTAAGTTTATTCCTAAGTATTTTATTATTTTTGATGCTGTTTAAAAATTTTTTTTCTTAATTTCATTTTCAGATTGTTCATTGTCAGTGTATAGAAACACAACTGATTTTAGTGTGTTGATTTTGTATACTGCAACTTGGCTAAATCATTTATTAGTTCTACTATTTTTTTGTGTGGAATCTTTAGAGTTTTCTCATATACGATCATGCCATCTGCAAATAGAGATAATTTTACTTCTTCCTTTCCAATTTGGATGTTTTGTATATCTTTTTCTTACCTAACTGCTCTGGCTGGGGCATCCAGTACTATTTTGAAGAAAAGTGGTAAGAGCAGGTAACTTATCCTGTTCATGATCTTAGAGGAAAAGCTTTCAGTCTCTGACCAGTGAGTATGATGTTAACAGTAGGATTTTCATACGTGGCCTTTATTACATAGAGGTAGTTTCCTTCTCTTCCCAGTGTGTTGCTTTTGTCCTGAAAAGGTGTTGGATCTGGAGAAAATGTTTTTTCTACATCATTTGAGACAATCATATGGGTTTGGTTTTTTTTGGTTTTTTTTTTTTTTTTGGTCCTTCATTCTATTAATATGTTATATTTATACTAGATTAATTTTCATATGTTGAACCACTCTTACATTCCAGGAAAAAAATCTCCCCTGGTCATGGTATATAATCCTTTTAAGGTGCTATTAAATTGGGTTTGCTAGTATTTTGTTGAAGATTTTTGAGTATGACCTCATCTTAGCTAATTACATCTGCAGTGATCATATTTCTAAATAAGGTCACATTTTGAAGTACTATGAGTTAGGACTTCAACATCTCAAACACTTGTGATTTCCACCAAAAGTGTCCACATACTTTAAGTTCTGCAGTGTCACAGAATCACTTTTCATTGGTTACAGAGGTCCTCTGAAAACAAACCATTTATATCATTCCCTTGACTTTTCCCTCCTGTGGAAATCAGCCACTTTTGTACAGTGAGTTCATTTTTAATTCAGGAAACTAAAGAAAATAAATGACTGGTATGTAGGTCAGTTCCTAGTTCTGTCTTGGTTAGAAAACAGAGGATCAGGGCTCAGCTAGAACTTGCATAGTTCAATTATTTCTTAATATGGCCTTTGTACAGATGCTCGTGTGCACTCCACCTCGCTCTTCCCTTGTGCCCTAGAGATAATAAAGCCCCAAAGATCTGGCTGGAGGCCAGGTAAAAAGCCCCAATTTATTACATCGTAGATGAATCGTATTTGAGGCTTTTGAGAATCTTCTGACTTCACTCAACCAACTTGCTTTCTCTACACAGACATGATTATTTTAAAATGAACTTCATCTGGTTATTTAAGAGAATGTGTTTTTCTGCCAGTCAGATGATTATTGTAGGATTTTAAGCTTACTGTTGAGACTTTAGTACATAAACTCTCAAAACATTCAAGGAATACATAGGGTCTTTGGTTGCTTTGTGGTACCTCTGTCTTTAGGAAATCTCTCTTGTGCCCCGACCTCCCTCCCACACCACCCTGGTGCTCTGACCAATTTCCTACAGCTTCTAGACCATTCTCATGCACCTCACTGATTGAGAGCCTTCTACTCAAAGCTTCAACAGGTTTAAAATTAAGTTTCCACTGCGGGAACATTTTTCATATTTAAAATTAAAATTGCAGCACAGCTCTGGCAAGAAAAGTAGCATTTTTAACTAAGGTGACACCAAGTCACACATGATACAGATGAATCACTTAATGATATTTGCCATACTTGACAGACAAAGCAAGATACTTTGGAAAAATTAGGTATTAGCTTCTAGCATCTGTCTGTGTAAATCTATTTCTTGAAAAATGTTACATCCAACCTTCTTTTGGGGGATTAGGAAATAACAGAGTGACTTTTATACAATCAGATGTCAGATTTTCTTATGAATCAGGAAGAAGGTTATAATGTTTACTTAAAGGGACTTCTTTTTTTTTTTTTTAAGCCACAAACATTTATTTACTATTTGCTATTTTCTAGCATTATACTGGGTGCTGGGGACAGAAGAATCAAAGGATAAAGTACATTTTCTTTTTAAAAGGGACTTCTTATTTATAGCATTTTGTCTAGTGGGGTTCTGGAGCCAGCTCACACTGGCCCGTAAGAGCTGATTGTTTAGAAATTCAGGAATTTTGTGGGTTAACTGACATCACGTTGGCAGCTTGAAATCGCCCACAATGCAGGCATTTACACCATGGGAGCCAGCCAGTGCTACCAATCAGGACTTCTACCAGCACACCACTGATCTGTCCCTTCTTATAAAAAATTCACAAGCAAATCAACATGATGCATGACGTGCCTACCATGTCCTTTTCAAGATCGTGGACCAACACCCCCCCCCCAAAAGACACTTTTTTATGTAAAATTTCTAACCTATTTGAGGGGGGAAAAATAAACAGCGAAGATTAAGCAAAAGAGTATAACATGAACTGTGAGGTCAAGAGAAGTCCAAAGAGAGAGAAAGGAAGGGGCACACATGTGGCGGAGACTTCATGAAAATGTTGGACCTTGAGCTGGGCTTTGAAGGACAGGTAGGAAAGAAAAACGGGCACTCGAGCAGACAGAAGGTCATGGAGAAGAAGCAGGAGGCAGACAGAAGGAATGAAGTCTCCTGTGACTATGAAAAGCCAGTCTGGAAGGAGAGAGCGCGGTGACGGGGGTGGGGGGGGGTGGATAGCTTGCCACCATGTGACAGCACAGTGCGTGAAGCCTGGCTAACACATCACCTCATTCTCATCTTCAAGCCGAGCCCCGCAGACCGGGCCCTGAGGCGCAGGGAACTGGTGCGTCGCAGCTGCGGGAGCCTGTGTTCAGAGCAAAACGTGTGTCTTTGACCCCTTGTTCAGCATTCTTGCCGCTGAACCATGCTGACCCTGCTCGTCTACACTGTAAGGCAAGTAATGCAGAGGAGCAGCAACGAAAAAGAATTTTAAACAGTATGTTTAACACATTCTGGTTTGCTGTAAATATGCAAATAGGATGTTCTGGTGGCTCTGAATGACAGAAAAGCCGAACTTCTAAGTATAACTGCTTTCAAGAGTTCAGATACAAGTTCTCTGCAAGGCGATCACAGCTTTACTGTGTTCAACCCTAACTGTCGACAGGAAACAGAATTAAAACCAGAGTTTGATTTCTAAGAAAAAGAAAACACAGAACAAGTAAAAAATAGTGTTATCTAAACTACGAAGGCTGGATTCCTAGGTCCCCTGCAAGTCACCTTTCCAAAGAGATACACAAGAACTGAACTTCTGAGCTTAAAGTTTTCCAGGAACCTGAATGTCACAAACACTGTGTTGAGCACAAGAAGCCAGACACTGATGCCATACCTAGCATTTCATTTCTACAAAGCATGAAAAGTCAGGCAGAACTGAACTGTGCTGTTTAGAAGCCAGCCGTGCGGTTGCCCTTGGTGGGGTGGGGGGCACAGTGATAGGACAGGGTCACCAGAGAGCTTCTGGGGTGCAGTAATGTTCCATTTCTCCACCCAGGTGCCATTTTCACACGGTTATTCATTCTATAAAAACTCATCAAGCTTCCACATATAACTTGCACATTTTTCCTTATGTATGTCCTACTTTGATGAAAAAAAGCATTTACATATTTCCTGGATCCTTAAACAGGATACAGGCAGAACTATAATACTTTCAGACACAAAGACTGTTGGCTGCAGGGAAAATGCTCAGTGAAAGAGAGTGAAGTGTTAGAAGTCTGGCTCCAGCAGGCGCCGGAGCAGAGCAGCCTTGGGAGATAGGACAGGGGTAGGCCCTGGAAACAGGGGCGCTGGTACAGTCCGGCCCCCCAAAGGGGTGCCAGAGTGTAGCTGAGGGATATTTGAGAGGATGAGATACAGAAGGCAGCCCAAGGTGGCATATGATATAAACTATTATTATATAATGGGTTAACACTAGGATCTAGCCCACTCTGGGGGCCGTGTTCCCATCTTTCAGCTGCCTGGTTGCCCTTTGAGGTCCTAATTGAGAAGAAAACAATTTTAGATACAAATGGCAAAGACCATGCTCGTACAGGCAAAGTAGAATGTGGGATCTTCAGTCACTCACTGAAAGGGATACATTAACAAAGCAAGGCACTGGACCCCTTGAATTGCAGTCACTTATTACTTGTCATAATTTCAGCAAATATTCAGAATCATGGGATTTCTGAGCAGAAAGAGGTATATAATTTAAGAAACGTGCTATCTTATCTCCTTTCTAGGTTTTCTAAGCCTGTACTTATATCAAATTAGATCATCAGAAAGTTCGGGCCCATGTTAGGTTTGTCTCCTACCTCCTTGGAGCAAGAGCCTGATCTTTTACAATGCTTCAGAGAACACTGGGGGTCTGATGAAGCCCACAAAACCCTTTTCAGAATAACTAAATGCATACAGAAAATGCATGGGCTTAAAGAAAACCACTGATACCAAAATTTAGTTATCAAATATTTCAGTATAGCAGCATACATGCTTGTTCATTAAAGCAGGTACAAACAGGAGCAGCCTGAGGTCTACTGCAATTGTAATTTCAAAGTAGCAGTGAGAACAGATGAACTTTTGAGATACCTGCAACAACTGTACCATGACCACAAAACATCTGTGGTGTCTACCGATGGCAAAGTTACCGGTTTTGCTAAAAATCTGTGCCAGCTTCGTGCACAGCTGGAGAAAATGCCAACAAGTATCAGTAAGAGAAGTTGATGAAAATAAGGATGCAGGCCTCTTCCATCCAAGCCCACGGGTCCCATGAATTCTACACACACACGGATCTGCTGAGCCCAGGTTAACAATCTCCAACTTTTGACTTATATTTGGGCTTGTGAGCCATTTCACCATAACGTTCTTGATTTTTTAAGGAAACGGTTTAAATCCTTGTGTAATGTGTAGTTCAAAGTCTCCTGAATCAAGGGATCAGACTTCAGCTTTAAGAGAAGCCACCTCTGTAAACTAAGCAGGGCTATATGTAACTGTCCGGCTTACATTTTTGCCCACATTAAATCTTCTATATATTGACAGTAACTATATTAACCTTTGCGGCTTGCTTATTAGCCTTTCTGCCTTTTCACAGTTTTAGTTTTCTATGGCTCTTCTTTGAACCCAATTTGATGTGTGTTTGTATTGTAAGCCATCGTGTGTGTGTGTGTGTGTGTGTGTGTGTTTGTGTGTGTTTTAAGCAGTGTCGTATAAATATGCAAATAAGAGTCCTTGTCTTATCAAACCTGGGGTGGCGGAGCCACTAGGAGGATCTGGGGGCCCAGTCTCCAGACCCCATGATCTTTCCTAGACCTCAATGCCTGCTGACTGTTTCACTGTGTGCTGGCCAAACTAACCAACAGATTAGATATTTAATCCTGGAAAAGCAGAGTAAAAAGGCTTTATTTCTGGGCACAAATAAAAATGACATATTTTCAGGAAGGAAGTTCAGAGCTAAAAGCCCATAGGAACAGGTAGATGGAAGGAACAGAATTTGCTAAGGATAATATGTCAAACCTCACGTCGCTCAGGTGTGGGAGGAAGGTCTCATTTATGCCCTCCATGCTAAAGAAAGGGCAGAATGCTCTCTAAGTACCCCAGTTTGGCTTTTATGTTGTCTGTCCATCTCATGAAGTTGATCCCAAGGTGCCTTGCGAAAATTCTAAAGTATTAGAAAGGCGGTCAGCTTCAGAAAGCCTATCTACCCTGCTCAAGAGAGCACCAATGAGTTTCTCTATTCTTTCTGGAACATTCTTGACATTTAAAATTTAATAGGGTAATTCCATCCTCAATCCAAGTTCATTTTCTTCCACCAATTCTCCCTCCTTCAAATACACACACAAACAAACTGGATTATTCCAAGGTCTGAACATTTTGAAACAAATTCATGATCAGGAGTAAGAGTTTACTCTGAGGTTGGAGGAAGGGAAAAAATCAGGATGAGCTCTTTGTTAATGTCATATTTCCAAATATTTGAAAAGTCACAAGTAACAAGCATAAGACTTAGAACCAGCTTACACTGTAATTGAGTATGGGTTTAGAGTTACGTGGGAGAGACTGGTCTCCGGCAGACAGGAATTGCCTCAGAAAAATACTCAAATGCAGAGGAACATCTTGTGTGCTGGAGTTAACACAGGCCCATGCCCCATCACCGAGGGGCACATCGGGGAGTCCACCAGGACTCATCTCTTGGCAACAGCAAATTTCCTCTTTCTAATCTTCCCACCACTACCCACCCTTCATTTAAATGTGATTTTTTTTTCTTGTATTGATTGCAATTTTAAAAATCTCTCAGCTTAGGGAGAAAAATTAGAAGAGTCATATACTCATTATTTTGAAAGATGTTAGAGGGACAGAAAAAGTCTTCTCATTCTGACTGATTAAATCCATTGTATGCCCGCCTGATATACAACAAACCTATTTGCTGGATTGGAAAGGGGCCCCACATGGCAGCCGAGAGAGAAGACAGATGAACTGCATGCTAACTGTCCTTGCCTTTATTTAGCGAATGCTCTGGGTGGGATTCTCCTCACTAACCAGCTTGAGAGTGACCATGACAATGGAGGACTCCAATTTAGAGGCAAGGCCATCTTTAAATGTGCTCTCCATTCTTCTGCCTCTACATTTGAAGCAGGAGCTACATGGGTCACTTGTAACGGGTTTTTAGGTAATCATCAAAGTCAGTTCCTTAAGACTTGAGCTGAATGTCTACCCAAGCCAGCCAGCAAGGGCACAGGATGACCTTCAAACCCTTTACAATGGTCCCCTCTTGGGGCCAAGGATTAAAAAAATCTGTTAGCGTTCCCTTGAGACGTTCCTGACTCCAGGGTAGACATTGTAACAGTTTTATCAGAGAACAGACAAGGAGTTTTCCATCACTTCCCCGCCTGCTGTACGGCTGGGTGAACACCTTTCTCTGTCATAGCCTGCACTCCGTGTGTCCCACACATCTCTGGGGTCTCACGAGACTTATGCCCATATAATTGGCACATTTGAAACCAAAAGAACTTGAACTATTACAGGAATAAACTCAGTCTACCGTCCTTCATTTCTGTTCAAGACAATTTTTAAAGGACTTTCTCTCCTGCATTTAAGAGTGAAACATGGCATAAAAGCATGCAGGGGGTTTGATTATTTTGACAAATGGTCTCCCCATTTTCTCAGATCTCATCTTGCTCAAAAGCTATTGCTCAAGAGCTTCTAAAGAATTGCTCTCCACTGCCTATGAAGTAAAGCTTAAGCGTGTCAGAATGGACTAAACAGCAACTGCAATTTGGCTTCTGACTCATGTCCCCCAGCCCCCCTTCCCCATCACACGTTCCACCCCAGGAATACTCACGAAGAGCAACGCCCTCAAAACGCCACGCTCTCTCCTCTCTTTGGACCTTCACACATCCCATTTCTCCAAATGACTTCCCTGATTTGTGTGCCTGGGGAACTCCTATTCATCCTTCAAATCTTTGCTCAAAGCCTCCACATCCTAGCGCCCCTCCAGGCCAACGAACCCTCCTCCTCTGTGCTCCAGACACGTCTTACATGTCCATCTGCAAGGGGTCTCACTCACCCTTGGCTACACATCCTGGGTTCACTACATCAGAATCTTTAAAGGTGAGAGGCAGGCATCGGCATTTTTTAAGACTCCCCAAGTGATTCCAGTGTTTGAGGACCACTGTTTTTTCCTCCCCAAATTGAGGACTCCAGGCAAGCAATGACCACACCACTACTTTTATAAACTTAGTGCCTAGTCCCACATCAATAAATACATAAAGCCTGGGCGGTAACTTTTCTTTAAAATGTTTTTGTCACTCATGAATTCTTTGGAAAGTAACTCCAGGGAACAGCAAAAACTGCTTAATCCAAATCAACATACTTCAACATTTTTACCAGCAAACTGAACTTGTGTATTTCTGAATAACAGAGCCACCTTTTGCAAACCACTTCCCAGCACTTTCAGAGGAGGGGGGACTATCCCTCCAAAAGTTCTTTTTTTCCCCTAATGTAGTTGGATATATCTTAATCATTTAGCACAGTCAGGAAAAAAATATAAAAAAGAAATTAAATGAGCAAGTTCCTTTCAAAGGCCATCCTCACCCGCAATGGGGGAGGTGGGGATTACCTAGCAGAGTGCGGGTCCTCCTTGCAGAGTCGCTGGTCCGCGCTGTCGGCTGTTATCACTACGGCTTCCTCTTCCCGGAAAGGCTGCCTTATTAACTTGCCACACGAAGGCGCCTGGAGATGACAGTATAAGACGAAATAAGATGACTTTCCAAATGTTTCCTTCCATTAACATACAGCCCATACAATTTCTTAACCTTATTCCTCATCAGCAGAGAGGTGTTTGCTGCTTCAGAAATTCAATGGACGTTACCCAGGACACAGGCAAAAAAGACCCAGTTCTGTTCCACCTCTGCTCACTCTATTTGGCTACTGCTGTATAAGGCCTGCTTTTCTAGACCCTTCTTTTCTTCCCACAAAACCCTGGCTCTACCATTTACCCAGAAAGCCTTCAGATGGTGTTTCAGGACTAGCCAGCTACTTGTTAGGTTTAATCACACACCTCCACTCCTACACAGCGGCTTGTCTCCTTGGTCTTGGGATTCGCGCCCCCACCCCCAAACCCGAGTCATCCAGGAACAGTCCCATTTTTTGCCTCCACCTGAGCGACTTTCTTTGGGCAGGCTGCGTCTGTCAAGCCTTAAGTGGCAACATTTATTTATGCCACATTTCTTAGTATCTAAGGTACAAATCAACTCTTCAAATGTTTCAGGCATGAATTAAAGTGACAGCTCTCCATGTTACAATGACAGCAAAATGTGAGTTAGCTGCAAGTCTCAGTAAACAAGTGTGTTTTAATTTAATTTTTATCCAACTCAGGATGAACTTAAAAATCACTCTCTTTTCATCCCTTGGTTTCATGCTTTAGTAAGTGCCATTAATTCAACAAGGTTTTTGTTTTGACAGTGAAGTCTTCCGTAGCATGGGTTCATAATTATGACCATAACTTTTCACTGACTAGGCCTTTAGGAATTGATAAAGGAGACACAAGACCAGACCTTCTTGGCACAGACTGGCTAGCTGCTGAACAAACCCCTCTCCTCTTCATCTTGGGCACCCACATTTCCCAGCTGTCCTAGCAGTTAGGTGTGGCCATGTGACTACATCCTGGCCAATGAAATGCAGACAGAAGTAAAGTGGGTGAACTCCAGGCCTGGCCCATTAAAACTCTCCAAGCACCATCGTCCATACTCTTTCCTCTTGTCTCATGACCTTGGAGGCCATATGTTGAAAACAGCAGAGCCACGTAACGGAAGAAGCCTGGGTGCCAGAATTCCCCCTTAGAGATTGTAGCCCACCTGTCAGGAATACCTTTTTTAGACCTTACATGAAAAAGAAAGAACTTTCTATTTTTTTTTTAATTTTTATTTTTTGTGGGTGGGGGGAAGTAATTAGGTTTATTAATTTTTTCGAGGAGGTACTGGGGATTGAACCCAGGACCTTGTGCACGCTAAGCATCTGCTCTATCGCTTGAGTTATACCCTCCCCCCAACTTTCTATTTTTTCAAGCCACTGAGGCTTTGGATTTATACACTACAGCAATCGTCTTAACTAGTAAAGATTTATGTCGTACTTTTTTTTAATTTAATTTTTTTAAAGTACAGTCAATTACAATGTGTCAATCTCTGGTGTACAGCACACTGTCCCAGTCATGCATATACATACATATATTCATATATACTGCACTTTTAAAACTAAAGTGTTATTTTCTCCCTAATAACAGTAATATATTTTCATTGTTTACTATTTGGAAAATACTCTACATTGGTATATTAATGTCACCTGAAAATGCTTCAAGAAATAAATCTCTGATAATGGTAAGAACCTTGTTAATCACAATATCCCTTCTTTTTTCTGAACATGGAAGGGTATATATTTAAAAAAAAAAAAACAAAAAACCTCCCTTAACTGAGATGCATTATTCTAATTAATGTTTTAGGAATGACAGAGGTTATTCTGATAACTAAATCAACTCAGAGTATTAAGCAATTTTGGGAATTGTAACTTCCTCAGACCCCCAAGGCATGATGCAGTCAGTTTCAAAGACAGTATTTCTATTTTATAACTAGGATACAACTTGGGCTCTACTGGAAACTTTCTCATCCCGTATCAGCACACGTGGAAATGGAAACTGTCATGCAGTGGAGGCTAGCAATAGTAAGTTATGTTTCTAACTTTCATAAATTATATTCAAAGCTTTACATTTAGGGTCACAGTCCTTCAGACAACTGTTGAGGCTTACTGTCAGCTGCACGATTCTTTGTTTACTCACTCAGACATTTATTAAATACTGACCATGAACTGTCTAGGTGCTTGGGGCACGACACTGAATGTGAAACAGACTTGATAACTGAGGAGCTTATAGTTCTGGGCACAAGGGGACTAATTCTTGTGAGGAAGGAGACAGGAAAATCTTCAAATACAAGATTATAGCTGAGAGAGGTCTAGAAAGGAGTGAGAGTATGATAGGAATAAACGAAGGAAGGGCATCTTAAGGCCTAAGATTCAGAACAAATCTGAAGTATCTGGGGGATGATGAGCTCATTTGGGCCAAAGTTTAGGGGAAAACTGGGGAGTACCAGAATAGGGGTCTAGAGACGCGGATTTGGACCTAATTATACGGCCTTAGATGATACTCTATAAATCCTGAACATTAATTTTCTGTATAAAAAGGGAGGCCAACAAATAGATAATTGTAAATGACAGATTTTAAGCAGAGCAGTGAGTGGCCTGATAATGTTAGGTTTCAGGGAAATTAATTCTAGGCAGAGCATGGAGGATGGCCTAGGACAGAGGTAATAACCCTGGAAGCACAGAAACCATTTAGGAGGCTGGCTGATGAAATATGGAAGTAGAGGACGCATTTGATTTGAGAGATGTTTCTGAGACAGAATCAGCAGGACCTGTTAGTTGTTTGGGTGTTAGGGAAAAGGAGAAGTTAAAGATGCCTGAGATTTCTAGCTGTGGAATCTGGGTGGATGATGATGATACCACAAGCTAAGAGGAAATTTAGAAAGAGCAAAGCAGAGGTGAAAGTAAAGAGACTGGTTCTTGACATGTTGTGATTAAAAGTGCCTATGCAGTATCCAGGTGGCACAGGAACTAAAAGTACACTGTAGCTTACAATCTCCAAGTGTTTTCTTATTAATAGTTCATATTAACTGCAAATGAGAAAAAGGAGGCTTTACAGTGGAGAAACCCGGAAGTCACTACCTTAACGAAACGGTTAGTTAACACCAAAATGTCTCCCGATACAATGCGCTGTCCCAATAAGGATGCCACATCACGTGAAATTCTTCAAAAATTTATAAGCTGATCCTAATCATGAGGAAACATGAAACAACCCCCATTATGTTACAAACAACCGCCCTGTATTCTCCAACAATGTCAACGTCATAAAAGGCCAAGAAGGGCGAGGAACTCCTCCATCTTAAAGGTGACTAAAAAGACATGATAATAAACTGTGACCGTGGATAGGGTCTTGGGTTGGAGGAGAGGGGAGCGACTACTAAAAAACATTATCAAGGTGTGGCCCATAGCCGGGTCGTACCTTGTGGGCTCCAGAGACTTCGGACTCGGGTCACGTCTTCGCGTCAGGCCCTCGCGCCCGCCATTTCCTGCTCTGGCGCGCAACTCACCAACCCGCGAGACAGCCAGGAACTACCCGCGAGACATCCGGGCACCACACGCGAGACATCCGGCCACTACACGCGAGAATTTGGGCAGTACTCGCGAGACATCCGGGCACTACACGACCGGCGTTCACGGCTCGCGCGCATGAACAGCACAGCCGTCTTCCAGCCACTTTCGCGAACTCGTCCGCCTGACCTAGCAGATGTGGCCGAGAATGGATCGCTGGTGCCCACATCTGTCATAAGCAATTGAAAGTTCCAAATCCCAAGAAATTTGGTTGGCACCTACGGCCTGCCCCCCAGTTCTACAAAACAAACGTCAAAAAACTTTACCTCAGTCTGTGACTTGCACACATTTTATTGGATCATATATCAGAAGACAGGGAAAGGTGGCTGCTAATCTCATTCACTGCTGATGGGGCGTTCCAACTTCTTCCAGAAGATGAACTGCATTTGTAAGATTAAAATTCAAAATATAAACACCTTTATCTTAAGATTTATGTAGTAAAAGCCTGAGAAAAACAGGTAAGAGACACAGACTAGAGAGCTAATGTCTAAAAGAAAATTCTGCAACAAATGAAAGAGAAGCTATATTTGGAGAAGAGAATACAGTTTTCTCAAGCTGAAGAAAAATATTTCATTTTCAGGTGAGAAGCCCCTACCACAGTCAACACAAAATTGACAAAAATTGTTCAATACCTGGATGTGAAAAGCTAATGTTCTAAATGTCAGAGATGAAGAATGTCATAGATCTTCAGAAAAAAAAGTTATCCATAAAGTACAAAAGCAGGCTTCTCCTGAGTGTCAGAGTAACAGGATACACAAGACAGTTTTGACGGGAGAGGCTGTGTGTGACTCAGTGTATCAAGTCATGGAGAAAGCCACAGAAATAATTCTCATTTATATATGGGCTCTAAAGATTGACTCTCTCTGAAAAAAGTCACTCATGGGTGGACTATAAATGACTGAAAGATTAATCAAAATGAAGACTTTTGACGTAGAAGTGCATGGTAAAAGTCCTGATGGTGAGTGTAAAAGTTAATTGATTTAAGAAGTCTATATAATTATTATAAATATGGTCTAGGTGGGGGAGGGTGTAGCACAAGTGGTAGAGCACATGCCATGCTTAGCATGCACAAGGTCCTGGGTTCAATCCCCAGTAACTCCTATAAAAAATAACATTAAAAAAGTAAACCTAATTACCTCCCCCACCCAAAACAAATTTTTTTAAAAAGTAAATATGGTCTAAAAGCACTGCAGATGTTTTTAAAACTTCAAATTTTAACCCATTCTGTTTCTTAAAAAATCTATTAATAAAAAGAATTTAGTTCAATTAAAAAATTATTGAGACTTGAGCAAGTTTGAATTAGAACAGCATGCTAGATGGTGGTACCATATATCACTATTAAATTTTCTAAATTTGAGAATTTCCCTGTGGTTATGTTAGAGAATGGCATTGTTCTTAGAAATTACTGAAGAGTCACTGGGAAAAGGGCTACGTACACACAAGAGAGAGGGAAAGCCAGTGGGATTAAACATTAACTGATGAAGCTGGGTAAAGTGTGTATGGGAGTTCTGTGTTATTCTTGCACATCTTCTATACATTTGAAATCATTTCAAAATAAACTGTTTAAAAATAGTTCTTTAAAACTGTAGGATCAGAATGTTAATATTCTGGGTGAGAGCCACTTCCATGCAGTAGTCAGGGCTAAAGCCAGTTTGGGTAGCTTTATGGATCAAGAGATGAAAAAGTAGGGAAAATGAGAGGTGATTCTTGGCCCTGAGATACAGGTATTGTACCTGCTTGAGTCTTGGATTTTCATAGTTTGAGTTTTCATAGGCAGATCACACATGTAAAGTCAGTGATTGATATGCCCATATATATTTATTCCATGCTATAATGTAATGAGACAAATTCCTCAGGGCTGTCATTGTTCTAAATAGCAAATAACAACTCCTAGACTGAAGTTAGAGTTCTGGCTGAGCTGCGGCACCAGGTGAGGAAAGAGAAATGCCAGAATCCTGAAGATGCTGAGGTTTGTTACCAGTGACCAGGATGCATTCTCACCAGCCCCTCCCCTCCCTGAAAAGAATTTAGTTCCTGCAAGTCTGGGCAGGATTCTTGGGGCCAGTTGAGTGATTGCTTTATTGGCTCTGGCCTTCAGTGGCTACATAATTATACTCTTTACTCATGAAGCAAAACGGAAGTGATTGTGTAAACACATTATGTATCATTACGGAAAATCGCAACATGCCTTCTTCCCGGCTGCCCTGCGAAATATCTAAATTACCCACGCTGCCAAGGAGGGGAGAAAACTGGGCCCAGGGAAAAGCAGGGAAGGGATTGCCTATCAAGAGAGGAATGTTGGGAGAACCTTTATTTGTGATTAAATTGCTTTTAAAATACATGAGGGACATTTAAAAATGCATACATAATTCCAGTACCTCAACAACATAATGATTTTCATTTGTTTGGAGTTCTTTCAAAGTTTCATCCATATGAACATACTGTTTCTAAGTTTATCAAACTATATGTATTTTATACATTTATAAATTTTATACACTACGTAGCATTATTTTAGAAACACTTTCCCTTGATCTTACACTTTCATCATAAATTTTTAATATCCATGTTATATTCTATTTATACATAATAAATATACTTTATTTAATCATTTCCTTATTATTGGATGCAAATGCTAGTTTTTTAAAATTATGAATAACTCTGCTGTTAATGTCTTCATACATACGGATTTTTCTCCTTTTGAATTTTCATATTTCCTCAATTCTAAGATACACATTTTTCTTCCTTTATTATATATCAGGGTACATTTTGGTATCAAGATGACAATATTTTTTTCTCTGTAAAAAGTTATTATTTAATTGATGTTGCTTCTTAAAGTTGATAGTGTCTTAGAATTGGAGAAATAAAATAATCCTATAATATAAACTTAGAATAGGGGGTTTACTGAGTCAAAACAGGTTTATGACTCTCCATATGTGTATCAAAACGCCTTCAAAAAGGATCTGACCAATGACAACATCCGAAATGTATGGGTGGTACTACTTTCCTACAGTTTGGCCAGCATAGGAGATTTGGCTTTTCTCTTGATTTTAAATAGATGTAAATTGTTTCCTGCTTATTATTTTCATTTTAATCTATTTAGCTGTTCTCCTCTTGGTATAAAAATAACAAAAGGCCAAGTTTGAAGACATCTCAGGAACCATTCAGAAGAAAAGGCCTTGGTGTTCAGTCAGTTATTTAGAAAGGAAAGAGTGAGAGGTACCATTCTGCTCCTTGGCTCTTTCCCGCCATGGTGTCATACGTGTGTTATGCTGCCATATACAAAAGTGGAAAAGGGCGGAAATTTCTTTATAGAATCATAGAGTTTTTGAGCTAGATGAACCTTTAGGGATCATCTGGACAGACCCCTCATTTTGTACATGATTAAATGAAAACCCAGTGAGAGTCAAGCTGTTCAAGATTTTGCAGCTAGGAAGTGGCAGGGCTGAAATTTGAGACCAAGGTTCTGGACGTTTCCACCAAACACACAGCCTCTCTGGTGCAAATTTCACTTGAAGGCTTATGACACATCTACCAGTCTTTGACGTTTAGTCTGGGCAATAGAAAATTTAGACTGAGGACATTACTAATTCTTACTAAGTAAATTAGTCAAGTAAGTGAATTCTTATGATCTCAGATTTAAGATTATAGAGCCAAACATGAAAAAAAATGGCCTGTATCTGAGTATATTGCCCCAAACTAGAAACACATATACACTTCCTGTAATTGGCTTACATAATGAATTCTGAGTAAGGTGTCTTAAGTCTGGTAATTCAGATTTGTAGATGATTAAGCCCTCTGGGGAACTGAATCACCACGCTCTTGAATTTTTGTCGCAGTAGATTCAGTCTCATTGCTATTAAATAATGATGCTGTGCTTACCTTTTCCAAACCAAAGTAGCGCTCAAAGTTTACATCTGAAGAATGATGTATTTATACGCCATCTTCTTTATCATTGTTATTTCCAATCCTTCATGATTTTATAAAATGTTCTAACAACTGTTAACCCAAATCTCAGGCTTTAGCAATCTGTAACAACAATATTAAGTCACTTCTGTCTCAAACCCAGATTGCCCTGATGTGAACCCCCATCAGTGAAACTGCTGGGAACTGGCCCTCTTCAAACTGTTTCCCCAGCTGTTTCTGAGGTCCCCAGGATAATTCCCCACAAATATCCAGGACTGGTCACCATCTTTTATCCTTGCCTCTTTGTCTTTCGTCTGGACAGTAAAGCTGCTGGGCACCACTCTTCTCCCTTGGTGACCACGATTGATCTACCACTACCGTGGTCTCCAAGCAAGGTTAGTCCTCCTCCTGTCTAAATTGTGATGAAACTGTACTTTAAAAAACAAAACAAAAACAAACAAAAAACTGTGTCTTGAAGGCTCCGGGAAAAGGAAACTGGAAACAGAGAATAAGTTACAACATCCAGCAGCAGTAAGTGTCTTTAGAGATGACAAGTCTAAACCCAGCCGAAACCCTGCCCTATTCCTAGCCGTCCCTCACATGGCAAGGAGGCGGCCCAAAAGGAAACAGGCTCCTCCAGATACTGCCCTACCCTGGACTTCAAGGCCCGTTGCCCCCCAACTTAGAGAAAGAAGAATCCTCCAGTCTTTCACAAGCCCTAGCCCGGCTTTATTTTCCTGTCCCGGAATTTTCCTCTTTTCAGAATGGTTGACAAGGGGAATGTGAATACCCTTTGGCAGGTGGGTGGCGGTGGAAATCCTGTGCTGCTCTAAGGATTGGTCTGGGCACCTGGGCTTCATAGCTTAGACAAGATCATCATTATGGTAGGCAGTATATTTTCCAAAGTCTGATTTGTACAGTCTTAAACTTACCCCCTGGTGGGAAAACATTTGTGCTTCAGTAGGAAACTGGATTTTCTAGAGTATAGGGCACCTCTCTGGGTTATCCAGTTCCTTGAGAGCTATTTTACAACTCTGAAAATAGGCAATTGATCAATGCAAAATACCTGATTTTTGTAGACATCACAGTATATCCTGCCCAGAACAAGAGTAGAGGTTCAATTGATTTGTCTCTCTTACTGTGAAAGAAGCCAGTTTTGTCTCAGTTTGCATATTCATTTAGCTATTTCTCATCTATAACTAACTAATGTCCTGCACTCATTCCACTTCTGATCACCAGCTAGTGATTCTGACTCCAATTCTGACGTGTGTCTGGTAGCAGGGGGTGGAAGGGGAGGGTTCCCCCACACCACCAAGCAATTGTTTTTCTTTTTTCTTTCTTTCTTTCTTTTTTTTTTTTTTTTTTTTTTTGAATTGAAGTATAGTTAGTTTACACCCAAGCAATTTTCTGATACCAGCTAGCTACCCTACAATTCAACTCAGTTCTGACACTGTGTACTGGGAGATAGCATCAGATCACAGGTTAAGGGCTGGAGTTCTATCAGATGGCCCCCTACCCCATTTCAGACACCAATTGCAAGTTCAGGTTGTCACCTGTACTTCTGATGGACTGGCTGTAGATCAGAGGTTCCATGGACCCCCTCCTTGGATTCAGTTAATTTGCTAGAGTGGCTCACAGACTTCAGACAACATTTTACTTACTAGATCACTGGTTTATTATAAAAGGATGTAAGTCAAGAACAGCCAGAGGGAAGGGGTGCATAGGGCAAGGTCTGGGGAAAGGGTGGAGAACTTCCATGCTCTTTACAGGCATGTCATTCTCCCAGAGTCCCCATGTGTTCACCAACCCAAAAGCTCTCTGTCCTTTCGGGTTTTTATGGAAGCTTTGTTGTATAGTTATGATTGATTAAATCATTGGTCCTTAGCAATCAATTCAACCTCCAGCCCTTATCCCCTCCCTGGAAGTCAGGGGAGTAGGACTGAAAGTTCCAAACCTCCAGTCACATGGTTGGTTCCCCTGGCAACCAGCCCCCATCCATAGGTGCTTTCCAAAACTGACCTCATTAACATAAACCTAGGTGTGATTGAAAGGGTTTGTTATAAATATCAAGACATCGTTATAAGCTCTTATCACTTAGGAAATTCCAGGGGTTATAGGGTCTCTGTGCCAGAAGTGGATGAAGACTGAATATGTATTTCTTATTATAAATCACAATATCACAATAACTGTGTCTGCTTTTTGGATTCTTCTTTGAACTGTCTATAATACCTTAGGGTTCTCCTTGTTCATGAGTTGAATAAGATCTTTAACACAAGTTCTTTTTCATATCAGTATGAGACTCATGATTTTACCATTACAACTTTTTTTCTTTTAATACCATGTATGGGACCTTAAACCATGGTTTTTATTACCCAGAAACTGGGTTTGCCTCTTGGTGGGTGTGAAGCCGAAAGATAACCAAACCAAAGAGCAAGAGAAGGAATGATTTATTACGTGTAGCAAGTAAAGAGAACGGCAGGGGTCTCCCCCAAAGCAGCAAAACTGGGGAAGTTTTAAACTAAGGGTACCTGCATATTCATGAAGGAGTTTGAGCAAAGGACAATTCAGTATAGAATTGGGGTAAAGGTCGACAAGGTCCAAACTTCAGTTAATTGAAGTCCCAAGGGTCAGAAAATGTCAGCATCATCATTACCGAGATGATGTGGTGGTGCAGCGCTCCGAGGGGATTTGAGTTCTGCCAAACAGCTCAGGAAAGTGCTTCAGGATAATCTTTACCATTGAAAAAAAACTAGGAGTCTTTACAACAGATTTTTTATCTTTGTTGTTGTTGTTACATCTCTTGCCTAATAACTGTCCTTTGTTCCTGCAGTCCTTTTTTTTCCCGCCTTAAGATCATTCATTACTGAGGTCTGTTCAAGGACAAGCATTGTGGCCAGGCTTTGGTCACAAAATGGCTTAGGCCAAAAATGGCTTCTCTTATGTCAAGAAAGCCATGCTTGGTTCTCTTTCTCCAGGGACCACCCCCCAAACCTATCCGCTTACCATTAGTTTTTATTAAATCAAATCTAGTTTAGGTCCTTGTTATATTTTTGTGTCGGCATGAGTAATAGAGATCAAGTCTGTGAGTCCCCTCCCCCGCCTCCAGCATAATATACAGACACATATAACACCCTTGCACATACATACAGTTCCCCCAAATAAGCAATAACTTTAGCCATAGAACAATCTGAAATCCACATTCAAGAAGAAAATATTTTAATGCAACAGAGGCACAGTTCTGGTGATCCAACAAGCAGAACATATGCTGTCTCAGCTTGAAGAGTCCAAATTTGGGTTTTTTCCCTCCAAGTCCAGACATTCTTCAAGAATGTAGAATACTTGGCTTTCATATCAGAGTTGGTCAGCCTCATCACTGCTGACATTTGAGACCAGATTATTCTTTGTTATGGAGGCTGTCCTGTGCATTGTAGGATGCTTAGCAACATCTTTGGCTGAGTAGCACCACACCTCCACTTGTGACAACCTAAAAAATCTCCAGACATGGCCGAATTTCACCGGGGAGTAGGGGGAGGCAAAATCACCTCCAGTTGAAAACCACTGGTCTGTTTTATTAAGTGTCCCACAATGGCTCCTTCCAGAGTGAAGGGGGATCTTTCCTAAGAAGTGAATGTAGTCAGCTATTGGGTATCAGCGTGGCTAGGTCTCAGTCATAGTGTTGAGTAAACACAGGAAGTTGCAGAATGCTCTGCACAGCATGATACTACTTATGTAAATCTTAAAAGCACAAAACCTCATCATGTGCACTTTGTATAGAAACAGGCATATGGAGTAAAAGCATAAAGCCATTGTCACAAGAAAGAAACTTTACCCTTCTAGATTCTTCTGGCTGGTGCAAGAATTAAACTGACATGAGATAGACTAAGAGGAGAAAAATCAAACAAAAATTGAGTAACATGTATACATGGGAGAGACCCAGGAAAACTGAGTCACTCACCAAAATGGCCGAAGCCCTCACCTCAAATACCAGCCTCGGCTAAAGACAGAGGAGGGTGTTGAGGGTGAGGTGTCAGTCATGCACGGTTACCAGGAAAAGCGTAGTAAGCAAGGGTGATTGTGATGCAGATTTAAGCCCTCTCCTGGACGAGAATCCCTAGAGTTTTGGTCATCCCCCGCTTCCTGGTACAGAGGGGGAGACACCCTTACAAGTGGAGATCTCCCTTACAAATGTAGATGTTTCATACAAAAGGGCACCTCCTCCTTGGCTTTCAGTGTCCTTCCAATGTCTGCTGTTTCTCAGAAAACAACCAGCTTAAAACAATTAATATACCAGAGACATATTTCAGGATGGCAAGTTCTGCTCCCTTACACGACAAACATGAAGAGTACACACCAGTTTTAATGAGTATGGTTGTCACTGGGAAAAGACGGAGGGAATTAGGACAGGCTAGGATTACAAAAGAAAATTCACCTGTGTGTATCATGTTTTGCTTATCTTTAAAAAGAGATCTATCAAAATGTTAATCATTTTTTTCATTCCAGCGAGTACATATATGGCTATTGTTCTATGAACTTTACTGTATTTTTGGGAAAAAATCATGATAAAATATGAAAACTGCAGCTTAAATTTCCCATAATGTTCTTTGAAGCTGTGTTTTATTTTTTAGTCGTCTCCTGTTTTATGTTATTCATAGTGCTGCTCGCCTTCACCATCATAGGTAGATGTGAGCTGGCCGTGTTTTATAGAGCACTTCTCCGACTTAGACCCTAAGGACGACCACAGTACAAGCTCTCACCTTGTATTTGTGGAGAGCTTTATCTTTTCCCAGTACTCTTACATCTGTCTTCTCATTTTATATTCACAGCTTCTATCACCATCAATCTTAGTCTCAACTATATTCACTATGAAAATGTATTAAAAGGGCTTCTATGAAAACCTTTTCTCTGGCAACTACTTTAGTTTGGTTTACCGCAGAAACCAACTCTGAGACAAGAACCTATTTGAGGGGTGACCCCAGGAAGCTTGTGTAGGGGAAGTGACAGAGAAGGGACGGAAGCTGGATAAATGGCATATCATACGACAGGTAACAGCGAGGGCGATGGAGGCAAAGCCCTGCTGGCGGAACTTGGGGAAATATAAACATATCTCCGAGCTCTTTGAACTGAGAAACGAGTCATATGGGTATTTTGCCTCTGACTCCCATCTGTCATTGACTGAAGGCTGTTCCCATAGGTGAGAGCTTGCCATCACTTCTGACTTGTGCACTTGCGTCAAGCAGAAGCCCTCAGATGCAGAAGCACAGGTGTTTGTACATGGATGCTATTGGCAAGTATCTGCTACAGCACCTTTCTGTGGGTGTGTCCAGATTTTCATGGATGTCATACATTTACCACCTACATAGCATTTTCACAAATACCACATTTAATCCTGTGCGGAAGGGCATATTCTTATTTGTAATTAGAAAGCTCGACTGAATCAATTTACTTGCCAGAGGCTTGAAATTGTTGCTTTTGACTCCAAGTCCAATAATCTTTAAATTGCTTGGCTGTCATCTCACTATACCAGGGATCAGCAAGCTGTGGCCTGTGAGGCAAATCTGGCCTGTCACCTGTTTTTGTAGATAAAGTGTCCTTAGGACACCACCGCACCCATTTGTTTGTACACTGTCTGTAGCTTGCATGCTACAGCAGTAGAAATTGAGTAGTGTCAGCAGAGGCCTGCAAAGCCAAATCGATTTACAGTTTGGCTCTTTACAAGAAAAGTTTGCCAACCCCAGCTCTATTCCCTAAAACTAGGAAGGAAGTTCATATTTTCAAGAGTTTTGAAAGCTTCTAGCACGAACAAATTTATAAGAATGAAATATTCATTATTACTCATAAAAATTCCTTTTTTTATGGAGTGGGTTAGAAGCAAAATAGTATTTTTAAAAAACCTTTTCCCTAAGAACAAATATTGGCTATTTGCCTTAAAAAATCTGTCAAGATCCAAGGAGAAATCTGAGGCAGTTTCATTTCCACTGTGGAATAAATTATAAATACTTCGTTCAGACATAGGAAACAGTGATCACTTATTGTGCCAAACCCCAACTAATTAAAAATTCCATTAATAATGATCCAAAATGGTGTTCACGCTTAATGGAAGACAGAGTGGTGATAGGTGAGTGATGCCTGCCCTGGGCACAGGAAGAGGGATAGTGTTGGCCAGTATTGAATACAAAAAAAGCAGCACAGCCACCTGTCATGGGATGGGTGGAGAAAAGAACAAGAAGAATGGGGACACTAGAATAGATAGTCACAGCAGGCTTCCCTTCCTGTGATCCCAGGAGATACGGAAGGCTGAGGAAAGTGAAATATACATGAAGTGGGAAAAATGGAGGTGGTGCCTTTGACTCATGACTTGTATTAGGTTTTAGAAGGTGTCTGAAACTGTCAGCCTTTTTCTTTTTTTAAATTAATAGACTTTATTTTTTAGAATGTGGTTTGAGGCTTACAGAAAAATTGAACCAATAGAACAGAGAGTTCCCATATAGCCTCCTCCCTTCCCCATCCCACAATTTCCCCTCTTACTAACATCTTGTGCTAGTGTGGTACATTTGTTGCAATTGATAAACCAATATTGATACATTATTCACTCAAGTCCCGTTTTCTGTAGTTTAAGGTTCACTCTTTGTGTTGTACAGTTCTATGGGTTTTGACAAATGCATAATGTCGTGTATCCACCATTACAGTATAGAATAGAATAGATTCCCAACCTTGAAATTTCCCCATACTTCACCTGCTTCCACTTCCCCTTCCATCCCCACCCACCCCCACAGCCTGATCCCCTCACAACCACTGATCTTTTGACTGACTATAGTTTTGCCTTTTCTAAAAAGTCATAGAGTTGGAATCACACAGTATGAAGACTGGCTTTTCTGACTGGCTTGTTTCACTTAGCAATATACCTTTAAGGTTCCTCCACATCTTCTCATGGCTTGATAGCTCATTTTGTAATCAATGAATTGTATTTCATTGTATGTTGGGCAAAATTTTGTTTACTCATTCACCTACTGAAAGATATCTTGGTTGCTTCCAGTTTGGGGCAATTAAATTATCTATTCCTCCTTGTGTGAATTTTGGTAGATTGTATCTTTCAAGGAATTTGTCCATTTCATCTAAGTTATCAAATTTGTGTGCATAGGGTTGTTCATGATATTTCTTCATTGTCCTTTTACTGTCCATGAGGTCAGTAGTGATGGTTCCTCTTTCATGTCTTTTATTACTCATTTGTTTCTTCTCTCTTTTTGTTTTGACTAGCCTGACTAGGGGTTCATCAGTTTTATTGATCTTTTCAAAGGACCAGCTTCTGGTTTTGTGGATATTTTTCAGTTGTTCTCCTGTTTTCAGTATCACTGATTTCTGCTGTAATTTTCACTATTTCTTTTCTTCTCTTTGCTTTACATTTATATTGCTCTTCTTTCTCTAGTTTTCTCAAGCAGAAGCTTAGATTACATATTTTAGATCTTTTTTCTTTTCTCATATTTGCATTCAATGCTATAAATTTTTCTAAGCACTGCTTTTGCTGTATCCTACATATTTTAGTAAGTTGTATTTTCATTTAGTTCAAAATATTAAAAAATTTCTCTTGATAGTTCTTTGATACAGCTATTATTTAGAAGTATATGTTTAATCTAAAAATATTTTGGGACTTTCTAGCTATCATTCTGTAATTGATTTCTAGTTTAGTTCCACTGTGATCTGAGAGCAGGCATCGTGTGATTGCTATTCTTTTAAATTTGTTAAGGTGTATTTTATGGCTCAGAATGTGGCCTATCTTGGTTAATGTTCCATGGGAGCTTAAAAAGAATTTATATTCTGCTTTGTTAGATGAAGTATTCTGTACATGTTAATTAGATCCAGTTACTTTGTGCAGCTCTTCAGTTCAACTATGTCCTTAATGATTTTCTGCCTGCTGGATCTGTCAGTTACTGATAGAGCAATGTTGAAATCTCCAGCTGTCTCCGTTGGATTTGTCTATTTCTCCGTGCAGTTCTATCACTTTTGCCTCACATATTTTGAGCTCTGATGTTAGGTGCAGACATGATAAAGATTATGATATCTTCTTGGAGAACTGACCCAGTTATCATTATGTAATGCACTTTTATATCTCTGATAATTTTCTGAAGTTTGCTTTGATATCGCTACTTTGATGCTGCTGCTCCAGCTTTCTTTGCATTAGTGTTAGTGTCTTTCTTCATGTCTTCACTTTTCTCTTTTTTTAATTTTAATTGAAGTGTAGTTAATTTACAGTGTTAGTTTCAGGTGTACAACAAAGTGATTCAGTTATACATATCCATACATATATATTATTTTCTTTTCAGGTTCTTTTCCATTATATGTTATTACACATCTCTTCACTTTTAATCTGCTGTTGCCTTTATATTTAAAAGGAGTTTCTTTAAATATAATAGTAAACATATATTTGGGTCTTCTTTTTTTTTTAGTATGCCCTGACAGTCTCTGCCTTTTAATTAGTGTACTTAGATCATTTAAAGTGATTGTTGGTAAAATTGGATTAATGTCTACCATGTTTATAATTGTTTTCTACTCATTGCACTTGTTCTTAGTTTCTTTTTTATCTTCCTCTTTTTTTTTTTTTCACCTTCTCTGGTTTTAACTGAGCATTTTACCTGAGTCCATTTTCTCTCTTCTGTTAGCATATCAATTATATTTCCTTAAGGAAATATTTTTAGTACTTTCCCTGGAGTTTGCAATATATGTTTACAACTAATCAAAGTGCACTTTCAAATAACACTATACTGTTTTGCAGGTAGCTCAGGTACCTTATAACAGAGTATTTCCAGTTCCTTCTTTCTATCCCTTATACTATTGCTGTCATTCATTTCATTCATCCGTAAGCTATAATTACCCCAATACATAGTTGCTATGATTGCTACTTTGAATAGTTATTTATTAGATCAATTAAAAGTAACAAAAATAAAAGACTCTATTTAACCTTCATTTATTCCTCTCTAATAGTCTTCCTTTCAAGTCAAATCTTTCTGACCTATATCGTTTTCCTTCTTTGTGAAGAACTTATTTGAACATTTCTTGCACAGCAGATCTATTGGCAACAAATTCCTTCAGTTTTTGTCTGAGAAAGTCTTTTTTTCTCCATTTTAGAAGGATAGTTTTTGCTGGATAAAAGATTTAAAGCTTTTTTTTTTTTCTTTCAACACTTCAAATATTTCAGTCCATTCTCTTTTTGCTTGCATGGTTTCTGATGAAAAGTCCAATGTAATTCTTATCCTTGCTCCTCTATAGGTAAGGTTCTACACCTCCTTTGATTTCTTTTTTTTTTTTTTTAATCATGCTTGGTATTTTCTGAGTTTCTTGGATCTGTGGTGTATATCATTGGTGTGTATCATTAATTTTGGAAAAGTCTAAGCTATTATTGTTTCAAATATATCTTCTGCTTTTTTTTTTTCCTTTTTCTTTTCCTTCTGATATTCCCATTATGTGTATGTTATACCTTTTGTAATTGTCCCACAATTCTTGGATATTCTTTTCTGTTTTGCCATCCTTTTTTTCACTTTGCCTTTCAGCTTGGGAAGTTTCTATTAAAGTATCAAGTTCACTGTGTCCTCGGCCATTTCCAACCTACTGATGAGCCCTCAAAGGCCTTCTTCATGTCTCTCGCAGTGTTTTTGATTCTTTTTTAGTTTCCATACTTACATTAAACTCCCCATCTCTTCTTGCCCATTGTCTACTTTTTCCATTACATCCTGTTCTGATTCAACATTACTTGGGATACTGCAATTCAATTCTGGCATTAACTACCTGAATTAGCATCAGATCTCACAAAGGGCTCAGTCCTCCACAAGACTGCCTTTACTCCAGGTGGGGTCCTCAAACTTCCTGCACTTCTGACCAACCGGCTATAAATTTGGGGGTTTCCTCCAACCCCCTCAGTTTCAATAATTCTCTAGAATAACTCACTGAAATCATTGGAAGTGTTATACTTACAAGTATGTGTTGTTATAAAGGATACACAAAAGACAGAGCTTCCATGTCCTTTCCTGTGTAGTCACGGTATGTCACCCTCCCTGTATATCCCTGCGTTCACCAACCAGGAAACTCCATGGAGCTTCAGTGTCTGGAGATTTATATGGGGTACCATTACATAGGCATGACTGAATAAATCTTTGGCCACATGATTAAACTCAATCTCCAGCTCTCTTCCCCTCTCTGGAGGTCAGACTGACCCAAAGTTCCAGCCTTCTAAACACGTGGTTGGTCTTTCTGGTGACTAGCTCCCATCCTGAAGCTAACAAAAGGCCTACCATGAATTGCTTCATCACCGTAAAGAGTGGGAGGCTCCCTAAAGCTGGGCCCCCAGGAGTTTTTAAACACTCAAGTTAGCCTACACCCCCCCTTCAGCAATTCATCACTTACCATTTAAGTATTCCAACCAGGCTGGCTTCAGAGGTTTCTGCTCTTGGTAAGCTGTGATTCTCTGTATTTCCATATCTTTCCAGTTTTCAGGGTGGCATTTTTCCTTGTGACCTCAGTTCTCTGTTAGATCCAAGAAAGTTGTTGATTTTGTTTGTTCAACTTTTTTCTTGTTATAAGGACAAGAGTGATTACTTCTAAACTCTTTACATGTCGGAGCTAATCAGGAGGTGTGATCAGTGTACAGCCAGAGGCAGGCATGCTGAAAGCCAAGTGTGATTCACCTGTGGCCCATGAGAGTGAGGCATATTGATTATTACTGGCAGCTACTGACCCTTCCGCTAAAATTGCATTCTCCAAATACAGTATTTTGCTGAGTAATTGGTCCAATTAAATGGAATTTTCAAAAGAGGGATCTTTTAGTGATATTTGGTTTTATGGTTTGAACCAGGCTTCATTTCCACTGTATCAAACTCCAATGGCCTTTCAGTGACAGAATGGATTTCTAGCAAGTTCTGTGCATTGCAGTTGTTAATTCTTAAGTAAAGTTGCTCTAGAAGATGATTTCTCTGACTTATAAGCAGACCTCCACTCCACCTTATGAGTTTCCTGCTCTTTTCCCTTGAATCTGAAACATATTGATGGGTTTCTACCCAAGAGACCTCCTGCTTGGTGAGGCACTCTTATTAGGATGACAAGTCAGTGGACTAAAGGAAAGAATTATAGGTTTTTATTCAAGTGGTTAAATCCATAAGTACATCTTTCTAAATTAGGTCTGTTTTGTTATTACCTGTCTCTAGACTTCCATTAGCAGTCTCGTTGGTCAGAAGATTTAGAGAAAGTAAAAGAACGTTATACTTTTGATTTTTCTTCTTCCTATAATCCAGTGGTTCTCAACTGGGGACAATTTCATCCCCAAGGTGACATTTTGTAATGTCTGGAGACATTTCTAGTTATTTACAACTGGGGAAGGGTGGTGCTACTGGTGTCTTGGGGGTAGAGGATACTGCTAAACATTCTACAATGCATAGGAAAGTTTTCCACAACAAAGAATTATCCACAAAAATTCTCTGGCCCAAAGTATTAATTGTGCTGAGGTGGAGAAACCCTACTGTAGTGTGAGAGATTAGCCTCCGTGGCTTGTCTCCTCCGCTAAACCAGAATCCTGATGATCTCCTTCTTCTCTCTTAATTGATTTTTCTATTATAAAGATAGCGCTTCTCTTTGGATTATTTTTTCTTAAGTCCCGCCCAGGAAGTTAGTCTTGAAATCCTGTTCCACAAAGCCTACAGGTCAAAGATTTATAGTATCATCTACTTACTGGAGGCCTACTAGGTGATGGAGTCCTAAGAATTAAACATTCTTGCAAAAATTACAGTCTGCTTAGCATGCAGGTTATATGAATAAAAATCAATAACACAAAGTAACTCCAAATTAGAGCTACAGATAAAATTGTAGAAATAGCCTTGGTGGAGGGATGAGAACCAGCATCTTTTGAGCTACTGAGCTGCACATGTTGTTTAGAGATGTTCTCCTACTTAATCTTCATAACAGTCTCACCAGACAGCCTTGTTCTCATCAAATAAAGCAGTCAAGACGAGAACAGAGTGATACCCTGAGGAGTTTTTTCCCCTTCCTGTTAATAACTCAAATATATGCCCTGTTGAAATTTACAAGCTACAAAATGTCTGCAGAGGAATAAAAAATCACCCATTATTCCACTCTCAGAGTTAACTGTTTAGTGCATTAGTTTGCACCTTATTTTTTGCATGTATAATGCATTTTAAATATAATTGAGTTTATTATATATATATATATATATATATATATATATATATATATATATATATATATATATATATGTAAAACATATCCTTTCTTTTCCATATAGTATTATTTCATGGGCATTTTTGTAGGTCAGCCAATATTTTCTTAAGTATGTTTTTAATGGCTGTGTAATACTTTATCATATGACTACTTTATGTTTAACCATTCTCTTTGAGGTGTGGCAACAATTTTTCTATGTAAAACAAAACAAAAACAAAAACAGGAAATAGAACGCAAGTACCTGAATGGCACCAAACACCAAACTTCAACAACAAAAAAGAAATACTAGGGGAAGGAGAGTATAAGTCAGTGGTAGAGCATATGCTTAGCATGCATGAGGTCCTGGGTTTCATCCCCAGTAGCTCCATTAAATAAACAATCAGTCAATCAATCAATAATCCATCCAACCTAATTCCCCACCCCCAGCAAAAAAAAAGGAAGGGGGTTTAAAAAAAAAAAAGAATACCACCAAAACAGAAGATAAACATATCTTTGACTTTCCATTGCCATTATATCTAGTGATAAAGTTAATTTCATATATCAGGACCCACAAAATGGAGGCCACCCCGTAGCACCGCCCCCATCACAAATCTAAACCGAAGTCAGCCTGCACTTATGAGAAACACCTCTCAAGGATATCTGACACACACCAATCACAGTCCTCCATCTCAGCTTTAGCTCTCTCACCTTACCCTAGAAAATAGGATTTGCCAATGTCGACTAAAATAAATGCACAGCCTAAAAGTTGGGAGTTATATTTTATTTGGCAGGAGGACTCAAGCCAGGATGACAGCCTCTCAGGTCGCTCTGAGGGACTGCTCCGAAGAGGGAGGGGAGGAGCTAGGATATATAGGAGCTTTACAACAGAGACCAGGTAGTTGGAACAATAAAAGATTACTTGTTATCTAAAGAAAACCAGGCATCTCAAGTTAAAGAATTTAGTGCTTTTCTATGTATGGGAGGAAGCAAACATCTGGGCTTACTGAATTCATTCCTTTGACAAGCACCTAGCTATCTTGGGCCAGTATCTTGTCCTTTCTTATTCTGAGTCCCCTCAGTGCACCATTGTGAGTGACTGCAGAGGCTGGGCTGCAAGTTTGTCTTCACTGTGGGGGGTGGCGGCAGCCGCTGATGACTTGATGGCTTCAGCATTCTTTGTTTACTTGGTATAGTTTGAAGTATTTTTCGTTCACACCAGTCTTGTAAGGAAATCTGCAACCTCCTCTCCAACTGTGCGCTGTTTGCACGTTGCCTCTTCCAGTATTCTATGAAACTCTTTCCTGCCCATAATCCTTCAGGAAGAGTGCTCTGCTGCTCATGAGGCATTGTAACCCCCATCCATGGATTCTTTTCCCTTGAATAAAGGACATCACACTCGTTACTAAATTGTTTTAGTTTTGTCATTTCATACTAACAATGCTGGGCTTTACAAATACCTGTTAAATGATGTACAAATCCATGTACAGTGATGTGGTGTTTTTCACTGTGCCCAGATCTCATTGTTTGGTGTCTGCTTATAAAAAAGGGAGAGAATAATGAAGTTAAATAATCAGAATCCATCGATAGGATTTCATTTTTAAGATAAAAAGTATGTGTGTGGGGGGATTTCTCTTGATTTTTTTTTAAAAAATACTGTGGTGTTGCAATTTATAAGAAATATATATTTGGTCATTCACATGACTAAAATGTATTTCTCATGTAGATTTGATCTTCCTCCATGGTTTATGGCACACAGCTCTCAAAACCCTTGGAATTTCCTGAGTGAAAAAAGCAATGCAAGCATCTTTTGTTATGATATTTGGTCTCTGGTCCTCACTTCCTGAAATCCCTTCAGGGCCATAAAGGTGAAGTGGGTGTTTTGTTATTCAAAGCAAGCCTCTTTCCTCCACAACTCGATTTATGTTAATGAGGTGACTTTTGGAAAGCACCTAAGGATAGGGGCTGGTTGCCAGGGGAACCAACCCTGATTAGAGGGTTGGAACTTTCAGTCCTACCCCCTGATTTCCGGGAAGGGGAGAGGGGCTGGAGGGTTAATCAGTCACCAGTGGTCAGTGAGTTAATCAATCATGCTTGTGTCGTGTATCCTCCATAAAATCCCAAAAGGACAGGATTTGGAGAGCTTCTGGGTTGGTGAACATGTTGAGATGCTGGGTGAGTGGGGTGCTCACGGAGGGCATGGAAGTGCCCCTTCCCTATACCTTGCCCTCTGCCTCTCATCCATTTGGCTGTTCCTGAGTTAAATCCTTTTATAATAAACCAGTAATCTGGTAAGTAAACTGTTTTTCTGAGTTCTGTGAGGCCCAATAGCAAATTAATGAAACACAAGAATGGAGTCATGGGAACCTCTGATTTATAGCCAGTTAGTGAGAAGCACAGAGAACAATTTGGACTTGCAAAGGGTACCTGAAGTGGTGGGGGAGGGGAGTAGTGTTGTGAGACTGAAAGCCTAACCTGTGTGATCTGATGCTATCTCCTGGGAGATAGTGTCAGAATGAGTTAAATTTGTGGGACACACAGCTGGTGTGGGGAACCCCCCCAAACACACGTTATAACTGGTCTTAGAACCTTTTAAGTACCACAATAGTAATTTTGGTATCAACCCCAGGAATTCCAAGCTTATTATATAAAGTAAAATTATTAGGATTTATACTAATATATATGTTTAATATATATGATAAATATACATTATATGTATATTTACAGCTATATGGTATTGTGATTATATTCAGACGTAATAGTCAAGACAGGAGACATGTAAAATACAGAATTCGTTGTAGAAGCATCTCAGTCATGGCCTGAGAGGGTCGAAGGCTGCCAAAGACAAGGGACCTTACTGAGTCAGGACATGCAGTAGCTGGAAGTCCAAATGCCAGACTTTGCCCTCTGCTCATCCTAAAGCAGGGCCCGGCTGCCTCTTGCTGCTGGTAGACGCCGATAAACACAGAGAGACAGGTCTCCAGTTGCTCCTTGACCATACTGCTAATAGATCTGACTGTAAAACATTTTCTCTACTAGAATAAAAATACAAAGGGGAAGCCCCACATGAATCTGACCCCAGGAGTTTTGAACATAAAAACCCAGTTGATAGTACATCGTAATTTTCAAACACATTTAATTCCCTGCAAGGCAGGAAATAATTCCATGTGAATTCAAACAGTGCATGTAGCAAGATCGTGACTGGCAGAGAAGATCATCTTTTTCACTTTGAAAAAGTAAAGAGTGAAGTAGGTGAGAAGGAGATCTAGGAGACAGAACGGTGGTCTCAGGGACAGTTCATGCCCCTGTTGGTGTGTTACTTTGGCACCAGTATTGTTTCCCATGGCTCATGACTGACCTTGGTGGGTAGAAATGGGTAGTTGCTAAGAGTAATCATTAAGAAACAGAGGATTTTCTTTATAAAAGGAAAATTGCCTGGTGGTATATCAGTTTTACGTGGTGTTTATGATCCTCGGGCTCCATTTCACTTGTCAGTTTTCTGTTGTCAGGCAGAGTTGCAGAAAAGTTAGGATGCGGGGAGAAATAAAGAAGTTTGAAGCTGAAACCAACCCTAGCATTAAAAAATTTTATTAATATTTTTATTAATTACATTCTGCTTCTGTTAGCCTCTGAGTAATCTGAAGGACAGAGCCATCAAAATTGCAACCATGTGGAGTTGCTTTTTTGTTTTTGTTTTTTTTTCCCGAAATTACCATAAAATTGGCTCCCACACCATGGACCTAAAAAGGGGATGTAAAGTGCTGCTTCTCTCTCTTGACGTTTTACTTGGTTTTCAAAGGATTGGTGACTAAAGACCTCATGAAATTTAAATACAGTTACTGGTAGAAATTTAGATTGTCACAAAAAGCACAGTAAGAAATTTATTTTTTGTAGGGAGGCAATTAGGTTTGTTTGTTTGTTTGTTTGTTTGTTTAATGGAGGACCTGGAGATCAAACCCAGGACTTTGTGTGTATGCACTCACTCTACCACTGAGCTGCACCCTCCCCCAAGAAATGTATATGGTAAGGAAAATAAAAGATTTGCTCTGGTAAATGGATGAGATATATATGTATATATATAATTTTTTTGGTTAGGTCTAGTAATATTTAACTATTGGGTTTTTTTTAAGCAAATATATAAACTTTGGACATATTGAGATTATATAAGTCCCTGGTCAGCATTAATATTATATTAAGTAATTTGTAATGAACCTGTTTATCCATTTTTTTCATTAAGTATGCAAATTTGGAAAAGTAATAAATTTTGAGGCATATGTAGAGCAAACTGACACATTCCTTCATTCACAAAAGTCACATCAAATTCGTGAGCAAGCAAGATTGAGTTGTCATATTAGTAGTGCCTCTCTCTGTTCATTCATTACTTTATTCATCAACACATCCTGGCAGATGCCTAAAAGAAAAGCCCTGATGTGTACCGTTTTGCCAGTTTCTGTGGTGTAAATACTCCCACCATGGCCAATTTCAAGGCCACTGAACACTGAGTTACAAAGAGATGACAGTAATCAGCTCTCCTCAGGTGAGAAGGGCTGGCTTGAGCATTCTGCTGCCTGTAACTAGGAAAGAAAGGAATGTTCAGGGAAGTTCAACTGCTTGAAATGTTCACATAAAGGGTGAGAGAAGACAGCAGGGACTGAGGCTAGTGAGCCAGGCAGAAGTCAGAGCCTCAAATGTCTGTCTGTTCAAGTGATTCAGTAACTGTAGGATTTGGAAGATGTTCAGGTAAGAGATGATAGTGGGTCTCACCAAAACACCGTAGTATCTTGAGGGAATCCAGAGAAGAAATGATAGTGTCCCTAACCATGGTAACTATGCTAGTACCCATGGGATTTGATAGATATAGAGTAAAAAGATAACGGAGACCCTTATCATGTTTCTATCCATGGGATTTTGTAAATATCCAGGTAAAACATGTGGATATTCCTACTTAGGTAGTAAACATAGACTATGGAAGTTATGCAGCTAAAAAATGATGACCAGTCTAACCATGGGACTGACCATGGTATTTTGTAGCTTCTCCTGATGCCAAGGAGGCCTATTTTGTGGTGGCATATTCTGCTACTTTTCAGTATCCATTAAATAATGATGGTGACTTAAACCATGGGGGTTTTCAGGTGTTCTAGTAAGAGATCATCATCCAAGATGGTCACCATTTTTTTTTTTTGCAGGTTCCAGTAAAGAAATGAAGGTGGAATTTACCACAGTAATAACCATGGGATTTGATCAATAACAAGGAAAGAAGTAATGTGAACTTTAACCAAGTGTTCTTCATTGTATTTTGGAATTGTTCAGGTAAGTTATGATGGTGTCACTCACCACAGTACAGACCATGGGATTTTTCAGGTTCTAATCAATAGATGATGGTGAACTGAATAATGAGAGTAAATGTGAGACTTTGCGAATATCCAGGTAAAAGATGATGTGGGCCTTAACCGCATCAGAGAACATAAGATTTTCAGATATCTAGAAAAGTGATGATGCTGTCCCAAACTCTTATCATTACGACACGTATTTTTGCAGGTGTTCAGGTAGGAAATTAATATCCCTAACAAAAGTAGTAACCATCAGATTTTACTGTTTTCTAGTTCAGGAGTGATTTTCTCTTAAAACTTAGCAGTGACAAAAATATTTGTAAGTATCCGGGTAATATATCACAGAGACCTCACTATAGTAGCGACCTAGAAATTTTTGCAGGTATCCATTGAATAGAAGATGCTGTTCAAAACTACATTGTTGACCTTAGACTTCTCCAGGTATCAAGGTAGAGTTGGTGGTTGCCTTAATGCATTGAACAGATGGAATTAGAAGGGGCCCAGATGGAGGATCATGTATCCCTAACCAGGGTTGCCACCATGGTTTTTTTTTTCAGGTTCTAGTCAAGAGATGATGGTGTCTCTAACTACAATGTTGACCTTAAAACCAAAGGATCCAGGTAGAGTTCATGATTCCCCTAACAATAGTAGTGATCATGGGATTTTTTGAGGTCCATGTAGAAGATGTATCCCTAAATCACAGTTGCCACCATGTGTTTCTGTAGGCTCCAAATCAAGAGAGAATGGTGAAGATCATGGAATCCAGATAAGTGTTGATCTGGACCTTAAATATTGTACAGACCATCTGATTTTTTGAAATTTAGGTAAGCAATTATGGTGTTCCCAACACATGTTGGTACCATGTTTTTTGCAAGTATTTGGGTAAAAAAATGAGCTTACAAATGCTATTAACTGTGAGGTCTAGTTTAGCTGGCTTTCTAGTTTAGAGATAATGTGTGTTTAACCTTAGGAATGAATGAGAGATTTGTAGGTATCCAGGTAAGTATGCCTAACATTCTCCACCACAGTAATGACCATGAGACTTTTACAAGTGCAAGGTCAAGAGATGATGGTACCGGTAACAACAGTGTTAACCTTAAAGTTCTGCCAGTGTTCAGGTAGCACTGATGGGCCCATAAAGATGGAAGTGATAAAAATTATTTGCCAGTGTCCTGGCAGGAAATGTTATGTTGTTAAAGACATCTGTCACAGTGTGTTTTTTTAGGTTCCAGTCAAGGGATCAGAGTGACCCTAACAATGATGGTTAATGGGACTTTGCTGGTAAACGGTAAGTGATTATGTCAGTTTTACCATGCTATAGCCTTTCTGACCTTCAGAGATCTAGGTAAATGATGTTTGTGTCCCTAACATTTGTGTTACCATGTTTTGCAGGTATGCAAAGAAGAAGTTAATTTGCCCCACCCTTATTAATAAGCATGAAATGTTATGTATTCTTGTTCAGAGATAGTGTGTGCTTTATACATAGTGATGGATCTTCAGGCAGGAATCCAGGTAATTTATCATATCGTCCGTCACTGTGTTATTGACTATGGGATATTTGCAGGTATCCCTTTTAGAGAGGAAGTGATCTCTTTCTAGGGTTTAACTTCCCCAGCTTTGCAAGTACCCAGGTAACATTGATGAGTAGCAAACATGAAGTGATCAAGGGAATTTGCAGGTGTCCAGGTAGTATAAAAGTAGTTCTAAACACATGTTTCACAATGTGCTTTTCATGTTCCTTTCAAGAGATCATGATGAGCCTAACAGTGATCACGAATGAGGGACATTGCTGGTATCCGAGTAAGTGATGACGTGGGATTAAACCACAGCAGAAACCATTTCAGAACATTTGTAACAATGTGTTTGCTGATGTCCAGGTAAGTGATGGTGTGGGCCTAAACCACAGCACAGACCATCTGATCCTCAGATTCTGAGTAAGTGACAGTAGTGTCCCTAACACTTAACATATTTTTATTGTAGTTATTTAGGTAAGAAATGATAGAGTCCTTACCAATTCTAGAACCCATGAATTTTCACTTTTTATATTTGAGAGAAAATTTATTTTACCCTCCAAGTGTCCAGAGATGACAAGTATACAGGTAATTATGGTTTCCTTACCACAGTAGTAACTATGGGATTTTTGCAGGTACACAGTGAGGAAATGATGGTCTTACCCAAAAATGATGTTGACTTTGGAATGCTGCTGGTATGCAGGTAGAGTTGATGTTTCCCATAATGATAGAAGTAAATGAGGTTATTTGTAAGTATCCTGGTAGAATAAATTGTATCCTTTGACATGTATTTCACAGTATGTTTTTCAAGTTCCTGTCAAGATACCATGATGAACCTAACAATGCTCATTACTGGGGACATTGTTACCATCCAGATAAGTGACGATGTTAGAGCACAGGTCTTCTGACCTTCAGAAATGTAGGTACATGATGATGGTGTCTCTGACACTTTGTGACCATGTTTTTGTGACAGCTATTCAGTTTAGAATATTATAGTCCTTACCAATTCTAGTAACTATGATTAGGGTGAGCCTGTAATTGGTACTTAATGTGAAACATCACTGGTATCAAGGTGTGTGATAATGAGGGCCTAAACCACAGCCCAGAGCATCTCATCTTCAGATAGACAGGTACATGATGATGGTATCAATAATACTAAACATCATTTTATTGCGTGCCATTGAGGTATGAAAATGTTGAGTCCTTACCATTCTAGAAACCAAGAGTTTTAATTTTTTTATTTTAAAGAAAATTTATATTTAACCCTGAGAGTGTTGAGGGATTACACACATTCAGATAACAATCATGGTGTTCCACAACACAGAGGTAACATGGGGATCTTGTAGGTGTATAGTCACCAAATGATGGCCTTATGACATGGTATTAACCTTGGAGTACTGGAAGTATCCATGTCTAGCTGATGTATCCCATAATGATAGAAATGACCAAGGTTATTGACAGATATCCTGGTAGAAGTAGTTGTGTCCTTAAACACATTTGTTACATTGTTTTCAGGTTCCAGTCGAGATCACGGTTAAGCTTTCAATGGACATCAGTGGGACTTTGCTCTTAACCAGGTAATGTGGGGCTTACCACAGTGTAGACCATCTGATCTTCAAATATCTAGGTAAGTGAGGATGGTGTCCCTAAAGCTTGTGCTACTAGGTTTTTTTGCAGGTGTCTCATAAAGGTCTTTGTTAGTTTACAGGTATGGGATTATGTGACATTAACTCATTGGAGACCTTCTTTATTTCAGATATCTAGATAATTAATGATGTTGTAAAAACCTTTTTATTAATCTGTTATTTGGCATATATGCTGTTAAGAAATTAGTTTGTTCATAACAACAACAGTAGGCATGAGATTTTATTGTATTGTTGTTTAGAACTAAAGTGCTTTTAACATTTGTAATAATAGATATGGAGGCATCCAGGTAATTTATCATATTCTCCATTACACCTTATTGACTGTGGGATTTTTGCAGGCATCCCTCCAAGAAAGGAAGATGTGTTTTTCCAAGGTTTGACCTTGGACTTCTGCAAGTATCCAGGTAACATTGGTGGGTCCTGAAATTATACAAATGACCAAGGGAATTTGCAGGTCTTCAGGTAGAATAAGATGTGTACCAAACCATTTTTCACAATATGTCTTTCAGATTCATGTCATGATATCATGGTGAGCTTATCAATGATAATTAACATGGAGTATTGTTGTTACCAAGGTAAATGATGATGTGGTCCTAAACCACAGCACGGGCCATCCGATCTTATATAGTTAGGTAAGAGGTGATATATCCCTAACATTTCTTGTTACCTTGATTTTTACAAATATTCAACTAATATATGATAGATTCCTAACCAAGTCTTAAAACCATTGGTTTTCATATCTTGTATTTTAGAAAAAAATTTATACTTAACTCTGTGTGTGTTGAGGGATTGTATGTATCCAGGTAATTATCATGGTGTCCCCCACTCACCCTCAAGTAGTAATCATAGGATTTTTATGTGGTCTTGTAAGAAATTATGTTACTTGATAATGGTGTTGACCTTGAACACATAGGACATGTACTGAACATTTTCCATGGTGTGCTTTCCAGGTGAGCATATAAATGGTAGTTAACAAGGTGCCCAGCGGGAGGTAAGTGATGATTTGGGCCTGAACCACAGCACAGTTCATGTGATGTTCATATATTTAGGTAAGTGATGACAATGTACTTAACATTCATGTTAGAATGATTTCAGGTAAGAAATGATAGAGTTCTTACCATTTCTAGTAACCATGAGTTTATACTTTCATATTTTAGTGAAAATTTGTGTTTAGTCCTATGAGTACTGAGGAGTCGGTCATATGCAGGTAGTTGCTATGAAGTGTCCCAGCAGTAGTAACCGTGGGCTTTTTGCAGGTATCCAGGCAAGTAACATTGGTCTCTCCTGACAATAGCGTTGACCTTGCCTGGATGCAGGAATGCAGGTAGAGTTGATGTGTTCCATCGTGATGGAGGCAAGCAAGGTTGGTGGCAGGTGTCCTGGTAGAACAAGTTGTGTCCTACACACATGTGTTGCATGTATTTCTTCAGGTTCCGGTTGGAACAGGGTGAACCTAACAATGGTCACTAACATGACACCTAACACCTGAGTGCTAAAGGGGGTCTTACCACAGTGCAGACCACGTGAACTTCAGTGTCTAGACAAGTGAGGGCGGTGTCCCTCACATTTGTGTTAATGTCTTTTTTTTGGTTTTGGTTTTTCTTACAGGTATCACGTGAAGATCTTTGCTTGTTGCGTAAGTATGAGATGATGTGATATTAACTGATTAAAGACACTCTTGTATTCAGGTCGTACATAATTCATGATTTCAGTCTCTTCCATTTACTTTGTTCTTGGCATGTAATCAGTGAGGAATTTAATGTGTCCCTAATAATACTAGGAGGAATGGGATCTTTTATATTCTTTATAGATAATGTGTATTTAACATAGTAGTGAGAGATGGACTTGCAGATGGGACCTTGCGGGTGTTAAGGTAAGTGGTGACGTGGGCGTCAGCCAGAGCCACAGCCCAGGCCATCTGGTCTCCGGATGTCTGAGTAAGTGATGCTGTGTCCTAACACGTCTTGTGACCATGATTTTTTTCAGGTATCAAGGGAAGAAGTACCAGTCCTTGACAATCTAGAATAGTCTTTCACTTTTTACATTTCAGAAAGAGTTTCACATTCTTAATTGTTGAGGGACGAGATGTGTGCAGATACTTTTCATGGTTGTCCAAGCAGAGTACTGTCCACAGGGTTCTTACATGTGTCCAGTTAAGAAACTAGGGTTTTTCCAACCTTGGTGTTGATCCTTGGGTGCCTGCAAGTGTCCAGGTAGAGTTGACGTGTTCTCCTAATGATGATGTGATCAAGGTGTCCTGGTGGAAAGGACACATTTCACGTCTTTTCCAGGTTCCTGTCCAGACATGACTCTGCATGTGGCATGGATGCTAACGGGGGACACTGTGGGGCTGCAGGTATGCGGTGATGGGGGCCTCACCCATGGCACAGGCCACCTGAGCTGTGCGTACACAGGTAAGTGATGACGGTGACCCCAAGACTTGTTCCCGTGACTTCATTGCAGGTGTTTGGGATAATGGCAGGTTCCTGACCCTTCTCGAAACCATTAGCCTTCAGTTTTCATTTTTTAGAGAAAAATCTTTAGGTGTTTGAATCACGAAAGATTACACAGATCAAGGATTTATCATGATATCTCAACCACAGTACTGACCATGGGAATTTGGCAGGTGTCCTGTAAAGACATCTTATTACTTGACAGGGGTCTCGACCTTGGAGTCCTGCAAGTATTTGGGTAGAATTGATGTCATAATGATGGAAATGACCCCAGGTGGGTTGCAGGTGTCCTGGTAGAGCAAGTTGTGTTCTTTTACACGTATATCGTAATGTGTTTTCCAGGTTTCTGTCAAGACGTGAACCTTACAGTGGTCATTCTCTGAGGACATTTCTGTCGTCCACAGCGCATCGTGCCCTCTGATTTTCTCATTTCTAGGTAAGTGTTAGCGATTGACTCAGCTTATTTACCACGTGGTTTGTTTGTTTGGTTGATTGTTAGGTAATCAGGTAAGGAATTGGTAGTATTTTATGAACTGTAGCAGTCACAAAGTGGTCCTGCCACCGTTTGCTATTTTAGAGATTTATGTTCAGTCCTGGGAGGGTTGAGCCCATTGTGGATACCCAGGTGATGATGAGGCGGCTTTGTGACCCAGGAGTAACCACAGTGTTTTGCAGGTGAGCTGGGAAGGGATGGTGGGGTGCCGCACTTTGGCGCAGACCTTGGGGCACTGCAGGAATCCAGGGAGAACTGACGGGGCCTGCAGCTATGGCAGCGCACAAGGTTACTGGTTACCATTGTCCTAGTGGAAAAGGTGTGTCCATAGACATGTTTGTCACAGGGGTTTTTTTCCATTCTTGTCTAGAGGCCATGGTGCATCTCAAAATGATCATTAATAGGACTTCGCTTGTGTCCAGGTGAGTGACTATGTGGGCCTTTAGCTCCCTGCAGACAGTCTCATCTTCACATACGTAGGTAACTGTGGATGGTGTTCCTAACTATTCTGTACCAGAGGGTTTCTCGGAATTCAGTAAAGAAATGGCAATATCTCAACCAGTGCTAGTAAGTATTTGCCTTTTTCTGTTGTTTGTTTTTAAGAATTTTGAGACAATGTGTGTTTCCACTTAGTAGTGATAGAGGTTTCGGCAGGACTAGGTAACTTACTGTACTGTTGCCCAGCAGAGTGTCGACCCCGGGATCTCTACAGGTTCTCATAGAAGAGATGATCGTGTGCCTAACCAGGGTGTTGACCTTCAAGTTCTTCCAAGATCCAGGTCGTGTTTATGCTTCCCCTAACGATGGAAGAGACCAGGATTATTTGTCAAGGTACTCTATTGCAAGGAAACCAGTATGTCCTCTAACACAGTTGTGGAAAGTGTTTGTCAAGGTTCTAGCAGTCATCGTGACGTCACAGTGAACCAAGTACTAGTTGCCTGTGGGAGCTTGCTAGTCACCAGGTATGTGATAACGTGGGTCTGACCCCATTATAGATCATTACATTTTCAGATATTGAGGCAACTGAGAACGGTGTCTCTAACACAGTGTCCCATGCTTTTTTGTAGGTTTCCCATTAAGTTCTTTTGCTGGCATACAGGTATGAGATGGCGTGACATTAATTGATGAGATACCTTCTTATTATCAGATAGGTAGGTAATTTAATGATATTTTGAAGATGCTTAAATTGACCTTATTTGGGCATGTAGCACTTCAGAAATTAATTTGTCCCTAATAATGGTAGTAGACATGAGAAATAACAGTATTCTTGTTGAGAGATTTTTGGTTTTTACACTGTTTTGAGAGTATCCAGGTAATTTCTTCTAGTTTCCCTGCCTACAATATCGACCATGGGATTTTGGCAGCTATCACTTCAAAAGAGGAAGGTTCTCTTCTTAGAGTCTTGTCCTCGGATTTCTGAAGTTACCTGGATCATGTTTATGCATCCCTGGGTGATATGACTGAACAAGGGAATTTGCAGGTGCACAGGTAGAATGAGATGGTACTGAAGACATTTGGCACGATGTGTTTTTCAGGTTCATGTCAAGATATCTAGGTGAACCTACCAGTGGTAGTTAACGTGTGACATCGCTGGTATCGAGGTAAGTGAAGGCCTGGGCCCGCACCACAGCACAGGCCATGTGATCTTCATCCATCTAGGTAAGTGATGCTATGTTCTCACCCTTACTTTACCATGATTTTTTTTCATGGGGCTGTTCCAGTAAGAAATGACTGAGTTTTACCAATTCTAGAAAGTATGAGTTGTCACTTTCTATATTAGAAAAAGGTGGTGTTGTAAAGTCTGTGAGTGTTGAAGGATTAGACCTGCCTAGGTATTTATCGTGGTGCCCCCACCCCAGTGCTAGCCATCAGACTTATGCAGATGTCCTCTGAAGTGATGATGATTTTATCTGACATCAGTATTGATCTTTGATTACTGCAAATATCCGGGTGGAGTTGCTATGTTCCATCATGATTAAGTGTCCCAGTTATTTGCAGTTATCTTGGTGGAAGAAGTTGTCCTTTAACACAGCGTTCATAATGTCTTTTTCAGGTTTCTCTCCAGACATCGCTCGGAACCTAGCATTGATTTTATACGCAGACACAGTTTGTATCAAGTAACTGATGACATGGGCCTCAGTCACAGCCCATGCCGCCTCCCTCTAGACAGCCAGGTAAATAATGGTTGTGTCTGTAAGAGTTGTTGATTTCTTTGTCAGTATTAAGGCAGTTAATAAGTTCTTACTACTTCTAAAAGTAAGTCGTTTACAGCTTTTAACATTTAGAAGATTTTTTTTATTCCTGTGAGTGTTGAGTGATTGCTATATCCAGATAATTATCATTATGTCCTCAACTACCGCAGTAAGAATGGAAAATTGAAAGTGTCACGTAAAGAAATGTTGTCTCATCTTGCAGTGGTTTAGACCTTGGAGTTCTACAAATATTCAGTTAGGATTAATATTCTTACAGTGATGCAGTCTCCAAGGTTTTTTTAGGTGTCCTGATAGAATAATTGAATCCCTTTTCCCGTATATTAGAATGTGTTTTTCAGGTTCCTGTTTGGAGATCTTGGTGGACCACCTGACAGTGGTCATTAAGGCAGACATTTCTGGTATCCTGGGACATGATGGAGGTACCCCCTCACTCCGTGAGACCTGCTTATCTTTATTTATATAGTTAACTGAAGTTGATGGCTTGAACTTCTTATACTGTGTGGGTTTTTCATGTATTCAGGTAGTGTTGGGAATAGTTTGTTGTTTTTTTTTTAACCAATTTTAGCAAACATACTTTCTCACTTTTTATATTGTAGAGGAAATTTATATTTAACCACATGTGTGTTTATCAATCCATGGGTATTCATGTAATAAAGATGGATTGTCCATGGGATTTTTGCAGGTAAGCAACCAAAACGTGATGGTGTCTGACAATGGCATAGACCTTGTAGTAGTGAAAGATTCCAGATAGACGTGGTGGGTCTTGCAGTGATTCAAATGGACAAGGTTATTTGCAGTGTCCTGGTAGAAACCGTATTCTGTAGACACATTTGTTATGATTTGTTTTTCAGGTTTCTGACAAGGAAGCATGGCAAACCTCAGAATGATCAATAACAGGTCTTTGCTTTCATCACATAAGTGATGATGTCGGTCTTTAGGACCTTACAAATAATTTGCCCTTCTGATATGCAGGTAAGTGTGGATGGTTTTCCAAACATTTCTGTTACTGTGTTTTGGGTTTGTTTTTTTTTTTTAACAGGAATTCAGTTAAGGAATGATATTGTCCCAGTCAATGCTAGCAATCAATTTAAAGTTTAGATATAATGTGTGTTTAACCTTAGCAGTGATGAAGGGGGTGGCAGGTATCCAGGTAAGTTATCCTGCTGTTCCTCACTGCCATGTTGACCATGAGATGTTTACAGGTACTCAGACAAGAGATGATGGTTTCTTTAACAATGGTGTTGATCTTTGAAGTTCTTCCAAGGTCCACATAGTGTTGATGGGTCCCCTAATGGTGGAAATAGCAGAATTAATTACAGATATTCTTTTTGTTTCTTTAGGTAAAACAAGTTTTTCTTTAAACAACCTTGTCGAATGTTTTTTCAGAATAAAGTAGTGATGACATTACTATGAACCTAGGAATGGTCATTAACGGGACCCTACTGGTAAACCAGGTAAGTGATACAGGGGAGCCTGCACCACAGTATAAGCAATCTGGTCTTCAGATGTCTAGGCAAGTAAGGATGATGTCCTAAACCCGAAACACAGTGTTACCCTCTTTTTCCTGCAGATATCCTGTTGAAGTGCTTGCCACTGTAAAGGTATGAGATGTTACATTAATTCATTAGATCTTCATATTTTCAAATACATATGTAATTATTGATATTTTGAAGACTCTTTATATCTTAACTTATAGTTAACTATATTAACTGTATTTTTGGCTTGTACGCCATAACGATGTTAATCTGTCCCTAATACTAGTAAGCTTGATATTTTACTATATTCATGTTCTGAAATACCATTTTATACACTCCTGCTCATAAGAGGATATGCAGATATCCAGGTAATTTATCATATTATTCATCACCACAATATTGACCATGGCATTTTGAGATGTCTCTTCAAGAGAAGAAGGTATATCTTACTAGGGTTTAGTCTTAGACTTCTACAAGTTTACAGATAATGGTGATGAGCCTCAAAATTTGCAGTTGACCAAGGGAATGTGCAGGTGTACACTAGAATATGTACATCCAACACATTCTCTCTGAATATGTTTTCAGGTTCATGTTAGGACATTGTGGTGAGCCTATCAGTACTTAACGTGGGACATTGCTGGTGTCTAGGTAAGTGATGATATGGGCCTGAACCACATCGCTCACCATCTGTTCTTCATGTATGTAGGTAAGTGATGATGGTGTTCCTAATATTTCTTGTTAGCATGATTTTGTTGCAGGTATTCAGGTAAGAAATGATAAGAGTCCTTACTAATTCTAGTAACCATAAGTTCACATTTTTTATACTTTAGAGATGACTGATATTTAACCCTATGAGTATTGTAGGTTGATCATAGTCTGGTAAGTGTCATGGAGTTCCCACCACTGTAGTAACCATAGGATTTTTGCAGGTGTCTGGTTAAGATATAAAGGTCTCTTCTGACAATGATGTTGACCTGAATTAATGCAAGTACCCAGGTAGAGTTGATGGGTTCCATAATAAAGTAGATAAACAAGGCTAGTTGCAGGTGTCCTGGTAGAAAAAGTTGTATCTTTAAACACATTTGTTGAATGTGTTTTTTCAGATTCCTGTCAAGAAAACATGGTGAACCTCATAATGGTTGTAAACAGATCCTTGCTTTCAACCAGGTAACTGATAAAGAGGGTCCTCCCACAATGAAGACCCATTGATCTTCAATATGAAGGTGAGTAAGGATGGGGTCCCAAACACTCGTGTTATTATATTTGTTTGAAGATATCCTTTTAAGGTCTTTACTAGTATACAGGTATAAAATGATAGGACATTAACTCATTAAAAATATTCTCATTTTTAGGTATCTAAGTAGTTATTATTTAAGACTCTTATATTTACCTTGTTTTTGGCATGTGTGCAGTTGAGAAATTGATTTGACCCTAATTATATTAGTATGATGAGTTTTTTTCTATTCTTATTAGAGATCATATGTATTTAATACTTGTAGTGATGGACAGTTATGCAGGTATCCAGGTAATTTATCATACTGTCATCACTGAGTTACTGACCATGGGAATTGTTTCAGGTATCCTTTCAAGAAAAGAAGGTGTCTTTTCCCAGGAATTGACCTTGAACTCTTACAACTAGCCAGGCAGTGTGGATGGGTACCAAAATGGTACAAGTGACCAAGGAAACTTAGAGCTGTAGAGGTAGAATGATTTATGTACCAAAAACATTTTCCACAATGTGTTTTCAGATTCATGTCAAGACATCATGGTGAGCCTATTAATGGTAGTTAATGTGGGCATGGCTGATACGGAAAGAAGTGATGACATGGACCTAAACAGCAGTACATTCTATCTGACCGTCGTATATCCATGTAAGTGAGGATGTGTCCTCCTACTTTTTGTTACCATGATTTTTTCAAGGTATTGAGATAAGAAATGATAGTCTTTACCAATTCTACATATCATGACTTTTCACTTATTCTAATTCTGGAAATGTTCAATTACCCTGTGAATGCTAAGGTATTACGTGAACACAGATATTTATTATGGTATTCTCCAGCACAGTACTAGTGATAGAATTTTTATAGGTATCCCATCAAAGAAGGATGGTTTTATCTGGCATTAGTGTTGACCTTGGATTACTACAAGTATCCAGGTACGCAGATGTGTCTTCTAATGATGAAGTGACCAACATTATTGGCAGTAGTCCTAGTAGAAGAAGCTGTGTCCTTTAATAGATGCTTCATATTATCTTTCCAGGATGCTGTCAAGAGGTCAAGATTAACCTAACGATGCTTATTAATGGAGAACATTGCTTGTATATAGGTAAGTGATGATAGGGGCTGAAACCACAGAACAGGTCATTGGATCTTAAAATACTAGGTAAGTGAGGACTTGCAGAAATCCATATAATTCTCATAAAACTGCGAGTCACAGTAGTGACCAAGGTTTTATGCAAGTTTAAATTGAGGAGATAATGATGTCTGTAGCAGTAGACCTTGGAGTATAGCAAGACTCCAGGTAGATTCAATGAATCCTGCAGTGTGGTAGTGACAAGGTTATTTTCGGGGTCCAGGTAATAAAGTTGTATCCATAGACACATTTGTCACGATGTGTTTTCCGGGTTCCTCTCTACAGATCATGGTGAACCTCATGATGATTCTGGAAGGGCCATGATTTATATCCAGGTAAGTGATGATGTGGGCCATTTACATGTGACAGGCCATTGGCTCTTCAGCTATCTGGGTAAGTGTGAAAAGTGTTCCTAACTATTGAGTCGCCATGATTTTTTTGCAGGTATTCAGGTAAGAAATGATAGAGTCTTTAACTATTCTAGAGACCGTGATCTTCACTTTTTATATTTTAGAGAAAATTTATATTTAACACTAGGAATGCTCAGGGGTTGCAGGCATACAGCTAGTAAGCAGGTGTGTGATAAAGTGGGTTTGACCTCAATACAGATCATTTGACCTGAAACATCTTGGTGCATTTAGGATAGTGTCTCTTCACACAGTGTTACCATGTTTTTTGCAGGTATCCTGTTAAGGTCTTTGCTGGTGTACAGGTATGAGATGATTGACAGTCACTCAGACATTCTCAATATCAGTATTGACAAAGTTAATGTTTTTGAGACTCATAGTTATTCATATTTGTGTCATTACAAAATTAATTTGTCTCTAATACTACTAATAAAGAATACTAATAAGATTTTTGTATTCATCTTTTGAGATAACATGTACTTAACTACTAATAAAAGGTGGATATGCAGGTATTCGTGTATTTATAATATTGACCATCACAGCATTATTGACTCAGGGATTATTGCAGGGAGGCCCTCAGAGAGGAAGTCGTCTGTTCCCAGAGTTTGACTTCAGTGTCTGCAAGCAAGTATCCAGGTAGTGTTGATGGGTCCCAAAATGATACTCGAAGTGACCGAGGGAATTTGGGGGTGTATAGATAGGTACAAATACATTTCCTACAATGTTTTTTTCAGGGTTGGGCAAACACATGATGGTCAGCCCATCAGTGGTAGTGAAAGTTGGATGTGGTTGGCCTGGAGGTAAGTGATGATGTGTGCCTGAACCACAGCGTAGACGATCGACATTCCTATCTAGGTAAGTGATGGTGTGTCCACACGCTTCTCATTATCAGGACTTTTTTCCAGGTTGTCAGGTAAGAAATTACAGAGACCTTAAAAATCTAGCAACCAAGTTATCCTATAGTTTCATTATTTTTAAAGAAATTTTTCATTGAAGTATAGGTGATTTTCAGTATTGTGTTTCAGATGTACAGCAAAGTGATTCAGTTATACCTATATATACTTTGTATTCCTTCTTTGACTTTTTTCCATTATAGTTTATTAGACAGTATTGAATATAGCTCCCTGTGCTGTACAGTAAACCCTTGTTGTTTATCTTCCTGTAGTCTTATATTTTAGAAAAATTGACCTTTAAGTGAAAGATTGTTAAATGACTTGCAGAAATCCATACAATTCTCATAGAGGTGTGAGTCACAGTGGTCACCAAGGTTTTATGTGGAGTACATTCAGGAGATAATGATGTCTCTAACAGTGGGACCTTGGAGTATAGCAAGACTGCAGGTAGATTTGATGAATCCTGCAGTGTGGTCATGACAAGGTTATTTTCAAGATCCATGTAATAAAGTTATGTCCATGGACCCATTAGTCACAATGTGTTTTCCAGGTTCCTCTCTACAGATCATGGTGAACCTCATGATGATCATGAACAGGACATGGCTTGTATCTAGGTAAGTGATGATGTGGCCCGTTCGCATGTGACAGGCCTTCGAATCTTCAGCTATCTAGGGAGTGTGGATAGTGTTCCTAACTGTTGAGTCTCCATGATTTTTTGCAGGTATTTAGGTAAGAAATGATAGTGTCTTTAACTAGTCTAGAGACCATGAATCTTCACTTTTTATATTTTAGAGAAAATTTATATTTAACACTGGTAATGCTCTGGGGTTGCTGGCATACAGGTATTTATTATGGTTTTCCCCACCACAGGACTACCCATAGGATTTTTACTGGTATCCAGTCAAGAAACTGTGGTTTTGCAACATTGGTGTTGACCTTGGATGGCTGCAAGGATCCAGGTAGAGTTGATGTGTCTCCTAATGATGAAGTGACCAAGGTCATTTGCAGGTGTCCTGGTAGAGAAAGTTGTGTCCTTTAATATATTTTCATAACATCTCTTTCAGGTTTCCTTCCAGAGATCACAGTGAACCTACCATTGATCAGTAAGAGGGACATGGCTGGTGCGCAGGTAAGTGACGATGTGGGTGGAAACCACAGCACAGGCCTCTCATCTCCAGATGACCACGTATGTGATGCTGTGTCCTCACGCTTGTTACCATGATTTCCTTGCAGGTTTCAGGTAGGAAATGATGGATCCCTTACCCCTTCTAGAAACCAGGAGTTTTCCCTTATTATATATTAGAGAAAATTTTTGTTTGTGAGTGTTGACTGATTTCACATAACCAAGTAATTAGCATGATGTTCCCAGCCATGGTGGTGACTGTGGAAATTTTGCACATGTCCCATTAAGAAATGTCAGCTCACCTGAGAATATTCCTGACTTGGACACTGCCAGTATTCAGTTAGAATTGATGTGCTCATCATGTTGAAAGCAATGAATGTTACTTATAAGTGTCCTGGTAGAATAAGTTGCATCCTTTTGCATATATCACAATGTATGTTTCAGGTTCCTGTCAAGAGACTATGGGGAACTTGACAGTGGTTGTGATCAGACACGTTTCTGGTCTCCAGGTAAGTGATGATGTGTTCCTCTTTTACCGTAGCATTTTGGGTGAGGTTTTCTGGTAAGAAATGATAGTGTTCCACCAATTCTAGAAACCATGTTATCCTCCTGTTTTAAAATTTAAAAAAAATTTGTGTCACTGTCGAGCATCATGCAGATATCCACGTAATTCTCAAAGAGCTGTGAGTCCCAGTAGTAAGCGTGGTTTTCCATTGCAGGCGAGCGTTTAGGAGATCATAGTGTGTTTAACAATGGCCTAGACCTTGGAGTACTGCAAGATTCCAGGTATATTTGATGAGTCCTTCAGTGATGTTAGTGATGGGGTTATCTTCAGGGTCCAGGTAGTAAAAGTGTGTCCATAAACAAATTTGTCACTATGTGTCTTCCAGGTTCCTGCCCGGAGGTCATGGTGAACCTCGTAATGATGTTAAAGGACATGGCTTGCATCCAGGTAAGTGATGATGTGGGCCTTTTACACTCAACAGATGACCTGATCTTTGGCTATTTAGGTAAGTGTGGATAGCATTCCTACCTGTTGTGTTGCCATGCTTTTTTACAGATATTCAAGTAAGAAATGATGTTGTCCCAACCAGTGCTAGTAAACATTAGCCCTTATGATTTTAGAGTTTAAATACAGTGTTGTGTTTTTCCTTAGTCGTGAGGGAGGGATATGTAGGTATCTGGGTAAGTTATCATTTTGTTCCTCTTTTTTTCTTTACCATGGCTTTTTGCAGTTGTATTGTCAAATACAGGATTATGTCTCTAACTAGGGTGTCATCCTTGAACTTTTGCAGGTTTCGAGGTAGATTTGATGGAATTTTGCCAGGTGTTCAGGTAATCCATGTATTCCAAATTCATTATTTACCATAGTCTTTATAATAGTCAATCAAGAGGTGATGGTGGGCCTTAAGCACATCATCTCTTAACTGGACACCAACAAAATGCATAGTTAAATATTATTATTAGTAGAGTCATCATCTCTTTTCTTTATCTTAATTATCTAAGTTTTTATTTTTTTATTTTTTTTAACATTTTTTATTGAGTTATAGTCATTTTACAATGTTGTGTCAAATTCCAGTATAGAGCACAATTTTTCAGTTATACATGAACATACATATATTCGTTGTCACATTTTTTTTTGCTGTCACCTACCACAAGATCTTGTATATATTTCCCTGTGCTATACAGTATAATTTTGTTTATCTATTCTGCATATGTCTGTCAGTATCTACAAATTTCAGACTCCCACTCTGTCCTTTCCCACCTCGCTCCCCCTTGGCAGCCACAAGTTTGTATTCTATGTCTATGAGTCTGTTTCTGTTTTGTATTTATGTTTTTGTTTTGTTTTGTTTTGTTTTTAAGATTCCACATATGAGCGATCTCATATGGTATTTTTCTTTCTCTTTCTGGCTTACTTCACTTAGAATGACATTCTCCAGGGACATCCATGTTGCTGCAAATGGCATTATGTTGTCATTTTTTATGACTGAATAGTATTCCGTTGTATAAATATACCACATCTTCTTTATCCAGTCATCTGTTGATGGACATTTAGGCTGTTTCTGTGTCTTAGCTATTGTAAATAGTGCTCCTATGAACACTGGGGTGCAGGTGTCATCCTGAAGAAGAGTTCCTTCTGGATGTATGCCCAGGAGCAGGATTCCTGGGTCATATGGTAAGCCTATTGCTAGTCTTTTGAGGACTCTCCATACTGTTTTCCACAGTGACTGCACCAAACTGCATTCCCATCAGCAGTGTAGGAGGGTTCCCTTTTCTCCACAGCCTCTTCAGCATTTGTCATTTGTGGACTTTTGAATGATGGCCATTCTGACTGGTGTGAGGTGATACCTCATCATAGTTTTGATTTGCATTTCTCTGATAGTGATATTGAGCATTTTTTAATGTGCTTATTGATCATTTGTATGTCTTCCTTGGAGAATTGCTTGTTTAGGTCTTCTGCCCATTTTTGGATTAGGTTGTTTGTTTTATTCTTATTAAGTCATATGAGCTGCTTATATATTCTGGAGATCAAGCCTTTGTCAGTTTCATTGTTTGCAAAAATTTTCTCCCATTCCATAGGTTGTCTTTTTGTTTTACGTATGGTTTCCTTTGCTGTGCAGAAGCTTGTAAGTTTGATTAGGTCTCATCTGTTTATTCTTGCTTTTATTTCTATTGCTTGGGTAGACTGCCCTAAGAGAACATTTTTGAGATGTATGTGAGATAATGTTTTGCCTATGTTTTCTTCTAGGAGGTTTATTGTATCTTGTCTTATGTTTAAGTCTTTGATCCATTCTGAGTTTATTTTGTGTATTATCTCAGTTTTTAAGTGTGTTTATTACAGTATAGTTGATTTACAATGTTGTATTAGTTTCAGGTGTACAGCAAAGTGATTCAGTTATGCATATACATATATATTCTTTTTCACCTTTTCTATTATAGGTTATTACAAGGTATTGAATATAGTTCCCTGTGCTATATAGTAGGTCCTTGCTGTTTATCTGTTTTATGTATAATAGTGTGTATATGTTACCCAAATTCCTAATTTATCCCTCCCCCCACCACTTTCCCCTTTGGTAACTGTAGTTTGTTTTCTATGTCTATGAGTCTATTTCTGTTTTGTAAATAAGTTCATTTGTACCTTTGTTTTCAGATTCCACATGTAAGTAATATTATATTTGTCTTTCTCCATCTGACTTCACTGAATGATCATCTCTAAGTCCATCCATGTTGTGAGTCATCGTCTCTTGATTGGTATTTTTGCAGATGTCTACTCAAAAGGTGATGATATCTCTATCTAAGTGCTTGACCCTGCTTTTTGCAAGTATCTGGGTAGATTTTATGGTTCCCTTTAAGTCTGTAGTGCTTATAGGATTTTCAGGTGTCCAGATTGTAGATTTGTTCTTAAACACTGTTGTCTCTTTGGTTGTTGTAGATTCCAATTAAGAGGTTGTTGAGAACCTCCATATGGTATTGAAGGCCAAATTTTGCTTGTCTCCAAGTACAAGGTGATGCTTGTACCAAAGTTAGAGGTCATGAAATTTTGCAGACATCCAGGCAGGCAAGGATTGTGTCCTTAAGCCAGCATAGTGACCATGTTTATTTGCAAGTATTCTTCAAGTTGTGTTGACTAACTACCACAGTGATCAGGGGATTTTGCAGATATCCTGTCACACTACGAATGTGTCTGTAACTGTGTTTTCCTCAAATTTGCCGGCAAAAGTTAATGGTGTTCCTAATCAAGATAATGACCTTGAAATTTTACAGATATCCAGGCAAGATATGACATGTCCCTACTGTGATATTTTCTCTTTTTTTTTTTTTTTTTTTGAGGTTGGAGGGCAGATAATTAGTTTTCTTTTGTTTTTTTTAAAATTAAAAAAAAAATTTTAATGGAGGTACTGGGGATTGAACATAGGACTTCACGCATGCTGAGCACGCACTCTACCACTGAGCTATCTCCTCCCCACCCACTGTGATCTTGATCCTCAGCCTTACCTGAATACCTTTCAGATTAATGATGGTATTTGTCTAATTACATTAATGACCAAAGGTTTTTGCTGATATGCAGGCAGAAGATGGCTGTGTCTGTATCTGCAGCACTGCCCTTTGACTTTTGCTTGTATCCAGGTAAGTTGTTCTGTCCCTTACCAGGCTAGTGATGGCCTTGGGATATTTTATTTGTCCAGGTAAAGAGTGATGTGTCCTTAGCCATGTTAGTGACCCTGGGATTTTACAGATATCCAGGTAAGAAATCATTTGTCCACAGCTATATTATTTATCCTCACATTTTTAGGTATTCTGGGAAGAGATGGTGGTGTTTGTAACAACACTAATGGCCACAGGATTTTGCAGATACCCAGTCGAGAGATAATGGCATCTCCATCAACACTGGTGTCCATGGGAATGAAAGAAAAATGGAATACTTTTTTTGTATTAGCTATATATCTTGTTAATAGAATTTTTAACATTCAATGACTATTAAATAGTATTCACAATCACATTTTCTTATATCCATTTCTCTTTTTTTTTTAAAGCAAATGGAGTTTTTTTGTTTGTTTTTTGGGGGGAATGTAGGAACCAGGGAATAATTAGGTTTATTTATTTGTTTATTTAATGGAGGTAGTGGGGATTGCACCCAGAACCTTGTACATGCTGGGCATGCGCTATGCCACTGAGCTATACCCTTCCCCCGTCCATTTCTTTATTTGTTCAGTTTCTCCATAACGACATCTGTACCAGGAATCTTAAGCTCGCATTTATGAAATACTTTAATAGCTAGGAGTGATCAATGTGGACATACTTTATGTAAAATGTGGTTATTCCTAAAGAAAATTAGGCTACAGATTGAATTCTTAAAGGGTTAAGGGGAACGGAGGAGGAGGAATATCGGTGTATATATTGTATGTATATTGGTGTGTATATTCACAGATGTGAAAGCCGAATAAGAACATGGCGATCAACTAGTCCAGCACCACCATGGCCGAGAGAGGTGACCCAAGGTCACACAATTGTCCAGTTGTCAAGTGCTCTTTCCGCTGTCCTGTTTTCTTTGTTTGAAAGCCTGAGGCCAATCCAAAAGCAGTACAGCAAATGCTGACGTGCTTGTTGGAATCAATATTTCTTAGGAAATGCACTTCCAGTTGGCCACACTCTCCATCAGGCACTTGGCTTTTTTCCTCAAATAGTCCATGTAAAACGCCCCTTAAGAAAGCCCGGGGTCTCAGTCCTAACCCCCAGCTACAATTCTGTTTCCTGGTTCTTGCTCTGGACATGAGTGTGTTGATTTCTTATTTGAGCAACATCTGGGACATAAAACAAACAAGCATTTCCATTATTCACCCCACGTAAATAATCAGTTGCTCAAGCCTGCCCTGGGTAGCAGGGCCGCGTACAGCACGCCAGCTCCCGAGTCCGTCATTATCTCAGTGTCACCTTCTGTGGTGCCTGGAGTCCTATTAGGCCCTTCATCATTTCCTCTGTCACCCTTTGGTACTTCTAGTCTTTTCTCTTTCCCTTGGCTGGTTAAGACAGATGCTAATGTGTCAGTGAGATTTTGAAACTAACACTTTTCATAGCAGTGGTTTGAGCTAATGGTGTTTTTCATCTCAAATATTTTGTAAACATTAATTAAGCTTCTAGCTCCCAGCTAGGCTCAGGCCAAAAAGAATGCTTCTGGAGAGTTTCTGCTTTTCCCTCAAGCTACAGAAAGTCCTCAGGGAAACAGAAGCCCTGGGCGCTAGAGCCTAGCAGCCTTTTTCTTGAAAGAAGCTTTCATATATCCCTTTAGCACTTTTGTGATGCTTAGGAAATTCAGTCTTGTAATGCTTTATCAAACGAAACCCTTTGGAATGCTTTATTAAATGAAGCCTGGCTAGTTTAAACCATCTGTCAGAAAGTAGTTTTTGTTATGGAGAAGTATGCACTCATTGAGTTAGTGCAGCAGGAAAGCAGAGTAAACCCAACCTAATTCAGTTCAATGAGACAATGCTTATTTCTCAATAGGAAGAGGGGGAAAAAACCCTGGCAGGTGTGAATGAGAAGGAAGGATATGAGAGAACAGGAGGTCCTTAAAAGCATTCTTTCATTTCCTCGTGCTGGTGTACAAGTTCAAACAGAAGCTTTAGAAGAAACACCTGAAAAAACAGTAAATCTCTGTAATCAAAATGCACAAACATAGGCATGATGCAAGGGTGACATTCATTCATGGCCATTTTCATCAAAACCAATGATTTTCAACCAGGTATGTGATTTTGCTCCCAGGGGACACTTGACAATGTCTGGAGACACTTATGGTTGCCATCACTCAAGGGGCAGGTGAAGTGTTCCTGGCATCTAGTACAGAGAAGTGAGGGATGCTGCTATAAACGTCCTCCGATGCGAGTGGCAGCTCCCATCGCAGATAATGATCCAGCCCCAGATAGCAACAGTGCCAAGGCTGAAGAACTGCTAAATCATCACCTTGGTGGAGAGGTAGCTCCAGTCTCCAAATCCAGTTGGAGTTCGTGATATGCTGTTGATAAGGTTGACCTCAACCTCCCGTACTCAACTCTAAGCAGGCTCAACATGGCAGTCTTTCCCACTGCTCCATCTAGGATACCTTCATTGAGCCTGGGAACCCAGTCTGTGCACAGAGGCTAAACTCTTAACGTGTTCCTAGCTGCGACACAGTTGATTTTCTCAGAAGGTAATTGCTCTGGTTTATTTTGAAGTGATCCATGCTCCTTTTAATTAGGAAAACATATGAACATTTCTACTCAGACATATCGGCCAGTTCCTGTTGTTTGAGTAGAAGCAATGGCAAATGCCAGATCAAGGCAAGACCCCTCTGATGAAACATCTACAGCATATTGTGTTAACTCTTCTGTGCTGAATAACATCGAGAAAGGGGAGGCTTTTAGTTCTTCTTTTGCTCCTTTGTCACAGTCATCTGTTGACCTGCTTCTGGCATTCTGCTTAGACAGTCATGTGTTTCTTTAGCAAATGCAGTCAGGAGAGAAAAGGGGCACAATGGGGAAAGATAAGAAATAGCTTATAAATTAAACGGTGGGAGCATAGAACCTCCCTTTTTTATTCTCAAATTTTACTATGAAGCAGGAATAATGAGATGGTAACACAGAATGCTTTGGCCAGATGGGTGGGAAGTCTTTAAGCCCATCTCCTGTTAGGAGTCTCTCATCCCCCAGCAATGCGTTTTCTTTTTTTTTTTTTTTTACAATGTTGTATTAATTTCTGGTATACAGCATAGTGATTCTATTATACATATAAATATGTTCATATTCTTTTTCATTGTAGGTTACTACAAGCCATTGAATATAGTTCCCTGTGCTATATAGTAGGACCTTGTTGTTTAGCTATTCTGTACATAGTAGTTTGTATCAGCCAATCCCAAACTCCTGATTTATCCCTCCTCTCCCCCTTTCCCCTCTGGTGTCCATAAGTTTGTTTTCTATGTCTGTGAGTCTCTGTTTTGTAAATAAGTTCATTTGTGTCATTTTTTTAGATTCCACCTATAAGTGATATCATATATTTGTCTTTCTCTGACTTCCTTCACTTGGTATGATCATCTTTAGGTCCATCCATGTTGCTGCCAATGGCATTATTTCATCCTTTTGTATGGCTGAGTAGTGTTCTGTTGTGTATATATACCACATCGTCTTTATCCAGTCATACAATTGCATTTTTATAAAACTGCATGATTCAAACAAATCTCTAGTGACAGGAAGCAGACTAGCAGTTGTGGGGGAAGAGGGGACAGGGAGAGGAGAAAGGAATTATAAAGGGCGTGAGAAACCTTTTGAGGGTGGTGGAAGTGTTCATTATCTTGATCGTGCTGATGTGTTCATGAACGTATACCTATGTCAAAACTTCCAATACGTACACTTTATTGCGTGTCAGTTATACCTCAATAAGTCAAGAAAGTCAAAGGGACAGGATGAGGGCTGACCGAGTGGAGGATAAACATCGGAGCAGAAGGAAAAACACATACAAAGACACAGGGGCATTTTATTTAATAAGCACGTAAAACTTACCGTCTCCTAGGCAGTGTTGCAAGAGGTTTACAAATATGGACTCATTTTCTCCTCACAGCCTCCCTAAGAGGTAAGTACTATTAATGTCATCCTCATGTTGTGGATAAAGAAATTAAGGCACAGAGATATTAAATAAGTTGCCCAACGTCAAGGAGTTGTGGTCACAGCTGGGCTTTGCATCTGCAAACCTAGATCTAGAATCATGCTTTAAATACGACGACGTGCTGCCTCCACCCACCCAGGAACAGATTTGGTAGTATTTGCAGGGATGTTTGAAGGGCTAGATGACCGTAGTCAGAAGTGAAGGGAGAGGAGAGGAGAGGAAGCAGAAGACCTTGGGAATGTAGGTTCAGGTAAGTCCGTTTCAGTATGAGTAGTCCAGTCGTATAGCATGATGCTGTGTTGGAAGCCTTCTAAATGGTGTCTTTATTTTGCATGGACTCATTTTCATTTATTATCAGATACTAATTATATCCTCAGTGAAACTCATCTGAAAGCCACTTTTCCATTCCTCTTATAAAGGACTTAGTCCCAAATACACAAATTGATCAGCTAGTGTATTCTTCTCGCCAGGTAACTTCAGAATCAGGTAACGTAACTCACAAAAAGAGCCTTTCGCAACAGATTCCTTAAAAAACTAAAAATAGACTTATGATATGATCTAGCAATCCCACTCCTGGGCATGTAGCTGGAGGAAACTCTAATTCCAAAAGATACATGCACTATACTTCAATGTTTGAAAAAAACTGTCAAGTGCTAAACAAATGTAAGAACTATAAATCAGTGTGCTGTCCTAGGCTGGATTTCAGGGCTCCTTCCTCGTCAGTGAATGACAGTAAAAGGCAGTGAACACAGTGGCCTCCAAGTTGGGAAGTAGGAAGACAAATGCTCTTGACCCAGGTCTGTGGTTCCTTTTCTTTGTACAGTTGCCCCTTGAACAACATGGGTTTGACCACCGTGGGTCCACTTACATGCAGATTTTTTTCAGTAGTAATTACTATACCACTGCACGATCTGCACACAGTGGGTTAAATCTGAAGATACGGCATGGCAAATACAGAGGAACTGTGCTTCTGGAGGGCAGACTACACGTGTGGGTTTTTTGACTGCGCAGAGGGTTGGTGCCCTTAACCCCTGCTCTGTTCGAGGATCAACTGTATTTCATGAGTTTTATAGCAAGAGATTTCTAAGTTAATGAATATGAAAGTTTCTCCATCTTTTATCATAGTGCTTTGGGCTCTAAGTAAAAGAAACCTCGACTCATACAGACTTGAACAAGAGAATATTTCATCTAACAAAAACCATGTCCAGAGAGGTTTGGCAGTTGATAGGTAATCAACAGCTTGATAAGGTTAAAGACTCACACTTTCTCTGAGTCTCCTTTCCACTGTCTTCAGCACCAGCTTTATCTTAAAGCTAAGGTTTCCTCATGTTCACTAAATGGCTGCTGGAAAACATCACGTCTAGCATCTTCTTTGGTCACATCAAGCAACAGAGAGAAGATAAAAACACTTTACTCATACGAGCTTGTAAGTCCTTCAATTTACTGAAAATGTGTGCTGAACTAATGGTCAAGGAGTCAACTCAGGAGCTCAGGATGGCAAAAGAAAATTAAGGATTGTTAGGAAGAAGAAGAGGAGAAACAGATAAGAAATTAATATTTCACAACAGGACAAAATCTAGCACCTCATGCATTTCCACAGACCTGTGAACTGTTTGATGTTCAGATTTGCAAACCTGATAACTGGGCATAAGTAAAATCTCAACACTTAGCTCTACCATCTGTTGCTGACATAACAATTTTACATAATATGAAAAATGCCAGATGGAAGCTACACGTTAACTATGTCCAAGATGTTTTATGCTCACAACATACACGGACTAGAAGGAATTAGCTTTGTTCCACACACTGTTGAGCTCATAATTCTCCAGTTACAATTCTGGCCACTGATGGATAAGGACGACTCCAGAGCTTCCTAATCACTTATGTTTCCATGGTGTTTGGAAAGCTGCACACACTGGTGGCCCTGGAATTTCTATCCAGGACCAACTTAGAAGCTACAGTTCGTTTAGGGCTGAGAAGGGAAAGGCAGACATACTTGAAATTGTGTTTGCACAGCAAAGACACAGTTTTTAGCTTAGAATTTATATCATGTGTAAACAAGAATAATAAAGTTTTCGAAAGATGTTTTTATTTTTACTGTATATAAGATTGAGAAACTATCAAGTGTCCAGGTCATAGAATAAGAAGTCAAGGAGTAGCTATTGTTTTGGAGCAAAGGTGATGGCAAGTGTTTTAGGGGAAATAAAATTCCTACCATAAATCTACCATCAGGAAGAAATTTATAAAGCACAGGCAACAATTTCCCGACTTTTGTTATAAAATGCTTCACACATATATTAGTCTAGAGAGTGGTATAACCGACATCCATCCACATGCTCAACACTCAGGTCTGCCGAATGTTAACATTTTGCTGTTCTCCATTTCCACTTTTGATTTATTCCCTTCCTCTTGCTGTAAAGGTTACCCCACCCAGTATCCATTTCCACGTTTTGTACTATTACCAGGTGTGCCTGTATCCATAATAAGACCATAGTTTTGAAAACGGCATCATATGGGGTGTTATTCAGAAGCTTGCCTTTCATTCATTGTTTTGATGAGTTTTACCCTCGTTGCTCTACTTCCCTCTTTTGAACTGCTCTCTAATACTCCGTGACTGAATATAGTACAATCTGCTTACCTGTTCTTCTGTTGATGAACACTTAAGCTATTTCCATTCTTTACCATTATAAACAATGCTCTGAAGAACAGTCGGCTGTGTCCTTCCTTACACACAGATCAGACTTTCTCTAGGTTATAGATCCACAGAGGTAGAGTGAGAAATTCCACCCCATCCTGATGTATCAAGTAACACCTACACCAACAGTGTATGAGAGCTCCTTTTTCTTCATTTTGCCAATTCCTTGGCTATGAGATAGTATTTTCCTAATAACTAAAGAAATAGAGCAACTTTTCATTTATTTGGTATGCAGATTATCTCCTCTGAATTTGCTTCTTGATACATTTTGCCCATTTGGGGATATTTGTCTTTTTCTTACTGGATTGTAAAAATGTTCTACATATTTTAGATACTAACATTTGCTGATTACGCGCACTCAGATATCTTCTTCCTGTCTATAACTTGTCTTCTAAATTTTGTTTAAGGTGTTTTGGGGTTGTATTTAGGTTTATAATTTTAGTGTAATTATATTTGTCTACTTTTTCCTTAAGGGTTTTGTTTTCTTGTGCTTGTCTATGGAATCCTTAAGATTGATTCAAGGTCATAAAGAGATTTTCCTTTATTCTCTTCCAGAAGTTTTCGTGGTTTCTTTTGTATATTTAGATATTTAGTCTGTCTGGAATTTGTCTTTGCGAGACAAGATCGTGACTTAATTTTCTTTCCAGAAGGATAACTAGTTTTTCCAGACTCATTCCTTGACTAGTGCATACTTTCCGCCCTGCCTTGTAGGGTCTTCTATGTCCCGCATCAAGTCTCTGAATTTTGTCCAACTCAAATAGCATGCTGTCTGCCTTACTGTATCTTTTTACAAAGTCTCGATATCTGGTGAAGCAAGCTCTCCAGTTATGTCTTAACTCTTGTGATGGTTAATTTTATGTATCATCTTGACTGGGCCATGAGGTGCCCAGATTAAACATTATTCCTGGGTATGTCTGTGAGGATGTTTCTGGATGAGATTAGCAGTTGAGTTGGTGAACTCAGTAAAGCAGATTGCCTTCCCCAAAGTGGACAGGCATCATCTAATCTGTTGAGGGCCTGAATAGGACAAAAAAGCAGAGGAAAGGAGGATTTGTTCCCATCCTGCCTACATATATGAGTGAGGACTTCGGTCTTCTCCTGCCTTTGGACTGGAATTTAAGCCATGGGCTCCCCTGGTTCTCAAGACTGGAATTACCATCTCCAGCTTGCAGACAGCAGATCGTGTGACTTCTCAGCCCCCATAATCACATCAGCCAGTTCCCAGTCCTGCGTAGTAAGTCTGCTTTTGTAACCTATTGCTTCTGTTTCTCTGGAGAACCCTGACTATTATGGTCTCTTTTCTCTTCTATCCAAATGTTAGGGTCAGCTTGTCAACTTCCATGGAAAACCCTGCTGGAATTTTTATTTTAATTCCATGGCGTTTCTAGACGAACATGGGGACAGGTGTCATCTTCCTGGTCTTGTCTTTTCTTCCATGAACCTGCTATGTCTCTGCATATATTCATATCATCTTTTACACTCTTCAGTGCTGTTCTGTAATTTTCTCCATAAAAGGTTTTGGACATCTTGTATAAATTTATTCATAGGTATTTTGTAGTTTTTGTGGCTATAAAAAATGAGAACGCTATTCAAAAACATTTTCTAATTGGTTATTACTCTGTGTAGGGATGTGAAAAATGTTGGCGTGTTGGTTTTGTATCCAGCACATTGCCAAACTTAGTTATCAGTCTAAAAGTTTGTTTTAGATTCTCTTGAATTTTCCTTGGAGATAATCATATTGTTTATGAATAAGGACTGTTTTATCTCCTTTTTAAATATTCTTAGACCTCTTATTTCTTTGCTTATCTAGAACTGCCAATGCAGAATTGACCAATGAGCTTATTCTTTCAATCCTGACGTAACTGGGAATGATTCCAAAGTTTCTGATGAGGTACAATATCAGCTAAGAACGTTGGTAACAGATGTAATTTGTCAGGTAAAGCAAATTCCCTTCCATTCCTGGTCTGCTTGCTAGAAGCTTTTATCACAATTACTTTTGTCAAATTCTTCTAGTAATTGAGAAAAATATGGTTTTTATGCTCTAATCTTATAACATGATATAAAACATTGATACAATTCTAAAAGTTAAAATATTCACTCAGTACTGGGAGAAGCCCTACTTAAAATTATAGATATATATTATAAATCTATAATCCTTTTGACATAAATAAATTATATATTTTGTATAGTCAAATATAATCATTTTATTCCTTTTCTTATTTTCTTAAGGAAATAATCCTATTTCTTTATTCTATAATAATCTTACTCCAACTTCTCTTTCTGACTTATGCTTAAAAGGTCATTCCCTACTCCAATCAACTATCAACATTCCCCCACTATTTTTTGTAATTCTTTTTTTTTGGGTGGGAGGTGAATAGGGTTGGTTGGTTGGTTGGTTGGTTTGTTTATTTATTTATTTATTTATTTATTTATTTATTTATTTATTTATTTATTTATTTATTTATTTTAATGGAAGTACTGGGGATTGAACTCAGGACCTCATGCATGCTAAGCATGTGCTCTACCACTGAGCTATCTCCCTCCCCTCTATATTTTGCAATTCTTAAAACCATTTGCATTTTGTTCTTTGTATGATATAAACTCTAAATATGACACTTTTCCCCCAGCTAGTTATTTTTAACTCTGATGAATAATCTCTTGACTATTGGTTTGTGATGCTTCCTTTATTATATATTATCTTCTCATATATATTAGGATTCTTTCTGTACCATCGCTTTGTTTCCATTGATGACTATATCCATTTGCATGCTAGTGTCATGTTGTTCCCGTTTCACACAAAATAGAACGATAAAATAATGTCTCTCTTTCTAAGGGTAGTGTTGAACCAGGATCTACTGATATAATTTTTAAAATTTATATTATGCTTTAATACCTAGCTATGCAGCATAATTAATTACTCTTGGAGTTGTGCTAAATCAATAATGCTAATTTGGAAAAAACATACTTCTATACTATTCAGTCTTTTCATCCCATTACATGGGCTATAGTCATTTATTCATATTTTCTTTGAACTCTCTCAGTGAATTTTGTAACATTCCGCATGCATTCATTTTTTACGTGGCTGTTTAACATGGTATATCTGGCTATTTTGTGGTAGAGTGTTGTTTCTCCAATACCTCATGTATCTTTCAGTTTGTTACTTCTGGGAGGACAGGAAAGCTGGTTACTTTTGCACACTTATCTTTTTACTAAACATCCATAAAGATAACCACTTTTTAATTATCTTGGAATTTCTCAATAGGCAATTATATCACCTCCAAATAATACTTTTTGTTTTCTCACTTTCAATAATAATCTATATCTGTTTCTATATCTGTACTAGAATTTTATTAACTAATACAGTGGGGGAGAGATGCTTGTTTTCTTTCTGAATTAATGGGATCCTGCGTCCTAGTTTAGTTCTTCATCTAATAATGTGGGTGCTGGTTAAATGACATCATTCATATTTTGTGTGGATTCTCTAGGCAGCTGGTCCGCTCTTTGTGAAGTTAGCTCACCCTGTGCAAACACATCTAACACCCTGGGTCTGGTCTCTGCATTCCCCGGCACGGAGCAGGGAACTTGATCAGGGCCAGAAAGAATCTGTCTTATGCTGGATTCTAGGGAGACCCTAACAGACTAGACCTGCTTCTGTCTGGATGTGGCCACGTGTCTAGACACTTCTGCCCTCCCACAAGCCTGGAGTTTCTGCTCCAGCCTTGAACAGACACTTGAGTTTTCCTTGCATGTTACTGTCTGTCATTGATGACATACTAAGGAATAAGTGGAAATTGCAACAGTTGTGTCAGCTGGGTTCCACATGACGGACCGAGAAGGATTCTAAACAGAAATATTTACTTGCTATAAAATAAAATATGTGAGGTCTAAGTTTCCCGTCAATCCTATCACGAGAGGTAAACCCTGTTAGCCATTTGCAGTAAGGCAGTGGGAGGGGTGTGTCTATGCATGCACATACATATGAATACAAGTATTTCTATAGTTTTGTTCTGTACTGTTCAAACATATGCACGTTTGAATAATGTAAGCCCAATATAAATTTTTTTTCAACAGCTATATACTACTCTACCACATGGCCATTCTCTAATCATCCTTTCCCTAGAAATACATATTTCCAACTTGTTTCCTTGTATCTTGAACCAGCAAGTTGTTGAAGTAAAAGGTAAGCATATGTATTTTTTTAATTTTGCTTAATTTTAAGAGATACTTTCAACTAGTCCTTTCTCCACAAATTTAGAATCTAGTCCATGAACTGTTACTTACTGGTCTATGATAAGTTCAGAAGTAGAGAGCAAGTATTTAGAATTATCATAATTTGATATTTCCATCAAATTCCATCATGATAGTGAAACATGTGATTTTTATACTTGACAAACCTATTGGATTAAAAATCTGCTTATTTTTTAAATACTAATACTGCTAAAACAAAAAGAATTATGGAAAGAATCCATTTAGAGAATATAGGTTAAGTAAGATCGAAAGCTTTTCATTGTGAAAATAAATGTTTTAGGAAAAGTTTCTTAAGAGACATATGAGGGATATGTGTAAAAAATTGTTATAGTTTTTAAAATATATTGAGGAAAATTGCTGTATTTAGGGCTGCATGTGGAGTCTGATCCGTAATATAATACATTCTTATCAGGACAAAGAATAAAAGAACCTGATTCTTCACCACGAATAGTTTGGGAAACTCTGCTCCCATGAGCAGTCAATAAGAGTTTCCATTTTCTTTTGTAAATCCTTGCCACTGATTTGTATGTCAAAGATCAAAATGTCTATTAATCTGTTGGTTACTATAATGTATAACATCAATAGGTAAAACACAACACAAAGTATCTTATGTTACATGCCAGAAAATGATAGAGGCCAATGATTTTCAATTTATTCATTTATTTATTTATTTATTTATTTTTTGAGAGTTGGAGGTTTCATGAAGGTGTCTAAGCGATTAGCTTGGAAGAAAACGAGGATACACAGGCCAAGTCTTCACATCTTCTTTAAGTTGAGTAGCTGTTTTCATTGTAGGAATAAATTTGAAAGTCTGAAGAGGGCCAATTACTGAGGCCTAGGGCAGTTGTGGAATGTGTTATGGTGAAGACAAGTTAGTAGAAAAAATGGCCCTGACTAAGCCAAGAGCAGCAAGTGGGTCTTCTAGAAAAGTCTGATTAAAGATACTAATGGCACCTGTTACCCGCTGCTGTCTACTTTTTTCATACTCTCATAACGATTCAGTTCTTCACTGAAGTCAGATTTAGGCATTGCAAAATGACCAGCCAGATTCGAGGTCTATACAAGCTTGCTCAAGCTGGGAATTCAGAGGACTCAACAGCAGTGCCAAAAGCAGGGGTAGAGGTGGGGGTGGAATGCTAACAAGTCGGGGGAGCTTTAGTTCCCTCCCAATCTCCATCAGATCCCCTACACATTTTTTTCTGTGCACCAATAATATTTCCTCTAGATAATATTAATTTCTTTGCAAACATATCTCTGAGGCCCTGCCAACCGTCCAGATAAGTCCCTCTTCTTATTCTCCTCCCAGAGCTGCCATGGAAAGAATTAGAAATTTGGAGAAGACCACCTTGAGTCATTGCCCTCATGAGAAATTTTCCCAAGAACCTTTTGAGATGTCAAAAGTCATCTTTCCTCCCAGGATCCTCAGCTGTCTTTGAACCTGCATCAGTTAACTCATATAACCTTTTTGGAGTCAACCCAGTGGGGCGTAGGGAGGACGTGTGGTGTGAGTTATTCGAGAATCGTATGTAAGGAAACGAGTGGGCTTTGCAGGGACTCAAGTCCACGAGCCAACGTGCGCTCCACAAACCAAGCGGGAAAAAGGGATGTGCCCAGGCATTTACCTATCTCATTGAGCCTCATGAGCCCAGCCCCATGCTGGATAAAGTGTTTTTGCTCTGAAATCTGAGTGAAGTGCCTTCTTGTGAGGTCAATGTTTTGAAGACACTGAAAGGACACGACAGTTCAAGACTTCCGAGGAAGGGGAAAGCCGCTGACCTGTCTCCCGGCTGATGGCTGACTGCAAGGCTCTCGTAAATGACAGCAGGGAAGCGGTAAATCAGGTACCATGGGGCCCGAGCCACGGATGGTTTGTCTCTAGAAAGTGTACTTTTCCAGCAAGATGGTCACGGACAAGTGGCCTTAGAATGACTTAAACAGCATTTTCGCCTGTTTGAACCTGGGTTCTCATTAAAATAGGGACGTATTAGTCTAATTCAGCCCTCCACTGGGGCCAGCTCAGATGTGCTCTGAAAGATTGGGAAAAGCAGCACAGCCGTGGAGTCAGGAATGAATTTCTGATACCTCACAGGAAATACGAAGTTCTTTTTCATCTCACTAGAGAGTCCTGTTAAAATCACATGTTTAGATGTAGCATGTAGAACCAAAGAAGTGTCTGTTGAATGCCTTGGTATTTCTCAGCTTCGGAAGAGAGTGAATAGTTACATTTAGCCTTATCAAAAAAAAAAAAAAAAAAAGCTCAGGAGCCTTGGGGCTTGTGACCCCTTGGCTTGTGACCCGGCCGCTGGGGCTTGTGACGCGGCTGCGCGCGTGCGGGGTGGGGAGGGCCCGCTGCGCGCCCCGCCCGCCCTCTGCCGCCGCCGCCGCCGCCGCGGGAACGGAAACACCTGCCCCTCGTGCCGGGAGCCACCCTCCGGCGCCGGCGGCGCCCCGCTCAGCATCCTACCGCGCCGAGCCCCTGCGGGTGTCATCCCAAGACGAGCTCACCGAAATGGCTGCGGCCAGTCAAAGAAACGTCAAGAGAAATTTTCAGTCCCGGGGCCTTGCGGGACCGGCTGAAAAGCAGCCATGGTGGCTCCAGCTGCTTGGGCAGGAATTTGGGCCTTCAGCCGAAAGGTATAGCGTGGCAACCCAGCTGTTAATTGGAGGAGTCACTGGATGGTGCACGGGTTTCATGTTCCAGAAGGTTGAAAAGTTGGCTCCAACAGCTGTGGGCGGTGGGTTTATTCTCCTTCAGCTTGCAAACCATACCGGGTACATCAAAGTCGACTGGCAGCAAATGGAGGAGGACATGAAAAAAGCCAAGGAGCAGCTGAAGAACTGTAAGAGCAACCAGATACCTAAGGAGGTCAAAAACAAAGCAGAGGAGGTGATGTCATTTGTGAAGAAGAATGTTATAGTGATTGGTGGATTTTTGGGGGGCTTTATGCTGGGAATGTCATCCTAAAAAGGATGACTTCACTTCCAGCCTGCAGCCCCTTCACTCCGTCGTAGGACACCCAGTCTCTCCTCCCCTTCTCGCTTGCCTTCATCTCCCCCACAGTGCAAGGTGATGCGGCCCTACTGGGAGCTTGATGGCGGCGGAAGAGATCGTAGACTTAGCTCTCCTCCCAGCCCGCTCCCCACTTGACTAACCTGTAGGGCAGCGACAATGCTCCTTTCTCCCTACTTAAGCTGCTTCCCGGAACGTGGGGCAAGATGGTTCGCTGTGGAGGATAAGTGGATCCTTACAAGTTGTCTCCAACTTGATTTGGAAGAGAAATAGCCAGCGCTTAGGATACCTGATTACGTGCCGCTTGGAAGGGGGCTGAATACATTTGCCTTTAAGCATGAAAGATGTTGGTATCTTGGTGTCTACTTTATTTTTTAGTAGATTTTAGATTGGCTAGAATTATCCCAACAAAATGGCAGCATACACACTATAATTGAGAAATCTGAACACGGAACAACCTTGTCCTGAAGGTACATAATGCTGAGCTGGAGGTGTGCTTGGTGGGAAGGCCTTTAAGGAAACCACCCAATAGGTACATTTTGGATGTCAGACTTGGCGAATCATTTAGAGGCATTAAGGTAATACCTAGGGATGTTTTCCACTGTACAGGATAAGGCATACTGTGGCTGTTTCCAAAGGACTTATTTATGGCAAAATTGGTGACTTTAGGTGGAAGAAGGAAGATGCTCTTGGATTTCTATTTAATAGATAAGGTTTTAAAGTTTGAAATGTGAAGTATCCTTTACGTCTTGTCAAAACATCAGGGGTGGCCATAGCTCCTCTATGGCAATTCTGCTATTTCTTTATCCAGTTGGTATGAGATATATAACATTTGAACCAGAGTTTTAAAGTGGTGGCATTCCAAGCACTGAGAATTGAGAACGGTAGTGATAGCAGATGGGAAATAAACTTTTTACAGATTACATTTCGTGATGACCTCAACTCTTAGAAATTTTCTTTAAAATAAAAGTTTGTAGACATGCCCATGCTTAGAAACAGAACACATTTTTCTCTAATGGCCTATTAGCGTGTCTATAACATCCTCTCCAGGAAAGCAAGGCTTATGTCTTTGGTATCACACACAGGGAGCCGAGTGCTTAAAGGTACTCAGTATTTGTTGACTATATGAATAATGAACTCACAGAAAAGTATCTGGAAAAGGGACTGATCCACAGGATTGCTTGGGAATTGGAATTCTGAGAATGCAGAAAACTTGGAATTAATTCTTAAACTTACAGGTGATACGTCGCAAAATGTATGTTTTTAACACCTTCCTTTTAAAATGTTTGCCTTTTATCTTGGGAGTGATGTATTGAATTTGGAAATTGTAGCTACCAGTGGATGTGTGGGATTTTTTTAGAATTCATTTGCATTTTTCTCCGTATTATGTTATGGTAGTATTTTAAGGCAGCATAAGTTAGTTCGCTTGCAGTATGTGTGAATCATCCCCGAATCATAATGATATGAGCCACTTTGCTCCATATTTTTGAACAAGAACTCAAAAACATTTTTTCTCTTTTTATTATGGAAACTTTCAGACATATTACCTATCAAGCATGATCATGAAATTATAGCTTGTTTATAAAAAACAGAAAAACAAACAAAGTGCTCCACTTATCCCTGTGCAAGGAATTTCAGTAACTAACATGGTGCTTGCATTTGGGGCTGCTTTACTCTCAGCCCTCCTCAACCGTCCGTGTCAAAGCACACGTGGGAAATGACCGCATATTTAGGGCACGTTGGATAAGCCATCGGGGCTGCTCACAGGATCCGGCAATCATGAGGCCAGTGTTTTGGGGGAGGGGAGCGGTGGTCACTTTGCACACCTGCAACCCACTCAGGACCAGATGAATCGCTATGCTCAGGCTGGGATACAGGACTGACCCATTTCCAGCTGGCTTGCTCCTGAGAAGTTTTAGAGGTTTTAGAGCGGCGTTTTTTGTTTGTTTTTATTGAAGTACAGTCAATTACAATGTGTCACTTTGGTGTACAGCACAATGTCCCAGGCATGCATATACATACATATATTCGTTTTCATATTTAGAGGTGGCGTTTTCAACCTTGGCTGCACATTGGACCACCTGAGCAATATTAACATCATGAAGCTGGGGTCCCACCCCCAGCAATCTCAATTGATGTGGGGCGTGGCTTGAGCACCAGGGAGTTTAAAAGCTCCACAGGTGGTCGTGATGCCCGACTAGAGTTGAGAAGTACTTTTCAGAGCGGGTCCACCAGCCTGTTTTTGCAAATCAAGTTTTTTTGGAACAGAGCCCCCGTTGTGTTTCTCTTGCTTGTGGCTGATTCCCTGCTACTATGGCTGAGTTGAGTAGGTGCGACAGAGACCGTATCACCCCCAAGGCCAAGCATATTTACTATCTGGTCCTTCACAGAAAATGTTTGCAGCACTGCTTTGGAGAGAAAGTTCAGGAGGACGTCCAGGATCATGAGAACAATCATTTTAGAAGGATTTTTGCTCAAGGTGATGGCAGAATTCCCTTCAGGGATTCTGATGGAGACAGATAGAGGACATAAGTATGAAGGTACGATGGGGGTCGATGAGCCTTCACAGCTGTTCCCTTTCCCTCGCCTGGAGCACAAGACAGAACTCAGGAGGAAGGAAAGGCCAGGCGGGTTTCTGTTGGAGAAGAGGGAGCCATTCTTAGGAAGAAACAATCCTGGTAGGAAAAGGCTGTGAGGCAGTGAAGAGCCAGGGAGCGTCAGGTAAGAGTTTAAAGGGTTTCTCGGGGGGTGGTGGGTGGAGCTGGAGAGCTGTCACCCTATGACAAGTGACATGGCAGAGGTGGATGTTTCTGGTGATTTGTAGAAATTTGGCTGTGTGCTCTGAGTCATACTTGCCTTAGTCTAACAGACTTCTGTAAAGTTATATATGCTTTCCATACTTTTTAAAATGTTAGTTTAGTTTTTTTGCAATGTGACCCTGTACGATGCTTGGTCCCAGTGGAATCCAGAAGTATGTGGCTTACAGGATGAAGGTGTCTTCAAACCATCCACCTTCAAGGGCGTTGTAGCGTTTGGGATAGAACATCTAGAGAGTCATCAGCAGGAAAGTTAAAAAGGAGTAAGATGGGAGAGCTAAAAGCTTGCAGAATAGCAGTGCAGCATCACTGCGTCAGTTTTCCCAACTCTGAGCTCTAAGTAAATATAGTAGGACATGTGTAAAGGAGTCTCTGCTCTGCTCCTGGTCACTGGGATCCATGACCACGATATTCATCCATCCCCACTTCACTGGGAGGAACGGAGCCCCAACACTTTAAGTGATTGTCCAAGACACCATTGTTGCCGAAGTAACAGCCTTAGATAATCCTCTTTTAGATCTCGGATTTCCAGAATCAAGGCTTTTAACAAGTGGAGGAAAGGAATTGGAATGAATACAAATGCTTGCCCCTAGAGAAGGCTTTCTAGAATGATCAGCAAAGACTCCACTCTTTCCCTGGTTTGTTAATTCTCCCAACAAGAGAGGAGTGGCTTAGGAACCTGCATTCCTCAAGACCCTAAATGATCTGGCAAACACGGAGGTGACCTAGGATAATGTGAGTCATTGAGCTGTCAGCCTTGGAGCAAGGGATCAAATCTGAGGTCAGAGGCAGGAAGCAAAGCTGGGCTTCCAGTGTCTTGGACAGCCAACATGAGCTGGGTGTTTACCTCCAGTTCAGAGACCAATCATCATTATCATATTCATCATCATCATTATCATAATGGTACAGGTTGAACCCCAAGAGCATCTAACACAAAAGAATATTGCAATAAAATATCTATAGGAAATGTGTGTACCTAGGGTATATTTCAAAAGGAGGATCCTTCAGTTTCAACTAGTTCCCCATTTCTGTCTATGCTTCTCTCTCCATATGTACTTATCATATTGTTTCATAAATATTCAAAGTCTTTATTATCCAAGCATAATTTGTATCTGAAAAAGGCCATTTAAAACCCACCTAAAATAGGAACCAAATTTGTCACAGTAAATATTGAAGAAAAGATTAGACCAGAATTTCATTCCTAAAAAAATTGTTTTAAAAAATAGGAAAATAATTTCACACACTCTCAAATGTTAAAAATTCAATATAATTGCCATATATTCTTAAAATGAACAGCAATGATGTGTTAATGTTTCTTTGGCTGTAATTATTCTGGAAAAACCATATGATGGTTTTGCATGGCCCTCTCTTCACAGTTGACTTGCAGGCAGTCACAAAGAAGGTCATCTTTACAAAAACATTTGAGGGTTTCATCAATTTCCCCCAAAGACCCCTCTAAAGCCCTTAATAATCAAATCTTTTTTCAAACCCTATATTCTGATGTGGTAAGGGAGGAAAAATAATTTTCCCTCTGTCCTTCTAGGTTCTTGGCTGAGACCACCTCCCACCCCCTGTAATAAAAGACCAATCAACAAGAGAAAAACAAACAGAAGTTTCATAGCATGTATACCTCCTGTATAATGAGGGAGACCCAGGCAAACTGAGTAAAACTTCCCAACATGGTCAAGTCACCACCTTAAATACTGTTCAGCTAAAGACAAAAGAAAGATACTGGGGGTTAGGGAGCCGGTTGTGAGGGGTGACCAGGAAAAGCACAGTCAACGGGGGTGGGTTGCCGTCTCCACTGACAGGAGTTTCTCTTCCTGATAGAGGGACTCCCCTCACACATGGAGATTTCCCTTATAAACGTGAATTTCCCTTACAAAAGAGTCAATTCTACTCTTTTTAGAGCTTTTATTGTTTCTGCTTTTTCTCATAAATAATTATCTCAAAATAATCTTTATGCCAAAGAGGCATATTTTGAGGTGGCGTATTCCGTTAGCTTTCATTTGGAGAGGAGGATGGGATTGCTGCTTTTGGGTGAGAAATGGACACAAGTCAGCCGCTCTGAATGACTGTCGTCCTGGACAGTGTATTTGTACACACCCACAGGATTCCACAGCATCCTTGTTATCTTCTCTTCTTCCAAGTTTAACTCAATCAGATTCTTATTTTCTCTTTGCCAATGATTTGAGCCATTCTCCTGCATCATCAGCTTTGTGAACTCCTTCATCTTAGCAAGCTGTGTGATTTCACTTCAAAACTATTTGCATTGCTTTGTTACATTTTACACCACCCACGTTCAATGACACAGTTACTTACCAGGCTCCTTCACTAGATTAAGAACTCTAATGGAGAGGATGTACCTTATTTATCTTCTACCATCAGTGAGTGATATAAAGGAGGAACCATTTAACGTTAGCTGCATTTAATGGCTTTTCATTTAAGCTCTTTATCTTCAAATACTGACCAGTGTGAAAGGAAAATCAAAATGGAGTTGGTATTGCTAAGAGAGCTCTGTAAAATGGAGCCAGGAGGCCACTGAGGAAGTGGAACTTCTTACATACATCTTGGCCTGGATGGAATCTGACCTTTTGACCACTCATTGTGTGAACGCAGGCATCCAGAACATCTGTGCAGTTTTCCAGAAACTCAAGACCCTTACTGGACCCTTAACCCTAAAGCAACTTGTGACAGCCTGTCCCCTAAGGACAGATAATTCTTCTCTTGTGCCAGAGTACATCCTTGTGGCTTTTGCCTTTGTAAGCTCCTGATTCTTGTTCTTACCCAGAACTCTCTTTTGGTTTTACCCAAATCTGTGTCTCCCAAGTTTCAGTTCTTAAGACCCCAAATAAACCCTTATCTGTAGCCTTCTGCATTTGTTTGGTCAACATTACCAAAGACATTATTAACACAATAGGCAGGGACATGCCTTGGCTGGGGACAAATTTTATTAAGTAGTCAATTAGCATATTTTTAAAATGTTATGTTGACTTTTGCTTCCCTATCCAGTCTGAGTGTTTGAATAATAAATGTTTGGACGCAAGCACCCCTGATCGTGTTTAACTACCAGCCTTTTTAATGGAGGGACTGTGACTCACTCATCTTCCACCTCCAGTAACTACCATAAAGTAGGCATCAATTAACAGGAGTTTAGCTGAATATCCTTCCGCTTAATATCTTCATCTTCCAATATTTCCAGGCCAACCAGAACCACATAATAAACAGCACGTGGCACAATTAGATCACTGGCAACATTAGAAAGACAATCCGGAAATGACACATACGACAGGCACATATGACATGTTCCATGCATGTCCTTTGAATTGAATAATGGATTTTTAAACAAGACAGAAAAGACTTTATTTCATCTACAACCTCGCATGGTTGTCTTGAGTGAGCAGTGTAGTCAATCCTAGTTTGTTTCTCCCTTTCTCTCTCTCTCTCAACATTGAATCCAGAAGGACTAAGGCAGTGGCTTGCAAAAGCCAAATATGTCTGTGTTGACGATGATATGATAGTAGAGATTCAGGACGCCCCAAAGAAGACTGCGCTCACCTGGGTGTTGTGTGTCCTCGCGTTCAGTGGGGAGGTGTTTCCGTGCGCTCCCTCATTCCTCCCGGCTTCAGGAGAGTCTCCAGCCATTTGACTGACTTGCTGACTCTTGCCCTTTCAGGAATCAGCCATAAATGCAAAGCCTTCGAATGGCAAGGTCTGTTGGTCTCATTCCGAAGGCCCCCTTCAGTCAAGGTTAGGAAGCTAGGAAGGAGATCGTGATCCTCTCCCATCCCCCTTGACTTTAAATACACAAATTAAAAAGCATGTTAACTCTTTGTTTAGAAAGAAAACCAGAATGTCATAAAAGGCAGGAATCATTCAAATGCAGTTCAGGCTAATGAGGGAGCTGTATCCTTTTACTATTTTGTTCTGGGAGCTTTTCAATCAGTTAGCATTGGCAAAGCTTCTGAACAAAGACAGTAATTACCAAATAAAAATTGCCTTCACTGCATTGCCTAACTGTGTTCACAGTTTGTCATGAATGGATTTATGATCCTTTTATTCCAACAGGAACTACCCGTCCTCCCTTCCCTTCAAATAGCCTATTCATTGCAGCATAAAATCGGCTAAAATATAGCAGCCGAACATGCTGCCGCTGCGGCCCGAGCCGCAGACAGCGGGAGTCAGCTTCTTCCCGCAGGCACCGCTAGGACGGGCTCTGGAAAACTGCGGCACGAAGCCTCTAAAACACTTCCGCAGATTTAAAAAACACACCCAGCACTTCTTTGGTTCCAGTTCTTTTTACTACTCTGTATCTTTTGTCCAAAAGTAAATTAATTCCATTTTGTACCAAATGGTTCAAAATGCAGATTATAACAGGGAATTTATACTTAAATAATGATCTACGGCTGCTGCTCAGATACATAGATTCATACTTTCTGTTCTTGGGGGTAAGTGACACGGATCTCTATGTGTATATCTCAGTGTCATAAAGAATCACTTTATCAGCAACAACCTACTGAATGACATCATCGAGCCATTTACTTTGCTCGCAACAGCCATCTGAAAAGCATTCTCTTTTTCTACCCTCTACCCCACACTTGGAGTAGATGTGTATATACATGCAAACCATGCATCCAAATCCTAGAATGGCATTCATAAAGGAAGTCTCTATAAAAAAATTTGCACGGCACTTTGTGTTGCAATATAATGCAGGGCATGTTAAAAGGCTGACCTGAGACTGTCTATAAGTAGAGTGGTTACGAGTGTCAGGGAGGATGAACTTTTCTACCCCTCTCGGTTCTTCTGGCTGGTCTGAGAATTAAGTTGACATGAAACAGATGAACAGGAGAAAAATCAAACAACAATTTAATAACATGTGTACACGGGAGAGACTCAGGAAAACTGAGTTACTCGCCGAAATGGCCAAAGCCCTCACCTTAAAAACCATCTAAAGCTAAAGACAGAAGAGGATGCTGGGGGTAGGAGCTGGGGGTTTTAAAGGGGAGGAAGGCAATTCACATGGAGATGGAAAAGTCCATGTTTGGTAAACGTATGTTTGCTGGGTCCTGCAGAGACAATGGGACACTGAGTGGACTCTGATCTCTAGAGCCTGTATTCTACCTAGCCCATATTCTTTGGAGATATTTCTGGTGACCACTCTATTCTAGGAATAGACCCTTTAACTAAATTCTTTAGGCAGTGAAGGGGGAGGAAAAAAGAAAACTTCCCGAGTCTTCTGTTTCTTAAAAATCATCAGCATAAATTAATCCTCATGCCAAAGAGACACATCTTTGTATTCTGTGAAAATGCTTCTATGTGTAGATGTATTTTTGATTTATTTATAGGAGTGAGCTCTGTGTCCTTCTATTCTGCCATCTTGAAGCCCCTCCCCCAAAGAGACATACTTGGGGTGGCAAATATTTCTCCCATACACAAGATCAGTTCCAAGCACAACTTTTTCGTTGGTCAGTATCACACACGTCCTCATGGCAGTGTGAGCTTAGCAGCTCATCCCTTTGGCCTTTGGGCTATCAACATTTCTCCACTGGGTGTATACCAACTGTACACATTGGGTTGTCTCAAAGGTACACTGGACCTAATAACTATTTGACTAACGTGGGTGTATAGCGATCACAGAGTGGGGTCCTGAAAATGACACTCTCAGAAAAGCTGGGAGACTTATTTCTGTGCCTCAACCTATTACTGCCTGTATATGACATCTCTTTACCTCTCTGAACGTCAGATGCTCTTGTTAAAATAGAGAGGAAGGAGCTGGTCCAGATCATTCCCTTTGTCTCAAAATGTGTCTCGTGGAGAAATGATCTGATGAGACACACCAATGCATCTGCTTGTTACTACACCCTTCTAGAAGAATCAAGCCTCTGGGATCCCTGCAATAAGTGAATCTGTTTAACTTTTTAACTCAGGATTATATAAACTTCTATAACCACAGCATGACATCCCCATTCTGTTTCTCAGCCACACTTGGAGATGCACTAGACTAGCTCCCTTCCAGACCTAGCATTCTGTGATCTGGTTCCAGGCTGTCTCCACTTTGTGGACTGTTGGCCATGGACCTCCATCATGGCCAATTACTAAAGAGTCTGAGAATTTTTAAAAACTCGGTGCAATTTTTTCTGTCCTCTGGCACTTATAGGGACAAAAAAAGATCCCTCCCTATGTATTCTCCATCCTCCAAGCACATGCCAAGTGTCGACAGTCACCAGGCACGCGTGAATCTAAGTTTTGCAAATGTCTCCTTGTTTGTGGTGCCTTGGTAGATGTAGATAAAGGGTCAGCCCCAAGTAATCCAAGTATATATGAAACAATAATATTTTGCCTTGTCTCCTGTCTTTTAAAACAAGTGAAAATTATACCTTTAAAAAAATCCACATAGATACTGTAACCTCCACTCTTCACTTCCCAGCATCTCGCTGTCCTTGTCGGGACTTTGCCTGCATATCTGTTATAAATCCCAGCGGCTTCCATTTTTGCTCACTCTCACTCCTCTCATTCCAGATGCACCCAGAGAACGACTGTCAGTGCCCACCCATAGAATAGCAGCTTGCATATTTGAAGTCCCATTTCGCCCTCAGTCTTCTTTATTTCATTTGCCATTTTTTCTAGAATTCCACCCTCTGAACTTTTAATGGCTTTGCTTGCTCTTCTCTGGACTCTCTCCAAGTTCTCCGTATCTCTTTTGAACTACAAGTTCCTAATTTGAACACAGTGCTTCCATGGAGATATGACTAATAATGCATTGGCTCTTAAATCTGGCTGAACATTGGAATCTTTTTTTTTTAAACTATTGACTACTGAGCGCCACGCAGCCATGTATGGGAACCATTAGATTGTTATAATATTGATTTTCATTGAAATGGCCACAAGTTCAGGCCTACCTCAATTGTCCCCTCTTTGGGAGGCCTTCCCTGATCTACACAATTCAATTTAACCAATGGCCCTCACAGCTTATAAGGCCCCCTGGGTTCTGGACCATATTGTATTGCATTACTAGCCACACATAGTCATATCCCCTTGGGGAGCATTTAGATTATGAAGCCCCTGACTCTTGTGTTTGTCTTCAACCCCAGTGCTAGGAATGAATCAATTTCAATTAAAGTCAACACTTGGGACAAGTCCTCATTACGTTCCTCTGTACACACGTCCTGCCAAACAGCAAGGAAAACGAAGGCCCCTTCAAATCTGAGCGTTTGCAATCTGCCTGTCACCACTGCACGACACGGCATATAACAACTCTTTTTTTTTTTAGTTGAAAACTCTTTTTCCAATGAGATTTGAAGCATTCTGAAGGTGGGTGTTATGTCTCAGAAATGTTTACATTTCCCAGGGACTACACCTAGTAAACAGTCCTCAGTAATTATACCATCAGAATGCAAAAACTCCGAGGAATGATAGACTAAGCGTTCCAATAACAAAAAAGAAGCAGACTCACAGATGTGGAGAACAAACCAGGGGTTACTAGTGAGGAGGGGGGCGTATGGGGATGGGGTTGGGGAGGCACCAACTCTTGGGTGTAAGAGAGGCTCAAGGATGTATGTACAACACGGGGAATAGAGCCAATATTTTGTAATAACTGTAAGTGGAAAGTAACTTTTAAAATTGTTTTTTAAAAAAAGTTAAAAAAAAAAGACTAAGCAATCTAAACCCTCATTTTACAGATGAAGAAACTGAGGCCCAGAGAACTGAAGTGATTTCACTCAGATAAAAATAGATTTCAGACGAGACCTCAGGCTACCCTGTCCCCTGGGCTCTTTCTGGGAACGCCATGTGTCCTCTGTCAGTTGGTAGAGTTGGTTGGTTGGATTCCTAGCTCTACCTCCAGGAGCTCTAAGTACATCTCCACCACTGAATGGCATGTCTTCCGAGGGCTGGAATTTCCCAGCAAGGAAACAGGGAGATGCCATTGGCAGTAAACTGAAGGCTGACTTTGATTTACTCTACTGGGCGTGATTTTAATGAGTAACCGCTTGTACACACATGTAGGCCACACCCACAGGGGTAGATTTTAATAAATTAGGTAATCAAGTGTGAAAATGTAAGCACAAACGAGACCAGGTTTAAATACCTGGCCTCATATCACTTAAAACCATCAGATCTAGAATCAATAATAGAAAGAAGCTGTTGCTTCCATTGAATTCACTTGGGCGTATTTGCATTCCGATTTCAACTTAAGCAAGGTTTCAGCAGAAGGGCTCTCCTGCAGACTGGGGTCCATTGTACTGTTATTATTTGGATTCTTTGGGTGTATGTGTAGCTTGGACTGTCTTTGTGCTGTTGCTACCACTGTTGGATCTATTATTGTTGGATGCTGGGACTCTTATCTCCAGTCATGCTTTTATCCAGCTGAGTAGCCACCGTTTGCTGGTGAGTCAGATCATCCAGACAGAGTCTCCAAAAGAAACACCCAGTGAGGAAGGGGCGACCAATATGGCCACAATCCTGTCCTTGTGTGCCCAGGACCTGAGCATAAAAGGTGGTCTGATACACATTTAAAGGAATTCCGGGGGGGAAAAACCAAACCTAACAAGGGAGTCTTTAACTTGTAGAATATATTCTTTAGAAGTGGTTCCCAAAGCCATGCTAAACCCCCTCACTTGCCAGGAAATGGAAAACCCAAAGCAAAGCTGCTTGTGAGTTTCCCGTGTTGGGTGGGAGCAGGGAGGCAGGGGAACGGCTCACAGAAAGTGTGATTCCTTTGGCATCACGTGCCTGAAAAATTCTTGAAGTCCAACCGCAAATGAGTCAGCAGGGTTTTCTGGAACAGCCAAGGAGAGGATGCTTTCTTGAGGAGACTATTTATTTGGTTGCTACATAATACTGTAGATGAGTTAAGAGTTTGAATGAGTGAAATTCTTTGGGAAAAAAGTGATAGCAGCTTGAAAGCTTCACCCACCCATGACCCAAGGAGGAAGAAACATGACAGTTCTGTGCAACTTATCATTTTGAGGGGGAGTAAGAAGGTGACATCAATCAAAATGTTGTTATCAAATCTTTGACCATATTGGCCCAGATACCAGCCTTATAAGGTTAAGATTTTAGAAAATAACACTTGACATTTAAAGGAGCAAAATATGTCCAGTGTGGCTCCCAAATATGTTAAGAAGTGCACCAGGAGCAAAATCTAGCCAAAGTATAAATTAATGTGGCCTAGAAACATCTTTCCTCATCTTCTAAATGTCTCCACATCTGGCAAAATGACCAGGGTGGAGGGTGATGTCTTCTGTATGCTCCAGATTCAGACTGAGTTTATAGAGATGAGAGATTCTAAATCCACCTCGTGTCATATCACGTCCTTGAATGTTTGCTTCTTAGGCTATTCTCTCTTCTTGATCATCACTTGCTCCAAATCCACTGGACCATTTCCATGAGCTTACGTATACGTTCATGTATTCCTCACCAGTTTAAAACAATTATTAACTCATGGCCAACTTTATTTCTTCCACGCCCTTTCCCCTGAACTCTTTCGGAGCATTTTCTGAACATCATGTTGTTTTAATCCATAGGTAAGCATATATCTCTAAAAAATAAAGATCATTTTTAAAAAAACATAACCATAATACCATCATCCCACCTAAAAATATTAGCATCTTTAACAGTCTGTTTCTTACTGAGAGCTAGAAACTGACCAGAGACAAAGATCACCTGGTTCCTTTCTTGAACATTTGCTTGCAAAGCATCACATGTCCACCAAGGAGGGCCTGGCCCGTTATATTCCACCACTAGGAGCAGCATGACATTTGGGAATGAGGGACAAAAACTGAAAATGCCATTCTCCTATCATGCTGCAATCTGGAAACGCTGATCTCAACAGGTGGATTTTTAGGTTATTGTTCTTTTAGTTTTTAAGAGAGGATTGGCTGATTTTTTTTTTCAACAAAAATGAGAGCTTAAAACAAAAAACCCTCCCTTGAACATTGGCTCTGCAGATTAAAGAAGATGGAACTTTGTGGGTGAGATTGGCTTTGCAGAAGTTTCCTGGCTTAGTCCAAAAAGAGGGCAGACCCATCACAAGGTCCCCAGTACCTGCCAAGCCCAGGTGGTACCACTATGATTTTTTGAAACGAGAGAAATCAATCTTAAAAGATGTTGCATTTGCTTTCTGCGGAGTGCTGACCTGAAATAGACTGCCAGATAGTTCTCCAGGGAAGATGGGTTTATCTGGGATCCATAGAGAATTGCAGTTCAGGATCTGCAACTTCGGCAAGCCACGTGCAGGGGAAGAAGAACACTTTTATAGAAGGGAAAACGGCTGTAGTAAACAGAATCCGTGGTGTTTCATGGCTGAGTCCTTGCTGGGGAGGAAGAACCTTTCTTCTTCCTGTTGGGCTCTGCTGTCATCTCAGAGCGTGGGAGCTCCCCCTTCTGGCCTCCTGACTCTATGCAATTGAGGTTTTTGTTTATTAATTATTCTTTATAATACCAATTCTGTTTGCTTCTTAGGGGGTGTGATTAAGCTGTACCAGGGGACTATAGGCTAAGAAAATCCTTAGTCTTGAGAAAAGCACTGAAGAGGAATAAGACACCCACCAAAATTAAATAGAATTCGTCTGGTGGAACAGAAAATTCCATTACCTAATGCCAGCCCCTAAATGCTTGCTGGTGCCCAGAATTTAGCCAAGATCAAGGTACAATTTTTGGTTTCTGGGGTGAGCCTTCACCCTGCTCAAAACATTGTGTAAGAAGGGTGGCCTGACACCTGGGACTCTACACTCTCAGATGCTGCTTTTCAAGGAGCAGGGCTTCATCAGATTCACTCTTCAACACGGCAGGGCTGTGAGTAATGTGTAATCCAGCGGAGCCGGGCTTCTCAGCCTGGGCGCCGTGGCCATTTGGGCCAGGCAGGTCTTTGCTGCTGGCGGAGGGGAGGCTGGCTGTGCGCTGCGGGATGCTGAGCAGCAGCCCGGGCCTCCGCCCACTCGACGCCTAGGGGAGTCAGTGGGCACTCACCCCTGGTTGAGAACCACTGCGATAGAGGTAACATTTTATCAACCACATGAAGCATAGACTCCTAAGGGAGAGCAAATAGACTATTTTATTATTTATTTTTTATTTTTTATTGAAGTAGAGTTGATTTACAATGTTGTGTCAGTTTGAGGAGTACAGCATAGTGATTCAGTTATACCTATATAGATTCTTTTCCATTATAGGTTATTATAAGATATTGAATGTAGTTCCCTGTGCTATACAGTAGAACCTTATTGTTTCTCTTTTATATATACTAGTTTGTATCGGCTAATCCCAAACTCCTAATTTAAAATAGACCATTTTAGATGTAGATGGAACCACTACCATCATCACTGGAAAAAAAAAACCAGTGCTAATAATGAGACATAAAATAATAAATGAAAACTACGATCGCTTTGAAATACCCCCTCAACAAAGTGAAGCATTTGTGTAAACCCTGCTCTTTCGCCCGTGAAGATGCCTGTGAAAGCAAGTCTGGTAAAAGACATTGTTCAGAAGCCCACGGTTCGCTGGTGAGAACGGTCCGCGGCGTGGGGCTACAGCTGCCAGGCAGTCTGTGTCCTGATAGTCTTTGTCAGCCACTGCTGAAAATCCCCACATTGTTTGAACTTGAGTGTTGTAATTACAGACAAGGTTCTCTGAGCCAAAAATGAAGCTACATGACCAGAGCAGCAGGATATAGAATAGCCCCTTGGGGCTAGTAAATTTTAATTTCTGTGGTTTCCAGGTACTCTTAAGTGTGGTGGAGAAGGGTTTTGGAGATGGTCGTCAACATGTCTGAGGCCCTGTCATTTTTTTTTTTTTTAACCCGCAGCCATTGTAGAGAATCCAACCCAAGTTCAAGAGTATTGCAGAAATATTCTTGATGAACCTGGGTTGTTACGTGTGAAAGTTAAAAGCAATGAAGTTATATATGCATGTGGCTTCTGGTCATTGTATACATGCACATACATATGCAGGCGTATCTAATATAAATTAATGTCTCTAAATGCCTCAGGCAACGCAAGTGATGGGAGCAGTTTAAAATGTTCGGCACACACTGGGGCTGAGACACTGATCAGAGAAAAACGATCTGTAATACTGAGGAAGAGCCATGAAAGAGCCATCTGTCGTGGCCGGAGGCTCCAGCAGAGAGAAGTAGGGAGGCCCCAGGAGCAGATGCGGAGGCTTGAACCCCCACACAGAGCAGAGGGACCAACAGCTGGAGCTGATTCACCCAGACGGCTGACGATGACGTCATGTGTCAGGTTACACCCAGCGAGCAGCTAAACGGTCCAGGCAAGTTCAGGGCAACGTGGAGGCGCCTCACAGACGGCATGCACCGTGGAATTCCATGAGGGCTGCGAGCACTGCTCAGCGCTGCCCGTGTCCTGTACGGACAGGGCAGGAGGAAGGCATGTAGCCTACCCTTCCTACCCTCTTCTTAATTCTTTTTCATTCTCAGGTTCAATGGGAGTAGAGAGGGAGAGAAATGGGGCTTTTAAAGAAGCGTGTTGACCTCTGTCTGTTCTCTGCTCTGTAAATGACGTTACAGAGGGAAAGATAAGGAACTTTCATGTATGAAATTCAACCAACAAAGTGATCCTGTAGTCCAAGATGTGGGGAAAAGGTGTTTCTGGGGATGAATTTGATCCGTTCATGCTTCAAACAACTCGGCAGAAGTTGAACTTGACACCTATTCCCTCTTCAGTATCCGAGGCAGAAGCCAAACTCTGTCAGTCACTGAGTCTTGTAGATTCTGCTTCCTTGCCATCTCTTGCAACCATCTTTGTTTCTCCATCCCCACTGCAATTGCCTTAATTCCGACCTTCATTAAATCCTGCCTGGACTGTTACAATTGATTCTTCTAGCTGGCCTCTTTGCTTCAGTGTACTTTTTCCATAGCTTCCAGAATAATCTTTTAAAAACTCAGATCTGTCCATTGTATTTTCCTGCCTCCAACCTTTGGATGGCTGCCCATTCTCAAAGGTTTTTAAACTTCCTTTTTGTCCTGACAGACTCGGTACCGATGAAATTAATCACAGCAACAGAATCCTACAGGCATAGTCAGATTCTGACCAAACTCCCCCCCCCCAAGGGAAATAAAGCTCAGCAGAGTGGGTCATGATGCCTCATTGCAGGGTATGGTGTAGATGTGTGCATCGACTCGGCAACGCGCACAGTTCTCTCTGTGCGAGGTACATCCCATCACCTCCTTCTCACAAAAGGGTATGTGTCGGTACCACTGTTAACATCTTGGGTTTGATAAATGTACTCTGGTACTTTAACTGTAGAAGACGTGAACATTAGAGGAAGCTAAGCAAAGTATGTGGGAATGCTCTGTACTATCTTTGCAACTTTTCTGTAAACCTAAAATCATTTCAAAATGTTACTGTTAGCTATGATTTTTTTAATTGAAGTATAGCTGACTTACAATGTTGTGTTGGTTTCTGGTGCACAGAATAGTGATTTATATATATATATATTCTTTTTCACTGTAAGTTATTACAAGAACGTATCTTCTTGATGTTACTTATGTCTATTATGTCTGAATAGTGGGAATACCACCCAGTGGCGTGCTGCTGTGTCTCCCTCCCCGACTCCACGTTCAGTGATGCCTACTTGGTGGTTTGATACCAGACAGCTTGGGGGTATCCACACCGTGGCTGTGGGTAAATGTTATAAACATCTATCAGCATACCAAAGCAGCCAGACGTTATTCTGCCTGCAAAATGGAAAGATATTGATAAATATGAGTTGCCAAAGTACAAGGGAGAAGGGAAAATGGCACCCGGGGAAGCCAGCTCCCCCTTCCTCTGCAAGAGCTGTAAGCCTCCGGCTCACAAGTGTTTCCGTCTCTGGGCAACCAGGACACAGGCTTATGGCAGAGATCCCTGTGCCGCTCCCGGCCCCCCGGGAAGGCAGGGTGTGGAGCCACTATTTGCAGTCCCGAAGGATGTGTGCAGTGAGGATGAGGGTGCAGGCAGTAATCCAAACAGGAAGGTTACCATAATTTGAACCATTGGGAATAAATTGAGAAACATTCAAACTACTTAAAAGTTGGCATCAGGGCCAGGGTCGTCAGTTCTGCAGAGCAGCTACCAGCATTATATTTTCCAGCGTGGTTTTCTGTCTGTGAAACGACAGTCTGTGCCAGAAGCATTAGACAGATTTAGTACCTAGAGAAAAAAGGAACACTTTCAGGGATCGCCCCTCCAACAGACTGGGATGTTGACAAGATTCACCATCCATATCTTTTGTGGCAGAGATGATCAGCATTGAGGGTACATTTTGGTCATTTTTTTTAAGGCATAAACTCTATTCAACTTTCCATATACATGGAGTTTCATCACTAGGGGAGGAAAGGTAGGGATCAGAGGTGGGGTTAAGGATGAAAATCAGCACATAAGGCAAAATGGTTTATAATTAAAATGACTCTCTAAAATCCCTTAAATCAGTGGTTTTGCAGAGAGGGTACAACCCTAAGGGGAATTTAGGATACTTTGTTGGGTGTTTTTGGTTTTCCCACGAGTAGCGGGAAAGGGAAAGTTGCCTTAGACGGTGATGAGCCACAGCTGGGGATTTTATCCGTTGCTCACGAAGCCCAGGATGATCTGCTATTCATGAGTATGAAAACCCGCGCAGGATCATCTGAGGAAAGACATCACGTCATTTTACAAAGAAACAGAAAGTGGTTTTCACACAATTTTCATGAACATCGAGCTTTTCGGGAAGTACATTACTGTGTAAGTCAGAAGATGGTGTTTTCTTCTAGATGGAAGTTTAGCACAAGCTGTTTGCTGTTCAGGAAAATCACGACACCACCCGTCCTCAATAGTGCACACCTTAGTTGGGGTGGGGAGGGTGTAGCTCAGCAGTAGAGCACGTGCTCAGCATGCACGAGGTCCTGGGTTCAATCCCCAGTCCCTCCATTAAAAAAATTTAAAAATAAATTAAAATTTTTTAAATAAAAATTTTAAATAAAAAAAATAAATAAATATCTCCCCCCCCCAAAGAAAGCTTAAAAAAAAAAGACTTGGTGAAGAGAGAAAAAAATAAAATGAAATAGTGCGTACCTGTATCTCCGGGCGTGTAGAGCCACTGCGTTCTCGGTGACCCTACCCATAGGCACAGGCAGCTGAGGACTAGTGCAGCTTTCTACAAATCAAAAAGCATCTTACTTTACTGTAGACTGTCTTTTTATTTCTCCCTGATGTATTACAATCATAACATTCTATTGATATTTTAAAATTATTTATATAGTCAGGTTTATTATCTGTGAATTTCATTTCAGGACAGAAAAGGAACGGTTATAAAATAATGCTATAAAAAAGGCACACAGGATCTGATCAAGGTGTGAATCGTTGCCTTAAATTTCTCTATATCATTGGAACCTGGGCTGCTTGAAACCGAGTCAGGAATGAAATTTGTCGTTTTTTTTCAGTTTACATTTTAGGCTGTGGTTTCCTTTCTCAGGGATTCTGGAGGTCCCGGCTTTGCTTTAGTTAAGGCAAGGTTTCTCACCCCAGAACTGTTGACAGCTTGGGCCGGGTGATTCCTTGTGGAGGGAGGAGGGGCTGACCTGTGCCCTCTAGAATGTTCAGCAGTGTCTCTGGTCTCTACCCACCAGATGCCTGGAGCAACTTCCTCCCAAGTTGTGACAACCAGGAATGTTTCCAGACGTTGCCACATGTCAGCTAGAGGACAGTCACCCCTGGTTGAGAACCTCTGGTTCTAGGTAACTCCACTCTGGAGTTCTTTTCAGAATGAGGGAAATTTTGGTCATGTGTCTCAAAGCACGATCTGCAGAGTGAATAAAAAATGTAGGCTCCACTGAGGTGCTGATAAAAAGTGCAAACCGCAATCTGGGGTGGGAGCAGAAATCTGCATTTGAATGTGTGTGGCACAAGGTGGGGGGATGAAAATCATGCCTTGAGGATGAAATGAGATACTGTAATTGAGGAGTGCACAAGAGTGCAGGCCTTCTGTCGGTAACGCCTTGTTATCCTAACCCAAGCTGGGCACACTCCAGAGGTAGAAGGCGCAAGACCCTGGGAGCGAGGACTGAGAAGCCAGCCCCGGCTTCACAGGGTCCAGTGCCTTGCGCTACTTCTGGCGGTGGGCTGCCCGCGCCGCCCTTGGAGGACAGCTGCTACTCCAGCCGCTTGGCTCCAGGAGCTGAGGCTCCTTTTTGCTACCTCCCTTTGAAGGGATCAACCGTAGTGCCAGGGGGCAGAGATGAAAAAAGAAGCAGTCACAGAACTTCTGGGATTGTTGTCAGGAGATGTAGCCAGTGTCCAGGTTCTTGTCCCATCCCAGAAAGAATTCAGAGACAAGACGCAGAGGTTAAGAAAGTAAAGTGAGGCTTTATTAACTGAGAGATGGTACACTGTCAAGGGGAGAGCGGGCAGGCTCAGGCGAGTGGCTGCCCTGAGTTTCTTTGGCAAGTCAGCTACATAGGGGGTAAAAATGAACAGGCGGAATATTCACTGGGGAGGGGAGGGTTGGGGTCGTATTCCCTGATTATCATCCCAACTCCACCTTCCCAAAGGGAGGAGGGAATTGTGTCCTTATTTAGTCTGGATCCAAAGTCTCATGGCATCGGTGCATGATGGGTACTTCTGATCTGCAAGGCTGATTTTATTGAAATGAGGGCATGATGAGCAAAAGGTTACATTCGGACACTGGAGATTCCTGCCTTTTCCCACCTTTCTTTGTTCTTCTCCAGGCCACTTGTCACCCCACAAAGCATGATCCCTTATCAGCCCAAAGGTTCCTGCTTTTCTTTCCCTGCCCAGGGACCCCTGCTGCTTACATGATGTGTGGTTTTCTGCATTTGGCCTGTGCCCCTCCTTTCTGCCCAATTCCTGCCATTTGGTCTGTGTCCCCCTTTCTCTGCTCATATCTAGCTATCTGCCTGCTCTAACAGGATGATAACCTGAGCTCCTAGATACCCAGTTCTCTGTGACATCAGCTGACCTTTCATGGGGTCAAGATGTAGGAACAAACAGGAATGAGCTAGGCTCATGCACCCATCCCACCCCCTTTCCAGGTGCAATGGGTACTGTTAAGAGTCTCAGAAAGGTTAAGTCTGTCAGCCAGTGTCACACAGCTAGCAAAGGGGGAAACAAGGATCTGAACCTAGTCAGTCTGACCAGAGTATGTGCTTCCAAAAATATGAATGAGAAGCATGTTCAAGTAGCGATGACCTATGAGGGTTGCAGACCAACGCCATCCAATCCGGCAGTCCCTCGCCACGTGTGGCTATCTAAATGTAAATGTGCACTAATTAAAACTAAATAAAAAGTCGGTTCTTTGGACACACTCGCTACATTTCAAGGGGTGAGGGACGACTGTCTTGGACAGTGCAGATTCTCAACATTTGCATCATTGCAGATGATTCTGTTGGATAGCACTGTGCATTTTCAATCACCACAGAAGCCTAGCTCAATGCTTCTGTCATTTTTTAGGATGACTATGTTAAACTAAAATGAAAATATACATTAGGAATTTCTGGGGGAAAACCATACGTGCTCACCTTAAATGGTCGTTTATTTTTTGGTCACTTTGAGGAAATATACCAGAGAGGAAATTAAAAAGTGAAATATTCCCTGTACCTGTATTGACTCCTCGTTAAATTAATTCTTGAGTCACAAGTGAGATCCTCCCTTTGCCAATTCTCTTTGGTACCGTTCAGTCTGTTTGCGAACAGAAATTATTTGAGAAATGCCCTAGTCGGAATGATCGTCTTTTCCTGAAATAAGGACTTCTCTTTATTTTTAAAATAACGATCAGATCTTCCACAACATTAACCAGAAAGGAGTTACTCATAAACAGCCTTCCATCATTTTCCCTGGTTGTTTCCAAGAAGAGTAAAGGAAAACCAAGTGTCTTCCAGCTTCCACAGCTGGAGAGTTTGTATTCCCAGATCCAATGCTCATCGAGAAAACCTGTTGCTCATTAGCAAGGAGAGCACTTACCTTGTGGAAGTATCCAAGGAAAACCACGTGGGTTCAGTCACTTCATGGACTGGAACCTCTCACAACTTTCTAGAGGAATCGTGGCATCAGAAAGTGTCAGAGCTGGAAAAGATCTGAGAGAACATTTTATCTTCATTTGCGGATATACAGACAGACATTGTGAAGGAACAGAGGTGGTTAGCGGCGGAACCAGGACTCAGGGAGCGACAAGGATCTCTTTGGCTTCAGATCCCTGATGCTTTTCTTTCCAAAGCCTGGCCAGCGTCGTGAGGGCCCTTCGACTGCAGTACTGAGAACAGACCAGCACATCTGGGGTGTCTGTTACATCCTATATCAGGTTCAGCCCTGCCGTGTAGCTTCCCCAGATGGTGATTGTCAAATTCCTGGCACGACAGAAAGCTACAAACAGCCCTTTCCTTTCCCCTGCTCACGGTGTCTTTGAAAACAGAGACCAGCCACTTTGGCCCTTCAAGACCCTCAGCTGCTTCCTTCAAAGGAGGCAGACGTTCAAAGGAAAATCCCCACGTGAAGGGCCATTGTTTAGGCACGAGCTGACTGGGTTTCCAAGGCCTCAAGAGAATTGGGGGTTGAGGACCATGTCAATTTGATTAGGCCTTCAAACAGCCTTTCATGAAGTCATCGTTGAGAAGGTCTCCTTCAAGAGCAAGGAGCATACCTTTCTCCCCACGATGAGTGCCTCGTTTCTGTTCCTTTCCCAATGCCTTGCTTTCTCTGTCTCCTCTACACGGCAGAAGTCAGCCTGTTACCAAACACATGTTCATGTGCACAGTCGGATCTGGAGCAGAGGAGGGTTTACAGCAGGGACAAGCAAGGAGAATGGGTGTCTCGTGCTCAAAATCCCGAATTCCCCCATGGTTTCGGGGGAGAAGCTTTTATAGGCAAAATTTGGGGTGGGGGCTGCAGGGTGTGTGACTTTCTTCTGATTGGCCGGGGGAGGGTGCGGATAACAGGGTGGGGCTTCAGGAATCTTGTGCTCAGCCTGAAGTCTCCATCGTCCACCTGGGTGGGGGCCTTGGCTGCTGCAGAAGAACTGAGATACTGTTATGTCTACTCCTTGAGGAGGAACCAGGACCTGCCCCAGGGCTGCACTGTTGTTTCTTGATTGTTGCTCCCTGGTCTCTGCATTCCCATCCTTCCCTGATTAGCAAGTGTTACAATCTGCCCTTTGGAACTCAGGGAAGGTCAAGGAGGCTGAATGAAGCCTATTTTCTACAAAAGAGAAACAGGGAATAGAAAGGATTTGTACCAGGGAGGACCCCACAGGGTTCTGCTCCATTTCAGTTGGATATTTATGAGGAAACTCCCCCGAAATTGTGTACAGCCCTAAAGTGTAATATTTCAATTCCCTTGACTTTGCGATCAGGCAGCTAGGACCCCCATCACAGGATCGTTGCAGGATTACATACAATCCTTTATTAAGTGAGTTGGAGAGTCTGGGTTTATGAATTTCCTAAAGGACTTCCAGCCACTAGAATACATACTAGCCAAGCGCTCCTCCCCTAAATGGAAATTCACTTCAGCAGAAACTCTTTCAGCTCAGCAGGGGCGAAGAGTCACAGTTACACCCGCCAAGGCCAGGAGCCCAGGGAGGTCCCTTCAGTGCCTTTTCCTGCACGAAGCCTTAATTGCTGTTGGATAGAAGGATGAGAGGAGAAAACTGCCCAGACCCTGAAACATGATGACTGAACCCAAATAATGACCTCAGAGGGCCTGCCTTAGTTAGCTATTGCCTTGTAACAAATTACCCCAAAGTACTGTAGCTCAAGATAAGAAACATTTATTAGCTCACAGTTTCTAGGGGCCAGGAATCCAGGTGGTACTGTCTCAGGGTCTCTCGTGGGGTTGCAGTCAATCTGAAGGTTCAGTTGGGGCTGGGAGAACCACTTCCAAATGGTGCACTCCCATGGCAGCTGGCAGAAGGCCTCAGTTCGTCACCACTGGACCCTCCATAGGGCTGCTTGAGTGTCCTGATGACTTGGAAGTGAAACCATGAGAGAGAGCAACAAAGAAGCCACCATGCTGACACCATCTAGTCTCAGAAGTCACACAAGGTCACTTCTGCCATATTCTATTACTGAGAAGTGAGTCATTAAGTCTAGCCCACACTCAAAGGGAGAGAAATTAAGTCTCCACCTTTTGAAGGGGAAAAGTTTCAAAGAACTTGTGGACATATTTTAAAACTAGCACATGGCCCCTGCCTGGGTGGCTGACCGGTGACTCAGCTTCCTTGCAGCACCCCGTATCAGCTCTGTCCCTGCCAAACCTCTGTGATTATAAATGCATAAGCCTGGTCACGTATAAAGGGCTCTGAAAAATTGGGTAGAAAAAGACTTCAGATAGTATAATGAGCTTTGCAGTGCTTTTTCACTCTCCATTGGTTAGGTTTTCATTGGAATGCTCATTTCCACCAGCTTGACATATTAATACTCCCTTTTGGGGGCCATTTTTAACCTAAAAGTTATGGTTGGATTATGAAATAACTTTGTAAGAACAAATAAAAATGTGTAGATGAGATCTGAGAAGCAGAGCTCACATATTTTAATGAGGTCATTGCTTTCAGGCACTTTACAGGCAAACTTTCTATTTAATTGAATTGCAGAGGACAGATTTAAGCTGACACAGAAATGTTCGTGTAAAAAATTACTCTTGTATCCCAGACCTGAGAAAAAGACAATGAAGCCCTTATGCATATGCCATATACACAACCATATATTGAGGAAAGTGAATCAGCTATTTTTTTTAAGTTTTTTCTCTTTGTTTATGTTATTTTCCCCTAAAATTCTATTGTGAAAAAAATTTAAGCATGCAGAAAGATGGAAAGAATAGCACAGTATTTGTATATCGTCCACCAAGATGTGATCATTGTGACATTTTACCATATTTGCATCTCTCTCTCTCTCAGTACATATACATACACACATGCAAATCATGCAAAAATACTGCCTTTTTCGTTGCTGACCCATTTAAAAGTAAGTCGCAAATATCATGACAATTCACATCCATCTCCCAAGAAAAGAGGACATTCTCCTGCACAACGTTTTAAAAATTTACTTATTTTTATTGAAGTATAGTTGATTTACAATGTCGTGTTAATTTCAGGTATACAGCAAAGTGATTTAGTTTTATATATATATACTTTTTCAGATTCTTTTCCATTATAGGTTATTACAAGATACTGAATATAGTTCCCTGTGCTGTACAGTAGGTCCTTGCTGTTTATCTATTTTATATCTAAGAGTGTATATATGTTAATCCCAAATTCCAAATTTATTTCTCCTCCCCACCCCTTTCCCCTTTGGTAATCATAGTTTGTTTTCTATCTCTGTGAGTCTATTTCCAGTTTGTACGTTCATTTCTATCATTTTTTAAAACTCCACATATAAGTGATATCATATGATATTTGCCTTTGTCTGAGTTATTTTACTTAATGTGAATAATCTCTAGGTCCATCCATGTTGCTGCAAATGGCATTATTTCATTCTTTTTTATGGCTGAGTAATATTCCTGTGTGTGTGTGTGCGTGTGTGTGTGTACATGTGCACACATATGTATATATATACCATACCTTCTTTACCATTCATCTGTCAATGGATTACGTTGCTTCCATGTCTTGGCTACTGTAAATAGTGCTGCTAGGAACACTGGGGTGCCTGTATCTTTTCAGGTTAGTTTTCTTCAGATATATGCCCAGAAGTAGGATTGCTGCATCATATGGTAACTCTATTTTTAGGGTTTTTTTTGTTTTAATGGCAGTACTAGGGATTGAACTCAGGACCTTGTGCGTGCTAATCTTGTGCTCTGCCACTGAGCTACACCCACTCTGTCTATTAGTTTTTTAAGGAACCTTCATACTGTTCTCAATAGTGGCTGCACCAATTTACATTCCCATCAACAATGTAGGAGGGCTTGTTTTTCTCCACACCCTTTCCCGCGTTTATTATCTGTAGACTTTTTAATGACGGCCATTCTGACTGGTGTGAGGTGATACCTCATTGTGGCTTTGATTTGCATTTCTCTGATAATTAGCGATATTGAGCACTTTCCCACATGCCTGTGGGCCATCTGTATGTCTTCTTTGGAGAAATGTCTCTTTAGGTCTTCTGCCCATTTTTTTGATTGGGTTTTTTTTTTTTTATATTAGCTATATGAACTGTTTGTATATTTTGGAAATTAACCCATTGTTGGTCTCATCGTTTGCAAATATTTTCTCCCATTCCATAGGTTGTCTCTTCATATTGGTTTCCTTTGCTGTGCAAAAGCTTTTAAGTTTAATTAGGTCCCATTTGCTTATTTCTGCTTTTATTTCTATTACTCTAGGAGACTGATCAAAAAAATGCTGAGATTTACGTCAAAGAGTGTCCTGTCTATGTTTTCCTCTAGGAATTTGAGTATCTAGTCTCACATTTAGGTCCTTAATCCATTTTGAGTTTATTTTTGTATAAAGCATTAGAGAATGTTTTAATTTCAGTCTTTTACAGGTAGCTGTCCAGTTTTTCCAGCACCACTTATTGAAAAGACTGTCTTTTCTCTGTTGTATATTCTTTCCTCCTTTGTCGTAGGTTAATTGACCATAGTGTGTGGGTTCATTTCTCGGCTTTCTATCCTGTTCCATTGATCTATTTGTTTGTTTTTGTGCTAGCACCATACTGTTTTGATTACTGTAGTTTTGTAGTATAGTCTGAAGTCAGGGAGTGTGATTCCTCCAACTCTGTTCTTGTTTCTCAAGATTGTTTTGGCTATTTGGGGTCTTTTGTGTTTCTATGCAAATTTTATTTTTTTTGTTCCAGGTCTGTAAAAAATGCCATTGGTAATTTGATAGGGATTGCACTGAATCTGTGTATCGCCTTGAGTAATGTGGACATTTTAACAATACTGATTCTCCCAATCCAAGAACACAATAATCTTTCCAGCTGTTTGCGTTGTCTTCAATTTCTTTCACCAATTTCTTACAGTTTTTGGAGTACAGGTCTTTTGCCTCCCTAGGTAACTTTATTTGTAGGTATTTTATTCTTTTTCATGCAATGATAAATGGGACCTTTCCCTTAATTTCTCTTTCTGATATTTCATTGTTAGTACTGAAATGCAACAGATTTCTATATATTCATTTTATATTCTGCAACTTTACTGAATTCATTGCATTCATAGCAGCATCCTTTATGATACTGATTGTCTAAAGAGATCATTTCAAGTGCCTTGTTGTACATGATGGATTTACCTGCATGTTTCCTTGTGGAGCCATTAAACTTGTACCTGGCAGTTTGAACCATCAGCCTTCATCTTCCAGTCTTATTACCAGAGCCCTATACTGATGGCAGACCAATCTCTGTTAAATCCACCAATACTAATTAGCAGGCAGGCACACAAAACCAGCACATAGCCTGACCCGTTGCTCACAGTCGCCCTGAACACACCGACCAGTGCCTCACATGAAAGACTTACTCTGAAAGGAACACAGGACCGGGCGGCAGAGCTGGGAATCATATTCATGGGCCCTGAGAAGAGGAAAGCCACAGGTGACTGCCCCTCAAGACCTTAAGAACTGCACATATTGTTTTAAACTGTTGGACATAAAGGATGAAGAAGTGAGGTAATTCAGGGATGTGCCAGAGAAGAGTTGGGGCAGAACCAAGAATGGCTCTGTGATGGAGAGACCCTCGCATCGTTCTCCTACTTCGATTTCTCCTAGCACCCCGCAAGCCACCCAGCTATATGACACTCCTCAATGTGCACAGTTGGCATTATCTTTTTAAAAAATTATTTTATTTTGAAAAAACACAAACTCACACTATTTGCAGACGACATGATATTACACATAGAAAATCCTAAAGACTCCACCAAAAACCTGTTAGATCTAATCAACAAATTCAGTAAAGTTTCAGGATACAAAATCAACATACAAAAACCAACATTTCTATGCACTAACAATGAATTATCTGAAAAAGAAAGAAAAGAATCCATTTACAATAGCATCAAAAACAATCAAATACTTAGGAATAAATGTAACCAAGAAGGTGAAAGATCAATACACTGAAACCTGTAAGACATTGATTAAAAGAACTGAAGAAGACAAATCACTGGAACGATATCCCCTGTTCATGGGTTGGAAAAATTAATATTGTTAAAATGTCTATGCGACCCAAAGCCATCTACAGAGTCAGTGCAATCCCTGTCAAGATTCTAATGGCATTTTTCACAGAGAAAGAAGAAACAATCCTAAAACTCGTATGGAACCGCAAAAGACCCCGAAGAGCCAAAGCAATCCTGAGAATGAATAAAATGTGGGTTTTATTATTATTCACATTCGGTGAGGCCAGCGGATCGGGAGCTGGTTACTACTGAAAGGACAGTTTGTTACTCACAGTTCCCAAGAGGAGGGGGCACGCCACACCGCCCAGGGCCACACAGGGAAGCACTGAGGTGGGTCAGGAGGCAGGAGGAGCGAGGGGAAACCGTGAGCAAAAGCCGTTATTGTGGCTTCCAAGGCGGCGTGGGTGGGGTGGGGGGAGTGGTGGGGGAGAGACAGAGTTGGCAGGTTTGGACTGGCTAATCTGAATAACTCCATCAGGCTCTGGAGGTAGGGCTGTCTCTGGTTGTCTAGTACCTGGCCCTGGGATGATTAGGGCAGGGGAATAGTGGCTCAGAGTAGAAGACCCTGATAAAAGGGTGTGACTGGGGGTGTGGGCTCTGGAACGGTTGGTTTGCATATGAAAGGTCCACTTGCAGGCAGGTCATTTACTATCTCTAGGAATTGGCTAGTACTGGGAGGGGCAGTCCCTCCAGGGTCAGCAAGGCCCTAAGGTGGCAAGGCATCAGAAGTACAGACTGAACACACCCGGAGTAGGTAGCTACCCGGTGGGTCTGCCCGGATGGCCCACGTGTATGGCTGGTAGCCTGAGGCCTCAGTTCCTCTCCACCTGGATGCCTCCATTGGTCTTAAAAATATGCCTTTTCTGAACAAGGAAGAATTAAATGGAATCAACTAAGCAAGATGGAAGACGTCGAAAGAAGTGCACACTGAGGTTTCAGCAAGTGATGCCACCCCCAGCCCTAAAGCAGGTTTTGACAGGCTGGAGAAAATGATAAGGCCCAGGTCCTTGAAAGGGAGGAAAAGTCTGAAGACAATAGAAAAGACAGATTGATGCCTGCTTCATCATTTTGCCCAGGGCTCAACCTGTCCCCCACTGAATGGACTTGAACATAACAAATCGCTTATTTTAAAATTAAAATTCCAAAATGGCACTATATCGTTCTATAGCTTTTCTGCCCATTAATCTGGTTTGTCAAGACCTCTCTGTATTAGCATCATGCTTCGTGGGGAAGTGTTTCCTCATTTGATCAACACGTGTTTATTGAGCACACATCACAACGTGCCGTGCCCAGTGATGCGTGTTGGGGATAAAATGATGAAAAGACAAATACAAGTACGGTCCCCTCCTCCACGCAGCCTCCTTTACTCTCTTGTGGGGAAGCCAGAAAATCAAATAACATGCAAATAAATGGAAGACTTCAACCATGACAGATGCTGTAAGTCTCAGCAACGACAAGGACTGAGAGCCGGGGAAGAAGTGGTTTCTCTGAAGGAAGTTGGAAGGAGGGTGAATATCGGATGGTGGCCTCCAACACAGCAGTTCATCACCGCGTTGGACCCACCAAGGATGCCAACACCTGGGGACTAGAGATGAGGCCTCCTTGTGACCAAGAGGCAAAAGTGGTCCCCAAGTGATGGGGAGTCACCACAAGGTCAGGAAGACAGACAGAAAGAAGGTGGTCCGGGGTGAAGTAGCATGAGCTGGAAAGAAGTTTTATTTTGTTTTTAATGAGACCGTGGCAGAGAATGGCCAGGAAGAGATCACGAGGAACGAGGGGGAAGAGTAATTTTGAAAAAAAAAAAACCAAAGGCAAAGTTTGTAATTTTCAAAAAATGCCCATGGGCCTCCCCCTCCCCCAGTGGAAGGTTAAGACAATGTAAAATTGATTCATGAAAGGCCGCAGTGTGGTTCAACATCAGATTCAGAAGCTCTTTGTAAATAACCCTCCTCCCTGTCTCTGCCCTTCCTTCCTTCCTGTGACTTCAGGCTTTGTCTGTGCTCCCAATAAGCATGTTTCTGAATTATCCGTTTTCCATTGCAGACAGACATTCATAACTAGTGTCTTCTCATGCACAATTTGTTCGCCATTTCAGTGTACTTCTTCCAGCAGTAGCTTTGTTTTCAGAACAGCAGCCTTAAGAAACAGCCAGCACAGTGAACGGTCCATCAACCAGAGAGCTTCTCTCTCAACAGTCCACTCGTATTTCATAAATCATAGAGCAATTGTTATAAGTGATGTGCTCTAAAAGTTTCATTTTATTTTCAATCCAATTATTTTGATTGATAAAAGTAACATAGTGAATGATTTCTCTAAACTTGTTTTTTAAAAAGGTGCATACTAACTAGCTTATTAAAATAGTGAAATTCATGGCACATTGCACTTACTTGGCGAAAATGAGTATTTAAGAAACGAAATCAGCCTCTCTACCTGGTGAGGGAAAGTGCTCAAATTTTAGAGCCTGCAGCAGAAATCTTGGCTAGACTGAATTCAGCTCTTGGCTGCCTTCTCCTGTGAATCTGCTCTCTCCATCCAACTTGATACGAAAGAATGGTTCGTTAGGGATATGGATGGATAGGAAAAGACAGTCTTGCAAAACTGTAAATTGAAACACTCACTGAATATTCCTAGACATGTGTTGAAACAAGTCAAAAGGTTAATGACACAGATGTGAATGTGGCTTGTAAGGACATGACAGAGGGAAGAAACAGTCTAATAAAAAGAGAAAAGTGGATAGTGCATCACATAAGATTATGGGGACTACTCCTATTAGACTCCTGCATCTCTGTCGGAGATAATCCAGAGTCAAGAATTTCCGATTGTGAAGGGAAGAGGCGACCGTTCGTTTGTGCCTTGTGACTCAGGTTAACTGTTCAAGAACTTTTTTATTATCCAAGACTGTGTAAATGAACACCATGTGATACAGAAAAAGTAATAAAGGATTAACAAGGCCACAGAAAAAAGGAAACTGTCATCATGATACTGTCTCCAGCCGGCAAACTTGATACCCCCAACCCCATTCTTAAAGTAGCGTTCAGAGACCACAGGTATTACAGGCATGGATGACTTAATGTTTATTCTAGAAAGGATTAGCGTACAGCTCCCGAGGAATGCTTGGGCAAATGCACACAGCACCACTGGACTCTCACCGGTTGCTGGAAATGACTCAGGGGTCAGGTTTTGGTGGCCAGGCTGGTTCCACTTTTACTGGAATGCTATGAGTTGTGTGTTAGTTGGCCGGGTGAGGAGACCATGCTGGCTTCCGGAAGTGCAGTTGATTTACAATGTCGTGTTAATTTGTGACGTACGGCAAAATGATTCAGTTGTACATATATGTGTGTGTATGTATATGTATATTCTTTTTTATATTCTCTTTCATTATAGGTTATTACAAGATATTGAATATAGTTCCCTTTACTATACAGTAGGGCCTTGTTGTTTATCTATTCTGTATATAGTAGGTTCTATCTGCTAATCTCAAACTCCCAGTTTAACCCTCCCCTCCGCCCCCTTTGATAACCATAAGTTTGTTTTCTATGTCTGTGAGTCTGTTTAGTAAATAAGTTCATTTGTGTCTTTTTTTTAGATTCCACATATAAGTGCTATCATATGGTATTTTTCTTTCTCTTTCTGGCTTACATCACTTAGTATGACTATCTCCAGGACCATCCATCTTGCTGCAAATGACATTATTTCATTCTTTTTTATGGCTGAGTAATATTCCATTGTATATTCACCACATCTTCTTTGTCCAGTCATCTGTCAATGGACATTTAGGTTGCTTCCATGTCTAGGCTATTGTAAATAGCACCGCTATGATCATTGAGGTGCATGTATCTTTTTGAATTGGAGTTTTCTCCTGATATATGCCCAGGAGTGGGATTGCTGGATCATATGGTAAGTCTGTTTTTAGTTTTTTAAGAAATCTCCATACTGTTCTCCATAGTAGCCACACTATGACCTTCCCACCAACAATGTTCCCTTTTCTCCACACCCTCTCCAGCATTTATTATTTGTGGGCTTTTTAATGTTGCTCATTCTGACCAGTGTGAGGTGATACCTCATTGTAGTTTTGACTTGCATTTCTCTGATAATGAGTGATATTGAGGATCTTTTCATGTGCCCATTTGGCCTCCGATAGTCTTATATTTCACACAATCCAAGCATAGCAGCCACTTGACCAAAATTCTAACAAGACTCACAGGTGGATAAGGAGGGGAAATTATTTCAGTATTCAACCAGAGAAGAGAAAGCCTGAACCTTTTTAAACTTCCAAACCAAGAACTGAAATGTAAAACAATTTTCTACCACAGAACTTTTATAAGACCAGTAACTTCCATGCTTCTCCAAAAATATTTAAGAAACTATTTAGTTTTAAATCTTGATTATTCCCCCATTTAAATGGTGTCTTTAGAAGACCTGCCTTGGTAATGTCTAGAGTAGAATGAACATGTCAGATATCTTGAATACTTCACAATTCCAGCTCTGGAAGTCCTAGCTCTGTGATTGTGTCAGTTATGATTAGGTCAGTTGATTTAAGATAGCACCCAGGGTTTATTTTCTTATATTGAAAAGTTCAGAGGTGGGCAGTCCAGACTGGTATGGTGGTTTAACAAAACCACTGGACATTCAGAGTTCTCTCTGCTTCACCATTCTCATACATACATGGCTTCCATCCTCACTGTCACAAGATGGCTGCTCCAGCTGCAGCCATCACATCCACATCCCAGGAAACAGGAAGGTAAAAGGAGGAAGGCAAAAAGAGGCACATCCCACTCCTTTCTAAGGAACCTTTCTGGAAATGCCACCCAACAGCTCTCAGATTGGCCAGAACTCAGTCATATGGCCACACCTAGCTGGGAAATATACTCTTTTAGTTGAGTTGCCAATATAATATATCAAGAGTCTTTGATTAAAGAAGAGAAGAATGAATATTAGGTAGGTAACAAGCAGTCCCAGTCAGAGTGACATTTAAAGCTATCAACTTCTCTAAGTCTGGGGCGTCGTTTATAAAATAGGTAGCCAGTGCCTACTTCACATGGCTGGTGAGGTGAAAAACACCAAACAAATATTACCTGTTAATAGCCTCCCCACACCTTGCTTAGAATCATCGGCATCTGAGTGTACATTCGGCATTACTCCATTTTCTGGAAAAATCAAGTCCCTAGTTAGAGAAAGTACAGAGACTGGTTTTTTTGCATTCGTGCCTTATTCTATCCTAGTAATGGGCATCTGCTCTTTTGTGTGACTTCATTCTTTTCTTATGGAATAAGTTTAGGAAATGGCTTTCTGTCTTCATTCGATCTTCCTAGTTCTCTAGTTCCAACATGACTGGGCCCAGCCACGCTCTTCCCACTATATTGCCATCTACCTTTAAAGCCTGATGACCTGGTGGGGAGGGCATAGCCCAGTGGGAGAGCACATGTTTAACGTGCACGAGGTCCTGGGTTCAGTCCCCAGTACCTCCATTAAATAAATAAAATGAGTAAAATAAATACTAGGGTGATGTGAAAAGCCTTAAAAAAATAAAAAAAAAAAAAACCTGATGATCTCTCACGTTTTATGCATATCCTTTCAGTGGTTTCTAAAAACATCCCATAGGATCATTACTTGCTCATCTTACTCATGTTTTGTGGAATTACCTGGGAAACCAGACATAAGAACTTAGTAACGCGGCAATGTGGCATATATTTCTAAGTGGGGACCATCACATTGGTTCCTACTTAGAAATGTGTTTATGACAGCTAGTATGCTTTGTTCACCATTATTCTTTCCACCTGGTATTCTAATAAAGACCAATCTGTAAATTTTAAAGACATTTCTCATTTCAATTCTTTAACGTTCTACAAGAAAGGCTCTTAAGGCATTCCATGCATTGTTAGGAACGAGTTAATATCTTACAAATGTTAAGATTTTAGTTGAAGGGATTAAATGAATTGTTTCTGAATTGAAGTAACTCACCAGGACCTTCTCAGCTATAAACAGTAGGGCTAAGACCTACAGCCACTGTCTATTTCCAAACCGGTGCACTTTTTCACCAGGACAAAAATGCCCGATTCCCATTAAAGTCAGTTTGAATCCCACTGCTCTGTTTTATGATGCGTTGAGAAAATTCACGGTTCAAAACTTAGGGGTGTAAAATCTGCTTCCGTCATGATAAACTACACTGTTAGTACTCATGATTTCAAACACTGCAACAAAGGGACAGCAGGGAGGGAAAAATCCATGCTAGTCATTAATTTATAAGCCTTGATCCCATACTGGTCTATTTGATACATAGACAAGTCAATCAATCTTGACTATAATGAAAAATCTTGCTTGTCTAAGCGTAGGTTTATAGCCAGACCATGCTTTCCTAAAAGATTATTTTCTTGTAGTAGCTTTATAAGAATAGAGAGACATTTGAAATGTTAGAGGATTGGAGAACTGGTGAAATTTCAAGGCATCGGGGTTAAAATAATTGTTTCATCTAGCCATGCCTTGCAGGCCGGTGTAGAAGGTTGGTACATTGATGAGAAAAAGAAGGTCCTAACCTAATCCAGGCAGACATTTTATAGAGAGAAGATGCTGGAGAGTAGACATAGAGAATTGACTACACGGATGGCCTGGAGCTAAATGTACTGATTGAGAAGGTTAGCATATTAGCAGGAGCCTCAAGCCTTCTCATCCATTAGCCCAAAATATGGAGTGTAACCAGGGAAACCAAGGGGAAAATGGAAAGCTCTTAAACAATGAAATGGCTTTTGTCTTCCTGCAATGAGACCTGAATATCGCTGTCTCCATCCTTGGAGCGTTTTTACTGGAGCCCTAGGGTTCTTGACCCGAGTGGCTGTCACCACTGCATGAGAAATGAGAAGCCCATTAGGGATCACGGCTAAGATGTGAAAGCTTGCTGAAGCCTCACTTGCGTGCATCATCAAATGAATCACTTGGTCACAAAAATAATGAAATCGTCTTTAGAGCTAAGAATATGAGAATTTACAGATATTGACCACCAAACAAGGTTAATGTTATATATAATACATACAGTGCCTTACAAATTAGTCATATTTATCCAGGTGTAAGACAGCCTACAAGAGGGAAGCAATTTAGGCCAAGCAGTCCTGGCCAGGACAATGCCATTGAACTGGCAAAGGGTATGGCCCTTGGCCTCCCTGGTCTGTGTGAGCTCATACAGACAAGAGAAGCTCACAAGACACTGCTGGAACCAAAGCATGGCTTTGCTGGTTTAAGGATAAGGAGGACTTCCCTCCCTTGCCCCCATCTCCTGTAGACTCTGAAGACCTCATTTTGAAAGGATGACTAGACCAGAACAGTGATTCACCACTACCTCCCAGGCCTTCCCACCTTTCATTTCTGTTGCTTGAATTACTCTGTCCTCTGTTCCTCCTTAGTTAGGTTTCACTCAGATGAAGTCCAAGCACACATGTTCAAGGATCCCTAAGTTCTCTATGGGAATCAAATTTTGTTCATTTCTAAATTTGTCTTAAACGTGTAATAACACAAGCATATTCTGGGATATCTGGCCAACCATCTTATAATCATGGGCTACCATACAATTTCAAGGTCCCTGCTTGCATTTCTCTTGATTATTGCACAGGTGCCAAGTGATCTGCTTACATGACATGTTCCAAGCAGGGTTTCTCAAACTAGGATTAGCACAGACCTCTGCAGACATAATCCTGGGATCCAAAAAATCCTCAAAATTCCACCCTCCTTCGTTCATCCTCTCAGCCCTTGGGTGTTCTGTCCTAGGCAGCTATTTGAGTTAACATGATCTCTGTGGAAAATTTTTAATGTCTAATTAATGTCTGTCAACCTCATTTCTCTTATAAAGATGCTCATTTCTTTGACAGTACTGCATTTCTTTCTTTCTTTCACTGTACTGCTTTTAATATGCTATAAATTTTGAAAGATCATCATGGCCAGATTTAGAGACTTGGTGATGGGAGTTGGGGATGCCTTTGTGAGAAAGAAAAGGACCAGTGAGACAGAGGAGGGGTATGTTATTTTTGTCTGCTTAGGAGGAAGGGAACAGCATAAAAGGAACTGGTGATGCTCTATCATATTTACAATTACTATAGAAAGTACTGTGGTGGCAGAGAAAGAGCATGAATTTTGGAGTCACCGAGACAGTTGTGTGACGAGGGCAAAATGCTTAGCTTTTTCAAGTCTTGATTTCTTAATCTAAATAATAGGAATAAAAATACTAAGACCTCTTCAGTCACTGGCACTACAACAACTAGATGAACATATTTTTAAAAATAAGAACTTTGACTCTTACATCACATGCAAAAAATTAATTCAAGATGAATCATAGAACTAAATGTGAATGCTAAAATTATAAAGCCTCTAAAGAAAATACAAAGAATAGCTTTGTAACCCTGAGATGGGTAAAGATCTCTTGGGGCTCCAAAAGCTTTGACGGTAAGAGGAAATATTGATAAATCGGACTTCATCAAAATTAAGTTCTGCTTTTCAAAGGACACTGTTTACATCTCAGTAAAGTTGCATCAGAAAAATGATCTCCTTAACAGCTGAAATATCTTAAATCACTGCAGAACTACAAAGTATCTCCAAAGGGCAAGCCCAGTGATGAATGATGCTAATAACCTGGGAGTTTTCCTTTTGAGGTGTTGATGAAGGGAGGACAATTAGGCTGGGGCAGCGGGGGGACTCGGGGGAATGGAGTTCCTTCGTGTTATCATGAAAAACAAGTATTTCAGTTTTAGGAAACCATTCTCATGTCACATTTCCTGCGTATGCTATGTGTGTCATTGCTGTGGCAAATGAGGTGAACAAAGTAGTTCTGAGAACAAAGAGAAAGACCTGTGGGCAGATCAGAAGCAGCCAGTTGAATTTGTACCACAAGAGGGAGAATGAAGGTTCAGCTTGGGGCACAGTTCCAAAACTGAATTACCGAAATACGCGTACTTAAGTATCCCCACAAAATAACACTCTCAACAGTGGCAATAGGCAAATTTGCATATTAAAAATTCCATAGTGCTTCCTGAAATATTGATGATTTTATATTGATATAGCTCCTTTTTTAAGGCTCTAAATAATTAAAATGTTTCTATAATATTTGGGAACATAGAGTGACAATAATAATTGTTTAGTTCATGCTCTGTTGTTTGCAAAAGATCATAGCCTTATTAGCAAAACTATCTCATGAGTTTGCATGTTTGACAAAATGGTAAGGTCAATGCCAAGTTTCAATGAATGATCTTTTTATTATTATTTTCCATTATCAGGGGGAAGAAATTTTCCTCTGCCCTTCTAGGTTCTTCTGGCTAATCTAAGAATTAAATTGACATGAGTTAGAATAATAGGACAAAATTCAACAAAAGTTTTAATGACATATATGCAGGAAAAAAGTTTAATATGACATGGATATGAGGAAAACTGAGTGACTCATCAAAACGGCCAAAACCCACATCTTAAATACCATCTTCAGCTAAAGACAAAAGAGGATGTTGGGGGTAGGGGCTTGGGACTTCAAGGGAGAGGAAGGCAATTGACATGGAGACAGAAAAGCAAATGTTTGATAAGTAAATGTTTGCTGGGCCAAGCAGAGACAGTGGGACACTGAAAGGAATTTTAACAAATAGACTTTGCTAGGTTCCCCGCTGCCTGGACACCTAGTTCACAGTCTAGTTATCTATGGCGATGCTCCCTTCCTGGGACAGGCCCTCCATCTACATTCTTTAGGCAGCTAGGAGGAAGGTCAGAGTTTCATCCTGAGTCTTTTGGGCCTTGGTTGTTTTCAGCTCAAAATAATCTACATGCCATTTTGGGGTGGCAAGTTTTACTTCCGTACGTCATAGTCCCATCCAGTAAAAGGCACCCAAGCCTACAGCTTAAAGTTGAATTATGGCAGAGTAGGTCAGCTTTTTCTGTTATGGGCCAGAGAGTAAATATTTTAGGCTTCAAGGACCATATGGTCTCTGTCACAGATACTCAACTGTACCACTGTAGCGTGAAAGCAGATATAGCTAGTACGTAAACAAATGGGCATGCTGTGTTCCAATAAAACTTTATTGATGGACACTGAAATTGATTTTCATATAATTTTCATGTGTCATGGAGTATTATTCTTTTTTTTTTAACCATTTAATCATGTTAAAACCATTTTTAACTTGAGAGCAATATAAACGAGTGTCTGCCTGAATTTGTCCCAAAGTGGATAGTTTGCTGATTCCTGGATTAGAGTACTGATATTTTCCAGCTGAATGACTTTCACTAAGTCATTGAACTTGGCTGAGACTTGGTTTCTTCATCTGTGCAATTTGGGTTGTCAGATGCACCTTAGGAGGTGGCTGAGGATTAAATGAATAAAAATATGGGGAGGTTCTGTGTCTTCTGAAAAGCACTCTAAAAAGTAAATATTAATATATTTAAGTATTATTATTAAATCGTATTTTTATATCTATACACTGGCTATTATTATACAAGTGAGCAGCCATATTCCCAGTACTATCTAAGAGGAACACAGGAACAAAGACTGGTAATGCAGCGCCTGATGTAGAACTACCCTAAGTAAAATGGAATTTGGGGTTTGGTTTTGAATAGATGTGACATGTAACATTGTGTAACTTTGGAATTTCATTTTTAACAAAAGAAAGCTTGAACTCTGACTCTTCGTTGGGTGGATAACGTGATAAATTGGGGTCATTTGGGGAGTCAGGTGAGAGTGAGGGAAGGGTAAAAATTGAGTTAAATTACTGTTTGAAACCTCTTGCTTATCTATTTAAGCTGCATTTTCTTCCCCGAGATCTGTTAGGCAAGAAAGGACATCTGTTCCGGGTGAGGCAGACCTTTGCCTGCCTCGAGGCGGGATGAGATGATCTCTTAATGCCCTTCTCCCCGTCAGTGGTTAAGCGTGACCAGTTACTGACTAAAATTAAATTTAAATTGCTTAGCACTGAGGAGGTGACTGCAAATATTGCTGCTCCTTCTGTAATTTCTCTTTGGGGAATCTCCGGATAGAAGAGCAAACTTTTGTTCAAAATCTCTCACGTCGACTTTTGGAAGAGCTAGTTTTCAAGCTATTAGAACGTACATCGATGGAAACTCATCAGCCTCTTCTTTACCTCCTGTTCTGTCAGTCCTCTAGCTGGACAATGCTACTCAGCCCATTTGGAGAAAAATGAATTCATTCCACCCTTTCATCTATTTACTCAGGAGCACCGAAGGCCTTCAACGCTGTAGAAACTTAGTAATATTAAGTTTGAAGGATTGCTTTTAATGATGTAATTATTTCATACTGAACAAATAAATAATTTTAGAATCCTGTGGACCCACAGTTGGTGTCACTACCTTTTTCCTGTTTCTTTGTTTCCTCCTGTCTTCAGCTATAGAAGCCGGTCGACTAGAAAAAAAAAAAGTAACAACCTAAGAGTTGAGAGTTATGTCTTATTCAGCAGACTCAGACATTTCTGAGGACTTCAGGCTGGGATGACAGCCTCTCAGATCGCTCTGAGGGATTGCTCTGAAGAGGCAGGGGAGGAGCCAGGATATATAGGAGTCTTTGCAACAAAAACCAGGTAGTCGGAACATCAAAAGATTACTGTTAATTAATGAAAAAAAGATATCTCAAGTTAAGGAATTTAGTGCTTTCCTGTGTATGGGAAGGTGCAAAGGTCTGGGCTCATCGAAATCATTCTTCAGTCTGCACCTGTCTATCTAGGGCCAGTGACCTGTTCTTCGACATCCTGAGTTCCCCCAGGGGCACCGCTGGGGGTGGCTGCCTGCTTGTCTCCATCCTGAGTTCCCTCCGCTCACTGTTGGGGGTGGTGGTAGTGGCTGGTGACTTAATGGCCGCAGCATCCTTTTTTTACTGTCATGGCAGGCAGTATTTTTCATTCACGAGCCATTTAAGCCAGCATCACTAGAACAATTTTGCAATTTAAAATGGGCCTACAGGGCTTGGTCTCCCACAAACAGTCTAGACAGGGATGGATATGGAAACCTCCAGCGAGAACTTCCCCAGTTGTTCATTGTGCTATGTTAAGAAAAACCATATGGAAACAAAATCTCGATTTCAACGATTTTTCTTATTTGTATACTGTTGCTGTTAAAAAGCCTTGCTGATATTATTTTACAAATAGAAAGCAGATTAAAGCTTTTTTCAATGGTATAAATTCACTCTGAGAGTTAGCATTTTTTTATACATTGGCTCTGAAGTGGGCGTTTTGCTAATGTGCATTTCCACTTGCGCTAATGCCGTTCGAGACATGATCATCGATCCTGAGGGCAGTAACTGGTTAGTACTGGATTGATAAGAACCACGAGAAGCACTTTCAGGACATATATTTACGATTGAAGTAAGAAAGGGACAAAAGGTTTCAGATTAGTAGCAGACACAAGTCTGACTTTGAACAATATAAACATTCAACTATTTATTGCTGTGCCTCCCAACTTGTCCTTAAGCTTCCCAGGGGAGCCCCTAGACTCAGCATGGGTACAGTAAAATTCTCAAAAAGTATTAAAATCTATTTTAATCCACTGTAATTTAAAATAAAAGAAAAATGGTATGGATTAGACCTCACTAGTTTTGGACTGTCTTTCACAGATGATTGAGCCCATCCATGACAGCTGAAGAGTGTCCCCATCTGTGGGGACAACAGTTCTGGATTCCCACTGACCCAGCTTTAATTTGGAGCCACGCTCTGTGCAAAGTATTTGATATTCAGTATCCATCATTGACTCATCACAAAAAAAAAAACCACTGCTGAAACAGAGGCTCCTACCTGAGTGTTGGTTACACTGTCCTCTATATTTTTAATTGGCATAATAGCCAAAATGTTCATCAACTGATGAATAACTGAACAAACAAAATCTGGTGTATCCCTATAGTGGAATATTATTCAGCCATCAAAAGGGATGACATACTGATGTGTGCTACAACATGAGTGAACCTTGAAAACATTATGCTGAGTGAAAGAAGACAGACATGAAAGGTCACGGGATGGAGGGGAAGCGGGTGAGGGAACATGAGGGGTGACTGCTAACGGATACGGGTTTTGTTTAGAGGTGATGAAAATGTTCTCAAATCGCTTGTGGTGATGGTGGCATAACTGTGAATTGCTGAAAATACATTGAATTGTACACTCTAAGTGGGTGAATAGCTTGGTTTGTGAATTATATCCCAATAAAGCTATGACTAACATACAGAGCGGGAGTGAGTGTTGGAGTTAGACGTGGAAGGGCTTGAATGTCGTGGGAAGGGTATTTGGACCCTCCTGTTGTTCACAGAGTAGGATCACATAATCAGAGTTTTGTCGAAGAAAAATCACTGTTTCAGCAGCACATGTGATGGATGGGAGCAAGGAAGACCAGATGCAGGGAACAATGAGAATCTGCCAGATTTGTGGGGATTTTATGAAAATAGTAGTTTGTGTTGTGTTCTCATGGTATTTCCCCCTCCATATCAGGAAGGTAAACTCCCATCACTTCATTTGCCCACAGGAGGACCTTTTGCAAGGCCCAGAGCCGAATTTATTTGGAGACAAGTCTCCAAATGGCTGTCCCTCCTTGCCAACACTTGCGATTGTCTATTTGAGTCTAGCCATCCGAGTGAGTGCGAAGTGGTGTCTCACTGCGGCTCTGATTTGCTTTTCCCTAATGACCAGGGACACTGAGTACCATTTCATGTGCTTATTGGCCATCTTATATCTTCACCTTCCCTCTTGCTAAAGTGGCAGTTTTACAACTAGAGAGAGGTTCTTTTGTTCTTTCCAAGAGGAAATACATAAACCTAGTGGTTCTCAAGCCAGGCAATTTTGCCCCCCAAGAACGGTCACGAGGTAAAATACAGATGCCCACTTAAACTGAATTTCAAATAAATGGCAAATACTTTTTCAGTATGTGCATCTCCCGAATGTTGCCTGGGACATACATACCCTAACAAGTTATTAGTTGTTTATCTGAAATTCAAACTGAACTGCGCATCCTGTATTTTTATTTGCTAAGTCTGGCAACCAAGGAGATGTCTGGCAAAGTCCAGAGACATTTTTGGTTGTCATAACTCAGTGGGGTGGGGAGGGGGGCGCTGCCAGTGAGTAGAGGCCGTGTTTACAGCTTAACATCCCACAGTGCTCCGGAAAGCGCCGCACAACAAAGAATGATTTCGTCAGTAGCTTGGCGGTTGAATAACCCTGCCTTAGTCCTTTAGTGAGAACAGACTCTGTGAGTGAAATAGGAGCGACAAGAATGAGCTGACGGCCTCCGGGAAGGGAGGCCCTCGGGAAAAAGGACTCAGAGAGCAGGGCTGGGGTGAATAGGTTGAGAATTCAACTGAATTGACTCCCTTTTCTTTAAGGACTAAGAGAGGAGCCTTGGCTGCTCTCAGTCAAAAGACAGGAGCCCCCTGAAGGGAGCAGGCAGGCAGGGAGGGACCCCCTGGCCATCAGGCAGAGCCCCAGACAGTGTCAGGATCAGCAACTGGCGGCGGCTGCAAACCAGAGCAGAACCCCACCTCGGGAGCTGAGAAGGACCTGAGCCCACAACCGTGGGCGCTGTCAGCACAGCCGCCCCCCCCCCCCCCCGCCGCCAGCCCACGGGGACAAGGAGGCCCCACGTGGCTCCACTAGTGTGAAATGAACAAGTCTGGTTTGAACAGCAGACAAGCGGAATGAAAGATTGCTTCCCCTTCCCAGTTAGAACTGCTGACACTGTACATTTTGCCTTTGTCTCAGTTTTCTCTTACTCCAAACATACATCAGAGCGGGTGCTGAGCTAGCATTTATCAAATTCCTGTGTGCACGGATCGTTTCCAGGAATGTTGTCATGAATGGCAGTGTCTAGTCCCTCAGAGAGCAGAGATGAGAAGTTAATACACTTGATTAACCCCAGACCCCCAGCACATGGGTTCCTAGAATGGTCCTTCTTAAAAACAGCCTCTGCTTGATGCTTTATCTTTACTTTCCATTATCACGCATCATCCCCACGGTCGACAGGTTCACGTGAGGAATTCTGTGTGCAGGGCAAGGAGCGATTCAATAATTCAGAGGCTCCTTCTCAACCAGATGAAGTTGCCTCAAGCAGTTCTGTCAAAAATCATTGAATTAATTGCTCAGAGCCGTCCTCAGACTCTCTAGATGTCAGACAATTGGTTCCTTCCGGCGGCACAGTGAAGCGCCAGGCTCATCCACCTAGAAAGTGCTTGTGATCGCTCGTGAGGTAGATGTTCTTTTCAGTGATCTTGGTGCTTTCACTGTACCCGTGTTTGCAGCCATGTCTCGTTAGGATGTTTGGCTTTTGTTTCATGAATTTCTCCCAGAAACTGAAGGAGATCTCCAATGTGATAACTGTGTTTTAAAAATTGAGTATCAGCTTAAATTGCTGTTGATGAATTGAAGAATAATTGGTGCTGTGTGTATAATTTTTTTAAAAGAAAATAATTCATAATTTCTCTCTTTTAAGTTTGTTTTTCCTTCTTCTTATACCAAACATTTTAAAATTCCTGGTGACCTTAGAGGTCCTGTGTTTCTGTGGTGGATTTGGTGGCAAGTTGAGGGTACAGGACGAATCTGAGAAGACAAAATTAAAAGGAAATAACACTGTACTGTTAGCAGATAGTGAAGACCACTAAATTAGGAAGCCGATCAAAGTGTGGGTCTTTGCCCCGGCTGTGAAAGAATTCACAGCAGAGGCAGAGGGACAAAGTGAAAAGCTGCTTTATTGCTCACAAAAGGAAAAGGAAAGAAAAGTGCTCTAGCAGAGAAAAGAAAGGAAAAGTGTTTAAGAGGGGAGCTGTCAGCCAAGATGGCCGGTAGAAACAGCTCCGGTTCTGGGTCAGGCCACGTTAGAAGCTTCTGCCATCATGTCTTCCTTCTGGGCGTGCTGGAACCAATCATCTTCTTTTCTGTCCTTGTATGGGCTTTTCTGGTTGTTGTCATGGCAGCTGTCAACTGTCATGGCACTGGTAGGTGTGTCATTTAGCATGCAATGCATTATAATGAGTGTATAATGAGGCTCAAGGTCCACTGGAAGGCAAATCCTCTGCCATCTTGGGCTTACTTGGTTCTAACCAGTTCTTGTTTCTTCTCTTTGTAGCTGCCTCCTGAGACTTAGATAAGAGTAATTGTTTTCTGTTTGAGGAGAGGGCAAGGGTATGATTCTGGGGGCAACAGCCTCGTAACATGGGGCTATAAACAAGAGGCAGGGGTTGGGTGGCCCTACTCAGTATCAGTACCAGGCAGAGAAGAGGTGGCCTCTGCCCCATAGAGCTGCTCTTCACAAGCAGGGGGGTTTTCTTTTAGAGAATGGAACTTTTGATGGGGCAGGAAAGTCACTGCATCAATCAGTTATCTGCTTCTATTGGCTTTCTCTTCGTGACAGCCACACTCACTCAGTGGAAAGGTGGCGCGCGGCTGACTTGAACAGAGACTGTTAGAGAGTCAACATGTGCACATGTGCAGTAGGCTCCTGGTCCGGCAGGACCACTCCCCCTGGCAATGATGTTCCACCCCATGTGAACTCTTCATCTCCTGGACCACAGTTTCAGGGCTTGCCAAATCTGGGAGTACCCCTCATTTGCCCAGATGGCACCTCCCTTCTATTGCAATGAGATGGGAAATACTGGCCGTGGGGAGACGGGGTTTTGTCCATGGATCTCCCGTCATGGGAAGGGCCAACTTGAAGGGATTCCCCAGGCTGCTCTCGCCTTGGCCTGAAGCTGGGACTTGAATGGTCCCCTGCCCTGGGGCTGGCCAACACCTGCAAGCAGGTCTGTGCCCGCAACCAGGCTCTCGTTCCAAAGGCCAGGGATAGAGGCCCTCTTTCTGTTCCTCCCGGGGCCCTCAGGTAGGCAGATGATGTTGGTTAGGTTGTTTGTCTTTCCATAGACCTTAGGTCAGTAACCACGCAAACCGATCTCAGAGCACAGCAGAATCTTCCATGCCAGAAGAGCAGCTCATGGCCCTCCCAGTCCTCAGAATCCAGGCATATCCCTGCTTTATACTTTTCACGTGAGCATCACCTCCAAGTATCCATGTTTCAGCTCCGCCCCTGAGCATGAAACCACTTGCTGGGGTTGGAATCTGTTTTCTCCTCTTATTCCTCCCCCTCCCACCTGCAGAGAGCAGGAAAAAAAAAAAAATCTCTCAGCTGTTAAAGATTCTCCCTTGACTGGACTGCCACCTTTGTACAGTCAAAGAATGCAAAAGAAGAAATGGTTGTGCGTTTTGAAAGCCTGGTGGAGGAGACAAGAGAGCTCGCGGGAGAAGAGGCTCTGCCCAGCCCCCCACCGCCGCCCCACGCATCCGCGCAGAGCTGCTGGCTGACAGCAAGCAGGATGGACTATAATGGATGGTGACAAGGCTGTGGGGGCAGGCGGCTGGGGAGATCAGTTCCGCTGTGACAGGCTCTGAAGTGAGCCCCGCGGAGCACTGCTGCTGTCATCTGCAGAGTGCGCCCGAAGTCCCTTCTCACTGAAAGTGGTGGTGCTGGTGGGCCTGCCCCCGCCTGGCATGTCCGCTCGCAGAAAGCACCTGCTCACCACGACAGCGATCGGCGTGCATCTAAAGGAGACCAGATTTCCAGGACAGCGTCAACAATGCATTATTTTTAGAACATGATTAGGAATCATCTTCAACTGCCCAGTTTCCTGTTTCCTTCTAATCAAGCCTTTTAAAAGACAGTACTGTATTCAGGCAGACTGGTGGCAGCACACATGGTTCCGGGAGACAGCGGGACCATTGTTGGGAAGGCTTAGCAAATGGAAAGAAAGGGCAGGGGATGGCCTCTGGGCCTGTTTTGACAGGTGCCAGGGGTCAGGAGTCACTCAGGACAAAGTTCACCAATTGGAGTCTTCTGTTGTGCGTGGGGGTCGTCACACAATGGCTGGAAACTTGACGCGGGTTGGAATAAATGGACTGTGGATATAGGAAGGAGGACTGAAAGCCATGAAACATTTGCCTGGAATGACCATCTTGCCCAGAGCATCATAAGACTACACAACAGAAGTATGTTAGAATTTAATACACACCCAGTAAGGACATAGATCTGAAGCTGTGTGCACTCTAAATAAAGAAAGAAAAGCTGCTATGATCCAAAAGTAATATTCTAGCTGAGGAGGCAGGATGAAAAGCAGTAAGCACAGACAATAACAATACACATAAAAATGTACATGATCACTTGCTGTTGGCAAGGTCCTTGGGGCTCAACATACAAAGAGCTATTTCTTGAAGAAGAAACTGGGGAAAGAAAGAAAGGAAGGAAGGAAGAAGGGAAGGAAGGAAGAGAGGAAAGAAGAGAGGAAGAGAGGAAGAGAGGAAGAAAAAGAAAGAAAGGAAAGGAAAGAAAGGAAAGGAAAGAAAGAAAGAAGAAAGAAAAGAAAGAAAGGAAAGAAAGGAAGGAAGGAAAGAAAGAAAGAAAGGAAGGAAGAAAGAAAGAAAGAAAGAAAGAAAGAAACTGGGGCATTTTTGGTCTCCTCTGCTTTGCAAGGCATAACAGGAGAGCCTATGAGAAACCTCAATACTCCTAGACATTTGCTACCTGTCAGGGGCCGGCTGGCAGCAAAAGGCATTGAGAAATGGCCACTTTCCCTCTTGCATGCTTCCTGACATGTGCTTCCGGTTTGTTCTTCCTCCTAAAGGTGAATTAGATATCACCCGGGCATTTCAACCTTGCTTAGAATGTAACTTCCAGAGGCAAGGGTGGTTTCCTTTCCTTCCTCTTGCTGTAACTCTTCCTCATGGAAGACCTTGGCTCTCTAGTGAATAATCAACAATGATGGATGAAAAGCCAGTACATTTCAAGGAAATCCATCCTAGATGCTCAGACCTCACTTATTATTTCATTATTGTTTTTTAAATTCTGTACCCTCGGGTCCCAAAATCCTGGTCACTGGGATGGGATCGGAAGCGCTGGGGCTGTGGGAGGTCCTGGCTGCAGCCACTTGGTGGAGGGCCCCCGCGGGGTTGAGGGAGCCTGAACTGTGAGTAACTGTAAGTGGGGAGAAACAGCATTAGAGTAGGGGTGTCAAAAATCATCTAAGCAAATTTTGCCATGATTCACCCCAAAGCCGGCCCTGCTTTGATGCCACAGAAGTTCTGGGAGGACACTTAGCCTACCCAACTCCAAAGATAAACCAGCCTCTTCTCCCCCTTACACACACTGGCAGGCACCCTGAATCCTTCTGTCTCATAGGTCCTTCTCTGTCACCCTCGAGCATCGTCCCTCCCAGCGGGCTGGATGCTTACCTCAAGTCAGCTGAATTTGGTCCCAGACCTGGTTATGCCAGTTGTGCTTGGAACTATAATCCTTCATTTTTTCCAGCTCTATTGAAATATGATTTTTTCCCCAAGGTATACAACACAATAATTTCATATATGTATATGCTGTAAAATAATTACCACAACCTATTAACTAGGACATCCATCACCTTACATAGGTACCTTTCTGCGGGCAGAGTGAGAACACTCAAGATCTACCCTCTTAGCAAACGTCAGATATGGAATACAATCATTCTGTACTTCTGTGAAAGTGCTATGAATGGGACTGTTTTCACACCACAGAGGAGGACCCTGAAACTGAGGTAAAAACGTTCAAAGGTTCAGAAGAGCCACGAGCCTAATCACTTACCCTGCTGTGGATTCTGTTGGTCCCAAGGAAAGATGGAGAGAGAAGACACAGTGGGGGCTGCTTCTGAGCGCTCAGAGGCTTGGCCACTCTCCAAGCATCTCTGAGATCCAGGAGGGAGCTCTGTCTCATACCCTGAAACCAGAAGTTGGGAATCAGATTCAGACCCCCAATTTCAAAACCACATGAAGTAATACGGATTATTGGACCTTTTAACAGCAACAACAACAAAAAGTAACCTTTCTTTGGCTTCCAAATTAGAGAAGAACATTTGTGTTTATTACAATGACTCAAGCCAATTAATTCATAGCTATTACTTGGAAATGCTCAAAGGGGAAAGGTCTGTGTTTGTTTTTAAAATTGCAAAACAGCACAATATTTAGGATGCCAATCCACAGCTTCAGCAAATCAATATTAGTGACTGTTTCAGCAAAATTGCATGATGTTTCTTCAAGAAATTGGCATTAGGGTCCCCCCCCCCCACATTCAGTACTAAATATAAAAATGATCTATCAAAGCAATAAACAGTAGAAAATTATTCTGGATTTAATTTTATTTCATATGTGTGTGAAATAAATGAAGCATGATGTGGCAATCCATTGCTATTTATTGTGGAAAAAGAAAAGTCGACCTTGGTAGAAAGACTGGTATTTTAAAATGAATGTTAAAATATGAGTATTTTATATCAGAGACATTGTGCTTAGGTTTTAAATGCTCCAAGGTTAGCTGCTACATCCTTTCCATTATTAAAGTACCCTTGACATTAGAAATGGAAATGTTCTTTTCGGACGGTCATCTATTCCTGGGAGGCGTTATAGAACTGTTACTTCCAAAATGTTCCCTAGTTCTTGGTGCACTGCGGAGTCTCGTAAGAACAAAGAGTTATTCTCAATTCAAGCTGGACTGAGCGGCACCAACTGAACTCCAGCGTTATTTCAGAATTCTGTATTCACTGGGGAGGATGGAACAGAATAATTAGGAGATGGGGCCCAGAGACTTCAGGGAAAGACATTCTTGCTGTGTTCTACAGCTTTTCCTTACTATTTGTGCCATCTCTCCCATACAGTATTCATGCCAGCAAACCAACAGTCCTGGAGAATAAGGATACTGTCTGTCCACCAGCTAATCCACTTGGGGTTAATATTTTAGGCACTGCAAATCTGACCATTCTGGGGTTTCCATCGAATTTTTTTCAGCCTGCTAAGAACAGTTACCCTTAAGAACTACTGATTCTGCTTTGTTTGAAATACCACTTGTAATAGGGCTTGACGCACCACGTTGTGTTTACACGTAAGCTACTCTGTATTGAATCAGACACCCTTAGTCACTTTCAAGTTCCAATTTCTGTCTCTTGCACATGAGTATTCAGGCTTCCGTGGTTCCATTCAAATGCTCTCTTCCTGTACCGACTAGCTTAAGGAGGCACTACATACAATATTATTAGAATATAAAAACCTAGCACTGGCTCTCTTTCCTAATGACTGGTTGTAAATTAAGACCATTCATTCATTCAGCATTTATTATGCGCCACTATGCATCAGGCAATGAGCTAAGCTCTGGGGATCTTTCAAAGGGAGTACCTGAGAGCTGCAGCATCTTAACAAAGATCATATTCTGTGCTTTATGCAAATTCATAACTCAGTTGGGAAACAGACATGCAAACAAGTCAGAATATTGGTGACAGTGGTATGAAAGAAGTACCCACAAAGAGCCTGGGGGAGGGAAGGACACCGGGACTGGGGCTCTGTGGCTTTCATACAGAAATCATTTTGTGGATGTTTGTTGTGATTTCTTTTGAATACTACTTAGGAGTGAAAAAGCTGGTCAAGGGGTAATTTTAAGAAACTTCCAAACTTTTCCATGGGGCTATACCATGTTTCATTTCCCCCAGTGCTGTATGAGTTCCACCTGCTTTACAATTGTACCAACACTAGATCTCGCCAGACTTTAAAATTTTACCCATTCTCAAGTGTGTAGCAAGATCTCACTGTGGGTTTAATTTACATTTTCCTAATAACCAGTTATTAGTTTTATGTTATATGATAGATATAATCATAGATATAAGTCTGTGTATAATACAGATATCATTGCATCTATGATGATAGATTATATATTGTAATTACATAGAGTACATATTAGTTACAGAGTTATTATATGTTGAAGAACTTTTCATGTGTTCATCAACCATTAGGACATCCTTTTTTGTAAAGTGCCTGTTCAAATCTTGTCCATTCTTAAATTGGGCTTTTGAACTTTAAAAAATTGGTTTAGAGAAATTCTTTATGGACTCTGGCTATAAATCCATTGTTGGATGTATGCATTGCAAATATCTTCTCCCAGAAGTAAAGATTCTTTTGTACTTGGGAGGGGAACTTCAGGACTGCATCTGGGAAAGCACTGTTAATAAGGATAGAATCAAGTCTATAGGTTTTGCTTTAGTCTCTGGCTGCTCCAACATGCCTAAATAGGCCAGGAATGAGATGGAAGGCTGGTGTGTGATAAGACATTGACGGCTGATCACATGCTTGGTGGCTATTCGGTCCTGTACGTAGTGAGTGTTGCACCTGCATCAAAATGAAGTTGACTTTATGTCTCCTAAGTGGAAAAGTACCATCAAAGTGGAAATGTTCTTGAAATTATTTTTCAACTAAATCATTCCTTTGTTCAATAAATAATTGAGGGCCTGCTAAGAGCAGGGCACTTTAGATGAACTCTGTCAGGATATAAAGAGACATAAAAACAATGCTTTTCTCCGATTAGCAATTCATGACTCATAACATGCCGTTGGAAATTATATTTGACCTTGAAAACTAGCTTCTCAAAATCTGCATTGCCTATTCATAAATTCCAAAAAATATCATGTCCCTACTATGTGCCAGAACAAAAGTTTTGGAACAAGGTGGACAAGAAAAATAAATAAATATGTGAACGGAGGAATTGCACTAAGACTGTCCCTCCATCCTTCCACTAACCACCTGCCTCCATGATACTTGTGAACTTCGAACAAATTTCTTTGTTTAATTTTATTTCTTTGTTAAAGTAAGTAATACCCTCACATAATTCAAAAATCAAAATGGCACGCAAACTTATATATTGAGAAGTCTTTCGTCCATAGGTTGGTCTGCCCCCAACTCCCATCCCATTGTCTCAACTCCTTTTATTCATTTCTTACGTATCCTTCCGTTTCCTTAAGGGAACATGCACAAATACAAGTATTCTTATTTCTCCCTCATTCTTACACAAGAGTGGACATTTCACTGCTATAGGAACGATAGAAGTGGCTCCTGCATATTGGTCCTTATGTTGTTGACTTCTTCACAGCAGGCTGGGACTATTAGCTCAAAGCCTGCTGGCCCCAAACTCAAATTCTTACACATCCAGTTGCTTTAGATATAGCCCAGAAAAGTGTATTTTTAGCCATTGAGAGCCTGTCTTCTTTGCCTACCCAGTGAAGCTGCACCCAGCATCTGCTGGCCACAGATGAGGCAAACCTGGGGCCACACAGGACCCTGGGATGCTGCCGCCCCTGGAGCCCTCTGACCCAGAGACTCCCCCACCCCTTGTGGCTGGGCAACGTCACCTAGACACATGAGCCTCCTCTCTAGTTCTCCCGAGAGCACCCTGGCCCTTGTTCCCTCCCCAGTGACCCTGTGCTGTCACCTCTGGAAGCTCTCCTGCTCACAGGACTTGCCCTCTCTTGTGACCTAAGTGCTGCCCAAACAAAGTTCATTATGTGCTACTTACTGTCATCTCCTGCTTCCGTCTTCTCCGCCATCAGCCCTGAAATTCTCGATCTCACCACACATACTCTGCATTTTCATCTTGCTTTTTTTTTATTTAAAATTTTTTGGAGCTGTCTTATTGATTTTGCACTTTTTTGTTTGTTTGTTTGTTTGTTTGTTTGGGGGTGGAGGAGGTAGTTAGGTTTATTTATTTATTTATTTGTAATGGAAGTACTAGGGATTTGAACCCAGGACCTTGTGCATGCTAAGCACACACTCTACCACTGAGCTATACCCTCCCCCTCTCGCTTTTTTAAAACTTAACAATATACTGTGGGCAAAGCGTGCTCATTCTTTTATACAGCTGCATAGTACTCCACTGTGCAGATGTGCCAAAGTGCATTTAACCAGTCCCTACTGCTGGAAACAGATTATTTCCAGTCTTTTTCTATGACATAATGCCACAGTGAATAATCTTGTCCATTCATCATTTTGTTTCATGTGCAGGCAAACCTATAGGATAGATTCCCAGAAGTTGCGTTGCTGAGTCAAAGGGAAAATATGTCTGTATTTTTGGAAAACATTGCCAAATTGCTCCTCTTAGCAACCAGACATGAGAGGGTCTGTTTCTCACAGCTCCACCCTGTACCAGTCTGGTAGGTAAAAGGAAACAAGTGTCTACTCTTCCATTTCTCACCTTGTAAATATTGTTAACATATTTGTTAACATGTCTGTCTCTGCTGCTAGATTGTGACATCCTTGAAGTTGAGACCATTTCTTACTCATCTTTGTGTCCTGTTGCTCACCTACCAAGTTTCCTTATACAGAATAGCTTCCTCTACCTTCCCACCTCCCCCTCCAGAAAAACCGTAATTACTGAGTTGAATCAATCACTGCAGTCACTGCAGCCTAGAGAGGCCCCCTCGGGTCTTTCCGTTGTGGTGTGGGCTCTCCAACTTTCATATTCTTGCCAATATTCTCTGGAGGCTGGGCTTGCTCAGCTCGCCCCCAGTAGCAGGCCATAATTCCCTGAGAATGGAAGGCACCAATGGCCACCCAGCTGCCCTCAACCAATGCCTGAAGAGATGGTGTTTGAATAGCCCAGCAAGCTCATCCCTTGGGGTCACACATCTGATGCACATGGGGGTCTATGCTGAGAGTGCCTTGTGACAGGAAGCTCTGCTGCCTATGGGGGAGGTGGCTTGATCGTGGACTCCTTAGTGGCTTCCCTTCCGTGCTCACTTCCCCACTTCCTGATCAGAGTTCCGTTGAATCACCTCCCAAATGCACAACTTGCACTTTCTTGGTGTCTTTTTATGGGGGAACCAAAATGAAGACAGTAGCCTTCTTTTCCAAATGAAGAAAACAAGGTGCTGAGAAAATAGGTGAAGTACTTACTCATGGTACAGCTAGTATCTGAGGAAGCTCCAGTCTCGGGCTTCTAAAAACATGCTCTTTAGAGAATGGAGTTTGTCTTCATAAGCAACAATAACTATTGAGACATGGAAGAACAGTACAAGAAGAAGAAAAAAAATCTATCTGCCTACTTTTACCTCAGAGCTAGCACAAGGCTATATAAAATGAAAGGTAAGTAAGTGAAATGGTTCTCACCTACAGTGCTGACTACGTGGCAGGCACTATTTTAAATGCTTTTTGTGTGTTGATTCATTTAACACAAAGCCCTATAAGGCGGATGCACTATTATCATTATCCCCAACTCATAGAGATAAAAAAAAAAAGACACATAGAATTTAAGGAAGGTGCCGAAGGTCACAGTTGCCCAGGTCTGACTCCTGGGTTTGTGCTCAGAACCATCAAACTACATTGACTTTAGGGAAGTGCCAGAGAAATTCTGTAAGTGACAGATTACTGTTGGCTTTTGGCAGCAGGGGTCTTGAAAAGAGAACATGGGATTATGCCTAATTAAGAAATAATTCTTCCTGGAGCCATCAAAGAACTCGTTCGAGTCAGCTAGGATATTTTCAGGGGCAGAAACTAAATATAACTAAAAATGGCAAACAACAGGGATTAACTAATAAATCTCACAAACAGAGATCTGGAGGCAAGGGGTTCCAAACTTGGTTAATTCAAATTTAAATGACATCAAAGCAACAGTAACTTACATATTCATTCTTTATTTTCCATCCAATTCCATCTTCTTTGTGCTTCTCTTGGTTCCCTATCACGGTCTTTTTTTGAAGCTTGCTTCAATTCCAAGTAAAAAGTATCATCAAAAAAGGAGGGAAGAAATTTGTCCCAGAATCCTCAGGAAGACATCCCCCTTGGTCCCACTGGACAAAATTGAGTCACCTGATCTAGGCGCAGGGGAAGCTGGGAAAGTGAGTCTCTGGCCGTCTCTGTCTCCATCGCGGGAAGGCAGGTTCTGCTGGAAACAAAAAACTGGACGGAGACTGAGGGGAGAAGGCAGCCAGTCATGAGGCCACATTACTTATATCCACATGGAAGCCTTCTTTTCTTGCTATGCTGCAATTTGAAAAAGCCAGAACCCAACTGCTTTGCAAAGACAGTCACGGGAAAACAATTTGCGGTGGTGCTCAGGATCGGGGACAGAGTGGCGCCAGCTGATGACGTCATATTCCAGGGCCCCATGTCAGGCCTGAAACCAAGACCTGAAGCAGTCAGGCCCCGCCCGTTCCCAGCAGGGTGGTACCACGTTGACCATATGTCCGAGGCCTCAGAGACTGGCTACCAAATCCAGACCAGAGCCAGGAGAAGTGGGGTTGCTGGACTCGGCGGATCCATAGATGTTCCGTGAGTGTTCACTCTTGCGGCCGTGTCTTAACTACTGCCAGGGGAGGATGGATACCGAGATATCAAATGTGCGTCCTGACCCCAAGAAAGACATAAAAACCTAATAATAGTTAACATAACTGAGCACATACTCTCTGCGAAGCATGTTTAAAGCAACTTATGTGGTTTTAGATACCAAAATATATATTTAATCCTCACAGTAATCCCATGAAATAGGTTATATTTATTAGCCTCATTCGCCGATCTGGAAACAGAAACCAAGACGGAAACGGAAGCATGATCTTAACCTTGAGATTAAGATACTCAGTATTTCTTGAATGAGTTTATAAAGTAAAAACCCAATTAAGAATTGAAGACAAGGGCTGTGAGAAAAAAAAAGAGAGAGAGAGAGACTGGGCATAATAAGTATTACATGGCAGTAAATGATTGGGGTGCACATTCAAAGTGACTTCTTAAAAAACTGAAGTGTAGTTGATTTATAATATTGTATTAGTTTTAGGTGTACAGCAAAATGATTCAGTTATATATGTATTTTTTTCAGATTATTTTCCATTATAGGCTATTACAAGATTGAATATAGTTCCCTGTGTTATATAGTAAATCCTTGTTGCTTATCTATTTTATGTATAGAAGTTTGTGTCTGTTAACCCACACTCCTAACTTATCGCTCCCACTCTGCCTTTCCCCTTTGGTAACCATAAGTTTGTTTTCTGTGTCTGAGAGTCTGTTTCTGTTTTGTACGTAGATTCATTTGTACCGTTCTGTAGACTCCACATATAAGTGATATCATATGCTATTTGTCTTTACCTGACTTCACTTAGTATGATGTTCTCTAGGTCCATCTATGTTGCTGCAAATGGCATTGCTTCATTCTTTTTTATAGTTGAGTAGTAGTCCAGTGTGTGTGTGTGTGTGTGTGTGTGTGTATGATAACGGAGAAGGAAAAGTTAGAGGTATGAGAGAGGGAGTTAGCTCCTCTCTCAATAATAAATTCTCTTAACAAAATCCACTGAAGTCAGAATAAAAGAGTTTCTGTAAACATTGGATTTTCTTGTAATCAGGAGATTCTCTGCTCCCTGATGTTAATAGTACCCAAGTTGTCCAAAATGGTAGCCACCGGCCACATGTGGCTACTGAGCACTTGAAATGTACAAGTCCAAATACAGCAGGTGAGATATGCTGGGGAAGAAAAATCAAGTGTGAAACAACTGCTGGATTTGAAGAGTTACTACCAAAAAAAACTGAATGTAAAATCTCTCATTAATATGCTTTTTATTGATCACATGTTGAAATGATATTCTGGATATATTGGGTTAAATTAAATATATTATTAACATTAATTTCACCTATTTCTTTTTACTTTTTTTGTTGTTCACTCAAATTCTTAGTGGCATTTAATTTTTAATTAAAAAAAATTTTTTACGGAAGTACAGTCAGTTACAATGTGTCAATTTCTGGTGTACAGCACAATGTCCCAGTCATGCATGTACATACATACATTTGTTTTCATACTCTTTTTCATTAACGGTTATTACAACATATTGAATATAGTTCCCTGTGCTATACAGAAGAAACTTGGCTTTTTTTAATCTATTTTTATATATAGTGGCTAACATTTACAAATCTCAAACTCCCAGATTTGTCCCTTCCCACCCCCTTTCCCTGATAACCATAAGATTGTTTACTATGCCTGTGAGCCTGTTTCTGTTTTGTAGATGAGTTCATAGTGTCCTTTTTTTTTCTTTTCTTTTTTTAGATTCTACCTGTGAGTGATATCATATGGTATTTTTCTTTCTCTTTCTGGCTTACTTCACTTAGAATGATGATATCTTGGACCATCCATGTTGCTGCAAATGGCATTGTTTTATTATTTTTTATGGCTGAGTAATATTCCATTGTATAAATATACCACAGCTTCTTTATCCAGTCATCTGTCAGTGGACATTTAGGTTGCTTGCATGTCTTGGCTATTGTATATAGTGCTGCTGTGAACATTGGGGTGCATGTATCTTTTCAAATTAGAGTTCCCTCCAGATATATACCTGAAAGTGGGATTGCTGGATCATATGGTAAGTCTGTTTTTAGTTTTTTAAGGAATCTCCATACTGTTTTCCATAACACCTGCACCAAACTACATTCCTACCAACAGTGTAGGAGGGTTCCCTTTTCGCCACAGCCTCTCCAGCATTTATTGTTCATGGACTTTTGAATGATGGCCATTCTGACTTGCGTGAGGTGATATTTCATTGTAGTTTTGATTTGCATTTCTCTGATAATTAGTGGTATTGAGCATTTTTTCATGTGCCTATTGGCCATTCACATGTCTTCATTGGAGAATTGTTTGTTTAGGTCCTCTGCCTGTTTTTGGATTGGGTTGTTTGTTTTTTTGTTATTAAGTTGTATGAGCTGTTTATATATTCTGGAAATTAAACCTTTGTCAGTTGCATCATTTGCAAATATTTCCCCCCAATCTGTAGATTGTTATTTTGTTTTGCTTATGGTTTCCTTTGCTGTGCAAAAGCTTATAAGTTTAATTAGGTCTCATTTGTTTATTTTTGCTCTTATTTCTATTGCCTGGGTGGACTGCCTTAGGAGAGCATTGCCAAGATTTATGTCACAAAATATTTTGCCTATGTTTTCTTCCAGGAGATTTATCGTGTCTTGTCTTATATTTAACTCTTTAAGCCATTTTGGGTTTATTTTTGTGTACAGAGTGAGAGAGTGTTCTAACTTCATTGATTTACATGCTGCTGTCCAGTTTTCCCAAAAGCACTTGCTGAAAAGACTGTCTTTTCTCCATTGTATATTCTTTCCTCCTTTGCCAAAGATTAATTGACCATAGCAGGATACAAGATTAACACAAAAATCAGTTGCATTTCTTTACACTAACAATGAATTAGCAGGAAAAGGAAGTAAAGAAACAATCCCTTTTAAAATTTCATCCAAAACAATAAAATACTTAGGAGTAAATCTGACCAAGGAGGTGAAAAACTTATACATGGAGAACTACAAAACATTGATTAAGAAAGTTAAAGATGACTTAAAAGAAATGGAAAGATCCCGTGCTCTTGGATTGGAAGAATCAATATTGTTAAAATGGCCATACTGCCCAAGGCAATCTACAGATTTAATGTGATTGCTATCAAATTACCCAGGATATTTTTCAAAGGAATATTGAAGAAAAAGAACAAAGCTGGAGGAATAACCCTCCCAGACTTCAGACAATACTACAGAGCTACAGTAATCAAAACAGCATGGTATTGCCATAAAAACAGACATATGGATCAATGGAACAGAATAGAGAGCCCAGAAATCTATCTTTTTACTTCTTTTAATGTATAACTTTTAATCACATGTATGGCTTACATTAGATTTTTGCTGGACAGCACCCTTCTGAAAAGATAACTCTAGGGAGAATGTCTCTATTAAGAGAGATTCTCTTTGTTTGCTGTTGTTTACAAAATGAAGTTAAACATTAATTAGTTGAAATTACACAAATCATGCAGAGACCTGAGATGAGGTTGCTGATGGGAACTGCATTGCCTGGTGGGCGTTGCCCTGGAGCTGTTTGAGGCAGAAAAGCTGCCCAGAACACACTCATGCTTTCTTGTGACCAGGGATTCCTGGCCAGTGCATATAAAAATAACACTGATGAGTTCATTGTTCTGAACTTATGGCCAAATAGGACGCTGGCTTTTTCCATACAATTTGAAAATTTTATAATCAGGAGATACAAAACACATTTTTAAAAACAGTACCTAATGAAATTTAAATCTTTTTTTTTTTAATTTTGAGAATTGAGGAATTTTTGGTTCTCTGAAGATGGTCATGGTGATAATGCCTGATGTTTGTATTAACTTTTATATTTTCAAGTTGTTTACAGTTTTTCTTTTGTGGTTTCCATTTGAATGTGACTGTCTCCCCGTGAGGCAATCTGAGCTGTTATTTTGTGCACATTTTATGGGTGAGAAGCTGTCCCAGGTCTCCTTAATCCTGTTTAGTGTTCTTTTGGCTACATCTGTGATGAAGCCAGATTCTACCCAGACATGAAAGCCAGTTAGGCACACCTCTCTGCAACTCAGCACTCACATCATGCTGCTAGCTTGAAACTGACCGTGGTGTGGATGTGTATACCACAGTCATTGGCAACTGCTACGTATCAGGTTTGTTTACTTTGTTGTTTGTTTTGTTCTTTTTCTGGAGAGCCAATTATGAAACATTTAATAGCCCACCACTAGGTACACCTCCAAGAATGAGAGCTTCAGGATTAGAAAACCTATTTGAGAATCCTCAAGCAGATACACAGACTGAATTCTATAGAGATAAGGGAGGTGAAGACAGTCATGCTACGTTCAGTTTGTACATTGTAGGAAAATGATGCTGCTGCTTCTTGGCTCAGATAAAGCACTGCACACATCATTTAAACCTGAGCCAGCACTCCAGAAAAGATGCAGAGCATCCTCCTAGCTCTAACACAACTGTTTGCTTCTGTCTTTCTGTTGTTTCTTTCTCTGTCTCTCTCCCTCTGTTTCAACCCTTTCTCTCTCTCTCTCTCTCTCTCTGTCTTTCTCCCTTTCTAGTTTTCTTTCTGTTTATCTTTTTCTGCCTTTGTGTGTTGGTGTGGGTGTGTGTGTCTTGTAGGGGAGGAAAAATAATTTTCTGAGTTCTTAGCTCAGACCTCTGTGATTAAAAAAAAAAAAACAGATTAACAAGAGAAAAACAAGTTTATAAACATGTCTGCCTCATATATACATGGGAGATACCCAAGGGAAAATAAGTAACTCTCTGAGGTAGCTTCAGACTCAGGCTTAAATACCATCTTAATAGGGAGAGGGGAGGAGGGAGGTTGGCCTCTTGTGGGAGAGCAAATGATTTTTAGGAAAGATGAACAGGCCCCTAGCATAGATGGAAGGCAGGATAGTTTGTGACAAAGTTTTTCTAGGTGTGGTGTCAACTTCTAGTCTCTTCTCCTGTGGAGAGAGTCAGTTTTCCCTGATTGATGAAACTCCCCAGACGGGGATTTATGACAATTGAGTTCCTTTGGGAGGATCTGACTTGAGGCAGATAAAGGGAGTTCAGAGAAAGTCTACGCACGCCATTTTTACTACATAGGTTACCATAGGGTAGAGCCAGAAATTCAAGAAACCAAATAACACCAGTGCAACGCCTTCAGCCAAAGAAAGCTGGGATAAAATGCTTCATTTTTCTTCAGTGGAAAAACAATCAAGCGCTAAATTCACTGGTGAGGGGGAAATCTCCAAAACCAAAAAATAAAGGAGATACAGGACGTAAAAGTTTGTATATACCTAAAGTGAGATCACCCCAGTCGTCTGCAGTTGTCTCATATCAAATCAAGCCCCGTTTCTCCTCAGTTACTTCATTATTTCCCAACAAGAGAGCTAGATTAGATAATCACACTTGAATTTCAGATTGTGCTTGCTAACTGAAGTTTGCTGTTGGCAGTCACTTGAAAAGAGCTGCTCTAAGGCGAACTGTTCTAAATGAATGCCTTTCGTGGGTCATTTTCTTTTAACTCATCCCCTCCCTTCCCACACATCAATGAACGAAACAAAATGCTTACCAGATGGTTCTAACTCTGAACCTTCGTGAATTCTCAAGTTCATCTATTGGAGAGCCTGGAAATCAGTTGGTGCTGATAAAATGAACCAGAGACCAGAGGTTTCAAATGGTATGCCATTGGTCTATAAATGTATTTATACATTTGAGGGTTGTATTTTATTATAATGCCTTTATTTAAAAAAAAGAGCTGACACTGAAAACTTAGGAAGATTTCCATAAAAATACAGATTTGAGGGTTTTCTTTAGGAGTCAGAAGCTGTCAAAATGGGCAGGCACTCCCTCAGAGGAAGAGTAGGTCCAGTTTCACTCATTTATGTCACTTGCTTGCCCTGGAGACATTTAAGTTTGCAATCTGATAAGAGGTGAAGGAATTAGTCACATCATGTGGCTTTTTAGATTAAGACCTTCTGTATGCAGTGGCTTTTGTTCCCAACAGGCAACTCAAACCCAGCCACGATCCAGAATCAGGGTCTCGGGTCCACTGCCCCCATATGCCCTTCTGAAATCAGAAGGTTCTATGAGCCAAAAGCTTTCTCATAACTCCTTTGGTGGCAACACCTGACATGAACTGATGGGAGGCTGTTTGTCATCTTTATTTCTCCCACTTAGTGTGGATGTTCATGCACGTAGTTGCAGAAATATGCATTCATTTGAGTCTATGATGTTGCCCCCAGCCCTGCTGGGGACGCTTGGTAGCGCATGGCACAAGCACCACATTACCTGTTGAAATCCTCCAAATCTGCAGTCTGAGCTTGTGTAGCTCTGAAGGTTTCTGACAGGGGTCTTGGGATCTAGATATAAAAGAACTCAAAACAGTGTCATCATGTAGGAAGCACTAGAGAAGTGATTGCTGTTAATTAGAATAACACTATTCCCAGTCCTTAAGAAGGTCATGAGGAGGGAGTCAGAAATGTGAAAATGACAATATTGTGGCTGGAAGCGGAATATAACTGCCGGCCAGTGGTGGCTTCTTGGTGGCAAGAAGAGAGAAGGAGTCTTAAGCATAACGTGGTCTAATATCCCATTCTGCATCGCTTGCTATACTGGTTTATGATGTAATCAACACGCACGCACGCACGCATGCACGCACTCACTCACTGCCTTTGCCCAAAGCATTCAATAGAGTCTGTTAGAAACAGGACCTTGGGTTGGGAGCACTGCTTGGATGGAAAAGGGAGCAGGACCACCCACTGCAGAAAAGAGGGGCCATGCGCAGGAGTGGACAGCGGAGACGGGCCATGGGTTCAGCAGAGCCAGGCACGTTAAAAGGAAGGGACATGGGGCTTCCAGAATTGGGTGTGAATTTTCACTTTACTCTTAAAAAGCAAGCTGGAAGTTTAGGAGACTTCCTGGTGCTGATACTTGGGAGGTTTGTGCAAAGAGCATCATTTTACAACCAGTGCCACCATGAGTGTAAGAACTATAGTATTTCCACGTCATTGCACTGAAGGACCAATCCACCCTTCCTTAGTGCTTTGAAAGCACTTTAAACATATTTAACTCTGACACTAAGGTTAGTGTTACAAATATTTCTGTTATATAGGTGTTTGTGTATGTGTATATATATATATATTTTATATATATATATATATATGTTTTTATGTGTGTGTGTGTATATATATATATTCATAGTCCATATTTTTTCTTTTCCTGGACTAGGATAAACATTTCTCAAGGCAGAGACCATTTCTTCATTAATTTATCTTTGTCACTCCAAAATCTTGCGAAGTGCGCGGAAGATAGTCGATGTTTGTTGAAGAACTTACAAAGTCAGCTTAACTTAGTTCCTCCTCACTTTACTCTGCGTCATCCCCGAGGGCCAGAAACTCTAGCCCCTGAGGGACCAAGGGCCTCTTTCGCTGGTCACGGGCAAAGCCACATAACTCAAGCTGAAACGCCTTGCTGGCGACTCTCTGAGGCCCTAGATTGTTCATTCAGTGTCATCCAGCAACAGTCCTATAAAATAGCTCCAAACATCGTGGGTCTCTCTTTTAGGGTCTTCAATTGGGGTGACCATCAACTCAAATGGTTTCCTTGCTTCTTCCTCTGATTCATTTTAGTCCCTCTCTTTCCCCCTGCTTCCCCTCAGAGCTTCCTTTAACACCTTTCTATTGCTTGTGTCCCCGTTACATCTCCTCCACTCCTCTTTCATCTCTTTGCACGTATCCTGGTCCAGTGAACCGACCCATTCCCCAAATCAGCATTCATTCGTTCATTAGCGTAAGGAGCAAGTACTCGGCACCTACTACATGCCGATGAAGAGAGCCAAGGACACAGACCCAGTTCCTGCTTTCCTAGGACTTCTAATTACATGAGGGATTCGAGCAGTCATCAAATAAATACACAAATGAGTGCATGATTGCAAACCAAACAAGAAAGAAACAAAAATTCTTCTGTGAAAGCATATAAACGAGGAAGCTGCCCTGGACCAGGGCTGGGGCTGGGCTTGCTAGAGGAAGTGACGTGGGGACTGAGCTGTGGCGGGTGACTAACCAGGCATTAACAGGGGAGAAAAGGAGGAGGGTTCCAGGCCAAGGGAAGTCTGCTCTCAGGCCCTGCAGCAGGCGGCGGGGAAGGCACGACTAAGGGGCTGACCGGCCCGTGAGGCACGAACCCAGAGGACAGCGAGGGGACGGGGGCCAGATGCCACTGGGTCTGGTCATCGGGCTTAGGACTTACATAAATGAGGAACCTCGAATGTGCCGCGAAAGGGGGGTGGAGCTGCAGCGCACATTTGATTACGGAACAGGACGACTCACTTCGGAAGGGTTACTAGAGAGTAGAAATTCACTTTATGTATTTTTCTATGTAATTATGACAGACTTACTTTCATGTGAAGGAAGATTATAGAAAATTACTTAAGCTGCTCTAAAAGTATTCTGTTTAGTTCTAGTGTGTTTGAAATGCTCAGTAGGGCAACAGTTTAAAACCGGCTCACTACCCCTCTGGGAGAGTCAAATTGGCCTGAGCAGACTGTAAAATTACAGGCTCTAGCGAAACGGAGACTCCATTCTAATTGCCTATGGATCACAGAAGAGAAAAAGAATTAAAATAAGTGAGTTGTTAACATCTTTGCTGAGAAAGTTTCTTTTCCTGGTTGGAAGGTCGTTAGAACAAGATGATATGTATGTATATGTACGTATATGTAGCGTGGCTATGGTGTGGTTTAGTGAAAACTCTACCTGCAAAATGAACAAACCCACATTCCCTGTTGACTTGCTCTGGACCAGTGATGCTCAAGCTTGTAATGCAACCCTTCCACTTAGAAAGATGTGTAGGGCGGAAATCCTGGCTGAAAAAGTTTGGTTGTGGTAAAGAATAGTTTCATTTCACAGTGTCTGCTGATTCTTTGTCCTGCCAGGAGTTAACATTTGGTGTCACAAGCTATTTTATTTATGGCAATGTCTAGCTAGGTAAAGTATGCCTCTAAGAGCTTGCAGGTGGGGAACAAGCTGTTTTAATTAATAAAGTAGAAGTCTGGCACCATTGAGGGCAAGGAAAATCCCTGTGGATTATGTTGCCTTTAGGAAAATGTTTTTTTCTTAAAATGTATCTGAAGTATATTGTCTACAAGAAACATTGTTCATCCTTGGGAGATATATTTTATTTAAGAGCTGTTTTTACTTCATCCTAGCAGAGAGTGACAAATGAGTGCCAAAGGTCATCCATTCCAGACTGTTCCACTAAGGCCTGGCACCCTCCTGGGGTGATGTTTAAATTGAGTTAAGTCAGATTTGAGGAGAGTATTGTAGATTAGTGTATTTTATCCATGGTTACCCAGGTGGGAAATGGCAGTGAATCATGAAATGAAACCAAACCCCATAGGCTGGGGAAGGGATTACTTGGGAAGTAGGGTTGATTGAGATTCAGACAATAAGTAATTAAAGGAAGGCTCTCTGAGGATGAAAGAAGGCTGTTCTCATCTTGCTGCTAAAACACGGCCTCCGAACCCTGCTTACTAAATTGAGACTGGAGAACAGAGTTTTGGATGAAGTAGAAAAGGCAGCTTTATTTCTTCGCCAGGCAAAGGTCACAGTGGGTTAATGCCTCTATGACTGTGAGCCTCCTGGGGAGAGAAGGCAGGGGTTTTATAGGAAAGAGTTCAAGGGGCGGAGCTGGTTTCCATGGAGATGGCATACAGGGTAACAGATTGCCGCAGAGCTGTTCTTGTTTTTGCAGATGCAGTGGTCCCCTTTCCTCTGCTGGGTAAGGAGTTCACCTCCCATTTTGAGACTCTTAATATTCTAGTACCTAGAACAAAGGATGCATAGGAAGGGGGGAAAAGAGCTCTAGAGAAAGACTTGTGCAGTTTAAAGTCAGGTTGATAAATGCTTTTAGCCTTTTAAGCAGGCTGAGGCCTTCAGCTCGAACAACAGGATACAAGGAAACCACAAGAAGTCAAAAACAACTGCAGACACGTGCAGTTGGGACGGGCTATGAACAACAAGATGCAGAAAACAGCCAGCTGCATTTCTGAGGTGTTGGGGTCAAGAGGAAGGCATGGGGGTCAAAAGCAGGGCACTGAGTATGATCCCCACACGCAGCACTGTGAGGGGGTTGCGTGGACCACCCAAGTGTCCCCCCTCTCCTGCCCAACCCTGGGCAGCAAGAGCGTGAGAACCCCTTAAACCAGTATACAGTTCAGCAGTTACAAACACCATTACAGATATCAGAGGGTCCCCCGTGACAATAGGGTCCTGCTTGGTTACAGTCTGAAGGCTCAGCTGGAAAGGATTGTTTCCAAGCTTTCACAGTTGTTGGCAGCATTCAGTTCCCTGTGGGTGGCGGGACTGAGGGCCTCAGTTTCTTGTGCGCTGTTGTCTGGAGGCTGCCCTCCACTCCTCGTTGTGTGGCCGTCTCCATATGACAGCACTCAAGACGGCAGCTTGCTTCTTCAAAGCCAGCAAGAGAGAGGCTCCTAGCACGACACAGTGCAGTCTTCTGGAACAGAGTCACATCTGCGTGATCACATACATCCCATCACCCTTGCCATATTCTGTTGCTAGGAAACAAGCCCCATGGCCCACCTACACTCGAGGGGAGGGGATTATGTAAGTGCACGAACACCAGGAAGCTAGAATCTGTCTGCCACGAGTGGAAAAGTTTGAGAAGCAAAACCTTAAGCTCTTGCTGGCTGTTAACATCTTAGCTGCAATAATGTGTCAGTCAAGAAACAGATTAAGCGCTGGTTGTAGGTGCAGAATACAAAAAGGCGATAGTAAAGACTGTTTGCCTTTGTGGATCAAGATACAACCTATTCAGGGGGAGGGTAGAGCTCAGTGGTAGAGCTCATGCCTAGCATGTACAAGGTCCTGGGTTCAATCCCCAGTACCTCCATTAAAAAATAATAAATAAATAACCAAATCTAATTGCTCCCCCAAACAAAAACAATAAAAGAATAAGATGCTAAGAAAAATTTTAAAGATACAACCTATTCACAGGGGAACAGTTAACACTGTGCCAACTTAAAATAATAATAACTGTGTGTATCTGAATTCTTTTTTTTCAGTCTCTATTTTTTTGAAAAATATTTTTATTGAGGTATAGTTGATGTATAATATATAAGTTGGGGTGTACAACATAGTGATTCACAATTTTTAAAGGTTAGAGTCCATTTACAGTTATTATAAACTATTTGAATTCTTTTTATTTAAACCATAAGAGCCCTGGAAAAGAAGGGCCTTGGCAACACAAAAATGAGGAAGGACAGAAGCTGAAGGAAGAATCCAGAACTGGTTGGAGAATGAATGAGAAAACAGGGAAGAGGGAGATACTCAGACACATCTCCCCTCTGAGAATATGTGTCCTGTCCCATCTCTGACCTTGCTGATTCAGGTCCAGTTCCTTCTCCTTGCCCAGGTTTTGTCTGACTTCCAAGCCCCGGTGGTATTGCTCATCCATGAGGTGATGCTGAGTAGTAGTTACTTACGTGGATTCTGCTGTCTCTGGTCCCCGGTTCCACCCCTTATCAGCTGGGTAAATTATTCACCCTCTGAATGCTTACTGACTGTAAAGTAGAATCATAGTAACACTTACTTCACAGAGTTCATGGAATAAAACAAGTTGCAACATGGAAAGTGCTAGAACAGCACCTAGACACAGTACAGGCTTCAGAAATGGTAGCTACTCTTGTTCTCTGAACAAGTGTTGATTGGGTGTCAGTTGCGTGTACAATTAGACCATTTCTTTCACCAACCAATTATTCTAGGCTCACTGGCAAATTCCATCATGCGTTTCCGTATTTGACAGTGCCATTGTGATGGCCTCGGTGATGTAGTGCTTGGCTGTCTCAAACGTTTTCTGTTATTAAAAAAAAAATAGCTGAATGCATCATAAAGTTCTCTATTGATCTAAAATTACTGTAATTCATTGCAACAGTACTTAATGGATATGGTTTAGCCAATTTATTTTCCTCCTCTTCCAGAAAAAGTAGGATCCACAACCCCTCCTCTGTCACTGGGTGTAGTCAACCTCTTCGGTGTAAGGGATTTGAAATCACTGACCTGTGATATGAAATCACTCACATCCGTAGTGGTAGTCACCCTTTCTACATTCTGACCATGAATTTAACCTCATGTTTATGCTTCATTTTCTGTCTCCTTTAGAATTTAAAATGAGAGTCATGATTATTTGAAAACATTTAGTTAGAGTAACCCCTAGGGCCTGAAGAAAGCCATGAAATCTCATGATTGTCACTCAGTCTGGGGATGTGTGTATCTCTTGACATAGCACCTCACTGCTCAGCCTGGTAGCGCTCAGACTACATTCTGAGCTATATTTTTATCTTTGCTTTACAAACTCCCTCACCTATTGCATTTCTGCCAAGATTAGTTTCAAGCAGTGCTGCTCAGACTTTAATGTGCTCACTTTCCCCTGGGAATCTAGTTGAAGTTCAGATTCTGATTCAGTAGGTCTGGGGCAGGGCCCAAGATTCTACCTTTCTGACAAGTTCCCAGGTAACGCCCATGCTGCAGATCAAAGGACTCTATTTGGAACAGAAAAAGATTTAAAGGACCGATGCCAAAACCAGTTCCAAAGTCAAACTCAGATGAGCCTCTTGAGAGATTCTGAACCACTCTCAACTGTGAAGTCAGCTCTCAACGCTGAAATTCAATTCTGGCTGCTCTGAGAGCACCACCTGTCAAGGCGTTGCCCAAACAGAGGTGTCCTATGGGTGATGGACCCTAAGAAAGGGTGGTGGCTTCATATATAATCAGCCTTTTAAAAGCATAATCTCTCTTTAAGCCAAAGAGAATTCAGCTCATATTTCTGGTTGTATATCTCTGTGTCACAAAAATGTGTGCATCTCAGAATCACTGGGAACTTTAAAAACACTGATGCTGGAGTCCTACCCCCAGTGTCTGATGCTAGTGGTCTGGGGTGGGCCCAGGTGGTTCTGCTCTGTAGTCAAGGCTAAGAAACACTGTTCTAGACCAGTGAGTCTCAAAATTGAGTGAGTGTTCAGATCATTTGGAAGCCTCATTAAAACAAGATTCTCGGATTCTACCCTCAGAGTTCCTGATTCAGTTGGTTTGGGGGGTGAGCCTGAGAATTTGCATTTCTAATAAGTAACCAGGTGATGCTGCTTCTGGTCTTGGGCAATATGTTAAAACTGTTGTTCTAGATTAGGGGCCAGCCAATTATAGCCTTGGGACCAAATCCTGCCCGCCACTTGTTTTTGTAAATAAAGTTTTATTGAAACACAGCTGCGCCCATTTGTTTACATAATGCCTGCTGCAGAGTTGAGTCCTTGCAACAGAGACCACTTGGCAGTAAGTCCTAAAACAGTTACTTTCTGGTCTTTTACAGAAAAAGTGCCCTGCTCTAGGTGCAAAGGGTTTTCAACACGGAAACTACATTATCTGTCTTAACGTTTTTACTCTAGAGAGAGATGGGTTACAAGAAGGGTTGGCAGCCAGGGCTGGAAGGGGGAAGGGGGTCCAGGGACAGGGATCAGGAGGGTGCCTTGCAGTTTATCAAGCTACAGTATCGCCCTCTCTCTCTTTAAAGAAACTCACAATGGTGCTCTTGTATATTTGTTTAGCCCAGTGTTTCTCAAAGTGAGGTCCCTGCCATAGCAGCATCATCATCCCATAGAATTTGTTGGAAATGTGAATGTTCAGGCCCCACCTAAAACATACTATTTCAAAAACGCTGGGCGTGGAGCCCAGCAATCTGTTTGAACAAGGTGATTTTGATACACACTCGAGTTTGAGACCCACGAGCATGGTACTCACAGATCACAGAGAACATGCACCTCATTTCACTCACCACAAGGTGAAAACCTTAGTCCCATTTTGCTCTTTGAGTGAATTCAACACTAGGTTAAATGTCTGAACATACCTCTTAAAGGGACACTTCAGTGAATCCAAACAACCAGAAGTTGAAGGAAGGCACTCGTTGGAGCAGCGTCTCTGGTGGTAGGGTGTCAGCATCAACAGGAGGGTTTGTGAACACACGGATTCAGTAGGTCTGGGGTGGAGCCTGAGAATTTGCATTTCTAATGAGTTCCCAGGTGAGGCTGATGCTGCCGGCCGGGAACCACACTTGGAGAGTATTATCTTTAGCATTCTGTAAAGCTGGACTCCTTACGAGCTCGGAGTGTGGAAGAAGAGGAGTGTGAAGGGGTGCTTGGTGGGCCTAGTGAAGACCAAGCCTTGTTCATCCATCTTTGTCAGAGAGTGGGAGCAGAAGAGAAAGGCTGAGAGGTTCCTTTGGGATTGGAATCTGGGAGAAACCCCAGGTGCAAAATCCTGTGTTCCTTCTTACATGTACTAGATTGAAAGTCAGAGCGAGCAGCAGGAGGCAAGTTCTTTTCTTCTCTGGGAAGCTGTAATTAATGATGGCTTGACATTGCTCAGAAGCTCGAGCTGGCTTTTGAGTAGCTGTTTGAGATATAAAAGCTGCTCGTGAAGCAGGAGAAGTTATAAGGAGCAAACCCTGAGAGGTGTGCAGCTGGTGGCAGTGAGAAAGCCAACACATTCTGAAAGTAGAAAGCAAGGGTTCACTTACCTGGGGATTGTCAGCTGGTGAGTCCTGGGAGTAGCATCCTTGGTGAACGCATGTGTTTCCTGTTTTCTTGGTTGCGCTCCATCCTTTGAACCTGCCGCGCTATGACATGGGTCAGCAGTGTTGTTGGCAAGCTTTCTATCTCTCTCAGCTGGGCCTTCCTTTGTGTTCCCTTCATTCTCCAGAGTGCTCTCGGTGGTGCCAGGTTTTCCCAGGCTTCTGTCTTCACATCTCAGCAACCTCTGCCAAAGAGCACTTCTCTTTCCCCGTAGTTGAAACCCAAGTCCAGGGCTTAGCTTGGTGGCATTGACTTTGGTCTGTGCCTCTCCCCAAGTCACTGACTCCCTGGGATGGAATACCCTGGGATTGTCCCTCATTGCTCAGGATGGCGTCAACCTTACCCAGACCCCTTGGAGTGGGAGTAGCAAAGGTATGGCCCCAAGAAGACCACCAGGGCAGTGGAGGCTGGGAAGGGCAACCACAGAGGTCCTCTTCAACCTGCCTTCCCTGGGGAAGGGGGCCCCACCGCTTTCTTTAGAGTCAAGAGCAGAGTGTCCCATGGTAGCCTTCATTTTTAGAGCCCTCAGGTTTGGGCCAGTATGTGGAAGGCTTTGAATGGCAAGAGAATGAGGAAGAGCGTGGATATTAGTACTAGCGGAGAGCTAGTAACAAGGTTCTGCAGCCACATAATGGTGTGATGGAGTCATATTTTGAAAATTCATTTGCTTTGTCTCAGAAGGAAGCTTGAAAAGCAGGAGAGCGCTATAAGGACTATTGAAACAGGACAGAAGTGGGGCAATAGGAAAGAGAGCTATGGAGCTGATGGGAGGAGACAGACCTGGTAGACAGTCTTGTCTCTCTAGGAAGCGGGTAGACATGTTAGAGAGAGATGTCACCTGCACGGATTCGCTCACCGGGGCTGGAGCCGGTGGGGGGCAGGTTTCAGTCTCCCTGGCTTGGCTGGGGGAGCCGCCAGCCAGCCAAGTGCTGCTCCTCGGCCCCGTGGCGCTCCCGCTCCCTTACACCCCCGGACTCCTGTCCCCTCTTGCTGCTTCTTGGCCTCGGCTCCACCTGGATCACCAGTCTGTGCTTCTGTTCCACTTCTGCCCCACGGAGATGTTGAGCTTATTTTGAGTGTGGCTTTATGTTTTCTAATATTGTTTATATATTTAGCATAATGCGAAATGTTCAGAGCTGAGTCCTTGAGTGGTGAGCTTACAATGCCGTCTTGACCAAAAGCCTGCCGACTTGCTCATCTTAAAAATTTTCCCAGGCGTTTCATGACATGTGCCAATCCTGGCTGCCCAACATTGCTCCTTTGTTCCTTTCAATAGTAAAAAGAAAAGCAGAAAAACCGTATCTATTTTACTTTATTTAAAAAATGGAGTTGGACAACTTTGATACGTGTAAGTTTAAAAAATACTGCGATTAGAATCAGAGCTGTAACAGATTGTGGTAAGGCAATTTTCAAAGTGTACCCTGTGAATCGTGAATAATTGTGCTGTCAGTGTAACAAGGAGGACAGGGAGAATTTTACTAAAAATCTGAGAAGCTTATGATTTTCACTAATGGAGGAATGAAGCCAGTTCAGTGTGTCCTGAGAGGGGAGGGACAAGTGCTAATCAATAGCACCATTGAGTTTGCTGCTTTTATCATCATTCAGTAGTGGGCTTCTCTCTGGGCTTTTCAGATGTACATATACTGGAAGGGACATAGTCCCATGTCTGCTGGTAGCACCCAACTGATGTCCTATTGTGTCCCCATTAGTGCCTTTGGCTTTTGCTGTCTGGTTCCACAAGATGCCTGCGTGGGTGAGCTTGAACGGAGGAAAAAGACTGGATAGGTTATATCGTGGGTGTACTTTTGCAAATGTGATATTTCAGCAGCCTGGAGAATTACCAAGGCAAAAGAGATGATTCTGCAGGCAAATTTAATTACTTTTAAAGAAGGAGTAATTCCAAATTCCAAGTCTCCAACAAGGTCCTGATCAACTTTCTCAGGTGTTTAGACAGGTTGCTTTCACTTGGAAATCTTAGTTTAGGGGAAAGAATTAGAGCTGTTTTAGAGTTTCTCCAAGTCTTTTTTTGGGGGGTGGGGGTAAGGGGAGGTAATTAGGTTTATTTGTTTATTTATTATTAGTTTTTAATGGCAGTACTGGGGATTGAACCCAGGACCTTAGGCATTCTATGCATGCACTCTACCACTTGAGCTATTACCCTCCCCCTCCAAGTCTTTTGAAATTACAGAGGCCCTTATCATCTTGGGTAGCTTGTGGAAAGAGCTTTCCGTCCATTTCCATATCTGTAATACACCTGTCTCTATAATTATATCTATAACTATAGCAGTGGTTTTCAAGTGGGGTGGTTTTGCCCCCAGGGGACACTTGGGAATCTCTGGGGACATTTTGGTAGTCACAGCGGGGCAAGGGGGAGAGGCCTGCTGGCATCTAGTGGGTAGAGACCAGGGATGCTGCTAAACATCCCATGATGCACAGGACAGCCCCCACCACAATGAGTTATCCTACCCAAAATGTCGAGAGTGCTATGTTTGAGAAACACAAATCTCCAGATTTTCTTCATATAGGAAAACTTTGATGAGGAATGATGGTTTTAGAAAGTAACAATTCTGAGAATTAAAGCACCATTATTTCTTAGAAGTTCATATGGGGAATCTACCCATTAATATCTTGGTTTGTTTTCTCTTTATTGTTAGAAGTCTTTAAGTCGTTTTTAGAGCAGACGTGGGAATAGGTTTACTCCCAGTTCCACTCATTCGTTTCGGCAGAGCAGATTGCCTTAGGGATGTGGCCAGGTTGCTCCTGGGCTGGGGACAATCAGGACAATAGATGTCAGGTTTGGGGGCCCACGGCTGCTTAGATGAGTAGCTCCCAGCTCTCCATGGCAGGTGTGCAGCAGAAGATGGGGTCTCCTGGCTGGGACAGGACAGAATCTCAGGTGCAATCAGTTCTTTCCTCTTCCCGTCCTTCTGGAGAATAATATCTTAGAAAATGTTAAAGTTCTTGGGAAATTACTTAGAGAAAAGACAGATAGGCAAAATGAGCGGATTTCAGTATGCACCATTCTCTATGGTGGAGAGTAGACGTAGCAAGGTAGAGAAGAATCAAGTTTAAGGTCATTCACAGGTATTCTGAAAATCTCGCTATAGAAATGACATGTTTCATTATACACTTCTGTTTCAAAACACATTAAATCATTCGTTAGCATTTTGTCAGCAATAGATATTTAATTAAGCACTTAATGGGGGCCTAGCATTTTGCCAGACTCGATGCATATTTATTCCAGACAAGTAAACGTGAAAATCCTTCTTGTGACCTTTTTCAAATACCATGATTTGTCACTCACTCCCTGTGAAATCTAAATATTCTTTAGCCCAAGTTTGATTTCAGTCTTTGTCATTGGAACAGGTGTATGGCTAAAGAGAAAAAATACAGAGCTTTGAGTCAGGCAAACCAGCTCTAATTCCAAATCTTACCATTAGCTGTGTGTAAGGATGTGGCTGCAACTTCCTGGGACAAAGACATCCAGATTTTACCCCAAGATCCTATCACGCCAGATAACCTTTCTCCCACTCAGCTTCTAAGGAAATCGAAGGGGAAACAAATACATCCAAAATCCGGCCACTTCCCGCCACTCGCACTGCACCCCCCCAGTCCCTGGCACAGTCTTCCCCGATCGACCAGTCCGTAGTTTTCTCATCCGTCACTCTGCTTCTGCCCTGGCCCCCCGAAGCCTCTTCTTCATGGAGCAGGTGGAGTGATTTTCTCAAGAAAGAAGAAAGACCATGCCATGCCTCTGCTCAAAAGCCCCAATGGCTCCCCATTTCACTCGGAGCCAGTGCTGCATCTTTGGCTACCCCTTCCCCAGGGCCTCTGCACATGCCGTTCCCTCCCCCTAGAAGGCCTTGCCTCCCTAGATGGGCAAGGCTCCCTCTCCCAGCTCCAGTCTCACCTCATCATGGAGGACTGCGCCAGCCAGCTTCCCCAGGCGCCTCCCCCCACCCCACTGCCCCGGCGCTCCCTGTGCTCCTTTCCCTAAAACTGTCTCTCCGCCTCGTTTATAACTCACCCAGCGTGCACTTTATTTCTATTATCTGCCCCGCTCAAAGGAAACTTCTACGTGGACCTGAATTTTTGTCTATTTTATGCATGGCTGTATCCTCCCAGGGCCAGAAGTGTGCCTGGTGCAGATCTTTGTTTCATGAATAAAAAATAAAAACGCTACATCTTCAATAAATGCTTCTGCTTTTCTACCCCACGTGACAGAGTACAGGTAGGCCCAGTCATGAGCACTGCTAAGCAGATTAGGACCCATCCAGGTTTTGTGGTATCCGATTTCACATTTAAAATATCTAGTTAGGGTTCTTTGATTAAGTGGCTAATGACAAAATAGTTTTGCTGGTTGGCTAATTTACGCAGCATGCATAAAAATGTAGCCAGATGTGTTATGGACGGGCACCTAACTGTAGATACGTCTTTATATTTGCAAACTCAACTTCTACCACCATTCAATTCATCCTCTCTGAGCTGTGGGCAATAGTTTACCAACTTGTTGGAAGGAGGACCAAGGATCAATTAATCTTGATTTTTCTTTCTCTTTCCCTTCTGCCAGCCGAACCCACTAACGGCAGCTCTCCTGTCTCGGTGTATGACTGTGTGTGTGGGTGTTAAAGATAAGCTTATAGCCCAGTGCTGTCTAGAAGAAACATAATGTGAGCTACATTTAAAATTTTCTGGCATCTAGTATCAAACTGAGTGAAGTCAGACAGAGAAAGACAAATATCATATGGTATCACTCATATGTGGAATCTAAAAAAAAAATGATATAAATTCTATTCACAAACCAAAAACAGACTCACGGACAAAGAAAACAAACTATGGTTACCAAAGGGGAAAGGGCAGAGAGGGGTAAATTAGGGGTTGACAATCAACAGACACACGTTACTATATATAAAATAGATAAACAACAAGGACCTACTGGATAGCACAGGAAGCTATATTCAGTTTCTTGTAATAACATAATGGAAAAGAATCTGAAAAGAAAATACATATATGTATGTATGTGTATAACTGAATCACTTTGCTGTACACCTGAAACTAACATTGTGAATCAACTAACTTCATTAAAAATTTTTTTAATTTCTAGCATCTCAACTTAAAAAGTAAAAGGAAACAGGTGAAAATTATATTATTTGAATAATATGTTTTATTTCACCCAATATATCCAAAATATTATTTCAGCAAGTAATCACTATTAAAAAGATCAGTGAGATATTTGACATTCTTTTTTTGTACTGTCTTCAAAATCCAGTGTGTATTTGATACTTACAGTGCATCTCAATTTGGATACATTTGAAGTGCTCAGTAGCCACATGGGGCTAATGGCTACCGTTAGGGGTTAGTTGTTTGCGTGCCCCCAAAATTCGTATGTTGAAATCCCATCCCCTGATGGGATGTTATTAGGAGATGGGACCTTTGGGAGGTGACTAGGATAGCTGAGGGTCATGAGGGCAGAGCTTCATGAATGGGATTCGTGCCTTTATAAGAGTCACAAAAGAGCTCACTGCCCTGTGTTCTCTATTACATAAGGATACAAGAAGACACCATCTGTGAACCAGAAAGCGGGCCCTCACCAGACACCGAATCTGCCAGCCCTTTGATCTTGGACTTCCAGCCTCCAGAACTGTGAGAAATACCTATTTGTTGTTTAAGCCTCTCAGTCTATGGTATCTCGTTGTGGCGGCCCAAACTGACTCAGACAGCTCCCATAGTGGACAGTGCTGATATAGACCTTCTCTCTAAAGGTTAAAGGTGAACATGCTTTTGAATGTCTACCATGTGGCAGGAGCTGTTCTAGGTTAAAGGTGAACATGCTTTTGAATGTCTACCATGTGGCAGGAGCTGTTCTAGATCCTAGGATACGGTAGTGAGCAAAGCAGGCAAACTTGCCTTCTTGTCTAGAATTGACACGCTAGTCGTGAACAGAGTCAGCAGCGGTGGGTGCATTGCAGGGACGACGATGTGTCGTGCCCGGGGAGGGGTGGAGCCTGGGGCGGGGGAGGGCTGTGATTGTAAGAGGATGGTTCTAGAAGGCTTTGCTGAGACTGTGTCACTTGAGCAGTCTGAGGGAGGTGAGGGAGTAAAGCACGGGGGTGTCTGGGAGAGGAGGGCTCCAGGTAGAGGGAAGAGCAGGGACAGGGGCCATCCTTGGAATGGCCGGGAATCTGTAACAGGGTGGCTGTGGCTGGAGTCCTGGAAGAGAGAGAAAGGCAGGCGTGGCAGGAGGGAGGTGGGGGAGGCAGAGGGAGCTTCAGCGGGACTTGGTGGGCTTTGGGTTCCCCCCCACAACGAGAATGGGAGCCTTGTGAAGGTTTTAAAGTTAACAAGACCTACATCTTACTAGCACCTTCTGACCAGCCCATACATTTGTCGCAAATCCTGGTGCTCGCTGTTTTCCCTATGTTTATTTCTGCACGTTGCCCTGGGCACGCGGCCCTAGAATGCACTGCTGGCATGTGAAATGGGGTCGATCTCTTCAAAGGTGGCCCTCATCCTCTTATCTGTTGTGCAGCTCTTTTCTTTGCCCATTCGGCTACATAGAAGGGCAGAGGGACCACACAGTCAGGTCTCAGGGAAGCCACCATGTGAGAGGGCAAAGATGCGTTTCTGGGCAGGGTCTTCCACAAGGCAGATGCGTCGTGGAAATGAAACACACTTCCTTCCGATAGTGATTCCACTTGTTCAGATTGAAATATCTCCCAGCTAAAATGAAAACATCACCCTTCAGAAGGCTGTCTCTGAGACCCAGAGACCAGGAGAAAACCCCTCTAGAGCCCTGCTGCTTTAAGTGTGGGCCGGGACCAGTGGCCTCAGCACCAGCTGCAGCATCGCGGGCTCCGGCCTACATGTGCTGGGTCAGAATCTCATTTTAACAAGATCTCTAGGCGGTTAGTTTGCATGTTAAAGCTTGAAAAGTGCCTATTTTGCTCTGAATCCTCTCTGAATTTCCCTGTGATAATAATGCTTTCATGGCTTAGAACAGCAAGAACCTCTTATTATTTTTCATGATTGTGAGGGTTAACTGGACTCCCCTGAGTGATTCTTCGGCTCCTATGGTGTCACCTGGGGCTGGAGTCATGTGGAGGCTTCACTGGGCGGGAGCACCCAAGGTGGCTCTGCCACATGGCTGAGAGTTAGTACTGGCTGCCACCTGGGAGCTCCATGGGGACTGTCAACTGGAGAGCCTCCTCTCTATGGACTCTCCACGTGGCTTGGCTTTCTCAGAGCACGTGGTTTGGTTCCAAGAGGGAGCCATCAGATGAAGCTACAGATCTCTTAAGGCCCAGCATTAGAAGTTACCCAGTGAGACTTTTCTGCACTCTACCAGTCAAAGCCAGTGACAAGGACAAACTAAATTCAAAGGGAAGGGAAATGACCACATCTCTCGATGAGAACAGTGACAAGGAATTTACAGCCATCCGTAATCCACCTCCAAAGAGAATAACTGACATTTATTGACCAATTGTCATGTAAGTACTATTATCCAACATCATCTAGTTTCATCAATTTTAAAACACATTTTTTTTTTTACTTTTAATAGATTCACAGGAAGTTGTTGAGTTAGTACCAAGAGGTCCTGTATCCCTTTCACACAATTTTCTCCGTTGGTTAGACCATACATAAATTTAGTATAACATCAAAGACCAAAAATCTGACATTGGTACAGTGTGTGTGTGTGGTTCTGTGTCAGTTTACAAGTGTATAACTGGCATTTATTGGGTGATTGCCACATAAGTACTGTTACCACATTTCATCCGTTCTGAGATGTACATACTTTCACACGTAACTTCTCCAAAAGGAGAATGCATCTTACAGTTAAACACATCATACAATTAGAAGCATCCTTTTTCTTAGTGGTACGTAAAATAATGGTGTGTCCTACAGTATCTATAGAGGATGGCTTAGGTTCAATAAAAGATTGCAGTAGCTTGTTTTACAAATAAACTGACACACAGAGTGGTTAAGAAACATGTCGAAGGTTACATAGTGAGAAGGGCTAGTGGTGGGAACACAGGGACAGAATTCCAACCCAGGCACTCTGAGCCTACAGCCAACATGTTTCCCTGTGCCCTCTTAGAAGGTAATTACAGCGAGATTAAACCTCGCATCTTATTTATTGAGCGTGGTGTTGGTGAGGGTTAGTAAACAGTATGTAGAGAAGAGACAGGCAAATTCCTCTTCTCTGGGTCCTGGTGCTGCGTGCTCACCCTACACTAAATACTTAGCACAGAGTCAGTGTTCTGTGCATTCTGTGGGCGTCCCTTTTCTGAACATAAAACTAGTAGATTAGAAAGTTCACAGGAGCAACCAGCTCAATAGCGCTTTGATTGTAACTGAGCAACAGCCTGCTGCACCTGCCGCAGCTCCCAGGGCACCTCTGCCTTCCAGTGCAGTGAGACTACTTTCCTGAGTAGAGCACGCTCTGCTCTGCATTTGACTCAGTTCTCCGCAGGGATTCAAAACTGAATAGGGAAACATGAAATGAAGACAATGCAAAGGAGGTCATTAGTTTGATTTTCATATACATGATGGAAATTATGCAAGTTCTGGAGACAAACAGACCATCTCTGGGTTGAAAAAAGTTTTCTTCTAATTGTAAAGCTGTTTCAACCACTTCTTACAGACAGACCATGACATGCCCCCCCCCCTTTTTGGCATCACCAGAAAGTGCCAAAAAAGAAAAGGAGATTTTATTCAGCAGTTGGTTGGAACTAAATATGATGCTTACTACATAGACCACCACCAAGAAAAGAGGGAAGTAGTTTAACGAGATGAGATGTACACAAAAATAATTACAACTCACAAGTTTAAACTTGGCTCCCCAGGTAGCTCTTTGAAATCCTAATCTCTGGGCTAAAAACCAAAAAGCACTAATTCCGGTCCTCTAAGAAAGTGGGGTTTGGATTCCAGTTGCTTTGCATTCTAAATTCAATGCAAAATAACAGAGCTGGTTTAAAACATGCTCATTCTTCCTTCCATCATGCTTTCTTTGATATGAGCTATTTTGTGGGTCAAGAAATGCAGCAAAACCCAGGAAAAGTTGGGTCTGTGGCCAAGGTAAAGGCAGTTATCTAGACCAACTGGGAATTTGTTGATCCAACCTAACCATCGTTTCTGTATAATCAGTTACATCTTGTCTAGGCTTGTGTGGTCACATAGTATACTTGAAGCCAGAAAGAAGGATTTTATCAACTTAGCCAAGTAAAGAGGGGTCAAATGCATAGGAATTTGCATGGAGTCAAGGTCCGAGTTGTGGAGCTTGAAATAGAGAGGATGGCAGATGGCACCGGAGTGCTGTCATTTACCTAACACTGAACTCCAAGCCACATCATCTCATGAACTCCCACCATAACCCGCTGAGGCCATCATTCCCATTTCACAGATGAGGAACTCTGTCACAGAAAGGTTACATAATTAATCTGAGGCCACACAAATAATAAAAGACAGATCAGGCTCCAAACCATTCCATCATATATAATTCATTTATATGTACCTCTGTTTTAAACATGTAAATATGACTTTCAAAAAAATATCCGGCCCCAGTCATTTTGGGTAAGGGACTGTGGGCCTGTATTTTATTAAGACTCCTATTTCTATCTCTAGTATTTCAGGAATTAGATTTCAGTGATGTGGAAAATCCAGCCAGGAGTTAGTAGGGTCCACTGTCTGCTATGGGGTCAGATAACTGTTGTGGTTCATAGAATTTGCCTTGTAGGGGTTAACTGCACAAAGGCAGGCCTCACCCATGTAGGTCTGAATTTTTTCTAATTTTAGCAAGTTATTACAGTGTATATAGTGTCTATTATTAAGTCCCTCCACAGGGTCGGGGATTGTACCCTATAATCAAACACATTAACATTTCTACAGTGAAACATACGAATATTTACCCTAAAAGGAAAAAAGATTATAAGTAGCTCCCAGGTAATTGAAGGCAAATTTTGCTAATAAATCACTGATTTTTAAAACTTTGGATTTTCCGTGTATTTAGATAATGGACTTGTGTATAGAGAATTTGTGGACCTATATATTTCCTACTTCTTTACCATTTAGAAATAGAATTCTCAGGGGTCCCCGTCACTGGCTCCAGAAAGTTCTCCCTTTTCCTACAAATATTAGTACATTGGGCTTCCACTCCCTGGGGCCCCTTCCCCAGGGTGTGCAGGTCAGCTCCCTGATACCCTCTGTGAGATCAGAGCTCGTGGTGGATGGACTGCATGAAATCTGCTTGTCATCTTTCTGAAGCTTAGCTCCCAATGAAAGCTGTTTTATATTCATACCTTCTGGTGCTAGTGGTGTGTGTGGCTGTGTCCCCTCCACACAAGACCCCAGAACCACTCAGCCAGAAGGAACCTTCAAGTTCATCAAGTCTAATTCCCTGTGACAGCAGCCTCCAAGATGCACTCAATGGTCCCTACCTCTTGGTATTAACACTGTAGAATAGTCCCCTCCAGCACTGTACCAGTGCCGTGACCAACAGAATACAGGAGAAATCATCTGATGTCACTTCAGAGACTAGGTTATAAAAGACACTGTGGCTTTTATCTCTCTCTCTTTTCTGTCACTCATTCACTCACTCACCTTCCCTTCCTCCCTCATCTCTGCTCTGGGGGGAGCCAAGTGGCCATGTCACGAGGACGCTCAAACTGCCCTCTAGAGGGTCTGCATGGAGAGAAACTGAGGCCTCCTGGCAACAGCCATGTGAATGTGCCGCCTCGGAGGCATATTCTCCAGCCCCAGTCAAGCCTTCAGATGACTACCACTTTGTAGTCACTTTGGCTGTCCTCTCGTCTGCAGCCTAATGAGAGACCCTTGGCCAAAACTGCTCAGCTCAGCTGCTCCCCAATTCCCAATCCACAGAAACTGGGGGATAAGAAATGTTTGTTGTTTTAAGCCTCTAAGTTCTGACAGTATTTTGTTCCACAACAATACATGACTAATACATCCCCCCATTTCACAGGTGAGGGGATTGAGTCTAGAGACATGAGGAGATGCCCCAGGATGCCTCCAGCCCTGTGAGCCCGAGGGCCAGCCCAGCTCATTCTGCTGATGCATAATGAGCCGGACGTCTTTCGTTTTTTCTGATCTTGGATGCCGTTTCCCAAAATCTTAAACTAGAAGTCCCTGGAAAATCTGACCAATAACTCAGCTGTGACAAGGAAAGTTGAGCACAGATGTCCTGGTTCTAGAGGGAGTCTACCCACTTGCTAAATTGCCCCAAATAGCCTTCTTTGGTGGGTTTGTTTTTCAGGAGATGATTTTTGTTTTTTTCCTGTCTGGGTGGAGCTTTCTAGACTGTAGTTGTTAAGTCAGGGAAGACAGGAAAGCATTTAGCCCCTTTCCTTTCCTTGGTGTTGAAGGGCATATCCTTAAGAAACTACCCACTCTCTCTCCGGTTTTATGTCCGCGTCGGCTCTGGCCTCGCCTGTGAGGCTGCGTCAGACAGCGAAGCTGCAGCTGTCGCCCTGGTTGCGTTACTGGAGGAGTGATCGCCCTCCCTGCTCCAGTGCTGAGTGTCTTCTCTCACCAGCTGCAGTTTACATTCAGGATGCACTTCCTGTCTGAAGCCCCCGTCTGCCTCTCATATCTCCCTAAGCCATATGCTTATGTGTTTTAAGTACAGATGGAGACATTAGTCATGTAATTCATCACATGGGAAAATTCAGAGACTGGCTATTTTATTTCAAAGTAAGTATTAATTTCTCCCTTTGGCACTCATAGAAAAATCCCAAAAATGTCCAGGGGAATTGTTGGTAGAATACCTACCCCGGCTTACTTTGGCTGGATTCTTCCCCTTAAGGTTATAATGTGGCACGACACATCCAGAAATTATAGAAAGATATGGAAACCTAGTGTGGTGGATTTATTGCAGTAATGGCCTCAGTTCTTTACTCCTTAGTGTATCCTCAGTCTTTGGCCTGTGACTTTGCAGTACCTCTTTCTAAACAGGCAGTGCCTGTTCCCCATTTCTTGAATCTAGGCTGGCCTTGTGACTTGCCTTGGGCAGTAGAAGGTGGCAGGGTGACTGTGTGACAGTTCCAAGTCTTGGCCTCAGGAGATCTTGGAGCATCTGTTCTGTCTCTTAGAACCTTGCATCCACCATGTGAACATGCCCAGGCTAGCCAGTGATTAGCTGACAGCCAGCCAACACCTAGGCAGAAAAAGCCCAGCCAAGATCACCAGAGCCACCAACTTGACCTACATTTGACCATAAATATGTGCATAATAAGCACAGCAAAAATAGTCACCCAGTCATCCTGTAGACTCATGAGCCATAATAAGTGGTTGGGTTTTAAGCCACTGAGTTTTGGAGTGATTCGTTATGCAGCATTATTTGTGGCAGTAGTTGGCTGATGCACATAGGAGTATTGTTTGTTTATTTGGTTTTTGTATTACGTGGCATGCTTAGACCCCAGGCAGGAGACAGGCTATGAGAAGTTTTCAGAGAGAGAACTTTCCATATCCTGCTTGGGGGTATAAGTCTGACTGACTGTCTAAAATCCCAATAAGACATATTGCCCATCTGTGTGCAGACTTCCAGATAATTGTCCTGTTTCCAGCACAATACCACCACCCTTGAATGGGTTTAGTGTCCTTCTTTGAGAGCCCAGTCCCACTGATTCAACATTTCTGGAATTAAAAACCTTCTACCTTCTGCCAGAGGTCTACTGCACCGTATAGAGATGTTTTAACAAAGTCGCCTACTTTCAGCCACACCTGTCTCCCATTTCCACCAATTCCTGAGCATTTGGTGGGGTTCCGGTTCTGACTTGAGTTGGTTTCCTGCCTTCCCTCTTGCCAGCTCGGAGCTCTCTGCTTGAGGAGGTAAAAGCTTTAAGACAGGGTGAACAGTCAGGCTTCCTTGCTGGAAAGTACTAGGCATCTGCAGAGGCAAGGGAGGGGAGAACCTGGGCCATGGCTTTCTCAAGGTCACGGGTAAGAATGACCCACAGGGCAAAAGAGGATTGATGAAAGCAACGTAAGGGGAAATAGCCCTGGAAGAGAGGTTGAGAGGCTTTAAATTGAGCTTTAGCAGTATTTTCAGTGACTAGCAGGAAAAAAATGCTGAACTAAAGCTTATAAACAAGGAGCTGCTTTGATGCAACCTCTCAACTAGTTACAACTCTTATCTTCCCAATTCTGTCCCAGTGGCTGAAAGTTCACTTATGCCTTAAACTATCACTGTGTGTTTTGGGGCCTGAGTTTTTCCAGAAGTCAGGTTTTCTGTCATTGGTCATCGTTAGAGTGTCCATGTGGGAAATATTACATACTTGATATTTTTATTAAGTATTATTCTTGTTTGTGCTTTTCTTTAAAACTGTTTCCTGGGTGATGTCCCAGAAAACAACCAAAGAAACAAAAAACAGAGAGAAAAATGTTCATGGTCACTGCCAAGTATAAACAGTTCTGATAACTCCCTTCCTCTCCTCATTCTGTCCCCAGACTTCTTTTCCCACTGGGTCCGGTTACTCAAATAATTATTTTATTTTATTTTATTTATTTAATGGAAGGACTGGGGATTGAACCCATAACCTCATGCATGCTAAGCACACACCCTACCACTGGGCTATCCCTCCCCCCCCTCATTTTATTTTATTTTTTATGCCTATAGACTTTATTTTATTTTGTGGAGGCAGTAATTGGGTTTGTTTATTGTTTTTAATTTTTCTTTTAGCTGGAATATAGTCATTCAAATAATCATTTAAAAATAAGGCTTATACAGAGAGGAAAATCGAGACTGAGATAATCAGCCCACGTCTTGCAGATATCTATCAAGGGACTGACAGGTTGTTTGAGATCAGTTACACAATGCCGTTACAGCAGATCTGCTCATATGGGAAATAGGTTTTCATTTAGTCGTCCAGGGGCTGATGGCAGGAGATCCATGCTGCAGGGTCTCATGGGACTTTTCCCCCAACCACTCCCTCTCTCCGCCGTCCTCTGACCTCATTACAGTGTTTGCAGTATTTCCTTAAAGAGATAAAAATGTTGTTTTCCTGCTCTATTTGCTTTTGCACATTTGGTAAATAGCAGCTCACCTTCCTCAGTGATGCTGTATCTGGGTCCTCCACCAGCATTGTAACCAGAGCTGACGTTGTAATTGTCCTTGTAAATGCTAACCCCATTTCAGAATGTAGGCTACTGCATAATTTATTTAGTACTTTAAAAAAAAAGTGACGTGTAATTGACTTACAACCTTACATTAGTTTCAGTTGTACAACATTAATGATTGATGTTTGTATATATTGTGAAATGATCACCACAGTAACTCTAGTTAACATCCATCTCCAATACACAGTTATAGAATTTTTTTCTTATGGTGAGAACTTTTAAGATCTACTCTCTAAGCAACTTTCAAATATGTAATATAGTATTATTAACTATAGTCAGCATGCTGTACACTACGTCTCCAGAACTTATTTATTTTACAACTGGAAGTTTGTACCTTTTGCTTTTTCACCTATTTTGCCCAATCCCCAGACTCCTTGCCTCTGGCCAACATCAGTTAGTTTTCTGTATCTGTGAGTTTGTGGGTTTTTAGGGGATTTTTTAAGATTCCACATGTAAGTGAGATGGTACAGTATTTGTCTTTCTCTGTCTGACTTACTTCACTTAGCATAATTCCATCCATGTTGTCAAAAATGTCAAGATTTCATTCTTTTTTGTGTCTGAGTAATATTACATTGAAAATATACAACATTTTCTTACCATTCATCCGACGATTGGCACTTAGGTCATTTCTGTATCTTGGCTATTGTAAATAATGCTGCAGTGCACCTGGGGGTGCATATATGTTTTCGAGTTAGTATTTTTGTTTCCTTTGGATAATCCCTCAGAAGTGGGATTGCTGGATCATAGAGTAGTTCTATTTTTAATTTTTTGAGGAACCTCCATACTATTCTCCATAGTGGTTACACCAATTTCTATTCCCACCAACAGTGTACAAATGTTCTCTTTTCTCCACATTCTCACCAACACTTGTCTTTTTGCTAATAACCATTCTAATAGGTGTGAGGTGCTGTCTCATTGTGGTTTTGGTTTGCATCTACTTGATGATTAGTGATGTTGAGCATCTTTTCATGTGCCTGTTGGCCATCTATGTCTTTTTTGGAAAAATACCTGCCGTTGACCCTTGAACAACACAGGAGTTAGAGGTGCCGATCTCTGCGCAGATGAAAATCCATTTATTACTTTTGACTCCCCAAAAGTTAACTACTAATAGCCTACTGTTTACCAGAAGACTTACCGATAACATAAACAGTCGATTAGCACCTACTTTTGTGTGTTCTATGTATTATATACTGTAGTCTGAGAATAAACTAAGCTAGAGGAAAGGAAACATTACTAAAAAAATACATAAGGAAGAGAAAATACACTTTGAGTCGTGTACTGTGTTTATTGATACCGTAAGTTTATGTCTTCTGTTTACAAGGTGAATTGTCTGTCAGTACCTACTATTATCTTGTATGATACAGAACATTGTTGATGTTCTGTATTACTAACACTAGACATCATCACAAAGGAAAAGCTAATATGAAAAAAGAAATTCATATTTATTTACAAGTGTAATGATTCGTGCATTGATAAGAAGCAGAAATATGGTTGCCTCGTTAACAGGCACAATTGCTTCATGGTAGCCTAACATGTAGTACTGAATGAATCGTTACAAAATTGTTATGGTGTACAGTATTACAGTCACATTCACAATACAGTATTGGAAACATTGTTACATTTTTTTTTTTACAACTACTTACCTGTGATTACAGGCTGATATAGTCTCTCCAATTATAAGAGAGAGGCATACTGTATGGTAATTAAGTCTTTGAAAGCAAAGTCATAAAACAGTAAGAAAACTAACACATTATTTTATAGTAACTATCCTATGCGTATGTAAGGGTAGACTAGTAGCTACATATGTCTTAGGATTCATGACATATCTAACTTTTTCTTACTTTTTTCAATGTTTCTAGGCTACATAGTTCATCTGTGAGTTTTTTCAAATTGTCACAAATCTCCCTTTGTGGACAATTTCCCTATTTGGAAAAATATGTTTTTCCAATATGCTTATTGAAAAAAAGCCACAGATAAGTGGACCCATGTCGTTCAAACCCATATTGTTCAAGGGTCAGCTGTGTTCAGATCTTCTGCCCATTTTTTTGTCTTTTTGCTATTGAGTTGTGTATGTAGTCCTTTCATTAAAGATGAGTGAGGGGCAGTTTGCTAAACATTTTCAGGCTTGGGGATAATTATAATGCTTATGCTATATTTACTCCCCGTCTTGATACCTAAAGGATTCTAGATGTCTCTCTAGATTTCCTCAGGTGAAATAGATATGAAACTTAAAGCTCAGGGCCTGCAAAAATGCACATGGACAACATCAGAGGAGAAAGAGAAAAAAAATTACGCAGGCTCCCTTCCAAAGATGAGCCAAAAATTTGGCTCTAAGTTTTCGGATGGCCCAGTCCGAAAGGGAAAAGAGAGTCAAGTATGTGATTCATGTTGTCTGAGAAATAAAGGCCTGCCAGTAATTCTGAGGAAGTAAAGCTTCTCCTAGCACATAGTTCCCACGCAGGTCCTCACATGGCGCGCATCACCTGTAGAGTCAGCAGGACTGCTAGTGTGCTAGGGGTGTTTATTACAAGATCCCGCTGTATGATGCTAAGAAGGGTGGCTATCAGGGCATTTTCCAACAACAGCAATTGTTCTCAAGAGTCTTCCACAGTGTGATTAAAGTGTCCAGTTCTCCAGGGGCCTTACCAAGAATCAAGTCAGGAGTCTCCAGAGATGGTTAGCTGGCTAATGCTTAAAAGAAACTTTCATTAATACCACTTATCTCATCAAGAGTTTTGGTTTTTCCTCATCACGCTTTTAAGCAGGGACTATTACTAGACAGCCCTGCAAAGGCTAAATAAAAGGAAATGAGCTTAGTTTGCACTGTGAGAGTTCCAGTTTTGTTAAAAAGAACGTCCTGGCAGTGAGAACTAGCTTTTAGAGTGGATTTCTATGAGAATAGATGCTTTTAAATAGAGTTTTATCTTGTTCATCTTAAAAGTTGGAAAACCCTGCATAAAGCTTTTCCCAACCCTGTGAGGTGGTGATGGTGACAGTTCACTTCCACTGTGCTGGAAACGTAAGACTGTTGGATGCCAATCCTTGACTCCTGAGCTGGGTCAAGAAAGACAAGGAAAAGGAAACATTAGAAAAGGTGGCTCATAAATTTCACTTGGGCTAGGGTTCAAGTTCCATGACCCCAGAGTTCAACTTGGAATCATTTGTTGGAGATTTTGTGGGAACCAAGAATTCCAGAGCCCAGGGAGATGGGAGAGCATCCCGGGAATAGACTCTTTATTGAAGCTCGGTTCCATTCCGTGGTGGTGAGCTCCCTGGGGCCTCCTTTCTTCATGATTTTAGGACTGGAGGAGGCACTTACTAGGCACCTCTGGAGCTCAAACTGGGACATATCATGGCCCTTTCCCACACAAGAGCTGACCCTTGGAAGGAGATCTTCCAACATTCCATATGGGCCTCCTGAGACAAAATGACCCAAAACAAATGCAGTGGATCTCCCTAATGACCACACTGAATTCACCAACTGTTTCCAACCTCAGCAAAACCAAATTGTGTAGCACACTTAGACCAGCGATTCTGGCTGGTTAAAAGGACATCATCCATCACCCAGTTTCTCTCACCTGGAATCAACCTAAGTGAGACTGAATTACCATCTAGTCAGGGAGACCCTCCCAGTTATAAGTGGGATGTGACAGTCGTGGGTATGGGTCCTAAAGCAATGCGGCCGAGTTGCCCAGATGTAGGTAGCGTGCTTGTTGAAGAGATGCGCCATCCGTGCCTAGCCTGACAGTTTATCCGTAATAGGAACGTCTTTGAGGTGGACTTGCTAACTGTCTTGAGTCTGGTTCCCCAGAAGTGAAGCCTCAGATGGGGGTCCTTGGGCATGGAATTTGGGGGGGCTGCTTATAGGAGAAATGTGTAAGGGAACGAGGAAAGCAAATTGGGAAGAAAGCAAGATGTGGTTTAAGGAGTCACCTAGTCTCTCTCTGCCTAATCCCATGGGGAGCTCTGGAGCATAAAGAGCATCACAGAGTCTGTCAAATCTTGAGGCAGAGGGGCTTTGGTAACCTACACCAGCCAGTCATTGGCTCCCGCCACCCTGTGTGTTGAGGGGAATGTGACCTCCAAGCACCCCAGTTGAGGCAGTGCTAGTTGTCCAAGAGCATCCTTGGGAGGAGGGGTCAGATGTGAGCTCTTAGCTGCAGCGTCTGTAGCAGCTTAGAGAAAAGACATCCCAGGGAGTAAAGCAAGACAGCAACAGCAGCTGCTAAAGCGGCACGTCCCAAACGTGAGTGTGCGCCGGCACCCTCCGAGCGCTTATTAAACACAAACTGCTATACCTCAGCCCCACAGTTTCTGAGTCAGTAAGTCTGGGATGGGGGCCTAAAAATTCCCATTTCCCAAGTGCTGCTGCTGCTGCTGCTGCTGCTGGTCCAGGGACCATGCTTTGAAACCACTGTGTGTAGCTAACGTTTTAAAAAAAACAATCAACCACCTCTGGAAAGCTAGGTTATGGGGATCTTCACTCTGGGCACACAAACATTGGCACATGAACATATTTATAAAGGTTAAATAAAGTGACGGTTGGCTCATCGGAAATGTCGACAGACTGATTTTATCAGCTCATTGGTTCAGCTTAGAATTACATTCTCTCATTCATCACCAATCCCAGCTCCTGTGAGAGAATTTCAGCACAGAGTCCAAGGGAGGTACCACTGTGCCTAGAAACAGACGCCTCAGCAGTCGAGTGTTTGGGAAGAAGGCTGGGTCGGGAGTTCGGAAGCCTGGGCTCCATACCTGCCTACCCCAACCCCCACCCCCACCCCCACCCCCGCTCCGAGTGGCTGTGGGGTCATTGGCAAGTGGCTGCAACCAGTGTGTCCTTAGTTCCCCCAGATACAAAGTTTTAAGAGACCTTAACGGTCACTTCCAGCCCTGAGCTCCTCTGCCATTACACCAGTATTTACCTTTGGGACCCCAAGCAAACTACTTGACTTGCAGGTCTTAGTTTCTTAACCTGTTAAATGGGTACAGTGCACTCAGGTCTCTCCAGTGCTTCCAGCTGGCCTTCTTTGAGCATTCTACCCAGAACATTTTGATGATCCCCGTCATGACTACCAGACTCTTTGTCCCCAACTGAAAAGGGTCAGAGAAAAGCAGCAACACCTGAAAGCACTAGTTTGAGTTTTTTATAAAAAGAGGAAACAGAAAGAGTCATTGATTTCTTGTTGGACGCTCTCTGACATGTGATGCGATCGCAGTTCCTGGAATCTTGTGCATTGGGGTCATTAATCGCCAAGCTGACTCAGGGACCTCACAGGTCCTGACAGGTCAGGAGCGCGGGGCGCTCCTCATAAGCTCCAGGGCTCTGCTTTAATCCTCGGGGACTCCACGCAGAAATCCATCATGGTGTCTTCAAAGCGGTGTGGTCTATTGTATGAGTGCAGACTTGGGTAACCCCTGATGAGCGAATTAGGAGCACAATGCACATCGCGTGAGTGGAGACACCCCTGATTAAAAATGAATCAACTTGGTAATTCAGAGAAAGCACTGCAGTGCTGACCTTAAGGTTCTCAGGAAACAATTAGACCTCCTGTCTCTTTAGTCTGTATATTGAGGCAGGAAAGCCACACAACGTGCGTGGAGTGGAAATTTTTCTTTATTCAGCCATTCAGTTGGATCTCAACGTGTGTGCGCGTATGCACTTGTGTGTGTGTTAGAGGAAACAAATGTGCCAAACAGTAAACATCTGGTGTGCTATGTAGACACAGCTACTTGCGACGCGCAATGAAGAGAAAGAAAGCAGGGTAAGAAGGGCAGGTTGGGCTGGGGCAGGCCGCTCGGGTGGGCAGCGTGGGGAGGAGTTGCTGTCTTCTCTAAGGATGTAAGCTGACTCTCAGATACAGGGGACTCTGAGCAGAGTCTCGAGGGCCACGAGGGGTGAGCTGTACTGCCGCGTGGAGGGACAGTGCTCCCGGCAGGAGGGACATTGGTACCCAGCGAGCGGAGTGCTCAGGAAATGGCAGGACGGTCCAGGGCTGGAGCAGAGGGAGCTGGGGGAAAGGGGCCTGAGCACAGGGATGACATGAGCTGACAGGAGTTCTTTTTGAAAGGATGCCTCTGGCTCGACGTGGAGACTGCACTGTGGAGGGGAAAGATGGAAACAGGGAGACCATTGAGGAGACAGGAATCTAGGCTAATGAGATGTGACTTAAGATGGTTATTAGGCCTGGAGGTGAAGTGTCCAACTCCAGATATATCCATATTTTGAAGGTCGAGTGAACAGAATTTGTTAATGATCTTGCTATAGGATGTGACAGAAAGAGAGAATCAAGGATAAATCCAGTGCTTTGAGTGTGAGCTACCGGAAGAAGGAAGCTGCCATTTGCTGACATGTAGAAAACTGAGGGGGCCGAACGTGTAAAGGGTGGGGTAGGAAACAAGGGTTTGCTCTGGAATGTTCCACCTTTGTGCTGCCTATTAGATACCCATGGGGAGATGTCATGTAGGCCGTTGGAGTCCAGAGTCCAGAAGGGAGGTCTGAGCTGGAGACACAGTACTGGGTGGTGTCAGCCCCATCTTTTTCTTAAACAACCACAGATTCTAAGCCTCAGTGGTAAACAACATATTCCAGCCAAGAAACTCTAGATTCATAATAGATTTTGCTAACATAAAACAATGTATAAACAAGTAAAACAAAACCATGATGGTTTTAAATAAAATTCATCTTCAAATGAAACATGTGAGTATAATTTTATAGCCAGAACAGGCACGTTCCAACAATATTCTAGGGCTCAAATTAGACAGCTGGTCAGCTAGGCCCAGGAATGACTAGCCCTCCTCCCTCCATATCTCCATGCCTTTGTGAAAGAAGGGGTCAGTGAATTGGACTTCATCAAGATTAAAACCTTTAGTGCATCAAAGGACATTATCAAGAAAATGAAAAGACAACCTACAAAAAGGAATAAAATATTTGCAAATCACGTGTCTGATAAGGGGCTGATGTCCAGAATATATAAAGAACTCTTGCAACTCAACAAAGAAAGACAGACAACCCAATTTTAAAAATAGGCAAAGGACTTGAATTGATATTTTTCCTAAGAAGATATGCAAATAGCTAACAAGTACCTGAAGAGATGCTCAACATCATTAGCCATTAGAGAAATGCAAATGAAAACCACAGTGAGCTGTCACTTCAAACACCCAAGGATGACTATAATCAAAAGAGTGGATGCAGATACTACTGCTATATATAAAATAGATAAACGACAGGGCTAGCACAGGGAACTTTATTCAATACCTTGTAACACCAGAAATGAACACAACATTGAAAATCGACTATACTTCAATTAAAAAAAAGACCAAATTAAAAAAGTGGAAAATAACAAGTGGTGGTAAGGCTATGGAGAAATTGGAACCATCGTGCCTTGCTTGTAGGAATGGCAAATGATGCAGCCACTGTGGAAAACAGTGTGGTAGTTCCTCAAAAAGTTAAACATAGGATTATCAAAACATCCAGGAATTCCACTCCCAAGAAAATGGAAGCAGAGACTTCAACAAATACTTGTACACCAGTGTTCACAACTAATGAATATTATTCAGCCATGGGAAGGAAGGAAGTGCTGATACGTGCTACATTGTGGATGAACCTTGAAAACATAATGCTGAGTGAAGGAAGCTAGACCTAAAAGACTACACAGTATATGATTCTCTTTATACGCAGCATCCAGAATAGGTAAATCTACAGAGGAAGAGAACAGAGTGGTGGCTGCTTGGGGGATAGGAAGTGACTGCTTCCTGGCTACGGGCATTTCTTGGGGGATGATGAAAACATTTGGGAACTAGACAGAGGTGGTGATTGCACAACACTGCCCATGTACTAAATGCCACTGAATTGTTCCCTTTAAAAATGGTTAATTTCATGTGATGTGAATTTCACCTCAATTTTTAAAGAAAACTAAAAATTAGAAAGGATCGGCCAAAAAATTTGAAAAGCCAGTGTCCAAAGCAGACCCTGCTTTGCGGCAGGAAGGTTATTCTTCCACAGATCTTCATAAATAAGGCCTTGTGTCTCCAGAGCAGAATCCTTCAACACAGCAGTCTCCTTTATGCGGGGGGAGCCAACGCTTTCCTGAAAAGCAGGCATCGAAAGGTGGTCGTTTCCCTAATTTACGTCCACTGCGTTTATATATTCCATTGCTTCCCAGGGTTGAAGTGTTTTGAAAATAACTTTTAACGAACTAAGCAGAATAGCCTGATTCCTTGTTTACCAAAAAGGAAAATGAAAGAGACGGAAAGGCAGGACTGAGCAAACTGTGCCTTTGAAAGCACAGACTGTATGGGGAGGGACACGCTGCTATTTCCAGTCTCGTGTGGGTGTGAGGACAACAGGCTTCTGGAAACAGCTGTTTCACAGTGGAATGTGGGAAGTCTCCTGGGACTCAGAGACCCACCCTCCACAGTGAACCAGGGGAAAGTTCCCAAGAGCTTGGAGAGTTCAGTGCATTTAAACCATTTGAAATGGGGACTCAGCTCTGGGGTTTGACTGAGCTGTAGTATTATTTAGCGAGGCTTTGCTCCCTCTGTTCAAAAGAATGACTCCAGGGAACTGAAAAGCTAAACCAGAAACAGACATGATGTACTTTCCAGAAGAATGACTCTCCTCAAAGCCACTTCTGCAGGGATCCAGCCTCCCTCTGGGGGTCTGACAATCTGCCCACTTCTGGAAGGAAACCGACTTGGGTGGAGGGACCATTGACCTCTGTGCAAACTTTTGTTTCAAGATCCAGCATTCAATGCAAACTCTTTGTTATGATGAAGGATTGAAGATGATTTGAAGACTGAATTTGCTTTTGTTTTTGTTTTAATGAATCATGGTATCCACCTTTCAAAGCTTGTCCCCATGTCCTGAAAAGTAAAACCAACCCATTTCCACCCAGCTACAGAGAACACACTATAAATAGGACCCCCAAATGGTGGTTCGGTAAAAGCTGGGTAACAAGTTGATCCATTTATTTTTGTTTTTCCTATAAAACTTTGTGTCTTAAACATAATGAGGGTAAGGAAGAAGTCTTGTAACTTTAAGTATAATTACTTTAAGGGTGTATCTTTAGCTGCATGCTGGTCAACATTGTTAGCATTCATTCATTCTGTCATTCACCCATTCAGCAAATACATATTTACTGCTTGCAGCGTGCTAGGCATCATGCTAGGCGTGGGGATACAGTGATAAGCAATGCAGACACAGTCTCAGTGTCAGGGAGCAGGTGATGCACAGAGGAATACAGAGAACCGTTTACCCCGCTGGGCGCTGAGATGGAAGGGGATATTTTCCATCATCCAAGGTCAAGGTCTTCTTCCCCCATCCTTCATTTCTGTTTTAAAATTAAACTCTATCCATGATGAAATACAGCAGGACCATCCTCTTCTAGAAACATGGGTCCTCAAAATCATCAGAAGGAAATAGTCCAGTTCTACATTTCCCAAAGTCAGGATGATTCAAAACTAAACGATGGTGACGGTCCGGGCAGAGCTGGAACTCAGGCCTTCCTCCTTCACTTCTCAGGTTCTCAGCTCTGGGTCTCCTGTGAACTAGACCAAGAACACATGTGACTCCTGCCAAACAAACACTAACTTACAGTTAAATTTGCTGAGAAAACTCACAGCTCACTCCCTCAAAACTGTGAAGTCTGCAGAGTACTAGCTCAGCTGAACGATGCACAGTTTATGTGGCCAAAAATGCATGCCACTTACACAGTCACACAGGAGTCCGGGGATCCCCAGTAAAATCTACTTCCTCGATCGTGTTCTAGCCTTCCCCAGTAACAGTAGGTACCACTTGCTTCACAATTGCATAACTGAAAGGCCCATAGTAATATTTTTTCTCCAAAGCAAAGGGATGTTTCCCTCAAATGTAAATCCGTATCTCTACGCCTTAGGAAGCAAAATACAATCCCCCATGTTTAACCACCTGTTTTTCCATGATCTGTTCTTCAAGCTTCCCCTGAAGCTTTAAATGAGATCCACTCCTAACTGGGATCTCCTAACTTGTTTACACAATTTGCAGGTGGCACAAAGCTGAGTGTTGGTGGAGGGAAGAGCTGAGAGAGCTTTGATCAAAATTAGCCTTGACAGGCTGGATTCAGACCGCAGTATCGTCCAGGTAACTTCCGACTAACGTCTTCCCCTCCAGGCAGAGAACATTAGCCACAGAGGAACCAGGTTGAGAAGCGGCCACGTAGCACCCAGGCCTTGGACTTCAGGCCTAAACTGACCTGAAATTCTATATGAAATCACAACATAACAGGAAGACCACAGCTTTGGTTTATTTAGTTAGATTTCTATTTTTTAATGGAGGTACTGGGCATTGAACCCAGGACCTCGTGCGTGCTAAGCACACACTCGACCACTGAGCTACACCCTCCCCCCTGGACCACAGCTTTGGGGATTACAAAAAAGGTTCTCACCCTCTATTTAACCTCTCTCATATTCAGTTTCTTTAAACAATAACATTATAATATCCCCTTTCTACCCTGAGCTTTTCTGAATTCGGCAGTGTTAGAGTATTTTTCACTCTCTTCAGCACTTGGGAAATATAAGTTATTTGCTCTGTCCTGATATTAAGTTACTTTAGTGAATATTTGAGTGGGATAGTGGAGAGGCAGCTGCCTTGAGGTTAAATGGTTCAAAACCAGTTGGGCAATAGCTGAACAGTTTATCACAGCAAACAATTGGCCTTCCTAAGTTTAGATTTCCGGATCATTGTTGGAGGCCCTGAAGGAGGTCAGGGACAGGGTTACATGGGCTGCAGAGCTCTCACTGAAAACAATTTATGTAAAATAAAATAAAACAAAACAGAACAATAGGGGACAAGGGGCATATGGGAAATCTACCTTCCTCTTAATTTTGCTGTGACCCTAAGACTGCTCTTAAAAAAACTCAGTATTAAAAAAAAACAAAACACTGCCATCAGTGGTACACTGCCTGTAGGGGGGCCTCCTGGCATTCATGCCCTTATGCAATGCCCTCTCCTTAAAGGTGAGCTGGACCGAATGACTTCTGACTAAGCAGCTTCTAACTAGAAGGATACAGCAGAAATAATGAGTCGTGACTACTGAGATTAGGTTACAAAAAAGACTGTGGCTTCCATCTTGCTTTCCTGCTCTTCCTCTTTCACTGGCTCAGTCTGATGGAAGCCAGTTGTCATGTTGTGAGATGCCCTGGGGAGAGGCTGACATGGCAGAGAACTGAAGGAGGATCCAGCCAACAGCCAGTGAGGAACCAAGGCCCTCAGTCCAGCAACCTGTGAGGAACTTAGTCCCGCCAGCATCACTTGAGTGAGCTTGGGAAAGAATCAAAGAATTTAATGATGTGAAGTTTCACTGGTAATTGATAGGACAGATCTGAAGCCAGAAATGCAGACATACTCTCCTCTTCTTTTAAAATGAACATAGCCAAGACATGGAAACAACCTAAATGTCCATTGACAGATGACTGGATGAAGATGTGCTACATATATACAATGGGATACTACTCAGCCATGAAAAGGAATAAAATGCCATTTGCAGCAATATGGATGTACCTGGAGATTGTTATTCTGAGTGAAGTCAGCCAGAAAGAGAAACACAGATGCCATACTGATAACACTTAACATGTGAAATCTAAAAAAATGACAGAAATGAACTTATTTAGTAAACAGAAACAAACTCACAGACATAGAAAACAAACTTGTGGTTACTAGGGGGAAAGCAGTGAGTGGAGGGATAAACTGGGAGTTTAGGATTTTCAGATACTAACTACTATATATAAAATAGATAAATAGCGAAGTCCTACTGTACAGCAAAGGGAACTATGTTCAATAGCTTGTAATAGCCTATAATGAAATAGAATATCAAAAAGATATATATACATATATATGTATATATATCTCACTGTGCTGTACACCAGAAATTAACACATCATAAACTGACTATACTTCAATTTTTTAAAAATTTTTAAAAGAACATAGAATATGCCTGTGTGCAGGGTTTTCTTCCTTTTCCTCCCTGTCTTCTCCTTCCTCCTTCTAATGAAATCGATCCCAGAGAAAGACACCACAGTCAGCGTAGGGGTGTGAGAATGGAGAGCAGAGATCAGAATGGGGCACTGGGGGACCGCCTGAGTGGACACCTCACAGGAGAGCCAGACCGCTTAGAGCAATTCATCTTTTGAAGCTGACAAGAATGATGCCTGACCATTCACACACCCGGCAGCCTTCCCATCTGAGTCAGCAGCTGGATTTATTCCCAGTTGTCAGGAGCCCCATTGGAGGTGATCTCCATCCAGTTTGTTATGGACAATTGTTCAGATCCCCCAGGCAGCCTTCTCAGTTTCTTCTTGGCTGAAGGCATGAGGATGGTCAAAGACTGAATGGGTGTGCGTGTGTCCTTCCCTCTGTCACTGATAGGATGATTCTGATAGTTAGGGTCAGGCCTCTAGAGGTCCTGGGCTGCCTTTGATAGATTCAGCTTTGATGCCTGGACATCCCAAAAGTTTAGAGATCCTAAGTAAGTTCCGAAGACAGAAGGGCTAGTGCTATGAAACAAAAAAGGGTGAAATGTAACTGCCATGTCAGCAAGGATGCAGTGGAACAGAGTCAGGGAAACACACCCAGTTCTTAAAATTCTAATGCCAGATCTGCTGCTGGCAAGATCTTTCCAATAAAGCAATGAGCAGTTCTGTGCTTTTATTTCTTCACCAACTGTACAATCATACCACCTGTTGATCCCAAAGGAGTAATGGCAGGTTAACTCCATAAACAAATCTTATTTTAACACTATTTATGCTCAAAATGGCTGCAAGATCTGTACTGGCCCAACCAAAGGCTGTTTAATTACTCAACTGTGAATCTGTATTCTCCCTTATATGGCCTCGTGGACCTTAAACAACCTGACTACATTACCCGTGATTTATGAAGCACTTTGCATTTAAAATAATCCTCATTTAATTTTCACAACAAAATTGAGTGGAAGATGTCTCTATCACCAGTTGACAGATGAGTACACCAAGGTTTACAAAGATAAGTAACATGCCCCGTTACACACTCCATCCCCTGACCCCACTTTCTGGTGCCTCAGAGGACCTGACGTTCTGTTTCTTCATCTGTTGGTTGGTGTCTGTCCCCGCCACGGGAACACTGCCCTGTTCACTGCAGTGTTCCTAGGGCTCGCTACACTGCCTGGCACAGAGCAGATGTTCACGAGTTTAGGGAATGAATTTGCATGTCTTCCCACCTCATCATGATTGCTTTTCCTTATGATAAAAAGCCCAACTTCTTTCACCACTGGACTTCCAACAATATTTCAGACATTCAACCCTGGGCGTCGTAACATTTTACGATGGAAAGGGACCCTGGCAAGTCACCAGCTTTCCTAGTATCCCCAGATTACTCAAGAGCAATTACCCAGCGTTCATAGTCACCTATCATGTGCCAGGTACAGTGCCCAGCACCAGAGGTACAATGGGAATTAAGAAAAAGAATATGAAAATGAATATATGTACATGCATGTATGACTGAAGAATTGTACTGCACACCAGAAATTGACACAACATTGTAAACTGACAATAACTCAAAAAAAAAAAAAAAAGGGACTATTTAAGTTGCTCCCTGAGAGGAAGAGACAGAGGGAGGCACGGTGTCCACACCACGAGGCCAGCGCAGCGTGTCTGGGAGAGCTGGGGAGCAAGAGTGTTACTGGGCTCAGCTCTGGCTGCTTGCCACTCCAAAATCAGTACTTGAGAGAGGGAAATTTGGTAGAAAGGAAAGTTGCCTTTAATCAGAATGCCGGCAGTCTGGGGAGATGATGGGCTCAGTGTCTGCAAAAACCAACTCCGAAGATTCTGCTCCGCCATGAAAGTTTTAAAGGAAAAAGGGAAGTAATCTCAGCTAATCATGGAGACAGGGTCTGAGTCGGCGCCATCCCCACCGCGCTTGTCGACGTCTTGTGATCTTTCCTTAGATTGCTACCTTGTTCACACGTTTTGTTCCCAAGATGACCGAAGGGAAAGCTAGGGAGGAGATCTGGTCATCTGTGAATGACTTATTCTCCATTTCTACTTCTCTGATTTATGAAAAGAAGAAACAGGTTAAGCAAGGGATTGTGTGATCAATATTTGAAAAGTGTGCTTGGACTGGACATTAGTGGAACTCGGAGGTGCCTGGTTTAAAGTGAATGACAAGACATAAGGGGCCTCCTGTAGAGAGCTCTTTTCCTGCCCAAAGCTGCTTACAAGAGAAGGGGCCCTTAGCCTGAGGAGAGGAAGAAAGGCTATCAAGGAAGATTTCGTGGCAGTGGTGATTTCTATTCAGAAGAAAGAACTTATCCTGAAAAGTAGGAAGAAAATAATATCCAGGCAGAGGCAACAGCAAAAGCCAGGCACAGAGACATTTCAAGCAGTCTAACTGCGTGCATTTCAGAATAATGAGTTGGAATGGGCACTAGACCAGAGCCAATTTGGAAGGTGCGTAGTAAGTTCTGTTTTGACAAGTGGAGTTAGAGCAGCTTGCAAGACTCCAAGGGGAGAAATCCAAAAATAACTTCAGCTATGAATGTTAAGTTCAGGATGCGCCCAGCCAGGACTTGAGAGAAGAATGTGGGAATAATCAGCATATAACAGATGAGAAATAGAGACTCAGAGAGGTAAAGCAGTTTGGTGGTGACCACACTGTGGTTACCAGCATCTTGAGGCCTGGAGCCCAGCTCTATGCCCTAGCAGCCCAGGGCTGCTCCCACCACTTGCTGGCTTCCACCAAGCCAGGCCTCCAGGCTGCAGAGTGGCTAAAGTCCTGCTCAAAGGTGTCACCACTGTGCCCTCCAGGCCTCCATCTGCTTTTCCATAGAGTGGGTAGTTCACCGTGATCATGAGGCGGCCAGCGCTTGCCCAGGGATTGGAGTAAAACGCTCTCATTACTAATGTGGCTTGAAGATTCATTAGAGTGGGCGGCCACCCACACACCAGTAGTTATTCAACCTGTTGGAAAAACTCCCCCACCCCCATCGAACAGGCTCTGTTTCATTTTGAGGGATGTCAAATTTTAATAATATTGTACTTACATGTAAATATAATTACAGGTGGCAGAATAAATATAGGCATGGTATTATTTATCTTCTCTAGTGCCTCTGATTTAGAATCTGGAAAGCAGCCATTTATCTATAAGCCCAAACTTGTCACTGGCGTATACAGCAGACACCCAGATAACTGCTTTTGAACGCCATGGGGAAATGGACACCATACTCCCTGGCAGACAACGATCACATTGCTAGTGGACGTCCAATATGTGTTATTCCTTTCTTCCAGAATAACAATGCCCAGTCTTTATTTGATTCACGGCTGCTCAGAATAAAGACTAAACATCCAGATTTCTTCAGAGCTGGACATGGCCACGTGGCTAAATTCTGGCAGTGGGTCGAGAGAAGAAACGATGGGCCTTAAAAGAGAAAGGCTGTGCCCTACCCTTTCCCTCTCGCATGCAGGCACAGGTGACAAACTAAGGTCACAGCAACCGGGAGAAGGAGGCTGCATCCTGATGTTGTGGAGCCATTGTGCCAGAGAGAGAAATCAACTGTCTCGGCCACGGTCGTGAGGCTTCCTGTGGCAAGCTGCTGCATCAGCAGCCTATCTGTGGCAGACACCGCAGGCGGTTTAAAAGGATTCAGCAGAGAATCTGTGACACTATGCCTATTAAAGAAAGTTTGGAGGGAAGGGTAGAGCTCAGGGGTAGAGCGCTTGCTTAGCATGCACATGGTCCTGGGTTCAATCCCCAGTACCTCCATTAAAAACATTATTTAATTTTTTTAAAAAGAAAGTTTTTTTCTGATTTTTTAGAAAGAGGCATATCATTCATTTAAATGCACAAAATCTTAAGTGTACCATAGCTTGGTAAAATTTTCCATGTGCATATACAGTCCTCCCGTGGTACCCGTGGGGGACTGGTTTCAGGACCCTCTGCAGTTACCAAAATCTCTGGATGCTCAAGGCCCTTGTGTGAAATGGCAGAATATTTCTGTATAACCTCTGCACATTCCTGTATACTTTAAATCATCTCTAGATTATTACTTACACCAACTATAATGTAAATGTGATGTAAATGGTTATAAACCCAACGTAAATGCTACATAATTAGTGGCCATCACTCAGCAAATTCAAGTGTTGCTTTTTGAAACTTTCTGGAATTTTTTTTTTTTCCCACCTGCAGTTGGTTGAATTTGTGGATGTGGACCCTGTGGATTTGGAGGGCCAACTGCAATTACGAAACCATCATTCAGTTCAAGATAAAAAGAAGGGGTGGGCAAACCGCAGGCGGACTCAGTCCTACTTTGGTAAATAAAGTTTCAGTGGAACCCAGGCGTGCTGACTTGTTTATGTATCGTCTGTGTCTGCATCACGCTAGGATGGCAGAGCTGAGTGCTTGGCACAGACTGCGCCCGACAAAGCCCACAATATTTACTGAATAAGTTTGCCAACCCCTGTTATAGAACATTCTGGAGCACACCGGAAGACTCCTTCCTGTCCTAAAAATGAATTTTACCCATCAAATCTTGGAATTGGTGAGCAAGAATGATAATAGAAAGAGGACTACGCCAGGAAGGTTGCATTTGCCACGCAGGCTAGACGCCTCTGTTGGTTTTCTCCTCTTCGTTGGAACAATCAGCGTCTAACAGTTTTAGCTTGTCAACAAGTAGCCTGCCAGTGCCTGGCAGAACTTCAATTTTTAAAATGATCTCACAAGAGTGACTAGGAATTACATTAAATGAACCGGAGTGGAGAGGGAAACAGATTTCCTGGGCAGCTGCATTCCCGCCTTTGGTCTGTCGCTCTACAGTCGGGTCTGACCGTGGCTTGGTCTATACTTTCCTTTGTTTACTTATTCGAAGTTCCAGGACGTGGCACATCAGAAGGGGGCTGAGAGTTCATGGGTGTGCTTAGGCCCCAGTTCTTACATAATCGTCCAGTCCATTTGACTTTGCAGCATCCGTCACATAATTTTTGTGCCTCCTTCACCTCCAGTCTGCCACTTGAGGTTATGTATCTGTTCTATAAGGCACCTGCCCTGTTGATAATACCAAGAAAGAACCAAATAAGTGAACCCAACAGCTCGGTTGCAACTGTCCTTTTGCCTGGGCAGGAAGACACACACCCACAATAAATCACCACTGCCCAACAATCACAGGACCCAGATTAACGAGAAGCTTGGCCCTCTGTCCAGGATGCTCTAAGAACATTCAGCACTTTGGGATGGCAAGATGGCTCCCCTGAATAGATGGCAGAGACCAGGTACTCTCCTCCGCCAGAAAATCTTGGAACAGATGCTTCGAATTCTAAAGCATTCTATCCGGTGCTCCGCTCCGTTTATCCAAACACAGACAACCAAAGGGCCACCGTAATAATAAAGAGGACATCCTGGACGCACATCCCCCAGAGCACAGGCAGAAGCAAGGCCACACCCAGCTCTCAAAGAGATTCTGTTCCAAAACTCGTGTTAATGTTTTAAGAATTCCGAAAGCACACTTAGATTGGAACTGTGATTTCATGGGTGATAGGCTCTGAGCCCAACTCTCCGAAGTCTATTCATCCTAGTCCCAAGCTAATACTCCAGCTAAAAGAAAAGAGTTATTTTTACACCGTCTGGGAAACTTGAGGAAACAGCCTTTCTTGGCTAGCCTGGGGAGCACGTGACTGCGGGCGCCGCTGTTTCAGTGCGCCATGGCGGGAGTGGGTCGCAGCAAGGGGTGAGCGCCTGGTACAGCCAGCCTCTTCCAGGCCTGCGCTGAGACGATGGCGGACGCAAGGGTTCCTGGTCGCAGGGCTGAGGAGGATGCACAAGGTGAAGCTGGGGCCCAACCCATACCCCAGTGCACTCTGGCCTGACTTCCAAAGGCTAGCATCTCAGCCCTTGGCCCACTGGCTGTCTTTGGTGGCCCAAACCTCACAGCAGGCTCTAGGTGCCAGAGAGACACCCTCACTCCAGCAGAAGCCCTTGGCACGGACCAACCTCCCAGAACCTCTAGGAGGGAGAAGGCTGAGACACACGTTCTGCACTGGCACCCGGTTCCCCAGTAAGATGGAGCTCGTGTTGCCCACCACGGACCCAGCTGGATAAAGCTGTTTTTCTTGGCTTCCTTCCCTTACCTGTCTCACTTCCCTACTCCTAACTCAGTGTTTCCTGGGGTTATCCCCTCCCAAGTTACTTGCACTTAAATCCACGTCTCAGGATCTGCTTCTGACAAAACCCAAACCAAGGGAGGGGGCCTATGAAAGTACAAGTCCCAAGATGTGTGGACAGCTCCCCAGCTCCTGTGGCATCCGCTGGCCTCTCTTCTCCGCATATGAACCCACATCCCAACCTCCCTCAGCCAGCGCCCTCCAACCCTTCAGTGCCCCTGCTGTAGGCTGAATGTGTGCATCCCCCCAAATTCATATGTTGAAATCCTAACCCCCAATGTGGTGACATTAGGAAGTAGGGGCTTTGGGGGGATTAGGTTAGGACGGTGGCACCATTATGAATGGGATCAGTGCCCAGAGAGCTCTCTTGTTCCTTCCACCATGTGAGGGCACAGTGAGAAGACAGCCATCTCTGAACTAGGAAGATGGTCCTCACCAGACACGAATCTGCCAGCATTGTGATCTTGGACTTGTCCAGAACTACAAGGAATAGTATCTGTTGTTTGAACCACCCGGTCTGTAGTATTTTTGTTAAAGCAGCCCAGATGGACTACGACAGCCGCTTTGCAGAGCACTGAATTGTAATGGCTAAAGCAGGAAGCTATTTAAGAAATGCACTTGACATTGCAAACGAGGTAGGGGGATTAAGTGAAACCTATGCCTGCTGCTTTTTGGCAATTTCACAACACATGGAAATTGCAGATTGGAGCTGCCAAATCACGGTTACTTGGTTTTAAAACTCATAGGGGAGTTTTAATAGCACTTTTTACTTTTATCTGTCTTGCTGTCTACTTGTCTGTCTATCTTTCAGACAAGGAAACCAGACTATTCTTGCTAGCACAGAAGTCCCGTTTCCTGCCGAGGTCCTTGTTCAGATGCTTGGTGTTCATTAGCCGTGAGGATCATTTTTATGAATCCCCTTCTCCCATGCCCCCTTTCTCTAGGTAGAGCACCTCCCCTCCACTCCTGCGTCCCCCCACATCGCAGTCACTTCCCCACACCACTCCCAGCTCTGCCTTTACGGCACCAAGAATGGAAGACAGCGTTTTCCCTCACCAGGGCAGCTGGCGTCAGGGAAAGCCAGGCTCTCCTCCCCGGCCCTGTCCGTAGTCTCTCCCAGTGTTAACACAAGGCTGCGAGCGTGCTGGCAGCCTTCACGACAAGGAAGAAAAGTGGCAACAGAGAAGTAGCTTCAGCTGGGATTCGACATCAGGCTGTCCCCAGAGTTTACTAGCGCAGTAAGGAGTGAAGTCGCACTGTCACCCCAGGTGCCCCGAGCGTGAGAGGCGGGCAGCCCAGCAGTGGCGCGTGTGAGTGCGGGCACCGTGCCAGGGCCCGGATCCGCATCAGTGCTGGGCGACCTTGGGCAAGTCAGTTACATTCTCTGTGCGTCAGCTTCCCCATCTGTAAATCAGGGGCAGTAGCAGTATCTTCCTTGCAGCGTGGCTGCAGTGTAGACAAGCCCCAGAGTGCTTACTTAGCACGGAGCTCGGCAGATGGTAATCTCTTAATGAACGGCAGGAGTTGTTACTATGAGCCAAGATCCTGACCTTCCTTCTCTCTCTTCAAGGCAGAGCCCATTCTTAGCATTTCTAGTCTCTTTAGGAAAACCTCTCTCCCTTACTGACAATAGCCATGCTCACTCAGGTCCTTCCTCTACCCTGGCAACCCCAGAACACAAGAATTCACAGAAAAAATTCAGGATGGAGAAGCCACAGTCTGAACTAGTCTGAAAACACTGAGGTCCCCCCCAGTGGAAGAGAGGAGACTCCCTCATTCTTCCTGCAGCCTTTTAGGTTCCTGTGAGTGATTCCTGCTGGATGGACCTGCACACATGTACACATGCACGCGCACATACACATACACGCCCTTCTGAAGGTCAGATAGTGATTCTTAGGGACTGGGGAGGCTCAGTCCACTGAGGGACAGGTGAGTCAGCCATGATTCTCCCATCCACAGTGGGAATGGCATCTCCTCTTGCTTTTGTTCTCTTTTCTCCTCCTTCTGCTCCGGGACCAGTACCAGGGGTGCATCTCAGTCCCTGGGGAACAGAGCCTACGATAGCACCACTGCAGACAGCAGTGCTGTTTACCTTTAATTTTTACTTTTTGGTATACAGAGCCTTGGCTTGAGACTGGAATCAGATGCTTCTCTTTACCTTGGACTAGAAGAAATTGTTAGGCACCTATAATCTGTAGGGGCTGAACACTGAATGGAAATCAAAGAAGTATAAATCTAGTCCTGTCTTTAAACTGATTATGATCTAGTGAGAAGAAAAATTGTGGGAGAGAAAGAGAGAATAAGAGTGGTGCCCTCTGAGTAATTGGTCCTTGGCAGCAAAGTTAAAAATATGGTTTAAGAAAGAGTTGAAGAAGTTTGGGGCAAGCCTAACATATGTTTAACAATCCACTCAGAGCCCAGAATTCATCTTAGCTGCGATCTCCAAAACCCACCTAATATATTATGGGATTATTCTTTATATATTGCGTCAGCCTGCTTGTACCTTAAAGGGTTGACAGTACATACATGGACCCTAAATAGATCGCGCTGCCACCACAGTTCCTACCAGGGCCCGATCTACTTTTCAACTGTCCTCGGCATCTGAACAAGTTTAGGGCAAGAGTTTTGAGGAAGGGCTAGTGTTTTGAGGAAGGGCTAGCACTTGGAGGAGAACATTTGGCAGTAGGAGGTGGCATCGTTGTTGATTCTCATTTAGGACATTGCCACTGCCCTGGGACACTCATCTTTGGTTAGGAGATGATGTCAATAAGCGAAAGAGAACAGCAGGCAGCCCTGCGGGGCAGAATGCTGACGGGAGAGTTTCTCACGTGGCGTCTCTCCAAATTAAAGGAAATGTTCTAAATGAACGGTGGTGAACTCACGCCCTGCTCTGACTGGCAGCGTTCACCGCTAAACCTGTAAGTTGAAAGACATGTAAGGCAAAATTCACCCTCCTCTCAGCCTTCAGGGGATGAATCACCAAAGCAATCCTCCTATTTCTCCATGCAGAAAGGCAGGAGGCTTTCCAAAAAAGGTTGTGGTTTTTCTGTTTCCTTGGTTCCCCGACACATAGCTCAGCCATGATCACAGGCAGTGACAGGCAGGAACCTGTTGCCTTATTTGGGAATCCTGGAGCCCTCTTTGTAGGTGGAGCAGGTCAGACTGAAAAGTCTAGAGCAAAATGACAATAACAAAAATAAAGAGAATCAGATACCGGAAGTAGGCATTTTATCTAGAATAAATAGAGAAAACTGCCTGATCCAAGGAAAAAAAAAATTTTCATACCCACTTTTTTGTAAAGGTCTGCTAGGAAAGTATGCAGAATCTTCCGTTTTCTGTAGTGATTTCTCCCTTCTAGCCATCATGCTGTCTGCATTTCCCAGCTGCTGCAGAGACAGCTCTTCTTTTGGGGAGAGTTTGTGAATTACATCTACCAACAGTGCTCTCCAGAGATGCTTCTCAAGTGTCCCTCATTCTGACCCCCACATGTGCTGTGTAACATTTATTGTGGCACGCAGACAGCAGAAACTGATGAGGAATGGAGCCTAAGGGCAGGAATGCTCTGGATTTTATCGCTTCCTGTCTGTTTTCCCTTAGGGTGATGCAACTGGGGGGGCGCACCCAGCACAGATCTCAGCTACGCAGTGAGGTCTATAGAGAAGCAGGACTCTAGCTCGCTCTGAATCACTGGAAACTCTACAGAAAACATATGTTCCTCTGCTCAGGTATTCTTCCAGCGAGGCTGCTGCCAGCTACCACACCTTTCTACTCTGTTTCTCCAAATATGAGATCGCCCAGCTTAGAAAAAAAAGGACAGTGGGAAAAGGGAGGGAGACAATGAAGCAGTAATGGGTGTGTCAGCTCAAGTTGGAATGTGTGTCCATTGTCAACACTGAGTAACCAAGAAAAACAAACCCAAGTCCAGAATTCCTTCTCAGAGGTGGCGAGAGTGTCAACAGCATAATAGAGCAAAGGGTGCCCTCTGCTGTTATGGGGGATTTTTTTTTTTTTTTTAATTCAAAGAAAATTTTCAAGCTCCTTGTGAAACAGACATTATACGTATTTTAAAAAAAGGAAGCCATCTTGGGGTTTCTGCTCATTTAACCAGGCTGTGTTCTGTGTCAGGGGAGAGAGACTTGAGGGATGAAAAAGGCAACTCATGGAAATTCCATGTCACCCGGCTGCTGAGAGGAAATCGTGGCCTTGAGGGCTTTAGAGATCCGGGACAGTTTGCCTGGAAATAAAGCCGTCTCTCCGGAGCAGAGCCCTTCTTGGGCGGTGGCACACTCTGGCCAGCGTCTCCATTTATTTTCCTGTCCTTTCCCAGTAGACCAGTTTGGGCTTGTTATTAGATTCCTTTGTTTCCCCAAGGAAAGGAGCAAAAACACAGTTCTCACATAGGGCGATGAAACTTAGTGGCTTGGCCCACAGATGTTGCACAAAGATAAGAATTTTAAATACTAAAAACAAGTACCCAATTCTGATGAAAAATTAGTTATATAACTCAATGTATTGCCTAGGAATATTAACTGAGATATAAAATAATTGACCCAGATATTCAACAACATCGATGTTAATGCCTTCATATTCGCTCTCTTTCTCGTTTTTACTTTCCAAGTTGTGGGGGGTGGGTTCTATATTTTAGAAGACTTCGAGATACTGTATATCACTATACAAGTTTCTTTCACTTGTTGGAGAAATGCATTTATTTTGTTACCGAGTCCAAACTCACCCTGCTCACCACATGACAGGCCAATACATTGGGAGATGAGGAGTTGGGGCAAGGAATAATGACTTTATTTAGAAAGCCGGCAGACCGAGAAGATGGGGGACTAATGTCCTAGAGAACCATCTTACCCAAGTCAGAATTGGGGCTCCTTTTATACTAAAAAGGGGAGGGGTTGTGGTTGGTTGTTGCAAACTTCTTGGTGACGGAATCCTTTGTACTTGCAGCTGTCCACGTAGGTCAGGTCATGATGTTCCTGTAAACCTCCAACAAGACAAGTGTTACTCTCTATTCTGCAACTTTTGATCTCTATATGAACGGAAGAGTGTTACACCCTTGGAGGTCAGAGCCTTGAGAATGGGCTCTCCTGTAGATTTCAGGCTCGAGGCAACATTCTTTTACAAAAGGTGCAGAACCAGCGTGACTCAGCACCGGAAACAGAGCACAGGGTTAGAGCTCAAGGAACAGATCTAATGTGGAGTCTGATTTGTTTTTCCCTGTTACAATCTGAGGTTCTACAAATGGTCTTCTAATGGGAGGGAGAATGGAGGTTGGGGTGGAGACCAGTCTTTCCTTATCATCTTCCACAATGTCACACCTTGCACTTGATAAGATGCCTTGCTACTTAGCCTCTTTTTTTTTTAGCCAAATTAATCCCCTTGTCAAAGGGTCATAGTTGGAGTGTCTACATACTTAGATTTTTCTAATTATTTCTAATTTCAAACACATGTATCACTTGAACCCTTTTGGACCCAAGAAATGGAATCCAACTTGGCAAAAGAATTTATTGGCTTATGTTAACATTAAAGTCACAGGTGGGACTAGAACTCAGGACAGGCACCAAGAATCTGAATCTCATCAGTCTTCTCCATCTTTCACCAATATTGATTTCATCCTCCTATTTCTTTAGATTGACTTTTTCCATGAGACAGAAACCATGGTGGCTGGCCTGTCTCAGATTCACATTTTCTCAGCCCCACCTTCCAAGGGAAAGGGGTTGCCTTCACTTAAGCCCTGTTTGGAAAATCCAAAGGAAATTTTCTAATTTCCCTTTCCTGGGTCATGTGTTCACCTATGAGCCAGGGCGGGTCGGGTATTAAGATGGACAATAAGAAAGGAGTGAGGCTGAGTAGACAGAATAATAGATGTCAACTACAGCATTCTGCTCCATCGTCAGATCATTGAAGGGAAGTAGGGAGGGTGGAGCTTCTTTAACTGGGCTTTTCTTGTGTATCAGTCACGCTGCTAAGCATTTTTCACTTTTCATATGTGATTTCCTTTAATTGCCATGACAACTCTTTGAGGTAGGTGTTATTTTTATATCCTGGAGTTGAGATTCAGAGAGGTTTAGTGACTTATCCAAATTTGCACAGCTAGTAAGTTGCAGAACTAAACCAGAGCATTTTGATCTGAAAGCCCAACATAGTGACTACTATCCTTTATTTCCTCCCATTTGTCTGATGATGTGTGTTGGTTTCTGCTTCAGAAAAATTAATCCTTGGAGTTCTGGTCAAGATTACATGCAGTCTTTCTATACTCGATCTGAATATAAAAATTCTCTTTAAATCCAGAACAAATAATCTATGATCCATTCTTTCTTCAGTATAAGGACTGAATTTTGTTCAGTTTTGTTTTCTTTTTAACATCTCATCGAGTGCCTTGGACATAGTATGTGCCAAGTAAAAATGATTTATAAGGTATAGTGAAAGGGTTTCTAACTACAACTCAAAATGCTGATGCAATAAGGGAAAAGATTGATAAATTTGATGATATAAAAATAAAAATTTTTTGCACATCAAGAAACAACAAGCCAAGTCAAAGAGCAAATGGTAAGCTGGGAAAAACTATTTGCAACATATTTCACAGATAAGGAGCTAAAATTCATAATAGGCAAAGGACTTTTGTAACTGAGTTTAGAAAGACCAATAATCCTATGGGAAAAAAATATGCCAAAGACATGGACCAACAATTTACAAAAAGAGATATAAAAATGGCTCTTAAACTTACGCCAAAATGCTCAGTTTCACTCATAGTAAAAGAAATGCAAACTAAAACTACCCTGAGACACCACTCTCACCCATCAGAGTGGCAACAATTCAAAATGCTGACACCACAATCTGTCAGTTGTGGGCACTCTGCTGGAGGGAGTGCAAAATTGTACAATCTCTATGGAGGGAAATTTGGCAATTTCTAACAGAACTGCATATGCGCTTACCCTTCCACCTACCAGTGTCACTTATAAGAATTTACCCTGAAATACACCTTTAACAATATGTGCAAATGGTTATTCATTGCAGCATTATTTGTCCAAGCATAGGAGACTGGTTGAATAAACGATGGTGCGTCCACACAAAGGAATATTAGCCAGGTAAATTTAAATCACCAATAAAGGACAGATGGACACCGTACGCCTCCAGATGAGCTACTCCAAGCAGGATACATCATCACATATTTAATATTCTGGCCAAAAAAGCGTAATATTTTCCGATTTGCATACCTATGAGTACAAGACCCTCCTTCCCCTGTGGATCCCAAGGCAGTTACTGGAGGACTTGGGGAGGACATCTTGTTTGTATCTATGTGTGCAAGAGAACCGATTTCTTCTGCAGTCTTCCCTCATCTCAGTAAAAGGCAACTCCAAGGTACCAGTTGTTCAGACCAAAAGCTTTTACTCCTCAAATTTCAATATCCCCTTCTTAACAAACCATAAGAAAAACATAGAATTGGAGTTACTCTTTTTGCATCAACATTTGACTCAGAGGCCCTCTGCTCAGACCTCAGGTTTGGGGGGAAGAGGAAGAAGATCTGAGGATGGGCAGCTAACACCTACCCCAAACCAAATATTGGGACTTTGAACAGAGTATAGCTGGTACCCCTTACAAATATCATAATAAATTATTAGTTTAAGGAACTCCCTCGGTCATCTCTCAGTGATATCTGTAGAGCCAGAAGCTCACTAGGTGAGGCCGAAAACTTCAAGAAGCAGGTCGCCCAGTGCTAGAGCCCACACTTCCCCTCACTTCCCATTGGCAGCACTCAGTTACATGGCCCCACCTAACTGCAAGGGAAGCTGGGAAATGTAGTCTAGTTGTGTGCCGGAGGAGGAGGGAAATGGTTTGGTGAACAACTAGCCAGTCTCTGCCACCTTGGTGATAGATTACAAATAATTTCTTTCCTTTCACATACTAATTCACTAATATAAATCTGCTGTTGTTAAATATTGTATTATTTATACTTTTCAAATTATGATGACTGGAATTCTTTTTAATTTATTAAATGGATGACCTCCATGAAACTCCTGATAGAACAGCAGACCCATCAAGGACACTGCGGATGCCAAACCTTAAGTAGCATTGCAGTCAAGTCACATGAAGCCGTTTCTCAGAAATATTCCCTGGTGATGGCCCAATGGAGAGACTCAAGAAAGAAGGCCGGTGCTTCCAGGGAGGAATAAAATTAAGTGTTGCTGAAGCAGTTCTCCAGGGCTAGCTGATAACAACTGCACACCAGCTGTTCCTGTTCTGTAACACTTTCCCGTAAAGCCCCGGATTTCAGCTTTTATTTTTATTTTTTTCCCTTTTCCCTCTTTAGTGGAATTTGTATGTTTAACTTAAAAGGAGGCTCAACAATTAAGGGATGCAAGATTGGAAAACATCAGCGTTAAAAAAAAAAAAGAAGACAAGAAAAAAATCCGAGGACTTCAGGAGTCACGGGGACTGGAGCCAGGAGTGGGAGTGATAGAAACAGCACAGGGGTCACATGACTTTGCTGTCGGCCATTTTCTCTCTTTGAGCTTCCACTCTGGTCTTTGTCATATTACATTCATTTACTCAGCAGGTTCCTGACCCTGCTGGGAAGTCTTAAATCAGAGATCCTGATTTAATTGCTCTGGGGGCTGGAATCTCGGGCTTTGGAATTGTTCAGAAAAGCTCCCTGGGTGATTCTCCTGTACAGCAGAGTTGACAACCACTGATTTCCTCCCCGCATTGCTTTTTGGGGCACTGGACCATACCTCTGATGAGACCGACTCGGATGAAATTGCAAGTCAATACATTTAAAATCTGCAAAGAAAAATACAGCTACCCAGGGCATTGTTGAAATTGTGACCTGTGCTAAAAACAACCTCTGGGCCTCCAAAAATAGTGACCACAAAGTTCCTGCACTGAAGTTCATCTGATTTCTTCCCATAGGGAGCTCTGAAGGCCGAGAGATTTCACAGTTACCCGGTTTCCTCAGTTGTGTCCTTGAACAACTTTGTAGCACGTTTGGCAGAGCTTACCACCAATTCTAATCACTTGAGGATCTAACGAAGTAGGCAACTTGGGGGCCCTCCTGACCCTGTCAGTGCAGACTTAGCTGGTTCTTTACAAAGACGAGCAGAACAGGCGGTCCCCCAGCCTCGGAATGATTATTCCCAACGCCACTGCGTGTGAAGGCTGTTCCGCAGGTGTGGGGGGTTACACAAAGCCTTTCTATCAAGTCCAGTCAAAGAGCGTTATATAGACCAGGGTTTCTCCAAAATATCGGTAGTGCTGAGGTTGAGAAACCTTGCTTAAAAGCCACATCCAGAAAGTCCAAAGGGAAGAACCATTTGGGGGCACCTTTAATAATATAGATCAGTGGTTCTCAACCAGAAGTTATTTTGTGCTCCGGGGATATTTGGTGGTGTCTGGAGACATTTTTCTTTGTCACACCTGGGGAGGGGGCACTACCGATCTAGTGGGTAGAGGCCAGGGATGCTGCTAAATGTCCTACAGTGCCCAGACAGCCCCCTCACAGCAAAGCATGCCCCAGCCCCAAACGCTGTAGAGCCAAGGTGGGGAAGCCTTGCCCTAGGATTACCTCTGTTGTGGCCCTTGGAGCCCCTGGTTTTTCCGCCCCCACTTGGGTTTGTGCTTTTGCTCTGCCCTTTGCGCCTGCCCTTGGATTGCCAACCCAGTTTTGGATGTCTAGACCTGACACAAGTTTGGCATAGCAGTAGGTTGGCTGAGAGGAGGGAGGCTTGGCACAGATCCCAGCCCCTAGAGCAGATCGACACTGGGGAGCAGGCCAGTTAGCATCAAAGGTTCAGCCAGGGTTGGGGGAGACGAGCCACAGTCACAATTCAAGCCGGCAGTCAGCACAAATGGCCCTGCAAAAGACATTTTGTCCTGCCAGGCTTGGGGACAGAGTGGCTGGGAATCTGGGGCGGTAGAGACTTTTACTGTAAAATCAAGCTGTTTCCCTAAAGTCGGGCAATAGATAAGACGGTCCTAGCAGCCAGCAGCCAGCAAGCTGGGGTTTGGGGGCAGGGCTGGATCCTGAGGCCGGGCACCTCGCAAGAGTGAGCAAGGGTGCCCGGGAGAGGAGGCAGCCTGGGTGTTCTGTAAGCCAGCCCAAGGAGGATGTGAGACAGGGACTGCAATACAGCTGTGAAGCAGGGCAGGGGGGAGGCCTGGGCTCAGCTCAGAGAGAGGGTGATGGGTGTTCGTGGGCAGAGTGGGAATGCCATGGGGGAGGGCGGGTAGTGACATGGAAAGCACTGCTGAGCCCAGCGGTGAGCAGTGGGACACTGCAGCTGGGGACTGAAAATAGGAACACTGACTCCATCACCAAGACCAACTCTCTATTCCCCTACACACCTCACACGCACGTGCACAGCACACTCACATACACGTACACGCACACGTGCGCACAGCACTGCCCTGCCCGCAGCACCACGTGGGGATGACTGAGACAGTCCTGCCCGCACACAGGGTTCGTCTGCAGAACTGGGGCTCATGTTGAAGCAAAAGTTGCTCAGTGGACAGAGCAAAAGCAAACCAGTTGAGGCCAAAAATCTAATCAGTTATTTGTTTGTATTTGTGGTTTTTAGATAGCATTGGCTTTATTTCAAACTTACATTTTTCTAAAGCATTTTAAACACAACATACATTCCTTGTAGAAGAGCCGGAACCTACAAAGAAATTAAAAGAAGAGGAAAATATTACCTGCATTCTCACAATACCTCTATTGATATCTCTACTAATGCCTCTATTAATATTCTTCTGGTCTTTTTCCCTTGTGAATTGTATTTCTTTTTACATAGAGAGGAAATATTTTTCTCCCTGAAACTTTGTAGCCTTAACATTAGGACGAAATCATTCCCTTGCTATTGCAAACTGTATATGAATAATTTTGTGATATTTCTCATTTTTGTCTGGTTATAAAGTCAAGTCATGCTTGCTGTAGAAAATTTGGAAAAATACAGAAAAATGTAAAAACACTTAAATAATCTGTAATTCCATATTCCAAGGATAATCACTCTCAAGATGTGGGTGGGGTTTTCCTGATCCTTTTTTGCTTTAATGACATCTTTTATGCCAATGGTCATTTACTGATATTCACCTTATAACTTGCTTGACATACAGTAATCAGCCAGGCAGATATCATCTCCCTGAATTTTTCTGTGGCCAAGCCCTTGTCTCATTTGACTCCATAAGAAAATGTGAATTTTTTTCTTTAGACGGACCCTGGATTTGTATGTCACTTTGAAGTCCTCTAGGTGATAAGCCACCTGCCCAGGAAGCAGTGAAAAGGGAAGCCTGCCTTTTGCTGCTCATCACTACTTTTACAGGTTAGACTTTTTCTCCCACATCTTAACAGAAATATTCTGCAATGTATTAAGGTGGTGTGGATAAAACTTCAAAATACTCACGAATCTGGAGCTGGATTAGGGATTTCAGTGATCGTTGTTTTGCATAAGCCAAACCTTACTTTATACATGCAAATATATTTACAAAGAAGAATTTTTGCCCCCACAAAATGGAAGTTTTGCCTCTAAAACTGTTTGGAATAGAGATATCTGTTCAAAGGTAACACAAAGTATTGGTAGGAAATATTGACATAAAGTCAGAAAGCCAGAGTTTGACTTGACCTTGGTGGTACAGCCATGGGAATTTAGCAAATTGCTTATCTTCTCTGAGCCTCAGTTTCTTTGTCTGTAAGATGGGGATACTGGATACTGCACCAAGGATTAAGTGAAGTAACAAATACAGAGAGCAATGCCTGGCCTAAAGGAGCCCTTTATTAGATGCTAGCAGTGAGCTAAGCAAACTGCTACATCACAGGCTCGCAACCTAGAGTCCCAGGGCCAAATCTGGCATAAAGCCTGTTTTTGTACATAAAGTTTTATGGGAACTCAGCCAAACCCATTCACTCATGTATTGTCTACGGCTTTCATGCTGTGCTCACAGAGTTGAGTAGTTGTAACAGATTGTAGGACCCAGAAAGTCTAAAATATTTACCCTCTGGTTCTTTTTTATTTTATTTTATTTTTTATTGAGGTATAGTTGACTTACAGTGTTGTGTTAGTTTCAAGTGTACAGCAAAGTGATTCAATTATACACACACACATATATATTCTTTTCCATTATAGGTTATCACAAGATACTATCTGGTTCTTTACAAGAAAAATTTTCCAACCCCTGTGTTAAGTGCTTCCCCCAAAACCCAAGAGGTAGGTTCTGTTGTCTTCCTGTTTCATAGGTGAGGAAACTGACATAAAGAGGTTAAGGACTTGCCCAACGACACTGCTCTTATGGAGCCAGATCTTGATCTCTAGTGTATCTCAATTTGAAGCATGCGAGGTGAGCAACCTCACTATAATATAAAAGATATTTGAGTTAAATCTGAACTCTTGTAATCTTAACTCCTACTTCTGTCACAACACCTCCCTTTCAACCACTGATAATGGTTGGGCTTTGAAGACAGGCATCGGTGTCTTTCACGTTGATTCCAGCATGTCGTGACATAATTCCTCCAACAGAAACCACATCTCAACTCCAAATCAGCATACCAAACTGGAACTCAGGGAGGTGGATGAAAGACTGTGAGTGTCAAGACGTATGAAATACCCGAGATTTGACCCTACCAGCAAGCTCAGGAGTTAGCCTGTCAGTTCAATGGATGCTGGCAGAGGACACGAGACTCCGGGTCAGAGACAAAGGACTTTATTATTCTTAGAACCACAAGCAGCATGAACTTCATATTCACATCAGATCCTTCTTGCTTCCCAAACTTTATGGGGGCTGTACAGAGTGGCCCAGTTAAATGCTGTGTATGCAGTGGTTTTGCATCAATAACCAAGGAACCCCAAGCTTAGGGAACCCAAATGTTTCATAATGTGCAGAAAGCAAACCTGCCTGACTTTTGCATCCGAAGGAGATACTATCTTTATTATACTGGGTCATAGCCAAATCTGCTCTTTGCCCTTCTACCTTTCAAGGAAGATACTATTTCTGCCTTTATACTATACAGACATCCTTGGGGGAAAAAAAAGTCCAGAGCAAAGGCCATCAGCACCTCCACCAACAAGACACGCAGCAACTCCTGAGAGAAGTGTCTCCAGTCATAGGTAACAGAGGCGCCATGTTGCTGTGTTCTGTGCACTGAGTGACTTTTACTTTGTATAGGTTCTCAAATAGGAAATATTCAGTTTGCTTCTTCAAACCATTATGGGGTGAACTTGCCTTTACAGTTAATAACCAATAATTTTACTTTATTCAGGCAAGTGTGCCCTCTTCTTACAAAGATAGGCACTTTCTTCTTTTGATTCATGAAACATGACAGTGAGCACCCTAAGGCTTATTATTCTGACAGGCCTGCCCAGGCGGAAAATCTCAGACCAGGACAGACTCCCCAACTGTCAGTTCCAAGTCTTCAGCTCTTCTCCCCGCAGTTGAGCCTCTCAGCATCCAGAAAAAGCAGAGTCCATGTAATTTAAGTCAGGGGAGATCATCAATCTTGCTAAAGCTGAGGCGGATCGGGGTGTGAGGAAGGAAGAAGCACTGGGCAGGTGGGAATACTGAAGGCAGGTCTTTTACAAGCCTCATCAGAGCAACCAAGTGGTGGTATCTGATGCCAACCAAATACAGTGGCATCATTTCAGCAAATCATTGCTGTCTTCTGAAATGCTTGATGCCTCCAGATGTCATGAGAACAAACTAACATGATATTTAAAACTGACAAGAAAAGACGGCTATTAAAGAAAAAAAGCAGACACGTCTATTTGCTCAGTGCCTGACCATATGCAGAGCAAAACAAATCCGTGCCGACTCGGCATTGTCAAGAAAAAGACAGCAACGTATCTTTATACAAAATCAGCACTGCCAGCAGGAAACACAGATATGTTTCTTTCCCACAGTTGCTGATGAGATCGCCAGGTGTCACACAACACGTGTGTAAGTGTGTAAGTGAGGATGGCAAACAAAATTGTGCACCTGTCGAGAGCAGATGTTGCTCCTGTCTTCTCCAGTGATGGCTCACCTCCCAGGGGCTCTTCTTCCAGCTACTGCCGAGTCAGGGTCCATATCTACCAAGAATTTGAAAGCCGCTTGTGTTCCGTATATTTTAGGGGACTGGTTGGCCCCATTTTAACGGTCAAACTGAATGCATTCAGTTCCACCAGGCTTGCTGTCATCCCATCATAGACACTGTAACTGACTGGGTATTGACCAGTTCAGAGAATGGCTCTTTTCACATGAATTTATGTTCTAGAAATAAAGAGCTGATTATTTGTTCTTCTGTGATTAAAGTTTCTATCAAATATAGTACATGTCTTGGAAAGCCACCTTGAATTTTTTTTCAAATGAGGCACGATACCAAAACAAAAAAATGGATAAAATAGAAGACCCCCCCTTCAGGGGGAATGTTAACCTAGTTAAGTGGACAATAATGTTCAGAAATATCCAAGCCTCACGAAAGAGTTATAACACACTAGGGCCAAAGGAAAAGGGATTCATAATTGGGGTTTTGGGGGGGTTAAAAACCTTTGTTTTAATTGAAGTACAGTCAGTTACAGTGTGTCAGCTTCTGGTGTCCAGCACAGTGTCCCAGGCGTGCATATGCATACATATATTTGTTTTCATACTCTTTTTCATTGAAAGTTATTACAAGATACTGAATATAGTTGCTTGTGCTATACAGCAGAAACTTGTTTTTTAATCTATTTTTATATATAGTGGCTAACTTTGCAAATCTCAAACTCCCAAATTTATCCCTTCCCACCCCCTTTCCCCAATAACCATAAGATTGTTTACTATGTCTATGAGTCTATTTCTGTTTTGTAGATGAGCTCATAGTATTCTCTTTTTTTTTTTTTATTCCACATAGGAGTGATATCATATGGTATTTTTCTTTCTCTCTGGCTTACTTCACTTAGAATGACAATCTCCAGGTCCATTCGTGTTGCTGCAAATTTTATTCTTTTTATGACTGAGTAATATTCCATTGTGGAAATATACCACAGCTTCTTTATCCAGTCATCTGTTGATGGACATTTAGGTTGCTTCCAGGTCTTGGCTATTGTATATAGGGCTGCTGTGAACATTGGGGTGCATGTATCTTTTCAAATTAGCATTCCCTCCAGATATATACCCGGAAGTGGGATTGCTGGATCATTTGGTAAGTCTATTTTTAGTTTTTTTGAGGAATCTCCATACTGTTTTCCATAATGGCTCCACCAAACGCCATTATATTTGGAAAGAAATCAGAAAATCATTCTCAGAGGAGATGAAGTGTTCTTGGCGGAGATGGTGTTTGAGGTGGACTCTTAATAGACTGGAGGATCCAGAAAGCTAGAAGGGAGGTAAGGAGGCACACCCTGAGAAACAGTGAGAAGGGAGAAAATGTGGACTGTGTCAGAGGGACAGGGCATACCCTAGTGTGGCCTGATGCAAAGTTACAAGAGGGAATAACAAAAACTGCCTGTCCGTGAAGGACCCTGAGGGTCAGGCTGAGGCATATGAAGGAACTTGGAAAGATGGGGCGCTGAGGGCATTTGAAGAGCAAGGGTTGCAGTCTCATACCCCCTACAGGTCTCTTGTACGCAGTCCCTCTTGATAGCTTCCCTCAATGTCAGTGAAAAGGGCTGCTCGGAGGAGACCCCCAGCTCTGTGGAGAGAATACCAAGCAAAATCAGAGCATCGGGCCATGACATGTTTGCTCGCTACTAATTCCTGAGGACCTATGACCACTCTGAGTTTCTTTAGGAGGTTTACAAGGTAACTTGAAGCCCTGTGTACCTCTAAGGAACTGACAGAGAAAACAAGATAGGAAAAAAATATGTAAATGAGTATCATCAAATGCCAAACAGCACATCGTAGGGAAAATTAACCAGCAATGTGGGAGTCCATAAACCACAGAAACTAAGTCCTATATAATTGGAGAAAGTACATCTAATAGAAGAGTATCAAAGCAGAGATGTTGGGAAAGGCAGGGCGGACAAAACTGACCTTTACTGCTGAAACACACAAAATATGTAGTACTTTTCTGTCCACCGTTTCTGTAGAGTTGCACTGTTCAGTGGCTGTAGCTAAGTGAAGTTTAAAGTAATTTAAAGCACAGTTCCTCAGCCCCACGAGCCACATCCCGATGTCCAGTGGCCTCACGTGGCTAGCAGCTCCCATACTGGCATATTAACAGCACAGGCATGGACCATGTGTCATCACTGCAGAAAGTCCTGTTAGCGCTGTGTGATGGTCGTGGTTATTAGATTTGGGAGGTGGGTGAAAAGGTTCATGAACCCATTGAGAAACTAACAAAAGTCATGGACCTTTTCCTAATAAAATGTGCAAACACATATCCACGTGCTATTTTATGTATAACTTCAGGGTTTTTTTAAGTGACTTCCTGAAGCCTCTTCATAGATCATTTAGGAATTCATGGACTCCAAGTTAAGAAGTCCTAGAAGCTTTTGAAATGTTTTGGTTTCTGGCTCATAATCTTACTCTTCATGCTAAGTCCTATCATATTCCCAGAAGTCTCTGACATTCAAGTGAATGTCACCTAGAAAATCCTGCCTCTGATTTTCTGTTCTCTTCACCAATGATGATCATGCTCATGGTGCAACACTGATGTGGGTCAGGTGACTCAGAGATCTAGATGCCATCATCGTAAACCTATAGCCTTTGAAGCCATAACCAAAGAGAGAGAGCCTAAACACATCTCAGGAAGTTGTATGGGTGAGCCCAGAGATGGTGTCATTACTTCTGCTCACTTCCTATTGGCCAGGACCTAGTCATATGACCTCAACCTAACAGCAAAGGAGGCTGGGAAGTGTAGTCTTCCTGTGTTCCTCAGAGATAGGGGAAAAAGGGGGAATTTGGTGACCACATAGCATTGTCTCTGCCACAGCTGCATTTAATTAAGGAAGGAGGACAGAAGAGACTATTCAATTAAATTTGCTTGTATTTGAACTTAAAAAGCTTAGTATAGCAAAGTTATAAATGGAACAGGGGAGAAGAGCTGGACAGGGCCGGGGTAGAAGTAAGACACCTCTGTGTGTGTGTGTGTGTGTGTGTGTGTGTGTGTGTGTGTGTGTATGTATGTGTGTGTGTGTTTGTAAATTACTGAGCTGGGTGATTGTGTTAAATATCCAGCAAAATACCATTTTTTTAAAAATTAAACAAACCAGCTAATAAGTAGAATATTCACTCTTCTCAAACCTGCCACCCCGCCATGATGGCTCTCCTCCCACTCCTCAGTACTAACTCCCTGCTGGCCAAGTCCTGCCCATCCCAGAGGTCTGACTGTATGCTTCATGTCCCCTTAGGAGCCCCGACTCCCCCAGGTCTGGTTACACGCCGCTCCCACGAGCCCTCGCCAGCTCGCCACCACGGCGCCGTGCGCACACTGTCACACCGGTCAATCTACTTGTCTGTCTCCCCTGCTGCACTTTAAGCTCCTGGAGGGCAGCAGCCGTGCATACATGGGGTGCTTGTGTCTTTTTGAATCAATTTTCATCTTTTCTGGATATATGCCCAGGAGTGGGATTGCTGGATCATATGGTAACTCTGTTTTCAGTTTTTTAAGGAATCTCCATACTGTTTTCCATAGAGGCTGCACCAGTTTACATTCCCACCACTAGTACAGGAGGGTTCCCTTTTCTCCACACCCTCTCCAGCATTTATTATTTATAGATTTTTTTGATAATGGCTATTCTGACTGGTGTGAGGTGATAACATCATAGTAGTTTTGATTTGCATTTCTCTAGTAATTAGTGCTGTTGAGCATCTGCAAAGATGCGCCTGTTGGCCATCTGGATGTCTTCTTTGGAGAAAAGTCTATTTAGGTCTCCTGCCCATTATAAACTCCCAATTCTTATTCACGCTTTTCTGCAATTCTTAAGCTTAAAAACATACAGGGGGCAGTTTATATCTAGAAATGAAGGCAGAAACAGCGAGGGAGGAAGGCAGATACAGGCTTGGTTTAGGTCCTCTCTTTGGCCTGCTCATTACAGGTGGAGCCAGTGTGGCTGCAACCCGAGGTCCTCACGGCAGTCAGCAGCCTGCATGCCCCATTCTGTGCATTCGCACCCGTCCCCTGCTGCCTCACTGCTTTTTGTTATCAGCATAAGCTCCTCCTATGAGCAGAAAGCTTTACATCTGACTCAGTGTACCACTGATACATCAGGTCCCAGCCTTCCTCAAGCGCTAAGCGTTGGCCGAAGCAGGAAGCAGTTGGAAGGAACCCAGGCTTGAGAGGAAGAAGGGCTGAGTTTAAATCCTGCTCCGTCTCCTTCTGCCTCAGAAACCTCCAGCAAACTATTACATTCTCTGAGCTTCAGTATCCTCAGCTGTAAGAGAGATGATCATTTTTTATAGGGTTGTTGTAAAATTTAAATAAACTAATAGAAGTAAAATATCTCATACAGTTTCTGGGATATAATAGATGCTCAATAAACAATAGCTCTTGTTAGTATTATTATTATTAATAATCACATCAGAATAAAGTCCCTACAAATGAAGAGGAACTTCGAGGTCCTGGGCTATGTGCAACCCTGAGCTGCGAACTGCAACCACATCTTGCATTTCTACTTGCGCTTGCATTTCTTTCCACTAACCACATCCCACAGTAATCGCGTAATGAAGGCAGGTGCAACTCTTACCATTTTCCAAATGAGAAAAACAGGGCTCAGGGAAATTAGGCCACTCTCCCAAGCTCACACAGATCATAATTCAGAGCTGGGACCCAGTTCTTCTGACTCTTCCCAGCATACCAGAATAAACCAAGCATTACCTTATTTCTGGTTGAGGAGAGGACCAGCAGTTTTACTAGCAGATTTGAAGCTATGAATAAGCAACTTGAGGGTGGGACGAGAAGGAAGCTGGTTACTAGGGTGGCACTTGGGGATGGCAGAACCCAATCAGAAAAGGGCCTTCTCCTTGACTTAGCGCAGGGTTTCTCACCCTTGGTGCTACTGGCATTTGGGGCTGGATCATGCTTTCTTGAAAACTGACTTCACCCCAGCCTGTCTTTGGACAACCAAGGCAATGGGAATTGATGCCACTCAAGTGGGGTCCACTGGCTTCCTGCAGATTTGAGATCATTGTCTTCGTCCATGAAGTTTCTCCAAGACTCCATAAGGTATCTTCAATAAATGCGGCTGACAGATGGGCAGCCTGGAAGTTCATCTATACATGAAGGAGAAAGTACTGGGACCCAAACCAGGGAGCATCCCTTAGAGGATGGCTTTCAGGTCAAAGGGTAAAGAAATGGGAAGGAAGAGAGAGAGCAAAGTGAAGAATATCATTAGAAAACTGCTTTCTATTTTATTTGCTTTATAAGTGATTCAGAATGACCAGGCCTTCTAGTCCGCTTCACATCAAACTGGAAGCAATCAAAACAGAATCTGTTTAACAGCACTAGAAAAGGCACTTAAAAATAAGAAGGGGGCAAATGCCTTAAAATCTGCTTTGGGATGGATCTATAATATGAATAGAATGCTGAGTCCGAAGAGCTTCGCTGCTAACATCTCAATGGCCTGGGGCCTGTAATTCTAGACCATTGGTCCTCCAACTTTCAAGTGCATCAGCATCACCTGGGGGCCTTTTGAAAACGCAGATGGAGGAGCCCCAGCCCAGAGTTTCTCATGATGCTACAGGTCTGGAGTGGGGCCTGAGAATTTGCATTTAAGACAAGTTCATGGGTGACGCTGGTGCTGCTGCCACAGATCACGCTTGGAGAACCACTGCTGCAGACCAGATGGGTCAAGTCCGCCTCATGGGAGGAGTTTTTGAGTCCTCCTGGCTGAACGGCTGAAAAGCCGCGGCTGTTTACATTGCTGGGTATTTGTGCATTTGTAAGAGTGCTTGATTATGAAAATGTCAAGGGCCATTCATCATGCAGGAGGACTTCAGGGAAACTTCAGAGCTGTATTGAGCAAGAACAGAGTTGGGAGGGAAGAGGCGAGGAAGAAAGAAAGGAGGGAGGGAGGGAAGAGGCGAGGAAGAAAGAAAGGAGGGAGGGAGGGAAGAGGCGAGGAAGAAAGAAAGGAGGGAGGGAGGGAAGAGGCGAGGAAGAAAGAAAGGAGGGAGGGAGGGAAGAGGCGAGGAAGAAAGAAAGGAGGGAGGGAGGGAAGAGGCGAGGAAGAAAGAAAGGAGGGAGGGAGGGAAGAGGCGAGGAACAAAGAAAGGAGGGAGGGAGGGAGGGAGGGAAGAGGCGATCGCCTGCCTCTCTGCCTCTCTGCCTCTCTGCCTCTCTGCCTCTCTGCCTCTCAGCCCACTGGGACACTCCAGAAAACGTGCCTTCGGAGAAACGACTGCTTTCCTTGTCTTTACCGTGCTGCTTCTCTCTGTGGATGTGGCTGGCTTTGACCGGGCTTTTTCAACCTGCGCACTTGTGACCTTTGGGGCTGAATCATTCTTTGCTGTGGGGACTGTCCTGTGCGTGGTAGGGTGTCTGGCAGCATCCCTGGTCTCTACTCTCTAGATGCCAGCAGCACCCCCTCCCCTCCTCCAATTATGATAGCTCACAGTGTATTCAGACATGCCCAGGTGTCTTTGGGGGGCAAAATCTTCACCCTCCTACCCCTGGTTGAGACCCATTGGTTTTATATAATCAGGGGGTATTTTCAAAATAATGGTGAGTCCCACTGTGTCCTGGTGTGTGGCCCACAGCAGACCACAGCGGAGGTCCTCCTCCCAGGGTGACTTCGGCTTGGGCTTGGGGGCTGGGTGGACCTGAGGACCAGGCACAGCCAAGCCCACCCTTGACCCCCGTGGTTTCCTTTTCTGGAATACTCATTAAAATGATACTTGTGTAGATTTAAAAGTAAACTGAAAAGATAACGTGGGAAACAGTGCCCCCTGAACAATCATACCATAGCACGTCCCAGCAAAGGTCAAGTAGACCTTTATATGTAGAAGACATGTAATATTTCTGAACTTCCTCTTGGTTTCATTTACTTCATTCATTGACTTCATTTATTAGTGAGACAGTCTTATTCCCAATATCTCTCCCTTTAATTTCAGCCACTTTCCGCAGTCCCTCTTCAGTTAGGCTGAAACCCTTGCATAGGAGTCATTCGTAGGGTCCAAGGTCATTGGGTTGTCACCCACGTGCTCTGCCTGCTGAAGCTGAGAGCTGGATTCCTCACGGGACCCACTCAACTAGGACCCACTTCAAGAGCATGTGACCTGTGCAGTCACACCGGGCCCTGCACTCAGAAGGGCCCCACACTTGGCTTACTGTTCTGTGGTCACTCTCTTGAAATGTTTAATTTGTGAACAAGGGACCCTGCATTATCATTTTACATTGAGCCCTGCAAAGGAATAGCCAGTCCCGCCTTCATCCTTTGTACAGACCTGACTCTAACCCAAGCCCTCTGCCCGAGCCTTACTATATATTAAGGACTCTCTGTAAACCTGAGAAACTATTTTTAAAATAAATAACAACAGCAGCAACAACAATCGCAAAGATAATTTTTAAGAAGGAAAACATCTCTGGCACTTTCCAAAATAATGTCTAACACTGGCCAGCAGATGTCGCTCTTGCTGCATGACAAGAGAGGGTTTTTTTTTTTTAATGCGCCAGCTCGTAATCAGATTTTTGAACCTTTAGGGAGGCAAGTCTTCAAAGGAGCTTCATCCAAGAACTCTTATTATAACATCTTGCTTTTTTCAGATGAGAATACTACTACAAAAACAGGAAATTCACCATCCAACAAATCTAAGTGGAAAAACTACAAATAATAATTGTAACAAGATATTAACTTGGTTAAATAAAAAATAAATTAACTAAAAGCAACTTCTTTAGCTAGGTTAACATGTTATTTTAATACTGGCTTGTTCTTTTAAACTGGTGGTTAACACAGGACATATGTGATACTGTGATTTATAATAAGAAATATAAATTTGGTTTTGGACCCCATTTCTAGTAGAAAGCTCCTAAAATGCTTGGAATTTCCTAAGAAAAAAGCAATTAAGGTGTCTTTTGTTATGTTAATAAGGTAACTTTTAGAAGCGTCAGGGGAGGGGAGCTGGTTGCCAGGGGAACCAACCAAGTGACTAGAGGGTTGGAACTTTTGGTCCCATCCCGCTCATCTCCGGGGAGGGGAAAGGGGCTGGAGGTTGAATCAAGCGCCAATGGCCAATGACTTAATCAATCATGATTATGTAATGAAGCTGCGGTAAAAATCCAAAAGAACAGGGTTTGGAGGGCTTCCGGTTGGTAAACATGTGGAGAATGGGGGAGAGTGGGGCGCTCGGAGAGGACATGGAAGTTCCCTGCCCTTCCCCCACACCTGCCCTCTGCATCTCTTCCACCTGGCTGTTCCTGAGTTATATCCTTTCATAATCCACTGGTGATCTGGTGAGTAGAATGTTTCTCTGAGTTCTTTGAGCCACTCTAGCAAGTTAATCGAACCCAAGGAGGGGATGGTGGGAACCTCTGGCTTACAGCCAGTCCCTCAGAAGAATCGGTAACAACCTGAGCTTGCAACTGGCCTCTGAACTGTGTTGCAGTGGGGGTGGTGGGGGGTGGTCAGTCTCTTGACCGACAGACAGGCAACTGACGGACAACAGTCTTGTAGGGCTGAACCCTTAACTTGTGGGATCTGATGCTGTCTCCGGGTAGATAGTGTCAGAATTGATTTGAATTGTAGGACACCAAACGGTGTCCAAACAATTGTTTGTTAGATGTGTAGGGGAACCCTCCCTCCACATTGAAACTGGGCCTCAGAACACCAACAGACATTTTCCCAATATGTTCCCTATTTTCTTGAAGGGTTGGATTTTTTTTGCCCAAAAAAAGTGTCAGAGGTTAAAGTCCAGGAGAGAATCAGTGCCTTTCATTCCAGGACTCATAGCAAAAATGGCAGAATGAATCCAAGGTTTCCCTTGGATGTATCTCCTAACTTGCCAGAAGGTCCCAGCTGAACATATATACTCTGTTCAAGGTACGTCATCCATGTATAAAGAGACAGTGATATAGTGAGATGATTCAGTTCCTAGGAAGAGTATTTGTTGCTAAGACCAAATTCCATTTTTAGGTAATGGGATCAGTCTGCTCAATATTAAAATGTCACTAGCACTAAGGTAACCATTTATCATAAAAAGACCTCCAAATAGCCCTCACAATCTCTCAAAGGAGCTATTTTATATGGGGAAAGATTGGAAACATTCTTTCAACCTTCACCAGAATTCGTTAGTGTGTACAACACTGCAAGACCAGCAAAATTGCAGGACATAAAGCATACCTACAAACGGTAATGCAAAAGCAAAATGGTAATAATGTCTGGGTTTCATTAAAGAAAATAGTCTTGATTAGTCCATCATGATTCAACAATCCCTAAGCCAGCAGCTTGGGAAGCGCACTGTCCAAATATCTGGGCTTGAACCAGTTATCCAAGATGTATGTGCAATGGACATGTAATTTGTCATATGTTGTTTTGGCAAAGCCAAACAAATTAATCATACTTACAAGAGGAGGCTCAGCATCTAATTCTATTACGTCAATAAAAGATGGAAGGCTAATTAAACTATGCAGAACCTTACGAAAATGGATTACAGACATCAATATGTACACTCACAGAGTGGACCAGTGGAGTTGAGCATCTTCAAAGCTCGCACATCGATGACTTTCACTTCCGCTCTGTGTCAGCAGCCCCCTTCCACAGCCCCACTCTGCATCTTGTCTACCTCATCATTGCTCCACCCAGCCCCTTAAATCTCAGTGTACATCCAACCGCAGTGTCCCATCCTTGCCTCACCTTCAGCACACCTTGTCTCCGTGCCTGTGGACCGCCCTCTGGGTTCTCCCAGTGTAGCAGCTCACTCCTGGCCTGACTGCTCTACCCAGGGCAGCAGAGTGCATGGCGGGCGTCGAACATGCTCTCATCAACACACCCAGCTTCCTTGGACCACTGTCCTACCACCACCATATGCAGTGGGCGAAACTCCACACCAGGATCCTCCATATGCCCTTGCACTTTGCCCCTGCTGAAGTCCTTCCGCTCCCGGCAGCGGCACAGGCTGGTACGCTCACGGTAAACGTTGGGGCTGCTCCGGCCACAGCTTGTCCCACAGGGCTGACGGAGATATTTAGTTCCTTTCTCAGTCCCCCCACTTCATAATCCTTAATATTTAATGTCTATTAAGTAGCATTTAATATTTAATACTCTTCACAATCCAATGAACACTTTTTGGCTAGAGAGACTGGCTCTGGGATAGGCATGAGGGGAGGCCAGAGCCAGGCCCCCACACCAAAACCACGAGTAGAATGTATAAGCAACGAAGTTATATTAATGTCAAGCAGCAGAAATGTCTTTTCGTAGTCATAGGGTTGCTGCCCTGACCTCCAGCCGCACATGATCTGAGAAGGAGGGAGTCTAAATTTCTGGGCTTCTGTGCTCTGCTGCTCTCTTGCTGCACAGGGTCTGCAGGGACCCCCCAACTTCAGACACATCCGTGTCAGGGAAGCACAGAAGCAGCACCTAGTCACCCACACTGTCTCCTTGATCCGCTGAGAAAGCCTCATCCTGCTTGTTCGCTAGCTCTCTAGAACCCTAAGCAAGCCAGGGAGTCTGAGCGACCATTCTCTCTAATCTTCTTACCTGCACGGGCCCTGCCACCTGGCCTGCATGGGTTTCAAACCCAATTGGGTACAATGAGGTCTGAGGGAGATCTGCTGGGGGCTCCTAGAAAAGCAGGTTCCTCTCTTAAAACATTTTGATCTGTCTACCCTGCAACGAACTGCCCACAGGCAATAAGATTGCTTTGGTGGTTTAACCTCACTAGTTATTCCCCAGCCTGTTGGAATCACTTCTGCTCTGATGGATGCTGGACGCTTTCCAAACACGTGAGTCTGTAAATAATCAACTGCCCTTATAACAGAGCCCTTATGCGAGCTCAAATGTCTGACAACTTAGGTATGACCCAAGTAAAGGGTCTGCTAAAATAATTCCTTTTATACGTGCTTTCAACATTTTTCTGTTTCCTCATTTTTCTACAACAGATCTATCTGCATTATTCTAATAAGAAAAAAAGCTACTGTGCTATGAGAAAACATGGTTCACATGCATCCTCAGTCCTCCCCACCTTGTGGGCCTTAGTTCCTCATCCGTCAGAGGAGAGGTTTAGACTACGTAATGGCTAAATTCATTCCAACCCTGACAAACCAGAATTTGAGGACTCTAATGAAATGGGAGTCAAGATTGAGGAGCAGTAATAATGTGGCCAGAGATCTATATATGTTCTAAACATGGAATGACCTCACAATAAATTTTTAAAGGGAGGGTGCAGAGTACTGCTTAGCTTTTGTGTTCATACAAAGAGGCTCTCTTGAATGATATGAAGAAACTGGTTACAGTAATTCCTCTGAGTTGGGGGGAGGGCCGGCCTGGGGGGGTCACTGTATTCTCTTTTGTGCGCTTGGAATTTTTACCAGCTGAACTGTATTGCCTTCTCAGGAAAAAAGTAAATAGGCCTGTGCCCTGCAACTTACTGCCATTTACCTTTACAAACATGTCGAGCACTTAGTAATATGCTAGGTATTTTCTCCGTGCATCCTTTCCCTTAAACGGCACATTTACACATTAGGTGTTATTATTTCCATTTTACAGAGGATTCCGAGAAGTCACACATCACTTCCTGGAGTCATTCAGCTTCTGAGCAGCAGGGCGAAGCTTTGGGCCTGGATCTGACTCAGGAGAACAGGTTTAGCTTTCCAGCGTTTTTGCACATAGGGAGACGTGGGCCATGGGTTCTAGGTCATTCCCACCCAGGGCCATGAAGAGAGCACACGAGAGTGAGCTGCTACTGCTCAGTGTCCCGCAGAGGGGCTCGTGGGTGTCAGGTGTGCGCGGGAGACCCCGTTTGCTTTTTATTACCGGGTGAGGCCGAGGCGTTGCTGCGCATGCCCGGTGCCCTCTGCGCATGCCCACGGCTGCTTCCGGTGAGTGCCGCGTTTCTCAGCCTGAAGGCTCTTTTTGTGGTTGCCTGAGGATGTTTCGTCTCCGCACCGGCAAGCCAAAAGGTAATGTTCTGGAAGCAGCATTCAGCCAAACAGGCCGGAGGGGAATCGCAGCGCCCTGGCCTCCCGGGTTAGGCGAACTGGCAGCCCACCCACGTCCGGCTCCGCGAGGTCCTCCGCGGGGTGGCGCCCCCACTGGCCGCGGAGGCTGCTGACCAACCCTCACCCGTTACCGTCTTCCTCCCCTTCCCAGCGGCTGGCGTCCTGCTCCTCTACTGCCCGGCTTCCTGAAATCACCTCCCAGACAAGCTGCTTGTGTTTGCAGCCTTGCCTCAGAGACTGCTTCTGGAAACGCCAAGCTGTGGCCACAGGAAAAGCATCGTAAAGGGCTTACTCCGAGGGGAGAATCAGGCCTATCGTTTTGTATTCGATCGCAGATACGTCACTAATTCCGTTTCGTGCGCGCATTTGATTTCTCAGCCACGGACCAGTGTGCTCCTGGACTCTGACACATCGTTTTAAGTGGGTAAGCCCAAGAAGCCTACACTTCCCATTGGAAGGCACAAGGACACAGGGACAGCTCTAGAACCTTTCTCCAGATCGGTTAAGCCTGGCCACTGGGTCACCGCACGGGGAGCCTGTCTCACTGTTGAAGTGTTGGTCACTAGCACTGCGGTCCATGCCAGGGGCAGAGAGAAAAGGATGGGGCGAGCCCCGATCCACTTTCGCTGTGTTCTTCCGCGCAGAGATGGAGCGTGCACGTCGCCTCTCTCCTGCCCCCCAGAGCGCCCCTCTTCGCCCCAGACGGGACCTCTCCTTGGGCTGCTCCCGGACCAATCACCGCCTGCCTCAGGCTTCGCCGGAAACCTTTCCCGCTCTTAGTAATTCTGAAAGAGGTTCTGCCGTTCTTAGCAAAATCTAACCAAACGTGTCCGGAAATTGCGTACTTGAGCAACAGAGCAACTCAGAAAAAGACAAATGCCCAGCGATCTGGCTCTGTTTGCACTGTTCCCACAGCCGGGCATCATTACCTCTCTCTGTGTGCATGCACAAGGCAAGGAGGACCACGTGGAGACTTGCACGTGTGCGAGGTAAGTGAGAGTGTGGGGGCTGCCTTCAATTTAAGGCAATTGTTTTCACGTGGGTGGTAGAATGTATGAAGAGAACTATTGCTTATATTTAATTGTTTCTTGCTTTGAATTTGGGTCAAATTGAAGTGTGAAAGTGAGATGGAAGATGGGTTTAACAGCTCTTTCCTGATTCCTACTAACTATTGTCTTCGGCGTTAATATACTGTGTACCTTAAATTAAGCCTGGAACTTTCTGTTGGGATGTCCCAGCTGCTTGGTCTAGGTTGTTGACTTTTAAGAAGAGCACCTTCCACTGACCTCACATTTCTCCTTAAGGTAGACTCTGCAGGTCTCAAAGACGGTATTTTTTATCTTGGTCTCTATCTCACTGGATTATCAACTCGGTAATCAGGGGTTTGTCCTTCATAGCACCTTTCTTGGTTACATTTCCCTTTCCATTTCCACTGCCTCTGCCTGGGGCAGGTCCTGATTAACATGAGGACAGAAGATCATTGGTTTCTCTGGACTCTTGTACTAGCATCCTAATGGATTTCCTGACCGGAGTTGGAGCACTTCCTAAAGAGCAGGGTCTTGTTACTTCTCAGAAATGCTGATGATGACAGTCACAGCACAGCAGCAAGAGTGAGATTTGAAAACAAAAGTTAGTCCATGTCATTCTTCTCAAAATTCTTCTGTGGCTCTCCAGCTCACTCATAGTATAAAAGGCAGTCTTTTATATGCAAATTTTACTGAGATATCATCGACATAACAACGTATTTCAGGTGTACAACATAATGATTCAAAATTTGTGTATACTGGGAAATGATCACAATAAGTCTACTTAACATCTATTACCACACATAATTACAGTTTTTTTTCTTGTCATGAGAACTTTTAAGATCTACTCTCTTAGCAATTTTCAAACATACACCAGACTATTATTTTTTTTTCCCTAAAGTTCACGTCCTTTAATGATTAAAAGTGAATAATATTTTAAAAAGTAGCTAGTCTCTCTTTCACTTAAGCTGCTTACCAGGTGATCTCTTAATAAGGTTTAGGTTATGATATATACCCAAATCGTGATTTTTTTTTTTAATTTTAAGTATAGTCAGTTTACAGTGTGTCGATTTCTGGTGTACAGCATAATGTTTCAGTCACACATCTACATCTGTATATTCGTTTTCATATTCTTTTTCATTATAGGTTACTACAAGATATTGAACGTAATTCCCTGTGCTAGACAGAAGAAACTTGTTGTTTATCTATTTTATATATAGTAGTTAGTATTTGCAAATCTCGAACTCTCACTTTATCCCTTCCCACCCCTTTCCCCCCCATTAACCATAAGTTTGTTTACTATGTCTGTGAGTCTGTTTCTGTTTTGTGAATAAGTTCATCAAGTGTCTTCTTTTTTCTTTACATATGAGTGATATCATACGGTAGTTTTCTTTCTCTTTCTGGCTTACTTCACTTAGAATGACAATCTCCAGGTCCATTGGTGTTGCTGCAAATTTTATTCTTTTTTATGGCTGAGTAGTATTCCATTGTGTAAATATACTACAGCTTGTTTATCCAGTTATCTGTCTGTCGATGGACATTTAGGTTGCTTTCATATCTTGGCTATTGTATGTAGTGCTGCTGTGAACACTGGGGTCCGTGTATCTTTTCGACTTAGAGTTTCCTCTGGATATATGCCCGGGAGTGGGATTGCTGGATCACATGGTAGGATCACATGGTAAGATCACATGTCTATTTTTAGTTTTAGAGGAATCTCCGTACTGCTTTCCATAATGGTTGCACCAAACTGCATTCCCACCAGCAGTGCAGGAGGGTTCCCTTTTCTCCACACCTTCTCCGGCATTTATTGTTTGTGGACTTTTGAATGATGGTCATTCTGACTGGTGTGAGGTGATATCTCATTGTAGTTTTGATTTGCATTTCTCTGATCATTGGTGATATTGAGCATTTTTTCACGTGCCTGTTGGCCATTCATATGTCTTCATTGGAGAATTGCTTGTAAACAGTGCCCATCTTGGATTGGACTGTTTGGTTTCTTGTTATTAAGTTGTATGAGATGCTTACATATTCTGGAAATTAAGCCTTTGTCAGTCACATCATTTGCAAATATTTTCTCCCATTCTGTATGTTATCGTTTTGTTTTGCTTATGATTTCTTTTGCTGTACAATAGCTTGTAAGTTTAACTAGGGGTTTATTTTTGCTTTTATTTCTATTGCCTGGGTAAACTGCCCTAGGAGAACATTGCTAAGATTTATGTCAGAAAAAGTTTTGCCTATGTTTTCTTCTAAGTGGTTTATAGTATCTTGTCTTATATTTAAATCTTCAAGCCATTTTGAGATTTTTTTGTGTATGATATGAGGGAGTGTTCTAACTTCATTGATTTACATGTGGCTGTCCAGCTTTCCGAACCACTTGTTGAAGAGACTGTCTTTTCTCCATTCTTGCCTCCTTTGTTGAAGATTAATTGACCATAAGTCTGTGGGTTTATTTCTGGGCTCTCTATTCTGTTCCATTGATCCATATGTCTGTTTTTGTGCCAATACCTACAACACAGTATTATTAACTGTAGTCACTATGCTGTATGTACATTACATCCTCATGACTTACGTATTTTGTAGCTGGAAGTTTGTACCTTTATTCCCCTTCACTCATTTCAACCACCCCCTGCGTCTGGCAAACACCAATCTATTCTCTGTATCTGAGTTCAGTTTTTTGTTTTGGGTTTTTTTTTTTCCGATTCCACATATAAGTGAAATTACATGGTATTTTTCTTTCTCTGTCTGACATATTCCACTTATCATAATTCCCTCAAGGTCCATCCTTATTGACATAAATGGCAAGATTTCCTTTTTTATGGCTGAATAATATTAAGATATATGTTATATACACATGCATATATATGTGTATATATGTATATATATAGATCCAATTGTCTTTATGTATTCATCCATCAGTGGACACTTAGGTTGCTTGCATGTCTTGGTTATTGTAATTAATGCTACAGTGAACATAGGTGTGTATATATCTTTCCAAGTTAGTGTTTTCATTTCCTTTGGATGAATACCCAGAAGTGGGATTGCTGGATCATGTGGTAGTTCTGTTTTTAATTTTTTGACGAATCGCTATACTCTTTTTCATAGTAGCTGCACCGATTTACATTCCCACCAGCAGGGCACAGTGGTTCCCTTTTCCTCACATCCTCGCCAATACTTATTTCTTGTCCTTTTGGTGATATCACCTCACACTGGTAAAATGGATAACTCATTTTGGTTTTGGTTTGCATTTCTCTGATGATTAGTGATGTTCAGCACCTATTGGCCATTTGTATATCTTCTTTGGGAAAATGTCTATTCAGATCCTCTACTTATTTTTTTAATTGAATTATCTGGGGTTTTTTGCTGTTGAGTTATATGAGTTCTTTATATATTTTGGATACTAACCTCTTATCAGATATGTGATTTGCAAATATTTTCTACTGTTCGGTATGTTGCCTTCTCATTTTGTCAGTGGTTTCCTTTGCTGAGCAAAAGCTTTTTAGTGTGATGTAGTCTCGCCTGTTTGTTTTTGCTTTTGTTGCCTTTGCTTTTGGAGCCAGATCAAAAAAACTCATTGCTGAGACAAGGAACTTACCACCTATGTTTTTATCTGGGAGTTTTATGGTTTCTGATCTTAGGGTCAACTCTTTAGTTCATTTTGAGTTAATTTTTGTGTGTGGTGTAAAATAGTGGTCATGTTTCATTCTTTTGCATGTGGCTGTCCAGTTTTTCCAGCATTATTTATTAAAGAGACTGAGCTTTCCTCATTGTATATCCTAGACTCCTTTGTTGTAAGTTAATTGACCACATATTTGTAGGTTTATTTCTGGGTTCTGTATTCTGTTTCATTGATTTATATGTCTCTTTTTATGCCAGAACCATATTGTTTAGATTACTATAGCTTTGCAATATAGTTTGAAATCAAAAAGTGTAATGCCTCCACTTTTGTTGTCTTTCTCAAAACTGCTTTGCCTATTTGGGGTCTTCTGTGGTTCCATAAAAATTTTGGAATTGTTTATTCTATTTTTGTGAAAAATGCCTTTGGAATTTTGATAGGAATTGTGTTGAACCTGAAGATTGCTTCTAATAGTGTGGACATTTTAATAGTATTCTTCCAACCCATTAGCACAGCATATCTTTCCATTTATTTATGTCATCTTCAGTTGCTTTTATCAGTGTCTTAGAGTTTTCAGCGTACAGGTCTCACCTCTTTGGTTAAGTTTATTCCTAGATATTTTACTCTTTTTGATGTAGTTGTAAATGAGATTGTTTTCTAAATTTCTCTGATAGCTTTGTTATTCGTATACAGAAACACAAAAGATTTCTGTATGTTCACTTTGTATCCTGCAAGTTTACTGAATTTGTGTATTGTTCTAACAGTTTTTCTGTGAAGTCTCTAGGGTTTTCTATGTATACATCATGTTGTCTGAAAATGATACATTTACTTCTTTTTTCCCACTTGAATACCATTTATTTCTTCTTCTTGCCTAGTTTTTCTAGCTAGGACTTCCAATACTAGAATGAATAAAAGTGGTGATAGTGGACATCTTGTCTTGTTCTTGATCTTAGAGGAAAAGCTTTCAGCTTTTCACCATTGAGTATGATGTTAGCTGTGGGCTTGTCATATATGACCTTATTTATGTTGAGGTACGTTCTCTCTATACCTACTTCATTGGGAGTTATAAATGGATGTTGAATTTCGTCAAATATTTTTCCTGCATCTGTTGAGATGATCGTGTGATTTTTATGTTTCATTTTGTTAATGTAGTGTATCACATTGATTGATTTGTGGATGTTGAACCGTCTTTGCACCACTATAAATCTTACTTGATCATGGTGTATGATCTTTGCAGTGTATTGTTGAATTCAATTTGCTAATATTTTGTTGAGGACTTAAAAACATTTTTTATTATTTTCTATTTTTTTATTTTTTGGGGTTAGATAATTAGGTTTACTTACTTATTTAATTTTTATAGGAGGTACTGGAGATAGAACCCAGGACCTTGTGTATGCTAAGTATGCGCTCTATCACTTGAGCTATACCCTCCCTCCCTTGTTGAGGATTTTTGCATCTCTGTTCATCAGAGATACTGGACTGGTTTTTTTGTGTGGTGTTACTGTATGGTGTTGGTATCAGGGCAATGCTGGCCTCATAAAATGAGTTTAGAAGTATTCCCTTCTCCTCTGTTTTTGAAAGAGTTTGAGAAACATTGGTATTAATTCTGTTTTATATGAGAAGTTTGGGTATAATTCACCAGTGAAGCCATCTGGTCCTGGAATTTGTTTATTGGGAAGTTTTTGATTACTGATTCAGTCTCCTTACTAGTAATTGATCTGTTCAGATTTTCTGTTTCTTCATGATTCAGTCTTGGTAGATTGTAAAAATTTATCCATTTCCCCTAGGATTTGTAGTTTGTTGGCATTTAATTGTTTATAGTAGTATCTTATGATCCTTTGTATTCCTTCAGTATGAGTTTTAGTATCCCCTCTTTCATTTCTGATTTTATTTTTTGAGTCCTCCTTTTTTTCTTGGTGAGTCTAGCTAAAAATTTGTCAGTTTTGTTTATCTTTTTCAAAAAACTAGCTCTTCATTTCATTGATCTTTTCTATTGTCATTTTAGTCTCTTTCTCTTATTTCTGATCATTGTTATTTCCCTTTACTAACTTCGGATTTTATTTGCTCTTCTTTTTCTAATTCATTGAGGTGTAAAATTAGGTTGTTTATTTGAAATCTTTCTTATTTCTTGATGTAGGTGTTTATCACTATGAACTTCCCTCTTAGAGCTGTTTTTGCTACACCCCTTAAGTTTTGGTATGTTGTGTTTTCATTTTCATTTATCTCAAGGTGTTTTTAAATTTCTCTTGATTTCTTCCTTAACTCATTGGTTGTTTTAGAAGCATGTTGTTTAATCTCCACATATTTGTGAATTTTCCAGTCTTCTTGTAATTGAGTTTTAGTTTCATACCTTTGTGGTCAGAAAAGATGCTTGATATGATTTCAACTTCTTAAATTGATTAAGCTTTGTTTTGTGATCTAACATGATCTATCCTGGAGAATGTTCCATGTGCACTTGAGAAGAATGTGTATCCTGTTGCTTTTGGATGGAGTGTTCACATATGTCTGTCTGTTAAGTCCATCTGATCTGATGAGTCATTTAAGGCCAATGTTTCCTTATTGATTTTCTGTCTGGATGATTTATCCATTGATGAAAATGAGGTATTAAAGTTCCCTACTATTAGTGTATTGCTGTCTATTTCTCCCTTCAGTTCTGTTAATAATTGCTTTATATATTTAAGTGCTTCTGTGTTGAGTGCATAAATATTTACAGATGTTATATCCTTCTGTTGAATTGACCTGTATATCATTATATAATGACCTTCTTTGTCTCTAATTACAGTCTTTGTCTCAAAGTCTGCTTTTTCTGATATAAGTATAGCCACCCCAGTTTTCTCTTGGTTTCTGTTTGCATAGAATATCTTTTTCTGTCCCTTCACTTTCAAAGTCTTCACAACAGCCTACAAAGCCTTATGTTACCTCTCTTAAGTTCCTCACCTATATCGTCCCAACTCAGTCTTCTCCAGCTACACCAATTGTCTTGCTCTTGCACACAGTCCTGCCATAGAACTTTTGTTCCGGCTGTTTCCTCTCACTTAGAATATTCCTGTGGTAACCAGCCTCCAAGACGGCCCCCAGTGAATCTCTCCTTCTGGTATTCATGCCCTTTTGTAGTCCTCTCCCGTGATGAATAGAGCCGACATGTGTACCCAGTAGGATATTGCAGTAGTTATGGGCCTGTAACTTCTGAGGCTAGTTCATAAGAGACATTGTGACTTCTGTCTTGTCCTCTCTGGGATCACTGGCTCTGGGGGGAAGCCAGCCACCATTATGAGGACACTCAAGCAGCCCTGTGAAGGGGCCCAGATAATGAGGAACTGAGGCCTCCTGCCAACAGCCAGCCATGTGGGTGAGCCCCCTTAGAAGTGAGTCCTCCTTCTCTAGTCAAGTTTTCACATGACTGCAGTCCCAGCTAACCTCTTGACTGCATCCTTGGGAGATGTCCTGAGTCAGTTAAGCTGTTTCTGAATTCCTGACCTATGAGAACTATGAGATGATAAGTGTTTATTGTTGTTTTAAGCTTCTAAGGTTGGGGGTAATTTGTTTCCAGCAGTAGTTAATACAGTTCCTCCCCCAGATAGCGACTTGGTTAATTCCCTCACCTCCTTCAAATCTTTTCTGAAATCTCACTTACCCAATGAGGTCTACCCTGACCTCTGTATTTAATATTGCAATCTGTGCCTGTTCTCTTGCCCTGCCTCTCCCGAATCCTGATTCCTCTTTACCTACTCTAATTTCCTTTTTCCCATAGCACTTACCACCTTCTAAAATAATACATAATTTACATATTATTATGCTTATTCTTGTATGTCTTTTCCCTCTCCTGTAATGTAACTTACTTGAACACAAGGCTCTTTACCTCTTCTATTCCCTGATGTAATCCAAGTATCCAGAAAAAGTGGCATATAGTAAGTGCTCAGGAAATGTTTGATACTCACTCTGATCAAAAATCTTCAGTGGCTCTCCAGGGCCTGTAGAATAAGGTCAAAGCTGTGTAACTCAAAAGATCCTCCCAAACAGGCCTTCTTTTTCTTTAGGCCTATCTCTTGCTTCTTGCTTCCTTCTGATACCTACCCTCCGTTTCAGCCAAGCTCATCTGCACACTGTCTCTGCCCTTACTTGTGTCCTTCACTCAGAATACTCCCAAGACCAGATTGGCATTGGAAAATCTCACCTACCCATCCTGTTCTTACAGCATCCATAGACTGTCTTGGCTCCTTTCAGCAAGAAGAGATTTTTGTCCTGCCCTGAACTATGATGGGGCAAGAAATAAATGTTTATTATGCTAAGCCCCTGAGAACTGGAGGTTGTTTCTGCAGACAGTGTTAATTACCTTAACATGACAGAGAAGAATTTTAACATAGTGGAAAGGATAGTGACCAGGCTCTTGGGGACTTCAAAATAAAGGAAGGGCAGGGAAGTGGAGACAATCTGGACAATCTCCACAGGGGAACTCAGCTCTAAAGTGTCACTTGTCAACATTTCCAGCAGCTGAGGGAGTGAGTGCTTCAATTTTGAGGGGGAAAAGTGGGAGTTCTGGCTTGGTGTTCTTAACATATGGACATATCAAGAGCTTCTTCATTTTTTTTATGGATGAATAGCATTCTGTTGTGTGAATGTACAGTAGTTTATTAACTAGTTACTTATCAATCAACATTTAGACTGTTTTAAATCTCTTGCTGTTCTCTATATGTATTTTATGCTGTATACCAGAAATTGACACAACATTGTAAACTGACTATATTACAATAAGAAAAAATGTATTATACATTCTATATCAATTCTTATATTCTGTAGTATGTAACTTTACTTGTATCAGTTTCATGGCCTTCAGATTTTACGATATGTGCAGTGAGAAAATACTGATAGATTTTAAGTGAAAGAAAGAAATAATCTCGTTTATTTTTCCAATGAGGTCACCTAGTTTGAAAGCAAAGAAAGCAAAGAACCTGAACACCAGCCATTGAGAAGATGCAGAATGACCAAAAAAAGGACAAAAAAAGATAAAAGTTACTTTTGTTTTTTCCATAATTCCTGCACAGTAAACACAAATTTCAGATGTACAATTTGATGAATTTTGATAGATGTGTATACCAGTGAAACCACCACCACAGTCAAGATAGCTAACATTCCATCACTCCCCAAGAGCTGCAAATTTGCAAATTTCAAATTCCCAATTTATCCCTTTCCACCCCCTGGTAACCATAAGTTTGTTCTCTATGTCCGTGAGTCTGTTTTCTGTTTTAGAAATAAATTCATTTGTGTCTTTTTTAAGATTCCACATGTAAGCAATATCATATGGTATTTTTCTTTCTCTTTCTGACTTACTCCACTTAGAATGACAATCTTCAGTCCATCCATGTTGCTGCAAATGGCATTTTATTCATAAAAGTTACTTTTATTAAGAAATTTGGCCATATGTCAAAACAGAGAAATAGCCTTCCTACTGCAATTCTCAATAATTGAGTTTGTGTCCTGAAATAAAGCCGTTTGCCTGAGACTGTCTGAGCTTCTAGAATTTGGATAACATGCTACCTGCTGCAACTTGCCTGGGTGGACCCTCTCCAGAAGGAGACGGCAGTTGTGTTCTTTCATCATATGGCTTCCATACCACTGGTGGTCTGTTACTTAGCAGACAGAAGGGCCAATCAATGTCTAGAACCTCGGCGTATCCAAACCTCAATTCTGAAAGTTTGTAAACTCACGGACTGGATGTTTCCGAGTTCTAAGGCAGTGCCCGCCATGGAGGGCTAGCAACAGTCTCACTGCCATGTTTTATTTTAGAAAAATATTTTTTAACCCACTGCCACATCTGTTGGCCACATGAAGGTTAAATCTAGATCAGTATGAATTAGAATAATTTTGCATCTATCGCAGGAAATTAGGTAATTGAAATAAAGGTGAACTTCAGGAAAATGTTCTTTCTGTTCTTAGATATACATATTAATGCTAGTATCTGATGAACGAGCCTCAGATCTTGAGTCTGGGGGCCCTGGTGGGCTCTTGGCTCTTACCAGCATACTGCTTCCTGTGGGAGATGCAGAGTTCAGATCCCTTGTGGTTGGAAATAAGCTCACATGTGTTAAGAAACCCAAGCTCTGTTTTTTAACTGCTCAAGTGGAGACCACCCATTCATGAGAGAGCTGCGGGGGTCCAACTTCTCAGATGTGTGATTATAATTATTCAGAGGATATTTGCATTCGGCTTTTTCTGTTTTATGAAGTTAACTTGATAGATCATCTGAAATTGTTTCTCTGAGCTGTCAGGAGCGGCCACTGTCCTGGCCTGGTTCGGGTGATGCCATCCTTGGGACATTCAACCAGTGTCGCCTTCTCTGATCAGGTGTGTGAGTGGGGACATAGGCTGACTGAGTTCAACTCAGTCACTTCTCACTCTTAGAGGCCCCAGAAGCACCAAATGTTGATTCCTTACCTTCCGTGTCCTGATCCTGATCCCAATCCCAAATCCAAGAGGGGCATCAGTTCAGGATCCCACAGATGACTTATTTACTCAGAGGGCCTCCTGAGTCATGAAGAGGAATTGATGGCCATGCTTTCCCTTCAGAAGTTTCCCAGCAAGACAGAGTAACTTGCTCTGAGCTACTACTTACTGAGCTCTTATTGTAGAAACCGCAGACTTGGGAAGAGAAATATGTGAAATATGTTTGCATTGAAAGCAACCCAGATCCTATAAATGTGTAGGTCCCACCTCAGGGCCAGAGACAGGAAAGATGGCCTTCCCATGCCAGTGGGACCACTAATATGCCTTGTCACAACTGTTGTATATTGCATGTGTATTTAAATCCGTTTTGTGTTACTAAATAAGTGGTTCTCAGCTGGGGGTGATTTTGCCCCCTAGATGATGCTTGACAACATCTGGAGACTTTTTTTGTTGTCAGATCATTGGGGGCGGGGCAGGGAGGTGCTACTAGAAGGTAGTGGGTAGAGGCCAGGGATGCTGGTCAGTGAGCTTCTGTTCTGATTGTGTTCCTAGACCCAGGAACACTCAGCCTTGGGAAGGGACAGCTCACAGGGCTGTCATGTCCCTCATGATTGGATATAACCCACAGTTGACGTAGGAAAATGTTTCTCAAACACATCCTCAGTACTAGTTGTATGAAACAGCCCTTGAGAATGGCTTGCATGGTCTTCTGATTGGGGAAGATGCTGGGTACCAAATTCTCCCCTGTAACTTAGCAATGGGCAGTTTGTGTAAGTCTCTGAGAAATTCTGGGAAATACTGGATTTTGTTTCATCCAAAACTTTCCAAATGTATTTGATCATGGAGCCTTTAAACAAAATTTCTAATTGGTAGAGGGCAGGATGCTTCTAGCGCGGTCACGCTTGACTGTGTACATGCTGAAATATATTTTGGGAAGAATTGCTTTCATCTTACTACTTTGTATATGACTATTAGAGCAGTATGCCAGTTTTTTGGGGGAAGTGGGAAGGTATATGAAGGTAGGTTATATTGTCTGTGGATTTAATGGAAGGGTAGGGAAGCGGGTGCTGTGGACAGCTTGTTGTAAGAGGGTATGGGTCCAACCTGGTGGAGAACCACTGCCGAGCAGCCCGCCTCGGCACAAGAGAGTGTGATGGCCCAGAGTCACCCTCCATCAGAGATTATCGCAAAGGACAGGAGAGGGCAGGAGCTGTAAATCCTGCTGAGGTTGCGGTATCCCAAGCAAAGCTGGAAGTCACCTGGATTCCTCCAGCCCCAGCTCCGACTTTGCAGACAAGGAAACTGAGATTCCGCAGGGTAGCCTGCCTTGCCCAAGGGCCCCCATAGTCACCACGATATGAAGGACCTTCTAGTACAGCCTGGTCATACTGCACTCCTTGAGTGGGCAGGCCGAAAGTTCCAGAAGCAAATATCGCATCATATTGTTTCCATAGAATTGACTGCGTTGGTTCATGTTCACAAACCCGTGAAGTGCATGCAAGCGATAATGTTAAACGTGTTTCCCTGGGAGTCCTTTCCCTTGAACTGCATTGACCCAGCCCCGCAGCACAAGGGCTATATTGTCCCCCTGGAGACCATGCAATGGTTTGGAAAGAGAACTGGCCAAAGAGCCAGGAAACACTCCCCTCCCCATCAGCCTGATTCTTAAGGATAACACCTTTTCTATTTCTTTAAACATAAAAAGTATTACATACCTCACTTGCCAGACATTGTTGAAATGAAATACGACTCTTTGAAACAGTCACATCACCCCTGAAAGGATGAAAGTTTGCCACTTTGTTGTGAGAAGTGAAGTGAGTTTCACTTCAAAAGTGAGACGTTAAAGGGCTTCAGATGCCTAGCTTCTGCACTGGTTAGTTGTGTATGCTTGAGTCTGTCACCTTAGTCCTCTGTTTTCCCCATCTGTATAATGGGGATGGAAATGTATTTTCAGTTTTTCTCGGGGTTGTTTTGGAGGTAAAATAATCAAGGTATATGAAGGCTCATTTAAGGTTTGTAAAGCTTCACAAACATAAAGGGTCGTGGTTGTGATATGTGCATGTAGCTTTTCCAACCTGAAATGAATGTATTTCAGGAGACTTCTCTGTTGGGTCCCAGACTGATTCAGATTCCTAAATTTGATCATTGCCAAGAGGTCTGAGAGTGACTTGCTGATTAGTCCAAAGCAGTCTGGCTTCTTCCCTGCAGATGAAACCAGCAGAGAAGCCAGACAGTTCTGGAACTTACATCCAGATGTTTTCATCATGTTTTCCAATTTACACTCAACTGCAATGATATTTCTCCATTTCCCAGAAGAATCAGGAAATAGAAACATTTTCACATACAGCGTTGTATACTCTCAGTCGCAGCAAATATGCACCTTGACTGCCTTGACTTGAAGAGCTTTCTGGATGCTTGGAACATTCTTTCCCAGACAGACAGTGATTCTTACTTTCTGAGCATTTTTTTTCTTCTTTCCTTTCTTTGTTTCTTTATCTTGTCCAAGAGACCTCCATCCAAGGACCACCAGGAGTATCCATAGTCGGCATGAACCTGTAGCAGAACACGTTGGGTTTACTGCCTTTTGCAGCAACAGAGACAGACTACACCATGGAGAAGCATTGGGATTTCATTAAGAGGTTTTCAAAAAGGACTTATTTTTGGATTTGGACTTGTGTTAGGTGACTTGGAGGAGAGTTTTAAGAAACAGGGTTTTGCTTTAGAGTGGCCACTGTGAAGAAGTGGGGGTAGTTCCATGATAGGGTGTTTTAGTCTTATTTATAAGGCAGAAGAATGACACCAGGGCCAAAGCTCTAACTGGTAGAAGCAGCAGCCGTTGTGTTTGCCAGGAGAGGATGTGGTCAGTCATCTTCGTGGCCTTGCTGCGCTCATTTTGTCTTCTGTATTCACACATGAGGACGGGGTGGTCCTGTTTTTGTCTTGATCCATCCTGGTCACAGAGCAGCCTTGTCTCCTGTTGATGCTCTGTAAAATACTTACGTTAAACAGGAGAACACCCAGACCCAGCTCTGCAGACCAGGCCAGCTTCTAGAAAAAGCCTAGTTGATAAGGGGCTGCTTTTCTATTTCTCTATCTTTGCCTTGAAATACAATACAGATACAAATCCCTACACGAAACAAAAGCATAGTTTAATGAATTTGTGTAAGATAAACACCCTGGTATGCATCACGCAGGTCAGGAAGTTGAGCTCTTCCAGCCCACCCGGATGCGCTCAGTCACCGCCCCACAACAACCACTGTGCACGCGCAGTCATCACTTCCTTGTGTTTCTTTCATCGTTTTATCGCACAGCATCTCTCCCTAGACATTGTACTTTGGTTTTGCTCATTTTAAGAAACTTGGTATATCTTTTGAGTCTCTTTGAATCTGCAGATTCCCCTCTATTCATTTCTTACTATTTAGCTGTAGAAAAATTAAGGCCCTTCGACCAGCCACATTGCTCAGTGTCTGGATTTTACTATTTCTTATTCTTGGTCTTTATTCCCTTCTGCTGTCATCTGGACCCGGAAGTCTGAATGGGCTTTAGTTCAAAGTCTTTGGCAAGTCTGTAGGTGATGTTGTGATCTTTCCTGGAAGGCATATTCTGTCTCATTGTCCCTGAAGTTATTTTCATAAGGAAAATGTATGCTGTCTGTTTTCAGGTGCGAAATACTGACTTAGCACAGCCCCAGCCCCCCAAGGAGGCCAGCTGTGCTTCGTAATCCGGCCCAGAGGAAGCCCAGAAAGCACTGCTGAGGAAGGTTTCTCGTACCACAGAGGGTCAGGAACGGAACTGGGATTGTACTGTCTCCTTCCCTGACATTTCTGTGAATAATTTCCCTTTTCCACTGGTTTTATATGTAGTGTGGAGATGACTGCCATTCAGAAAAACTTAAAATAGAGCGTGGTGACATCTGGCTCAGCTCACACTTTGTGATAGAAGGAAAAATGCACAGTCTGTTATAATGTGAGACGTACTGGAATTGTTATCACTAGAGCAGAGGATTCTGTGCTTCCATTCCACAATGCAGAACGTACTTGATTGTCACTTCTTCATGGATTCAGTGAGATAAGCAGAGAAAATACAGCTCAGGGTAAGGAAGGATTGCTGTCCCCACTGATGATGGGGTCAGTTCCGCCATAATTAACAGAGCTTCGTGTCCGCTATTCTAAAACTAACAAAGAGATCATTCATGTTTTACTCATGTGAACAAACGCTGTGAGCCCTTTATCCTTCGGTGTCACGTTCCTGGTTTCATCATACTCCGATCAGGAACACAGAACTCAGCAGTTATTTTAACAGAGTGAATTTAATATAAGGAGTTGGTTACACTGGGGTCGGAGGACTGAAGACAGGTAAAGGGATCATGGAGGTATCTCAGAGATAGTAACTGCTGGAGGCGGCTGCTCCCCCTGGGACTTGGTGGGAAGGGGTCGGGGGTTATCTGAAGCTAGAAGATGGCAGGAGGGTCCCTGTGGGGCTGCAGGCTGGACCTCTGAGGGAGACATTATCTTTATTATCCTGGTCAGGAAATAAATCTGTCCTTGGCCTCAGGGGGACACTACCTCTGTATTCCAAGACTGGTTGCTATATAGACATACTTCGAAAGAGAATTCAAAACAAAAGCTGTTAATGCCTTTGCTCAAAAGATGGGCAGAGATGCAGGAGACACGCCTCCCAGCACCGCCGTCCCCATTCAGGTGTCTCCCTCCGGAACGAAGGCTGGGCAGGTTCGCTTGTAGCCCGCTCAGGTGATCGGGGCTTTCCTCTGCTGGGGTTACTCGCCTCCCACACAGAGCCACTGCGTCACAGCGGGCACTTGGCGCTGCTTCTGTCCCACTGTGGGGCGTGGGGGGAAGCGCAGCCAGTGGAAGCAGGAAGCTCACACTGCCTCCTGCTCTCGTCTGTGCTCTGCCCACCTCTGGGGGAGTGGCCGGCCGGCTTGGTGGCTTGTGAGTAGGGTGCATCTTAGACTACTCAGTTTTGACGGTTGACTTGGTCTCAAAGACACTGAAGGACGCCGTTGGTTATTAGGAGTCTCCACAAAATCATTTTCTCAGCAAGTGCTCAAGGTTGCCATCTTGATGAGATTAAAATCAAGAGTGTGACAACCAAGTAAAAGAAAAACTCCAGCTATTGCTAAACATTTCAGGTCACTAAGGGATGGCCAGCATTAAGCCCCATCTAAACATCTGCTGGGTTAAATTAAGGACATGCCAAGAGGTCCCACAGAAGGCTTTAAAACTGCTTATCTTAGCAAACGCTTTCCCTTGCTAGGAAATGGGTTCTGGCACATATTCTGTACTATTAGTGAGCCGTGCAAACTTTTTGAGAAATCTTTTATTTTTATGCACTGTACAATTATGCACAAGAATAGAAAAAAGGTTTGGCAGCCAAGCCCCTTGACAAATCACAGCAAGGTAAAGAAGAACAGAATCACTTCTACAGATCATATTTAGTCTTCGAGCAACAGTTACACATAGTTTTTGACAACAGTGGGACAATATAGTGAGATTTGGCCATCAGAATTTCCCCCGAGTCTTTCCAAATTCATAACAGGTTCAGCTCTCTCTACTAGGCAGACCCCCAAAACGGAACGGGAGGGTTAGGACAGCCGGGCGCATCAGACATGTTATGACTCTCTGTAGACGCGGTGCTATCTTTCCAGGAATACCCAGCGTTTTCTAGTAGTTTATAACTCAAAATCCAGCCCAGTAATAATGTACAGATGTCACTGTGCATTTGTGCAAACCCATAGAACATACAACACCAAGAGCGAGCCGTAATGTTAACTGTGGACTCTGGGTGATAATGACATGTCCGCATGGGTTCACCATTTGTAACCAGTGACCCCTCTGGTGGGGGTGGTGATAATGGGGGAGGCTGTGCATGTGTGGGGGTGGGGAGTATGTAGAATCCTCTGTACCTTCCTCTGTGAACCCAAAACCACACACACAAAAAAAATTCCAGGTCCTGAAAAAAAAAATACAGCCCCACATGGAAAAGGGCTGGAGTGGTGAGCAATTGTCTGGCCAACTCTGTTTTTTTGTTTTGTTTTGCTTTTGGGGGAAGGTAATTAGGTCTTTTTTGTTTTCAGTGGAGGTACTGAGGATTGAACCCAGGACCTCATGCATGCTAAGCACACGCTCTACCCCCTTATCTGGCCAACTCTGAACTGAAGACTCAAGAGAGAACCCAAATCAGCTTGAAATTGACAGGATGAATTTGATTTTCCAGTCCTCATCTTATTGGTCCAATAAGCTGGTGACAGTGGTGATAATAGTACCAGGGTAGAGGAAATTCACAATATATCCCATTAACTGGCATCAGAGACAAGTCTCCAATGCCCACCCTGCCACTGAGTATCCCGAACCGCCCTGCGTTCACAGTGTGCATTTTCCAAGTCAAAGGTGGTGATCAAAGGACAGAAGGCACGCGGCTAAGAGGGCTGGGGTGAGCCGCAGCTGTGTCACAGCCCTAAGAGAAAGTCATCCTGGTGCTACTGGTGGTGGAGTGTGGCAGTGTGAATTTTTAACAGCTCTTTTGAGGTATAATTTCATACCATCAAATTTTCCCGTTTGAAATGTATGGTAAAATGATTTTTGGTAAATGTACCGAGCTATGCCACCATCCATCCCCACAATCCAGTTTAAGAACACTTCCATCACCCCCTCCTCAAAGATCCCTGCTACCATTTATAGTCACCCCCCCATCCAGTCCCCACCCCCAGCCCTAAGCAACCGCCGATCTACTTTCTGTCTCTACCAATTTGCCTTTCCTAGATAATTCACACAAATGCAATCAGACAATATGTGGTCTTTGAATCTGGCTTCTTTCACTGAGCACAGTGACTTTAAGGTTCATACTTAGCAATGTAACATTTTGCTGCAGAGTCTTATATCCAATCCATAGAGTTTGTAACACAATAAGCCACAGGTCACACAGCTGATGAGAAGCAGAGTTTTAGGTTATTTCCCTTACCTTTTTATTTGTATTTTATAACAGCTCAAAAAATACGGAGACATCATTGCAACCTAAAATTCAAGGATTATATTATAGACTTGGTGCCATCACATAAGAGGGCCAATGAGGGCATGTTAGAGCTGATGATGTCTCTGTTCCTGACAGAGAAATGCCTTCATCCCAGAGGAGACCTCAGTGAGAATGGGTTTCGAGTGATCATCTCCTAGGTACCACTGTCCTCTGATTCCTTTTTAGCTAGGTGAGTGAGTTCTTTCTTCAGGATAAATAGTAGCGCAAACCCTAATGGATTTCAGAATCATTTACATAGACAATGCTTTCCCCTTGCACACACGCACACACACACCTTGCCCCTGTGATTGTTTCACTTTCCTCTGGTTGTAGCCATGCTGCCCCCACCCGCCCACACCCCCACGTTGCATTCTTCTCTTGTCAGCGTGGTTAAGCTGGGAGCTAAGATTCCCAGTGACATACTTATGGTAGGCTAACTGATTACACGTATGTCCATTTTATCTTATTTTTTAAAAGAACTTTCTTTTTAAATTGGAATCCATCTTATACATTTTATACACCAACAAAGTGTGTGTCTGGGTAATTCTTAGTTTATCCAGATCCAGCTTTTTTGCATCCTCTCACTCCTTGGATAAACAGAACTCTGAGAAAGTGTGCATCAACCTGACTTCATTGGAGCACTTGATTCTCTGAGAGGGACGCTATCAAAAAACCTACAGTAGTCAGCTGAGGTCTAAGTAGCGAGAAAAATACTTACCCTTGTGTGATCGGTGAGTGGGGCCAACAGCCAGCCAGTCTGTATAAATCACTATGAGGAAAACAGTAAGTCAGCCCATCTCCTGTCTCTGGAATGGTTCTCTGTGTGTCACATTGGCATGAGTTAGCCTTAGAGATGGTAGAGATAGTCACCTTGGAACAATAACATGAGGTGTGGTTTAGACACCAGTGTGGCTAAGTGTCTATGCAGGTGAATTCAGGAGCCAGGAAACGGCACAGAGAGGTCACACAACTTGCCCTAGGTCACACAACTGGCTGGGATTTGAACCCATGACAGGCAAGAGTCATAGGTCAAACAGTCACAGACTGTACTGGGCTGTCTCTCTGCATGGCTAAAGAGGTGACGTAGAGGCCAGAGGGACAGGAGCCACCAAGATGGACCAGCAGAGGATCAAGGCTCAGAGTGGCAATTCCAAGGAGAACTGGGGAGGCAAGGAGGGTCAAGAAGAGAATGAAGGGCTCCTAGCTAAAGCAAGAAGAAAATGCCACAGCGGACCCTCCCGAAACTGACCGATTTCTCTTTAGGGAGATTTCAAAAGCCAGGGCAAGTGAGGGAGAGGAGAATGGACTGCTGAGCTGAAGTCAGGGGCCAATACTTGGGTTTCTCTAAGGAACAGGGATTGTGTTGACTGGGCCAGAGCGTCTCAAACTATAACGCACACTGGAATCATCGGGGATCTTTAGTGCAGATTCTAATTCAGTGAGGCCTGAGATTCTGCACTTCTGACGAGCTCCCTAGGTGGTGCTGATGCTGCTGGTCTCTGCACCACACTTTGAGTAGCCAGGGACTAGGCTAATAGGACAACATAGATTTCAAATGGCAACTTACAGCTTCCAAGGCAACCCTCCGGGGTTCACATGGGGTATCGCTTTCAATGGGATGAGATTCTTGAGTGAGAGGTTCTAAAACCAGCCTCCCAATAAAAACACCCAGGGGCTTCAAAGCTCTATGCCTAAGGCTTCCCCGACAACAAAGGCCTCGGATAGGCTTGTCAGGGCTCGCTCTGATGATTTCCAGGCTTGGATTTGGAAGGAGATGTCCAGGAACGCATGGAGAGAAATGTGTTTGTGGGCGGATGAGGGAGCCTGGGTCTGGACTTTGTGGCCCTTCCGTGCACATGTGTTCACACAGGCCCACGGAGGCAGCGTTTACTGAACTAACCTCACTGAGCAGCTTCTCCGTGTAGAGCACTACTTGTCCAAGCTGTCTAGACAGTCTGTAAGGATACATCCAACAGGTAACGGTGGCTGTCTCTGGGGCATGGGATTTGGAGCAAAAATGTTCATTTGACTTTCTACTTGAGGCAGTTCTGTGTGGCCTGAGTCATTATAATAAGCATCCTTTACACGCTGAAGGTCAGAATATATCATCTGCCCTACTCCAAATACACCACGCTTTTCTTGCTTCTGTGCCTTTGGATGAATGCCTCTATCCAGAATGCCCTTGCCCACTTGGTAAATTACTACTCTCTTTCAGATCCAGTTCCCATGCCACCTCCTCCAGGAAGCCCCTTGGTGAAGTCCCAGGCTGAATCCCTGCTCTTTGATGTGCTGTCACAGTTTTCTGCCCACTTTTTAAAGAGAGTCCTTACCACAGTCTATTACAGTTTTGGGGTCTTTTCTGCTATTTCTTCTGGACAGTGAGCAGCTTGAAGGCAGAAGCTTGGTCTCCTTCCTTTCTGTATTTCCAGCTCCCAGCTTAGGGCCTGGCACATAGTAACCACTAATCCCTGTTCTTTGAATTCGTCATTGTACTGATGGATACACACACTATTGTTTTTCGTGCACTTTGGATCTGGTTTTTAGTTGCTACCATCAGATTTGGGGACTTGGGGGCCCTGCTGCGATCCAGATCAGAACCGTAAAATGTGGTCACAGCGGTTTACCACAGCTTGTGTTCTGGGCCAGGTCCCTAATTGGGCTTAAGAGCCCAGAGTTACCATTTGTGGGGCATGAAAGTGACTTAGTGAGCGAACCCAAATTTAGGAGCCTGTGTTGATTTTCAACCATCCCATAGCCCAGCTCAGGTGAAGCTAGAAGTAGCTGTTGTCAAACTCCCAGTTTGTTCAGGCTCTCACCCACTGACCTACATTCCTCATCTGTAAGTAATTTCAGTTCACCTGACGTTTTGTTTGGAGAAGGGAGCTGGGTCGTGTCAAGGCAGATGGCCCCAGCCCTCTGCTGGAGAGATCTGTCTCAGCAAATCCTCCCCAGGGGACTAGCTCTCGTCCTCTTGAGTTAAGCCGTGGGGTAGAGCACTGGCAGGCAGCCCTGTTCTCTGGCTGTCTGCAAGAAGCAGTCTGGGAAGAAAGAAAACAAGTTTATTTGCAAAGGGGGACCCTATAGCAAGAATGACGGAGGTGGGCAAGCTGGAGCACAGACATACTTACTTTGAGTGATACAAATCCTCAGGGACCACAGCCTTAGAAACATAGAAAGTAGCTAAGAAATACGTACTGAACGAGCTTAGCATTTTGCATGTATGTGAGCCAAATCATACTCCATTATCCTTGTGAAACTAAGGCTACGTTGTCTAATAGAGTAGCCACTGCCCACATGTGGTAATTTAAATTTAAATTAATTAAAATAAATAAAATTATTCAGTTCTTGTGTTGCACTAGCAACATTTTGCGTGTTCAGTAGCCACATGTGGCTGTTGGCGGCCCCATTGGACAGCACAGACGTAGAACTCTCTCAATGATGCAGATATTCTGTCCTACAGCATGCGTCTAAGCGTGCAGCATAGTGGTGTTTTTGTGCTTTTCTCTTCACTAAGTATGTCCCTAGAGCCTTCTTTCTGGTTGTTTTCCAAACCCTCTGAGGGCACCTTGCCTATTAAGGCCAGTTCTCTGAATGGAACTAGGAACAACTAAGCCAGCAAGCACTGTCAAGCACAAGCTCATTATTTTCCATTTCTTTTATTTCCAGCCAGCCCCCTGCTGCCCTTGCCACCCGCTCCCAGAGTCTCAGCAGCCCCCAGCCAGCTCACATGCAGTTTCCACCAGGACACATTTCACACACATGAAAGCAGAATTTCCAGAGTGATGGAATACTGAACACTTCTAGGATGCGGTTTTAGCAGTTTCCCCGTATGTGAGGCCCAGGCCATTCCTCCTGGGACTGGTCTCACATGGTATGGTTTCCAGCATTTTGACGGCAGCTTGAATACCTCTGGATATTTTATAGGCTGAGGAAATTGGAACCTCATTTTATGGTATATTATAAAGGATCTCACCAGAGTGAGGAAGAAAATATGTCCAGATTCAAAGCAGATATTTATAGAATGGTCCTCCTCTTATTTTTAAAGAAAATACATGCAACATATAAAATACATACCACTGTAGTCAGGAAATAGTTAGGAGCAAGAAAAAGGAATGAAAGAATTGATAAAGAGAAATGACTCCTTTTTAAATGTTATTTTTCTTAAAATACACTGTATATAACATACATTTGTGTATGTATATGCAAGTATGTGTGTTTGTGTATATGCAGAAATCGAAAATTTTTGGTTGTTTCTGGGCTCCCCACTACTATCAACAAGACACTAGAGACAATGATGAATCAGACACCCGTGAGAACCCTGAAAATCTAGAAAGGATGATCAGTCTGAATGCTAAGTTACTCCAGATTTAAAAGGCATTAAGATGCCTCCGTTTCCCCAAGTAGTCCCCTTTTGGGAGGCCCTAGATGAAATCCATTTGGAAAAGCCACTGACTCTAATTCCCCCGCTGATAGTCAGCCATATTCTTTTTCAATTACGAAGTATTTCATCAGTACATCTAAAAACAATACTGTCTGTTGTTTTGTTTGTTTATACCAGGCTATCTTCCAAGACTGGATTTAAGACCAATATAAAACATTACAAACTTTTAGAACTCATCAATTGCTACAAATTTATCGGTTATTATAAATGCATTGATTGCTTCTTATACATTGTGTCAAATGTATTGATTGTTAGATGTCTTAAATGTTTCAATTGGAACAATGTTTAAACATAAGACAGAAGGTTAACTATAAAACTAAGTGAAGAAATTGGGCAAAAGAGAATAGAGTGAACTGCTCAACATCTGTGCTGTGACCACATATTTGGTTCTGAGCTTCCAAGCAGCCAAGACAAAAAGAGGAACACAGGCAGTTACATGACCCAGCATCCATAAAGCATAAACTTATTCTTAGGGAGTTCCGTTTTCCCCAACCCTAGCAAAGTTAGGAGTGTCTTTGGGGTTGAATGCTGCAGAGGGAAGAGCCTGTCTGGGTTGATCTAGGATCCATGGCTCCCTGTGGAACCATCACAGATGGCTCTATGTGCTCCAGACCCACAGGAGGTTATTCCACAGGAAACAGCCGCCTGGTGGGCTGGATAAAAGCCACTGGAAGTGTTGTTGAAACCACGTTCTTGTGCCCGATGCACAGTGACGCCAAACAAACTAAAACATTGGAGTTTGAAGCAGAGAAAGGTTTATTGCAAGATCAAACAAAGAGAACAGGTTGCTTGTGCTCTAAAGTCTCAAACTCCCCAATAGTTTTCAGGGAAAAGTTTTTAAAGGCAAAATTTGGGATGGGGGCTGCAGGTTGTGTGACTTTCTTCTGATTGGTTGGTGGTGAGGTAACAGGGCGGGGCTCCAGGGATCTTGTGCTCAGCCTGAACTTGCCATCCTCCGCCTGGGTGGGGACCTTGGTTCCTGCAGAAGAACTCAGAGATTGGTGCCAGCTTGGTATTTCCATCGAGGTATTTCCATCGAGGAGGAGCTAGCACTCTGCTTCATTGCTGGACTGTTGTTTCTTGACTGTTCCTTTGTTTCCGCACATCCTTGCTTTCCTGATGGGTAACTCTTTGAATCTGCCTTTGGGAACTCAGGGAAGGTTTGGGAGGCTGAAACCTTTTTCCTGCAAACAAGAAACGGGGGACACAGAAAGGCTTTGGTACCCTGGAGGGCCCTGCCCTATTTCAGGAGGTCTGTTTACACTGAAAAGGGGGACTGGCTGGCACCCAATGTGAATATAAAGGGGAACGTCCCCAGTGAAGCAACTGATAAGCTTTTAAGCCAGCTCTGGGGACAGGCTTTGTGATGTCCAGGACACTCGCCTGCCGCACATGCCCGTTACCCAGGTCGCGGTAAATGCTGTGGTTAAGGGGGTCCCGTTCACAAGGGCCTCATGTCACTTTATTGTTGGAAAACTGACAGTTCTAGAAGCTTTAGGGAATATGCTGTCTCACCTTCCCCTCGTGAGCCCTACAGATGCTAATAAAAACAGTAAGTTAATTAACAAGAGAGTGGGAAGAGAGTCAAGGGACTCTCCCCAACTTGGTGGAAATTTTTCAACTGTTATAAAGAAAGAAAGTACATAGAAGAAATATTGATGGGAGTGAAATAGAGGAAACAGAAAGGGGAAAATCACAGGCCTCGTCCTAGCAAAGTGGCAGTCTTTAGATGTTACTAATAAATGGGAAGGATAAAACAGACATAGATGGGGTTAAAACAAAAGTTTGAATACAGCACCATGAAAGGTTGGGTGGGCCGAAAGAGACCCCCGGTAATTCCCCAACATTAAATGGCCCCAAGCAAGTCTGCTCTATTTACCCCAATTTAGAGAAACTTGAAAAAGTCAGAAGGTTCATTGAAATCCTTACATCAATTTTTCTACATCCTCCTTTTTCAATTTTGATAAGAGGCAGGTAGTAATAAAACATACTTATAATTGCCAGTTTCTAAGATCATTACTTCGTCTACACATAGTAATCACCTGGGGAACTTAAAAATCCTGATACTTGAATCCCCCATCCCCACCCCCAGATTCTGATTTCTTCCATCTGTGCTGTGGCCTGGGCATCAGAATTCTTGAAATCTCCCCCAGGCAACGCCAGTCTCTAGCCGGGTGAGAACCACTGCTCCGGGGGCGGCTTCTCGAACTCGAATGTGCAGGCAGCTGGGGCTTTGGTAAAACATAGACTCTGATTTAATAAATCTCAGTTGGGGTCCAAGAGTCTGCTTTTTTTTTTTTTAATTGGCCAGTAGAGTGTAAATGGACACCTTGAGCTTCTTAGAACAATTCAACAAATTATCTACCAAAAATGAAAAAAACCTATGTGCCTGAACCAGAATTCCCCCAAAGGTACTGTTACCCGAAAACTGCGTTTGCCTCTTTGTGGATGTCGAGCCAAAAGACACAACCCAGCCAAAGATCAGGAGAAGGAAGGATTTATTACTGGCAGCAAGTAAGTAGAACGCTGGCATCTTTCCCAAAGCACAGTGTTTGCCTGAACAGCAAAATTGGGAAAGTTTTAAGCTAAGGGAACATGCATATTCATGAAGGGGCCTGGGAGGTGGACAGAGTCCGAGCTTTAGTTGATTGAAGTCAGGAGGGTCAGAAAAGGTCAACATCATCATCCCTTGGGTTCCAGGAGATCTGGTGGTTGAACTCTTCAGGCTAATCTTTACCATTGAAGCAGAACTGAGCATCTTTACAACTGATATATTGTCTTTGCTGTTGTTATGTCTCTTGCTGGATGACATGCATTCTTTTGTTTCTGCATTCTTTTGTTCCCTTAAGACCATTCATTACTGAGGCTTGCTCAAGGATAAGCATGGTGGCCAGGCTTAGATCACAAAATGGCTTCGGCCAAAATGGCTTCTTTTATGTCAAGAAAGCTATGCCTGGTTGTCTTTCTCCAGGGACCCTCACCCTCCCTGCTTACAGTATTTTTCTTAAGGTGATATTCACACAGGTGCCGAATGACAGATGTATGCATAATTCATCATATTAGAGTTTGTGCAACAACCTAAATGTCCATCAGTAGGGGACTGTTGAAATAAATGATGGTATGTCCGTAAAACGCCATAGAAGACTACAGCCTGCAAACACAGTCAGACCATCCACGTCTGCTACAGGGAATAATTTGTAAGCTACACTGTTAGATGGAAATAAGGAAGGTAGAAACGATTCAGTATTGACATATTTTTATAAATACGGATGACTACTTAGGGAAGGATGTGTAAGAAACGGAATAGTGGTGACCTCCAGGGAGGAGGATGGGGAGATGGATATCAAATGAAAAACAAGTCGAGATTCAGTAATTCAGGGCTTGATTCAAAGGGGTTATTGGGATGGGCTGCAAGAGACAGTTGTTACAGGGAGAGCACACGCAGCGCAGAACAGCCAGCTCTCCAGGGTTAGACACGAGGGAGTCTCCTTTTGTAGCGAAGAGAAAGCCAGGTGAGAAGGGACCAGGCGAGGCTGTGCCAGGGCACCGGCCTCGGAGGGTGTTTGCCCCCGAGGCCTTGCCTGTCCTCAGGCCGGGTTACTGCCGGCTCAGGCAGAGGGCGGCCCATGCTCCAGGAGCTCTTTGGGGAAGGAGAGGAGCTAAACCAAAGTTTGGTTTTCAAGCCTTTTGTTCTGCTTGATCATTGGGAGCAACAGTTCAGTGAATCATTTTTAAGGCAAAAACTGGGAATTTGGAGACTGCTGACCTTGTCTTAGGTAACAAGAGGTTTGTCCACAAGTTTTATGTAAGTCACATGGGAAGGGTGGTTCTTTGTCAATAAGCCCTTTCCTGGAACACAGATGCGTGGGGCATCTCTTTCTGCCATTTTCCAGGGGTGCAGGGCTCAAGGTGGAAATCAGTATCATTGTTGGAGAGAGATGGAACAGGGTGCATTTTTCATGGCATTTGTATTTTGTTTAAACAAATAGAAAATGTTTTAATTTTAAATGAATCCGTGGAAGACCACGGATTCCAAAAACCGCTTCTCTTGTAGAGTTGAGAATTTTTCCAAAATGATTCTGGTTGTAGAAAGAAATCTGGGTCAGTGCTTCAAGCTTGAAAGTTTGGTGAAAGCGCAGAGGTGAGACACTTTTTCCAGCGATCTGATAAGTCGGTTCTGAGTGTCCCCAAACAGATGAGAGGGATGCTGTGTGGGTGAAGCCGCACACCTCGCTGCAGAAACCCTGGCTCTCTCTCTCTGGGTTGAATTTCACAGACGGGCATTGTCCTTACTCCCCATGGATGGGCTGAGTTTTCTTATCTGCACTTCTCACACACTAGAACAAATCCTGAAACAGGAGACAGACTCAAGCCCGAATGAGTGCAAATGGGGCCTTCCTGTCCCTTTGCTGAAAGGGATTTGGCTGGAGCCCAGTGGTTCTACGTCACCGAGCCCTTGTGAAGCAGGCTGAGGACGGGTTGGCGGAGTTGGAGGATTGGCCCTCACCACTAGGGTCTAATCTTTGCCTGATCTTCATTTTCAGCCTCAGCCAGGGGTCAGTTTTTACTGTCCCCTCATCAGGGTGCCACTGCCCCGTCATATTTTGGCTGTGGCTTTTGTGCTGTAGATGCCCAGCACACTGACACACCCGAGGATGGCGGCCTTGTCAGGATCCGGCTGTACCGAGCCTCGGTGAACTTGATCTGCCTCTTCTGAGCACCAGAAACTTGATTTCAATCACCGCTTAAAGTTCACCAGTCCGATTCTCTTTAACAATAACTTGCGAGGATTCTTTAACTAACGATACCATCGTAACAGAAAAGCTAGTCAAAATAATGAAACCCACTCTCAGGAAATGAGCTGCATACATACAGCTTGCAGAATACAGTTGTCCCTCTGTATCTGCAGGGGATTGATTTTAGGACGTCCCACCCTCACCCCTTCAGATACCAAAATCCATGGATGTTCAAATCGCTTATATAAAGTGGTGTAGTATTGGAGGAGGGCATAGCTCACTGGTAGAGTATGTGCTTAGCATGCATGAGATCTTGGGTTCCATCCCCAGTGCCTCCATTTAAAAATAAATAAATAGATAAATAAAGCCAAATACCACCCCACCCCACCCCCAAAAACCCCAAAATGAAATTGTGGAATTTAAAAAAAATTGTGTAGTATTGTGAAAGGAAGATCAAAATGGAGTCATTATTGTTAACAGTAGTCTCTAAAATGGAACCAGGAGGCCACTGAGGAAGTGGGACTTAAGTACATCTCAGCCCAGATGGAATCTGAACTTCTGACCACTTATTGTCTTAACGCAGGCATCCAGAACATCTGCACAGTGTTGCAGAAACTCAAGATACTTATGGGACCCTTACCCTAAATAACTTGTGACAGCCTATCCCCCTAAGGACACATAATTTCCTTTTTGTATCGGAGCCAGTCATAATTCTTGCAAGACAACTTTAACAACCTTGTGGCTTTTGCCTTTATAAGCCCCTGGCCCTTTCTTTTCCCCTGGTCACTCTTTTGGTTTTACCCGAATCTGTGTCTCCCAAATTACAATTCCTTAGACCCCAAATAAAAGCTCTTTGTTCTTTGCAGCCTCCATAGGGATTATTGTTCAAGAGTACTTGCATATAACCTACTCATACTCTTGTATGTACCTTAAATGATCTCCTGATTACTTACGATACTTAATACAATGGAAATGCTATGTAAACAGTTGGTGGAATGTGGCAAATTCAAGTTGTACTTGTTGAAACTTACTGGAATTTTTTTTTTTTCCTGAGTATTTTTGATCCGTAGTTGATTGTGATACAGGAAAATGTGGGGCGAGAAGATGGCCATACCGCAGGTCTCGGTTGAGTCCCAGGGACGCGCCCTGCCAAGTGTGGGTCCTTGGCTTCATGCAGGAAAGAACTCAAGAGCGAGCCACAGTTGAGTGAAGGTGGATTTATTCAGAGAGTGTACACTCCATAGACAGAGTGCAGGCTGTCTCCCTTGGAAGGCAGAGCAGCCACGAGGTGTGGGGCTTGTTAGTGTCTATGGGCTCAGTAGCTTCATATGCTAACAAGTGGGAGGATTATTCCAACTACTTTGGGGAAGGGGCGGGGATTCCCAGGAATTGGACTACCACTCACCCTTTGACCTTTTATGGTCAGCCTTAAAACTGCCCTGGCACCTGTGGGAGGACCGTTTAGCAGCTATTGTATTTCAGTGGGCGTATATTGAAGCTCAGGGTCTACTGGGAGTTGAATCTTCCACCATCTTGGTGCTAATTGCTGTGTTATTGTTTTAATGGTGGTGCCCTGCCCCCTTCCCTCCTGTCTCAGTTGAGTCTGTAGACTTGGAACCTGTGGATACAGAGGGCCAATTGTAGTGAACTTCAGCAAATAGCGATTGATCACGACAAGGCTGGAGATGAACTGGTGTGACATCAATTCCCACATCAGCCTTAGATGGAAATGGTTGATCCTTAAAATAGGAAGGGCCGAGAGAAAGATCTGCCCTGGCCAATGACAGCCATGAAAGTGGACCTTGCAGACCTCATGCCCCCACACTGGTGGACATGTGCCAGTCTTATTGGGATGGTTTCTTTCTTCTGTTGAGGTGCTCTGTCTCAGTTATAATAAGTCATAGCCTTCTGTGACATCTGTTCACAGAGTGGACAGCCTTTATCGATTGTGTTGTTAAGAATTAGAGTTTGCCATCCCTCCTTGTTACAGCACAGATTTAAGAAATTCCAGCCAGTGACATCTCTCCTTTGACACGGGCTGTGACGTGCTGACTGCCATTCCGCATTGACTTGATATGGCTTTTGTCTCTCTCTGTACTGCGGAATTTCAGAACATTCCGGGCTTTGCCTTTCTAAATCAGACTAAAGTTGTTAAAGAGGGTTAAAATGGTAGGATTTTTGGTGCAGGAGAGCAAGTTTCAGATTGAAAATGACCTGGAAAGTTTGCCCTGGCCCAGCAGGCACTCACTAAGTGATAATTCAGGTATCTGATTCTATTGAACCCACTATTGTACAACTTAAGCTCTTCACACTCATTGCCATTCATTGCAAAGTATTTTGTTGGAAAGGAATTTTGCTACATCAGCTACTGAATAATGTTAGTGGAAAACAGTTTGGAGCTCAAGACTCATGTTTATTTTGAAAACGAATCCTCTATGTGGGAAATGGCAATTCTACCTCCAGGAAGGGTTGTTAAGTGACGAAAGGACATGGGTAAAGGGGAGGCTGACTTTTCGCTTAGACACTTTGAATTACTTTGTGTTGAGGAAGTGTTACTGCCTGTTCCAAAAGTTGTAACTGATAATAAGCAGCCAAATAATGAGAAGGTGATTCTCCTTGGATTATTTAGACCTTTCACTTTACCTGACTGAATCCTCTGCTTGGCCTGCTGCTGTCAAAACTTGGGTGGTGACAATTCTAATTGACTACACCTCTAACTCTACTGACTACAGTCTCCTCTAATGCCTTTCCGATTGCACTGATGTAGAATCTAATTCTCACTTTACCTTCACTTATTTACTCCTGGGAAGGGGTATTTGTTTAACCTCTTTGGTTTTCTATAATGGGTAGCTTCCAGTTGAAGATGATAAAGTCTTTAAAGAGTCCATACAGAGGTAGAGGCACGAAAGTATCTCAAAGAGAAAGTCACTATCCGTAACATTACACTGTTCTTCCAAATGAAGGAGCCATCAGCCTTTAAAGACATAGGGATATTTTACTTTTTAAGAGGGGAAAAGGCTGCTGACAGAGAGGTACAACATTTCTAAACCAACATATGGGAAGTATTATAGACCAAGAGTCCTGAATTACATCTGGGAGATCTCTCCCTGGTTATAATTATAAACACTTATGAAATCATCGATGTATAAATGCAGCAGTACGAAGCCCTCACTTCTTGGCCAGAAGTGAGCAAAGAATTTTTTTTTTCATTCCAAAGCTAATGCTGTGTATTTATAACATTTCCAAGACGAAACTAGCATTCTCATTATATTTATTCATGAAAATGATACATGGGACATTTCCCAATGAATGAACAGATTTCCTAGCATTTAATGGAAAATAAAGTACCAAAGAGGGAAAATGGCACTGAGCAGAGCAGCTATGTCCCTTGTCTTTGTGAACTGACAACCTAAAGTGACAGGAAAAATGAGTGGAACACTCATTTCAGGGCTCCCAAGGATAGGGTCTCAGTTGTAGCAAAGCCAAGACGCACCAAACCGCTGTGTCTAACTTTCCCAAGTGAAGCAGAGCCAGCCCTGTGAGGACGGGAGGATAGAGCTGGTCTGGAGTAATACCCTAGGCCTTGGAACATACAGAGCGGTGCCTGTGGGGGTGCCAGTCCGTGGTACCGTAAGTAGGAGCTGCTGCTGTCAGACTCGGGCGCGGCTAGCAAAGTTCAAATCCGCAGCTCTCCAATTTGCTAACCGAATTTACAATTGGTCCTGGTAAAGGAGTCGTCTTTCCAAACCTACAGTTGCTCAACTTTTTAAAAATCGTTGCTCCTTTTGTATTTCTCCAAGCTTCCACAATTCCTTGTCTCTCTCACAGTTCTTCACTGTCTTCCACAATTGTCCATTCTGTCCCATGATTCCAGTTCTTTCCCACTATTCAGTCTCTCCCAAGTTCTCTCCTCCCTCAAAATCCTACATTTTATCTCGCACCCTGTCTCATTATTCTCTGCCACAGCCCTCCACCCTCTCCCACCATTCCCGGTGTCTCCCATGGTCTCCATATTTTCCTACAATTTCTTGTTTACCTTATGATTTTACAGTTTCATTTTCTCTCACAATTCTGCATTCTCTCACAATTGTTTTCTTCCACAGTCCCTATTTCTTCCCTGAATTCTCTTCTCTCCCACAGCTCTCCATTATGTCATTTTTCTCTGTGATGCCCCCAGTTCTCTGTTCTCTCCCATAATTACCATTCCCATCTCTCCCACAATCATGTCTTTCCACAATTCCCCACTCCCTCCCACAAGTTCCTATATTTCCTGCAATTTGCTTTCTCCACGATTCTTTGTACTCTTCTCTAATTTTCATTTGTCCCTCTATTTGCTGCTCGCTCCCTCCTCACTTTCTCCCACAATTCCATGCAGCCTCCAATTTGTCACTGTCTCCCTCGCCCCTACAGTCCCCGACTGCTCCCGCTACATTGCTGATTTTCCCACAATCCCCTGAGGCCCCCTTCACATCACTTATTCTCACAGTCCCCTTCTTGCTTCCACAATTCCCCGTTCTCCCACAATTCCCCGTTCTCCCACAATTCCATACAGCCCCCGCAAGTTCCTACTTTCCCCACAATGCCCCGCTCACTCTCACAATGCCTGCTCCCCGTCATTGTTTCTCCCACAATTCAGTACGTGCCCGTTTGCCCTCGCAATCCACAGCTGTCCCCACTACGTCACTGTTTCTCCCACAATCCCATGCAGCACCCCCCCATAATTCCCTATTTTTCCTACAATTCCCATGCCATCACCCCACGTCACAGTTTCCCCCACAAGTCCATGCAGCCCCCACAATTCCTCATTCTCTCCCACAACTTCCTGCATTCATGCACGCCCCCACAGTCCCCTGCTGCCCCCCATGTCACTGGTTCTCCACAGTCTACCAGCTCACCCCCACAATTCCATGCAGATCCCACCATTCCCCATTTCATCTCCCACAATTCGGTTCTCTCTCTCACTTCTCTTCTCTCTGGTAGTTCTCTATTCTCTTTCCCAATTATCTCTTCTCTCCCAGAACTCTGTTCTCTCTCAATTCTGCATTCTTTCTCACAATTAACCAGCGCTCACACAATTGTATTTTCGCTTACAATTCCGTTCTGCCCACAGTTGCGTGCAGCTCCTGCGGTACCCATTCTCTCCCACTTTTCCCTCTCTCCTGCACTCCCCTGTTCTAAAGTCCTCTGTCTTAGAATTTCTTACTCTCCCACACAGTTCTCTGTTTTCTCTCACAGTTGTTTTCTCTCAATGTTCTACATTCACTCCAATTCTTTTTCTCTCTGTTAATTCTCCATTCTCTTTCACAATTCCATTTTCTCCCACAATTCTTTCTCTCACACAATTTTCCATTCTCTCCCACAATTCTCTACTATAGATAGGACTTAACACAAAAGTTTGTAATTACGTCTTAAAGTGTGTATTCCTCTTACCTATGATTTTTCTGAAGTTGGAAAATGTGTTTTATTAAGCTGCTCAACCTCTGTGTCTGTGCTGGTGACAAGGCAGCTTGACCACAGGTACCAGTTCACACGCTGTTCTATGATGAGCTGAGCCTGTGCCAGAAGGGAAAGCAAGTTACTTTATCAGGAAAAAGTCTTGGTATTAAAAACACAGTCATCCTGATTAAACACTGTGCTGAGTGGCAGGCATATTAGATTTACCTTCTAGTAAAGCACTTTGTCTCAGCTTGGACCAGTAACTAGACCACCACTCGGGTAGCACTGGCCTCTGTCACTTACCGTGTAGATCCTGTTGTATAAAGGAGCAGGCAGTAAAGCAGGCAGTGAAGGGACACAGGAATGAAGCTCTGAGAAATGACCGTTGCCATCTCCAGGGCTTTCCTGTGGAACTTTGCCCAATAGCAAATCCTTGCCTGTGCACCTTCCTCCCCTGGTCCTTCATCCCACCTCTCCATTGACTTTCCATGGTAATGCTTCAGGCTGAATCTCCTGTCTTAGGGTCTACTTATGGAAAGCCAATCTTTTTTATATCCTTCCAGGGTACAGTTGCCCTCAGGAGTCAGACAGATGAGATGGGATGATGAGTGGAGGGAGGGAGGAGTGGTTGTCACCTGTTTCAGATCTCCAAAGAAATTTTTTTGCAAGCTGTTCACATCTCCAGGGGACCACCAGACACTAGCAAGGAATCCTGGAAGTCCTTTCACACTGCCACAGGGGACTCCAGCTCTGCCAGCACTAGCCTTGTGTTCCCAGAAGAGTGGTTTCCTCCTGAAGACCATCACACTTGTTCCTAGATGCCGTCTGTTCTTTGGGAGATGGGAGGAAGAAGGTACAGAGGAGAATACAGAGGTCTAATCTATCTGGAGGAAAAAGGTCAATCTGTAAAGAGATTAATAACACAAGTCATACTGGGTGGTAAATGGTGGCAGGAATATCTTCCTCCTGACCATAAACGTATTTCTCGCTCTGTTAACCTGCAAAATAAATCAATTTGTGTTGACCAGGCTGCCAGGGTTTGACCCTGAGTTCTCTGCTTACCAGTGAGATGACTTGGGCAAGTTCCTGTTTGTCAGTAGACAACAGTTTCCTGACGGGGAAATGGGGATGATAAAGAGTCCCAGTGTTACAGGCTGTTCTGATGGCCAAATGCAAAAGCATACGCCAAGGGCTTGGAGAGGATTTGGCCCATAGTAGCATCTCAGAGTGAGTGGTCGCTGCAGTCACCTTCCGTTAAATGCACTCAGTTACTTGCAGCTTTACCTTCACTTCTTCCCAACCTCCTGCCCTTACTTACCTCAGTGGTGTGTTAGTACATTGGAGTTGCCTTGGGGGCTTTTAGAAGAACATTGGCACCGGGAAGCCATGGCTACACCTCTGACCAATTTAATCAGAATTTCTGGCAATAAGTCCTAGGGTCTAATGCATATTTTTAGTAAAATTTTCCAGATGGTTCTAATAGACAAGCAGGGTGGAGAACCAGCCATAACCTGCCCAGAAGCTGGATTCTACTCACCAAGCCCCTGGAACTGCACTAGAAAGCCCCCAGGGGCCTGCCGACAAGCCCAATGGCCTTTTTCACATCATCCTTGATCTCACTGAATCTGTTGAGATGGTTGACCACTTTCTTGAAAGTTTCCCTTTCATTTTTATGTTCTTTCCTTCCCTGATCTTTCTTAGTCTTCTTCACTACTCCTCTTCCTCTCCTGCCCTCCTGGACATGACTGTTCTGTGAAAACTACTCTCACACCCAGTGTTTATAGCAACACTACTTAAAATTGGAAAGATATAGAAGCAACCTAAATGTCCATCAACAGATGGATGGATAAAGATGTGGTGTATATATATATATACAATGGAATATTAGTCATAAAAAGAATGAAATAATGCACCTTGCAGGTACTTGGATGGGCCTAGAGATTATCACACTAAGTGACATTGATACAGGAAAAAATGGGGGACATGAGAGGATGGCCATGTCCCAGGTCTCAAACGAGTCCCTGGGAGACACCCTGCCAAGCAAGGGTCCTTGGCTTCGAGCAGCAAATAATTCAAAAGCAAGCCACAGTTGAGTAAACGTAGGTTTATTCAGAGAGATACACACTCCATAGACAGAGTGCAGGCCATCTCAGAAGGCGAGAGAGAGAGAGAGACAGACAGACAGACAGACAGACAGAGGGGCCACAAGGTGTGGGGTTGTTAGTTTTTATGGACTTAGTAATTTTATATCTTAATGAGTAGGAGGATTATTCCAACTATTTTGGGGAAGGTCCCAGGGGATTCCCACTTTTGGCCTTTTATGGTTAGCCTCAGAACTGTCATGGTGCCTGTGGGTGTGTCATTCACCATGCTAATACATTACATTGTATACAATGAAGCTCAAGGTCCACTGGAGGTCAAATCTCCCACCATCTTGGGCCTCAAGGTCTATTGGGAATTGACTTTTCTGCCATCTTGGTGCTTATTGCTGTGTCATTCCTATTTAATGGCTGTGCCCTGCCTCCTCCCTTCCTGTCTCAAGGTAAGTCAGACAGAGAAAGACAAACACTATATGTTATCACTTATATGTGGAATATAAAAAATAAAAAAACTAGTGAATATGACAAAAAAGAAACAAACTCACAGATAAAGACAACAAACCAGTGGTTACCAGTGGGGGAAGTGAAGATGGGAGGGGCTATTACCAAAAGGACAGGCCAGCCAAGAAACAAGCACCACTCGGAGGGTTGGAGTACTCAGATGTATTACCCCGGCAGGCTCAGAGGGGCTTCTGCTCCGAAGCTCTGAGCACCTCCAAGATGTGCGCATGAGGTTTTATAGGGTTAAGTACAAGCTTGGGGTATTCGGCCAATAGGCATGGAACAGCTTTAGCAGCATCATTATCACAAAAGTGGAGGCGGGGAGGCAGCAAACCAACATTCCAAAGCCAGATATGTCTCTTTCAAAATCCAGCTGGCTAGCAAAAAAACATGAACAGCAGACCAACACTAATTAACTTAGATTTACAAGTTAGTCTAGCAGAACTCAGATCAGTATTCCAATACTTAGATTTGTGAGTTATCTTGTTAGACCAGCCCGGCTTTTCCTTCACAGGGCAAGATAGGTGTAGGCGATTAAGAGGTACGAACTACTACATATGAAATAAGCTACAAGGATATATTGTACAACACAGAATACAGGCAATATTTCTTAATAACTATAAGTGGAGTATAAACTTTACAAATTGTGAATCACTATATTGTACACTTGACATGAATAGAATATTGTAAATCAACTATACTTCAATTAAAAAAAAAAAACTCTCCTGTCATGAGCCCCTATCTGACCTCCGTTGTAAGCCTGCAACTTGCATCTCTAGGTGCCTGTTAGGCTGCCTAGAAGCCCCTCCAATTTAATCCAGCCTCAGTTTTGTGATCACAACCCTGGCTCTGCCGTTTATTCGCAGTGAGACCTTGGACAAGTCACTTAACCTCTGTGTCTCAATGTTGTCCATAAAATGGAGTTAACCACGCTATCTACCTCTTAGGGTTGCTGTAAGGAATGAGGATGGATTAGTTGATGCAGATAAAGGATTTAGACCAGGACCCAGCCCATAGTACTCTGCCAGTGGTATATTCATTATTGTTTTTAGCCCTGCGCCTCCCACCTCAGCACCACCCGTAGTATCTACCAGCCCTGGGCACTGCAGGCCTGCTGAGACACAAAGGTAATTAATATGATTATACACAATGCAGTTAGCCTTTTTCAGTAATTCAAACCTAGGGAAATCAACCATCCCAGTTTGCCTTGCACTGAGGGTTTTCCTAGGACAGGAGACCTCCAGTGCTAAACCGGAGAGTTCCAGGCATTTGCAGATACTGACTGGTATATATAAAATAGGTAAACAAGTTTAGACTGTGTAGCACAGGGAACTGTATTTGATACCTTGTAGTAGCTTATGGTGAAAAAGAATATGAAAACGAATATATATATATTCATGTACGACTGAAGCATTGTGCTGTACACCAGAAATTGATGCAATGTTGTAAACTGACTATATTTCAATTAAAAAAAAAAAAATGAGTCCCAGGCAAACTGAGCTGAGTTGGTCAGCCTATAAAACAAACCCAAATCCTCCCCACCCACCTCCAAAGAATTCAGAGCACGATTAGTTTATCTACAAAATTCCTTGACTTTGTCCACGAGGATAAAATGGTAGTGTGTTGATTGTGATTTATGATAACAAATATATATATATTTGGTCTTTGTCTCAGTTCCCGGCACAGAGCTCCTAAAACCTTTGGAATTTCCTAAGAGAGCGATAAAGTGTCTTTTGTTGTGTTAATGAGGTGACTTGGAAAGCACCTCCGGATGGGGGCTGGTTGCCAGAGGAACCAACCTTTAAAGGATTGGAATTTTCAGTCCCACCATCAGACCTCTTAAGAAGGGAGAGGGAGTGGAGATTCTCAATTACCAATGGTCAGTGATTTAATCAATTGTGCCTCTGTAACAGAGCCTTCAAGACAGGGTTCACAGAGCTTCCAGGTTGGTGACCACGTGGAGATTTGGGGAGAGTGGGGCCCTTGGCAAAATCTTGGACACTCCGCACCCTTTCCCTATACCTTGCCCTACACATCTCTTCCATCTGACTGTTCGTGAGCTAGATCCTTTCATAATCAGCTAGTGATCTAGTAAGTAAGATGTTTCTCTGTTTTCTGTGAGCAGCTCTAGCAAAGTAGTTGAACCCAAGGAGAGGGCTGATCAGAAGCACAGGTGACAACCTGGACTTGTGTGATTGGCCTCTGAAGTTGGGGGAGGGGGTGTTGCAGTCTTGAAGAACTAAACCCTTAATCTGTAGGATCTGATGGTATCCCTGGGTAGCTGGAGTCAGAACTGAGTTGAATTTGTGAGACATGCAGTCATTGTCTTCATAGACCTCAGTTAATTGCCTGTTGACGTTTGGAGGGAAAACAACACACATGGGAAGTAGTAAGAATAACTGGTAGCCATGTTATGTTCGTGGTTTTTAGCTTCTCTGATGACAAGTCAATCTCCTCCCATCTTGCCATTTAACTTTAATAGCCCTCTTCCAGTCGACATCGGTGGTCCCAATATATTTATTTTCTCTTCCAGTTTTATTGAGATATAATTGACATACAGCACTGTGCAAGTTTAAGGTGCACAGTACAATGATTTGACTTCATACATCATGAAATGATTATCACAATAAGTTTGGTGAATGTCATCTAGAGATACAAAATTAAAGAAATAGAAAAAAATTCCTTTTGATGAGAACTCTTAGGATTTATTCTCAACAATTTTCATGTATAACATACAGCAGTGTTAGTTATGTTTATCGTGTTGTAAATTACATCCCTAGTACTTATTTATCTTAAACTGGAAGTTTGTACCTTTTGACTGCCTTCCTCCAGTTTCCTGTCCCCCAACTCTGACTCTGGTAACCACAAATCTGATATTTTTCTATGAGTAATGTTTGTTTTTGAAGTATAGTTGACTTATAACACTGTTAGTTCTTGTTATGCAACATAATGATTCGATACTTCTATACATTTCAAAATGATCGCTGTGGTAAGACTAGTTATAATCTGTCACCATACAAAGATATTACATAATTATTGACTATATTCCCCACACTGTGCATTTCATCCCCGTGACTCATTTATTTTGCACCTGTAAGTTTGTACCTCATACTCTCCATCACCTATTTCTCTCCTCCCCTTACCCCTCCCCTGTGGCAACAACCTGTTTGTTGTCTGTATCTATAACTCTGTTTCTGTTTTGTTATGTTTGTTCATTTGTCTTCTTTTGAGATTCCACATATAAATGAAATCATTCAATATTTGTCTTTTTTTGTCTGACATTTCACTTAGCATAATGTCCCTTAGGTCCATCCACGTTGTCCCAAATGGCAAATTTCATTCTTTTTTATGGCTGAGTAATAGTCCATTGTATGTCTATACCACATCTTCTTTATCCATTCGTCTATTGATGGGCATTTGGGTTTCTTCCATACCTTGGCTATTGTCAATAATGCTGCAGTGAGCATAGGGGTGCATGTATCTTTTCTAATTACTGTTTTCATTTTCTTCAGATAATTACCCAAGAGTGGAATTGCTGGATCATATGGTAGTTCTATTTTTAATTTTTTGAGAAATCTTCACGTTGTTTTCCATAATGGCTGCACCAATTTACATTCCTGCCAGTGATGCACAAAGGTTCCCTTTTCTCCACATCCTCACCAACATTTGTTATTTGTTGTCTTTTTGTTAATAGCTGGTCTGACAGATGTGTTGTGACACCTCGTTGTGGTTTTGATTTGCATTTCTCTGAAAATTAGTTGATGTTGAGCATATTTTCATGTACCTGTGGGCTACTTGTATGTCTTCCTTGGAAAAATGTCTGTTTAGGTCTTTTGCTCACTTTTTAAATCTGTTTTTTTTTTTTTTTTTATGTTGAGTTGTAGATTTGTGTATTTGGGGTATTAACCCTTATTGGATATATCATTTGCAAATATCTTTTCCCATTCAGTAGATGGCCTTTTTGTTTTGTTGATTGTTTCCTTCACTGTGCAAAGGCTTTTTAGTTTCATATAGTCCTATTTACTTATTTTTGCTTTTGTTTCCCTTGCCTGAGGAGGCATATCCAAAAACATTATTAAGACTGATGTCAAAGAAGTTACTGCCTATTTTCTTCTAGAAGTTTTATGGTTTCAGGTCTTATATTTAAGTCTTGAATCCATTTTTAAATTTATGTTTGTGCACAGTGAGAGAGTAGTACAGTTTGGTCGTTTTGCATATAGCTATCCAGTTTTCCCAACACTATTTATTGAAGAGACTGTCTTTTCCCCTTTGCATGTTCTTGCCTCCTTTGCCATAGATTAATTGCTCATACAAGTGAGTTCATTTCTCGGCTCTCTATGCTGTTCTTTTGACCTATGTGTCTGATTTTGAACCAGTACCATACTGTTTTGATGACTGTAGCTTTGTCATATAGTTTGAAATCAAGGGCTGTGATACCTCCAGCTTTGTTCCTATTTCTCAAGATTGTTTTGGTTATTTGGGGTCTTTTTTGTTTCCATGTAATTTTAGAATTTTTTCTTACAGTTTTGCGAAGAATGCCATTGGTATTTTGATAGGGATTGCATTGAGTCTGTAGATTCCCTTGGGCAATTGTGGCCGTTTTAACATTAATTCTTCCAATCCATCAGCACAGTATATGTTTCCATCTGTTTGTGTCATCTGCAATTTCTTTCATCAGTGTCATAGTTTTCTGAGCACAGGTCTTTTACCTCCTTAGTTAGATTGTTCCTAGGTATTTTATTCTTTTTGATGTGATCCAGTACATTCATTTTAAAATTAAATTTCGTTATCTCTATTTGAATAAATTTGGGTAGGAGACATTTTGTTTCATACAAATTTAAGAACTATGTTGGAGATAAGTAGAAATAAATTGTGGCAAAAAAACTGGTTTGGGAATCAAAGTTGATGAAAATAATACAAACTAGAGCAAAAGCAACTGGGAATGTTTCAGTTAATTAAACTAGTGCCCCACAAATAAGGAAAAACAATATTTAAAAAAGTATTGTACTATATATATATGTTCATATTATATTTCAAATATTTAAACTATGTATCATTTAACTCTGATTGAAGATTATGATTAAGGGATAATTTTCAAAAAAGGCAAAATCCCGACTCTCATACAGATAGAAGATGAACACGTTAAAGATTTTATTTAACTAGTTATTGTGGAAATACAACTAGTTCAAAGGAGAAACCAAAGAACAGAAATGTATACATCAGGAATGTTGAAATAAGCTTGTAAATGGAGGCAAAACTGGCCTCTTCCACTATGGGGGAGGGCAGTCACTTGAATCTCCAGAAGACAGGATGTAATGTCTATAGATATAAATGATTTTGCATTGTTATACCAGTAATCTACAAGTTGCAGTAAAATAGCTCAAAGACCATGAAAGGCTAGAATCAGAAAACCAGGAAGGGTGCGATCTAAACAGTGCATTTCTTTTCATTGAAGCATAAATGTTTCTTCACACCACCATAAGATAAAATGTATTTTTTGGCTGAGTTTTCCCATTGGCTTGAGGATCTAACATAGCTGAAGGGTAAAGCGTTAGTGGGTTTATTATGGAAAACAGGAGGCTAAACAGGACAGCTTTTTAAATAAGCCTTTTATGTTAGTATGCATTAGCAGAACTCTTGTACTAAATACTGGCTTCGTATTTGTCATTATGCAGAAAATTAGGTCTACCAAATATATACCACTTTGGTGTGCTAATCAACAATATAACTGGGAGATTAACTACTATTTGACCACCCTCCCCAAACTCTGAAAGCAATGTTAGTTTTGAAGGTGAGTCACCGCGGGGTGGTCGGGAAAGAACATTGGGCTGGGAGTCTGAAGCTCTAGTTGGCTTCAGTTGTGGACCTTGGATGCATCTAATAAAAACAATTCCAGCCCCAATGACCTCTCACGCTTAGTGGAAGCATGCCCTGTGCCAGGCACCATAAAAAGGATGGGGTCTGTATTAACTCATTTAACTTCACAGTGACTCTTGAAGGTAGCGCCTTCCTATTTCACAGCTGAGGAAATTGAGAAAAAGAAATTTAATTCATCCGTGTGATATATTTCATAAGAGGTGGGGCTTTAACCTCAATTCCATCTTTGTGGAAATGACCCAGATCATTCACAAGGCCCCATCTAGCTCTGAAATGTTGTGTCATAAAAGAAAGTCAAAAGAAAATAGAAGTGGAAGATACCAGGTGAAATGGGATGTGTGTCTTGAGAAGTTTGTTTTCCAAAACTTGTCTTATCATTCGTTATTTCTCAGGACCATGCCTTTATGAGTAAGATGGGAAACCAGCACTCTCAGTTGGCCTTGCATCAGTTCGCGTAGGACAGGAAGGGAAAAGCACTAGAAGAGAATAAACCATGGACAGCAGACTTCGACCTACCTCCTTCAAAGGTGGTGTCATGTATCTATTTGCATGTACATTTAAATCAGAATGCCAACTTTCTAAATGTTTCACATCCTAAAAGTACTCTCATTGACCCTTGAGGCTGGTGAAGTACTGTCATCAAAGGATTCACCTTCACCAAGAATTAGCAGTTTGAGATAGATCACTTGATTTGTGAGTCTTAGAAGTCCAGCTGTATTTGATCTGACACTTAGATGCTTATGACTTTTTCTTTTCTTTTCTTTTTTCTGAGTAAAGGTAGATTTATTTAGAGAGGTACATTGAAAGGCAAGAGAAAGGCCACGAGGTGTTGAGGTTGGGTGCTCAGATTAGAGTAAAAGTAGGTACATACTCCATAGACAAGAGTGTGGGCCATCTTCAGAGAGGGAGAGAGAGGGGGCCTGCTTGTGACTTTCACATTACAGGAAAATACATCATGCAAAATTTAGTGTAATGAGGTCGGAGCTGGGCTGCACTTCAATAGTATTGTTGATGTCCAGGTGACACCTGTTGGCAGATTCTGGTCAGATCTCTGGTTCAGTTCATTAAGAACAGTGGGGAATTGGGGGGAGGGGATAGCTCAGTGGTAGAGTGCATGCCATGCAGGAGGTCCTGGGTTCAATCCCCAGTACATACATACATACGTAAACCTAATTACACCCCCCCCAAAAGAACAATGGGGAATAGAAGGTTTTTAACTTAGCTCCCCAAAGTGTAAGCAAAACTCAACATTAAGACACAACTACTATAAAGGCTTTTTTCCTCCTTTGAGAAGTAGGATATCTTGTGCAGCTTTGTTGCTGAAGTTTGTGCTTTTATTGACTGACCCTCGATCGTTTAGGACTTAGTAATATTAAGCTTTGGACAGCTGTTTTGCATGAACTTCAAGGTCACATGTAAAAGGTGCACATGCTGTGATTAATATTCCTCTCCATCTATCCAAGTGAGACCAAATTAATATTTTAGTATTTTTAAAAATGTTTCTTTGAAAGATAGGTTTTATTTATTTATTTATTTATTTATTTTTGTTTTTTATTGTTGAATGATGGGTTTTAGAAAGCAGATGTGCTTTAAATAAATGACATGTAAAGCGAAACAGAGACCAGTGACTTCACTTCACTAAAATCTCCAATTTTGTTTTTCTGTGATTATAAAGCCTAATCAAGAAATAGTCTATATATTTAACAGGATATTCAAATTATTTACAAAGTTTTTCTACAACTAAAAGCGTAACTTAGATTACTTGTATACTTACATACTTTTCAATTTTTATAGTTTTTTAATTGAAGTATATAATTTACAGTATTGAGTTAGTTTCAGATGTACAGCATAGTGATTCAGTATTTTTGCAGATTATATTTCATTATAGGTTATTACAAGATAATGGGTATAATTCCTTGTGTTATACAGTATATCCTTATTTCTTATCTATTTTATACATAGTAGTTTGTACCTGTTAATCCCTTACCCCTAATTTGTGCCAATCCCCTTCCCTCTCCCCTTTGGGAATCACAAGCTGTTTTCTATATCTGTGAATAAATATATATTCTATTTTGCATATACATTTATTTGTATCATTTTTTAGATTCCACAGATAAGCGATATCACACAGTATTTATCTTTCTCTGCCTGATTTATTTCACTAAGCATAATATTTTTTATGTCCATCCATGTTGCTGCAAATGGCATTATTTCATTCTTTTTTATGGCTGAGTAATATTCCATTGTATATATGTACCACATTTTCTTTATTCATCTGTCAATGGACATTCAGGTTGCTTCCATGTCTTGGCTATTGTAAATAGTGCTGCTATGAACATTGAAGTGCATGTATCTTTTTGAATTAGAGCTTTCATCTTGCCTAGCTAGATGCCCAGGAGCAGGATTGCTGGATCATTTGGTAACTCTGTTTTTAGTTTTTTAAAGAACCTCTATACTGTTCTCCTTTGTAGCTGCTGCAATTTGCATTCCTACCAACAGTGTAAGAGGGTCCCCTTTTCTCCACACCCTCTCCAGTATTTCACCTGTATGTTTTCTTTGGAAAAATGTCTATTCAGGTCTTCTGCCCACTTTTTGATTAGATTGTTTGATTTTTATATTTATATATATAGTATTTATATATTTTTTGTATATTTTTTATATATATATATATATATATATATATAGTGTTGTATGGGCTGTTTGTATATTTTGGATGTTAACCCCTTATCAGTCTCTTCATTTACAAATATTTTCTCCCATTCTGTAGGTTGTCTTTTTGTTTTGTCTATAATTTCTTTTGCTGTGCAAACACTTTTACGTTTAGTTAGGTCCCATTTGTTTATTTTTGCTTTTATTTCTTTTGTCTTAGGAGACTGATCCAAGAAAATACTGACATGATTTATGTCAAAGAGTGTCCTGCCTATGTTCTCTTCTAGGGCTTATAGAAACATAGAAAACTCTCTTATGTTTTCAGGGCTTACATTTAGGTCTTTAAACCTTTTTTTTTAAATTAATTAATTAATTTTAATTGAAGTATAGTCAGTTTACAATGTTGTGTTAGTTTCTGGTGTACAGCATAATAGTTCATTCATTCATATACATACATATATTTGTTTTCATGTTCGTTTTCATTATGGGTTACTACAAGATATTGAATATAATTCCCTGTGCTATACAGAAGAAACTTATTGTTTATCTATTTTATATATAATAATTAGTACCTACAAATCTCGAACTCCCAGTTTGTCCCTTCTCATCCCCTTCCCCCTGTTTTCTGTGTCTCTGAGTCTCTTTCTGTTTTGTAAATAAGTTCATTTGTCTTTGTTTTTAGATTCTACATATAAGTGATATCATACGGTATTTTTCTTTCTCTTTCTGGCTTACTTCACTTGAATGACAATCTCCAGGTCCTTCCATGTTGCTGCAAATGGCATTATTTTATTATTATTTTTTGACTGTGTGTATTCCATTGTATAAATATACCTAAACCATTTTGAGTTTATATGATGTGAGGGAATGTTCTCATCTCATTGTTTTACAAGTGACTGTCCAGTTTTTCCAGCACTGCTTGTTGAATAGACTATCTTTTCTCTGTGTATATTCTTGCCTTCTTTGTTGTAGATTACTTGACTCTAGGTAGGTTTGTTTCCGGACTCTATTCTGTTCCATTGATCTTTGTGTCTGTTTTTGTGCCAGTACCATGCTGTTTATTTTTTACTGTAGCTTTGCAGTATTTTCTGAAGTCTGGGAGGGTTATACCTCTAGCATTGTTTCTTTTTCTCAGGATTGCCTTGGCAACTTGAATCTTTTCTGGTTCCATATAAATTTTAGGATTATTTGTTCTGGTTCTGTGAAAAATGTCATGGGTATTTTGATAAGGATTGCATTCAATCTGTAAATTGCTTTGAGTACTGTGGCCATTTTAATAATATTAATTCTTAAATCCAAGAGCATGGAGTATCCTTCCATTTCTTGGAATCATCTTCAATTTGCTTTGTTGGTGTTTTATAGCTTTCAGAGTGTAGATTTCACTCCTCCTTGGTTAAGTTTATTCCTTGGTATTTTTATATGATTTTAAATGAGATTATTTTTTACTTTCTCTTTCTGACATTTCATTATTAGTATATAGAAATGCAACAGATTTCTGTCTATTAATCTTGTATCCTGAATCCTTGCTGAATTCGTTTATTAGTTCTAATAATTTTTAGGTGGGGACTTAGAGTTCTTTGTATATAGTATTTTGTCACCTGAAAATAGAGAGGTTTAGTTCTTCCCTTCCAATTTGGATAACATTTATTTCTTTGTTTTGTCTGATTGCTGTGGCTAGGACTGCTAATACCATGTTAAATAGAAGTGGTGAGAGTGGGCATCCTTGTCTTGTTCCTGAATTCAGTGGGAAGGCTTTCAGCTTTTCACTGTTGAATATTATATTGGCTGTAGGTTTGCTGTAGGTGGCCTTTATTATGTTAATATACGTTCCCTCTATATTCACTTTGAGAATTTTTATCGTGAGTGGATATTGAATTTTGTCAAATGCTTTTTCTGCATCTGTTGAGATGATCATGTGATTTTTGTCTTTGGTTAATCTTGTGTATCGCGTTGATTGATTAGCGTATTCTGAGCCATCCTTGTGACCCTGGAATAAATCCGACTTGATCGTGGTGTATGATCATTTTTATGTATTGTTGGAGTTGGTTTGTTTTTATCTACTTGTTGTCTGTTTTCCCTCATTATAAGGAAGCTCTCAGAGCAGGAATTTTCTCTCATTCCCTGCTCTGTCCAACAGATTGTGCTGGGTAAAACTTTATTGAATGAAAGAGCAAACAAAGTCAGCTTTTTAACAGTAAATTTTGAGCACAGTCAAATATTTCCATCAGACCTATGTATATTGTTAATTCCTGAATATATGCAATCATCTAAAATGTTCTAGTGATTAACTTATCTTAATGGAGCCCAGCAGCAAACATGGCATAACATATTTTCATAATCGGAAGAATATTTAACATCAACAAAATACTATGACATATTCTTTTTCTGTTTAGCAAAACAAGGAAATGTATAATAGTTGTTACATTGTGTTTATACCATATGCTTCTAGTTACATGAATTCTTGTCCCTGGCATCCAAGTAATACTGTGAGTTTGACAAAAGAAGGAAATACTGGAATTTACATACATCACAAATCTGTCATTTAGGCAATTTATAGTGTATTTTGTCGTGCTGAAAACAAAGTTTAAAAGATATGTTTCCCTTACACCAGAATTTGACACATCGTTGTAAACTAACTATACTTCAATTGAAAAAAAAAAGAAGATGTGTTTTCTTTATTTTCATGCCATACAAATTTCATACCATATAGAAAAAAAAAACACTGCACGTTTACACGTTCAGTAAATGAAAGGTGTGGGACCAAGGAATGAGTTTAGGGTTAGACTCATGGGTTTTACCCCATGGTTATAGTCAGACTAGAATAAGTGCATAGTTACTGCTTCTCCACATAAACAAGAGTAAAATACCCCACTGCTCTCGAGTTGGCCTTGGGAAACCTCAGAGCTCACATATACAGTAGAATTTGCGTTAAATGGACTTAAAAGGGGATTCCCTTTCCAAATCTGCTACAAGATGTAATTCAAAGTTCAAATGGAAATTGCAACTACCAGAATATATATGTATCTTGTTTGGGATTTCCCCAGAGGCAAGGAGGCGAATGCCAGTTTGCTATTTGGAAGGTGATTCCCTGAAATATTGTCAGGGGAGTGGGAAAGTGAGACAGGGAAGAGAAGGAAGCCAAGAAAGAGTAAGTTATCAAGCCGGTCTCCACTCTGGGCATCGCTGGGACACCATGTAGAATATGCCTCAGCGTTCTACCAACCAAGGGGTGAGGTGGCTGGGGTGTTTAATCACCAAATCCTTATCCATCACTGGTTTAGGGCTGCCATCAGAGACCAAGAACCCCTCAGAGTTGCAGGTATTCACGGTAAGCAGCCTTTGGCGATTAGTGGAGAATGCCAAAAAGATACGGGTGAGACCCTGATAGCATCAGCTACAATTAATTTTAAAAGTTTAATGAAACTGCGTCTTTTGATTCTCAAGTACATTTCATTTTCCTGATGAGCATAAACTGGGGTGGCAGGAAAGAACACAGCTCAGGCACCCTCATTCTATCCTCATTTCCATATCTTACTACCTCTAACATCTATGGCCAACCCTAGGCTGGAGCTGGGATCTCTCCGCACCTGTTTTGTTGTCTGTAAAATGGGAGGTCTGGACCACGTGATCTCGAGCATCCTAAGGTTCTCTGTTTGATGCAAATGGACCTCTTCCTTCCTTTCCTTGAAATGGTCAGTGCAGGCTGGTCAGATTGTACAAAAAAGTAGGAGATGAAATGGAGGAGTGTTCAGACTCCTGGCTGCAGGAAACAGAAACTCATTCAAACTAGCTCAGGTTCAAAGAAAGTATGTTAGAAAGGACCAGGGACCCTCACAGGATGGAAAGCAGCAAGTAGATCCAGGCCTTAATGGAACAGAAGGATCATAAGACTAACTTGAGACAGAGAGAGAGTGATAGTGATATAGCGAGAGAGAAATATAGTTTTATAGATACATAGAGTTATAGAAGTAGAGATAGTTGTAGATACAGAGATCATTATACACAGACAGAAATAGAGTGATAGATGTGTAGGCATGTGCAGATACAGACAGGTGGGGATGCAGGTACAGTTGCAGACAGTGAGAGTGAGAGGGTTATGTGTATGCGCTTAGATATGTAGATAGCTGTGTAGGTAAGTTGGTAGGTAGGTTGGTGGGTAGGTAGATAGATGCAGATGCAGATCCCTCTGGGGCCACCCAGTCCCTGAGCTTTTGCTCCCTTCTTACTCATTAGCCTTGCACCTCCCACTCCCCGTCAGTCCCCTGCCTTAACTTCAGCTTGGACTTGCCTTTCACTTGTCCCACCACAACTCTCCAGCCCCCACCACTGACTGATTATAGACCTTAGTGTCCCAGTTCCATATTCCCGGAGAGGAGCAACATGGCCTCTGTATTCACCCTGGTCTTATTAGCTGTGGCCAAGGACAGGTGAGTCACACGATCACACTTGAGTACCTAAGCCCACCCCTTTAGTAGGATGGTAGGAACCAGTTAAAAAGGCAGGCGGGGTGGGTGGGGTAGGTTATGAGCCAGCGATGCACTCCAAAATGTGTCTACCTGTGACTCCCAAGGAGTGGTAGGGGCATCGTTCTGTACTCAAAGAGGACAGCGGTGCTTGGGCTGCCAGTGAGTCAAGGAAAGTATTTGAAAGCAGCAAAAGAGTCATACGAAAAGGTGTAAATACACGCATCATGACAGCACAGGAGACAGAGGCAGCCCATACTAGATAAGAGGCTGTGAGGTCCGGAGAATTTCTAAGAGCTGGTGCTTGGGATGCCATCGCCCGCCTCCTGCCCTGAGAACACGTCTGTCTCCCAGGAGCAGACCCTGAGACATGAATATGAATGAAAATAATTTATTTGCAGGTGATTCTGGAAAGCAGTGGTAAGCAAGAGGGTAGGTGAGATCAAGTAGGGAAGGAAGCCATAAAATGGGTGTGTATTAAGGGAGTTCCACTGTGGCTGGGTGACTAGAGCTTAATCCGTGGGGGAATCCAGCAGCCAGTGTCACCCCACTCCAGGCAGGAGGAGGCTGACGTGTATTTATCAGCTCTCAGCAGTCATTGCCTGCTCCGGGGGGCAGTTAATTCCTGGGCACTTCTGGTTTGAGGCTGTCATGTGGGCAGTTGAAGTTGGGCTGGCGTGCCTGGATGCAGAAATGCCAAGAGCGTGTGGGTGGGCTCTGACGGTGCCTGCTACAAGGCCAGTTCAGAAGATTCTACTGACACCACCAGGGAGATGCCCAGCTGCCTCTTCTGTTTGGGAATCTTGATAGGAAGCTTTCCTCTATGGCAGTGGTTCTGAACCAGGGCAGTTTTGACACCTGACTCCCACCCCCTGTAAGGGGACATTTGGCAGTGTCTGGTGACATTTTTGGTTGTCACAGCTGGAGGGAGGGGATGCTACTGGCATCTAGTGCATAGAGGCCAGTGATGCTGCTAAATATCCTTCAATGCACAGGACAAGCCCCTGCAACAAAGAATTATCTATCCCCAAACGTCAATAGTGCTAAGACTCAGAAACTAGGTCTAGGCAAACAGAATGGCCAAAAACTCACTCTCCCTACTAGTTGGCAGCTAGAACTTGGACCCCGCCCTCCTAAGCTTACCCAGTTGGAGGCACCCTCCCGGCAGGACTTGAAATTGAAACAGGTTAGAATTTATGACACTCCCAGTAGCCAGTGTCGCGTCAGTGGCTCCAGTGAAGAAGTGGCAGATCCAGTAGCAGCCGCAGCACCGATTGACCGGTCTCTCCTGTGCATTGCCTTTGGGTGTTTCTTTCTTCCTACACTGCCTTGATTTCGGCCTGTTTTCCCAGCTAGCACTTCCGCCTTCCTGTAATTTCTGTTAGCTCCCCAATATCCTTCCCATCAATTTCTTTTCTGCTTAAGATAATCAGAAGCAGATTCTCTTAGGTATGAGTCAGTGTGGACTGATAACAGTAACAAGTTACTCCACAATTTCAGTGGCTTAGCACAATAAAAACCTTCTGTCTTATTCATTTAGGAGTCCGGTGAATTATGTAGCTTTCCTCCAAGGGGCGACATGGAGACCTCATTTCCTTCTGTCTTTTTTGTGGCTTTGTTATCCCTTACGGTCTTCCCAGAGTCCGCCTCAGGATCTTTATCCAGGCAATCTACAAAAGACGAGCCCGGGTAGAGGGTCGGTTGGGGTGTTTGGAGACCAGGCCTGGAGATCGTGTTCTTCAGTTTTGTCCCATTCCATTGGTCCAAACCTGTTTGGATGCCAGAGGTCTAGGAGGTAGAGCCTAGCTCGTTACCAGGAAGGAAACAATCTTTTGATGTGCATCTAGCCAGGCTCTGCCACGTGTTGTTTACAAGCCTGATCCAAACCAGTAGAGCAGATATGGACAGAAATGGCACCTGGGGAACAAAAGTGCAAGGACTAGGGGCGCCCTCTAGATCGTTAGCTTGGGGTTACAACACACTCAGGAAGGTACGAGTCTTGGGAAGTACAGAAATGTGAGTAGGAGATGAGAACTACTAATAAAGCGAGACCTTAACATTCACTGGGAAATGGCATTGACCTATGTGAGGGTCACGTAAGGCACAGGGGCTGTCACTGTGGAATTCTCCCTCCTCTTCGTGGCCCCTCCCCGTCTCACCTAAAACACACACATCTCATCAGTAATAAACTATATATATATAACAATAATGGCCATGTTTTACCATGTGATTGACATTTTTTGGTCTCATTCATTCCATGAATACTCATTCACTCATCCAGCCATCCATTCACTCATTGATTGAGCACTTACTGTGTACACATTTTACCAGACATTAGGGACACCAGGGTAGGCAGGGAGACAGTCCAAGCTTTCATGAAGCTTTTATTTGAATGGCTAAAATAAGTCTCTGAGCTAGATATTATTACTCCCTATTTTAAAGATGAGGAAACTGAGGCACAAAGGGGCTAAATAACTTGCCCACAATCCAAGATCACAAAGCTGTCTGGCTCTAACATCCAAGCTGTTAATTATTCCCTCTTCTCTCCCCTTGTTACGTCCCCTCTCCGTCACTGCTGTAACTTCCTTAGTGCAGACCCGTGTCATCTGTGGCCGGGGCTGCCACAGCGGCCCCCTGAGCCCCTGGTGCTGGTCTTCAGCGGAAGTCTCAGCACTCTTAAACACACAGATGATTGTGATTCATGTTGCTCCCTGTTCTCCCTGTTTAAAGGCCCTCAGTGGCTCCCAGGGCCCATAGGATGAAGTCCAAACCCTTTGGCCAGGCTCATGAAGCTCCCCATCATGCTAGGCCAGTGGTTCCCAACAGGACAGCACCACCTTCATGCGGGTATTTCGGAAATGTGCGGTGGGTTTTAGGTAGGCATAATGACTGGGGACACTAATGTCAGCTAACACTAGATGTCCTGCAGCTGATCTCACCAACCCCGGGCATTGTGCCTGGCACCAAGTGGGTGCTTAATCAGTTAATGTATATGCGTAAAAGGTCTCACAGAATGTGGATTAAAAGCCAGAAGCAAAGCAGGACGAATCTTAACCACAATGGAGGAAAAAATTCATTCACTCACTTATCCATCCATTTATTCATCAGACCAAGATTCCTTTGCTGAAGTTAACCCAACTTTGCCATTTCGAATACCATCTTTGGGGACATAGTTGATTTTTTCCCCCACCCTCCTGCCAAGGAAAATGTTAGAATCATGGAACTTTGGAGAAAGACGCTTAAGGATCCATAATCCTTTGCAAGCACAATATAAATGTAGAAAGTGAGACCTAAAGAGGTGGACGGGCTTGCCTAGTTCAGGACATGAGGTGGTAGAACCTGAACTAAATCCTGATTCTCCTAATTCCCAGTCCTGAGCTCTTTTCACCAAATACTGCCTCAGTCAAGAAGAGCAAAACTCTGGTGAGTCAGGACGATTCGATGTAGTTGGGGGCAAGTTATTATCTAAGTGACTACAACTTTCAAGATTTTCTGTTTTCTAGACATCTTCCCATCTCAAAATCATTTGATAAAACAATGCATGAAAGGATAAAACAAGGACAAATATATGTACAGGACACAAAGAATTTGTCTTCTTCCTTTCTTATTTCCACAGGATCCTAAAGTACTTCTGTTAACACATGCCACTGATTATAATGACACATTTACATTTCTGTTACCTAGGACAAGGGTTACATCTTAGTCATCTTTATATCTCACCCAAACACGGTGTCCAGGACACAAATGACAAGGGGACATTAAATGTTAGTTAAAGCAATGAATAAATCTGTAAGCCATATATGAGAACTTTTCAAAAATAAGGAGAGAGATTATGTAAAGTAAAAAAAGAAGAAAAAATTTTGTTTTAACAAGTTTTGCTATTTTTATATTTTTAAAAAGGACACAAATGTAGTTCAGATTTTACCGTCCACAGAATATTTCTCAACCAAACTTTCCCAAATCAAGTTGGGGTGACTGAGTAAGAGCCTGTCAGTTTAGACAGGCCTTCAAAGTAGTTTCCTGGATTTAGTTCTCACAAATCATTATGCAGGGTTCATGTAGGAAAAACTAAATACAAGCCTGACAGGTATATGCCAAGTTATTATTGCATTCAATTGTGAACAGGAAAATAGCGAAAGATATTTACACGTGGGTCAGGAAGGAAGTCCACAGGATGGACTCAGCTCTGCGTTCCCCCAATAAAGACAGAAAAGCCCCTGATGATTGAGTGCCTTAAGTTGGAAAATTGGCAATTTGCTGAAACTGAGGGAGCTAACGTTTAGACAATGAGATTTCATTCATGGGCAAGGGGATTTTCCTATATGGTAATGACATTTAAAGGGTCATAGACTCCCTTAAAAACATACTTCCCTCCCCTACACATAAAATTCACTATTCCTGGTGATGAACTGATCCCCCACCCACCCCCGACCACTTCACACCATGAAGAATAAAATCTGATGGCAAAATTAACCTCCAGTGAGATCTGACTTCAAAATTCGTATTCTTTTCATTACATTAATAGGTGATCTTAGACAAATACTCACTTGCTCTAAACCTTACATTCCTCTGTAAAATGGTGTAGTAATAACTACCTTATACAAGTGTGGTTAAGAGTCAACAATTCCTCTCTCTAAGATGTTTAGTATGTAATAATCACTGCACAAATAGCAACTTCTTCTTCTTCCTCAGTTATCATTTGGGGAGTTGTAAGAGCTGGCAAAATTTGAGGGGAAAATGAAGCAAGGTGTCATTTTTTTCTCTTTTAATCTCACTTTGGTTTTTTCCTGCTCCCTGAGAGGTGAGAACCGTATTTATTAAAGTCCAGATATCCCAAGAACCACATGTTGGTTGTCCAGCCCAAGTCTCCAGGGAGAAAAAGGGACCAGGGACTGTCTGGTGTACACGTTTCCACCAAGTGGTCCCCAGTACGTAGCCCCGGGCCTGGCATTTTGTAGGTTCCAGATAAATGTCTGAGCAAGAAGAGAGGGTAGGAATAGAAAGGGAAGGATAGAGGGTTGAGGTGAGGGGGAGAAAAGGAAGGAAGACTGAAAGTGTATGGAATTTTTTTTTCCTACCATGAAGTTCTAAGAACAGGGTCCTTGACAGGCACAGAACACAGGAAAGCATGGAGTCTTACACTTCTTCACTGCCTCCTTTCATGGAACGAGAAGAAATAGAAAGAGACAGACCAGGAAAAGATGTCCATTTCTGGAACATGTTGCTGGGCTACAAATGACGTTAGAAGATTGCGATACCATTTTCTTCTTCCGTAGGAATGGTGATGGAGAAAATGTCATGAAGTTGAGTGGGGAGGACTACGTGATGGGAACACAGGGACATGAACTCGTCCTGTGTGTGGCCTTGGGCAAGGCGCTTTATACACTGGAGCTGAGTTTTTGCATCTGTAAATGTCAGGCTTGATCCCAGATCAGTGGTGCTCAATCTTAGTTCTCCATTAGAACCACCCAAGGAGTTTCCAAACGTCCCCAGGCCCAAGCCATAGTCCACAGACAGTAGAATCGCTTGAGGTGGGACCCAGGCAGCAGTAGTTTCAAAGCTTCCCAGATGATTCTAAGGGGCAGCTGAACTTGAGAACTACTGGACCAGGTGACCTCTAGACCCTCACTACCCTAAGTGGGTCTCAGACAAACTGCATGGACATTACTGGGTTCTTCTTAGTCATCAAAACTCAGGCCTCATTCCAGATCTACCCAGTCAGAATCTGCGTTTTAACAAGACCCCTGGGGAATTTGTATTGACGTCGAAGTTGGACAACTCTGGCCTAGCCACTCTTCCACCCTGCCCTTTCATCCAACAGAGCTTTGCTTCTGGTGCTGATGTTTCAGTAGAACTTGTGGATCTCAGTGCCAGAACACACTGTAAGTGTTAGAAGTTTTATGTGTGTGTTATGCGTGTATATTCAGAAAGCACAACAATATCCCATCACACCTGTTCCACGCAGGGGGCTAAAAGGAAATAGATTGGGGGGAAAAAGTCTTCCTGTAAAAGGTGTAGATAATTTTATGAGATTCTGATCAAAGATTGTTTTTGCTTTGTAGAGTGGAGTACAGCCTGCTAAAGAGCAGTTCTCTTCAAAGTCAGCAACGGCAGTGTGGATATTAAAAACACCTGCCTTTACGTGGCAATGTGTATTCAACATCTTCTCGCCTGGCAACACATTTCCAGGTTCCTTGTCTGGTCCTGGTCCTCATGCTACCTGACAGGGCCTTTGTTGATAGTTCTCCCTAGGAAATAGGTGCATTGGCCGAGGAGTATTTGACTTCCTCTGGAAGTCTCCTGTTGTAATGTTCATCACTGCCTTTAATTCTACAGAAGAGAAGTCAGCCCTGAAAAACAAAAAGCAGAAACAACATCAAAATGCTAAAATGCAAGCTAGAAAGTGACAGGTAAATGTCATGCAAGGTTAAGCAGGTGGGATGGCCCCTGCATTTTCGGCTAGTCATGTTGTAGTAAGACTATCTGGAATAATGGTATATTTGGAGGAGGGAGTGATTTGGATCTGAATGTTTAGGGAGAATTGGCAAAGGTAAAAACATAATTTTCACTTCAATTCAACTTCTAGACTTAAGGTAGCAGCCAATGTGGTACCCTGCCCATACTCCACCCCTCCCACCCTCCACATTACCATTCCAGTAGGACTTCAACAGTTGGCATCTGCAGGGCTAAGGGCTTTCTTTGGCTGTCAGCTCCCAACTCTGCCCTCAGCTCAGCTCGCAGAAGTCCTAGAATCAGGACCCTGGTAAAAGCTTCAGCAATGACTGAATGAAATGGTGTCTGAGTACCCCAGCTCCCTCGCCCGTTGGGTGAGATCACCTGGACATACACAATCTAGGCTGGCTCTGAGCAATGCCCAGAGGCCAGATGTTCTAGTTGATACATGCCTGCTAGTGTTTTCCTTCCTTCAGGATTCACTCTCTCAGTCCCTTACCAGTGTTCAGTGCACCTCCAGAGCAAACTCCTTCCACTCAAGTCCTTGCCCCAGGGTCTGCTTGTGGGAAGACCTACAGCAAGATGAACTTAATCTTGCATTTGCTTTAAGATATTTTTAGGTATACAGCTCATACCTTTATATTCTTTCCTTTCAATTAAAAATTTTTCAGTTAGTAGAACTAGTTATGAAAAGTTCAACAGGTTTTGGTAATGGCCTAGGAGAGATCATCTTTTTACCTTATTCATGAGACTCATTTGACATCTGAAGTTACTAAGAAATAAAAAGATGAAAAAAGGGATCTCTATAACTGTCAGGGCCCAGGAGGAGATGGGCCCTGGTTTCCAATCCCAGTTCTACACTTGTTAGCTGTGTGACCTTGAGCAAGTCACTTAACATCTCTGCCTCTCCGTTTCTGGACACCTCAAACATGGGGGAACTGATCAGTTTCAGTAAGATGTGTGTAAAGTGTTAAGGATAATGCCTGTCACTATTAGCTATGAACAGTTCAATGGCTTAACTAGTTACTAACCAAGGATACTGAATCTGTTAGGATGTCTTCATCCATTAAACAGAAGATCCAGTGTAGCATTGCTTACACCAATTAGGACAGGCATGGTCTGCAGCTAGAGTCTGCCCCATCCCCACTTCTCATATTTCATTGGCTAGAATTAAGGCATATGCCCATTATATAACCATGAATCAAGCTTATAATCAAGACAACCTCTTTCTCTGTATTCTTCCTTTTATATCTAACACCAGGTCATGAGTGTGTCAGAGAGCTATTGCTGTGTAACAAATGATCACAATAAGCCTTGGTAGCTTGGCTGGCATTGCTGACCTTGGTTGAGTTCATTCATGTATCTGTGGGTGGGCTGATAGATACTAGGCTTGCTTGAGGGTCTGCAAATTGACCAGCTAGCTCCGTTCTACCTTTTCCTCGTTCTCCTTGAGCCAGCAGGCTAGTTGGGGCATGGTCTTCTCATGGTCATGATGGATGTCAGGTGTCTTACAGCTTAGGCTTGGAAGTGGTCCTTACGCCAATAGTCAAAGCAAGTCACACAGCGAAGTCCAAAGCCAAAGTGTGGGGCGGTAGGCTCTGCCCACCATGAAGCCACAGGGTGTGAGTGCAGGGAGGTGAAGGAAGGACCAGTCATTCATTCTATTATAAGTTGTCAGAACAAAGAACATCTAAATAACTTAGATGAATTCTCTGAGTCTTACAGCACTCTTGTGTCTGCCATTCATTTCTGCGCTGGTTACTATACTACAGTATCATCAGGTGCTCCCGTGTTAGCATGTAGCCCACTGCAGTTTGTGGAAGAAAACTCGGCAGCGTATGAAAACTTAGACCCAAATAAATTGGAAGTGTCATTCTGAACCAGCATCCTTGTTTCCTGCTTTGTCTTCCCAATTAAATTGTAAAAACCTGCAGCGCGGGAATCTCCGCTACCTGCCCCATGTCTGACATTGATGGCGAGGCGGGGTGACTCTGACCAGCGCGAAGGGAAGTGAGTCTGGGGGGAAGTTTCTCGGCAAACAGCGAGCGCGGAGGATGCTGCGCGGGTGGTGCCGGAGGCGGGTCCCAGCCAGATGTGCACGGCCCGCCCCGCCCTCCCTCGCGCACCCGGCCCGCTTCTCCTGTAGAGGAACCACGGCGCGCCTCCCCGGGCGCCCCCAGCCACTCCCGCGCCCGAGCGTCCCCACCGCAGTACCCGGCATCCCCTCCCTGCCTGCGAGGACCGCGCCTGGGCAGAGCCGAGGCCCTGAGCTGCCGAGGACAGCGGAGGAGGTGGCCCCTCTGCGCCCCAGGTTCCGCGCCCGCGCCCTCCCGAGGGGGCGCAGGAGGAGCGGGAGGCGGAGGGAGGCCCCAAGCGAAGATGCCGCCGCCGCCTTGGGCACTGGCTCTCCCGCTGCTGCTCCCCTGGGTGGCAGGTGGAGTAGGGAACACAGCCAGGTGAGTGTCTGGCTGGCAGTCGGCCCCAGGCTGAGCTCCCCCTTTTGGCCCCTTCTCTTTGTCCCCCGTTCCTCCAGGCACCCCCGGGGGTGTATGGGCATGTGTATCTGTGCGCGCTTTGGGATTTAAAGGGGATGCCAGGCCCGGGGTGCCCACGGTCTTCCCCGCCTTCCCTTTGGGCTCTGGTGGGGCTTTGCACGGGTTCTCTGGCGTCAGCTGCGCCCCACCTGGCTGCGCCTTGCGGGTTGCGGAGGAGGGAGGCTCTGTGTGCCGACCCGCTGGTGTGTGTTCTCGCTTGGTGGTCTGCAGGCATCCCACTGTTGTTGGCGCGGGCGTGTGAGTGTCTGGATGTGGGTGGGTGGGTGGGTTCTGTGCCTATGCTGTCCTGTGGTTTTCACTGTGTCCAAAGCGCGAAGTGATTGTCAGTGACTAGTTCTGCTGGGGAAGGAAACTGAGAATGACACAAGTAATTGTTGACCGTGTTCACCGCGCTTGAACTGAGCCCGCTGTGAAGGGGGCCCCTCAACTCAACAATGCCTTCCTGATTAAGGTTGATGAGCTAGAAAGAAAGGACGCGATTGTCAGATGAAATCGACTCATTCTTCTTGCCATGGCAATTCAGAATCTGAAGCCATTTCTTTACTGCCCATAAACTTTTCTAAGCCCTGCAACTTAATTTTCCAATCAGCAAAGCCAGTTAGTAAATACACACTTAAAAAATAGTACACACTGTAGACCAGGCACTGTCCTAAACACTTTAGGGCTATTAACCCGTTGATAACTGCTCTGTGTGGAAGGTGCTATTATCATGCTTGTATTGTAGAAGAGAAAAATAAGGCACAGAGAGGTCAAGTAACTTGCCCAAGGAGGCACAGCCACTGAGTGATAAAGCTGGCAATCAGACCCAAGCAGTCTGGCCTGGAGCCCCTGGTCTTCCCCACCGCACTCAGTGGAAAAGTTTCCTGGTTCTCTGGCTGTGATGTCTTGCTTTCCAAGGTGCCCTCTAGAGCAGGGTTTCTCTACTGAGGCACTGCTGATCTTTTGGGCTGGGCTGGACAGTTATTTCTGGGAGGTGATTGGAGAGCTGTCGTGTACATTATAGGATCCTTAGCGGCATCCATAGCCTCCTACCCACTAGATACCAGTAGCAACCACTCCAAGTTGTGACAACTAAAAATGTGTTGAGACATTGCCCAGGGTGCGGGGGTGGGGGTCGGGGGTGCACAGTTGCCTCCAGCTGAGTGAGATCTGAGGAGCTATTGCCAATTTTTAGTCGACAGTTCTGGGAGAGAGCCTTGGTTTGGGACAGGCTCCTTAAAGGTGAGCCTGACTATCTTTGACCTACCAGGAAAAAACAAATCTTTCATCAGAGTCAGCGACAGTATTAAGGGATTTTGAAGTTCAAACAGAATAAACCTCAAACCAGGTTATTTGAATGTATGATCGCAAGTTTCAATTTCCTTTTCATCATAAAAATATAAGGAGATGCAATTTGCTCTTGATCACATCTCCTTGAACGTAGGAGGTTCTTGGATCGTTGGAAAGCCCCCTTAAGAAACACCAAGTGCTATTTGAAGATAAGATCACCAGTTCTTGTAGCAACCAGCAGACCGACCTCCAGGAGCCTGACTTTCAAAGGGCCTCCGAATTAAGTTAAAAGCTGAAAAGCTCCCAGATAAACCAAAGAACATTAAAATGGAGAATCCGCATCAGGATTCTGCAATTCCACAGTTTTCAAGATGTGATCCATGGTTTCTTTACATGGTATCAGGTTCACAAGCTGGTTTGTTCATTATCTGTGCAACATGCTCGAAAACATCAAATGCCCAGCTCTTCAAGAACTGCCCAGGGAACACGTTCAATCAACCCCAGCCTCCAAGTTACAGACGGCACATTTACAGAAAAGGCAAAGTGCTCATTGTACTAGAATGTGTCTACTGGTTATTTCCTGAAGTTTTACAACTTATAGGAAAAAGTGACTGCTACATAGGGATTTCTAATACAAGTGTCCATTGTTGTTGAACTTTTTAAAATTGAAACACTGCACCATAATTGCAGTGCTTCTTAAATGGTGATTAGTGCATAGTAGACAACACCCCGAATGAATAAATTCTTAGCAGCACGCGATTTTCTGATCATAAACATCGGAATTTGGCTTAAACCTTTATTCTTTTTTTGTATACTATTTTTTTATTGAAGTATCATTGACTTACAATATTAGTTTCTGATGTACAACATAGTGATTTAATATTTTATAGATCACACCATACAAAGTTGCTATAAAATATCAACTATTCCCTGTGCTGAACCCTATGTTTTTTTCCTTTTTTTTTTTAATTGAAGTATAGTCAGTTTACAATATTGTGTCAATTTCTGGTGTACAGTGTGATGTTTCAGTCAAACATATACATACATATATTCGTTTTCATATTCTTTTTCACTATAAATTACTACAAGATATTGAATATAGTTCCCTGTGCTATACAGTAGAAACTTGTTTGATTTTTAAAAATATTTTAAAAAATTTTTCTTGTGGGAGAGGTAGTTAAGTTTATTTATTCTTAGAGGAGGTGCTGGGGACTGACCCCAGGACCTCATGCATGCTAAGCATGTGCTCTACCACTGAGCTATACCCTCCCCTGAAACTTGTTTATCTATTTTATGTATAGTAGTTAGTATCTGCAAATCTTGAACTCCCAGTTTATCCCTTCCCATCCCCTCCACCCCCACCTTGTAACCATAAGTTTGTTTTCTATGTCTGTGAGTCTGTTTTGTAAATAAGTTCATTTGAGTCTTTTTTTTAGATTCTACATATAAGTGATATCATACGGTATTTTCCTTTCTCTTTCTGGCTTACTTCGCTTACTTAGTATGATGGTCTCCAGGCCCATCCATGTTGCAGCAAATGGCATTATTTTATTCTTTTTTATGGCCAAGTAGTATTCCTGTGTGTGTGTGTGTGTGTTTGTATCACAACTTCTTTATCCAGTCATCTGTCGATGGACATTTAGGATATTTCCATGTCTTGGCTGTTGTAAATGGTGCTGCTGTGAACATTGGAGTGCATGTATCTTTTTGAGTTAAGGTTCCCTCTGGATATATCAGGAGTGGGATTGCTGGATCATATAGTAAGTCTATTTTTAGTCTTTTGAGGAATCTCCATACTGTTTTCCATAATAGCTGCACCGAGCTGCATTCCCACCAGCAGTGTAGGAGGGTTCCCTTGTCTCCACACCCTCTCCAGCATTTATCGTTTATGGGCTTTTGAATGGTGGCCATTCTGACTAGTGTGAGGTGATACCTCATTAAAGTTTTGATTTGCATTTCTCTGATGATTAGTGATATTAGGCATTTTGATATTGAGCATTTCTCATGTGCCTGTTGGCCATTTGTATGTCTTCATTGGAGAATTGCTTGTTTAGGTCTTCTGCCCATTTTTGGATTGGGTTGTTGTTGTTGTTGTTGTTGTTATTAAGTTGTTGTTTGTATATTCTTGAGATTAAGCCCTTGTCAGTTGCAGCATTTGCAAATATTTTTTCCCATTGTATAAGTTGTCTTTTTGTTTTGTTTATAGTTTCCTTTGTTGTGCAAAAGCTTATAAGTTTAATTAGGTCCCATTTGTTTATTTTTGCTTTTGTTTCTATTGCCTGTGAGCCCTATACTTTTTATTGCCCTTTATGCAATGAGACTATTTAGATGCTCTAGACCTGCTTTGTCCAATACATTAAATACAGCAGTCACTAGCCCCACGTGGCTGTTTGAATACTGTAAATGTGGCCAGTCCAAGTTGAGATGAGCTGGAAGTGTAAAATACACATTGGATTTTGTGTATTTGTGTATGAAAAAAGTATGTAAAATATCTCACTAATCATTTTACATTGAATACATACTGAAATGATAATGTTGTGGATATATGGCATTTGATAAAATAGATTACTAAAATTAGTTCCACTTGTTTCATTCGTGTTTTTTTAAAATGTGGCCACTTGAAAATTAAAAATGGCTTATGTGGCTATTATATTTCTATTGGGCCATGTCGATCTAGAACATTTATTGATCTGAACTCCATCTCCAGTGTTCCAGGTCCTAAGACAGGCATCTTTTTGCCTTGGGGACATAAGATAAATATGTTATTAACTTTGCTGTTCTTGAGTTTGAAGTTTGGAACAACTCCCTACTTACTTTTGTGTTACACATTTTTTTTTCTCTGTTGAATTCAAGTAAAAGTAATGTGAGAGATGAAGGGATGTCTGGGTTCTTATATTCATGGAGAGAGGCCTGCTTTCTGTAAACCACACCCAATGCTGAGAATTGATTCTTCTCAGAGCCCTGCGAAGGAAGTGCCATTGTAACAATTTCCCACAAACTTAGTGGCTTAAAATAACATAAGGTTATTCTTCAAGAGTTCTGGAGGTCAGAAGTCCAAAATGAGTCTTACGGGGCTAATACTAAAGTGTTGGCCGTGCTTGTTCCTTCTACAGGCTCCGTGGGAGAGTCCATTCCTTGTCTCTTACACTCCTAGAGGCGTCCAACAGTCCTTGGCTTGCGGCCACATCACTCCAATCCCTTCTTCCTTTGTCACTTTGCCTTTTTTCTGACAGTTAAGTCATCTTCCTCCACCTAAGAATGCTGTGATTATACCAGGCCCACCCAGATAATCCAGGATGACCTCCCTATTTTAAGATCCTTAATTTGAGCACATCTGCAAGTTCCCTTTTGCCATGTAAGGTAACATTTACAGGTTCCAGAGATTAGGACGTTGACATCTCCGGGGGCCACAATTCAGCCTTCCACAGGAAGTCTGAGCTGTGAGTCTGTTGTTCTCAGTTATATGGGCTGGATCTTAGTTTTAAACATGACTTTAGTGGTTTGTCAGTGGTTGGCATATCATTCATTTATTTATTCTTAAAACCAGAATTTGTGGGAATATACCGAAAACTTAAGAGCTGGATGTTTCTAGGAAATAATGACCATGCAATGTTCGCTTGCAGCATAGAAATACTTTCTGAGCAATCTTATTTCAATAGTTTCATTGGCTCCGAAGGTATTAAAGTCCTATTTGTATATAATTTATGTACATAAACCAAGATTATGTAAACCTTAAAATAAGTATATTGTGTAGTTTTCATACATCACATTGGCATTCATCAAATTTTGTTGAGACCCTACTACGTGTCAACATTTTTTCAGTGTGATTTCAATCAATTCTCTCATCAATCCTAAGAAATAGGTATTGTGTCTATTTGACAGACAATGGGATGGAGAAACTTGAAGAGATTAGATGATTCCTCAAGAACTGCATTGGATTTAGTCTTCTGCTCTAAGAGCAGTGACATTCCAATGCTTCAAATTTGTTTCTCCAAAAAAAAAAAAAAAAAAAAGACTACATACAAGCTTACATTTTTACAAAGTGCTTTCTCTTATGTTACCACCAGTGAGCCTGTTGAGCCTGTTGAGCTTGACTCTTGCCCAGTGTGATCAAGGGATACGTGAGAATAAATAGGAAATTCCTGATGTTCCATCCTCCTAACTCCTTCCTCTCTAGATTTATATTTTCTCAGAAGCAGACTCTGAGACCAGTTGAATTATGCATGGTTTATTTGGAAGGTTGCCCCAGAAAGTTCTAGTAGGGAAGCTGCAAAATGGGACAGAGAAGGGAAAGATGTGTTATAAAAATAAGTTACCACTATGATTTGGTTCTGCTAGGGAATTCTGGAAGTCAGTAGGACATGGGCCTCAGAGTTATCCCTCCCTGAGGCAAGGGAGCTGGGGTATCTATACTCCCATCAGTCATTGGTCAAGGGCTTCTGAGGAGGGAGATTCTACGTGTTCCGCCTACCATGCACACAGGCAGAGCCAGCTCCTGCCAACAAGGGAAGCTCTTGGGTATCAAGAAATGAGGCTGGCCATTAACCACAGTGTACCACCATTTGTCACTGACCTGGTGAGACAGGAAAATACCTCTGAGGAACTTGTGCTCCTGGTGACAAACTCCTTTGGGGACAGTAGGGGCAGAACATACAGGCATCCTAAGGTATTTTGTGTTGAATTATGCCCCCCTCCCCAAATTCATATGTTCAAATCTTAATCCCAAGTATTTCAGAATGTGACTGTGTTTGCAGATAGGGTCTTTACAGAGGTAGTTCAGTTCAAAGTAGGATGGCCCTAATCCAGTATGACTGGTATTCTCATAAGAAGAGGGGGTTAGGGGACACACACATGCACACAGCCACAGAGGAAAGACTGGAATCCAAGACCATGTGAAGACACAGGGACAACGTGGCCATCTGTAAGCCAAGGAGAGAAGCCTCCGAAGAAACCAATCCTGCCTTGATGTCAAACCTCTAGCCTCCAGAACTGTGAGAAGATGAATTCCTGTTGTTTTAGCCATCTAGTCTGCAGGACTTGATTCTGGCAGCCCTAGTGAACTCATATGTAAGGTGAGCTCAGAAAAGATAGAAACCTCGTGGAACCAAAGAACAAAAGTTTTGCAGGGGGAGTGTATAGCTGAAATGGTGGAGCACATGCCCAGCATGCACGAGGTTCTGGATTCAATCCCCAGTACCAACATTAAAAAAAAAAAAAAACCAAATTAATAATAAATAAATAGTCCTAATGAACCCCCACCCCCAAAAGAAAAGAACAAAAGTTTTCCTGATCTTGATTTTTCGGTTGAATGCAAACTGAAATCTGGACTACCCAAGTCCTCTGACTTTGGGGGTTTTAAGCAGGAATTATCAGAATACGGGCCACGGGCTTAGTTATTGAAACCAATCCAGCAGCTACTGAACGTAGCATCATTGCCTTTTTGACTCTTCAGTATTGGCTGCAGCTGATAGAAAACCCAAATAACCTCGGTTTCAACAAATAGACGTGTGTTTCTCTCTCATATAGGAGTGGGTAGTTGGGCTAATACGGTGGTGTATGGAGTCAGGTTCCCAGGCTCTACCATTTAATGTTTCCACCAGAAGTTTCCCCCATCATGGCCAAAGATAGCTTCTTGAGCCCTGGCGAACATGTCCAGATTCCAGCCATAAGAGGCAATAAATGTGAAGAAGAACATCCCTTCTCTCGCTATAGCCACATCCCAGAGGTTGCACATGACACTTTCGCTTACATCACATCAACCGGAACTTAGTTACATGGCCGCACCTCACTGAAGTGAAGGCTGGAAAATGTGCTCTTTATTCTAAGTGGCTATGCAATGGGGATCTTATTACTTAGAAAGAAGGGAAGAATAGACATGGGGGTACCACTTGCAGCATCAGCCATGTGCAAATTATATATCGCATCTCCAACTTACTGATGAGTAAACTGAGTTTCAAAAGAACAAGTGATTGATTTAGTTCTCACAGTGAAGAAGTGGCAGATTTAAAAGCCATGGTATCACTGAAGGAAAATTAGAGGACTTTCCATCACATACTTTGTCCAGAGTAATCAGTAATATTTCCAGTTTCATCAGTTAACTTGCTGGGCCCCAGTGTATTGGTTTCAATAACTAACCAGTTATAAATCTGAAGGTCTTAAGGGGAAAAAAAAATCCACCAGTATTCTAAAAGTAGTTCAAATTTGCTCAGTTCAATTCAGCAGCATTAATTGAACTGACATGCCCAAACGTTCTCCTAAATGCCAGAGATACATATCTATCTGCCGCCCTCACTAGACAACTTTGTAGGGCAAGGAAAATACATCTTTTTTTGGTGAAGGGGGTACAGGGGGAGACTTACAGTTCCAGCTCGTAGCCCAGTGCCTGGCACATAGTAGATGCTGAATAAAAACTTTGGTGCCTAAATGAATGACCAAAGGAGGGGGGTGGAGAAACACATAATGTTACTGACATGTAAATAATGTATGTATTTTTATATATATAGACACTCAAAAGCATGAATATGGGTATATTATATATTTATAAATTATATATGTTTATATATAAACATATTACATATACACACATATAAAATATTCCATGGAATACAGATAAGAGAAATTTAGTTGGCATGAGAGAATCAGGGAAAGTGGAGGGCATGGGATGACATTTCAGCTGTCCTTAGAGGATGAATGTGAGGCCACCTGATAAAAGCAGAGGAGGAGGCAAGTATTCCAGTGCTTGATTAGCAGTACATCTTGCATAGGAATAAATGAATGGCTGGCTGGACAGATACGTACCTGAGAAAGGAATGCAGAAGGAAGGCATTGGCCCAAAGTATGGAGTGGAGTGGCCAGCATCTGGACTCAGGAGCCCAGCGACTGCCAAGATCAAAGAAGCCAGGCTGAAACTAGTTTGTGAGGGGCCCTGCATGTTGAGCCAAGGAGTTTGGACTTTGTTCTGAGAGCAGTAGAGAGCAAAGCTAGGGCACAGGCTCGTTCTTTAAGGATAACCCCATCATGACCAATTCATGCTCTGAATTATCACACAATTGCACAAAATTATCTTTTTTTTTTTAAATGGAGGTACTGGGGATTGAACCCAGGACCTTGTGCGTGCTAAGCATGCGTTCTACAACTGAGCTCTACCCTCCCCCCCAAATTATCTTTAAGGTATTGAGCCATAATTTATTTTAACTGGCAGCATTTTTTCCATAATGTACATAATAATCGTGTGCTTATTATAATCCATGGTATCTCAGATTTGAGGAAGAGAAGTGCAAAATTAAAAATCAAAATACCAAAGCTGCAAATGTCTCTATAAATATCATCACCTTGCTCTTCAAGTATTCCCTTTGTTTGATTTCTGGGCACCGTAAGTATCAGTTTCCTATTGCCAGTCAACAGTATACTCGAAAGCTTAGTGGTTTAAAACACCGTTTGTTATCTCGCCCAGTTTCTGTGAGCCGGGAATTCAGGAGCAGTTGAGCTGGATGGGGCTTGGGGTTTTTCAGAAGGTTGCAGTCAAGTTGTTGGCCACAGCTGCCGCCATCAGAAGGCTTGCCTCCAGCTGGAGGATCTCCTTCCAAGTTGGTGAGCTCACGTGGCTCTGGGCAGGAGGCCTCAGCTCCTCGCCTTGTACATCTCTCCGTAGGGCTGCTTGAGTGTCCTTATGAGATGTCAGCTGACTTCCTACACAGCAAGAAATCCAAAAAAAGAGAGGACGAGGAGGAAGTTGCATTGCCTTCTATGTCCTAATCTTAGAAGTTACCCTCCATCAACTCCCACCATAATCTCTTCATCAGAAAATAGTCACTAAGTATAGTCCACAAAGTGGAGGGGAATTAGGCTTAACTTTTGAAAGGAGGAATATCAAAGAATTTGTGGATGTATGTTAAAACCAACACACCACACATAACCAGTGTGGGAGTTTCCTTCCCCACATTGATTATTCTTCAGTCTTCTCTATCAGCCTTCATTTCTACAGAGATCAGTCCCCGACCTGGTTTTCTTCTTTATCTATACTCTGTCCAGGTAATCTTTCCAGTCCTAGCTCTCTCAGTGCCATCTATATGTAGATGACTTCCGAGCGTGAATCTCAAATCCCAGGCTCTCTGCTACATTCTTGACCTGTCCATTGGGATATCTCACTGAGCTTAGGACATCCAAAAGTGAACTCCTGATCAGTTTTCTAGAACTCCCTTGCCCCCATCTCACCCATCCTCCCTATTCCAAAACAAACAGTGTCCAAACTGGTTCAAGCCAAAAACCTGAGCATCATTCCTGACAGCTCGCACTTCCTCCCCACTTGTGTGCAGTCTGACACTAAGTCCTAGTCTGGACCATGTCTCAAGCCCATCTCCTTCTCTCCCTCCTGCCTGCCACCACCCAGCCACATCACCTCATCTCTCCCCTGAACCCCCACAGTAGTTTCTCATTGCTGATTCTTGTGTCCCCGCTAGTCCACGTCTCCAAGTGTTCCTCTGAAAATTTAAATCAGATCATGTCAGCCCTCTCCTTAAAACCTTTCAGTGACTTTCCATTGGATTAAGGATAAAATCCATTCTATTTTAAATGGTGTAAAAGGGCCCTCCTTGATCTAGCCTTTCCCTGTTTCTCTAACTCTGTTTTAAATTATTTTCCCCCATGCTCAGTATGAATGAGTGAATGAATGTGCTGGTTAATAAATGTAACTGTTTTGATAACTCTTAATTGACTGACTACCTCCCCTTCTTCATCTCACTTCCCCACTGCCCCACGAATGTTCTCTTCATCTCATAAGTAAACCACTGTGCTCACATCCTTGTCTCGCGGTCTGCTTCTTGGGAGCCCAAACTAAGATACTGTCCATTCCCAATTTCCACCTAACTCCTGAACTTGGAAGATAAGTGAGAAATAGAGAAGGCAGTGGGAAGTGCCAAGTTTTGCCAGCTCGTGGCATGGGAAATCTGAAGTTGCACCAACTCGCACTGGTACACACTCGGTAGCCTAGACATTTTTGACTGAGCTCTCAAATGCCTCGACATCCAGGGAGGTGAGATTCTTTGGGGCGTCCCGGCGCCTGCTGGACTTGGACTCTCAAAGATGAATGAGAACCTAGAATTAATCTTAACTGGTTGGGTACAGTAGACTTGTCACACTGGGAGCTGTGGTGAAAACAAAAATGAAAACCAAAAACCTCATGGCTAGACCTGGTTGTCCGTATTTAGAAAAAATTTATATTTCATTTGTTTGTCAATATTTAAATATATTAAAACATCAGCAGAAAAGTTTTAACTTCTCAATTTGTTCTTGGAGAATATCTTAAAGTTTCCTGGAAGCTGACCATAAACGAGCATGCTAAAAATTCTGCCACAGTATATTTTTGCAGAAAATAAGGAACCCCATGAAGAAATACTATACTACTTACACAATCCCTGGAATGTTTTTAAATTAATTTCAGCTATGGAGACAGCGATTTGTGATTAATTTGATCAATGTAGACAGCAAGCTGTACAACGCGTTAAAGGAACTCTGGGCAGCTCAGCATTTAGCCCAGACTCCCACAGCTCAGGGCTCCCTCCCCACAGAGACCTGCTCACCTACACTGACCCTCCCCTGCCTCAGGACTGGGTCCTCTGAGGCTTCTGTATGCTGAACATTGTAGATGAGAGAGCAGCTTTGTAGCCCAGCCAGACCTCCCAAGGTGGCAGAAAATGTTGGGGGGGTTGTTTCAGTCCAGGACCAGGAATTCTCTCTCTGGGTTCGTAAACCCCTTTATATTGATTATCCCAGATTTATCAGGTTCCATGGAGTTGGGTCTGTCCAGCCAAATGCATGTAAACTCATTATACTCAGACATCTGTTAAATTCAGGTGATTGATATTATGCCTTTACTGTGCATCCTTGATATCACAGAATGCACTGCCTCAGTTTGGTACATTAAAAAAATACACACTTCACTGAATATGGAACTAAGTGCAATTCATATTGATAGCTTGCTAAGAATTTGTATGAATGGATTCATACATGAGGAAAACACCATGTGTCCTAGACTTTAGGAAAAGAAATAGTTCTTGAAATATTATTTGAAATGTTACTCTGTTGATCAGCTAACTTATGCATCATACCATCTCAAAATCTCAGTGGTAAGAGTTTATTTCTTTACCTGCCTCAAAAGTCCAAGGAATGTTTGAGAGACTGCTGTGTGCTTTGACATGCTGCCAGGCCCCATCCATCTTGAAGCACCATCTTTTTCTAGGTCCACAGTCTTTCTTCAGTGGGCTGATGGAAAGAGGAGTCAAGGATCCCACTGGAGGCTTTGTGCACAGACTTGGAGATGGTCCAACAGGCTAAAACCAGCCATGTGGCCCCACCTAACTGGCTGGCTGGCTGGGAAGTATAGTGTAGCTTTGTGCCCAGGAGACCCAGATATTTGGCCATTTTTAACTTACAAAATGGTAGTTTCAGATAGTTTAACCCAATAGTTTATGTCCCTTATCCAGAATACTCACAACCAGATATTAAAGTAAAAGAATAGTTAAATTTGTGATGGAAAAGTTAGTGGTTAGGCATGGAATTAGGGCAATAGACAGGTAGAAGGAGAGGATGCTGGGAAAGTAATCTGAAACACTTGCTAACATTAACTTGCGGTGTCATGGAAGAACTATATAGAAACTAAAAGTTAAAGCTTTTTTTTTAAGCAGGTTTTTTTTTTTTTTTTTTTTTTTTAAGATTCTGTAAGATAGTGTGTCCTCCTGTTATTGTCAGTATCATGCTTGCCTGTGCTGGATTCTTTCTTCCCCTCAATAATACTGTGTCAACTTAAACAGATATTTTTAATAATTAATTTTCTTTTCATCCATAATTTTAAATAGCTGCATATGTGAATTAAAAAAATGGCAATCATAGAATGCAGAGCTGGATTCTTGGTGTAATAAATCAATTTCCTTTGGCAGCTACAGGTCAGCAAGTAATTACTAGCCATTCTATCTGCTAGTGATTTCCCTCCTTTAAACTATTTTCTTATTTTCATGATCAGATATAGAGTTTGATGATGAAACCAGTAAAATCCCATTTGTGGCTGTCCCTTTAAAGCTATCTCTCAAAACTGAGTAAATACATGGACAGCCCACCCGTCAATTGAAAGGCATGTTGGTCATTTCTGGACTCACATGGTTTTCTGATGGTTTTTCCTACAATATTTCAAGCTGCTTGCTCTCCTTCAGAAAATATGCACAGAGCAGCTGGAGGCTGAACTGGTATTTTCTGATTTGTGTAGTTGCCCAAATATCAGAATCCATTTTAGAGTTCTCGATCATAAGTTGATTCTTAACTATTATTTTCTATTTTTTAAACAAATAAGAATAAGGCTAGATTTAATGACAAATTTCTGATACCTTCCAACAAAGCTGTAATACTAAAATGCATCTGTGACTAGGGAAAGAATTCCATACAGTGGATAAGAAGTCCTACTTTATTAACGAGTTCTTGATGGCCCAAGTGTTAGTCATTAACATTTTGGAGACCTTTACAAGTGATACTTTGTACAACATCAAAAATGATGGCTGGGGAGAAATTAATACACCTCAGATTTCTCAGTTTCACCTTTTCACCTAAAGGCAAGCATATGAAAGCAATAAAACTTGAGAAAGAGGATTTCTCTGGAGAGTTGTGGTAATGTGCAAACAGTATATGAATTTCATCTTCTGGTAACTTTCTCCTGTTAGTTTACCCCAGGCAGTATATTCCACAATCAAAGTAATTGACTTTGATCAATACATGTTAAATGGATTTGATCACCTGTACAGGGGACCCAGGGCTTTTTCACCAAAGTTTCTAAGTAGATGTTTTTAAAAAATCATATTTCAACAAATTTCAGTTTGGTTCTTTCTGATTTCACATCTAACAGTGTCAGTAATGTTTTTTTGTGTGTGTGAGGTACAGTTTGACATATAACACTATATTAGTTTCAGATGTACAACATAATGATTTGATATTTGTATACATTGGGAAATGATTTGTCCGCATACATAGTTACAGAATTTTTTTTTCTTGTGATGAGAACTTTACTTGGGAGGAGGGAGATTAGGTTTATTTATTTATTTAACGGAAGTACTGGGGATTGAACCCAGGACTTTGTGCATGCTAAGCACATGCTCTACCACTGAGCTATACCCCTCCTCCGTTGGCCCACATTTTTCACATGCTAGTTTCCTTAGGGCTCTGCCCTAAACCACCTTCTCTTCTTATACTCCATCCATTCTCATAGTTTCAATAACCAGCTACCTGCACATGACTTCCACATCCGGTTCTGCTTTCAGGACTTCTAGCCTAAATATCCAACTCCCCATATAACATCTCCCCTGGCTTGTCTGTCTGATGAGTCCTCAGAATAGCAAATCCCAAAATGAACTTGTCATTTACCCTGTTCCCTAGTGTGTTCCTCCATTCATATTCCTGATCCCTAGAAATCCAGCACAGCCGTCTACCTACTTATGGAGTCCTCTCACCAGTACATCCAATTGACCAGAACGTGATGACCATGAGGGCAGAGGTATTATGTTCCTTTTGGTTGCTGCTGAACCTGTGGAGACTAACCCAGTGTCTGATACATTGTAGGGCCTCAAGAAATACTTGTGCTCTTTGGTCTCAGTCGCAGAAGCGAGATGACGAAGGGAACGTCATCATTTGGAAAGCGTCAGAATAAGACACACATGTTGGCCACCGATGTGGCTCTAAGGCTTACAACCTTCAGAAGTTGACCTGTGACAAATGTGGCTACGCTGCCAAGCATAAGAGAAAGTGTAACTGGAATGCTAAAGCTAAAAGACAAAATACCACTGGGACCAGTCAAAGGAGGCACCTAAAAATTGTATACCACAGATTCAGGAAGAGATTCCGTGAAGGAATGGCACCTAAACCCAAGAGGGCAGCTGTTGCAGCATCCAGTTCGTCTTAAAGATTTCAACAATTAGTTGTGCAATAAATGTTCTGGTTTAAAAAAGAGAGAGAAAGAGAGAAGAAGAGAAAGAAAATACTTGTGGAATGAATGAATGAGTGAATGAATGAATGGAATCCATTATGAAGTCCCCACCTCCACTACTACTGTTCCAGCTAAAGCCACCAGCATCTTTCTCCTGAGCCAACTGGTATCCTTGCTTCTATTCTGCCTCCCTCTAGTCCTTTTTCCAGACTTCTGCCATGATGATATTTTTCTAAAGGAAAATCTTACCAGATAACGTCCTAACTAAAACCCTTCAGTGCTGTCCTATTGCCTGCGATTGGGATCTAAGACCCAAGAGCCCTGACTTAACTCAGCAGGCCCTCTGTGAGGTAGCTCCTGCTAATTTATCCCTTCTCCACTCCTTTCCCCTTTGGTAACTGTAAGTTTATTTTCTATGCCAGACCATATCTTTGTAGCTCTTCACTGATTAACCAAGTTGGTGGGAGAGACAGACCACCAGGGAAAACTCTATGGTTGTTTAACTTCCTGACCTTGACTAAGTTCTTATTAAACTTGCATAAAATTCAGTCGTGCAGCATATGGTAAAATATGCATTCCTTGTCTGTTAAAGAGCCCAGGAAGCATTTTACAGTATATTTAATACGCATGAGAAAGCAACCCTAGCCAGCCACAAAATAGACAGCTGAAGCCCTGTCTTCCAGAATCTGGTAGCAACCTGGTCCGATCCCGGACCCATGAGTAGGTGAGCACGCAGCAAGCTGAGTCGCGGCACTTAGAGGTGGGGTCCAGTCTCTAGATCAGACTCAACGAACCTCAGCCCACAGGTCAAGGTGGGGGTGGCCTTCTGTTTCTATGTGGCTCTTGAGCTAAGAATGGTTTTTACCTTTTTAAGTGGTTAAAGCTACAGCAAAAGAACATTATTGCATGACATATGAAAAGCATATGAAATTCAAGTATCAGTGTCCACAAATAAAGTTTTATTGAACACAGCCACGCCCACCTGTTTACTGTTGCCTAGGACTTCTTTTGCCCTTGGACAAAGACCCATGGCCCGTGAAACCTAAGCTATTTAGCATTTGACCCTCTGCGGAAAACCTTTGCTGACCCCTGTTCTACAGTTGAAGAGTTGAGTAAATGGTGTTTGCAGGAGTGAAAGGCGCCCTGGGCTGGCGTCCCTGACACGGGTCTGCGAGGGCTGTGACTGCTCCCTCGGGCGGAGTTTCGTCATCTGTAACATGAGAGGGCTTCATGGAAGGATCTCTAGAGCCTTCCAGCTTGAACCATCTATTGTGCGTCAAGATTCCAGTTTGTTCAGTGGTTCCCAGGTGGCCAGTGGACATAAAAGTGCAGCGCTCTCGTCTGGAACAAAGCCATGGGGCCAGGGGGTCATACCACCACGCTCGGCACTGAAGCGGACACAGATCTGGGTAGCCACTGTGCCTGTCTATACAGAGGAGATTTGAAAATTGGCCCTCTGCAAGGTTCAGAAACAGACATTTTTGGCTGCTTTCATGTGTCCTTGTTTTGTAGATTATGTAACCCAATTCTTTTAACCCTGGGGAAGAAGGAAATAGATGATGCTAATTATTGGAAAAGGCTGGCCAGGGATGGCAGCAGAGGCTGGCAACCCAAAATTCAGATTTTCAGAATCTAATCTGGCACTTTCGGCAGGTTTATGGAGATTAACCAGATAACTGTCATGTCTCCTGTCCATTCGGTAGCAGGGCAGAGTCTCTGTTGCCCTTCCTTGCTGTTTTCTCAGTACTAACACGTGGCTCTTTATCCACAGTCCAAGGGATCGTGGGTTGTTGGCATCGTCGCTCCAGCCTGGGGTCTGTCGCTATGGAGCCAAGCTGGCCTGCTGCTATGGCTGGAGGAGGAGCGACAAGGGAGTCTGTGAAGGTAATTGTGTAAAAGCCCAGACCACCCTGTGCTCAGGTAGTAGGCCAGAGTCCTTAGGCTTTTATCTGTGGTACCGTAAGCTGTCACCAAACTGCCAGTGGGTTCCTCAGAGGAGGGACAGGGACAACACCATCACCCTAGGCACGATTTGTTGTAGGAGCCCTGTCTTGTCAATTATTTCTGCTGCTATCTTAGTGAGTCTGGCTGGGTTGTTTGTTACTGTTTTTGTTTTAATCTAGAGAACCTGAGTTGGGCAAAAAGAAGCCACTAAATACCTCCTTCTAATTAGAATTTTTCCAACTGATTTCTAATGAAATTGACTTTTTGATTATGAATCACCCCACCAGTAGACTTCAGTCACCAACAAGAAAGTAAGCTGTTTAATTTATAGTTTTGTTACTCATGTTTTTGAAGTCCTTGTGCCAGTTTCTAGATGGTTTCAAGAGATACATGCCTATAGGCAAGATCTGCATAGTTCTTTTATACAGATTTCAAACTGAGGAAGCATCGTTTGCCTTGGACACTGTTTTTCAGATCATGTGTTAGGAACCCCGAGAGAGGCCTCTGATCATTTCAGGACACTTGGGGAGGATAGAGATGAGCACAGCATTTTGTGTTGCTTCGTTTTTTTGTATGACTTCCTATAATAATCCATATTCATGGTGTAAACGAATTGAATCTGCATTCCTTCTAGCTGACTCTGACTGGTGCATTCCTTCAGGGTAGGAACTGGTCTCCGGGTCCCTGTGTCCCTAGTAGGTGGCGTATGCCTTAAGCTGAATCCTTTGTCTGTTAAACGGGATAAACACACGACTGCGTGTCCCATACAGTTTAGGTGTTGGTGTGGATCCTATTGGATTAGAAACTATAAAGCACAAAAATATTAGCTATTTTTAAGAATAACATGCTACCTTCTTTTTGCTGGTCTTTCTTTCCCTGCCCCAACCTCTTCCTCTCTAGCTGGTTCAAAAATATCTGGATAGACCATAGGTGAGGTCAAAACTGCATCATTTCTGAAATCCATCATTATGTTGGAAGACATTGGTATTCCTCCCACACGCTCAGTATTAGGTAAAACCTTCCACCATCACAGTTTTCTTGTAAGGAGATGACAAGAATGTGACGATAATAGAAAAATATTTGAAGGTCATCATTGCCCGCCTAGAGAAAGAGATTCAGAACATCCCCCTGGGACTTTGTCAGTTAAAAGGGTGGATCCCCACACTGGCTGGATTTATAGTGTCATGATCAAGGGCATTGTCTTCAGAACCAGAATGATGTGGTTAACCCGGGGCAAGCTAGGGCAGCTCGCTGAGGCTCCATTTCCTCCGCATTAACAGCTGTGTTCATTACCTGGTACACAGAGGAAATACCTTGTTAAGTTACTCCTGACCCAGAAAGGACCAAGAACTCTCATCTCAGACTTCTGTCCATCAAAGCACCAGGTGATGGGGGAGTTCAGAGTTGCTTTATTCTTCTTCCAGGTGAACATGGCACATTTTTGTTGGAAGTCAGTCAGATGGAAAGGGCAAAAACCACGTGGGATGCCTGATTTGGAATCTCTCTTACAGTCGCACGAATTTCAGTACCTACTGCCATAAAACGTGCGTGTCTCTGGTGAATAAATGAGGGTGAACTTTGGCTTTCTGGAAGGGCTGTTCTGGAACTAGATCAGAGCAGTTTGGCCAGTGTACACACAGCCAGCCACATTCTCAAAGCTTTTGTGGGCAGTATAATACCACAAGCATGAAAGAATTTAAAGCAAGGTGTTTTAGAGGATTCCAGCAAAATGCTCCAGTATTAAATTGCAATGATTTTTATATCTAAAATCTGTCTCATGTGATACCCAATTGACATGATACTTCTTTTTTTTAATATTTTTAAATTTTATTTTTATTTTCTTATTTTTTTCTTTTTCTTTTTTTCTCATATTTTTTAATGAAGGTACTGGGGATTAAACCCAGCACTTTGCGCATGCTGAGTACATCCTGTACCACTGAGCTATACCGCCACACACACCCACCCCCAACATGATCCTTCTTGATGGTAAAGTCATACACTACTTGAGGCACCATATGACAGGGTATTTAGTCCCTGATTGCCAGGGCTCTGATTTTGAAGTCAGAGTGTGGCCTGCATGTTAATGAGATGGGAAAGCGTCAACCTGCCCGATAGGCAGAGCCAGACCCCAGCCTGTGAGGTCCCAAGCCTTTACCTCCATCATCTACTCACCTTTCATTCTTCAAGAGGCCCTGCTCCAATGCCAGAGCTTTCTAGATCTTGGCCTCTGCCCTGCTTAAATCTGCTTCCAGGGCAGAGTCTTCTGCACTCAATAGCATTAACCTTCAAATGTTGGTCACTTAGCGAGGTGGGAGAAGGAGTTGTCCACGAACAGATCCCCAGCGAAAAGCTACAGACGGAGGAGTGTGCAGGAGAACTGAATAAGAGTGTTTCCTTTATCTAAAGCACACTTAAATCTCAGGCCATTTTAGACATAAACGGGATTTCCTTGGGCTGTGGATTGATTGTTCAAATCACAGACCCAAAGTTACTGTAAATTAAAAACATCTTTCTGGAGTGTTGACCTTATAGCAGCGAGGGTATTATTCACCACTTCTCCTCTGTGCTATTTGGCATTAATCCTGGGTTTTCCTGTCTGGACCACATTGAAAATAACTTTCCAGGGAGCAATCAGAGGTCTTCAGGACTTAAAAAAATAAAAGATTTATTTTTTCTAGCATCTAAGACTTTAAGCTGCTTCTCCAAGAACATAACCATAACAAAATAGACATTAGAAATCAAATTCTATCTCGGTTGTCTCCAAAAGTGGAAAAATTTTGCTGGGGAGCATTTTTTCCCCTCCCTTCTCACTTAGGATCTATTCTGAGCCATAAATGTTTCTCTGGTTAAAGTTCTGCGCTTATTACTTACTATTCAAGACTATTTGAGTATCTAACATGTTCACAACCCCATTAAACACAGCAGGAGAAACAAAGATAAATGTTAAAGTCCCTGTTCTGAAAGCACTTAAGAGTCAAGTAGTAGATAGAAGTCAAAGCTAGACACAAAATAGATACCTAATTATTTAGTAAGATGAAGACTGATCAGTTTCCTGGGAGAAGCCTGCCAAAGTTCTTTGGAGTTCTCAAAGTTGAGTGGAAGTTCACATGTGGCCGGAGAAATCTGTGGAAGCTTCTGGAAGAAGGGACTGTGCAAGGTAGTCCTTGAAGGATTGGGAGGATATTAACCATTGGAGGGTCAAGGAGGGGTGCTGTAGTGTGAGGTAACAATAGAGAGACAGAGACAGAAGGCACAGGTAGCCCTAGAGAATAGCTGGCAATCTAGTTCGAGCACAGTGTTGCCTGTGTCTGGGGAACAGAGTAAGCTAAGGCTGCGAAAGAAAGTGGTGGCCAGATCATGATTATGATACCTGTACTGTATTCGGGACACAACAAAGATAATTTGATGACTTTTTTTTTTTAATTGAAGTATAGTCAGTTACAGTGTGTCAATTTCTGGTGTACAGCACAATGTCCCAGTCATACATATATATACATATATTCGTTTTCATATTCTTGTTCACATTCTTGTTCATTTTATATTCTTGTTCATATTCTTGTTATTATAAGATATTGAACATAGTTCCCTGTGCTATACAGAAGAAATTTGTTTTTTTATCTATTTTTATACGTAGTGGTTAACAGTTGCAAATCTCAAACTCCCAAATTTATCCCTTCCCACCCCCTATTTGATGACTTCTGTGTCAAGCGTGGCACAATCAGAACTATGCCTTTGGAATATCAGATTAATGTGTTTGACATCAGATATCCCAGGAGCAGAGCCTGTGAAGAGGATTCTTGTACAAATATTCTGTTGAGGGGTACTCTCAGGAGGAATCTGTAAGGGGGTGAGGGAGCAGGGGAAGAAGTTAAGCAAAGATGGGGCTTCCAGAAAAGTATGGCTTCAACCTGATCCTACAGGGAGCTCTGGAGTGTTAATTATACCACAGAATTTGTGCTGCTTGGAAACCAGGGGCTAGGCTGTTAGGCCCCAACATCCCCACGTACTGGTCACAGGCTGAAGTGGGGAAACGGGAGAGAGTGGCATGTGGTGTAATCTCTCAGATATCTCTGGACAAAGTTGTTCCCATTAGCTAGATAAATATTTGTTCAGTGAATGAATTGGTGGTAAAAACGGAGAGAGAGAGAGGATGCTGTAACTGGTTTGTGGACAAGAAAAGAGAGAGACAACTGAGATTTTGAGTCCATGGAGCTGAGAGATGAATGGTGACATTAACAAAAAGTGGGGTTGGGGGTTGAAGGGGAAGAGGCTGGGTCTTTAGGAAGAGGCTTGCTTAGGGGATAGATCTACTCTGAGCCAGAGAATCAGTGTGCAGAGAAGTAAGCAGCATTCCTGGGCAATTGCTAACTCATCCTTTCATTTGCTGGCTACTTCCGGATCTCCTACTAGGTCCAGAAAATGTGGGGGTCCGTGATTCTCTACATGCCTCCTTTGTCTCTCATTCATGATTTGCTTTCTCTCTTCTCTTTTTTCTCTTTGGGTTTTCCCATTTTCCTTTGTTGTTGTTGTTGTTTTGTTTTTTTTTTTTTTAATCTACAGCTTTTTCTCCCTATCTCCTCCCCACAAGCTAGGCTCAAGCTTTCCATCATCTTTGACCCAACCCAGTCAGTGAAACATCTGATCCTTGCTGGTTCTCCCCTTACCTCACTCATCAAACAAACGGAGTTCCTCATTTGGGTCAGGTGTCTGGATACAGAAATGGATAAAACCAAAAACCAAATCCTGCCTCTGCCACACCTGCATCATCGCCCTCACCACCACCACCATCGTGAGGCTTTGGGTTCCCATCCTTGGGGCTGGAGGTAGTGGCTCCCTGCCTCCAATCCAAGGGTTGTTTATTTTGACTGATAACACACAGTGTTAAAAAGATTTTGATCATTTGAAAGAAAAATAGGAGAGAAAATATGAGAGAGAAAAAAGACGCAGACAACAGAAAGAAGGAGAGGGACCTTGGCACTTACCCTGGGACGACTGTGGAGTCTCTTCCAGCTGACAAATTGTACTCCTTTTATTAAAACTTCTGTGTTGACATGCAACACTGGCTGACTGTGGTCTGGGAGGCTTTCTTTTTCTTTGAATGTCACTGGAGGTGTGGCAGTACTAAGCAAAGTTTTGATAAACTTGTATTCTCTGGGTAGAGGGATGGCGGGGTGGAGGGCTGGCGATCTAGTTAAGAAGCAAAACCATTTCCAGTATCTTAAAGGTAAACACAGACTAGAGAGGAAGCAGATCTTCCTCTGTGTTGCCATGGATTTCTTTGTCACACAGAAGGCGGCCAAGTTTGACATGGGGACATTGCACTGGGTTAACTACAGCTGTTCATTTATGGTCAAACAACCTTCTTTCCACAGCTACGTGTGAACCTGGATGCAAGTTCGGGGAGTGTGTGGGACCAAACAAATGTCATTGCTTTCCAGGATACACCGGGAAAACCTGCAGTCAAGGTCAGTACTGCAGACCAGGCTGGTGATACAAACCTACCCAGAGCTTTCAGAAGCAGTTCAGCCGTCACGGCTGGGGGTGTGGGACCCAAGAACGGTGCTCAGAATTTTGTAGATTTTAACTTGAATCTTCAAATGAAAGTGATTTCAATACTTGATCTTTCAGTCTCTTCTAGAAAAATGAAAAAGGCATGCTGATGTTTTTGTTAAGATGCCAGATAAAAGACCTTTTTCCCCTAAATAAATTGTGTTTATTATGTTTTTAAACTACTGAAGTAATACCTGTCTTTTACTAAAAAAAAATCCAACAGTGCAAAAGGCTATAAATTAAACAGTGAGCTTGTCCACCCCTAGGAGCTCTTCTACCCATAGTTAGCAGTGTGTCCTCCACCCCTGCAGTTCTTTTTCTATTATTGTACAGACATGAATATTTCTTGTGGGCATCTTTGCATGTCAGTAGATACAGAGCTATCTCCTACTTTCTAAGGCTGTCTCCTAGTCCCTAGAGGAAATGCTTTTATCTTTTATGTAAAAAATGCTTTAATTAACCACTATCATTTAAGTTGTCCCTAATGTTTTGCCATTACAAACAACGCTAAATCAGACATCATTCTATGCATGTCTTTGCACCCTTGAGTGAGTATTTTTATAGGGTAGATACCTAAAAACGCAATTGTTAAGTTAAATGACAAGCATATTTTTTATTGTCATTGATAGATTTTTAAAAGGCCGTTTATAACTTTTGTCATAGGCTGTTTATCTGAAGACATTAAAGAGGTTATACTGTCAAGAACAGCAGTTCTCAACCTGGGCAGTTTTGTTCCCCAGGAAGAGTTGCCAGATAAATACAGATCCCCAGTTAGACGTAAATTTAAATATAATTTTATTTTCAATCTCAGTATCAATTTCAGGTAAACAACGAATAATTTTACAGTGTACATATGTTCCTAATATTGTATGGGACCTAGGTATACTAAAAAGGGGTTAGTCATTTTTTCTGAAATTCATATTTAACTGGGCATCCTGTATTTTTATTTGCTCAATTTGGAAACCTTACTCCAGGGGACATCTGGTAAATGTCTGAAGACATTTGGAGGGATTCCTACTGGCATCTAGTGGGGTAGAGACCAAGGATGCTGCTAAACATCCCACAGTGCCCAGATCAGCCCCCACGACAGAATGACCTGCCCTAAAATGTCAACAGTTCTGAGGCTGAGACACCCTGCCACGAAGAAACCTGCACTAATTAAGACAGGGTCCCCACGGAGGGAGGGTGTAGCTCAGTGGTAAAGCGCATGCTTAGCATGCACAAGGTCCTGGGTTCAATCCCCAGTACCTCCATTAAAATTTAAAAGAGAGAAAGAGAGGAGGAAGGGAAGGAAGGAAGAAAGAAAAAAGAATCCCCAGTCCTAGAATGCAGTTGAGCGAAGCGCAGCAGAGCAGTGCAGCTGCGCTGAAGAAAGGCTGGCTCGGGTTCTAGAAGGGCAGGCACGTGCTCCACTCTGTCATGCCAAGCCCAGAGGCGAGCTGCAGGTGCCCAATAGCCTTCCTTTGAGTGGCCAGCCCCGCGGCCTCAGAGAGCAATCTCTGGCTCCCTTCTGTCCCAGCACCAGCTCGGTGGCCAGCGCTGCCGTGGTGCTTCTTAGAACCGTGTCCAACTGCTTGAGGGAGGCGCGTCACGAGTCATGCTCTCCTAAGTCATAATTCAGCTGTGTCCCTTTCCAGGGCTTTCACACCAGAAAAGCTATTTTTCCATATGTCTTGGATTCTGTACCAAGATACCTTCTCAAGAGAGTTGAAACAGAGAAGACATTTTTCATGCTGATTTGCAAGTCCTGGTAAAATACTCACTTTGAGGGAGTGGTCCAGTTGGCTCAGGTTTGGGACGGTCTGTCCTCCCCCCACAGCCTCCCTGCCCGAGGACAGCTTGATCAAAGTCCACATGTACCTGCTAATGGCCACAGGTTTCAACCCTCAACTGATGTCTTTCCCCAGAATGCTTCTTCCAAGAGATGCCTCTGAGTTAGGGCCAAGTTAAGGGGGTATTCCTGGCTTTCCCATTATGTCCAATCAGCTTTTTTAAATTCCTGCTTTTGAAGTAGTTAGGATCCATGCAGGAGATAATAGGGTAGCAGGGACTGGCAATGGAGAAGGGGGTTCAAATGTCTGGCTAAGGCATCGGAAAAGCCCCACGTAAGGTTATTTTCAGAGGTAAAAGTCTCCACCTCTTTATTTTCAAGGATGCCCTTGACCTGTTGCCATGCTGAATTTTGACCTTACATGGAATTTGGTTCTTTTCTCTGTCTTCCTTAAGGGAGTTAAGATATAAGGCACCCATGTGACCACATTCCCAAAGATGAGACCGATGATTGCTTTTAAAGTTTTATTTTCCTTCTGTATCATTTTTTATTTTAATTTTAAAAAGCTAGTTCATTTGTAACCTTTAACACTTTAAACACTGAAGAGCACAGAGAAGAAAGTCACCTTCAATCTTACCACCTGAAGGTAACCATTATTAGCACTTAAGAGCATTGCATCCCAGACATTTTTTCCTTTGCTTTTTTTTTTTTAAAGCAAATTTGGTATCTATCTGTACACATGGTTTTGCAGCCTTCTTATTTAACAACATCCTCTGAGCATCTTTACACGGGATTAAATATTGTCCTATGACCTCACCACCAATAATAGCTGCCTGGTGGGGCTCCCTCTGGAAAGACAATTTGGAGCCTAGACAATTTGGCCCAGCATGGGGCCACCCAGAATAATAATTGAAAAGAAGCTGTGCTGTTGGCATGTGACATAGGCTGCCTGGGACAGCATGAAAGGCAGAAGTATCTAAAGTATATATTTCTAACTTTTTATTCAAGTAGTAAACATACAAAATTGTACATTCATTGGAAATGTACAACTCAAGGAATTTTCAAAGACACCCATGTAACTGGTGTTCAGATAGGGAAATAGGAACTTAATAGCCTACCTGAAGACCCCTTCTCCCCTGCAGTCACTTGTCCCCAACCCCCAGCAAGGAACCGTATCTTGACCTCTTCCTGCAGAGTCGTGGTGCCTGGTTTGGTTTTGTTTTAGTTGTGGGTGGTTTTGAATGTACGCATTTGTATCCAGCTTCTCCCACACCATGTCTGTGACTGTGACCCATGGTTGCTTGTGCTTACACTTTGTTCGGTCTCATTGCTATACGGTATTCCATCGCATGAGTCTCCAAATCATTTATCCATCCTTCCACTGGGAGAGATTTGAATTCTGTATAGTTTGGGGCTATTAAGAGTAGTGCTACTGCGATCATGTTAGTACATGTTTCTGCGGTGAGCACGTATCCATGTTTCTGTTGGACACGTGCCCAGGAGTGGAATTGCTGGGTGGCCCTTATGTCTATAGCTAACTTTTCTGCTGTCAAACAGTTTGCCAAAGTAGTTGTGCCCATTTACATCCCCTCCAGCGGAGTATGATTATTCCATTTGCTCCACATCCTCACCAGTCCTTTAATGATGGTCGGAGAAGAGGTGAGTCATTGCCCCTTGTACCCACCTCCATGGGTGGGGTCCAGGGAGGCCAACCCAGTTCCACATCTGGATGTTTCCCCATTCAGTTAACATTTCTCCATTTTCTGACTCCTGCCTGCAGATGTGAACGAGTGTGGAATGAGACCCTGGCCGTGTCAACACAGATGTATGAATACACATGGTAGTTACAAGTGCTTCTGCCTCAGTGGGCATATGCTCATGCCGGATGCCACGTGTTCCAGTAAGTTTCAGCAGCCAACCTGGAGCCTTGACTTTTGCCATTTGATGCTTGGGGAAAAGTTGACTTGAGTAATGGGGGGGGGGCGGGGTAAGTACCCAAAAGACTCTTAACATTGCCTCAGGCCAAAACATCTTTGAACACTTATTTTATTTTTAATTGGGGTGAAATACCTATAATGTGAAATTCAGCATTTTGACCATTTTCAGGTGTCCAATTCAGTGGCATTTTGTACGTTCACAGTGCTGTACAAACTATCACCACTATCTAGTTCCAGAACATCTTTACCCCAAAAGGAAACCCCGTCCCCATTAGCAGTCACTCCCTACTCATCTTCCCCCCAGGCCCCTTCAGCCACTAATCTGCTTTCTGTTTCTCTGGATTTGCCTATTCTGGCCACTTACTTTTTACATAAATAGACTAGCTGAGCAGAAAAATAAGTTCTATACATATGTGCAGCAGTGTTTTGGATTTCTTCATGAAAATAAGCATGCTGAATCAAATACGCATATTGTTTTAGGAAAGTGATAAAGTTAAATTCCATCTTGGGACATCAGTGCTTCCCACCGACTACCTTTCTCACGCCCCTTGCCCCACGCTCAAAGATTAGTGCCTCTTCTTGGAAATACATTCTGATTCACATTCCTGGAAAGAAAAGCCCTTCTCTGATAAAGAGAACCCAGCCCATGTCCTGTGGGAGGGTGCGTGTCTGTATCTATTCACTGATTGAGAAGGAAGCCTTTTTAGGTTTTATGTTGCAACTGAGAACCAAACCCGTCCTCCCTGCTTCCCCTCCTCCCTCCCTCCTCCCTGTCTCTCTTTCCTCTGCCCTGCAGCCCTCAACAAACCTGGAGCCTGTGCCCATGGTTGCAGAGTCCCGTGGACTCCCCAGCCCATCCTGGGCTTCCCTCAGTTGTGCAGTCTGGTTCATGCACGGCTCGCTGCCCCTCCTTGGCAAAGTGCCCCAACACCACCAGTCACCTGGATTCTCATTAGCACACAAGCTTAAGAGATAAACCAGGATTTCCAAGAGTCTTTAAAAAAAAAATCCTTATTATTATAAGTTAAACAAACCCGCAAGAGACAAATATGTAGCTTAATGGATTCTTGTAAGGCCGGCACCCATGTAACCACTACCAAATAGGACTGTGCCAGAATCGCCCCAACCGGTCCCGTGGGAACAGCTACCCAGGGTTTTATAGTAATCACTTACCGTTTTTGAAAAGCTGTATGCTGATGGATGTTTCTGAAACATTCCGTGAAAGCCTAATTAGTGCCAAAAAAGATATCTTTCTCCAAATGGAAAGATAGAATGAGGTAAACTTTGAAGATGAATTTTGAGAGAAGACAACTAAGGAAGAAAAGAATAAACTAGAAACATAACCATCAGTGGGTGTTTGCTACATTACCGTGGCCTGTGTATCTATCCCTAATTATCTACTTCTCTGTTTGTAAGGGTTGCCTGCGCCTTCCTGTTTATAGCTCAAAAAAAGTGTCCAGATAGCCCGGGTCCTCTCTCCTGGAAGCTGATTTTCTGTCACCTGCCCCCTTGTAGTCTCTTTTGTCCAGCTGTGTGATTGGCATGTTATGCATGCAGCTGGATAGAGAGAGTATATTCTCCGTGCTCCCCTGTTGTGGACACTTACGATCTACACATACTGGACTCCTGCTAAGGAAATGCATTTTTGTGAGATAAGTTCTCTTTAAGCAGTGACAGAAAAACCAACTAAATTATGACATTTACCAAAAAAGCTGGAGGCGAGCAGTTCCAGAACAGGTCAGCAAGGACTCCGCCTCTGCCATCCTCAGAGTATTGATTTCATTATCTTGCTTGTGGCCTCCTAGCCACAATATGGCTGCCCCAGCTCCAGATATCACATGCAGATCGAAGGTAGGCAAGACAAAGGGGAAAGGGGTGATGCCAACTGAACAAACACCTCTTTTATGCCTGTCCCTTTTATCATGCAGCAGTATCTTTTCCAGAAGCTTCACTCCTTCTAGCAGACTTGTCTTAATATCTCTTTGGCCACAACTGAGGCATATGGCCACTCCTTGTTGCTGCAAGAGAAGCTGGGGAAAAACAGAAGTAACTGACTTTCTAGCCTCAATGATGGGAATGGCTTTTGGGTAGCCCATCAGTCATATCTGCCACATGTTTTAACACAGGCACCTAGAAGACAAGGTTTTCTGGCTCAAGTGACTCTCACTGAGGCCAGATGTGAATGGAGAGATTGCTAGAATTTGCATTCTTTTTAATTTTATTTATTTCATTTGGGGGGGGTGTAATTAGATTTACTTGTTTATTTTTGGAGGAGGTACTGGGGATTGAACCCAGGATCTTGTGTATGCTAAGCATGCACTCTACCACCTGAGCTATACCTTCCCCCTAGAATTTGCATTCTTTTACCCTAATTATGCAGACTGATCATCATCTTCAGAGGTTGCATTTCAGCCAATAATAGAGACCTGCCAGGTGACACAGAGGAGTGATTAGAGCTGGTACAGGAGGAGAGAGAGATGCAGTCTCTGGTAAATGAGGGGCGTGCCCTACCTAATGAAGGTCTCATGCGGTACTTTGGCCAACAAAACAGACCCCGGGGCCACCAAGACACCACCCCTGCCCAGATTCCACTTGGCTCTCCATTTGGGACTCAGGCAACGAAGCTTATCCTTGAATACCATTTCACATGTTTGGTTTAATGTTCCAGAAGACAGAGATCATTTCTCAGTAAGCACTTTTTACCATCTCGTGGGGGCTAATCTGTGCCTACTTTTGCAGACTCTAGGACGTGTGCGCTGACAAACTGCCAGTATGGCTGTGAAGACACGGAGGGAGGGCCACGCTGTCTCTGTCCATCCTCCGGCCTCCGCCTGGCCCCGAATGGAAGAGCTTGTCTAGGTAGAGCGGCCGAAGTCGCCTCCACTCCCCACCCCCACCCCCGCCTTCTCCCTTTACTGAATCCTCCTTTTTCATTCATCGCAACCTGCTTGTTGAGTAGTCATTGAAAGCTCCTAAAACTACAGACTTATGTCCATTTCTGAAACGATGTTTTTAGCAACATATGCTCTAGAAACACTTTGTGATGCTAGAAAGAGCACTTCTCTATTATTTTTGGATTGCCTAATGCATGGTGGAAAAAGATGTAAAAGTAATTTTAATTTAGTGTACTTACCCTGCACATTTTCTTTCAACTACCAAATTGTGTATATTCCTAGTACTGTATTTCATTATATTGCACTATAAATATATAATATTTAGAGCAAGTGAGCATCTAGCATTAATTAGGGGTGTCAAACCAAACAGAATGTTGAAAAAGTTCTTAATTTTGTTTGATTTAAATAAGCAAATAGCAGTATGAGTTACTATTCTAACTTCTGTACTACGATAGAAGTATTTTTCTGTCAAGGGTGCTTGGTGCCTGTTTACCCTAAATGTACGTAACTTGATAAACTGCATTTCAGAAGCGCAGCCAAATAGATCCTAAATCATTTCAACACTTTTTTTAGAAACCTGTGTAAATTAAAACTTTGGCTCTGCTTTTTGAGAGTAGTCAAAGATTTAATTCATTTCAGAAGGTGTAGTACTCTTTGGTAAAGTCGTATTTATATGGTAAGGCTAATTCTTGATCAAACTGAATCCAGATTTTCACCCACTTCTTTGGTTTGCCGGGTGCCATTTTTATTGGAGGGGAAAGATGATGGGCACAAAAGTGATCCCCCCAAAATACTTCCAGTCAATCCAACACTTGTTTATTAATTATTTTAAGAATGCAGAGGGAGCTGTAAGTCAGCACCAACTTGCGTGTTTAACCACAGTTGCAAAATAACAACTTGACATCTATTTGCCTCGACCTCTGAAACTTAAGGCAAAGCCTGAATCTTAATGGCTTGGTGACCATAGCGGTCAGCCCCTCTGTGATGTGACTCTCCACGGTAGAAAAGGAAGGAAGCCTGTTTTCTGCTGAAGTTGCATCATTACATCATTATACTTGACCCACAATGTATGTTTAAGTACATTGTTAGGAAACCACATTTCTGTGATTTGGAACAATACGGCAGAACTTGGAGGAGCTTGCTAATGAAATACTTCTTTTGTAAGATGCAAAATTTAAATGTTTGTGTTTTGGGTTTGCCATACCATATCCATAGCTAGAAAAATGCTAATTCGGTCACCAAAAGATAATGTGTATGTACAAAATGCCAGACATATGCTCCCTGCCCCAGAAAAGCCAGGGCCTAACCGGAGAGAAAATGTGAACAATAAGTAGTCATTACAGCGAGATAATGCCTCTAAAACACAGCGTGCAGAGTGACAGAAATCCACAAAGGGAAGGGCTATGAGTAAGCCTAGGGGGCCTCGAACACTTCCCGGAGGACGTGGCGCTGCTCCCAGGGTAGTCAGAGCTGTCCGGCGAAGAAACCGCATGTGCCCGTGCATGGGGGTATTTTGGAGGGAGGGTACTTTCTTGCTCCCCCTGACATCTCCTGGTTCTCCATCCTAGATATTGATGAATGTGCTTCTGATAAAGCCGTCTGCCCCTACAATCGAAGATGTGTGAACACATTTGGGAGCTACTACTGCAAATGTCATGTTGGTTTTGAACTGAAATATATCAGTGGCCGATATGACTGTGTAGGTAAGAACTGGTGGCACCTATTATTTTCTTCCTCTCCCCATCAAACCCGTAGGCTTTCTCTACAGATTTTTTTTTATTGAAGTTTAGTTGATTTACAATGTTGTGTTAGTTTTTTGTGTACAGCAAGTGATTCAGTTATACATGTACATGTATTTCATATTCTTTTTTATTATAGGCTATTACAAGGCACTGAGTATAGTTCCCTGTGCTCTACAGTAGATCCTTGTTGTTTATCACTTTTATGTATAGTACTGTGTATCTTTTAATCCCAAATTCCTAATATATGCCTCCCACACCACAGGTATTTTGACATCAGTTCAGTCTATTAGTTGAACAGTCTATTGTACTGACCACCGTAACAACACAGAAAAAATTACATTTTTTTAAGTTTCTGGCATTTAGGGAACCCTGATAGCATGAATTATATGAAGCCAGGTCAATAAACATTTAAAGTAAGGAACTTTGGTCTATAGAGTTCTGGTAAGGAGGCAAATAGTTTGAGGTGATTTGGGGGACTTTTTAAAAATTGGGTTGGTTTTGTTTTGTTTATATTTTTGGTTCTATCTCCAGGTACATATCTAAAAATAGAAATAATAAAGCATATTTACATTTGATATAACAAGGCCTGTTTAATCTTGATCTCAGTGGTCTGTTCATAACAGTTACCTTCAGGAGTGGCTTTAGGAAAATGTATGAGGGAGACGAAGGCACATGCTCTTTCTTCTCTCCTCCCCCAGCCCTTCTGCAGTTCAAGCTCCACATCCCCTAAAACATTCCCTTTCCAAGGTCTCCAGAGCCACTCTGAAAAGATTCAAGTATTACTCAGCTATCAGCCTGGTTTTGGTGAAATAAAAATCCTATCCCTTAGGGAAGGAATTCCAAGTCTCAGTGAGCTGGTGAAGTGGGGTATTTGGGGAGCCCTTGGACACATCTCCATTGCCCTTGATAGAAGGCAGATGGGGCTTGTCCTGCAGTGAAGGGACATCTGGGCTCCCTGTAGATTCCTGTTTATGTAACATGCACGTAACAGACGTGTATGCATGACCTGGAATGCTAACAGTGAGAAAAAAGTAGGATTTCTTTCAGCCCTACACTCAGAGCTTCCCAGGATGTTTCCTGTGTGTCATGTTGGGGGTGACACTTGGTTCCTAGGTTTTGAATCATCTTGTGAAGCCTCCAGATCTCTTCCCTCAAATCTTCGCAAACACAGACGGGCTAATAAAATCCACGTGTCTCGTGGGCTGGAACCCTGCATCGCCGCTGCGGGCCCCTCCAGCTCTGTAATGCAGCCACGCTGGGTCACAGAGTAGAAACTGGTTCCCTAGATGCAGAAGGGCAGGGTGGGAATTTACATGGAGAGCGTCCAAAGGAAACAAATCTCTGATTTTAAAACTGATTATGATTAACATCTGAGCCCCCTGGTGGCTATGTTAAAAACAATAGCCTATTTTGTGTGCAAGTGAGAAATAGCTAGAAAGTAGGACAGAGAAGAAGGCCAATGAAGCTGTCACTTTGGAATTTGGCAAACTTTCCTCATCTAAACCCCACAGAGGGGCTCAGACCAGCCTGAGCCCCTGCTCCTGGCAGTCTTTGAAGAGAATGCTCAAATTTTTCAGATGATGTCCATGGTTCCTAGCCCATCTTGTTCTTTGTTGATTAGTTCCAGGCCCTTCCATGCATAGAATTTCTTCTCTGCTATTGTTTAGTTCTGAATTAGACAGATGAAAAGTTAAGAAATGAAACCTCAACATCTTGCAGATTTCAGGAGTATTGATAAGCAGGAGCAGAGATCGCTGTGGAGGAGGTGAGCTGCAGACACACTCCCTACATACTGGGCAGCAGGCAAAGCCAGGGCTCTAGGCCAAGGCGCCGGGACTCTTACACGCCTCTCGGTTCCCAGGCTGCACTTGGCTCGCTGGCTGCGGGGAGCGGTTGGCCCTGGAGTTACTCAAGTGCAAGGGATAGTCTTTCAGCAAATGCTGTTACCACCAGGTTGTTGACGGGACTGTTCACATTTTTAGATATAAACGAATGTGCTGGGAAGACCCATACGTGCAGCCCCCACGCCAATTGCCTCAATACCCCAGGATCCTTCAAGTGTAAGTGCAAGCAGGGATTCAAAGGCAGCGGCCTTCAGTGTTCTGGTAAGTACACATGGCCATGTTGTCTCAGCTCTTCACAATAAAGCATTCTCTCCAATTCTTCCTCCCTTCATGTTTCTCCCTCCCCTTTACCCCCATAGGGGGATGTGGGACTGCATGCATACAGCGTTAGGAAATTTAACTGCCTGAGGCTTGTCTAATCAGACCACATCTCCAGTTCTGCCTGAAGTGGTAGGCACTACACTTAAAGTACAGCAAGGGTTCTGGAGATTTTTCTGGTCACAACATACTTTCAAATCATGAAAATAAGATTTGAGGACAGACGACATTGAGCAAATGTATCTGTCAGGATAGCCTAGGTGATGGTGCAGTAATGAGCAATCCTGAAATGTCAGTGGCTTAGAACCACAAGGTTGTTTTTTTTTTAATTGAAATATAATTGATTTGAAATGTCATGCTAGTTTCAGGTGTACAGCAAGGTGATTCAGTTATACATATATATATCTATTCTTTTTCAGATTCTTTTCCATAATAGGTTATTATAAGATACCAAATATAGTTCCCTGTGCTGTACAGTAGGTCCTTGTTGTTTATCTATTTGATATATAGTAGCATGTATCTGTTAATCCCAAACTCCTCATTTCTCCTTCCCCCCTTTCCCCTTTGGTAAGCATAAGTTTGTTTTCTATGTCCTTGAGTGTCTTTATGTTTTGTAAATAAGTTCATTTATATTATTGTTTAGATTCCCCATATAAGCAATATAGGGTATTGATCTTTCTCTGTCTGACTGATTTCACTTATGATAATCTCTAGATCCATCCGTGTTGCTGCAGATGGCATTATTTCATTCTTTTTATGGCTGAGTAGTATTCCACTGCATACATATAGCATATCTTCTTTATCCATTAATCTGTCAATGGACATTTAAGTTACTTCCATGTCTTGGCTATTGTAAATAGTGCTGCTGTGAACATTGGGGTGCATGTGTCTTTTCAAAGTAGAGTTTTTGTCTTTTCCTGATATATGCCCAGGAGTGGGATTGTTGGATCATATAACTCTATCTTTAGTTTTTAAAGGAACCTCCATACTGTTCTCCATAGTGGCTGCACCAGTTTACATTCCCACTAACAGTGTAGGAAGGTTCCCTTTCACAGACGGTTTTTACCCATGTGAAACAGAACTTTTTCCAGAACGCATAGCCAAAACAAAATACGCTGAAGCTGACATCACTTTATCATTATCCTGAAGCCTCTGTTCACTTTTTTCAGTGTTTAGGAGACAGTCCCATTGTTGCTGCTGGTGAATTCCTTGATGCTTAGGTGGTGAACTCTGAGATTGATAAACCACATGTATAACAATGAAATGTCAGTGCTGTTAACAGCTACAGCAACAATCACGGCTTCTTTCTCACTCAAGCTACATCCGGAGAGAGTTGTCAGGGTGTTTCTTCTCCATGTAGTCCCTTTGGGACCCAGGCTGACAGGCCCCACGGTCTTACAGTACCACGGTGTCAAACCGAGGCCTTTGCATTTGTCACTACAGGGAAAAAAACGTGCACAATTACCTAACAGCTCTTACTTAATTCAGGTTGGAAGCAGGGGCAAAAATATGTATATAATTCTGCTGGGTGTCCCGAAAGAGAAGAAAACTAGAAACCCTGAAGAGCACACGGAATGTCTGCTGAGGCAAGCCAGCGCTGATGCCAGCACCGAGTACTCCCCTGGGCCGCGACGTCCCACGACGTTTAGTCACCTGGGTTTACCCTCTGACCATGTCCCTTTCAGCACTGGCTCGTCGTGTGCCTAGATTTGTTTACTGCCCTTACCCTCCTCTCTCAGAGACCCCTTAGCAGCCTTCCCACATGTTCCAAGAAGTATGGCTGCAAATTGTCCCTTGACCTGTGTCACATCCTGTGCCCCCATCTGGCCGATGCTCCTGATGACACAACAGAGCGGCCACTTGGTGATGCCCAAAATGAACTGTAAGCACCATGATGGTCGCCGAGCACCGCACTCACAGAAGGTTCACAGCTCCCCAGCGGGCTGTGGATGAGTGGCACTGGACGAGAGGGTGTGCAGAGGAATATAACCAAAGGAAATGATCTGGAAATCACATGCTCTGAAGAACTGCTGAAAGAACTGGGCAGCATTTAGCCTGGAAGAAGAAAACTGGAAAAGCATCAGTTGTGCCTGTCAGTGTTTTAAGGAATGTAAAAGAAAAGCGGCTGCCCAAAGGTAACTAAGAGCTGTCGGTGGGGTTGCATTCTCCTTTACAAATGCCCACCGGCTATCTCAGGGTGAAGCAGGGAACTCCGTGGCCTAGGGAAGGTCCACTGCACAGCCTTTCGGGCCGGGGGCTCCGGGAAGAATTCCTGCCTCGGGCTGGAAATGGGGTTCAGTGGCTACTCAATCTCCAGCACCTCGATGCTATGGTTTCTGTCCCTGCATGTAGATGTGCCCATGATGTCCTTCTGAAACCTTATTCAGAGACAGACAGGGAGTGGCCTCCTGTGCAGGGCTGTGCATGGGTGGGATGGCAGGGAGGACGCCATCATTCTGAGAGGTCCTCAGAGAGGAGACTGAATTGCTCAGCTTTCCAAATAGGATCAGTGGCCAAGGGCTCCTTCCCGCCACCAAATTTGAACACGTCCGTTCCAGCCTCACTTGTGTCAAGCCGTGTGGTGTAACGGTCCACAGCGCAGGAGCTCAGAAGGTGTGAACTTCAGTCCGAGCTGTGCCCCATACTGGCTGTGACCTCTAGCAGGTTGCTTAACCTCTCTCAACTCAGTTTCCTCCTTGGAGCTCCCTGACTTCCGGGAGGCGGGTGGACAGTTCCGTGCTTATCCTGAGCCCCAGTGCAGTGGGCTCTCTCTGCATCGTGGTCCTGCGGCTTTCTCTAAAGGGCTGCCCAGCCCCCGAGTTCACGCCCCCAGGGACATTCCTCAGCAGTGAAGGCCAGGACTCTGGGCGTAAGTGCCCCGGTTCCCCTTCGAATGGCAGGACAGTTCGGAGGTAGGTTCTGTGCTGGTTCCCAGTTGTCCCCAGCAGGGCTGAGCCCCAGCTCCCCACCTGCTCACTGAGGCACCATTTGGGGCTTTTCTCCCTTCTCCTCTCACTGTCCCCCTTCCCCTACTTCTGCCTCCTAGAATTACTTCCCAAGTAAATCACCAGCACCCAAATCCTTGTCTCACGTTCTACTTGGGAGGACCATCTGACCAGTTTGTCTCTCATAGGTTCATTGTGAGATTTGAATGCGGTAACAGAGGTAGAGAGCTTCCTTCAGCTGGACACACAGCGGAGGCTCAAAAAAGTTAGCTGGGTTGTTAGTGTTATTGGCACCATTGCAATCATATTCGTGAAGGGCTAGCTACTCTTTACTCTGAAATCCTGTAAAGGTAAATGCAAAAAAATGCCGTGCATACAAAAAAAAAAAAAAAAAAGCCTCAGGAAAACACTTAAAGGGCTTAGCTCCCGCTCGGAATGTATTAAATGCTGAGTAAGTATGCACTAGTAGTAGGAGTAACAGCGGCCGTGGCGTCTTTACCAAAATTCAACAACTGTTCCCATTGGAAAGCAGCTTCGTTAGTCATCAGAAATACACTTAGTCATTAGAAGTTCAATTTATATAGAGTATATTCAAGAACATAGGTGTTGCTACAACCAGGCCATTCCAGTATTTTTTCCTTCAATAATAGCATAAACAGAAGTTTGGAGGTATGGCCTGGAAAAAGTTTGTTGAACTCAGTAAAAGATTTTCAACATTCTAGTGATGAATTGTAAAAATAATAGCAAACACAAGCCGTTAATCTTAGTAATTGACATTTATTTGCTCACTTAAACCTCGCAAATACCCTCTTCTTATCCCAGCTTTGTAAATGGTGATCAAAGAGAAGTTAAGTATTGCCTTGAGGACTTAAGACTAGAAGGTGTGGGACTTGGTGTCATACCCAGGACTGGCATGTCTGTGACCCCTGGCTACTCCTTTGGGCGGAAACCTCTCCTGGACCCCTCCCCAGCAAACTCTCCCGGCTCAGCTTTTTTGCCATCCTAGTCCCTTCCTGATTTCTGCACCTCAAGATGCAGTACATCCCTCCATCCATCCATCGTCAAGTCTCTCCTCCCAGGACCATGTCCAAAGCTCAGATGAGAGGAGCATTTCTCCTGCCAGATGATAGATCATCTGGTGAACTCAGCACAGGTAAATGAATGTCAAAGTCATTTTCCTTCTGGGAGAGATGTTCTCACCCCATAGTGATCTTCTCTAAGTAAAGTCAGGATTTTCCGGTAGGCAGAAGTTTTTCACCAAGTGGATATTGAAAGAAATCTCACCTCTCTCTCAAGAGAAATTGTCAATCTCATTTACAGAAGACTGGCCTCTGAATCTCAAAACCCTAGAATTGCCTCTTTTTATGTCTGAGATCCCCAAATGTATCAGACCCTCCTACTGCAACTTCCTCCCATGTTTTTATAGTCTCAAGAAGATGATGCAGTAATCAAGAAATTTTCAAAACAGTCATCAGCTACGTCAGATTTGAAAGAGCAACACCTAGGTATGGCCAGATCTATCTGTTCACAGTCATGTATGTGCATAGTTTGTTTCACACCTGCCCCAGCTCTCCCTACATACTGAAGGACTGAAATCATTGGCACCGCAAAGGCTGTGATGGTTTGAAAAGTCAAACTTTAAGACAGAAACTAAGGCAGATGTTTAGGTTTGCCTGGTATAGGTTAAAACCCTCTCCTTATTATTTATTAAAGGTCTTTAGTGTTATGTTACTGATTATGTAGAGGAAATTTCCTGGGAATGGGTGTTTCCTGTTAATTTTTCCTGCTGGGTCCTGGGAAAAGAATCAGGGACCCATCGACCGAATTACACAGGGAAGCGTGCAGAGGAAGGTCTGTATATGCACATTACAATCAGAGCTTGTCATGCAGCCTCTGGCAGAGAAGCTGAAACCGGACATCGGAAGGTCAGGAAAATGAGTAATGATGGACTATTTGTATTAGTAGTAGTTGGTTTTGAACTTATAACCACAGGCTGTCACATTGATAAATAACTTGGACATTTCGTTGAAAAGAGAAATATACCTCTTGTCATAATAGCCTTAGACTGATTTCAAAGTAAAAGCGATGTATTAATTAAGGGTATATATATTTTCAAAACATTTTTCTTGCTCCTTTTGATTATTCAAAATGTTGTGGGCTCCTCCTTGGTTATTTTTCTACCACTTTGGGACAGATTGAATCAGCCAAATGATGGAGAAGGAACTGAGCAGGAGAAGAGAATAAAACATTGCCCCCCAAAAAATTCTAATAAAATCCCAATCCAGTTTCTTTTTATAATATTCTTTTTAGACACCAAAATTGATGTCTACTCCCTTATTTCATTTCCCTCTGAATATATCCAACTGGTAGAATTGGGTGAGTTGGTTTAGGTGGTATTAGACCCTTTTTGCTTAGTCTTAGACTTGCACATGCCTAGGTATTTTATAAAAGGACAGTATATTTTATTTTAAAAATCAAAGTTTTTAATCTTTTTAAATTACTTTTTTACATCATGGGTAGTTTTTTTTTAAATTGAAGTATAGTTGATTTGCAGTGTTGTGTTAGCTTCAGGTGCACAGCAAAGTGATTCAGTAGTTCTATGTATATATATTCTTTTTCAGATTCCATTATAGGTTATTACAAGATATTGAATAGTGTTCCCTATGATATACAGTAGGTCCTTGTTTATCTATGTATAGTAGTATATAGTTGGATATTCTTAATTATCACGGGTAGGTGCCTGGAAAGGGGGCATGTATCTCTGGACTCTTGATCTCAAGGAATTTGAAGCCATCTAGAGAAAAGTAACCCTTAATCCTAAAGAAGGAATAAACCTGTCATGGAAATAGGACTGGAAAAAGAGTCATTCATCTGCTTTACCCTCAAGTCTAGCTCTGCCCCAGGGTAGCTGAGTGACTTTGGGTAAGTCACAGAACATCACACATACTCAGTTGCCTCATCTACAAAACAAAGATGTGGGGCTAAAAGACCTTTTTTCTACCTCTCAAGTTCTTCTACACTATTTCCCCCAAGGGCCATTGATCCATGATTGGGTAGGGGGCAGATATGAGGAATTAACCTAGAGGTGCTTTTTTGTTTTGTTTTGTTTTTTGGGGGGGGAGGTGGCGAGAAGGGGAGGCAGCTAATTAGATTCGTTTATTTTTAGAGGTGGTACTTGAGCTTGAACCCAGGACCTCATGGGTACTAAGCATGTGCTCTACTACTGAGCTATATCCCTCCCCACTAGAGGTGCATTTTTAAAAACAATGTAATTTAGTGACGAGAAATAGGAAATGAATGTAAAAAGTAAATATAGATGCCTCTCTATAGTCAATAAGTGAAATCATTTTGCTTTAGAAAGTAGTTGATTGCGGTGAAGAAATTGAAAAGAGTGAGAGAACAAGGAAGGAAAATTAGGTGTGTATACATTGAACCATAAATCACCATTTTTGCAAGTTACAAATGGCCCATTATTAACAATTTATATCATCCAACATAATGCTACCTGTAATCTTTGAACATCAATTTTAAACAAATTACAGGCTACTTGGACAGTGCCAGCTTTGGTGAATATTAATATGAAAGCAGGAATATCCATCACGTGGGAATCTGTAGCCCAGCTTGGTAGGAGCAAGTATTTCATTATCGTAGCCTCTGAAGCAAAACGAAAGTGTATCCTCTAATGATTTAAGGTAGTTAAGATCCTACTGTGACATTGGAGCTTCTTAAAACCAGTGCAAAGATAGTTCTTCCTAAAATATCAAAGGTAGGGCCTTAATGGGTTGATTCTAGAAGCATTCATTTACTGCACTTGAACACTGTTTAAATGCTCCATTTCTCATGAGTGATCTAATTATTGGCCAATGTGGAACTTTTCTTTTATTGTTTATTTTAGTTATCCCTGAAAATTCTGTGAAGGAATTCCTCAAAGCACCAGGTACCATGAAAGACAGAATCAAGAAGTTGCTTGCTCACAAAAATAGCATGAAAAAGAAGGTAAAAATTAAAAACATTATCACAGAACCTGTGGGCACTCCCGCCCCTAAGGTTAACTTGCAGCCCTTCAGCTCTGAAGAGAGTGTTTCCAGAGATGGGGACCCTAGTGGAGAAAGAAAGAGGAATGAAGAGGGAAAGAAAGAGGGCCTGGAGGAGGAGAGACGAGATGAGAAAGCCCTGGAAAACCACGTGGAGCAGGAACAAAGCCTTCGAGGAGATGTGTTTTGTGAGTTTTACTCGTTCATTTATTCATTTTATGGATATCTATTTCTCAGACAAGATCGTTTCATGCCTTAAGTAAGATGGGATCGGCTTTAAGTCCTAAGAAGCAGGGTTCTGTATAAGTTCTGGAAACTGACATCTTCTGCAGATATGAAATCAAATTTGCTGCTGTGGGAAGCAAGGAGGGTAAGTTCTGTCCCCTTGCCTGGGCAACGGCCAGGGGTGGGGGGCTTCCTATTGAACGCATACTCTCTTCCCACCCGCAGCCAAGTAAGCTTGCTTGTCCTGCCAGCACGGTTGTCTGGCTCTCCGTCTATGCGTGCAGGGCACCCCCAAACCACAGCCTCCCCAGCTGGGTCTGCCAAACTCTACCTTTTTATTTTTTGAAGGCAGTTTTTACAAGCCCACTTCATGAAAGGAGAATTTCAGAGTTGGACGGTTATGATTTAAAAAGCCAAAATGGATAGTTGTAGAGAGGAAAATTCTCTGTAGAGCTGAAGCTTAAGTTTTCTGCATGAGCTGGATACCTGCCCTTTTCACTGGTGGCTGGGCAGAACCCACCATAAGCTTCAGCCCCTCGAGGATGGTTTCCATCTTAACCCACCCTGGATCCCCCACACTGAGACTTTCCATCTCATTCTCATCAGGCATCTGGTGCTCCCTCTATATTTTGCCTTGTAACCTGTTCTTGCTCCATGGCCATTGGATTTCACCAAATGAAAAGTGGATGCAGGTCCACCCGTCCAAGAACTTTGCATACCAATGGCATTATCTCCCTTAACACAGAGTCACAGTCTCAAGAGAGTATGTTCCCAAAACCTGATGAGAAAGGACATGTTACTTAGGATACTTACGTGATACTTAGGTCAACTAAGGGCACCTTTGGGAAGAAGGTTCTAGATGAGGAAACTGGAACTAACATTAGGGAACCACAGCTGTAACACATTCTGTAAGTAGAATACAGTCGTCCCTTGACATCCACAGGGCATTGGTTCCAGGAACCCCCACAGATACCAAAATCCGTGGATGCTCAAGTCCCTTATATAGAATGGTGTAGCATTCGCATATAACCTGCACACATCCTCCCACGTAGTTTATAAGCTCTAGATTACTTAAAATACCTAATACAATGTAAATGTGATGTAAGTAGTTGCCTGGCGTGCGAGGCAAAGTCAACTTTTGCTCTTTGGAACTTTCTGGATTTTTTTTTATGTATATATTTTTTGACCTGTGGTTGGTTGAATCTGTGGTTATGGAACCCACAGATATGGAGGGCCAACTGTATATAATAAAACCCTCTTGGTTCAGTCATTCATTCATCCCTTCTTAGGGTATTTCTTAACTGATCAAATGTTCATTGTTAGCCCCTAAGGTGAATGAAGATGGTCAGGTTGATTTGGTTCTAGTCCAAAGAAAAGCTACAACATCCAGCCTGGAGCACAGAGGTGAGTGATGCCTTCTCCCCAGTGTGTGCTCTGTCGCGGCATCCTGTGTTGTTTTCATTTCTTTGTGGCTTGAGATGGTTGTTTATGAATCATTGCTTCATTCCTGAACACCCAAGGGGAAAGTCATTACATCATGGTACCTGGTGTCAGTATGAAAGTATTAGGTCCTTAATTAGGTCCTTATGTGATTAATACCAATGATTACAGTGTTGTAAGCCAGTCTTCTCTCCACCTCCGCCTGACACCTAAAGAGGTGAGGCGGATGATACATGAGGGAATGACTCATTGGCTTCCACTCCAACATGTGAGGGCCCACAGCCTGAAACTCACTGTGTACGAAAATCTTGCCTGAACTGCCTGTGTCAGTTACCTGTTGCCATGGAAACACTTCGGAACTGACAGCCACAACTCTAGGTGGCCTACAGCAATAGAAACTCAGTTTTGTGTATGAGTCTGTGGGTTGGCTGGACTGTCCTGCTGATCCGAGCTGGTCTGTGTGGGGCTCTCCCATGTGTCTGCATCAGCTGTGGGCCGGCTCATCTCAGCTGTGCTCTCTCACGTGCCTGGGGCCTCATGGGTCACCTGGGCTGACTCGGCTCTGCTCCATGTGATCTCCCATCTTCCAGCAGGCCGGCTAAGCCGGGCCTTGTGAGAAACTTCTACTAAAAACTCTCCAAAGGCTAGTGACCCAGCTCCTATGGCATCTTCTCTTCCATCTTTCTCCTGAGTGTTCCATTTGTTTAATTTCTCTGCATCAGGCATCTTATTGCCCATTTTCCTGGTTAGGAAGAAAATGCTCAGGGGATAAGCTATGTTCTTCAGGTGCTCAGAACTTCTGCCCCAGCTCTGCTTTACACTAGCTAAGTGCTAATAAATCATTTGAGTTCCCTTTGGATCCACAAGCCAGCCAGTTTTCTTATTTTACTTTTTCTTCCATAATCTTTAATGAAACAGAGAGAGTTTACAATTTTGCCTTATGAGCATATGACCATAAAAGGTCAAAAACTGGGCAGCTGCTCAATTCCTGGAAATCCCCACCCCTTCCCCAAAATAGTTGGAATAATCCTCCCCTCATTAGCATATAAAATTACCAAGCCCACAAAAACTGACAACCCCGCGCCTCATTGGTTGTGCCCTGTCTTGCCCTCTGAGACGGCTGGCATTCTATGGAGTGTGTATCTACTTGTACTTTAAACACCCCCCACCTCTCGGCCTCTCTCCCCCTCGCCTTTTGAGATGGCCTGCACTCTGCTTAGGGAGCATGTATCTCCTAAGCCGCTCTCTTCTGAGTGAGACGAACCGCACTCTTGTCTATGGGGTGTGTATCGCTCTAAACAAACTTGTTTTCACTTTACTAAGCTTCGCTCTTGAATTCTTTCCTGTGAGAGGCAAGAACCTACATTCTCTGGCAATGTCTTAAGAATGGGCCCCGCCCACTTTTTGACCTTTTATGGTCAGCCTGGGAACTGTCATGGCACCTGTGGGAGTGTCATTTAGCACGTTAATATATTACAGTGAATGTATAATGAAGCTCAAGGTCTACCAGAAGTCAAATCTTCTGCCATCTTGGTTCTAACCAGTTTATGTCGCATCCTCAACTGCTACGTCATTCTTTTAATGGTTGTGCCCTGCTCCCTTCCCTCCTGTCTCACCTACATCAGAGGTCAACAAGACTTTTCTGTAAAGGGCCAGATAGTAAATATTTCAGGCTTTCTGAACCATACCATCTCTGTTGCATCTGCTCAGTTCTGTCACTGTAGCTCAAAAGTAGCCGTAGACAATACGTAAAGGAATGGGCGTGGTGTGTTTCAGTAAAACACAAGAGCAAGCAATGGGGCGGGGCGTTAGTTTGCTGACCTCTGATCTCCATAAAAGTAACCAGAGGCCAGTTCAGAGCTTGTACTAGCTGGCCCTGTACTCCATGCAGTTGCTGCAATTTTGCTAAAATAACATTTAACAAACTTTTTTTTTCTATTTAAGCCATTATTTGAAACACCGACTATATGTGAGATAAAGTCAGTGTTGCATGCTTATCGGTAACAGTAGAAAAACAGAACCAGTGAAAACCTTTGTACAACTGTAATGATACTCAAAAGAGAAATGTATTATTTTACAATGCTTCACGCAGATGAATTCAAGTTTGGAGGTACTTAAATAAAAATACTATATATTTCTTTTAAAAAACAGTATGCACAATTGAAGCATAAACAAATTTTACAAAGTACTGGTTATGCAAGTTAAGTAGAGCGTCTGAGGGCCTGATGGTTCAATAAAAGACCAGAAAAGAAATTGAGATAGAGAAGTTTATTACTAAGTTTATTACAGGGCCCTCCTCCAGGGGCCTCACAGGGAGGTAGAGAGCTTTGGGGTTGCTGGGCTAAGGCTGGGTTGGTTGATTCAAACGAAAATAATCAAAAATGTAAGCTCCAGGAGGTCTTATCTAAGGAGTGCTTGAGGGGAAGGCCCTGGGAAGCAGGGAAGACTGCTAATCGCAGGGGCTGTTGGGGAAGTCACATCAGGGACTGACTTTTGCTGTGACTCTGCAGGCTCTTATCCAGGGTGTGTGCTTGCACGATGACTGGTGCCAGTTTAAGGCCCCCAGAGGCCTTACAAAAAGGCCAGACAAAGCGGGTGCCAAAGCAGCAGTACCGTGGAGTAGCTCAGCTTAACTCTTGACAGCAGCTGAAAACGTGGCATCACCTTCCAAAGCTCCCAACGTTCAACGTTTTCCTACTGCTCTCAATGATGACGAAATGCACCCTTTTTCTTAGCAGATTTAAATATCTCAGCTGACTGCAGCTTTGACCATGGGGTCTGTGACTGGAAACAGGATATAGAAGATGATTTTGACTGGAATCCTGCTGATCGAGATAATGGTATTTAGATTTCACTATTTCATGTTCTGCGATACAGTCCAGGTAAAGGAAGCTCTCCAGTGATGGGAGGGTCATTATTCTTGTCACTTGTTAGGCTAGGAAACTTTTAGACCTTCCCAAGTCTCCCTTGATGAATGACTGACTGGATCTAGTGTATATTCTCCTCCTTAATCACTCTCCCAAACAGTCTCTGGGCCCAGTGAAAACCAAGGCAGTGTCACCTTGGCTCCTATGAGTGTCTCTGTGATGTAGACTAGCAGAAGATTTCACCCACCATCCTCTCCTCCCCTGGCTTCTAGAGGAATTCCTTCTACCTATCAACTTCTTCAGGCCCTAGTCTATAAGAGTTTTTGCCCAAGTCCATCAAAGGCACAACCAGAAGATTAGAGATGAGCAAATATCCACTACACTGGTTAAAAGATACTTGGCAGAATGATCTTAGGATCAGAAGGTGACCTGTGTTCCTGCCATCTTAACTCAGAACTTGGACTGATCCGTTACACGTGGTGGTTGAGCTCCGTGGTACCATTAGTACAAATCCACGTACGTTGTGGATGCAATCCCATGCTGTGGACCCGCCTGAGGCGCTGCCGTCATGCATATCGACTCGGTGGAGAAATGCAGTCCAGGGTCCAAACAGCTAAGGTGGAAAATTCTGGAACACAAGTTCTCCGTCAGCTGCAAATTACCTACATTACTAAAAGACGATTTAATTAATTTTTTACTCTGTATCTGCTATAACCAAGTTTTGTGAATTTGGACAAATTCCTCAGTTGCCTTCACTGTACAACAAAGAATTTCAGTTCTTTGATCCCTAAAATTCATTTTAGCTTGAAAATTGTGTTCCTGAATGTTCAAAATGAAAGACTTCAGCTTTCCTTACAGGAGACTATCGTTCATTTTTTGCAGCTATTTTATTCATTACAGCCAAACCCTTTACCATGGCCTTATTTTTTAAAAATTTTTTTGTGGGGGAGGTAATTATATTTACCTATTTATTTATTTTTAGAGGAGGTACTGGGGATTGAACCCAGAGCCTCGTGCATGCTAAGCATGCGCTCTACCACTGAGCTACACCCTCCCCCTACAGTGGCCTTATTAACTGTGGCTTTTTCTTCTCTTCAAGCTGTTGGCTACTATATGGCAGTTCCGGCCCTGGTGGGCCAGAAGAAGGACGTTGGCCGTTTGAAACTTCTCCTCCCCGACCTGCAGCCCCAAAGCAACTTCTGTTTGCTCTTTCATTACCGGCTGGCTGGAAACAAAGTAGGGAAGCTTCGAGTGTTTGTGAAGAACAGTAACAGTGCCCTGGCCTGGGAGAAGACCAGGAGTGCAGATGAACGGTGGAAGACGGGGAAAATACAGCTCGACCCAGAGATGGATACTCCCAAAAGCGTAAGTGGAAAACAGTATTGAACGAGATGTTGACATTCTTTTTCCGTGATTTAACAAACAAAACACTCACTGAGCTACGTAGGCACTAGGGCTACAAAGATGTGTAAGACTTTTTCCCGACCCTTAAAGAGCTTATATTCTGGAGCAAAGTAGGCCAGGCAATTAATAGCACAACGAACGATGATGCGTGTCAGGTGCCTGCATGTTACATTCTGTGGACATGAGCTGTTTGTGTGTCAGGCTCCTCTCAACACGTTCCCTCCGAACCAGGCTCTAAATTCCTTAATGTGTAAAAGCATATCTTGTTCATTCATTTTGTACCCAGCACCTACCACAATGAATACAGGCTAGAAGGTCATTTTTTAAATGTTTTTTGGACTGAACGGAGAGAGGGGCTGTTGTCTGGGGTCCCTAAAACCACCCTCAGGTTCCTTGATTCCCTAGAAAGACTCAAAGTACTCAGTAAAGCTGTTGCAGTTTGTTCATGATTATAGTTCGTTACAGTGAAAGGATATAGGTTAAAATCAGCAGAGGGAAAAGGCGCGTAGGGCAGAGGAGAGGCTAGGCACAAGCTGGCAGTTTTCCTCTCCCAGTGAGTCACGTAGATAGTTCTTAATTCTTTCAGCAATGACTTGGGACAACATGCACAAAGCACTACCCACCAGGGAAGCTCACTCAAGCCTTGATGTTCAGGGATTTTGTTGGGGGTCCATCTTCCTGCACAACTGCCCACGTGGCCGACCCTAGTTACTCAGTCTCTAACTTCTCCAGAGGCCAGGCCAATACTGTGTGACCCAACATCCCCATCAGAAATCACATGGTTGGCATAAACTATGTGGCGTGGCAAAAGACACTCTTAAGAGGTAGGATAGTCCAGGGACTTAGAGGTTATCTCCCAGGAACCAGTCAAGGGCCAAACCTTTGTTTGGAATGTGCAGAGTTTGGACAACCCAGACCTGCCGAGTTCATCTTTTATTGCACAGTGGGCTTAATAAAGGAAAAGGGAACAGAGTTTTAAGAGGAAGTTGATCAATGGGATAAAATGCTCAGAAAGAGCAAATAGGATAAAAATGACAAAGTCTCTATTAAGTTTGACCATCAGGAGGTGGCAGCTGACCTTTGCAGGAGTTGTGTCTTTGGAGGGGAAGAGGGAAGGCCACCCATGAGGAAGGAAAGGAGCAGAGCTCTGGGCCCATGTGAAAAGTTTGGTCGAGGTGGGAAGGGAAAAGATAGGGTGAAAGCTAGAAGGAGCTATATGAAGAGCTGAGTTCCCAGCTATGGTGACAAGAGGAAGACCAATTAGTAGACCCATGAACTAGGATTCTGTTTCTACTTCGCTTGTGAAAGATAATATGTTAGTTAACAAAAGTCAAATCCTGTAGTAGGTGTCAGACCAAAAAGCCAGGTCCCACGTCTCAGATGCTAGATTAAACATCTCCTCATTCATTCATCATCCTTGAATCAAAGCAGAACATCTTGTTTAAAATACACTCTACTAAAGAAGTTGTGGTACGTGTATACAATGGAATACCACTCAGCCATAAAAAGAATAAAATAATGCCATTTGCAGCAACATGGATGGACCTGGAGATCGTCATTCTAAGTGAAATAAGTTAGACAGAGAAAGAAAAATACCATATGGTGTCAGTCATATATGGAATCTTAAAAAAAAAAAAGACACAAATGAACTTATTTACAAAACAGAAACAGACTCACAGACATAGTAAATAAACTTATGGTTACCAGAGGGGTGAGGTGGGTGGGAAGAGATAAATTGGGAGTTCAAGATTTGCAGATACTAACTACTATATATATAGATAAACGACAAGTTTCTACTGTTTAGCACAGGGAACTATATTCAATATTTTGTAGTAACCTATAATGAAAAAGAGTATGAAAAGGAATATATGTATGTATGACTGAAACATGCTGTACACTACCAGAAATTGACACAACACTGTAAACTTACTATACTTCAATTTATAAAAAAAAGTACGCATGCAGACATGGCATGGTTGTGAGCATCAGTCTTAAAGGCTTTCTTGAAAATGCCAATTTGCTCTAAGTTTGAATTTATTTTTTGAAAAAGTTTAGAAAAGACAAAGGAAAATCACTTTATTAAAAAGTAAAGATTTGTGATCATTGCACAGTAACATGAGTGCTTCCATGTTTTGCAATTTACCTTCCACATGGATACATATTTTAATTTATTTCCAACCATGATATGCACCTGCTGTTGATAGAATATGTGTTTGTGTCACTTTAAAAAAGAATAACATGTTCCAAATTAAATATTCCTTTTCTAAAACTTTTGTTCTTGGGTAACCTTGATCATCTTTGACTCAGAATCCTTTTGCTGTCCTCTGAATCTGCTTATCTCTGATACTGAGAATTAAGGAATTAAAGAACCCACTGTGTGTATTACCTTCTTCATTACTTACAGTGAGTGGTATTTAATAGATGTTCCATAAATTGTAGCTATTACTATTTTCATAATTATTGAATTTAAAATATTTTGGGGTTTTTTTCTGATTTTAAAACTAACATGAACTTTTTAAAAAAATTAACAGTATTGAAGAAACATAAATGTTTATTCAGCAAATATTTATTTTAATAAAATTTCTAGGGGGAGGGTATAGCTCAGTGGTAGAGTGTGTGCTTAGCATGCACAAGGTCCTGGGCTCAATCCCCAGTTCCTCCATTAAAATAAATAAGGAAATAAGGAAACCTAATTACTTCCCCCCCAAAACAAAACAAACAAAAAACCAACAAAGAATTTCTTTGGAAACATTTTTGAATGAATGAATGAGTATAAAATAGTCACTGTACATCCTTAATTTTGTCAAATGAGTTATCTCTGTCATTTTCTGTCCAATCTGAAGATGAATTTTTTTAGTATTGATCCTGTGTTCGCCATGCATTAGAAATTTCTAAAACATAAAATTTGCTCCTCTTTTTATTTTTTATAAATATCTTAGATAAAAATGATTATAGCCTATTATGAAACATTTTTCAACACATAAAAACTGTAGCATTGCAGATAATTTCAAATATTTAAACCAACATTTTAAGAGAAATAACTTTATTCCTGCAAACTACCAAAATCTGAACATATCAAAGTAATTCCCTTTCAACTATATAGTTTTACATTAGATCATTAGATGTTCACGAGGGATGTTAAATTTCTTCTAGCCTGCTTTTTGAAAAGAAAACCATATTATTATTTTAGTTTTGCTTTTTTTTTTCTTTAAATGGAAATTCTAAAATTTCTGCTTAAACCTTAGTTTTCTCAGCTTTTCAGGGTTTTCCAGATTCTTTTAATTATTTTTTATTGAAGTATAGTTAATCTACAGTGTTGTATTAATTTCCAGTGTACAGCATAGTGATTCAGTTATACATGTGTATATTCCTTTTCATATTCTTTTACATTATAAGCTGTTACAAGCTATTGAATATGGTTTCCTGTGCTATACAGTAGGACCTTGTTGTTTATTTCTTGATATATAGTAGTTTGTATCTGCAAATCCCAAACTCCCAATTTATCCCTCCCCATCCAGATTCTTTAAGGTGTTGCAGTGACCCTGTTTTCTCTGAATGTAATTCACTCAGTGTAGATACATGGCATCTGGAAAATATTATATATATAGATTTTTTTTCAATGTCAAAACCTGTTTCTATGCAAGAGGGACATAGTAGTTTAGTCCAGTGTAATAGCTATTAACTAGTGCAAGTATATTATTGCTTTAAATATTTTGAAGTAATTTTTTATTCCCTCTCCATTATTAGATCATTTTTGAAGCAGAACGTGGCAAGGGCAAAACCGGAGAAATTGCAGTGGACGGCGTCTTGCTGGTTTCAGGCTTATGTCCAGGTGGCCTTTTATCTGTGGATGGCTGAATGTTATTGTTGCCTTTTACATCGTTATGTTTGGCTTTCTATGTCAGTTCTCTGTTTTTTGACATTACGTCATAGACCTCTCCCATTTTAGAAATACAAAGTGAAAAACTGTAATGCACCAACAGAATCATTATTGTAAGATGCTTTTCTTGTGTGAGATATGCCAATATTTGCTTTAAATATAGTACCACTGTGTCTTCTCACTCATCTCTGAATTTATAAAATATGGAGTTGTCAGTTCAGCTCCCCCTCGCAGTATATTTGATTTGTCTGCATGACTTGATGAATCTATTTTACAACGTTTCTAGAATTACCAAAAAGGAAAAAAAAAAAAAGGCACAGAAAAATGTGTAACTGTCTGACTTTTATGGCATTTCTTGGAAACTGTGACATCACAGATAGACTTTTACCTACGTGGCTTAGCCTGATCTTTTACAGCCAAGCTTGTATATTTAAATTCTTTATAATAATAATATCCAAATACTCACCTTTTGTCATGGTTTAAGTTTTTCTAAGTAAGTAAATGTGTTGTTGATTCTATGTTTAATTATGTGTATGATTATTTGCTTTGCTAGAATATGTGTTTATTCTTTTCTCTTTGGAAATACTTATATATTTTAAAAAATTCTTAAAATTACTTGCTATTATGGGATCACATGACTGCTTTATTAGGCCTCATAACTGCAATGCAAACAGCTTAAGTTGTTGAACTCAAGGCCTCAGAGAAATCCCTAAAACCTAATTATGCAAGTAGCAGGATTCCAAAAAAGACTGATGCCTCCTCTGTTTCTCTTTTCTTCCAAATTCAAGAACTGATTTGTGTGGTAATGAATCCTGAGTGTGTTCCCTGAGGATGAAAGCATATTCTGTTTTAAGATTCTGGGTCAGAAACAGGTTCAAGATAGCTCCCAAACAGAAGGTTCCCCAGATTGTTGCCTGTTAGCCCCAAAATTTTACTAATCTTTAAAATTTGTAGCTTTTACTCTTAAGGCTTTTTTTTTTTTTAACACCAAAACTCTTAGTAATCCTTCTTTGTCGTCGTCATCTTTGTTTTTTCAAGTAATCTTTCTTCAACAATGTTCTCTTCAATACAACCAACACATACAACCTTTCAAGATGGTGGGAAAAAACACATTGTTTTCCGTTAGTGTGAAGTACTTTTGTCATACAGAGTGTACACAGGACTGTAGGTATATCTGTTAGGATAACTGCTAGTTATAGAGACCCCCAAAATTGTGTGTCTAGTGAGATCACGTGAAGAACTGCCTGGCTCAGTCAAATCAATCCACAGAGTTGTAAGAGATAATAAAATAGCTGTGGTAAGGTGCTAAAGTGTGGGATGGTTTGTTACACAGCAAGAGCTAACTGACACAGGTGGTTTCTAAGACTGCGGTAGACTTAAAGAAGACTCCCCTCTAACCAGGGAAATTTGAGAGCGTAGGTGTGGTTTAGATTAAAGGAAGATAAGAGGGGAGAAATTGCAGTGAAGGGCAGTGCCCAGTAATCCAGGTTAAAGGAAGAGATGTTGAACCAGAAATGGAATAGGAAGTCCTGCAATTATGTTACGTATGGGTAGATAATCAGTGTATGAAGCTGAGTTAAGTTGAACTGAATAATATTTTTAATGGTTCTCTAGTATCTGTAGCAGAGACTTCTAGTTGCCCAGTATTTATTCTCACCTTTTTCCTTACTAGTATAACCATATATAAATATATATATGAGGTTAGGGGAGGATGTGCTCAACTTAAGGACTGTTTTTCCCAACCTCTCTTTCTGATGGGGAGTCCACTGAAGTCATTGGTGGGGCTTCTGGGAAGGCTCATTAAAGAAGGCTCTCAGTTGGCAGCCCCTTTTGCCCTTTCTCTTCCTCAATGTGGTTGTGAAGGCAGGCGCTCTAGGAGCTGCCTTGTGACCGTGAGAGCCAGGACCACACCCAAGGAGGACTACGTAGCTGGAGGAAGCCTGGGTCCCTGATGACATGATGGCATCTCTACCACTGTCCCAGGCTGGTCACTGCTTGATATTTTATTAAGTGAGATAAAAACAAACTCTCTCTTGGTCTATCTAGGATTGCAAACAAAGTACAATCCAAAGTCAGGGGAACAGTCTTAGCCCCTGGGGACTGCCCCGCCATTTCCACTATAAGACCACAGTCTTGGGGACTGACTTCTTGGACCTTAAATACCAACATACTGTTTTGAATTCCGGTCAACAGCCTATAGCGTCACGGACCTCTAGCCTGCAGTAGCACTGAATCATACTTGGGTTCCTTTGGACAACATAAGGTCAAATAACTCAGTCATGACTCCACATCTGTTGTCCCTAGTCACCACCCAAGATGGAAACCCCCCCGTCATCCATCCTTTCCCACTCTCTCATCCCCTCACTGTTATGGCCTCCCTCCTTTGGACACTAACTCCCACTGCTTCTGCCCCTGCCTCCATCACACATACTCCGTTGTCTGGGAAACAAACTCTCCTCCATTGTAATCCGGGTCAAAGATATCTTCCTAGTCTCCCAACCTTGGCTGAACTGAGTGCTCTCCCGGGGCTCCCCCTGCAGCCATATTGAAGGAAGCTGCTCATCCTCCCCCACTGCTCTCATTTCAGGGGCTGGAGTCTAGGGCAACATCCTCGTCGCTCCACTCTTGTTCACCATCTCTTATTTCTCTTTTTCCATGTAAAAGCCACCGTTCCTTGAAGGTGCAGTTAAATAGCTCTGTGGCCCTCCATCTCTTCTAGCCATTGTCATCAACCACTGTGGTGACATCTAGGCAAATGACCCATCCAGAACCTGCCCTCACAATTCTTTGACCTCCTCTATTCCAGTAACCATCATCTCCTCCTCAGTCTCTGCACCAAGGCCACCCCTTGGACTTGATCATCACCTCTGAATTCTTGAACTCCACCATTAAACTCCGGTTGATTAGCTTTCTCTTCTTAATCTCCCCACACTTATCCTTTGACCTTTTTGAAACCCCCATTCCCTTGACACCTTCATTTTCTCCCCCTCGCTTGGCTTCCTCCTGGCTTGACTCTGCCCTCAAATAAAACATAACCTAGACTCCAAGACCCATCATCCCTTTAAAGATGCTCTTGCCTGTGGCCCACAAAGCCCACGCTCTTGCGTCCTTCCGCCAGAACCACCAGGCAGAGCCCCAGTCTGGATCAAGCCAACTGCCTTCTTTTCTCCATCCTGTCTCCAGGCTGCTAAGCACTGTTAGAGAAGATGACACACTGTGAAGACTGAGTCTTCAACAAAACCAAGATCTTCAACTTCCTGCAGACGTTGAGTGCTGCCCAAGTGACCTACCACTGAATGGTGCTGCCTATTTGCCTGTCTAGACTAGACTGCCTTCCCCGGGATGGCCCACATCCTGCAGCCTCCTGGACCTGTATTAATATGTTGAAATAACAATAACGTCTGCCCCCATTTTGGCCTCCTCTCTGAGGCTGAATGTCGGCAGCTGCCCAAAGCACTGAATTGAAGATTTTAAGACCATATCTGCCACAAGGAAGCGGGGTGCTGTATGACCCCTTCTGCTCGGGGAATTGATGCCTCCCTGAGATTGTGCTCACCTCCAGCCTGGCCCGAGGTAGCCTGTGTTTTTTGTTCTTGTCTTCTTCTCTTGCAGGCACAGAATACTTGTGGGGTGACTATGGGGTACTTTGACCCGGAGATGCTTGCAGCTGTCAAGAACTGTTACTCTCCTTGCAAGCTAACAAGTTGGCCTGTCACAAGTTCATGGATATCGGTAGAAAACACGAGACTCCTGGGACAGAGATGGACTTGATTACTCACGGGACAGCAGGTAGCCTGGACCTCACGGTCACACCATTACCCCTTGCTCCCCACCCCAAGTCTCACAGAGGGTGGGGCAGTGCAGAGGCGGGTCCAGGAGGATGCGGGGTACACAGTGAGTTTGTGCCACAGTTGAGGAACCCCAAATTTAGGAAACCCCCCATCTTACAGGGGTACCAATAGCAACCCTGCCCCAACCTTGCCCCGGAAGGAGACAATATTTTTATTTTGGGCAGGAGAAAAATCTGTTCTTGACAAGGAAGACACTGTCTGTGTTCTCCCAGGCTGTGTCCTCTGCCAGCATCCTTGATAAGATGGTACAGGGCAAACCTGCCAATGCCTTTGTGCAGAAGATGGATGGAAAGACATGAGACCCATGGAGAATCAGACTCTTACCTTTCAGGGATCAGTTAGATTAGATGAGGGGCTGACACTGAGAAAGACTGGGCAGCAGTGTTGGCACCTCATACATTTACAACAGTCTAGGTAGTATTCTCACTAAGCAGTGCACTTACAATTTGTGCACTGGCTTTTCTAAATTTGTGTTATATTGCAATAAACATTTATTTTAAAAATAAAAGTATTCTACCCTCCCCCCACTTTAAGACGAACCACATCTATGTGACTTTATCCCGGTTGACTTGAGACACCTAGAGTGAATTCGTCTCCCAAATACCAGCCAGGCAGGTTGTGACTGAAGTTACACAGACTCATGGATAATCTAGCCACAAGTAACTCTTACCTTGGGGATGTCCCCTGGCCTGCCATCCAGGATATTAAGGGGACCAGAGACATCTGCTTGTTGCTAGAAGCCGATGGCATTGGAGTCTTGAGGGGTGGGTCAACAGGCCTAGGGACTGAGGCCTAGGGAAACATCCCAGCTGCTCAGGAGCCTGGAAGCCTCACCTTCAGCACATCTATTCATCTCTCTGGACAGTGATCAAAGTTTCTGCATCCCCCTTTCCTGTCTCTGTCACTGTCCTTTTAAAATCTTTTTCCTTCTGAGTCCCAGCCACAGTCACAGCTCGGCCGCCAAATGTAGACACTTTCCCCTGCATTATGCGTTTTTTAAAAAACGCATAATGCAGAGTTGTAACAGCGCCCCCTTGTGGCAGCCTTGTGCACGTGTGCTGCTGCCGGCTGGTAAACAGCAGAAAGGGCTGTCTTCAGCATCTCCTGTTGTGTCTTTCCGCTATTCCTCCCCTGACCAGTGTCTTGTGAACCCGCTTCTTTCTGGGTACCCAGAACCTTCCGATCAGTCACCCCTGAGATCTCCTCCTCTCTCCTCCTCTCTTCCAATCCAATCTCGCAGACCTCTCTCTCTCTCCCAGTTCACCCCTCTCAACACTTACTTGTCCCTTGTCCCATTCTGCTGATCTCTGACTAGTGAAGGGAAACGACCCTTATAAGAAAACTCAGGCGTGAGGAGTAACGGGCTGCAAGTGTAACCTTTCCTAAGGAATAACTGCTCTTTTTTAACAGCTGCTTCCGGTGACTTTACACAGAGGAATGAGTAAGAAGGCAGTTTCAGCACCAGAGTGGAAGAGGGCTGTTAGAATTCTGGAAGCTTCCTCCTGCCTTCCGGGCAAGTGGAGGGGGACCTGGAGAGAACCTCTCAGAGAGATTGACAGGTGCTCCTGCATTGAATTGAAAGGCCACAAGAAATGGTGCTTGACTCGCCTGAAAGACTAAACGGGTGAGAAGCCAGCTGGGGCTGCCGAAGACTGCCCGTGACCGTGAGGAGCGCGGCTGCAGAGGGGGCGGCCTCTGCTGCTGGGGCTCTCCCAGGGGCTGAGTGTGTACCCAGCCAGTAGCTGGGCTTAGGCTGTTTGGAAGGCCCTCACCCAAGGGGCCCATCTGCAGGTGAGCTGACCCAACACAAAAAGGCTGGGTGGGACATGCCACCAAGTGTAGGAGCTGGTGGTCAACCAGATGGTGTGTCATCTGAACGAGAGAATGGGTGAGGAGGGGCCCCGAACAAGGTGGGGGGGGATGTCTCCCCAAAAAAATGCCCAAAGTGAGCCCACAAAAAGAACCAAAGAGGCAGCCTTTGGACATGAACACACAGAGCGCCAATGGCAGGGAACAATACCATCAATCAAATTAGTTTCCTGTGCCTGCCAGAAAACCACTGTGGCTTAAAACAAAAGAAGTTTATTCTCTCCCAGTTCTGGATCAGAAGTTCCACCTCCAAGTGTTGGCAGGACCATGCTCCTTCCAGAAGCTCTGGGGAGAATCCTTCCTCACTTCTGCTGGCTTCTGGTGGCTCTAGGAGTTCTTTGGCTTGTGGCTGCCCCAACCCCACCCCGATGTCCACCTTTATCTTGACTGAAAAAAATGCACAACCTAACGGTTGAGAATTATGTTTTATTCGGTGGATTTTCTGAGGACTTCAGGCTGGGGAGACAGAGTCTCAGCTCTAAGGGACGATTCTGAGGAGGCAGGGGAGGAGCCAGGATATATAGGAGTTTTTGCAACAGAGACCAGGTAGTCAGAACATCAAAAGATTACTGTTCATTAAAGAAAACCAGATATCTCAAGTTAAGGAATTTAGTGCTTTTCTATGTGTGGGAAGATGGAAGAGCCTGGGCTCACTGAAATCATTCCTTTGATCTGCACCTTAAGTATCTAGGGCCAGTGTCCTGAAAGTCCCATCCTGGGCATACCTTTGGGTGTGGCTGCCGTGGCTTGATGGCTGCAACATCCTTTGTTGGCTAATCTGGCAGGCACCATTTTTCATTAGCAGTTTTCATGTGGCTTCTGCTCAGTCTCTGTGTCTTCTCTTCTGTCTCTTCTAAGGACACTTGTCATTGGATACCCAGGTAATGCGGCATGCTCTTATCTCAAGCTTTTAACTTATATCTCCAAAGACCCTTTTTTTTCCGAGTAAGATCACTTTCACAGGTTGCAGGATTAGGAAGGGGCCATGTCCTTCTTGGCAGGGAAGGGGGGCACCATTCAATCCACGCTACTCATCAAATAAGACCTTTTTACCACTCCTTCCTCCTGTCTTCATCCTGAAGAAACCAGAAAATGGTGCAGGAAATGGAGAAAGGGTGCAGTAAGGAGAGGGAAGAAACTGATCTACATGTCTTTCCCTTTGTTGGTCCACAGAGTTACAGATCACACCATAGCTGAGGGAAGGTCAGCACTTTGAATTGGTTGAGTAAGTGAAGTTCTGATATTAAATTAGAACAGGCTTCTTAACAACCTAAAAATAAGATTCTTTCTTTATACCTGAAAGTGGCTGGAAAAGCTGTGGGGAAACGAGGGGGAAGGGGAACTGGAGGAAGGTGGTCAAAAGGTACAAACTTCCAGTCATAAGTATGAGGGATGTAATGTACAACATGATAAAGATAATTAACAATGGCTGTATGTTGAACCTGAAAGTTGTTCAGAGTAAATCCTGAGAGTTCTCATCACAAGGAAAATGTTTTTCTTTTTTCTTTTGTATTTATGTGAGATGATGGATGTTCACTAACTTACTGGTGTTCATCATTTCATGATGTATATAGGTCAAGTCATTATGCTGTACACCTTAAACTTACACAGTGCTGTATTTCAGTTATATCTCAGTAAAAGCAGAAGGAAGAAAACAGAAGAGCTGTGGGATTTGCTCAAGCCTCAAGTTCCAACCCTAGAGCAGCCAAGGGGCAGTAGAGAGCAGACAGAAGTTTCAAGGCAATGGTGAGAAAAAAAAAGTTTCTTCTTACATGCTACAAAGCCCAGCCTGTTCAATAAGTTAGATTTATAATAGGTGTCTCGCTTCGTTCTTGTGATAGAAACAGTCTTATAGCAATAGCCTTTTGAAACCAGTCTCTTAGGTTATATCCGGGATTAACCTGCAGTATTTCAACAGTTTTTAAAAGGGAGTCGCTGTAGCTTCTTTACTAATTACAGCTTTAGTCTCGATCGTGTCTTTCCTACTAGGTAAAGTTTACTACATTGCTTATCACTCTGCTTCCTGACAGCATCCAATGCAGAGCAAAGCCCTGCTTCCTTAAATCTTCCTATATAGTAGGGGATCAGCAAAGAAGACTGCTACCTTCTCTCGTTCTACCATCACTTTGGATTTATTGGACCCTTGCAGGGAAAGAATATGTACAGGTAAGAAGTGCAGGGTGTTCAAGGCTACTTAATGTATGTCTTCTCCTTTCCTATCAACTGATGCATGTGAAGGGTGCAATAAATACTTGTTGAATTAATTACAGCATTAACTAATTCACATTTTTGTCCAAAGTTTTGTCGGTTTTAGCTGAGCACTCTTTTGACTGGCAGCAGAAACGATACGTTGTTGAGTAGTTCAACAAACTGCTGCTCAAAAACAACAGCCGGGCTAGTTTGTTTCCATTCAGGCACTGGAGCGGTCCGCCCGCGCCCGCCTCCGCGCCGGCCCCCGCCCAGATGACGTCCTCCTGGGAACTGCGGGTTTGGGGGCGGTTCGCCTGCCAATCGCTCTGCGCAGACGCTATTTCCTTAGCGCGCGTGCGCAGTCGTGTGTTCTCCAGTATGTGGGTTTGGGTGGGTTGAGCCTCCGCGGTCCCGCCCCAGAACCGGAAGTTCTCTCTAGACGCGGGGGCCTCCGAGGGCTCCCGGGGTTCCCTCGCGCTTCTCCGTGAGCAGTGCTCAGGGTTCGGCGGCGTCTTTGCTTCTGCAGAAAGCCGAGCCTTTGTCCCCAGTGGAAGCCCACCTTGCTCTGGGAGGCTCTCGCTGCGCCCAGGGCCGGGTAGGCCCACACATGTCCTTGCCCTCCCCTCTTCTCCAGCCGAGATCGGCGAGGTGGGTCCTCGGGGCCGCCGCTGCGTGTGTGCTGGGTCTCAGGCTGTCACCGTCGGACGGCTTGCAGCAGGCTCTGCTTGTCGCTCCACCCCACCCACTGAAACCCTGACCTGGGCCAGAGTGGGCCCTTGCGCTGGTCCAGTCCCCTCGCTGTACCTTTGTTAGGGATCGCCATAAAGCGAAAGTGCCCTAGCGCAGTATTAAGTGACTTCAGAAACGGCGCCGCCTCTAACAGCATTTGGCATTTCTCTCTCTAGAGGAGGGAGCTTCCTGTGTAGCTAGAGAGGTGTATGTGGGCTGTGTGTGGCAAGAAACGTAAAATTTCTCTTCAGATTTTAGAGAGATGTAAAGATCCAAACAGATCTAGCTTGTTGCTGATTTGTTACCAGCCTGTGGAAACTTCTCTTTGATCTTTACTCAGGGTTTAGGCCAAATGTGTGTGGATGTGTGCACTTTGTCTATATACTTTAATATCAGTTAACATGTACAAGCTATTATATGCATTCAGTCAATCTATGTTTAGGGCCTGCTCTTGCTGGTACTATATAAATCCTATTTTTTGTTATGTATTCAGAAGCTAGGGGTATATTTGTGTATCTCAGCATTATCTATACCAGCGTATGTTGCAGAACTGTGTTGTCCAATATGATAGCCACTGGCTACATAAGGCTATTGAGCACCTGAAATGTGTCTGGTCTGAATCGAGATATGCATTAAGTGTAAAACAGCGAGTTTTGGAGAACTAGTATGAAAAAGAGAATGTAAACAATCTTAATTTCTTTATATCAACATGTTGAAATGACAGTATTTGGGATACACTGGGTTCAATAGAATGTATTATTAATTTCACTTGTTTATTTTTTTCCACATGGCTACTAGAAATTTTACAATTATATCTCCGGCTTGTATTATATTGCTATTGGACACCACTGTCTTAGAAAGGGGTCAGCAAACTATGGCCTGCAGCCAAATTCAGCCTGCCTGTCTTTGGAGAAGAGATTTATTGGAGCAGAGCCATATCCATTCATTTATGTATTGTCTATGTGTGCTGTCCCTGCTCCGAAAACAGTAGAGTTGAGTATGCCATACAGAGATTGGATGGCCTGCCAAGCCTAAAGTATTTACCGTCTGGCCTTTTATAGAAACAGTTTGCCGACCCGTTGCTCCAGAACAGTGCCTGGTATGGGAGATAATATGTAAACCTTTTCATTGTGGTCCTGTGTAGTTGTCAGTCAGGCATAGTGTGTGACATAATTCTAAGGACTTTATAAGGACTGTCTCATTTAATTCTCATTAATCTTGAATGTTGGATTCCCCCCGCCCCCAACATGCTCAACACCCCGTCCTGGGAACTGTACTGTCTCGACCTTTCTTATCTCCAAATGGCTTGACTCCTGGAACCCACTTGATGAGCTCATAGTAGGACAGTAGGCACCATGCTGCTGCTTTTTTTTTCTTCTTGATCTAGACTATCTGTAAATGATTTTCTAAACTAAAACTGAGGTGAGGTTGGCCTCCCGTGGAAGAAGCTGAGGGGCCCTGGGCTTAGATGCAACAGGTACAAGCAAGCCGGTCTGTGATGAAAAGAATGATGCTCACAAGCAGAGAGGAGAGAGAGTATCCTGGATGCTTTTTTCTCACTTAACGAAACAGTATTTGTTGAGTAATGGTAAGCACTGGCCAGGTGTTGGCCAGGTGTGTATCAGTGACTAAAACAGACATCATTTTTCTATGGTCTTGTGGGGAAGGCTGACAATAAAAAAAAATTTTGATGTGATATGCACCATGAAAAAAACCAGTGCACAAATATTTGATGTTTTTAACAGGTTTCCTCATCTGTAAGACGGAGATAAGCCCTCTACCTGTCTCAGGGTTGTTGTGAGGACTGAGATGACAGGAGTGTATAAGGCGCATAGAGTTGCTCAACTTGTATTGCCTTCTGCCATTAGAGGGTAAGTGTGGGAACAAATACGGGGACTTGGGTGCATTGTGACAATTAAAACATTGCAATCAGCAGTTGTAATTTGTAGAGAAGGTTCTCAGGTGAGTTGTACACAGCAGATATTTTTAATATTTCCTTATTTAATGAGGCTCATCCAGCCAAATCTGAAGTCAGAGAGGTTGTGTGTGTTCAGTCTACGAGCAGGACGGGAACTGCCTTTGGGCCGGTGGATGGCAGTGGTGCTTGGTCAACTCTGCTGTGGGATGGGGGTTGTGCCTGGGTGTACAGGACACTGATGGCAGCTCCTGTTTAGATCACAGTCACCTGGAGAGCTGAAAAATACCCAGGCCCGTCCTCAGAGATTCTAATTCATTCTCTCGGGTGAGACCCCGACATAGTTTTTGTTTTTGCTGTTGAATTTCTCCAGATGATGAAGATTTGCAGTCAGGAGTGAGAACCACTCGTGCTGAGAGAGAGGCCGGGCTCGGGGAGCTAGTGGAGCAAAGGCCTGTGACGGGGCCCGTGCTTGTCGGGGATTCAATGGAATCCCAGAGAGGCTAGAAGGGGGCTTTTCATTACTTGGCCAGGGACCTTGGGCTCCATCCTGAGAGTGGAGGGGAACCTCTGGAGGGCTTTAAGCTGGAAAATGGGAATATCTTGCTGAAATCTGTATTAGAATATGAGCCCGCTACGAAGTAACGTGAATCAGAGTGAAGGCAGTGAGGAGGTAACTGGAGCTGGCCGGATGACAGGAAGCCCGGACTTGGTGTCTGTGTGCCTGCTTTGTGTGTCCCTTGCAGTGGTTTCTGTCCTTGTGGAGACACATGTTGTAATTGGCCAGTGGGCTTCCACTGGGCTGTCAGCTCCTTCAAGGCAGAGAGTATCTGGTTAGGCTCAGCATGTATTGTGTACCAGATACATAATAAATTATTTTTATTGAAGTATAATTGTGTTAGTTTCTGGTGTACAGCATAGTGACTCAGTTACACATATGTATTCTTTTTCATATTCTTTTTAGTTACAGGTTATTATAAGCAAATGAATGTAGTTCTCCATGCTGTAGAGTAGGACCTTGTTGTTTATCTATATAATAAATATTTATTGAATGAACTGTGTAGAACTCTAAACTGGACACACAGCCTACTTTGTCTTTTTATGGCAGTTCTCCAAATTTTATATGTCAGTTGCTTCCACACTATACCCCCCTTGGGCAATAAATGCTTTATATCCACATGATTGTCCCACAGAGAGAACAGAAAGTTTGACAGGATTTAAATGCTGTGAAAAATAGAGAAGAGAATTGAAAACAGTATGGCAGTTTCTCAAAAAATTAAAAATAGAATTATCATATGATACAGCAATCCCACTTTTGGATATACATCCAAAAGAATTGAAAGCCAGGTCTCAAAGAGATATTTGATGACACTCGTGTTCATAGCAGCATTATTCACAAGAACCAAAAGGTAGAAGCAATCCAAGTGTCCATCAGTGGATGGATGGATAAACAACATTTGGTCTATGCATGCAATGGAATATTATTCAGCCTTTCAAAGGAAGGAATTTCTGACACATGCTCCAACAGGGATGAACCTTGAGGACATGATGCTGTGTGAAATAAGCCAGACACAGAAAGGCAAACACTGTATGGTTCCAGTTATACGAAGTACCTAAAGTAGTCAGATCCATAGAGACAGACAGTAGAATGGTGGTTGCCAGGGGCTGCAAGGGAGAAGGAAATGGAAGGTTGTTGAATGGGTGCAAAGTTTGTTTTGCAAGACGACAAGCGTTCTGAAAGTTGGTTGCACGATGATGTGAATGTACTTAATGCTACTGAGCCCTACACGTACAAATGGTTAAGATGGTAAATTATACGGCGTGTATGTTTTACCACAATTAAAAATAAAAATTAAAAAGTATGGAAAGGCACTAAATAAAAGAACATGAAATGAAGAGCAAGGTACTTATATGTGAATCCATTAACTTCTGTAGATTTCCATGAGCACAGCAGAGGTTTTGCTGGTAAGAGAAATAATGCTCTCAGAACACTGGAGCCCTAAAGCTACAGTTAAACTCTCCTTCAGGATCCCCTTGAAACTCTGACCCTTTGTTGAGAAATTCCAACCCGAGTTAAATATTGCCTAACCTGGTCGTGGGCACTCTCCACCAGCCTGTTTTAACCACGTTGCTGACATCCAGCCAACTTCAATCCTGCTTTGTTCAGTAGCGATGCATGTAGAATATATATAGAATGCAGGCAGGATGGATATTTCTTTGTTAGGAAATTTTCCAACAGATGAGGGAGGGCTCAAGTGTATTGAGCTGCTTGAGACCTTATCATCTTGACTTACATTGTTTACTATTTTTATTTTTGGATTTATTTTAATAGAAATACTGGGGATTAAACCCAGGACCTCGTACATGCTAGGCATGCTCTCTACCACTGAGCTATTACCCTCTCCCCTGTTTTCAGTCCTTAAACGTGAAATTTGAAAAGGGGAAACAGTGATCTTGAAGTACTGGTTCTTCTGATTCATGACTAATTAAAGAAAGTCACTTAAGATCCAGAATCAATGGCCCATTGAGTGACTGTTAACTGACTTGAAAAAAAAAGAAAGAAAGAAAAAGAAAAAAAAAATGACTGCCCAGATGGTCTACCCTCCAGCTCCATCCAGGGTAAAAACGCAAGCCTCGGTGTCTGGGTCACCTCTGAGCTGTCCAGTGGGGAAACACCAGTAGGAGCCTCAGAGTTGTGGCCCTGGGTACGTAATTCTTCCTGTTTGGGGACAGAGTTTGAGGGGAGAGTGAACTGTTTCCGATGCAGCAGCGGACTTGTGAGGAAATCATGAGTGCTGGTCCTAATGCAGAGCCCCAGCTGAGATGGTCCCCTCCTGGTGTCCTGATTCCAGAGGGAGGTAGAAGTTGATTGATCCGTTTACCACACCATTTTTCAGTGGGCAAATACCGTAAATGTATAGGGCTTCTCGTGAAATTATATTAGACTAATAACTTTTCTGATTATGAAAATAGTACATGCTCATTATAGAAAATACAGAAAAGAGTAAAAGAACAAGCAGAAATCACGTAAGGAGGGGAGGGTAATAGCTCAGTGGTAAAGCTCATGCTTAGCTTGCATGAGGTCCAGGGTTCGATCCCCAGTACCTCCATTAAAAAATTAGTTAATTAGTTTTTTAAAAATCACTTAAAATCTTACCATTCAGAAAATGCCTGTCTGAAATTGTGTGTATCTATTTTCGGCCTTTTCTCTTCACATGTGATTTTTAAAGAAAAATTTGGATCAGACCCTAGATGTTGTTTTTAAATAACAGCGTTGTTCAGATACGATGTATATCCCATACAGCTCACCTGTTCAGTGGCTTTTAGCGTATTCACAGTTGTGCAGCCAGCACCACAGTCAGCTTTAGAGAAGCTTTTTCACCTCCCCCAAGAAAAGCTCTGTACCCATTAGTAGCTTCCCAGCTCTTCATTCTGCCTCCCCGTTCCCCCCTTCCCTCTATCCCAGCCCTGGTCTACCACTAATTTACTTTCTGTCTCTTTAGATTTGCCTATTCTGGACATTTCATGTGAATGGAATCATACCACATGTGGTCTTCTGTGTCTTTAATTTAGCATAGCGTTTTCAAGGCTCATCCATGTTGTAGTGTATATCAGAATTTCACTTTATTGACAAATAACATTCCATTGTATGGGTACACTACATTTTGTTTATCTGTTCCTCAGTTGATAGACATTTGGATTGTTTCCACTTTAAAAAAATTTTTTTTTATTAAAGTATTGTCAGTTTACAATGTTGTGCCAATGTCTGGCGTACAGCATCATGTTCCAGTCATACGTATACACGCATATATTCATTTTCATATTCTTTTTCATTATAGCTTACTGTTTCCACTTTCTGTCTTTTATGAATAACGCTGCTGTTAACGTTCATGTGCAGGTCTAACCATTTGGAACCTAATACTTCCTTCTACGTTTGAAAAAAATTCTTACATGTACAGCCTCCGCATCTCTCATTTCCTTAAAGTAAATTTATAGAAGTAGAATTTCTGACTAAAAGGACCTGACATTTTTTAGCACTTATCAGATGATGTCTAGGAAGGCTGCATTCATTCTCTCTGTAATCGCTTCAGTGTTGTTAGCCTGTGTGTGTTCAGTGGTAGTTACTTACTATCGAGCGCTATAAAATGAGAGCCCATGGGTCTTTGAAAAGGCAGCATCCCTGCCACCAAGATGCTTAGGTTCACACTTAGACCCAAATGGGCAGATTTAGATCCACAAGTATTTTGTAGGCAAAGTTATATGCATGACGTGGAGAGAAAAATATAGACTGGTTAGATAAAGTAAACGTTTGCTTGCCCAGGATGAGATTCACAGAGACATAACCATTAAGGAACTTTTTACACCTGAAAGGTTAAAAAAAAAAAGAAGGAAAAAGTTAATGCACACAAACTCTGGCCGGTTGGTCCAAAGTCATAAGCCCCCTGGATTGCATAGTCTGAACCTTTACCCCATTGTTCAGAAGACTCAGATGTCAGCACAGTGTGGCTTGTTGACTTTTGAGGCCCATCTAACCTGGGTCCAGCTGCCTCCCCACCGGTGCTCTCTCACCATTTCTTAAGATTCCTCTGGACAGCTAAACAGCATCCCCTTTTCACCCTGTGCCTCATGCTTTTATATTCAGAAAAGTACTCCCAAAATACTATAAAATCAACAAGGAGTTGAGTTCCGTAGCTGAACGTGGGGGAAAGCAGTCCAGCCTCCTCGGCCTTCCCCTGTTGACGCTGAGACGGGCGTGATTTCATCCTGAGCATAACCACCAGATTCCACACCAAGGAGCTGACTCATCTTGATCTGGAAAGATCAGCGATTTGTACAATTAGCGATGGAAAAGTTACAGCAGATCTTTCAGCCAGCCTCTTTTAAGCAACTGTTACTGCAGAAGCTGTTTAGAGGGCCCCCCCCCTTTTTTTTTAAAACTATAGAGAATCAAACTTTTGAAACAAAACCATACTGCATTGCAGGTTGCATTTTCTAACGTGTTGCACCCATTTTTATTACCTAACTCTTTCAGAGAACACTGCCTAGGTAGCTGGCAGAGAGCATTATGGTCTCATCAGGAAACTGCGACTGGCAAACGCAAGCTTGAGAAAACGGAAACCTCTCTTCTCTTTTCTTTGCAGCCGAAAGGATGTCTGACAAGAAGCAGATAGCTGCCAGAGCTTCCCTTATTGAGCAACTGATGTCTAAAAGGAATTTTGAGGATCTTGGCAACCCCCTTACTGAGCTAGAATCTCTTTGCGTGACTAAGGACCATCTCCAGGAGACAGAGGTGGTCAGGGCCGTGTACACAGTCCTCAAGAACTGCCCCACGGTGCCTTTGAAAAAGAAAGCCAAATGTTTGCTGTCCAAGTGGAAAGCTCTGTATCAGGATACTCACTGCAAACCCAGGGGTAGCCCTAAGCTGTTCCCTTCAGGTGGAAATCCAGAAGAAAATCAAGGGCTTTCTCCTGACCTAAATCAGGATGAGGTCCGGGGCCGCTCCAGCTCTAATTCTCTGCAAGCATCCCAAGATGTTGCAGAAGCCGCTGCAGTGTCCGTGCCGGAAAATAGCCCTGGTGGAGTGGAGCCTGAGGCAGCGCGTGCTGGGGCTGGTGACCCTAAACCCGCCGACAAGAGAGCAGGCGAGCTGCCGGCTCCCGCAGTGCCCGTCAGAGCTAAGTGCACCGAGCTGCTGTATGAAGCTCTCGCTCGTTTTCCCGCAGATCCGCCCAGAGCCGATCTGTGGCGCAGCTTTGCACAAGAAATTGAAGAGCACCTTTTTACCCTTTACTCGAAGAACCTCAGAAAATATAAAGCTTGTGTGCGAAGCAAAGTGGCCAATCTGAAGAACCCCCAAAACACTCACTTAAGACAAAACTTGCTCTCTGGGACCATGTCCCCAAGAGAATTTGCCGAAATGACCATCATGGACATGGCAAGCAAGGAACTGAAGCAGCTGAGAGCCTCCTACACAGAAGCTTGCATACGAGAACATTCCCTTCCCCAAGCGGTAGAGGGCACACAGACCAGGAACATAAAATGCAGACGCTGCGAGAAATTCAACTGCAAAGTCACCGTGATCTCCAGAGGGACTCTCTTCCTTCCCAGCTGGGTGCGGAACTCCCAGCCAGATGAGGAACAGATGACCTATGTCATCTGCAGTGAATGTGGGGAGCAGTGGTACCACAGCAAGTGGGTGTGCTTATAGTTATACGTGGGTGTTCTCTTAACAGATAACTGGAGGGGTGCCTGTTTCTGTACCAGCCTTTTATGCTTGTTCCTAAAATCTTACACACTATTCTTAAAGCAATCCTACAAAGAAGGAAAGAGAGTCATTAGCTGAAGCTCACACGACTGTCACTAAAAGTTGATAGTTTGGGGAGAAAGAGTGGGTGCCTGTTGCATTGGCTCTTTTTTTTTTTTTTAATATTGCATCCTACAATTTTATTATTATTTTTTTAATGGAGGTACTAGGGATTGAACCCAGGACCTTGTGCATGCTAAGCACGTGCTCTACCGCTGAGCTATTACCCTCCCCCCTGCATTGTACTTTGTGGCCATTTAGTACTTGAGCTGCTCAGCATAACCTTGGAGTCTGTTCGAAATGCAGACTCTCAGGCCCCACAGTACAGAATCCGAATCTACATCCACATCTTGGCAGGATCCCTGGGTGATCCTCTTCAGGATATTTGGAAAGGTGCTTCCGCAGCGATAGTTCTCAGCACTGGATGCATATTAGCATCATCTGGGGAGTTTTGAAAACCCACGGATGCGGAGGGCCCACCCTGGAACGGTTACATCTGGATCTATGGGACGCAACCCAGGCATCAGCATTTCTGTCATAATCCCTCAAGCTATATTTATTCATTGATTGTGTAGTTAATTTCCTCAAGATATTGTAAGATGCAGTCGGAGTTGAGAACTGCTCATCCACAGGCTGTCACATGATCCTTTCACACCTTTAAGAAAAGAAGGTTCTTCTGTACACTTCACAGTTGAGGAAACATCCACAGAGGTGCCATGACTTGCCCAAGTGACACAACCGTACATAGCCCAACTTGAACAGCTCCCAGATTTTCTTCCTGGAAATTCACTGTCCCAGACTGCTTCAATATTGACTTTAGAGAAACAGTCCTGGAGACATGGGATGAAATGAACACTGTCTTTAGGCTCCAGCACTGGGGAATGAGAGCTTTGTTATTTTCTCCTTTCTTTTCCCTTCTCACTTTACAGGTCTCTCTTGAACCCTGAAAGGTAACCCTCTGACTAATCCTACAGTTAGAATTTTGTTTTGCATCCTCTTGCTTAGTCAGAGGTGTCGTGTATTTTTTTTCCTTCATGCAACTTCTCCAGGGAATATAGATAGACTCTTTTTGTCATTTGGCTTCTGATGTTAGGGAGCCTTCCTGTTCTGAAGGCCTACAGAAGAGGAAAAAAAAAAAAAAAAACCCTAGGATCTATAGCTGAGACCCTGCAAATAGGACCGACAAAAGACAGGTAAACAAGAGAAAAGTAGTTTATTTATGCACGCAGCACACATAGCTGCAGGAGAAAGTCAGTGATGAGTAACTCAAAGGGATGGTTAGAACTTGGGCTTCTGTAGCATTTGAACAAACCATAATACATTTGTAGAGAAGTAACAAGACAAAGGAAAAGGGCTTTAGGCTTTTGGGGGCAGCAAACTGTGGGAAGGTAAATGATAGGGGGGAACGAATGGAAGATGATGGTCATTTAGTATGATTTGTTTGTGTAGATCCTTCTTGGAGCCATCTTGCCTCCAGTGATGTGGTTGTTCCCCTCTTCCTGGTGGGGAATTCACAAGGGGAACTTAGGTTCTGCTCTCAGGCAAATAAGGGGAGGGCAGAGAGCTCATCCTGTGCCTGCCTTTTCTCATTTACTTCCAGCTCAGAATGATCCTTATGCCAGGACAGCATATTTTGAGGGGGGCATCCTCAGAACCCCTTGAGGTCTGAAGTTCCAATTTTGCTTTTGTAAAAATAGGCATTCATCTGTCAGAGGAAGTCCATTGCCTCAGCCTTTGACTCTACCTACATTTCTCTAATAAGTGAAGAGGAAATTACTTCTTCCAGGCCTTTGTAAACAGTGTTTAACCAATCTGTATCATGATTAACTACAACAAGCCTATGTGATTACAGCTGATTTTTTTTCTCTTTTAAAAATGCATAGAAGTTAAATTTTTAGAGTTTTACCTAGTTTACTTGTGAGTTATCTACAAACCTACACATTCTCACCCATTCCTTTCTCCTCACTCTCCTAACTTCCTTTGTCAGAGTTCTGAAGGCCTAGCTGAAGGCACGGTTTGACTGTCTCATGACACAATTCCCCTAAAGGTGCAGAAAACTGAAATACATGTGTGTTTTCAAATGGCTTTGAAGAAATCTGCTTGAGGCCATCAAGTGTGAATTCTCTTTTGACGCCTTTAACCCCCATGGCTTCCCAGGACTGGTGTTGTGATGTACCAGATGGTCTTTTAAAGAAAAACTTGCAAAGTCGCCTAAAACTTCAAGTTTCACAGAGTGCGGTTTCATGTGACTTGGAATGATCTTAAAACCTATTCAGTGGTTATGAAAGAGCACAGCACATGAAAACCATGTGTGATTAGTTCATGTCAGAGTTTGTTTTTTGGTTTGGGGGTTTTTTTGTGTGTTTTTAGGGGTGGGTTTTTTTTTTTTTTTTGGTAGTTTTTATTTATACTGGAATTTTGCAAACCTAATTTGCAGACAGATGAAAGCACTTGACATGGAAATTTCTTTACTCTCCAAGATATAAAAATCTGGGGAGTCTTCCTCATTTCGTTTCAACTTTGTCAGTGACTTTCGCAACTGGAGATCTGAAAACAGTCATCTGGGTTTTTTTCCTTTTAGTCAATGAGAGAGCATTACATCATCTCAGTAGAGATCATAATTCTTTTACATCCTATGTTTTATCTCCTAAAAAGAAAGGGTTTTTCCTTTAAATTGCTCATGGGGTAAAGGAGCTTTCATTTAATTTAAAATCATTTTTATGGGAGCAGCAAGTACAAAGGCCCCAGGATGGGAGGATTCCTGACACAGACTAGGCACCGGAAGATTCCACTGGAGCTGCTGTGCAGTGGCAAGGGGCAGAAGGATGAGAGGTGACTTCTAAAAGCCTTCCGGTTTGTGAGGGCCCTGGTCGGTCATGGTCAGGACTTTGGGATTTTTTCCAAGCTTGCTGGGAAGCCATTGAAGCAAAGGGGTTGGTAGTGATAAGATTTGAATGCCCTTGAGGAAGGGTCCCCCTGGCTGCCATGTTAAGTTAGATGGGGAGGGAAGCAAAGACAGTCACCGGGTCACCAGCTAGGTGGCCGGAGCAATGGCCCAAATGTCAAAATGTCATTTAACTGGCTTCAAACGAGTACACAAAGACTGGTATCCCTGTGTCCTCATAGTTGACAAAGTCCTTGGTGATGGGATTGAGGACACACTACCCCAAAGTCTGGCACTTTTGCATAGTAACTATTTCAAGCTGAAGGAACTTGAGAAATGGCAGGTGCTAGAAGGACTCTCTGACCTTCCCCTCAGGCAAGTCATAAGACCCTCGAGTGAGAGGTGCCCTCCCCACACCGGAGGAAGGGAGCATCCTTATCTGTGCAGATGAGGGACGCTGGGGGGGCATCTGAACACAGAAGCGTTGCTGGGTCTCCCTCAGTTGACGACCGTTAGCTCATGCCCTTTGTCCTTTCACATTTCCCCACGACTTCCCACTCTTCCTCAAACCTAGTATACAAACACTCCCGTGTAACTGTTTCTTTGGGACTTCATTTCCTTATGAAGGCTCCCAGGTCACATAAAACTAAATATATTAAGTACACATGTATGCTTTCTTCTTGTCAATCTGTCTTTTGTTATTGGAGCCCCAGCCAGGAACCTCGATGGTGAGAGGAAAAAAGATTTTTTTCCTTCCCTTCATTGGCAGTTTTGCAAATGATTGTTTCATACAATCAACCCTAAATTCCCAACCCAAGGCTCATAAGAAAAAACAACAAACAGCACAGAAATTCAGCACAAGTAGAGCCTGCATCCTGGTTGCCATGGTTACAGGGGGATAACTGCACAGGGCATAAGCATCAGTTGTTATACCTGAATGTTGAAGGACTCTCTTCACGGGACTTCACACATCACTCTCCTTTTCTCCATGTTACTTTTTTTGAGACAGAAAGTGAGATACAATTGCAGCTCTGTCTCTTCCCTGAGCACTTCTGTGATGAGAGGTTCCTTTCATTCCCTAGTACCATTTCTAAACACCAGTCAGGAAGCCTGCAGCTGGCAGCGCTCCACTGCCTTTGCGAGGGCTGGGCCTTCGTCTTTTAGGTCAGATTGCTTTGTTATTTATAACTTCCCAGTAAACACAAAGTATTTTACTGAAATATTTTTATATCCCTCAGTGGTATTTACTGTAAGTACCTAGATTATAAAAGGTGCCTTCTTGCTTTCAGAAGAGCCCACAATCTGAAGGAAGAACCAATGACTTCATATAATTCTATTTGCATTGTTATTTAAAATTAGATTTCCAGACATGTTACTGTGCTTTACCAGAAATGCTCATCAGTCATGATTGCACATCACTTTATACTTTGCCGGGTGCGGAGGGCGAAGAGGTGAGCCTGGTGCCTGATGCCTGATGCCTGACCTGGGAGGGCCAGGGAGGGCTTTACAAAGGCTGCAACCCTTAGGGTAAATCTTGAGATGAAGTTAGCCAGGCAGAGGAAGTGGGAACCTGATTTGCTAAATTCCTAGCACTTTACGTACAGCATCTCATTTAATCTTCATAAGTACCCTGCCAGCATTTTAGAGATGAGAAAACAGGCTGCGAGAGATTGTTACTTGCCCAAAGACAAAAGCCAGGACTGTTCCTAATAAACAGGTGGGGTTTGGGTTTTTTGCACATCACTTTGCTTCCAGAAATGTCCAAGCTTCCTGTTAATTCCACACAAAGTACAACTGGTTTTCAATTGCGGTTTTTTTCAGTGACAGGAGCGTGTGGTTTACAGAGTCCACCTTAGCACAGTGCTGTACACTCCTCCCCCCGTGGAGAGACCAGCCAGGAACACTTGGCAGGGGTTGCCGGCTCTCCTGATGCAGGGGAAACTTCCTGATCCTTCTTGTGGCACCCATGTGATTTATCTGGTTTTCTAAAAAGTAAGTGACTTTTTAAATACTTAAATTTTAAAAACCGAAAACATGTAGTTTTAAAGGGACATTTATATGTTTTATGTTTTTTATGAATGTGAGAACTATAAGTGTATAAATGCAGGGTTTTTCTTTTTTGAGTAAAGGTAGATTTATTTAGAGGAATACATACTGCATAGTGTGTAGGCTGTTTCAAAAGGCAAGAGAAAGGCCACGAGGTGTGAGGGTTAGGTGCTCAGGTTAAAGTAAAAGTAGGTACACACTTCATAGACAGAGTGCGGGCCGTTGAAGAGGAGGAAGAGAGAGAGGCGGCCTATGAATGCGGTTTAAAATACCATTTCCTATAAAATATAGCGGCCTTTACATTTTCATTCTCTTCCTCTATGAGCTAGGGGAGAGTATGTAACACAGATAATAATCAATTATGAGGAAATAGCCAAGCTGTCTTGTATCCGTTGTTAAATTATCACAGACGTCCTTGGAAGACAGTGAAACAAAATAGAATTAAAATAAATTTGTTGGACATATTCTTGCTTTTTTTTTTTAAAATGTAAATAAGGTACAAATAAGAATAGGTTCCAAGTAGTCACTAATCTTTTTCATATGATGACATATATTTTTTAAAAATCTGAAACAGGGAAAAGTTACAGATATAATTAATAAGCAAATTAAAACGTGACCCATTCAGAAACCTCATTATTATTGTAATATATTCAGTTTTGGAATGTGTGTAAACAGAGAGAGCTCCCAGTATTTGCTTTTAAATAATCAAAATGGTATCATAATTTGCCTATTTCACCGTTGTGAGTTGAAACACAAAATTGAGAGATTTTCAAGGGTGCCGGGAAGGGGCCGAGTCACCTGGCTGGAACCCCCTGGGGTGCCTGACCGTGAGTGACTGAAGCCTCAGGGCTGCAAACCACTTTCCATTTTCGTCCCCCAGCCACAGTGTAGCCAGGGCTGTCCAGCCAGTGTCCCACTTCACTCTGTCCCCCGGCCAGGGAACCATGTGCCCTCTGTCGGGGTCAGCTGAAGTAGATGTTCACCACATCTGACAGGAAACGACTCCCGGGTTTCAGTGTCCCGTGTGTTGGCATCTTTGAGTCCACCAGGCCTTCTGGTCTCATCTTTAGTGTCTTCTCAGACTGAGGACTTCCGTCTCTGTAGTGTTTTTTCACTACAGCAGATGGAGTTTCACCCCCTGGCTTTGTGAAATCTCATAAATTGCTGAGCAGGAAGTGTCCAGACATTTTACTGGATTTCAATGTCATTTTTAAATGAGACAGTGGCTAAAGGGCATGGGGGCTCCTTTGGGGAGGTGATGAAAAAGGTCAAAAATTGATTGTGGTGATGGTTGCACAACTCAGTGACTATGCTAAACACCACTGAATTATACCCTTTAAATGGGTGAATTCTATGGTGTGTGAATTGTATCTCAATAAACTACTATAAAAAAAATCAAATGTGGGGGAAGGGTGTAGCTCAAGTGGTAGAGCACATGCTTAACATACACAAAGTCCTGGGTTCAATCCCCAGTACTTCCTCCAAACATAAGTAAACCTAATTACCTCTCCCCAAAAAATAAAATAAAAAATAAATAATTTTAAAAAATCAAATGCATCGACAGATGAATGAAGAAGTTGTGATATATATCCACAATGGAATATTGCTCAGCCATAAAAAAGAATGAAAAATGCCATTGGCAGCAACATGGATGGACCTAGGGATTATCAGACTAAGTGAAGTAAGTCAGAGAAAGACAAATATCACATGATATCACTTATATGAGGCATATAAGTAGATGATACAAATGAACTTATTTACAAAAGAGAAAAGACTCAGACGTAGAAAACAAATTTGTGGTTGCCTGAGAGAACACGAGTGGGGAGGGGTAAATTAGGAGTTTGAGATTGACAAATAGAAACTATATAAAATAGATAAATAACAAGGACCGATAGCACAGGGAACTATATCAAATACCTTGTAATAATGTATAATGGGAAAATTCTGACAAATAATATACATAACTGAGAAAATCAAACGGACCGAGGGAGGGAACTGGAAACAGGATCTCTGTTGGATATTTATCCCAGTGAGTCGTTCTGAACCTTTAGCATCCCAGTTACTCTTACATATAATGGAGGAATAATGGCAGTCTGCCTCACAGGGGCCTTCCAGGCGGTGTCCCGCCAGTTCACACTGACAGATAAAAAGGAGTCATCCAGCAGGCAGTGGCCTCTGTCCAGGGACTGTGCTAGGCCCTGGCCTCTGCATTTCTGCATAGAAGATCCCTCCTTCTATCAGTCACACAACAAGTAGGGCTAAAGCTTGCATCCACAATCATCGCTCCTTATGTTTCTTCCCTAGTTCTCAAGTCCCAGATTTGAGCTACACTGTCAGTGACATCAAGCCCTTGCGCCATAGCAAATCAGCCAGAATCAGCCCAGAGCAGTTCCCATTTATGTCCCTGGTTAGATCTGTATTCAGAAAAGAAGCTGCAGAGAAAATCAGCTGCACACTCTCGCTGCTCACAGTGAGGCCCTGGGATCAGCGGCATCAGCATCACCTGGGGGCAAATACAGAAACGGGGGCCCCATCCCAGACCTCTTGAATCCAAATCTGTCTTTTCACTAAGTCCTCAGTGATTCATCTGTTACATGTTCCAGCTTGCGAAAGGCTGGCCTGTCCACAGCAACTGGGCTGGAGAACTGTGCCTTCCCACTTACACCATTGGGTGAAATGCCCCAGTTCCTAGCCAACACTGGTCTTTCCACTTGTCTTGGTCACCAGCCACCTCCATCTTCCACGTAGCTAAATCCAAGGGACAGCCCTGAAACCTATCAGCAGCAATTGACACACTAGCTTCCTTCTTGAGAACACTTTTTTTCCCACGTGACTTGTAATAGGTCACACTTTCTCTGGTTTTCCCTCTTACTGGCCACTCTGTGTCAGTGTTATTTGCTGCTTCCTCATTATTTTCCTGATCTCTTAACTTTGGAGTGTCCAGAATTTAGCCCTTGGTCACCTTCGATGTCTACATTCATTCCTTTGTTGATTTGTCTAGTTCCATGGCTCTCTGTACCATCTATATGCTGATGACTTCAGTTCCTTATCTTCAGGCCTGCATCTCTCCTCTGAATTCCAGGCCCGTAAATCTAACAGCCTACTTGAAAACTCTGCTTGGATATCTAATAAGCATCTCAACCTTAACATGTTTAAAATCAAGCTTCTGATCTTCTCTTCAGTACCGCTTGTCCACTTCAGGGCAATCCATACCTGTATAACTTGAGCTGAAAACCTGGAAGGCATGATGGATGCCTCTCTTCCCCATCGAACTTCCAATCAGTCGGCAAATCCTGCTGGTTCTATTCCAAATATATACCCAGAAATCCAACTCAAAAATGGGCAAAAGATTTGAATAGACACTTCACCAAAGAAGATGAAAGAAGATACTGGGATGGCCAGTAAGCCCGTGAAAAGATACCCAACATCATTAGTCATTAGGGAAATGCAAATCAAAACCGGCACGAGATGCCACCTCACCCGCACTAGGATTGCTACAATCAACAACTGGGAAGACAACAGATGTTGGAGAGGAGGTGGAGAAATTGGAGCCCCTGTACAGTGCTAGTGGGAATGTAGAATGGTGCAGCCACTTTGGAAAATAGTTTGGCAGTTTCTTAAGAAGTTAAACCAAGATGTACTGTACGACCCAGCAACTCCGCACCTTGGTACATATCCAAGAGAAGTGAAAACACGTCCAAAGACTTGCATGTGACTGTTCATAGCAGTATTATTCAAAATAGTCAAAAAAGTGGGAACAATCCAGATGTGCAGCAGCTGGTGAATGGATGAAAATATGGTCTATTCATTCAAAAGAAATACTTTTCAGTAATATGGAGGAATGCAGGACTGATACATGCTATAGCAAGGCTGCACTTTGGAAACATTTGCTAAGTGAAGGAAGCTGGTCCATTTATATGAAACTTCCAGAATAGGCCAACCCACAGAGACGGAAAGTAGATGAGTAGTTGCCAGGGGCTGGGCGTGGGGATGGGCAGTAACCGCTCATGGGCACAAGGGATCCAGCTGGGGTGATGGAGATGTTCTATAGTTGGATTGCGGTGATGAGTGCCCAACTCTAAAACTCTGTACAAACGCTCCACAAATCATTGAACCGAGCACTTAAAATGAGTGCTTTTTATTGTATGTATATTATTCTTCAGTAAAGCTGTTAAAAATATCCAGAATCTGATCACATTATGTTCTCTGTCCCCGTCCTGCATCTTGGCCAGCATCATCCCCCACCTGGATGGCCACATTACCTTGCTAAGTGGTTGTCTGACTTCCCCTCTTGCCCCCTAGATATTTCCAGCACAACAGCCAGAGTGATCCTGGGAAATATTCAAATCAAATCATGTCAACCTTCTACTCAAAACTCTCTGTTGGTTCCTATCTCCAAGAGAAAGGCAAAGTTCTTACAGTGGTCTTTAAAGCCTTACCTATCTGGCCCTCTGCTACCTTTCCCAGCTCCTTGACTAATTCCCTCTTTGCTACATCCTGTACTCAGTCACACTGGCCTCCTTACTTGTCCTTGACTGTGCTAGACACATGCCTGCCACAGGACCTTTGCATGGGCTGTTGCTTCTGCCCAGAATGCTCTTACCCCAGATTCCCAAGGACTTAACTTAAACCTCTCTCAAACCCTAGTTCAAATGTCCTCTTGGACAGTGAAGTTTCCCTGGCTGTTTACTACATCCCCTGGCACCCTTTCTGATTTTTTTTTCCATAGAGCTCATTTGCCATTTAAATACAACGTCTTTAGAAAACAAACTTGTGGTTACCAGTGGGGTAAGGAGGGGGTGGAGGGATAAATTGGGAGTTTGGGATTTGCACATATGCACTACTATAAGTAAAATAGATAAACAGCAAGGTCCTACTGTATAGCACAGGGAACTATATTCAATACCTTCTAATAGCCTATAATGAAAAAGAATATGTGCATGTGTGTGTCTAACCGAATCACTGTGCTGTACACCAGAAATTAACACATTGTAAACCGACTATACTTCAATAAAAAGTTTTTAACTAAATAAATACAATGTCTTGCTTATTTATATTGTTTGTTTATTGTCTGTCCCCCACCGACAACTAAATTGTAAACTCCATGGGGTCAAGTACTTTTGCCTTTTGGGCTCACAGCTTATCCCAAGCCCCTAGGACAGTTCCTGGCACATAGAAAGCCTTCAACAAATATTTGTTGAAGTAACGCACTTAGGAAAACCAAAAGAGCAGGATATGACTTATCAATACATACATACATTTATATGAAGGATTAAAAACAAGTTTAGAGGGAGTGATTGTAGTTTACAGCAGGCAAAACAATTTGAGAGTGGAAAGAATGGAGAACTGGAAAAGAGAGAGCATTTTTTTCCCATAATATTTTTGAGCTTTTCTTCCTCATGCAGTGTCTTTAAGTCGGCATCACACACACCATCAAGTCTTAGGCCACATGCTCAGACTAATGTGCAGACAACTATCCGGTTGTCTTATAATCTTTGCCTTTCTTTTGCGTTTTCCGTTTTAGTGGTTGACAGCATTGTCACCAGAAATAAATAAGGCAAAGGAGATCAAAAATAAAATTCCATTTGTTCATTGTTTTACTTGCCAGAAGACCCTACAAGTGTTTAATGAGTAGAATTAAGAGTTGTTCGGTGATTTTCTTGTTGTTTCAGTTTAATTATTGATGCATCACAGACTGTATTTGGCTATATGTCAGTAATTATCAAAGTGGCTCTTTGAAAATAATCACCCCGAAATCATATATATCCATGCTCTTTGCAACTTATGAGGTTTTTAAGCTCATGTGCATTTATTTTTTGCTACAATTCAGTGGGTTTTGGTGTATTCACAAAGCTGTACGACCGTCACCATTATCTAATTTCAGAACATTTTCATCACCCCAAAAAGAAACCCCTTGTGCGTTAGCAGTCAGTCCCCCACTTCCACTTCCTCCATCCCTGGCAGCCACTGATCTCCTTTCTGTCTCTGTGGGCTTGCCTATCCTGGACTTTTCATATAAATGGAATCAGGCGACACGTGGTCGTTTGTTTCTGGCTTCTTTCACATGAGTGTTTTTTTTTTTTTTAAACTCCAGAAGTAAGCCATATTTTACTAACCAAGGGAACTTTACTGACCTTTATTTAAAGTGCAGCTTTCACTGAGCATACATGAATAATTTAACATTTACATCTGTTACAGTTACACTTCTTCAAAGTTTTGAGTCAATAATTATTTTGGGTTAACCACATGCCAAACTTCGACATTTTGAAAGCAAAAAAACCCCCCACTCCTATCTATAAGATAGAGGGCATAAGATTTTTTTTTCTTGTTTTAATGCAGGTACTAGGGATTGAACTCAGGGCCTCATGCATGCTAAGCACGCACTCTACCACTGAGCTATACCCTCCCCCAGTTTCTTAATTGAGTTGGCAAAAATGAGTTCAGTCAGATGTCATCACTATAACCACTGTCCTTGGTAAGGACTAAAGTGAGGAATTCTTAGCAGCATATTAGATCAATCTTTCCTCCCTGCATGTCTTCTTCCAAACACACATGCACTGTGGTATAAAATTATTCTGCATGTGAATTGTATGGCTTATTTTAAAGTAGTCCCTTCCTCACACAATTTTATTATATTTCTAGGCTGGGGGATTTCACACTTACCTCATCTGATGACTTTTCTCTATTCTATCTCTCATCTATTTTATCACTGCCTTATATTATTTGTGGACATGTTTTCTTGTCCCTTTAATTGTCCATCAAGTTCCCTGTGCAAATCTTGGTTATATTTATGTCCCTCAAAGCGCCGAGGCTAACTCTGGGCATGGTAGATGCTTAATGAGATTTTGTAAAATAGATTTTTACTTAAAAGTTCAAGAGGAATTTCAATATGAGTTCATATGTGTTTCTATTCTGCATATTCCACTCCACACTTTGGAAGCCCTGCATCCAACCTTAATGAGCTAGATCAAATGTTACTATTGTTACTGGTTCAAACCCAACCTCCAGAAAAATAATTTATTCAAAGTAAGTTTGTTTCAGTGACGTTATGCACTTTGAAACTTAGCAAATTAATAAAATACAGCCCTGAGTCATAAGGGCTGTGTTAGATTATTGTTCAAATATTTGATGACCCTCCCAGTAGGACAGTTCTGGAACACCACACTACTCAGATCAGATTTGCCATGTGACTTGCAGTGCCCCTTCCTTTAGAAGGATTGTACATCCCAATGTGTGACGTGCTTTATCCAATGACATACGGGCAGAAGTGATGAATGTCACTTCTGGGTGGAAGATTTAAGAGCCAGCAGGGATATTATTTTGATCTCTTTGTTCTCAAGCAGGGAGACCTGCAGTATATCAAGGCTGCTCCATTAGCCCAGGTTCATCGGTTTGGGTTCAGAGCGATGATGCCATGGAACGGAACCACAGCTGACCCATAATGGACATTAAGATGAGGAATGAATCTTTGTTTTTGTAAGTCACTGAGATTTTGGAAAGGGTCTTGTTTTTTAACCACATTCTGGCTCAGCTTCAGCTGGCTGTTGATACAGAAGTGTTAAGAAAAGTATAATTGTATTTACCTGCATTTATATTATGAATCACAGTAGGTTTGCACTAGATGGTTATAAGATACATTTGTAGTTGCAAATAAAGACATCAACTCCTTCTAACTTAGAAGAGGAATTTCTTGGGGAGATACTGGGTAGCTCTTAGAGGCAAGGCTGGAGTCTTGAGTTTGGACAGTGGGCAGGAACAACAAGGGATCCAGATCATGAATGGCTTAATTAAGATGCTGTCACTGCTAGGCACTAGGCACAGCCACAGGCATCATCACCACTGGCATCATCTGTGCTCACTGAATGCCAGGGGTCCCCACTACCCATGCCAAAATGAACTCTGAGCTGTTCCAGCATCTCTGTATTGCTTGCCCAAGACTCAGATCTTCAAACACAGCATCTGATTGGCCAATCTTTGGTCTCGTGTCTGTATCTTTGTTGCCAGGGTTCTGGAAGAGCAAGTAGCTAAGTACTTTGGGGCTTTTATAATGAAGAGACTCACAAAATAGTTGGCTCCGTAACTGTCAGAAGGGCCTTCAGATGGTAAGCAAAACCCCTTCTCACCCCCCGAAAAGATAAATAACCCCCCCAGACTCTTAGAAAAAAAGAAAACTTTATAACTCCTGGTCTATATTTCTTACTAAGTCATGCTTCCCTTTATGGGAGTATAACTGAAGCAGTATAGTATAAACCATCATATTCTAATTAAAAATATAAGATGCATGGACATATTCTAGCTCAGTGCTGTCTAGTAGAATGTTCTGTGATGATGGAAATATTCTATATCTGCAATATTCAGTGGATCCAGTGGGGTGGCTGCTAGCCTCCTGTGGCTATTGAGCCCTGGAAATGAAGCTAATATGGTTAAAGAACTGAATCGTAAATGCTATTTAATTTTAATTGATTTATATTTCAATTTAGGTAACCACATGTAGCTAGTAGGCCACTATATTAGCACCCAGTTCTTTTTGTGTTTGTATGTGTGTGTGTTTTATATATTATTTTTATTGAAGTATAGTCGGTCTACAATGTTGTGTCAATTTCTGGTGTACAGCACAACACTTCAGTCATATAGGAACATATATATATTCGTTTTCATATTCTTTTTCACCATAGATTACTACAAGATATTGACTATAGTTCCCTGTGCTATACAGTAGGACTTTGTTTATCTATTTTATGTATATTAGTTAGTGTCTGCAAATCTAGAACTCCCAATTTATTCCTTCCTACCCCTTTCCCCGCTGGTAACCATAAGTTTGTTTTCTATGTCTGTGAGTCTGTTTCTGTTTTGTAAATAAGTTTGTTTGTCTTTTTTTTAATATTCCACAAATAAGTGATATCATATGGTAATTTTTTTCTCTTTCTGGCTTACTTCACTTAGAATGACAATCTCCAGGTCCATCCATGTTGCTGCAAATGGAATTATTTTATTCTTTTTTATGGCTGAGTAATATTTCATTGTGTAAATATGCCGTAGCTTTTTTATCCAGTCATCTGTCAATAGACATTTAGGTTGTTCCCATGTCTTGGCTATTGTAAATAGTGCTGCTATGAACGTTGGGGAGCATGTGTCTTTTTGAATTAAGATTCACTCTGGATATATGCCCAGGAGTGGGATTGTTGAATCATATGGTAAGTGTATTTTTACTTTTTGAAGAATCTTCGTACTGTTTTCCATAATGGCTGCAGCAAACTACATTCCCAGCAACAGTGTAGGAGGGCTCCCTTTCCTCCACACCGTCTCCTGCATTTTTCGTTCGTGGACTTTTGAATGATGTATTAGCACCCAGTTCTATTCCTTTCTGTAGTTCTGTTCTACACCTAATTTTCTCTATGAAGGTCTACACATTTTTTGTATGTTAGATTTATTCCCAAATATAATTTTGGTACTGAAATTGCTGTCTTTTTTGATTTATGGTTCCTGTGTTTGTTGATTGTATAAATGGAGTTTATTTTTGTTAACCATTTTTCATCTAGCTCCTGTCAGTCCGTCTGGGATGCTATAACAGAATACCATAGACTGAGTGGCTTATAAGTAACAGCAGTTTATTTCTCACTGTTCTGGAGGCTGGAAGTCCAAGAACAAGGCACCAGCAGAACCTACTGACAGGTTCATGGATGGCCCGCTTTTCGCTGTGTCCTCAGGTAGTAGCGGGGGTGAGGAAGCTCTATGAGGTCTCTTTTATTTTATCTTTTAAAATTTAAAAAAATTTTTTAGTTGAACATATGAGATCTCTTATATAAGGGCACTAATCTCATCATGAAGCTTCCCAAAGACTCCACTTCCTGATAGCATCATATTGAGGGTTAGTTTTGAGGGGACACAAACATTCAGGCTACAGCAAGACACCTTGTTAAACTCTTTGATAATTTTTCTGTAGAGTCCTTTGGATTTTCTAAGCATATCATTTGTGTTTAATACAGTTTTGTTTTTCCCTTTGCAATCCTCATATTTGTTCTTTCTTTTACTTCTGTGTGCTAGGATCTCCAGTCCTATGTTGAAGACACATACTTACCTTTTTCCTGCTTTAAAGGGCATACTTATAGATTTTAACTATTAAGAATGATGTTTGGTATTGGTTTTCAGCATATATTCTTTATGAGGTTAAAAAGCTTCCCTTTGATCCTGGTTTGCTGAGATTATTATGAATGGGTGTTCAGTTTTATTGAATGCATTTTTTTCTTCATCTGTTGAGTTGATTGTATGTTTTCATCCCTTTAAACTGTTAAACCATCCTGAGATACCTCCAAATTGTCATGACATACTCAATTTTATTGTATTGTTGTCTGTTGATTATTAGCCACTTTTTTCTGTCTCTTTGCATGTCTAATTTGTTGTTGTTGTTGTTGCATGCTGGACATTGTGTGTAAATGAAACATAAATGCTCTACATAATACTTTCCACCACTGAGAATTCCCTCTGTCCTCCATTAGGCAGATAGGGTGAGGGACTTACCACTTTAATCAATCAGGGATTGAATTCAGGCTGAGCCTTACTCCAGCTGTGACCAGCAGCCTGTACCAGTTTGGATTATTTATGCCTATGTGGATGGCAGTGATAGGAGGAGATGGGAGGAAAGAAGTTGCTTATGTGAGCACAATAGTGGTCTCAGCTCTTACACCGAAAAGGTCAGGAAAGCTGCTGATGGGCATTGGGTACTCAGACACATGGCAGTGGGGAGGTGGGGGAGGCAGTATTACTGTCCTGAGTTCTAGGAGCGGCTCAAAGTTTTGGATGTGTCTGTGTGGATTTGGAAGGGCTTCTGTCTGAAGGAAGGAGTTACTAACATAACTGGTTCTTTGTCTTGCCCTCACCATTATAGCCTAAGACAAAGATTACATTTGGGTGCCATATAAAGTATTTCTAAAGGTTGCTTAAAATTGCTTCATTAAACATTTTCCACTTATTGCTCAAAAGCATATTGTAACATGGAATTCCAAATTTAAATAAAAACTACCCAGAATCCTGCTGCCCTAGCAATTCAGCTGATTTGATTTTCCTCATTCCTTTCCATTCTTTTTTTTTTTTTTAAAATAAACACTCACGTGCACACCCACAAAGACAACTTTTTACATAATGTAACCATGGTGTGCCTGGGATTTTCCTTCTTCTGCCTTTAGAGGTGAAGTTCAGTTTATGACTCACTTTCATAAGGAAATCAGCAAAGGGATCAAATTCCCCACTTCATTCCTGAATGTTAATGCCTGTTTCATTCTGCTTTCTGTAATTACCTGAGGTGAACTATGTTTAGAGAGTGATAAAGAAAGAACAGCACTATTCACCATGCACTTATTATTTTTAAGAGAGCACATTCGATCTAGTTACGGCTAAAGAAACAATTATAACTTCAGTTTTTCCATCGATTATGAAGATTTTGTAATAGTTGCATCTTTATTTTGCATCTTATTGAGGGCTGCTACTTGCTGGGTCCTTGGTGAACTGCCGTCCCCTCCCCTTGCTCCACCCTTCCGAAGTGCTGCCCACTGCTACTTGCTCATCCTTAGAGCTCAGCACGGTCACCTACTGACTCATGCCTTTGCAGGTCCCATCACCCTGTATTTCCACTGACTGCACCTTGTTTATTTCCTTCAAGGCCCTTCATCCAGTTTATAACTGCACATTCATTTAGTTGCTTATTGAATATCTCCTCCAATCTTCGGAGCTCTCCTAGGACAGGGACTGAGTCTATTTCATTCACCAAGATAAGGTCATAGAATATAAACACAGCTGGTGGATAGGAACGAAAATGCCAGAGGGTGCCTGGGGACACCCCTGAATTCCTCCAGTGTACCCGAGAGGCCAAATTTCTGATTATTTAGCTATGTCATTTAATGGTCACATTGCCTAGCATTGAGTTCTGTGTTTTTCCTTGTGTGTGAAAAGCATCATCAATTTAATTATAATCAGTGTTTATTACACCTGAGTCAGGACCCACTTGTAGCTTTTCATCAGAGATACCAGAGGTGATTTCTTTCAGACTCCGGCTTGAAATGGGGTACTAACTCCTAGTGCTCATAGTAATAAGTAGATGTTACTTAAGGAAAGGAATCATTAATGCCTAGCAGACTTGACCTCTTTTTCCTCCATGACTGATGCACTAGATGGTTACAGAATATAAAGGCAAAAACCCTAATTAGATGCAGGGAGTCAAACTAGGTCAATTCTTAAATGTTTTTCATCAGTAAACAAGATCATGGAGCAAGAGCGGTCGACTATCTAGATAGAGACTGTCTGTCTAACTTGCGTCAGCTTGCCGACCACACACATGCAGACAACAAAAATCCCCCAGACTCGCCCTTCAGGGAAAAATCTTTTGACCCTCCCTACTCTTGCACTGTCAAACCAATTAGGTAAAGAAGTGAATGATGGAAGAGACCAGAACATACAAGTATTCTTTTTTTAAATAATGTTTATTTATTTTGGGGGGAAGGGGAGGGAGGTAATTAGGTTTATTTATTTTTAGAGGAGGTACTGAGAATTGAACCCAGGACCTCGTGCATACTAAGCATGTGCTCTGCTGCTTGAGCTATACCCTCCCCCCAATACAAGTATTAAGCATCAGTTAGCTAGTGTCCAAGTAATAGTTATTTCAGAAAAAGCAACTTTCCTTATTTTTTCTTCAGGTGCTGACTGTGGCTACACTCAGATATGTTTATGTATGTCACTCACATTTTGGAGCAGCCTAAGAATCACTTGTAGGACCTTCTCAGGGCCCTTTTTGAAAAACTCTGAGATTTCTCAAGGCTTACTTTAAAATACACTAATTCTGTAAGAGCACCAGTTAATAGCTGGTTGATATTAGCTGTTTTAGAGGAAACTCTTTACTCCATCACTCCTTGACTATGACAACGATTTTCAGGTAGCATTTCCTTAGTGACCCTGTGGATTGCTTGTTGCAATTTAGTCCAGGGTATTTGACGCTATGTATTTTTTTCTTTAGGAAAATTAATTCTAATGTTCTTATGTGTTTTATTGTGTAGTTTTAATTATTATATATTTTGTTTGTTTTGGTGGGAGGTAATTAGGTTTACTTATCTATTTATTTTTGGAGGGGGTACTGAGGATTGAACCAGCACTTTAGGTATGCTAAGCATGCACTCTACCACTTAAGCTATATCCTCCCCCCATTATGTGTTTTAAAATAAGATAATGAATATCTCTTCATCCTCCCTATTTTTAATAGATTTGTATTTTATAAACATTCACTCATATTTCCTTGGGGAAATACCCTGCATGGATAAGATTTTTTTTTTTCTATAAAAGAAAAATTCATTTAAGCTCAAACTAGAACTCAGTCTTCATTACATGCCTCATTTTCACAAGTGTTCTAAAATTGTCTTTTATACTTGTGACACACTCTCTCAAATAGAATTTTTCTAGTGCTGAATGAAACGACTTATATTCATTACCTGAAAATGACTCCCTAGAGAGCCAGAGGTTAGTTAACGATTCTGGGCTCAGCAATAATAAAAGTGAAGGTCTTCTCTTGGAAAATAGACTAAATCTGCCCTACAAAATATATTTAGAGGGACTAAAAATCCCTCTCAGGTCTCCAAGAGCCTGTATCCGAAGACCCGTGTGCTCAACAACGTATTTAAAGTGAGGAAATAAGAGCTTCTTCAGTACCGCCCTTTGCCACTAGCGCTAATATTTAGAGAGGACAGAGGCAGTGTTTTAACAAGAGTAGGGAAAATTTTAAAAGTGAATTTTTAAAAATTCCTGTTATTCCGCAACGTCACAGCTGTTTTCAGTTTACATCTACCCGTTTGTTCTTTGTCTATTTGCACGTTCCTTTCTCATCACAATCGCGACATCCTGTGATTGTGCTTCTGCGATCTGTTTATTTCCACTTTATGTCAACTTTTGAAGATGACTATTATTTCGTGCTCTCTCTCACCAGAGCAGCTGGAGGACACGAGGAAGATCCACCCGAAGAAAACCCGTGATTAAGTGAGAACAGGCGGGCAGGAGCGGTGAGGGCGGGTCGGGGCGGCGGTGAGGGCGGGTCGGGGCGGAGGTGACCTCGAGGCCCCGCCTCCCCGGGCCCCGCCCCGGCCGGTCGCCATGTTGTTCCCTCAGTGCTGGACGGGAGCAACTGGAGTCGGACCCGGGCAGCGCCACCGACGTCTCCTGCCCGCCACTTTCTCGACGCTCTTTCTTTCGTTGTTGCACCCGGACGGCCCGGCCTGGAGCTCCCGGGCGTCCTCCGTGTGGCCGCGAGGTGAGCGGTGTGCGGACTCCCCTCCGGACCGGGCGGGGGCCGGGGCCGGGTGCGCGGGCGTCAGGGTCTGAGCAGGGCCGGCGGGCCCCGAGTGCGGCCTGCGCGTCGGGCGGCTGGGGCATGGGGGCGCGCGCAGCCTGCGCGGTTACTCGCCCGACCCGGGGACGGGGGCGGGGGGCGGCGGCTTGTTGCCCCCTGCCTCCTGCTGCCTGACGCAGGTGGAAGGACGGGGGTCCCCCACCGACACACCTGGAGAGATGGACACACGCCCCAACACGCGGGGACACAGACACACGGGGAAAGAGATCCATAAACACCCAGGCAGAGGGACACATCCACACAAACTCTCGGGGGCACATGCAGTCCCTGGGGAGGCACACGGAGGAATCCACCCAGGCTCGGGGACACACACCCACACGCCCACCTTACCCTACCCCCGGATGACTCACGGAGAGAAAGCAGGCGCTCAGGATTTGATTTTGGCGACCTCTGACATGTTTCCTAGGTGAACACTTGCTAAGGTGTTACGACCACTCAGGAGGCGCGTTGGGAGTGTAAATCCAGTCCTAGGCGCAGGAGGCGGTTTGGGGCGTTATTACCGGATTCGGACTCTGCCTAAGGTTTCAGAATCGTGTTTCTTGCTTTCTTCCAACTTAGTATGTAAAGAGGCAAGATGAAAATTGTTAAGTGCTGACCAGATAGTTGTGGAGGTATTAGTCGAGGTTGTTTGGGGTTTGTTTTTTTCTTTTCAAGCGATGACACATCCCGTGACCAAGGTTCTTTGGAGGAATGACTTTTCTGCTAGTTTCCAAATTGTCACGTGACCGCAGTCTTTTTATAGGATTTTGGTGGCCTGATAAAGTCAATAGATTTTGGTTGCTTTCTTCAAAAATTAATTAAAAATTTTTTTCGTGTTTGTCTTTCTGTCTCTGACAACATTGTAATGGAAAATCCCTAAATTGCCTGCAACCTCAGACACTGTTCAGTGAAACGAAATTGAAGAGATGAAGGAAACTCAGTACTGTTCAGCCAGGGGGCTTTCAAGAAGACTGTTCTTAGTTTTTCTTTTAGACACTTACGTTGAACTTATCATCACTATATGTCTCGAATTTTCAGTATCTGGGGTGGCTGGTTCTTTCAGTATTTTTGTGTGGACATTGTAGTAAATTCATCCTGTTCATACAGAACATTTCTGGCTTGGTGACTTCTCTGTTTTGGAGAGTTTTGTGAGTTGGGGATATTTTTGGTGTGTCATTTGTGAGGTTATAATAGACCAAGGAAATCTTAAGTAGAACATCGTTGGCCTTCACTCCAAGCCGGGTTCTTGGAGACTAAGGAAGTCCTTCAGTGCTCTTCCCTCTTTCCTAGCCTCTCTCTTCTTTCTTTCTCAGCCACTTTTCCATCGAGACTACAGTGCTCTGGAGGCCTGAAGATAAGTTCCTTTGGTTCTAGGTGTTAATTTTTAGCCTCCCCTCATTTCTTACCATTTCTTGGGCAGCCACTCTGGTGCTGTATGTTCTGTGTCTGTGAATCTTGTACATACATCATCTCATTGAAATCTCACAGCATTTCCGCGGTATTAGCTCCATTCTACAGATGAAGCATTTGCTGGGCTGTAGGAGGAGTAGGTCTGTTTCCCATGGTCACGGGTCGTGAGGAGGCAGAGCTGGGATTCAGAGCAGGCCTGTGCGACTTCAGAGCGGTAGTTTCCAATGTAGGGGGGTGGGGGTCATTTGACAATGTCTGCAGGCATTTTTGGTTCACACCTGGGAGGGAGTGGGGCTGCCATCTGTTGGGTAGAGACATGGGATGCTTTTCAGCATCCTCTAATGCACAGGACAGTCCCCACGACGAAGAGTTGTCTGGCCCAGAATGTCGCTAGTGCTGGGGTTTGGAAACCCTCCTTGACGCTAGTCTGTGTAACTCCAGAGCTCGTGTTCCGTGCTTCTGTAGCTCTTCAGTTGTGATGTCGGTTCCTGTTCAGGGTACCTCCTCATTTTAAGAAAGAGTGGGTGGAGAGTGGAATTTGAGAACTTGAAGAGAGTTCCGTTGAGTAAGAGACATATTCATTCATTTGAAAGATTAAGAGTGAGCAAATAATGTCTGAAAACAGAATCCTTTTTAAAAAAATTTATTTTCCAAAGGCAAAAGCGTGAAAAAGAACTTGCGAGTCATTCAGAGCTGTCGGAGCAGACTTGGGGGGGTTTGGGTTCTGCATTATTCCCACTGTCAGCGAGCATTTTCTGAGTAGCCCATCGGTTGCTAATACAGAGGTGCTGGTGACATGAAGAGCAGTGGGGTGTTCTGAGCTCCCTAAAGCTTACAGTCTAATTACAGTCATAAGATCAGGTTCTAACTTTGTCCTAGAACAAAATTTATTGCCCAGGCAACTCAAGGTCAGGGACCAGGTGTCATTAAAAAAACAAACAAAACAGCTGCGCACGCACACACAGGTACCTGTATCATGGCATTTCCTGTGGGCGAACGTAGTTGAAATGGGGAAAAGTTGATGTGTTTTTGATAGCTTTGTTGGTTGACCACACGTGAGTATTTACATGAAGTAAATAGAGAAGCCGTTCTTGTTGAGCATAAAATTCTTCCTTAAATTTAGCCTCAGTAGACAATAGTTTTATCATTGAAATCAAGAAATAAGTGATGAAAATTTTTTTTAAATGACCTTTGAATTATTTCTTTCTTTCTGGCATTTTCCAACCTGTTTTCACCAGGCCTAACTAAGACTAGGCCCTTCGGTATATGTACTGCTTCATTCTTGTGGCAGGTGTAACTATTAGGTGAACTTTGGGAGTGAGCTAGAGGAGTCATCAAAGAGGGCTGGCTCTGTGGAGGAATCGCTGTGAAAGTGTTATTCATGCGGTCAACATGGCATCTTTTGTGAGGAGCTTTGCTTTTTAATTCGTGCTGATGGACAGTGTGCTCTTTGCTAATGAGTAGATTTCTCTGCCTCTTATCAGGAGCTGTTTGCTGTGGGGTAGAGGGGGTGCTAAATTATACAGCTAAAAATGATTGCTGTCGCATGGGGTCTCACAAAGGGACGTGTGCTCTGTTATGACTGGAGGGCTTTGTTCTGGGAAGGACCCAGAGGACGTGGTGCAGGAAGAACATCCCCTGGCCTGGGAGGAGTCTTGTTGGATCTGTGGTTGGCTTGCTACTCTGGCCAAGTTAGGTCACCACATGTCTTTGTTTCTTTGTGAAATGAGAGGGTTGAACTTTATAATCTCTATAAGAGTATACGACACCAAGTAAAGACATCAAATTATTGGCTTCCAAGTCCAGGCATACCTCGGAGATATTTCGAATTTCGTTCCAGACCACCACAATAATGCGAGTCACACAATTTTTTTGGTTTTCCAGTGCATATAAAAGTTATGTTTATACTATGCCAATCTATTAAGTGTACAATAGCATTATGCCTAAAAAAGCAACGTACATACCTTAATTAACAAATACTGTATTGGGGATAGGGTATAGCTCAGTGGTAGAGCGCATGCTCAGCAGGGGTTCAATTCCCCTTTACTTCCATTTAAAAAAAAAAACTATTGCTAAAAAATGTTAGCCATCATATGAGCCTTCAGTGAGTTGTAATCTTTCTGCATTAGTGACATCAAAGATCACTGATCACAGATCACTATAACCAATATAATCATAAGGAAAATTTGAAATATTGCAAGGATTACCAAACTGCAACACAGAGACAAGAAGTGAGCAAACACTGCTGGAAAAATGGCACCAATAAACTTGCTCCGTGCAGGGTTGCCACAGACTTTCAGTTTGGAAAAAACCTGCAATATCTGTGAAGGGCAAAAAAAAAAAAAACAAAAAAAAAAAAACGAGGGATGCCTGTGGTTCTGCCTCGGGCGACGTGCTGGTTAAGAGCAGGAGGAGGTAAACCAGGTAGGAGTGTGCCTGTGTGTTTGGGAAACACTTGAAAGCTAGCTAGGTAATTAATCTCATTAGTCAACACCAAGGACAAGAAAATAGGGCTTATGACTAAGTAGGTCATCAACAGAAAACATTTATTAAGGATTTCTTTTTGAGGGGGTGAACTCACGAAATGCCTCAGGGAGTTTGGGAGGCTGTGACACAGATGAAAGGTCAGGATACCCGAGGGAGGAGACCTGGGGGACCCAGGTGTGGGCGTGGAGGGGAGCCTGGCTGCCCTATGTTGGGGGGGGCGTGCGAGGCAGAGGCAGTCCCAGGCCCGTGCTTGCCTGGAAGCCTGGGCGCGGGAGGGGCTGGGTGGGGGGGGGCGCCTGGGCTCCTTGGGAACTCGGAGGAGAATGCTCCGTTTCCCAACGTGAGTCTTGATATTGTACATGTTGTGAAGTTGAACAGTGGGTATTTCCACATTCTGGATTCTTCCATTACTTTCTGTTAATTTTTGACTGTGGTGGGTCCAGGGCTTAGAAGGCTGTTGCTTATCGTGAACCTAGAGAAGATAAATGGTTGGAAATGAATGTGGGTGAGGTAACAGCTAGGTGAGCATGGGGCCGGGAGAGCCGGCGGTGGCTTTTGGAAGAAACAGAGGGGTGAGGCAGGCAGTGGCGGCTTCACACTGGCTCCCCCAAACCTGGCTCGTTTTCGTTGCGGGGAGTCTGAACACAGGTCCGAGGCTCGATGCCTTACACGTGTACGCTGTTGTTTGGCGGGGATGGAAAAACATTCTGGAACAACTTGCTACTTGAATTCCGTGGCCACGTTCAGTACCCACCCAGGTGTGAAGGATAGCCGAGCAGTGTCGCCAGTGAGCTGAGCTGCTAGTTCAGTGTGAACCGAACCGTTTTCATTCCAGGTTCTTGTGAGTGGGATTAGGTTTTTGGGTACAGAAGCTAAGGCAGTTTCCAGGTAAGTTCTCATGAGAGTGGTTGTGTTATCAGTTAGAGAAGCCTGAAAAAAGCCTTACAGATTTCTGTTTCTGGAACTTGCTCTGTAGACCTCTAACAGAGGTAGAGTGTTTAAATGATTTAACAGGTTCACAAATGTTAGCACTCCCTGGGGTGCGGTGTGTGGCTGGGCGACTCTCTCGTCTCCGCAGTTTCACACTCGTGTGTTTAATCAGAGCAGTGATTAGGTGAACACACCTGAGAATACATATGTGGTCTAGTTGGAAGTCACGACAGAAGAACTGCTTGAGGACCACATGTGAGTGAGTACAGAGCATTTTCTAGAATGAGTTCCAGTACTCTTAAATAAAATTTCAGAAATATTTGGAAGCAAATAACTGCTACCCGTATATCCTGTTCCACATTAATATTTGTGCAGTACCTGATTTTTATCGCACCAGCCCTGGAGAACCCCGCCTCGCAAAGATATGATGTCATCGAAAGGAATGTGGCGTGATCTGATGTTGAAAGTGGACTCCCTGGCGCAGCAGTGTGGGGCATGGCCCGCCCGGCCGGGTTTCCTACGCACGCTGTCCTTTGATCTCCCTTCCTTCGTTGTCCATAGTGTTTCGCCCCCAACTTCTGCTGCATAGTTTCTTAGGAAGTAGGTCTGCTGGTGGAGAAAGGGGCCCCTGGGTGCAGAGAGGGTGTCCTGGGGGCTCCCCTTGTGCTTTCCGCCAGGCCAGCACGTCTCCGTCAGTGTCAGGAAGTGCCTGGTGCCCCCTGGGGCCGGTGTCTCCTCGTCAGCTGCTTCTCCCCAAGTTAAGTTTCCTTTCTCTTGGGTTGATCACTGTTGGACCATTTGCTTTCCATCTTTCTCTCATCTACACTTGTTCCGTCTTGTTTTCCTTTTGGGGCTGTACATTTTTTAGAGCTTTTCTGTCATTTGGTGGGAGTGAAGGTCACCCGTGTTTGAACTGCCCTATTTAATTAGACTGAGAGGAGTTACGTAATCTGTGTGAACTTGCTTTATTGCTCTATATAACATGGGTGATAGTACCCCACTTGCAGGTGACCTGAAGGTGCTGTATGCCAGGTACTTAGTAGATATCCAGTGAACAGTGGCAGCTAGTATCATTACAGTCATAGCGTTTGTTATTGTAGCAACCAAGACAATGACAGTAGACAGGGAGGGAAGTGGACACGTTTCTTGTATGCGTGAATGAAGTGGTAAGACAGAAGAAAGAGATTTTGAAAATGGGGGGAATAATCAGCTTGGTTTTAGATACGTTGAATTTGAACTGCCATCAGGGTACCAGATGAACATATTATAAAAGGGGTTGGAATTCTTGTCTGGTGCCCAAGGGGCGGGACGGTGGTGGTGGACTTTAGAGATCACTGGTTTTATATCCCAGGGAGATACGGTTTGGGAAGAGGTAAGGGCTTCAACCTTGCGATATACCTCCTTTAAGAGTCTGTTAGGAAAGGGAGCATCTGGGTTGCAGAAAGCTAAGGTGGTGAGGGGGAGAGAAAGCAGAACCTATTGTCATAGTAGTTTTATGGACAGTGAAGTAGGAAGCATTTTCAAAGTCACTGGCAGGCTGTTTAGACCTAATAGAGGCAGTAATGGTGGCCGAGTCCTGTCTAAGACTTGAAGGTCCCACTGATGCCTCCAGTGTGATGCTTGCAAGACCCTTTTTCAGTTGGGCCTCCATTACCTTATTTGTTTAACAGAAAATGCCTTGGGCACCCTTCTGAGATTTTATGTCATGTACATCCAGACAAATAGCTACGTCTCAGAGAATTCACTGTCTACTAGGTGGGCCTCTGGTGAGGACACTGGTCAACCATGAGGGTGTGTTTCTAGAAGTATACACAGTGAAGTCCTAAGAGAGGCGCTCTCCTCTTTATTCACTTTAGGGCTGCTTGTGCCTTAGGGCATTTGGATGAGGACTAAGGAGAACCCCTTGGATTGGCCATTAGGAGGCCTCTGTGACTTCTGCTGACATTCAAGTGGATGGAGGGGTTGGGAATGTGCGTTTAGTGAGCAGGGTGGAGGGTTGATGAGGCACAGAGGTGAAATGAGTGGTGATGGCAGAGTAAGTTTGGGCTTGGAAAGCTGTTTTGTTTTTTGTTTGTTTTGGAAACCTTTTTGTAAGCGAAGTCAGCTTCAGTACCTTGGTAGGGAGAAACGGGAGCATCATTGTTGGAGAAGTGGGATGAAGTGATCTGTCTGGAAAGTGGCCTGCAGCACTCTAACATTTCTTCTCATTTTGACCTGGTGACAACTTCCCTGCTGAATGGGAGCCTCTACTAGTTGAGTCCTGTATGCCAGAAATATACCTGTTCTCTTGAAATAGATCTTCTTAGGAAATTCCACTCCTCTTATTTCATTCTCTAAAAGCCAAAGTTCTGCCTTGCTCTGGCTTCATGTCATGTGAGCAGTGTTTCTATACTAACTCTTCCCTGAGCTTCTTCCTTTATTTTTTTGAGGGGGGGAGTATAATTAGGTTTATTTATTTCCCTGAGCTTCTGTGGCAGCTCTCCAGCCCTTATCCTTTTCTACTCCAAATTAAAGATACCAGGGTTCTTACCTGACTTAAAGAGAGGAGTCAGAACCCAGATTCCCTTAGGTTATAGCAGATCATTACAGATCATATTTACTTTGTGTTTTGCTGCTTTAATGTGTTTTCTTAACATGTATATTCAAATTCATTTCTTTCATACTGCATTCTTCTTCCTGAAGTACCCAGCTGTAAATTCCTAGGAATATTGTGACCTTTATCCATTTCTTTGCATTTTAATTCTGTCCCCCCAAAGTGTAGCCTTAAGCTCTCGCCACTCTTTTCTGTCAGGCATTTCAAGTGCCTTTTTCAGGTAAGTGTCTAATTACAGGTAGATTTATGCTTGTTTCTTTTAAGGACTTCATTTAAAAAAGAAAGAACCAAATGTTATCTTCACTTATAGGATTAGCAGTCTCCTATGAGTAAGTCTGTTCATTGAACCGTCACAGTTCATGGTCAAAGTCTAATATTAATAAAGTTCTATGGGTAAGGGAGAGAATGGGGAAATAGTGACTCCACGTAAAGAAGAAAGTCTTTAGGGTGTTATGAGCTACATGAATTGATCACACGAAATATACCAATGATGCAGACGTGGATTGATCATTTTGTGAGTTTCATATATCCTTTAAGAATCTGATACAACTTTTTTACACTTTCCGTAGAAAAGCTCAAGCACACGCTTCCATCCATACGCTCATCCTTATTTCACGTGTGATTCTAGGAGGTGCATTTTCCCCCTGCGGCTCCTTCGTGGACTCCCAGTTAAGGAAACTTGTACCTGTACTGTCTGGTGCAGTCCTCATGTAGCAATTTATATTTAAATGAATTGAAATGAAATTAAAATTCAGTTCTTCAGCTGGATCAGCCACATTTCAAGTGCTCAGTAGCTGCATGTGGTTAGTGACTACTACACTAGACAGCACAGATAAGAACATTTCCATTGTCATAGAAAGTTCTTTTGGATCACGCTGCTCTATGCTTTCAAGATGGTTTAAGAAAATTGAGTTCCTTAACCAAATCTGTTTTTTTCTCCTCACTTCTCCCTTCCCACTCTCTCCACCACTGTTAATGATTAGGTGGTATACCTGACTGCAAAGGTGCCTTGTTAAGCAAGATTGTATTCATTTCTTTAAAGCATCATTAAATGACTCACCTTCATAAGAGTACTTACGGAAAGGAATTCCTTAAGTAGGGTGACCTGCTCTCACATCGTTACAGCCTCGTCTGATTTACACAGTTTTTTCCTTGTCTAGCTGTCTCTCTGAGGTAATGCTCAGTGGCCAACTAGATAATTTATTTAATGTGGCAAGTTGTGCCTCCAGGTTGGTTTATTCCTGTGGTATTTGCTTAATTATTCTTCTTCCTTTTTCTTTGGTCGACTTCTTGCCGTAGAGATAGCTCCCATTAGACTTAATGACTTCCTTGACTTCTTGCTCACATATTTCAGCAAGACACCAGAAAGACTAGAAACAAAGAATGGAACTAATTAAGATGTTAAGGGAGATACACCTGTGTTAAGCTATAAGACAATAAATACGGCTCACATGAAGCTAGAAATAATTTAGAGGTGATCCATGCTTTTGTTTCCTTGGTTAGTTTCTTTGAACCTCAGTTTCCCAAGCTATGAAATGAAATGAAGCAAGTGGCGTGCCTCTAAGTAGGACATTCAGGGTGAGTGCAAAAGGAATGTGTGATTTTGGAAAAAAAAAAAAAAAACACACACACACACACACACAAAACTGTTCCTAAATTTAAACCAGGAGTGATAAATTCAATTTACGATTTTGGAAGTGAGAACTAGTCAAGGCGTTACAGTGTATGTGTTTGAAAATCTGAAGTTTTAACAAAAGCAATTTACAAACCTGGTGTACTCTCCCTTAGGCAGCTTGTTAGAGTAACGTCATTTTTCTGCATTTCCTGTTGCTTTCAATAATACTAATTTTAAAGTAGTTTTCTTATTGGATTTTCAAGTAAGAATCAATTTTTTTGTCCCTTCCCACACATTTTAACGAACCTCAAAAATAGAATAGAGGAAGAACTGATTGAACAGAGAAACAAAGAATTGTAAGAACAGAAAGTAGAAATAGAAAAATAAGAATAGAATAACAAGAATGAAGGAGGAAGTCGTTTACTCTTTGTTCTCAATTTAGCATTTATTTGGTACCTCACCATATGGAAAGCTTTTTGTGAGATGTTGCAGAACCAAAAAGGGACAAATGAATGGATGGCATTAGGTGTTGTGTGTCCCTCCCAGGGAGCTGACATTAATTAGGAAACACACAAACACAACTGTCAGTTGGTTAGAGCATCAGTGAATGAGAGCTGTAATAGAGGCAGAGTGATTATGAGAACGAAGAGAAAGAGTAGGTTGCAGGGGGCATAGAAGGCTTCTGGCATGAGCTGAACTTTGGATGACTTGCATTTTCATAGCTGTGGAGGTGTAGGGAGGGGCCTCCCAGTCCAAGGTAAAGGCCTGAGCAAAGGCTGGACAGTAAATGCCTGTGTAATACGTTTGGGGATGGTGACTTGTAGGCATATAATTGGGGCAGGCTGGTGTGTGAGGCTGGATAGCTCTTTGAATGTCATGCTCAAAATCCTACATAATAAGAGTAAGGAATAAATAAATGGGTTTCGTTATCTGTAAGAATGGAGGTAATTAGATCCATGACCAATAAAATTGTCTACCTTTAATCCATGCGTACATTTCTATTTGAGATTTATATTCTCCATGCTTGGATCCGACTCTGCCTTGGTTTATTGTAAACCAGTAAGGGAAGTCAGCAGGGGTTGGAGAAGGCCAGAGAAAAGGCTACTGCTGAATGGACAAGGAGATCATTTGTGGTGCGTGTAAATCCAATTTTAGGATCTTACTGCTAGTTCTCAGGCCATATGTGTGAGTGTATCTATAAATATGTATCTGTAGTCTTTAGACATAATTTGCATACCATAGAAGTTACCTTTTAAATGTATATGCTTCAGTTCTTTTTAGTATATGCTCTAAATTGTGCAACCATCACCACTGTCTAATTCCAGATTATTTTTATCACACCCACCCTACCACTCAAAGAAGAGAAAGTAAGAAAGAAAGAAACCCCATACCATTAGCATTCCCTAGAACCACAAATCTACTTTCTGTCTCTATAGATTTACCTGCTATGAACATTTCATATAAATGGAATCATAATATGTGGCCTTTTGTGTGTGGCTTCTTTCAGTTATAATTTTGAGGTCCACCCACATTGTTGCATGCATTACTACTTCATTCCTTTCTAGGGTTGATGAATCTTCCATTGTATGGATAGGCCACATTTTATTATCTGTTCATCACTTGATGGACATTGGGTTGTTTCTATATTTTAGCTATTACGAATAGTGCTACTTTGAATATTCACATACAGGTTTTTGTGTGGATGTGTTTTCATTTGTCTTAAATATATAGCTAGGAGAGGAATTGCTGGGTCACGTGGGAACTCTCTGTGGAACTTGCTGAGGGACCGCAGACTGTTTCCCATGAGCGCTGCACCATTTTGCCTTCCCGCCGGCAGTGTATGAGGGTTCTTGCTTTCCTGCTTCCTCATCAGCAGCTGTTACTGTCTGTCTTTCAGAGTCTAGCCATCCGAGTGGATGTGGGGTGGTATCTCATTATAGTTTTGATGTGCATTTCCCTGCTGGATAATGCTGATCATTTTTGCCCATTTTTAATTTTTTTTAGTTGATGAATTGTAAGAGTTCTTTATTCTGGATACAGGTCCTTTATCAGATACATGATTTGCAAATATTTTCTCCTATTCTCTGGGTTATCTTTTCACTTTCTTGATAGTGTCCTTTGAAGCACAAAAGTTGTAAATTTTGGTGAAGTTCAGTTTACCTACTTTTTCTTTTGTTGCTTGTGTGTTTGGTTTTATATTGAGTTCTTTTTGATATAATCTGAATTACGGAAAAAGTGAGGAAGCTCTTGTCCTTAAAGTCTGGCAGATAGCAGTATTTGAAGAAAATTTAAAAGATAGTGATTTCTATTTCAGTTACAATATTCAGTCAAGCTATGCGTTAAGTGAAAATGAAGCTTTAAAAAATACTTCTGATATTAAAAAGGCAAGTATGACTTTGCAACCAAAGCAGAACTTTGAAGATTGAACTCGGTATTGATTATTTGAGGTTTTCTTGCAGACTTTAATGTTAACCTGTGAGCTTTCACATGGTGTCACCAAGGCGTGCACATTTTTGGGCTTTTCACTTAACAGGGTGTTTCTACAGTCCCATGTCTCCATGACTCCTCAGGGGCTGCAGAGCATCCCCAATTAGGCATTTAGGTCATTTCCAGTTTTCCCACTGGGAACGTTTTTGCAAATGTTCCTTTGTTAATTAATTAATTTTTTTTTTTTTTTTGAGAAAAGGTTTTAGAATAGTATGTATTTTTTGGTAGGGTCTAGAAAACTGACAACTCGGAAAAAAGTCTGGTATAATACATTTCCATTAACTGAATCTTTTCAGGGAGCATGTTTCGTTTGTATTAGCCACGGTAGGCGTGCCGACTTCACTGTGGCCTCCACACACAGCGGAATGTGAGGGTGTGCTAGGAGTGCAGCGGGAGGGGCTTCGGTGGGAGACGAGGGCTGGCTGCGTCTGCAGGTGAGCAGGAGCTCACCAGATGGCAAGAGGAGGGCTTCCGAGGGAGCCGGTGAGGCGTGGAGCCACGTGGTGACTGCCTTACTGCAGGATCAGGTAGGAGGCCCAGCTGCTGCCGTTTTCAATCCCAAAGCTCGGTGACACCGTTGGTAGTTGAGAGGGAATAAGGGATCTGTGGAAGGTCCACCCAAGACCTTCCTCCTGCCCTCGTCACAGCCTGCTTTTCCATCTCAGCTAGTTACCTTTCTGGACTGCACGTCTGATCAGTTTGCATGCTGCTGAAGCTGTCGAAGGGCTCCAGTTACTCTGAGCTTGTAGGCAGCAGTCCTTCCGTGGTTTCTAAGGCCCCACTGGCTCCAGGCCCCACCCTCCAGTCCCGTCTGCACAACACTGTCCTCCCCAGGCACCAGGTGCTCAGGCTTCCCTGGGAGAGCCCAGGGCACGCGGCTGCCTTGGCGGGGCCTTCGCCCCGGCTGGTCCCACTTCCTGGTTCCAGCTCCCTCCCCCTTCTCCCAGTTCTCTCCTCCTGCTGAGCTTTGCCTGGGGTCCGACCCACTTGCCCTGGGTCAAACCCTCCTCCTGTGGACTCAGACCTTGGGGAGGCTGGTCCTAAGGACAGCATGCAACAGAAAAGGTCACTGAGACCCTGCCATGGAGCAGCCCACACTGGAAACCGGTGTATAGTCTCTCACGGACCCAGGTGGACACAGCCAGTTTTCCTATGGCCTAGGAGGTTACCACTTTTTCTTTAACTGAGAGGCAGGGGAAGTAGCTGGCTGTGTTACAGGATTGTGTTGGGTGAGAAGTTCATTCCCCTGATGGCTGGAATCATGCAGCGCCTTGGGATGCTCATACCTGGGCCTGATCTGGCCTCGGGAGCCACAGGGGCTGATCCCCTGCACCATTTAAGCTATTTGTTGGCCTTTGATTGAGTGTGCATAGTTGTACTCCATTCCGGGTACCTCTCATTTGTAAGACTTGCTACAGTTGTAACACAAGTGGGTTTGTGCACTGGGTGCGGCCTGCTTCCTGGGTGCCCGGCACGGGGAGGCACTCACTGAGTACTCCTTGCAAAGCTGCTTTCCCATCCGCTGCGGGGACTGCTAGGCTTCTGGCAGGGAGGGGTGCCGTAGAGTCCTGCCCACGCGATTCCTACTTCATTTAAGACTTGTTCAAATTCTGGAGACTCTAATAAACTTAGGGAGACATGTCAATAGACTGAATCCTGCTAGTTCTGTCAGGTTCGCTTGTTTTTGTGCAGATCTTGAAATAAAGGAAGCCGCTGGAAGACCTCCCACTGAGACCCCTTCTTTGCACTGTACCTGCAGCAGCAACAGGAAACATTTTATTTATCCAAAATAAACGCAGAGGCAGCTGAGACTGCCGCGCCTGCGGGTTAACAGTCAGTGTGTTCCAATCCACCGCACTTCCAGCCTTTGCTAGCTGACCTCCAGCGAGGAATGTCACCTCTCTGAGTCAGTCCTCACCTGTGGATGGGGTGACGAGAGACTGGTGAGGAGTGAGGGTGGTGAAGCAGAGGCAGAGCTTACAGGGCTCAGTGTTAGCGTGGTGGTGGTGGTGGTGGTGGTGGTGGTGGTGGTGGTGGTGGTGGTGGTGGTGGTGGTGGTGATTTTATCCTTAACTCCCGATTGTCAAGATTTTGAAGTCTCATTTTTTCCCATTGATTGAATGTATAAGTTGCGGGCTGCTATACCAAAGTCCCACAAAAATGCCCTTTGCTTTTAAAAAGGGGAGGGGCAGGGGTTGGAACTGTTGGTTTAGACTGCAGGTTCCTGGTGCTTGAGCACAGCTCCGCCTTGTCGGCACGGAAACCTTCGCACTGAAGTCGATCTTCAGGACCAGGATCCTTTGGCTTCAGTTGTCTGCGTCCACTGCCCTCTCATTTGCTCTGCCCATGACTCTTGCTGATATACCTGACTGAAGACATGCCTTAAAGAAGCCTCTCCATACAACTCCCAGTAAAGACTTCTTCATGTGTCCCTTCCACAGAGACTCCCGCACTCCTAGAATGAGCCTGGCACAGTGGCGGGCCACTACCCCGGTGTCCGTGTCTGAGTGACTCTTCCCAGCAGCTCTGAGGTAGGTACTGCTGTCACCAGAGTCCCGGGGGCTGCGGGATGGCAGGTAGCTTGTCCTCGGGCCCTCGCCCTTGGCCTTTGGCACCAGGAGCCAGTTCTCCTTTCCCACAGCGGGCTTCTCTTCGCTCAGGAGAACGTTTCCCCTCTGCCTAGGCGGCCCGGAAAGACACTGCATGACATTCTCTGCCGCCGTAGCCCTGCTGTGTCACATCGGCACCTCTCCCTGGAGGGGCCCTTCTTTTTCTTTCTTTGTGTTCGCTTCATTTTATTCTCTGGAATGTGGTTATTCTAAACAACTCTAAATTTGGGCACATTTCGAAGAATGAATGAAATATTTTACATTTCATCTTAAAATTTTACAGCTGTCTGAATGGGATACTTAAGTAGGGTACGCAGGGCCAGGTGAAAAACTTTTTGGAAAAAATAATGAATAAAGTATAGTATTTGATTCTAGGGCTTTTTTTAGGCTGGGAAAGGTCATGGACAGCTTTCAGATGCGGTTTTCCTTTTAAATGAAGAAGTCTTTTTTTATACTCCAGTTTGGAAGGATCACCCAAAGCCAAGAAATAATCTCTACCAAAGTTAAAACATGACTTTAGCAGTTCCTATAAAGAAATCTGATTAAGAAAAGCATATTATATAGGTCCTAAGTCTTATCTGAGTTGTTCAGTTCAAATGTCATCATTATCTGCAGAGAAAAAATTAGAAAGCTCACCTTAGCAATGTACATTCAATCTGTTTTCATAATTTTAAGAGTAAACACAAGAATTAAAATGTGAAAGAAATATCTGACTTCTATTAGTAGCCAGACGTTAATGTTAGCAAACTCCGAATTGTGTTCACAGTGCAGAGAGTAGTCCGTTACCCAGCCATTGGCTTAGGTTTGTTCACAGCCAGATCCGTCAGCCCGGTCTCTGGTTTCCTGGTTACCAGCCCCCGTGGAGAGTAAGCGGGGGTTGCCCAGAAAGCCCCGGGCACGAGAGGAAAGCCGTCAGTGGAAACTGTCACTGTGCCACCAGAGTGCTGTCTGCAGTTGGCACTGAAATGCGCCCACTTCAGTCTCCTGCTGTATCTCTAATGGTGACAGGGCTGGTTTCTTGTGAGGAGAGAGAAATGCTTGAGACGATGATCTTGGGGGTCGGCCTGGGCCTTGAGTGCCAGCCTCAGTGAGCCGTGAGCCCTCCACAGCTGTGTCAGAGGACCGGTCGGGCAGTGCCTGACAGGAGGTGGTGCGCTCGGCGGACGGTGCCCGGGAGGAGGTGGCGCGCTCGGTAGATGACAGCTCTTTGCTATCAGTGTTCCTGTGCAGAAAGGAATTGGCACTCAGTGTTCTACTTCCCTTAGACACTCATATGCATAGAGGCAGGCAGAGCAGGGTACAGATCTGACAGAATATAACAGTACCTTTTTATTTTCCAGGCTTGTGAGATCAAAGATCTTGAGATTAAGAATGGCAGGAAAATCATCGCTTTTTAAAGTAATTCTCCTTGGAGATGGTGGAGTTGGGAAGAGTTCTCTAATGAACAGATATGTGACTAATAAGTTTGATACCCAGCTCTTCCACACAATAGGTGTGGAGTTTTTAAATAAAGATTTGGAGGTGGACGGACATTTTGTTACCATGCAGATCTGGGACACGGCCGGTCAAGAGCGATTCAGAAGCCTGAGGACGCCGTTTTACAGAGGCTCTGACTGTTGCCTGCTTACTTTTAGTGTTGATGATTCTCAGAGCTTCCAGAACTTGAGTAACTGGAAGAAAGAATTCATATATTATGCGGATGTGAAAGAGCCCGAAAGCTTTCCCTTTGTGATTTTGGGCAACAAGATTGATATAAGTGAACGGCAGGTGTCTGCAGAAGAAGCCCAAGCCTGGTGCAGGGACAACGGCGACTATCCTTACTTTGAAACAAGTGCAAAAGATGCCACGAATGTCGCAGCGGCCTTTGAGGAAGCAGTTCGGAGAGTGCTTGCTACCGAGGAGAGGTCAGATCACTTGATCCAGACAGACACGGTCAGTCTGCACCGAAAGCCCAAGGCCAGCTCATCTTGCTGTTGATGGTCAGAGAGGTGGCCCGTGCGACCTAACCAGCCCACACACATACATAAGCACGGGGTGGAGGAGAGAGTTAGCGTTAGCAGCAATGGGTCACATGCTCACTAAGTTAACCCTATTGCTGCCTCGTTAGTGGGTAGGAGAAGGGGGACATCCACTCACAGGAGAATCTATGTACTCAGTAACGGCACCTTACATTTATAAATTCTGACGGTTGTCTAATAATGTTTAATTTAAATATGTAAGTTACAGAGCTAATACATGAGATGACCAAGACTAATTATAATTAAAACACTTGAGTATTCTAGAAATTACTGTTTTTTCCCTGGGAAATGGAGAGCTACTTTTTCTATGTGTATATTTTTATGTAATTAGCATTCTGTTCCTGGTTCAGGGAAAACGTGTCCTAAAGCAATAATGTTAGATATTAAAGATTAAAATCTAATGCATTTGCACGGCAGTTGTTTGATTTTATTACTTCATTCTCTTTAAAGTGATGTACGTATTCACGTTTTCATTCTACATCACAATTGTTCTCTCTGGTGATCACTTGTCATTTGTGTGCCACACGTGTGACCCCGTCCAGCAGAGAAGCTGACTTTCCAGCAGAGCAGTGACAACCCTTGGAGGAAGCACTACGTGTGGATTGTACTTTGTGGGAGGGGAAATGAAGATGTCTTTATTTGGTCATGTTTATTCAGTGTCTTCTCTGCCACTGAACAGTGTTTAGTGATTTGGTCTCGAGATTTTTCTGTCATTTTACCGTGGTGAACAGACTTACTGATAAAGCAAATTGTGTTCTCACGTGGGTAAAGTTCAAGTTCACATGCTGTGCCATTCCTGCCAGTCCTGTCCTGCAGAGGCACACCACCGCCTGGACTGCGTGTTCATGAGGACAGAACCCTTGACTGTGGGGCGGTGGGTTATCAAGGGACATGCTTTGGTGGGGGGTGTCATGTCGGGGAGTACATTTTGGAACAGCTAGATTGAGAGTTCTCTCCCTGGTCCCACTGTGTGGGAACCACTGACAAAGAATATCATTACAGTAAGCTAAGCTTTTGAAAGTCTGACTTCCTAACATAGCAGACAATTTGGCTTTAAGCAAACCATTTTAGCATTTTAAATTTGGGGAAATGAAATCTCTTTGTATTCTCAGGTTAAAGAGAATTGTAGTTGTCATTATTTATAATCAGTTCCCCCTCCCCCCCAAAAACCTACAATCCTCCATTCAAAAAACAAAATAGGAACCCACCATTAACAAACTGGTGTATATTATATATTCCTTTTCCTCTAGAGGGCTTGTTATTTTAAATCAGGTGTACTGATTATTAGGACTTGCACTTTTCTCTTCCTCTGTCTGGATATATTTCCACTGTAGTAGACCTACCTCATTTATTAGCTGCATGGGTGTCTCACCCTCCATTCAAACCATTCCCCATTGATAGATAAATAGCTGTAGTATATTGAAGTGCCAGTTTCCCACACCTTGGTCAACAGTGGGTATTAGGAGTAAATTTTTTGTTCGTGTTTTGAATAGATGAGTCACATGGTTGAAAATGACAGGGGACAATGCCACCCGGTCCCTGGGCGTGGAGATAGCCACGCGCCAGCTCCTCGGGGGTCTGTCTAGGTGTTTGGTACCTAGGGAAGGGCACTGTGTTAGTGTCTGTGGCTGCCGTGAGTGCCAGACGAGGTGGTGTGAACACTGGGAGCTCCTTCTCACCGTTCCGGAGGCTACAAGTCCAACATCAAGGTATATGGTTTAGTTCTTCCTGAGTCCTCTCTCCGTGGCTGGCAGATGACCTTTCCTCTGCACAGAGCACTCCCTCCACCCCTGGCCTCTCTGTGTCTAGATTTCCTCTTATAAGCACAGCAGTGAGATTGGAATAGGGACCAGCCCCATGGGGTCATTTTAACTCAAATTACCTCTTTAAAGGCCCCTTCTCCAATATAGTCCCTTTCTGAGGGACCGGGGACTAGGCCTATTGAATATGAATTTTGGGGGAGCACAATTCAGCCCATAACGTGTGTGTAGGTATTTATACAAAATGTGTAATTTCGATACTTGTATGGATTTAACTAACACCTTAGTCATTTTTCTAACTTTTAAGCGTCTTCACCGTAACTCTTTTTCAGCTAAATATTCAGGGATTAGGTTAGTTGGCGTTCAAGAGGTCTAGAGCTGGGCAGCAAAAAACGATCAAAGGAGCGTATCTTCGTGTGTGCAGACAGGCTGATGGAAGGGAGAGTGATCGGCTTCACACCGTGACGTAGAGGGGCCTGGTGGACGGAGGCTGACTACCCACACGGTACTGAACTGTGACAGGAGGAGGAGGAACGGGACCTGACTGAGGAGCCTCGGCCTTCAAAGCAGTGACAAGTCACCGGAGGAGGAGCTCTTCCAAAGGCAACAAAAGGTAGCTGGAAACCTGATTCTTCTGTTTAAGTCAAAGGGCTTTGATGGGCTGGTGTTTCCTAGGCAAAGATGAGAAGTGGGGAGAAAGCGAGAGCTGGGGAGCAGAGCAGGTGACCGTGGTGGCACGAGTGGCGGAAGCAGCGGCAGAGCCCCGAGGGAGCACGGCGCTGCCCTGTTCCGGGATGAGGGGCCCCACCATAACTGCCGATGCCCGCCACCCGGCCTGGCACAGGTGCTTTCGCACTGTCTGCGGATATAACGCCTTTGAGAGAGTGTTCAGTGTTAAAAGGTCAAACCACTGAACTTGGGAGATGGACAGATGTCCACGTGACAGTCGATGTAGCCATCAGTGTGCCACGTGGAAGATGGCAAAGTGCACATTTGTCGATGAGTTAATGTTTTTGTCACCTTCCCCCCCTTGGGAAAAATTCCCTACCCTGGTCAAAGGGAACACAACCTTGTGTTTCACATTTCTATAAAAACTTGGGTAAGCTTTCACTTTAAGACCATGGCACTGTCACGCCAGTTCCACGACACCCGCGGCTTGTGGGGCAGGGAGGTGTTAGGTGGAAACGTGGATCTGTGTCGTCAGCGGATCCTGAGAGGTCACCACTGTGCACGGTCAACCAGGAGGTGCCGTCGTGACAAAAAGTGAAAGGACGGCATAGCAGGGCACAGGAGATCAGCGGTCTACACACGTGGAAAACACGGGCACCCCTGAAGCACCCTAGGAAGTGAAAGGGGACAGACTGGGGTTTGCGCATTTTACGTGAAGCGCTTTGGGAACGCTAACGTAGATGCGCACAGGCCTTCCCAGTGCGGCCCACCTTTGAGGTCCCACCACTCCTAAGCTCATCACTTGCCTTCAGGCTCCTTCAGAGGCAGTCACGTGAAACCTGATACTTAACTACACCGGTCCACTCACACAGGGCCCGCGTTCGTGTTCCCGTCTCACCATCACAGGCCTGGTGAAAGGCTCACTGTGTGCAGGGCACCGCCGTTGTGTGGCTGAGCCGGGGTCTGAACCGCCCCACCCTACGCCCTCCTGCTGAAACCCCACACTGCTGCTACGGACAGGCGGGCGCATCACCGCCCTCTGGGTTCCCCGATCCTGGAGGGCAGAGCAGCCTGCAGACAGTACATCCGCGTGGGTCTCTCCAATGAGCGGGGCTGGAACTACTCCTGGATTCCTAGCTGAGTATCTTTTTCTGCTCCCAAAGCTCTGGCAGCTGGTTTGAGGCGATCCGAGTTCTGCATAGTGTTAGTCTGCAGACTTTCAGTAGGGGAAACGGGACTAAGATGGCAGTAGTGGAGGGGTGAGCAGCACTTAAAACAGTCAGTATCAAACTGCCATAATCTTGGACAGACATCTTTATTTAGGAAATCGAATAAATAGGACAAAAAATTATGGTAGCCACTTCACATGAGGATACAAGACCACACTTAGAATTCCTTGCTCAGGTTATTCAGAATGAACAAAATTCTTCAGTGCCCACAATTAGCACAGAAAATACCTGGTGATGTTATCTGCTTGTCAATGGACACTTACTCGTGTACAGGGGGACGCCACACTGTTTCAGCACAAGAGGCCCCTCCCACCCCCTTGTATACAGCCTAAAGGGCCGAGAGTGCAGATGTGACTGTAACGCAAGCTTTTCCTGCTTTACAATTCTAGCCCTGCCCACAGCTCTTTACTAGTACAGCTATCAGCAGGCCCACTTAGTCTTTAGTTAGCTGTCTGAGGGGAGGGAAACGTAAGAACAGAGCTTGCTACTTTGGTCCGAGCCTCCTGTTTTACAGACATGGACCCAGGATTCTAGAGCGGCAGGACGACTGTCCCCAGCCTCCGACAGGGGCAGGCGCGCCGCCTTTGGTGCTGCACAGGCTCTTTGCTTCAGCTTCTGGGGCAGTGCTGTGTACGCTGCCTGTGCGTTTTCAGAGCATCTCTGCATGTACTGATAAGCCCATGTGCGTGCTGTCAGCTTCACTCCCCACTACAGAAGCTTTCAGTTTTAAATCTGCCTACCAAAGCTTGACGGTGACATTTGGTTCTGGGTTATTACATCACGATCAAGCTATAAGAGCAAAGAAAGCCAAAAGCTTATTCTCAGGTTTTAAAAATATTTCAAGATTATTGATAAAGAGCTTTTTGTAAATAACACCACTCACAAGCAAGTATCAATCTGTTGATAATGGTAAGAAATTGAACTTACTGTTTTTAAATATAAAAGCAATTTCATTAAGTTTAGATAAATGGAGGCTACAAGTAAAACTTTTCTGGCTGTTTAATCAAGTTACTTACAATGTACACATTCCTGAGTACACCCCATCCCAGTGACATTGTTTATTTCTGAATTTTCTGCATTCAGCTTAAAAGGTGTTTCTTCCCAAGAAACTGAACCTTTCTGTCAAATGCGCTTGATCGAATAGGAGAATTGGGTTCATAAAACGGATTCATTGCAAACTAGGAGAGAAGAAAGTATTAGAGTGAGTTTGTCAAAGGAACACGGCTGACAAATCATAGGTCCCTAAAAGGAAATTATTTTGAACTTTTAAGTCATCAAAGACATTCAAAACAAAAGTCTGAAGACTACATTTTTCAGCTGCAGTGAAAATGTTGCATTGTTAAACAGTAACATCCCTTTAAGGAAGTTTCTGTCTTGGAATTTAGGGAAGTACCTGTGGTCGGGGCAGTGCTGCCTGCGTCAGCTCAGCTGACTTCCGGGGGTCACCTGTGTGTGAAACGCCCATCCACTCACGTTTGTCATAAAGATGGGGTTTGTCCGTCAGGCCGGTTGGCTACATAAAGCAAACTAAGTCTGCCATTCGCTCAGAGTGAAGAAAAAGTTCTGCCACACTGCTATGAGAAGTCACTCTTGCAAGGCAAGCTTTTAAGTCAGGTTTTTAATACTCTCCCTTAGCACGAGGTGAAGTGATGAGTTCCTCAGATGTAAAGGGTACATAATAACATGTGTGAGAGTATTAGTCCTGGATGGAGTCACAAATGAGGAGAGTGACCAACTTCTATACCTTCATCACTTGACGTTGTCCGTCTGTATAAGAAGGCTATGTATTTGCTACTTCTGACTAGGAATATTGATTGTTAACTGTTCTGATACGCAAAAAATCTCATCTAAATACCATGCATTTAAATTAAGGATATACTGTTGGGGTGGAGGGTATAAAAACAGTGGTAGAGTGTGTGCTTAGCATGCATGAGATCCTGGGTTCAATCCCCAGTACCTCCATTGAAAGAGAAATAGAGAAATACCCACCCCCTAACCATTAAAAAAAGAATATACTGTTATCACTGCAGTTAAACCACTGACATCTCATTACTATTTCATTTTCTCCAGTTAATATCACAAAATGCAGGTGGCACTGTTCCCCTCGAGTGACTCTTTGATAACACATGAATCACTTCCTACCGGTTTATGACCTAGATGCATTGCATTGTAACTTATTTGTTGAGTAGATGGAAGACATTTTATTAGAATTATGAAGCAGCTTCCCTTATGTAGACCGCTTCTGCCTCTCTCTTTAGGGTTCCCTCATAAAATCAACTAGATGCACCAAAAGGGGGAGAATGAAACTGATCTGAAAATGCCGACCACGAGTTGTTGCCCTCCATACGTGACCGTGGTGGTGGAGACGTGCTGGGGGAGGCGCTGCCAGGGGCAAGGCGCACAGGGGGAGAGCTGGTCTGAGGTGGAAACTGGGCAGTCTCAGTGAGGTACTTCAGCAGGCCAGGTTCTTGTCAAGTTTGGATCCTTTTTTTTTCCTAATTGAATCCCTTTTTATAATCAGATTATTACAGTTACAGAACATACCATACCTTTATGTATAAATCATAGACATCAGTAAAGAAGTTCTTTATTCCATCTTCTTGCCTTACGTCATGCAGCATAATGAATCTCATATGTGAAATAATTAAGGTATAATCTTTAGAAATGAAAGCTGAAAAGGAATCCGCTGATACAACAGTCCTCAGATAAGTGACACGCAGTGTATTTTGCTTTCGAAAAGTGGAATACATCACCCAGGTTCAAAGTTAGGTTAATTTTACCTTGAAGAGAACAGAATCTTTTTAAGTTAGAACATAACTGCAAAATAAAATCACTCTTGATATGGTTCAGATAAACCTTAGGTTTACAAATGAGACTCGGTTTTAAAAGTGGATGTTTTTTCCCTAAGAAAGTAAAAGCCCCGGAAATGGTGATTTTTACCTGACACTTTGTAGTCTACAGACTCAGAGCCTAGTGTCTAGGCCCCGTGTTGGGCTGGTTTACTGCCCCCCCCCCCTTCATTAGCCCTCTTTATTGAGTAGGAAAGGATATGACCTGCAGTGACGAATGCTGAAACAAACCACTCATTGAACTTGTCCACAGTTTTCAAGTACATGTTGTTCGACAGCCACATGTTCTCATCCACAAGGTCGAGAGCAGCGTGCGCTATGAACTGGTTCAGGTGGCGATGGTCGTCCTGGGTGACAGCCAGCAGCAGCAGGTTAACATTTCCGTGCAGTGTCAAAACGCTCTTTCCTCTTAAATTCTGTACAGCTTCCTCGTGGAGGGGAAGCTTTCTACTTTTACTTCTATTATTACTATCATGAGACATAAAAGATCTTCAGTGTTTTCACATCATTTTCTGTATTCTAATTTGATATCTAAAACTCAACAAATAGAAACAGCTAATGACTTATGAAATGACATATTCAAAAAACTATATAGATTTTTTTAATTTTGCAGGAAGGAAGTTACTAAATGCTATAGCCATTTAAGCATGTGAAAAAAGAATACTACATTTAAAAAAAAGGTAGATCCTACTTTCAAGAGGCTCGCATCTTTTTGAGGAGGAAGACAGGAAGAAACTCGTGGTTATGGATAAAGGACAGCAGCTTCGGTAGGCCGGGGTAAGGAGGTGGTGAAGGACGGCTGCTGGCACAGGCCGTGGGTGGGGGTGGCAGGGGGAGGGGGGTTTCGTGTGCAGCGACACATGCTGAGCAGTGGACAGCCCGGCAGAGGCCTCCTGGAGGTGTAAGCTTACCTGGCAGAAGGCTGTGCTCAGCCCCACTGTGTGCAGTCACCTGCGCCAACAGCAGGAGACGGTCCTGTCAAAGCTGGCAGTGTCCTTTTCACGGGCTGAAAAGGCTTAACTAGAAAAGGTGGGAGTGTCCCACCAGAATGTGGAGAGGGAACTCACAACCTGGAATGCAGTCTCACTCCCGTGGAATTCTTACTCTCAAAATGCGTTTTCCAAAGAGCACCTGTGTTATAGGTTGAATTTGTGTGCCCCACCTTCCTATGTTGCAGCCGTACCTCTCAGTACCTTAGAATGTGGCTATACTTGGAAAGAGGGTCATTACAGATGTCATTAATTGCCATGAGGTCGTGGGTCCCTAATCCAACGACTGGGTATTTATAAAAGGGGGAAGTCTGGAGACAGACACCCATGCAGGAAGAAGGCCACCTGAGGACAAGTTTGACCACAAGCCCAGAACTGCCAGAAGCTGGGAGAGAGGCCTGGGACAGACCTTCCCCAGTGGCTCTGGACGGGGCGCGGCCCTGCCGACAGCTTGGTCTCAGACTTCTGGCCTCCAGAACTGTGAGACAGAACACTTCTGTTGCTCTCAGGGACCCAGTTTCTGGTCCTGTCACGGCAGCCCTAGGGAACAATATAACTTCCTCGCCCAGGCGGCTGCTGCTGGGACCAGGCTGGGGGACGGCTGCCGGTGGCCCTGGAGCCCCCTGTGCAGCCAGTTTACGCCTCTCTCGCGTCACCATGACGAGGCCACTTTAACCCTCAGAGAAATGGATGCATTTTGTGTCTGGCTCACAGCAGTGTTTTCCTCTACACTGATGATCAATCGTGGGAGATTAGAAGAAAACTACAGAAACGTTTTAAGAAAGTGAGTGGTAGCAGGAAAAAGAACTAAGATCAAGTCATGCAGCAGAGGATTTTTGCAGAACTGCTTCGCCTTCCACAAGGCCCCTGTGCTGAGCGAAAAACTATACGTAAGGAGCCGTGTATCACACAAAGCACTTGCTGATACAGAGATGCCGCCAATCAAAATTCTCTTTTGGGGGTTGAGGTAATTAGGTTAGTTAATTACTTAACTTAATGGAAGTCCTGGGGATGGAACCCAGGACCTCGTGCATGCTAAGCACGCACTCTGCCACTGAGCTGTACCCTCCCCCGCTCCGGCCACAGTTTTAATGAGCCGTGTGCTCATGTGAATGTGGGAAAATAATGTAGCGACAACACCTGCTAGGATTAACACCTGAAATTTCTACATTTAGTGGCGAGATCTGAATAGTTGAGAAGCGTCTTACACTGGACATTACCATCACCACCAATCTCAGACATGAGTTCCTGCCTTAAAGGACATTAAAGCTTATTTTTGGAGGGTGGGAGAAAGCGTAACTCGTCAGCAACTTATCAGGCATGCAGCCTTGTGCAGAAAGGTGGAAGGGACCCGGCTACTCCCACCTCCAGACTCTACGGGGCTGTTCCTCTGAACGGCAGTGTGTTCTAGAAGCAAGCCTGTTCCTCTGGAACCATCCCTGACAACAACCAAGCTGGTGGTGGCACTGGGGCGGAGAGCAGGCGGGCACCCGGCCAGTGGGCGCTGCGGAAGGCGCCTGAGAACGGCCCGTCTCGGGCAGCAGCAGCAGGAGGGGCCCCTTTCACACCCCCAGGTGTAAATGCATCTAGTACGTACGTCCTGATGAACAACGTGACTCACTGCGCCAGATGGGCTTTCCGGGCATTTCAAGGCAGTGACAACTGTTCCTGCAGGCCCACAACAGGTCAACTATATTTCTGTGTGTTCAAGGAGCAGCTTTCCACAGGGGGTGACACTGAGTCAAAGGCCAGGAAAAAGAGCCCCAGGACATCCTGCCAGTACGTGCCAAGTGTGTGCTGAATCAGAGAATGAATAAACAATTCAGAGGGTGTTCCTGGCTGGCTTCTATCAACCCGTGGGGCCACAGGGCGGCCTCATTTAACCGTGGTGGCGTCGTTACCTGATCTGCCCAGGTCTCTCCCAGTTCTAAAAATCACATTACACCTTTATCATGACAACAATGTATAACAATTGTTACGGAATTTTTTTAAGGTTCCATACGCACTTTGGATTCTGCTTTTCCAGCTGGCAAAAACTCCATTTCAAAGACTGGATTATCGTGGTGACCCACAATGACAAAGTAGAAGCTTCCAGACATTGTCTTCAATATACAGCTCCTAATTAAATGAAAATAATATTTTTAATACTCAATATTGAAAACCAAACACGGTTAACAGGAAGTGAAGAACGCCATTTATTTACTTAAGCCTGAATTGCAGAGGAGGTGGCCCCAAGGCTTGGCATGCTTTCCAATATACCACATACATATATGCCTTTTTTAAAAAAAAACAAATCAAAAGTATAATCAGTTCACAGTGTTGTTTTAATTTCTGGTGTACAGCCTAATGTTTCAGTTTTATATATATATATTCTTTTTCATGTTCTTTTTCAATATATGCTATTACAAGATATTGAACATAGTTCCCTGTGCTGTACAGTAGGGCCTTGTTGTTTATCTGCTATATGGCTTTTGCATGAGATTAAATTATTCATCTGTGATATGCGTTGTAGAATCCAGGACTGTATTTTCATAGGGAAACTGAAAGACCTCTAATATGAAATCGTAAAAACACCCTCATGTTTTACCGTAAGCCGGCTAAACTGGAACTGGACTGGTTAGCATTAGCACTGACATGGGAAAGATTAATAAAAGTGCTAATTAGGGGAAAATTCGCTTGCCTTGGACATTTTCAGGAAGGGTGCTTCGGAGGAGGCTAAACACCACTCTGACGCACGTCATTTACACAAAGGAGAGAGCCTATGGCATTTATCTACAGCCTGGGCGGTCCTTGTCATCTTCCCACCCAAAGGATCTATGCTGTGAATGTCACTCTGCAAATGAAAGAGCCTGGGATATGCCTCTTCAAACACCATTCATAAGAGGAAGAAACAGCTTTGTATTCTAGAAAAGATGGAAGATGTCATAATCCCAAAAGGAAGACATTCTGAGGCATTAAGACGTCTTGGAACTAGGGTTAATAGGTCTGCTAAAGGAATAAAACTAAGAAAAAGTGGCGTGGTGGGAGAGAAATCAAGGATTCTGTGGCTTTTAGCACTGTCAGAACCTGGGCGGGTGGACAGACGGGTGGATGGACTTATGCATGCATTTTCGGCACAAGGTCTTTGGGATCAGACAGAGCTAGGTTCATGTCTAGCTCTAGCAACAGGAGCCCAGGCACGGTCCTTCATCTCCCAACGTCTGTTTCCTTCTCAGAAATCAAGGTAACGGTGGGGATGACAATCGTAGCCCCTCGGGTGAGTCCGAGGACGACACCACGTAGTGGCCGTAAGGCGCGCAGCAGGGTGCCTGGCTCCTGGGAGGCGCTCAGGAAACGTGACCAAGAACAACAGGGGAGCGCCCGCACACGGAGATGTGGGCCGAGTGAGGCCTCCTCGCGTCGGGGGGTCTCCCTAGCTGGGAGCACACCGTCTCGGGGAACGGCACTGAGGCGCGTCGCGCCCCAGGGCTCATCTGGCCTCACCGGGACTTCCATGGAGTGACACAGAACCTGTGACCAAATCAGAAGACATCTGAATTGTATTCCTTGATGAATACAACGTTTTGTAGAGGAAATCAGGGCACAGCTGGCACTTTCAACTCTGGAATCGGAAGGCCGTGACTGGAGGAAAAGGCAGGTGGGCAACCCCTGTGGCCTGATGAAGTAAGGAGGGGTTGAAAAGTTATTTGGGGCGGCGGCTGCATGCCGCAGCCCGTGGGCTCGTCTGGCCTGCCGTCCTCTCGCCACTGTGTGAGGCCGCTGTGGCCCCACGACGGCAGTGCAGCAGGGGCCACGGAGGCCAAACAGTAATGGACAACCAAGTAATGGACGACCAAGAGAAGCAGGAATGACACAAAAGCTATGCAAGCCCGGGCGAACTGGCGATAATTCTCCAGAACAAGTGAAGGGAAGAGGGATGGGAGCCTGAAATTTCAACAGAGTAAACAATGACCTCATTCATTCTTGCTGGGAAGGTTTCATAGCTGGAGTTTGCCAAGGGAAGGGCTGACTTTTTTCAGCACATTAAACAGCAGCAGCAGGAAAAAAAACAAAAACAAAAAAATGTTGCCAGGAAACTACTTCTCTCCTACACACATTTAAGCAGCAGCAGGAAAGGAGACATGCATAAGGAAGATGGCCCACCCCTGCCCCGCCACACTCACCCCTACATGGAAATCGGTGTCTGGGGGAGCAGCCCAGCATGGGTAACAGCAGGGAACTGAAGGATGTACTGCAGAAAGGGTCGATCACACGCTGCCCGGCAGGGCAGCACGAGCTGCCGATAGTGATTTCACACACAGCTTTCCATAAAAAGAGATGCAATGCCTGATTCCATTCTGACAAGGAGCTGCTGAAGTGGGGGGACAGGAAGCCTCGGGAGGGCATAAGCCCTGTGTCTCAGGACGGGATGTCTACCGTCCTTTAACCCTTGGGCTTTTTATGCCCAGGGAGTGAGCCATGGTGACACACTCCAGCATTCCGTGCTGTCTGGTACACGGGACTGCCTGCGAGGGCGGAGCTGTTCTAAACCTGCTCCATTGCCCCATCACCTGAAATGAGGGCCCTTCAAGCATCTCCAGGGTGCGGAGGTAGCTTGGCAATGAGTTAAACTGGGGAACTGAGGATGAGGGATGTTTCCAAACGTCTGGCTGAGGTGATCAAGCACAGTTTCAAGATGATGCTGCTATTCACCGAGAAAGGAAATAAAAGGGAGGGAAGAGGGATGAAAACGAGCAGGTCCATTGTGAACATGTGATGGTAGCCAGAATGGCTCCCCTGAACCCCACCAAGGTGTCCTAATTTCCAGAACCAGTGAATGTTAATTTACACGGCAAAGGGAACTAAGGCTGCCCATCAGCTGATCTCAGACAGGAAGCGGCTCTGGACTACTCAGGTGGGCCCAATGTAATTACCCGGGCGTTTAAAAGTGGACGAGGGCGGGACAAGAGAAAGTCAGGGGGTGGTGTCACTACGGAAGGGTGGTCCTGGAGTTACAACGCTGCTGGCGTTAAAGATGGAGGAAGGAGCCAGGAGCTGGGAGCCGAGGAGTGAGGTGGCCTGGAGAAGCTAGAAAGACGGAGAAACAGTATTCCTGAGAGCCTCCAGAAGGGACTTCCACCCAGTGAGACCCGTGCCGGACTGCTGTGCTACAGAACTGTAAGTCTGTGTTGTTTTAAACCTCTTAAGTTTGTGGTAGTTTGGCCCCAGTAGGAAACTAACACACATATCAAAGTTGAAAAACCTGCAGGTATAAGAAAAAGGGAAATACTCAAGGAAGTGTCAGCAAAAAGGTAGAAGGTGGCATCCTACAGAGACTGGGGACCAAAGGAGTTCACCTACCATGGGTTGTGGGTTTCAAGGCACTGGGTGGGGGTTCGGGGGTGGCTGGGCAGGCAATGGTACGTTGAGGTGAAGCAACTCGGAGCCACATGGGGATAAGAGTACTGAAAAGAACGGTGGCTGTGTTTTTCCAGCAAGTACCCCCTCCCCTAACACAGCCCTGTACCTAGAAAGTGCGCAGTGCTCCCAGAATGGCCCTGCGAAGAGGGGCTGTCTGGGCAGTGAGCTGGGAGGCTGCTGCTGGAATGTGGGAAAGAGAAGGCAGGAACGAGAGGCACAGCGGCGGGGGCGGGGGTGGGGCAGGGTAGCCTTAACAAGGAAGAGAACCTTCTGAAAGCTCCAGTGCCCAGGCGCTCGGGGCCTCAGAGGCCTGATGGAGGAAGCCTGTATTCCAGTGCCTAACAGCACCTTTGTGAGAAGCTGCCAGAACTGTTAAGGTCCCGAGGAAGAACTCCTCCCTTAACAAGGCCAGGACTCCCAGTAGTGAAAACAGCTGTCTGATGGCTAAGATGACTTGAGCTGCTTCTGAGAGAGAAAAGTAGACATTAACAGGGAGCTCTGGACTACCGTGAAGTGGAAGAGCCCGTGCACATGATGTAAGAAGCGGGGTGCTCGCTAGTAATGAATGTGAACATGGGGCCAGAAACCTGTGAGGCTGGCATTAGCAGGGCCAAAGCCCGCAACGAGCTGAAATGTGTAGAATGTTAAGAAAAACAAAAGCCTTTTTAGGCTACTATCAGGAGAAAGCAAGGGAGAAAGGTCATTATATCAAGTACCTGTACATAAACAAGAGGGCACACCTTTGCTGAATTTAAGCTTTCTCAAAGAGTGATTTTTCACACAGCAGGTGTGGAGGAAAGGAGGTTGGGTAGGCTGTGAATCTCCAGATAGGTGTGTTTCAATAAAGTCTTCAGGTCTCAGCAAATAATATATCTTGGATTAGCAAATGTGATGGTAATACTGGTCAGTGACGTGGGAGAAGTCATAGGAACAGAAAAAAAGCCACAGTCAGAGGTCAGTGTTATTCCCATTTGCAGGAACAAAAAAGCTCATCTCCTAGTCTATAACTGAGTACTTCTGAAGAGATGAAAACAAGAACAGAAATCGGTATTAAGTGCCTGTTTTTGGTCCAACAGCATGCTGGGAATTTTTGCTATAAACTACCTCATTTAATGTGAATCCCTAGACAAAAAGAAGGGGTTATTACTCATGTACTTGGCAATTCTATGAGAACCAGTTATGCCAGACCTACACTCCCTGTTCTGGAAGGGAAACACGGGACACATTAACTCACTTTCTGAAGTAACTGGGTTATCTACATATATACAAACTGGAGACCTGTAGCCTGGATGACGGCCTGGGGTATCCTCAGAGCTACAGCAGTGACGGGGCCCCAGGAAGCCCTTAGTATCTGTTGAAGGAGGGACAGCTCAGAGCTGACTGGAAGGTTAACCAAGTGCTCCATGTCAGTGGACAGCCTGGGGTCTCTAGGGAGACTATGATGTTGACCTTAACCTAGACAAGCTCAACGTTTGAATCAGTAACTGAGATGAAGCCAAATTCCACACTCCCAAGATAATATACTATGGGCAGCTAATTTATTAGAAGCCAAAGTTAGGATTAAAAAGGTCTTCACGGCAAGGAGAAACAGGTGACATAAACAGGATAGAATTTAAAAAGGTTTAAATCAAGTCCTATATTGGGCTTAAAAAATCAGCTGCACAATAGGATGAGGGAAACGTAGTTTAAGAGCAGTTCATCTAGGAGAACCCGTTTTCATTCATTGCAGGCTCAGAGGCAGCCATCTGGTCAAGTGGTCAAAAAAGCTAATGCAATTCTAGGTTGCATTAAAAGAAGACAATCCCTCTTCACTAATATCATCTCTGGGGAACGCACTCAGTTCTGGGACTTGCGTTTTAAAAGGATCAATAACTTTGAAATGTGTATGCTGGGCGGAGGGAAGGATCTATGCTAGGGAATGCTCTGGAAACAAGAGCTACTGAAGGAACTGAGGATGCTGGACCTGAGCGGGGGTGGGGCGAGGGGGAGTGGGGTATGGGGTGTGGTACAATCTGTAAATAGGATGCTGCCGAATGGAAAAGGGATTTGACTAGGGATGGCAAGTGGGTTTTCTCTCGTGAGCCCGTTCTAATCAACTAGTACTGAAGGCTGGGAACTGATGCAGAGAAAGAATGAGAATAAGTGGTCAGCAGGAAAGACTGCTGTGATCAGTGACCCACGTCTGCTATGGGGTCAGGAGAGGGCAGTGCCTACATGAGTGCCAAGTCTTTGCTAACTCTAGACTTGACAGACTCAGTCCAAACTGTTCCGGAGGCCAAGCCTACGGCTGCTCCTTCGAGGTTACATGGAAAGACATTTGGGTTGATATATGAGAACTTTGTTAACAATAAAAGAATTACCGGGCTGCCTTGTGAGATGACTGGCCCCACTCCTCCCTCCATCACCAGACATGTGTAAGGGGAGGCTGGAAGGGCACCAGTGCCGGAGTGGAGGATGAACTCCGTGAACTTAGAAGTCCCCTCCAACTCATCGATTCGAGTTCCAAAGCTATCCATTTTTACAGCAAACCTCTTTAAAGCCTCTACAGAGGAACTTCTAGAAAACTTCCCCGTGCTCCCCACAGCGGTGGCTTCAGTAGTTCCATAGACCTGGGGCTGCAAGACTAATCTAGTGTGGCACAGGACATGTCTACTGCAATACGCGGGACGAGTACTATTGACAGTCCTCTAATACGACATTCTGCTGTTAATATTACAAGCAGTTCCTCTACCTCCAAGTGAGATCATGCTGGCTTTTGGACATTTAATCTAATTGTATTCAATTTGGGAACCAAAGGTGGGGGTAAGAGGGTCTTCAGGCACAGATGTGTTTTTATTTAACAGTATTTACAACACAATAACATCATCTTAGAACATTTTTCATCATTTCACTATTCTGCTGAAAAGTGTTAATGCCTCCACTTATAGGATCAAGTACCAACAGTCCCATGTTGCTCTGCACAGCTTTTCTCAGCCTCATTGCTCTAGCTTGGCTAGAGCTGACTGGTCTATTTAAGTTTTCTCTCCAACTCTGATTGTGTCCACTCCACAGTTACTTTTCTCTTCATGCCTGGAATACACTCCCTGATTCCGTGCGTAAACCTTATCCATCTTTCCAAGTCCAACCAAATCCCTCCTCAAATTATTTCCCAGTACCAACCTACAGGCTCTTGACGTCCTATTGAAGTCCTGTCACTCTTGCTGTCTCTTAAATTTTTTAAGCCCTTCATGGCCAGGGGTCAAAATTCATTGTGTTCTTCAGTGCTGTTCACAAAGCCAACACTCAATTTAGTCCCTATAGGACTTAGATACCTTATACCCTTGGGGTTCTGGGGTCAGGCCGGGTTACTCACTGCTCTTGAGAGGGTCCTGATTTTTTTAAATTCCTTTCAGAATTTCCCCCTTCCTCCCATGCCTTATGCCTACCATCCAAATCGTACCCATCAAGGTCCTGATGAAGTCACACTTTTCAGATGTGCCCGCTCGTGTCCACCTCGAACCACTTCACCTTTTTCTAAACTCTTTACCCAGTCTACAGTGCATCTCAGTTCTTAGCCAGTTCTCTGGCTACAATGTTCTCGTTACTGTTTGTCGAGAGACTGGTTCCTTTTCTAAGTAGATTTAAGCATCTTGGAGACTCGGCTCTCCTGTCTTCCTCACAGCACGCACAACAGTGGGTAGTCAGTTTAGCTCACTGGTTTTCAACCAGGGGCGATTCTGCCTCCCAGAGGACACCTAGTAATGTCCCGAGACAGTCAGGGGTCAGAACCAGGGCGGGGGGAGGTGCTACCGGCACCCAATGGTAGAAACCAGAAATGCTGCTCAACATCCTACAATGCACAGGACAGCTCCACCACGAAAAATTTCCGGCTCCAAGCGGCAACAGTGCCGCAGTTAGGAAACACGAGGTTATCTGAATGGCCTAGTGAAAGGTGAAAGAAGCGAAGCCCCGAGCCGGCGGACGTGTGCCGCTTGCAAGTTGAAAGGTGGTGTGGACTGGCCGGGTGGGCTGCGATGGGCTCAGCCGGCCCGCGCAGAGGGGAGAGACAGGGCCAACACCCGGGTCTGGCGGGGCCCGGAACGTCCCCCAGAGTCCTGAAGCGCCAGCCGCCCACTCGCTCCATCCCCTACCTGCGGCGAGACCACAGCAACGGAAACGCCCAGTCAGTTCTGGAGGAAGACCCGCGCTCCGCCGCTTCCGTTGAGACTCCCGAAGCTGCCCTCGCGAGACTCCCGGTTGCGCTCTCGCGATACGTGGGCGGGGCTTCCGGTCCGGCCGGAGCGCGGCGCCGCCGGGGGCGTGCGCCGTAGTACCCAAGACGGGCGCGGCTAGGTTTGGGGGACCGCGGGGTGGGGAAGGGTCAGCTCTGAGCTGTGCCGACTCCAGGCGGCGCCTCGCCTTCTTGCCTTCTCTCTGCCCGCCTCCGCGCTCCAGCCGCGGGGACAGTCGCGCGTGGCCCAACCCCGCCCACCTATCAGAACGCGGAGAAAGGCAGTGCGCGTCTCGGGCTGAGTTCCTAGTTCGGAGTGCGAGGCAGGTGTTCAGTTGGCTTGTTTCCCGGTCCTCGGGTAGAGCATGGCTCTGAGGGCAGGGAATTGCCCTGAGCCTGAGCCTGCCGCTCGGGCGAGGTCTCCGACTGTGGCCTGGGCGGGGCGGGGCGGGGCGGTCTCGGAAGGTAGCCTACACCAGGTGGCTCAGGTAGGTGCACGGGCCCCCTCCCGGGCGGGCGGAAGTGGAGCCTTTGTTTGTTTCCGTTAGACCTCTTCCCCCTGGGCCGCTTAGGGCTTCTTTGGAGGCCCTGGTTTGTCTACAGAAATTCACATCCCTTCTGCCCGCCAGGTAACCCGTAACCGGTTTCTCTTCCAGTCCACCATGACCCCCAAACCTGACGTGTTGAGTCAAGATGAATTGCGGAAAAAACTGTACCAGACGTTTAAGGATCGGGGTATATTGGACACACTCAAGGTATCAGTTTTAGGCGTATCTGTTTGTACAGTTTTACAAGTGTCACCTGTAACAAGTAGTCCACATTTAAATACATCCGTGTCTTGGGTGTTAAAAATGGCATGATGTGCAGATTGTACTTGTGAATTACGCTGTTCTGGCCCTGTGTAACTCTTTAATCCTGGAACAGTAAACACATTTTAGTAAAGTTAGGTTTGTTTTAAAAACTGGCTTACAGATTTCTCAATCATTAAGTGGTTTAGTCATAGTCATACATGAACGGGGGAAATTGACACCATAGAGAAGACATGAAGGGATTGCTTGCTGTAGAATAGTTTGGGGGAATGAGACGTTTTTTCTTTCAAATATGTTGGAAGATACAATTACTGGAGCAGGAAATATTTATTAGTACACCTTATAAGTTACCAGCAAGGGGTCGGATTAGCTCAGATGTGTTTTTATTACTTATATATATTTCAAAAGAATATTTTACACTTAAAATGGGAAGGAAAAGTAAGCTGGGTTTTTTTCCTTCCTCTTCCTCCATTGTTTTTTATTTATTATTTTTTATTCTTTTTTTGGGGGGAGGTAATTAGGTTTTTATTTATTTCTTTTAATAGAAGTACTGGAGATTGAACCCAGGACCTTGTGCATGCTAGGCACGCACTGCAGCACTGAACTATACCCTCCGCCACTCGTCCATTGTTTTTGTAACTTAAAAATACATCAGGCTCATCAGAAACACAGAAAAGCATAAAGAAGAAAAGTCATCTCTTATACAACCACTAATTGGCATAGTGTTGTGTGAGTTTGTGTATTCTCTTTAGTTTTACATAGTGAGTGTTTTCCTCTCTCCTTAAAAGTTTCTTGAAATCCTCACTTCATTGGCACCAGGCACATCTTTGGATGGATGGGTAATTTCTGTACCAGTCCCCTGTTATTGAATATTCAGGTTATACCCAGGTCTACACAGTCCTTCAATTGCATCTCTCATTTTTTGCCTAGGATAGGTGAAGTGGCCCTAATGAATCAAAGGGCATAAGCATTTTTCAGGCTCTTGGTGTATGCATCTTGTTCTAAAAGGTTGTAATACAGTTGACCCTTGAACAACATGAGTTTGAACTGCTCAGGTCCACCTATATGCAGACTTTTTTCAAAAACTCCCTACTATAGTACTATACTGTTTATGCTTGATTGAATACTCGGATGCACAACTGGGCATCTGGAGGGTGCCCCTAACCTCTAGGGGTTTGAGGGTGAACTTTGTATCCCACCAGCAGTTTGAGAATGTTTGTATCTCTCCAGTATTATGGTTCTGACATGTTTTAAACCAATCTAAGATTGAGAAACCCTTGTGTTTTAATATTCGTTCTTTTGATTATTAATGAGGTTGCACATATTTTCTGTGGATTGGCAGTTCATGTTACTGCCCTTTTTTTTCCCCCTAGGGTGCTAGTGTTTTCTTATTGATACATAAGAGCTACTTTAATAGAAACTTAACCTATTTTCCATTTTTGTGGCAGTGTTATGTCGGCGTTCAATTTTAATTTGGCTCTAAAAATACTGAAGTTACATTTTTATACGGTCAAATTGATTGTTTCACTTTTTTGTTGGGTAGTCTCAGTAAGTGCTTTTCCACTAAAAGAAATAGAGAACTTTTTAAGTTCTTAGAAAAGGTTTGATTTTTTTCAGTTAACTCTTGAGCCCACCTGGATTTAATTGTAGTGCAGAGTGCATTCGTGCGCTTTCTTCTGTGGAATGGCTCTCACATCTGGCTGTGCCATGTGCTCTTTCGCTGTGCTTTGGATTTAGTTTGATGGTGTTTGACTTCATGTCTGTGGTCACAGTTGATACTGACCAATCATTATCCTTTTTGAGCTAGCCTTGTTTGGCTTTGGTATCAGGGTTACACTAGCCTCACTCACTTCACAGCTGCGGCCTCCTCTAGAGAAATACTGTGTTTTGTTTTTTTGCTGACCCCGCGGTTTCTCTTATTCTACCGTGATCAGTGGCACGGTGGAGTTTTACTGTCTCCAGCTGAGCTACATAACTTTCTCAGTTCAGCGACTAGCCTGGATGAGTTCTAATGTTAAAAATCATTGAATTTTTTAGTGACCGAATTCACATTCTATTTGAGTATCGGAAAAGAATTTGTATTTATGATTAAGTACAGAGTCATACCAATATCTGTTAAATGAAGTTTATGAAATCTTTTTTTTCCTTATTTGGAGTCTATTCTGTTAATTTCTGAGAGATGTGCAGAGGGTCCACAAGTCTTGTCTCTCCCACTTCCCCTCCTCCCACAGTAATTGTCCTTATTTCTGTCTGAGGGACATTACAGTCTTTAATGCTGAAGAGACTTCCCTTTTTGCGTTGGCTGCTGGAAAGCCCCAGCCAGTTTTTGGATTCTTTCTAGCGAATGCTAGATGGCATGCTTTTTATGTTAAGGTGGAAATTTATGTGTAATGTCATTCCACAGTTCACTACTCTTTTCTTTGTACCTTGCTTTTATCCACTCATTGAATTTTTATCCTGTTTCAGTACTTGTTTGTTAGATGCTCTAAACTTTTTTCAGTTTTTTATTTTTTATGCTTTTTTTCAGTTTTCAGAATCAACAGAATGCAGTAATCCAATCATAAAGGACAGTCAGATGTGCTTGTACATATTCAAGAATTAAGCTGCGTCTAAATATATTTTTACTATGTTACAGATCTAATTAAACTACGTCTAAATTTTATTGGTGGAGGATGCTTTATTTTCTTGTTTTATTTCAGTTACTTAATTGTATTAGATGAACAAAAGCATGTATATTTTGTTCAGTGTAAGTGTCTTTTACTGTGGTATTTTAGACGTATGTATAATAAGTTCTGTTCTATACTGGTAATTATATACTATTCAACTCTCTAGCTAAAGGATAGAAAAAAGGTGTGACAAGAACTCCGTTTGTTTCTTGCTTATATTCTAGTAATAAGATTTATTAGGTGTTACTGACTGCTGAACTCCACCTAGACAGTGTACTCTTAAGCTCAGCCCAGTTGTATGTTTCCAGATTGTATGCAAAATAGATTAGAACAAATGTCCAGCAGGGGATTTTCTTAAAACCGAGATGAATGATAATGCTAATGTTAAGACCTTGAGAAATTGATCCACTCTGAACCTAAATTTCCTCACTTATAATATGTAGGAAAATTACTGTGTTTCTCAGTATCTTCAGTTGTAAATAATCTATATGTGAAAGTGAATCTTAATACGCCTTCTTTGGGTTTATTGATTTCTCTTGTATATGGTATTTCCCTTTTGGGTACCCAATTTCATTTTGATCAGTATACTATAATATATTTAACTCAGTATTATTTTCGTATCCTCCAACAGTCTGCAGAAAGGTGAGGAGGTTGCAGAATTTTCTCCTGTATTTGATAACCTGATGAAAAGTGGCTGAAATGGGCTCATAGGGCAGTGAAATTGGAGTCTCCCCGCCTTCGGGCTAATCACCAGTTCGCTTGGCAGCTGGGGAAAGAAAGCTGCTTGTCTAACGGGGTCAGATAAAGCGCGGAAGGTTTCTGCCTTGGGGCTATGGATCTAGCCCTGTTCTGGAAATCAAAGGAAAGTTTCTAATTCGTGTGGCAAACCTGTGTGTCTCCAGTGCAGCAATCCTGCTGAAGTTGTTTTCCCCCTTGCTCCATTTTGTTTTTGATCCAGACCCAACTCCGAAAGCAGCTGATCCACGAACTGATGCACCCTGTGCTGTCTGGGGACCTGCAGCCCCCGTCCATTTCAGTGGAAGGGAGCGCCCTCTTGGTCGGCGCTTCCAACTCGCTCGTGGCAGATCACTTACGAAGATGTGGCTATGAGTACTCACTTTCTGTTTTCTTTCCAGAAAGTGGTTTGGCAAAAGAAAAGGTAACATCTTGGCTTTTCTGTCTCTTGAGTTTTCTGCCAGCAGCCTTTTCATCAGATGATAGTAAAGTGCTGCGTAATAACTCAGTGCTCCTTGGCTAGCTGGGTCTGTTTCTTGTTCATCTTTGGATTTACGTCATGTATTTATTACATAATGTAACAAAGGAGTATAAAATTTGATATTGTTACCAATTCCTTAGAATATTTTTGTTGTTGGGTTTTGGGAGTGTAATTAGGTTTATTTTTTAACAGAGGTTCTGGGGATTGAACCCAGGACCTCGCGCATGCTAAGCACGTGCTTTACTATTGAGCTATACACCCCCAACAATTCCTTGGAGTCTTAATTTATCTTTTGTAAAATTGTGATGTGTAGCGGGGAGGGTATAGCTCAGTGGTAGAGCATGTGCCTAGCTGGGGTTCAATCCCCAGCACCTCTGTTAAAAAATAAATAAATAAACCTAATTACCTCCTCCGCATTAAAAAAAATTGTGATGTGTAGAATCACTAAGTGTTTGAGAGCAAGGGTTGCTCTCCCACTCCCCGTCGTCTGAGACCCATACCCGCCGTTCCTGTTGAATGTCTGCTGTGCGCTGGGCACCGCTGCTCCCACTTCAGCTGTTCCGTGTGTTTCAGAGGGGGTCTGGGGTCTGGAGAGGGGAGGTGATTTGCTCACGGTCATTTGATGTGTAAGTGACAACTCAGGGCAGTCAGTCGAGATCTCTAAAATGTGCTTTTTGTCACGGTACAGTCTTTTCAGGTATTTGTCTTTGTGATTATATAAGAAAAGTAAAGAATAATTTTTAAAAATCGGTGGAGTTCTCAAATGTTAAAGACACATTTGACCACTTTTCTAATGATTTTAACTCTATTGAACATACTAATCACACTTTGTTATTTTAAAGGTAGGTATAGCAAACTTTCCCTAATTTTTAAATAGACTTAACTTTTTAGAGCATTTTAGGATGATAGAAAATGGAGCAGAAAGGGAGAGTTCCTGTGGGCTCCCTGACCCCATACCCGCACAGCCTCCCGCTCTGTCAGCATCATTCACCAGGTACATTTTTACACTCGATGAACCTACATGTGGTCACATCCTTATCACCTCAAGTCCCTAACTGACATTAAGGTTCGCGCTCGGGGTTGTCCTGTGTTTTTACTGTTTAGCTTGGTCGTATTTGTCCAAAAGTTTGATACTCAAATGTTTTAAGAAAATAAGAACATGTTAGAATTTGAAAATTCTAAAATTTAATATGCTGTATTCATTCACTAACAACCAAATGGTACCAACATTAGGAATTTTTTTTGGCCCATCAATCTCTGAGTTTCTAATTTGATTTCATAATTTTTGCTTATTGCATAAGTAACCATCAATTTTATAGTTATAGCAGTAATGGTCTAGTTCACACACTTGAAGGTTTCTATACTATAAAGTGCTGTGCAGAATACTTTCTTCAAAGGAAGACCAATTGAAAATATCTGTGTCGTCAGGATAGACATAGTAAATGAAACATACTGTAGTAGAATTATATATTAAAAATAGCTGCCCAAAATGTTTGACTAAAGTGTATCTAAAATAGTTTTAAACAGTCATAGTTGTAAAGACAGTAAAAACTTAGTTTATTCACATTTTGAAGCAATAGGTATTAAAATTCATTGCAGTTGAAAGACTGGAATTCACTCGTATATTCATTGGTGCCTCGGATGTTTGTCATCTATAGGGCGTTAACCATTTCTGTCATTTCTATTAGGCATATCATCTTTAATATGAAGTGTTTGGAGGTTAACTACATGATCAAGAGAGAAGTTTTATCCTTTTGACCTTAATGTTTATTGTAATTTATTCAATAGTGTAAGAAAGCTTCAATTTTACATTATGAACAGTTATCTTTTTTATTTAATTTGAAGCATGATTCTTAGTATTATATTCAGCAGCATCCTCATTTATCTTTTAAACATTGATGTTAAAATGTCTACTTACTTTTTTTTTTTTTTTAAGGTATTTACTATGCAGGATCTATTACAACTCATTAAAATCAACCCTGAATCCAGTCTCTACAAATCACTGGTAGGAATGTTAAGTTTTCATAAAACTATGGTTTGCTAATTATAACTGAATAGTTGAATAAAAGTAAAATATTTTCTTTTTACAGATTTCAGGATTTGATAAAGAAGACCAAAAAGGTAGGAACCTTCATCTTTCATTTTTAGAGAATAAGAATATTTTTGTAACATGTTTTTTCCTATAAAAGTATGAAACCAAACATTTTTAGGGGGAAGAAAAGGGAATTTAATTTGAATCATTTGATTTTTTTTCTTGCTGACAATACCTTACCTTTCAAAAAACAGAATGAGTCATCTGTTTTGACAGATGTGGATCATTTCTCCCAAATTTCAATCTTTTTTATAGCTCTTAGCTCCTCAAGTCAGAGAGCTGGACAGTATCAAGAGCCCTGCAAACAGACGGAAAGCCAGTCTTTGTATAAATACCCACTGTTGGGAACATTTCCCCAAAAATAAAAAAACGGGAACATTTAAGTCAGTTATCTTTGTATGCTAGGTATCCCCCTCCTGGAGTAAAATATACAGAGTATTAATATTTGCTTAAAGAATGAAATGTCTGTTCAGTAGTGTTTTTTTTATTAAGTGTTGATATAGGCCTGATAAATGACTGTAATTTTGGCTTTGATAATAACCTTCATAGAGTCCATAACTGCTCTGAGGTAATAGAAAATATATATATTTTCTTTGCCCCCAATTACTGGCACACAGCTCCTAAAACCCTTGTAATTCCCTCAGTGATAAGAACACGAGATGCATCTCTTGTTCTAATGTTGGTCTTTGGCGTCTGTTCTTGATAACAGGGCTTCTGAACCCCTTGTAAGTTCCTGGGTGATAGGAGTGTCTTTTGTTCTAATGAGCCAACTCTGGGTGGGTCCCTGGACGAGGGCCGGTCTCTGGTCACCGCAGAGATCAAGGTGTGGTTACAAATGTGGGATTTTCAGCCTCGCCCCCCCTCGCTTGAAGGCAGAGGGGTTGAAAGCGGTATTACCAATTGACGGCACATGTGTGATGAAGCCTCCTTCAGTCCCCACAGTTCGGGGTTCACAGAGCTCCTGGGTTGGTGAGCACGGGCAGGCGCTGGGAGGGCGGTGCGCCTGGGGAGGGCAGGGAAGCTCCGGGCCCCTTCCCACCGTGCCTGGCCCCGTGCATCTGTTCCATGTGACTGTTCGTCTGTATCCGTGATCATATCCTTTAACAAACTGGTAAACATGAAGTATTTCCCAGAGTTCTGTGAACTGCTCTGGCAGATTAACCGAACCCTGAAGTGCATCTATGTATGAGGGGATGGAAGGGCGGGGCGTCTGGTGGGACTGAAGCCCTTAACCCACAGGATCTGATGCCATCTCCGGGTAGACAGTGTCAGAATTGAGTTAAGTAGTAGAACAGTCCTCTGGTGTCACAGAGAATTGCTTGGTGTGGAGGAAATCTGCACATGAGGTGAGCAGGGGTGTCGGGACTGAAGTATTGTGACGCGTTCTGTGTACAAGAAAAGCAGAGTCGCGGGGAGGAGACGTGGTAGCGACCGGGTGTGTGCTCCCCACGCACGAGGAGGGCTGAGGGCTTTTCCCCTTTACGGCTCCTGTGGGTGCCACGCCACGGTGACACTTGATGGTGGACTTTGTATTTTGAGCATAAGCTTGTCGACTGCCTGTAATGCATGTTCTTGAGATCTTTTTAAAAAAATCTGTGACGTTATGTAATGGCCTTTGCGTGTTGGTGTGGTCCTGGGTTTTGTCTGTTGCCAGCACTGCTACCATCCCTGCTAGGACACTCATTCAGAAGTTTCCATTCGGCAAACAGTTGAGCACCTGCTTTCTGCCAGTCATGACTTAACTGCCTGGTCTCCTGGGAGTGATGTCAACAGCGGATGAGTAAAGTGGATCACACGGTAGTCTGGACCACTTGCAAAGGAGCTGGTTAGTACTGAAGTGGAGACTGGTGGATGATCCTAGATTCCGGATTCTAAGGCAGTGCTGTCTGGATCACTCTGGTGATGGGACCGTCTGTATCTCTTGTTTGGTACGGTAGCCACTAGCTGCCTGTGGCTACTGAGCGCCTGAGACGTGGTTAGTGTGACTGGAGGACTGAGATTGTAATTTAACTAGCTCCCTGTGAGTAGTGCCTGTCACACTGGACAGCACAGGTCTAGGTAACCAGCTGCTGTCTGTAGCTTAGCTGTTTCAGAAAGACACTCAGGGCTTGAAGGGCTACTGTGAAATAATCTGTGTACGTATAGGTGTTTATGTTATTAAAAGTCACCTTTCACCTTTAAACACTCTTTAAATCTTTCTACTCCAGAAAGACATTTGGCTGGCAGCTCTTAGCAGCTTCGGCCAGCACCCTTGTAAAATGTGGAAGACTCAGGAAAACTGAGTTGCAGATGTGTCAGGACTCCCCGTGGTAAACTTGGGTGGAACTCTTTGCTAACAGTGCAACAGCTGCAGTTAAATGAAGTGGTCTTCAAGTGAAGGGATGGCTCGCAGTTAGGAGATTGAGACCATCGGGAAGCACGTAGGAAGATACTTTGTACCTAAGTGTTGTCTGTCCCCTGACGGAGGCCTGTGGTCTTCTGTTACTGTGTCTGTGCTGAGGGTGCTGGTGTGTTGCGTGGTTAGAGTACTCTTCTCCTAGATTCCACTCACCCGTCCTTCCCACCCCACATCTGTCCTTTCAGAGATAGTGATGCCCAGAAAATAGCTGGGCAGGAAACAGGGACACTGGCTCTTTTCTGTGTGCAAGTGAAAATCCTTTCCTGTGATTGGCAGAAGAATAGATACATACACCAGTGGGGCAGAACAGAGAGCCCCAAAATAGACCTACGCAGACACAGTGAACCGGTTTCTGACAAAGGCAATTCAGTGGAGGAACGATAGTCTTTTCAGCAAATAGTACTGGATCAACTGGACATTCATATGTGTGAAAGTGACCCTAGACGTAGACCTCACAGGTGGGAAAGTATTCTTGCGTTACCGTCGTGGTGGGATGCGTGGTGCCGGGCATTTGCCACAACCTGTAGGACTTTACACAGAGTGCACCTTCATGCACATAGAGGGGGTCCGGTGATCTCAGGGTGGGATGCAGACCATGCCAAAACAAGCTCGCTGGGGTAACCTCACTGACGCGGGCGGGGGAAAGACGCCGAGCTCGCATACTTCGGGAAGGATTGAAGACTCAGCCTCAAGGCAGAAGGAGCTGCGCGTAGGCGATGCGTTCGGGGTGAGAGTCCTTTCTCGTGGGGGTCCCGGCGAACAGTTCTGAAACCGTTCTCCACGTAGACTGGAAGTGAGCAATGAGGTAAATGGGCAGCAGGCGGCGGGAGCCAGGTCTTCCCTGTTGGAGTGGGAATTTACGGATGAGCAGGAGGGAGGCGCGGATCCTCCGCGTGGTAATGGAGTAGTTGGAGGCCTCAGTATGAACTCATGTTTAGCCTGATGTAGGAGGAGACGATCTAGAGATATTTATAGGTGTGTACGTGTGCACAGGTTAGTGTGCGCTCATATCTCCTTGCTCTGCAGGCTGAGGGGCTAGGAGCGGTGCCCTCCCCCCCTTCCCCAGGCACAGTGAGCGCACCTCGAGCCCAGTTTCGGGCACTAAGATACGGTTCCTCATAACCATTCCAGAATAATAGGAACCAGGGCTCCTTGGAGCAATGGTTGATTCCAGGAATGGGGCAGTGACTATGCAGGGTGAGCTGGGAGCCTCTTACAGGCCAGGACCTGAGGAAGTGCTTAAGAAAAACGTCCACAGTGAGAGCGCTCCCAGAGGCCGAGGCTGGAACACTTGGAGCAATAAAACAAAAGATGGGGTGATATAAATGAATTAGAGAATTATAATTACCAAAGTATAAAGTAGTCCCTACGGATGTAAATGACTGCAAAACGAGGACACTAGACAAATCCTGCTTGGCGGAGGGGTGTGTGTGGAGGGGAGGTGGGGAGTGGAGCTAATTGGGGCTGCGGAAAGCACTGCAGAGCGGAGAAGACGCATGGCGTTAGCAACACTGCGTTGGAAGAGCACATCTCTGCAGATGATCTACTGCAGGATGTTGAAGATTTCTGCCCAGTGTTGACTTGTTCCATAGAAGGAGCTACGGTCTGGCCTCAGCATGACAGCAGGAAGGGGTGAGGTGAGAACAGGCCGGCTGCAAACGGTCAAGAGAAGAGGGTGGATGAGGCAGAAGAATTGCCAGGCAGTGGAGATGAAGGAGCAGAGTTTATATGTGCAGTGGGGGAGGCAGAAAAATAGTGTTTTAACATCTTCAGCAGAAAAGAAGAACTCTGTACTTGGCTGATGCAGAAGTCCATTCAGCTGTCTTAAGAAACTGAAAACTCCAAAAATAATTTATACTCATGGCTTAGAAAGTTAGAAACTATTCAGGAAGGTATAAAATGAAAGAAGAATAGAAGTTTCTGCCCATATTCTCTGATTTCACTTTCTGCTGATAACTAGAATGAGAAGTGTCTTGTTTATTCTACCAGAATTTAGTTTATGGAAGTAGGTCTATATACGTAATTAAAACATGTATACCCATAAATGGGATCGTATGGCAGATACAGTTGTGTGATTTGCTTTCTTTGTGCACCGGTGTATCTTTGTCTAGCTGTATACTTGGACTAGTTATTTTTAAAGGATGTATTTAATTAACCCCCTGTTGATGGAGATTTTGATTGTTTTATTGTTTGTTTTTTTGCCATGAGGAACAGTGTGCAGTGTACACTCCTGTCCCCTTGGGAGTGTAAACTCAAAGAGGTGGAATGACTAGGTCAAAGGGCACTTGCATTTTGAACATGCATAAACAGTGACAGATTTCCCTCCCAAGCGAAAGGGCACGCCTGCTTCCCCACTCCCTTGCCAACACTTAGATTGCTAAGGTTACAACTTTGATAAATACACTTACCGAGAAAATATGGTCTTTCTGTTCTAGTATTTATTTGCATTTGTTTATGATTTTGTTCATGTTTATTTGACATTTAAATTTTTTCCCTATAAAATCTATTCACAGCTTGCCCTGTTTTTCTCTTACTGATTTGTAAAAGCTCTAAAATATTATGAAAATGATCCTCTGTCTCCCTATTATGGCAAATATTTGTTTCCAGTGTATCTGTTGTCTTTTGACTTTATTTCATGCCTTACATAAGTTCTTTTATATTCGATGATTATTTCTCCTTATTCCTTTGAGGTTTTAGTGTCATGCTTGGAAAGACCTTTCATCAGAAATTATTCTTCAAAGTTACATAATATAAAAAAGATAATGTTATAAAACCAAGATTGCATAAACAGTGATTGAGCAATGGTTGAATGAAAGGAAGTTATGAAATGAATCTATATGTTGTGTTTTTTAGGTTTTCTCATGCAGTTTCTGAAAGAATTGGCAGACTATCATCAGCCTAAAGAGAGCTGCAATATGGAAACTCAGACAAGCTCAGCGTTTCCCATCAAAGACTCTCTCGGTAATTGTAGCCATCTTCCATAATTTCAGTTCTTCTCTTTTCTGTTTGAATGAAGGAGATGTTCAGATGTCCCGTATTATGTGTTTGTTCCTTGCCTGGGAGGGATGTAGGCTGCCAGCGGCAGGGCCACTCACTTTTTCTGAATCGTTGCTGGGAGGTACCAGGAGCTGCTCTCCAGGGCTGCTCCTCCCTTCACAACCGCCGGGGCTGTGCTTCCCAAACCTCGCGGGAACCAAAGGCCCTCTTTCTTGTGTGCTGGGTTGAAGCTCTCCTGACTGGGAGGGTCCTCCCTGTGCGCATCTTGCTTGCTTTTTCACAGTCACTAAAGTGAGAAATCCTAGACTGTCTGCTTTGCAGAGAACTAACGAAGTCAGCGGCACATCAGTTCGTTTCGTAGTTGACGAAACTGAGGTCAGCAGAGGAAGAGCAGCTTGGCGACACTCAGTCTGGGTCAGGACTGATAGTAGAGTCTTAGTTTTCCGGTCCCTGATCCAGAGCCCTTTCCACTGTCTTTGATAGTGTCCTGCCCTTCAGTTGTGTGCTCAGGAGAGAAGGGAAGCAGCTGGCCAAAGCGGCGTGCTGAATTGGCTTCTTGGCCCTTCTTCACTTTTACAGAGCACTGGTGCCTTGAACTTGTAAAAGCCTGTAGTTTGTAATGACTGTGTCGTATGACTAGGCCATCAGTTTATTTAGGTGTAGGTTCTGTCCCATTAGAAGCAGAACATGCTTATTCTAGAGCAGCTCTGGTCAATAATGTAAGCCACATGTGTAATTGGAAATTTTCCAGTAGCCACAGTAAAAAAAAAAGGTAAGAAGAAATGGGAAATTTGCTTTTGTAATGTATTTATTTAATCTGGTATTTTTAAAATACTGTTACAACATGAAAGTAATATAAAAATGTTAATGAGATATTTTACATTTGCTCTCTGTCCTCAGTCTTTGGTATCTGATGTGTCTTTTACACATAGAGGACATCTCATTTTGGACTAGTCACATTCCAAGTACTCAATATGACGGGGAGGGTAGCGGTTAGTGGTAGAGCGTGTGCTTAGCATGTGCAAAGTCCTGGGTTCAAACCTTGGTACCTCCATTTAAAAAAAAAAAAAAAAAGTAGCCAAGTACTCAGGATGGCCACATGTGGCTAGAGTCCTGTCTTGGGCACCCCAGCTTGGTGCATTTGGGAGAATACAGAAAAGTAGACGGAAAACCATAGCTAAAGTTTTGCTGAGCAGAGACGCACCTGCCAGTGTTTTAGCCTGCTTCTGCCAGCCTTTTTACCCTGTGTGTCCTTGTGGCGGTGTTGGTGTTGCACGTGATCGTACTCGAGGGCCGGCTGTGCGCTGTGCCGTGGGGTTGGTTTGCTGACCGCAGGTGTACTGGATGGAAGGCTGGGATGGGAGACCGTCAGTAGCCCTGGCTTCAGCCCCACTGATGGCACTGTGCGCTTACTCAGCCCTCAGGAGTTCGCTTCACTTGTCTGGGCATTGGTTTCCTGCTCTGTAAAGTGCAGGAGCGGAAGCACGTGCTCTCACATTCCCCCCGTTTTCTTTCCTGCATTCCTCTTAAGGCCAGTGTTTTGAAATGTGAGTCAGCTTTAAGCAAAGTCCAGCGAAAGAGCTCTCCACCATGGTGCTTAGAGACTGGAAAGAGATGACCAGTGTTTTCTGACTTAAATTGTACTGTTTTCTGTTCCCCTGACATTTTAGGATGAGAATTTCAGTCAGGAAAGTAGGACCACTTCTACAGTGAGCACTTGTATACCTCGCTTCTGCCACTGAGTTTGTGTCACACCTGCTTGGTCACTTCTCTGTCCGTCCATTTTTTGTCCATCTTAGTTTTTTGATGTATTTCACAATAAATCGCAGACCTCCCTGCACTTTCCCTGAAGTGTACTCTTTCTTTTGAACAAATTTCTGGCCTCTTGCTTACCCGACCACGTTTCTCTAGCCTAATTTCCCATGTTGTTTTTTAATAGCGGAGAAGCTTCAGCTGATTGATGATCAGTTTGCAGGTGCTCACCCCCAGCATCCAAAGTTAGAATCTTTAGAAATCAGGTTAAACGAATATAAGAGAGCAATAGAGCAGCAGCTGCGGGCAGACATGTGTCAGAAGGTAAGCTGTGTCTTCTTGTTACCAAAAGTGGTGTTTTTGCTGGTCTGTTCATGTCTTAACCTTTGGCATGTGGGAAAATACCTAGAATCTTTATTAATGAAAGGAATGCTATCCTGTCGTGCATGTTATTTTTCTTCCTGATTGACGTCATTTCTTTACGCCTTTGGAAGGAATCCTACAGGTACAGTGAATGAGATGAAACTTAAAGATGAATTAGACGAAATGTATTTAGACAGCATTAATGTGGAACCTAACAGGGAAGAGAGAATCTGTTACTGTTTCTTTACCAGTTACTGGTATTGACAGTTTTTTGTCATCAATTGGCAGTGGAAGCACTTTAAAGATACTGAAATAGCAGAAATTAAAATGGAAGAGAAAAGAAGGTGTGAGAAGGAATTAGCTGAGGTCCGGAACGAATTCGAGAGAGCTTGTCAAGCAAAGTCTGAAGCCCTCATTTCTCGGGAAAAGATGACCTTTGAGAGAATTCAAAAGCACCAGGAGGTAATAATTCTAAAATCACTTCCTGGCTGTGTCACCAGTAGGGACTTGGGGTCAAGAGCACCAGGGGAAGGATCCACTAACTCCCTTCCTCCGAGACGGCTGGAGGGAAAGACCCACACCAAAGAAGCAGCAGGCTTGAGGCTTAGAGAGCAGCTTGGAGGTGGCAGCCTGGCACTGAAGGAGACCCAACCAGGTGCTTGGAGGAGAGGGTTCCGGGGCAGCTCTCGGGAGGGTGTGTAGCGTCAGCGAGGGCGGAAGGATAGAGGTTCCCCAGGAGAGGAGCCCTAGAGAGCTGAGTTTCTTTGGCTTGGGAAAGGCAACCAGTTTAATGGAAAACACTGGGGTTTGGCGGGGTGGGGAGGGGAGCCAGAGAGGATGGTGGCTGCTCATGTCGGGCAGCAGGGAGGGCGATGTGGCTGTCTTGAAGACATCAACAAACAGGTCTGGGGAATCTGACGGCTGGAAGGATAAGGTCGGGCCAAGAGGCCAGAGTTGCAGGGGTGTTTTCTGGGGAAGATGGGAAGCATAACTCAGCTATTGTCAGGAGCAGAGATGAGGTCCTCCGTGGGGAGGCGTCCAGGGGTGTGAGGGTCATCACGTGGCCTTTTGATCTTGTCCCCAGGAAGATGGCAGCATGGGAGGTTGAGGCTGACGCATGGTGGGGGTTGCACATCAGCAGGAGGGGTTGGATCCGCTGCTTCAGGAAAAGCAGGCTCCTTAACTGAGGGCGCGCCTTGACCTGCCTGGACTGGGGCAGTGCGACCTGCGGACGGCCAGCGCTTCCGCTGTCAGGCGGTGCTGAAAGTGGGAGGCTTCCTCCCAGCACCTACCCTTGCTTGGGGCTTCTCAGTGAGACCCAGACCCAGTTATTGAGTGGGAATTGCGCCCCCTCTGCGAGTTTTGAACAGCATTTCTGGGAATTGGGCTCGGTTTAGCTGTAAAATAAAGGTCGGAAGCTCCGGTGTTTGAGAGACTTGGGTTGTGTTCATACTAACAACATCATCTTCAAGATAGGTGACTGACGACCTCAGATCACCCAGTTAACAGACTCGAAGCCTCATTAGTCACCTGACACTCTGAGGGCTCTGGAGAAGGTTACCATCCTCGTGAAAAGCACTGTGCCTTTACTCTGCCACTCGGGTTAGCCCTGCCCTTCTCTGCCCGATAAGACCCTCCAGCCCTTCAGAATCCAGCTGGGATGGCGCCCCCTTGTGATGCCTCTCCAGACTCCCACTGGTGGGCTGCTTCAGGCGTCGTTCTGCCGTGGAGTCTTGATGTACTTGTGACGTACTTGGGTTGTGAAGTCATCGCACTGTAGTGACTGTTGGGTTTCTCTCTCCCTGATGAGACTGTGAACCTGTTAAAGATGAGGACTGTACTATATCTGTCCCTCTTTGTATGTATGTCCAGCGCCCAGTGTGTCCATGACAGGCGATAGATGTTGCAGTCCTTGCTCGGGGGACACGTAAGTGGAAGCGTGGCCATTTTATTAGGGCTCACGCGCGCATGCTAGTTGAGTCAGGATGACCTTGAATTGGAAACTTGCAGATGACAACAACCACGGGGATTCTCTTCTTTTAAGTTCTACTGCTGAATGTCCATTTTGTTCCATTTTTTCTTGCTGAGAACTTAAACAGTCGAATAATTAGACAAGGGATGTTAGAAATATAGGGTAATGTAGCTTAATGGCCCTTGGGGGAAGGAGTCAAGTTTTGTGTAACTAGAAAAGGCAAAACGTACACCTCGAGTTGGAACTTCTTGAAAGTGAAATTGTTCTAAGCTCAAATTTCCTTTGTTGTCTTTAGCTTGCTTGCTAAAAGTTTACGCTTTCCTATACAGAATGAAGCCAAACAAATTTATGCTCAAAGGCAGCTTCTACTAAAAGATATAGATTTGCTCAGAGACAGAGAAGCAGAGCTGAAGCAGAGAGTCGAAGCTTTTGAATTGTAAGTATGTGTGTTTATTGTGGATATGCGGAATGAATGAGATTAAAAAGAACAGCTAAATGTGTCTAAATATTCTAACATTAACTACGAGATAGAGCTCTCGGTTGGAAAGTTGACGTCCCCTAGCTTTAAAAGGCACAGGTTATCAGAGGAAAAAGGCACAAGGTAAGACAAAGACCAGGTTTCACTTTTGAAACATCAGGTACTGGGATGGAAAGCAGGATGAGACATGGTCATCAGGCTACAATGAGACCGGACAGATCGTTGGTAGACGCTAATAACGCTTTAGTAGATCATATATTTGGCGTTTCTGTTCAGTCATTCGGGTCTCAGTTTCACATGCACGTAGTAACTGAATCCCACATATCCAGACCTGCTGCGTCTACCTGCTCTGCTGCCCAGAAAAGGAAGTAAGGGTGGCTCTGAGTTGACTTACACTGGGTGAAGCGCTTTCTTGTGATGTGGGTGTTGCTTTTTCTCTGTGCTCAGCAGTGTTTCATTCTTCACGTCTTCCCTGGGATTAATAGCAAGCTCACCAGTCTCCAGCTGAGGGAAGGAGCCTTCTTTCCCATTTGGGATCTGCTGTTAATTGTCACAGATACTCCAGGAATCATATTTCATTAAAGGATCAATCTTCCTCTTCATTAATGTTGTTGTCTAGGCTTGGTTCGTTGGATTTCTCCACTCTGCCTGCTTTACTTTCTCGCTGGCAGTGCTGAAGAGGTAGATCGGTCATAGCAGAGAAAAGGGAAGGAACGAAATGTGGGCCTACATAGTTGGTGGTTGTATCATGCCTTCTCTCCCTCCACTCCCCTCCTCCTCCCTTCTGAGCATATTGTGAGCTAAATAAGGTATGAGTTTACTGCCCCGTCGCTGGCCAGATTAGCCAGCAGAGAGCGCTAACACACGGCTTTTAGTCCGTGTTCCTAGCACTTTCCATCATGGTGCGATGGGGTACCCGTGAACCCGACTGCCCGGCTCTGGAATTGATTTTGTGCTTGACTTAAGGTCTCACTGTGAAGACCATTCCATCCTTCGGTACCGGGAAGTTCTGATGGACCCACCTACCTTTTACTCTTTCAGTACTCTTTTCAGTTTCAGTGAGTAGATTATCAAATGCCAGGACGAGTCTTCTGCCTTTAATACCTATGGGCCAGTCAGTTAGATCTTAGAGACCGTATTCTGGAAGAGCCAAGCCCTTAGGTACGCTAGCCAAAGTTTGGTCTGTAGCTTTGTGACTAATAACATCATTCTTTCTTCCCTGAATTGATGATGACCATTTAAAACTTGCAACCATTTTATAAGTGTGATTCATTCATCTTACCTGCCCCCCCAGCGCCCCCCGGTGCCGATGGGTGTCCCCGTAGGGCTCCATCTGCTAGTTCAGATCCAGCCTCACCAGGTCAGCTCACAAATACGTGCCAGACTTCCAGCTCTTTCCGTTTACTTCCCAGCGGTCACAGTCACCTAACAGTTTGAGTCTGTGGAGCTAAAAACACGTATTATCTTTCCCCCCTATATTCTGTACCTCAAGTATTACTGTTCTAATTTGCCTTACCCATTTTTGCTAATTTCAGGGCCCAGAGGCTACAAGAGGAAAAAAATAAAAGCATGGCTGATGGGCTTAGGCGGCGGGAGCTGAGTATAAAGAGTATTGAGGAGACCTATGACCAAAAGCTCAAGAACGAACTTCTCAAGTAAGTGCTGGGCATTTTTTTAAACAGTATCCTGTTGGAATTAAGTTGACGGAAACACAGCATCGCTAATGATGTGGATGATATTTTATGGCAAAGCCTACTGTTTAAAAACACACGTGTTTTCAGTGACACTCAAGCCTTTTCCATGAGGCCAGTTTTAAAGGTAGCTTGAAGAAGACACAGTACAGAGAATGGCGACCCCTCCTCATTCTTACTTGTTGCTTCTCTGACATTTACGTAGGGCTTGTGATTTGGTTGAATTTTTGAGGGCGCCTTGTGACTTAGCTTGCACTGCTGAAAAGCTGTAAAAGTGCAGTTGTAGTCACTTTTATGTTGGACTCCCACTGCCATTCATATGGCGGTAGCTAATGATTTATAAATTCTCAGTAGTTGTAGTACTTGTCAGTGAATGAGTGCCTTGCATTCCTTTAAGAGTCTGCAAAGCCAGAATCAAAAGAAACTAGTTAACTATATGAAGCAAAAAATGATACAGGGAAAGGAAAACAGACAACTGTGGTACCGTGGCTTTCTTGTAGGCTGAGTTTTCTTGTGTTCCAGTGAATAATACCTTTGTGCAAAGATAGGAAGCCCATACACGGTCACTTTTCTCTCCAGTGCTCAGTGTGATGTCTGGCACATAGTAAGTGTTCAGTTAATGTTTATTGAGTAAATGAATTCATGGCGGAGAGATGACACGACTCAGCAGCTCTGGGTTTTCCTTAATCATTGGCTTCCTTTTACTGCCTCGTCCATAATTTGTCCTTGATAGTCCATTATGTACTACTTGCAAAGGTTTTTTGAGGTTGTTCCTTAAAAGAATTCTAACAAAAAAAAATATAGCACCTTTTCCATGTGTCAGTTTTAAATGATGGATTTGATTGACATATTCTATGTCAGTTCCTCTCATACAGCAGTTAGCGCTGAAGCATCTGTAGTTGTAAAGCTGTTGGAATAAATGAATGTAAGTGTGTGTGTGAACTTGACATAGCCGTGGAGTAGGGAACTGTTTGGTATCTTTGTCTGGACTTGGTCATTCTCATGTGACATGGCAAGTGTTGGAGTTTGGAGGATATCGACCACACGAGTGCTTCTCTTTCCTTTCTCCCATCTCTGAACCAGAATGTCAGCTGGTAGTAGCTGGTGGAGATAAGTAAAATTCCATGAAAATGTGCTTTTGGTATCGCCAAGCTGGATACGATGCTGTCGGCCACGGCTCTCAATACTGTGCTCAGCCTCTGAGGGCGAAAGTTCACCCTGCTTGGGGGTGGGGAGGCCAGACTTGTGGATTAGAAGCGACTGCCTTGTTATCCTTTGGGATTTAGTCTGTTGTCTACATTGTAAATTGAACTTAATTGACTTTGTGTCAGTGGACACCAACGGTGTAATACTGCCCTCCGTAACGTCAATAACGTGCCCCTTCGTCTTGTGCTTGAGTTTTGGGACCCAATTTACAGCATTGCAGCTGGGTTTTACTGGACCTTTTATGTCTGGAATTTGGATACTGGTCTCAAAGTTTGAGTGACCTTGAAGTTCATGCCTTGTCCTGTTCAGTGCCCTTCTGCTTTGATAGCAGTCTGCCTGGGAAAGTGATAGGAACTCATTTTCCATCATTCTGATTCTCAGGTATCAACTGGAACTGAAGGAGGAGTACATCTCCAGAACTAATAGACTGATTGAAGAGGAAAGGCAGAATAAAGGTGATCCTTGGCGGGAGCCAAAGGCTGTATTTTTCAGTTCTGATGCAGGTTATTAGCTTCCTAAATTGGGCCTGTTCTATAATCCGAAAAGTATATACCTTACACTTTATTTTTACTGCAAAATTACATACTTTTTGCCCCTTTAATTTTACAAAATTAAAAAATAATTACTGTTTTTACTGTGTTTTTGCAACCTTCATGTTTAACCCTTTGTATATTTAGAATGATCACTGATTTATCATCAGGATTTTATCCAACTTTATTCCAGTATATTTTGACAAATCTGATGTCAAGCAGGTGCAGCGACTTACTGCCATCGGATACTGGTACTCTTAACCATGAAAGATTTCATTTTTCACTGACGGAAAATTTCATGTTAACTTCTCGGTCCCCTGTGACCTAGTTTCTTACTTCTCTTAACTTCTGATATCTATTTCTGCTTCATGATATTTTAACTCGACATAGAACCTCCTAAACTCTTGTATACGTTAACCCGAGACTGGGGAAGTTGGGGAAGTTGGGGACTTTGTCAGTCTTTCAGCTGTTTTACATCTCAGTGTATCTGTGGGGACTTGCCTGTGATCAGAACTTCTGGTGAACATTTCAGATGACCTGCTGGGACTAAGCCAGGGCTGGGTCCTTGGTACTGATCAGAAGGTCACCCAGTGCACGGCTGCTCCTTGGCAACTGTCTTGAGGAGACTACTACTTGTTTAGGGATTAGTACCATCGTGAAGTCAGCAAAGTACTTTTTGATGATATATCTACATAGACTTGGGTTAGATGAAGTGAAAACGACAAAATAATGACGACAGAATCCTAACAGACCAGTTAAGAAACTGCCTTTAAAGAAATTCAGATCCGTCGGCATGAGGGCCCCACACTCTGCGCAGATGGTGTAACTCTGGTTAGTTGTGTGTGGCGGGAGCAAGGTCACCACACACAACTGTTACAAGTAACTTCCCATCACCTCTTAAGTAATGAGGCTTATTTCTTACTTGCCCACTGATTTTTTTTTTTTTTGACCCAACGTCCTCTATTTTTGTTTTTTGTTTGTTTGCTTGCTTGTCTGTTTTATGAGGGGAGGTAATTAGGTTTTTTTATTTATTTTTAGAGAAGGTACTGAGGACTGAACCCAGGACCTCGTGCATGCTGATCATGTGCCCTACCACGGAGCTAGCCCTCCCCCCATCCGCTATTTTACATTATGAAATAATGGTCATTTGGTCTGCCATACTGGCTCTAAATTATTAAATGACTTTCATGTTCGCTGGGAAAACATGATGATGTGTGGTTGGTCGGCCCTGTCTTTCAGAAAAAGCTATACACCTGCAAGAGGAGCTTGCAGTGCTCAGTTTTAAAAAGGAAGAGCTCGATCGTTCTGTGAAGCGTGTGAAAGAACTTGAGGTAATTGTTCAGCCTGCTGGTTTTCTGAAACCGATGTCAGACAACACATGAAACTTTAATTTCAGTCATACGTAATTTATCTCGAGTTATCCTCTTGGTGTGTTTGGGTTGTTTATTTATTTTTATTTTGTGGGGGGAGGTAATTAGGTTTATTTCTTTATGTTTAGAGGAGGTACTGGGGATCGAACCCAAGACCTCATGCGTGCTAAGCATGTGCTCTACCACTGAGCTCTGCCCTCCCCCCTGTTTAGATGGTTTATTATCTGACAGGGTGATGCAGCAGTTCTTCGTTTCACTCTTAAGTCTCCTGGAGAAGTGTAGGAAGAACATGTCCTTTGGGGTCCAGGGTCCTCCTTGAATCCTGTCTGTCTCCGTCACTGCTCATGTGCCTGTGGGCAAGTTCCGTGACCTCGGATCCCTTGTCTGTGGACTTGGGGCTGTTGTCCACATCCCGTGGTTGCTGAGGGACTTCAGTGAGCTGACGGGTTTGCCTGGCCGATAGCAGGTGGCTGACATGCATTAGTATCTACTGAGCCTCTTCTCCCTTCCCATCAGCAGCCTGTAAAATTCCCATCACTTCCTCAGGATCTCACAGGTTAAAATAAACGGAGATGCGTTTTCCACATGCCACTGTTACTTTATTTCTGTTTGTGTGCTTGCTGTCCAAAGGACACAGCTGGGACCTTAGTAACTTAAAATATGTTCTGTATATAAAATGTTTCCGCCTATGATGACTTATTTGAGAACTTGGTAGGTTTCTGTCTCCAAACATGAGATGTCTTACAGTAAGAAAAGGAGAGCGCCTCACAGCACATTATTGGTATCTGGCTCACATTTTCATGTTAAAAAAATATATATATATCAAATCTGTGATGGCTTTTGGGTCCTTAGTTGCATCTGGAAAATGGGACGGTAATCCAAAGCACTTGCTTTGTAGGACAGGCTTCTACATAAATCGAGTTGGATGAACTTGCCCCCACCCCACAGCAAAAAATGACATTCATTGTCATAGTTAGGGTCATCTTGTCGCAGGGAACGCTACTTCTGTCAAGCGACCTTAAGTACATCGTGCCGCCAGGCTGAGAGAGAGTAGCCCCCTGGCTTTTGCTGCGGCTGTACTGTAAAGTCACTGTTAAAATACAAGTTTTCTTTTTCCAATTCCAGCTCGAGTTAGAGTCTGTCAGAGCCCAGTGTGCAGCCTTAACAAAGCAAAACCACGTGCTGACCGAGAAGGTTCAAGAGATGAGCGATTATCCACTCCTAAAAGAAGGGAAACTGGAGCTTCAGGCACAAAATAAATTACTCAAAAAGCAACTGGAGGAGACTAAAAATGAAAACTTGCGCCTCCTAAACCGTAAGTCTTTTCTTCTGATTTGCAGGTTTTCCTAATTCAGATTGGCTTCCTCTTGTGAATAACTGCTCTAAAGGAGGTGTCAATTGGGAAGATTTTATAAAATGAAGATTCTCACGTTGAGTTCCTCCCTTTCTGCTTGCTCTTGCATAACTAGTAGTGTCCCTAAGAAGAAACATTTTAAAGCTGTCCACATGTGCCTCTCCGGGTGGTACCGGGCTCCCCTCGCCCTCTGACTGTCGGTCAGGGCTGCCCAGTGGGCCCCCTCAGGCACTTGGGGTGGGGGGAGAGGTCGAGGTTGTGCGTCGTCTCCGCCACGTCCCTGTTCAGTGGCCCCGGGCTGCCCCTGCCCCTCTCAGCCAAGCCAGACCCCAGTGCTTGCGGGATGGCCTTTTACCTGCACCCTGCACCAGCTCGCGCTCTCCAGTTCCAGGAATTCCTCCCTCCCTGGCCCTCCAGGTCCAAGGAGCAGTAGCAGGATGGCCCCGTTACTAGCCCAGGGAACTACATCGGCCTCTGTGGCTAGGAACCCCGTGGAAGTCCCTCTTTATTGAAGAGTCCTCTGGTGACCCAGATAAGGGACACTGTCTGCTTTTTGCCTGGACCCTGAGAGCCGGGGACAGGTGCACGGATCGAATGGGACCTCAGGATGCTCCTTGTCTGCCTCTGCACGTGGTAAAGGGGAGAGGCGGGCTTTCCAGTTAATTTGAGGATTTGAAAGGCTTCTTTGACATGGAGTAGGGCTCGAGGCTAGTAGCGTTGGCATTCATGTGCATTAAACTGTGTTGTTTTGAAACGTGTGAGTCAGAATTGCTCTTAGTCCATTTGATAGAATTAATTTAACATCATGTGTGTACAAAGAATAGGAAGAACAATTTGAAGTCTCTTTCACTGCTTTTGTCAAGTGAAATGGGAAACTGTCAGGTTGGCAATGACCAGGCTTTCTTTTCTCCGTAGGCATAGCTCAGCCAGCTCCCGAGCTGGTGGTTTTTCAGCAAGAATTAAAGAAAGCAGAAAATGCTATTGCGCTTGAGCACAAGGAGTTTGAAACCCACAAGCAAGCGCTGCAGAAACAGCTGCAAAGCGAAGTGAGTATCGCTCCTCGTGTGTCTGGGGGTCGAGTCCGTCCACTCTGCAGGCGTGTCACCTTGGCACGCGCCTCACCAGTGTAAATCAGGTCGATTTTAGCATCCAAGATCCCCTAAGATGCTAACGATGCCCTTTCTCATCTGACAGAACAGTCCGGTGACCGTGTGACTTTATATTCATAATAGTCATAAAGTCCAGAGGCCAGCCAGCTCACCTCATTACAGAATGTTCCGCGTCCTGATGGCGCCCGCAGCGGCAGCATCTCAGCTCTCACCCTGACTTGGAAACTGCTGCCCTCTCTCTGGCATCTGCCTGCGCCCGGGAGCAGCTGCTCCACCAGGGGGGCACGAGGAGGTGGACACCCGGGTGCCTTGTGGCTGTCTTAGAGGGGCCCCGTGTGTTACAGGTGTCAGGCTGCTCAGAGTGGGCAAAATGAAAAAGAATAGCACACCCCGCCAAAAAAAACCCCAAAAAACAGAAACAAAAAAGAACAAGCCCAATGAGCGAACTGTTCCCTTTGGAAGGGAGCGGTAATTGGTCTCACACTGATGGCTTTTCCTTCTCTGTCTTTGCAGATTGAGCATTCTGCACAACTCAAGGCCCAGATACTAGATTACGATGCTTCTGTCAAGAGGTTAACTTTGCAGGTTACAGATTTAAAATTGCAACTGAAACAAACGCAGACAGGTAGAGACGTTTTAACCTACGTGTGTGTGTGTGTGTGTGTGTGTGTGTGTGTGAAACTTCTAACATATGTGGAAGTGTAGTGATTGTTACTCGTTGAATTTTCAGTAATTCTCACAGTAGGTGAAAAGCCATGGAAATGTGTGCTGTCTTAGAAGTCCACCTGCCCGTCCATTTCAGGGATACCAGCCGGGTCCTCAGCGAAGGTGATGTGCTCTGACCGGTGCCCTGTGCCAGGGAGAGCCTCCCACCCCACGCAGGACAGGTGTGGTGGTGATGCAGGGGTCCCCAGATGGATCCTGGACCTAGGCTTTCCTTTTATATTTGTTACCCTGATAACAAGATCAGTGGGCTCTTCAGGGCTTTCATACCCACGCTGACAGGGATACGTCTGTGGGGGAAGCAGCTGGCCTGGCAGAAGGAGCACTGCTGCTGGAATCAGAAAATTGCTTTTAGGCCCCAGTTTTTAAGTTAGTTGCTTGGCCTTAAAAACATGTTCCTTGTAACTTCCTTGGGCCTCAGTTTCCTCCTTTGTTATGGGGATGATAAAACCTCCCAGGCCGTGGAGGATGAAGGTGAAACGAGGTGGCTCTGGTACAGTGCCTGGAACATAGAAAACCCTCCGGAAATGGCCCTGCCAGCATTTGATCCCATGTCATCCTGTGGCTCTGTGACGTCTGCCCCTCCTGCTTCCTAACAAGGGTGCTGAAGCTTAGAGACTTTCTTCCGCTGCCTTCAGGCTCAGCACAGGTTCTTTGTGTTTCTGACGCTGAGCCTTCCCTGGTTTCCACCTGCTTGTCCCCTGCTCAGGCCCGTGGCCCCTTCTCTCCACACCACTTTCGTTTTGATCTCTTCACTCGTTTCTGCTCTTCCCTGTTCATTGTTTTCTTGCAACCATTCTACGTTTGCTGTGGTTCCAGCTTTGCGCAGTTTGGCAGTCTCGTGTCATGAGAAATAGTTGAATGGTGATGGAAGGTTTCGGAACACACGCATCGCAGGCGTCTCCCGTGGCATCGTGGGGGCAGCGTTGCAGGAGGGCAGCGCATATGCCCGCCGGCTTGGCCTCCGGCCCCCAGCGGCTCTCTGCCCTGCTGACCGCGTGACCTGGCCTGGGGTGGCCTCGGTCCCCCACCGGTGACGTGGGAGCAGGGAGAATTCTGAGCCACTGCGGTGCTGTGGCTGCATGGCCTCCTCGCTGCCTCGGAACTCGGGCCGGGAGCTGTGGATTTTGCCGTCGCACTGGGAGTTGTGTGGCAGCAGCCTGCAGGGGAGCACGTTCGTGCTTGTGCAGTCAGGCGTCCGGCTGTTGATGCTGGGTGGGATAAACCAAGATAGTAAGTGGGTTTAGATCAGCTCAGGTCAGGGTTTTCAACCACACAAGTTCAAGTCTGGCTAGGCTTTGCCACCAAAAAAATTACGAAAGCCTTTCCAATCTCAGAGCTTTTTAAGGATTTCAAGGTTGTGCGTGATGGGTGGTGAAACAACACCACGTGTTAGGAAAGAAGGCATACGAAGCAGTAGCTGGTGCACATAAGTTCTCAGTCAACGTTAGTAACTCCTGTTAGGACCGTGGCTGCAGAAACTGTTTAATGTGCTAGTTTGTCCTTAGGACTTTGATTTTTTCAAAAAAATTTGTCGGTACATTTCGCTTTGGGTGTCGCCTTTTCCCTCATGTCTCCTGTTATCTGCTTGTACTCCGCAGCCCTGGAGAACGAAGTGTACCGCAACCCGAAGCCGGCTGTGTTCAGTCGCTCCATCAGCGGATCACTGGGCGGCAGGACGGTGCCCCACGGTGCTGACATCGGCGAGGACTTCTTAAAAAATCCTCTCAGACAGGAGGAGCTGATGGCAGGCTCCGGTAGCCCAAGGATCCCAAGTTACCCAAATGCCAGCACAGAGGGCAGTTCCCCCGATTCTGACCTTGAGTTTGTAGCCAATACCAAGGCCATGGTGAGAGAGCTGGAGCAAGAGGCCGAGCGCTTGGAAAAAGCTTTCCAGAGTTACCATCGGAGAGTCAGGCAGTACCCCACCAAGAGCCTGGCAGCAGACAGGAGCCCACCCGCCCTGCGCTCGCTGGAAAGCCTCAAGGGCGTCACTTCGGGGGCCCCTGAGAGGGGGATGTTTGCAGAGGACAGAGTTGCCCCCCAGCAGCCTCTAGTGAGCGCCCGGAGAGAAGAAGAGAGCGAGGCCTCCGAGGTGGCCGGCAGCATGGCCTCACGGCCCCACCGGGGCATGGCCTCCAGACGCCTCTCCTCCACCCCACTCCCCAAAGCAAGGAGAAGCCTTGATGGTGAAATGTACCTGGAAGGTAAGCTCCTGCCAGAGGGGTTGCAGGATACTGTGCACACAAGTGGGTTGCTCCTCAGTGGACCTCTCCTGAGTTACGAGTGCCGTTGGGCCCAGGAGAGTCTGCCCTCTGACCCTGGGGACCCGGGGCATCTCCCCGCATCACAGGGCTGGCGTGGGAGGCAGTGGGATGGAGCCTCAAGTGCCAGCATTTTGCTTGGCACACAGGGGTGTTCAGAGAGTGACGGTGGCTTTGCCTTTGCTGCCGGTTAGCTTTATGTGTTTTATTGTCTAAAAGCACTGCAATTTTACTTTGGTGCCTGAATCGTTCTCTGGATCCCGTTCACTCATACTCGGCTGTGGGCAAGGACGGTAGAGTTCATTTTTAAAGTGATAGGACTCTTGAGAAACCACATTGCTATCTTCCCCATGCAACTTTTGTAACATGCTCGCACTGGTTCCCTCTGCCCCGTAGGTCTGGGACGGTCCCACGCTGCTGTCCCTGGTCCTGACCGGACACCGCAGCCTTCACCTGCCCTGTCTCAGCATAGCCTTTCCAGACACTCGCTCTCCAGCCCCCCAGAGCAGAAGGCCAGGTAAATTGGCTGCCTAAGGTCTCAGCCTTGACTTGTTTGGGTTTTCTAGGTAACATGAAAAACCATGTGGCAATGTGGAATTTGCAGTCCGATTGTAAGATGTGTGATCTTGGAGACTCATCTGAATTACCTGGGGGAGAAAACGTTCCTTGCTAAATAAACTAAATGTAGAGAATCTGTACTATGGTATTGATAAGCACCGTCTAGTTCCATGAATAGACTTGGTTTATAACGGTTAAACAGACGTACAAAATCCGCAAAAGCAAATAAATTCAGTGTGAACTTAAAGCAGTTTCACACATCATTAGAAAGTCATTTAAAAATATATTGGCACTTAAATATAAGCAAATAAGTTTCCAGTTTGTAAATCATTGAGCAATTCTAAAGTGGTAGTGAGTCCGAGGGCACGATTGCTGCAGCAGGGTGGCACGGATGTGTTGAAGCTCAGCGACGTACCACCTGGGCTGGGGCTCATGTCACGTGCGGGACTCCTGCCTACAGTCCCCACGGCGGGAGATCCTGACTCCTTGGTTCTGGGCTCCGGCCTGGGCATCTGTGTGTCGATTCAGTTGTACAGACTTGAAACGGCCACGTGTGCCCATCCTAGTCGTAAAGTGGGTCATGTTTGTTTATAGTGCTCCTTCCGTGAGATAGCCAAGAGGAGAGACAGGGCCCACACAGGCCGGGTCAGGGCACTGTGATGCCCCGACTTGGGCTTGTAGTATTGCACCTTCAGCTGGCTTGTGCTAAACGTGTGCAGAATTTGGTTTCTTCAAATTTTTTAATTTTTTGGTTTTGTAGTTCTTAAAAAAAATTCTCCTAGAAACAGCATCGAGTGCAACATTATTCTTTGTTAATGACGGTGGTCCCGACCTCGCAGCATGAGGCGGTCTGCAGGAGGAACTGAGTTAAGGCGCACTAACTGTTCGGAGCGATGCCTGGTGCGTGGAGGGGGCGCAGTGCAGCATAAGCTCTTATGCTCTTGAGTTGGTGAAAAATTAATTTTCTAAAGCATTTTCTTGAGTCGCAAAAGGCTTCTCATTACCCTCTGCTCTTGTGTTGTGCGTTATTAAAGCTTTACATTCTTGAATTTTATTCTTCCAATCCAGTCTTTTTGAAAACCAAATGGAACTTAAAGACAAAAGCGAATTTTCCAATCCAGACAAGCTATCTTTTAAGGATAATGAAGAATTTGAATCATCTTTTGAATGTAAGTTCACATATGAGTACTTTTTTTTTTTTTTAACAAACACTACCTTTATTCTGCAGTATCATTTAATCTTTGGGGATATGTGTACGTACATATATATGTAAACTTGTTTATCTATTTTATTTATAGTCATTAGTATCGGCAAATCTTGAGCTCCCCATTTATCCCTCGCCACCCATGAGTACTTATTTTTGTAAGTTCAAAATGTGGAAACCTTAGTTTTGGCGAAACATAGCACTGTTGTCAAAAGCAAAGCAGTGATAAATGAGGACATTTTTATTTTGTGATAAAACCACAAATACAGATACAGTGCCTCGTTTCTGTGTCACAAAGAGTTTCAGGTTCTGAATTCGATGTATTAAAAATCTCAGGATGACTAATTTTAGAGTTGGAGCTAAGCCCATGAGTGAATCCTTAATTAGGTTTGGGATTGCCTCAGATTTAAAACAAATGACTTCTTAAAATGTGCTCCCCCCCCCTTATGGAATATGAAGATAAGCTATCTTTGTATTATATTGATTTCATCAATTGCCTCTGATTTAGAAAACCCTTCCTTAGTTACAGAATGGAGGGAAAAGGCCATTGGCTTAAGAGTCTAGAGACCTGTGTGCTGGCTTTGGCTTTGCCTTACGCTGCTCTACCTCAGCGCCTGCTGCTTCAGTGTAAAACCGGGTTGTAATGTCGTCCAGCCCCGTGGTTCTTTGCAGCTTGGGAAGCCTTTTTTTTGGTTATAGAAGCTTTATTCATAGTAGCCAAAAACTTGAAACAACCCAGATACCTTTCAATTAATGAGTGGTTGAACTATGGTAAGTCTATACCATGAACCACCAGTCAGCAGTTAAAAGGCACAGAACACTGATACACGTCACAGTTTGCATGACTCCAGGGAATTAGCTTAGTGAGCAAAATCAATCCCAAGGTTACATACTATAATAATTGATTTAGATAGCATCCTGGGGGAGGGCATAGCTCAGTGGTAGAGCACATGCTTAGCAGCATGCACGAGGTCCTGGGTTCAATACCCAGCACCTCCATTAAAAACATATAAATAAATAAAATAAACCTAATTACCTCTCGCCACCAAAAGAAAAACAAAACTAAATAGATAGCATCTTTTTTTTTTAACTGAAGTATAGTTGATGCACAGTATTATGTTACAGGTGTCCACTAGTGAGTCACAATTTTTAAAGGTGATACTCCGTTTGTAGTTATTATAGAATATTGGATACATTCCCTGTGTTGTATTGGAAAGTCTTTATGTTTGTGTGTTAACCTGTCATTTTGCCTTATGAGCTTCATTTTCAAGCGTTAATATATAGTATTTTGAACAGGTAACCAAGAGGTCTTAGGATATTTTGCAAAAATCCTTGCAACCAACTTAATTAACTTTCTTAAATCATGGATATTTAAATCGAATTCAAATGATGCTCAGCAAGCCAGGTGTATTCTTCTGTCACTGAATTGATTTTCCCACTGGGTAACAGATCGAACTTGTCAATGAATCTCAGAAAACTTTCAAAAGCAGATAGATTGGCAAGTGGCGATGGTAACTTCTAGAATCCTGTAAGGAAAGGGCCGGCCCACTTGCTTCGGCTGAAACTTAAGCTCCCTGCCATGAGTTAGCCCCCTACTCCCTTGTCTTGCTGCTGCTGCTGCTGCTGCTGCTGCTGCTAAGGACTCAGGGGACACTTGTTTGTGCCTCTCGTAGATGCAGGGAACGTGCCCAGGCAGTTTGAGATGTACGGCCTCCACCCTGAGGGCGACGTGCCTCACACGGACGGGGCCGCAGCCTCTGTGCCCGCCAGGCCTGTCTCCTGTCACTATCCAAGTAGGATTTTCTTTGTCTGAACTAACAAAGTGTATTCATTCATTAATAATATTTAGCATTATTTCTCTTTCTGTTTGCTTCCTTTGTGCCTTAAAAAGTTAGGACAGGTGAACCCTTATATTTCCATCTGTAGGAAAGCTGAGGACGGTGGTGGGAGAGTGATGCTCAGACTTCTCCGGGCTGGCCCGCTTCCTCTTCCCCTCCCTGCTCCAGACTCCGCGCGTCCTGCGCCCATGCGTTGGGGGGGTGCGAGCTTCGTCCCGGGGCTCAGCCACCGGCCAGGTCCTCTCCTCCTTGGACCGGAGTGTGGAAGCCTTGTAAATGCTTCAAGTAAAACCGCCTACTGGCCCTTTCCGAGCCCTGGGAGGACACCGCCCCTAAACCCATGCAGAGCCTCTTGGGAGCAGCTCCTTACTTTCAGTCGCAGCACTCAGGCAGGTGAGGAGTTGCTGACCGAAGCAGGGTTGTGAGAGGGTTGATTTTGCTGACTTCAGAGTAAATCATTCTGGAAAGCACTCATTTGGCGTGACTTGATCAAGGGCTTTTTCTGTGCCAGGCACTTTTGTTGGGGCTGGGCACCCAGCAGGGAACGACCCAAGCCCCTGCTGCCTGGGCCTTCTAGTGGAGAGTTGGACAGGCAGGAAGCCATCACCAGGGACCTCCAACGGGATGGGGACTGAGAAGGGACAGTGGCCACTGAAGAGCGGACCTGATGGGCAGCCATCCAGCAGAGACTGGAGTAGGGAATGAAAATGATAGAATAAGGGAAGCCAGCCGAGTAGATAGGTGTTCTGCCTCTGAGATGTGCTGTACGTGATAATAATGGCTTTTAAAAAAAATACATAGTCCAACTGTTTTGGGGGGGAGAGGGAGGTAATTAAGTTTGTTTATATATTTATTTTAATGGAGGTACTGGGGATTGAACCCAGGACTTCATGCATGCTAATAAGCATGTGCTTTACCACTGAGCTACACCTTCCCCCAATAACGGCTTTTAAAATGATGATGAAATAGTGTGGTTACACTTTGATTGTTGAAAAATTCTTCAATCTTTATCATTTCACCTCTTCATCTGTCTGCAGAGGGAAATGAAAAGGCTGAAATTTGGTATCTCTGAGGTGCCCTATGGAAACACTTTTTTCCTCTTTCATCCAAAGAGCTTCTGTATGCCACTGTGCAGCCACAAAGTATACTCCACAGCAAAGAAGGAGGTCTTTTTTTCTTCCTTCTTTATCTTTTTTTTTTTAACAAAGTTTATTCTAGAAAAAGCAACTCATTGCGACATAAAACTGTTGTAAAATTTACATGTATGTACTGTTCATTGTTTCTAAGAACAGTTTAGAGCTTTAGCCTTTTAAAATTACATAGTTAACAAAGGAGTAAAGCCAACCACCAAATAAGAACAGAATGCAGTAATCCAATCATAAAGGACAGTCAAATGTGCTTATACATACTCAAGAAATCAGTCATCTAAGTTATAAATAAGTTCATTTGTGTCCCTTTTTTGAGATTCCACATATAAGTGGTATCATATGGTATTTTTCTTTCTCTTTCTGGCTTACTTCACTTAGAATGATGATCTCTAGGTCCATCCATGTTGCTGCAGATAGCATTATTTTATTCTTTTTTATGGCTGAGTAGTATTCCACTGTATGTATATACCACAACTTCTTTATCCAGTCATCTGTTGATGGACATTTGGGTTGTCTCCATGTGTTGGCTATTGTAAATAGTGCTGCTATGAACAATGGGGTGCATGTATCTTTTCAAATTATATTCTTCTCCGGGTATCTGCCCTGGAGTGGGATTGCTGGATCATATGGTAAGTGTATTTTTAGTTTTTTTTTTAAGGAATCTCCATACTGTTTTCCATAGTGGCTGCACCAATTTACATTCCCACCAGTAGTGTAGGAGGGTTCCTTTTTCTCCATACCCTCTCCAGCATGTATGGTTTGTAGACTTTTTAATGATGGCCATTCTGGCTGGTGTGAAGTGATATCTCATTGTAGTTTTGATTTGCATTTCTCTAACAATTAGTGATGTTGAGCATCTTTTCTTGTGCTTGTTGGCCATCTGTCTGTCTTTGGAGAGATGTCAGTTTAGGTCTTCTGCCCATTTTCTGATTAAGTTGCTTGTTTTTTGATATTAAAGTGTGTGAGTTGTTTGTATATTTTGGAAAGTAGTCCTTTGTGAGTCACATCATTTGCAAATATATTCTCCCATTCTGTAGGTTGTCTTTTCACTTTGTTGATGGTATCTTTAGCTGTGCAAAAGCTTTTAAGTTTAATTAGATCCCATTGGTTTACTTTTGCTTTTATTTTCCATTATTCCAACAGCTGGTTCAAAAAATATATTGCTGTGATTTATGTCCAAGAGTGTTCTGCCTATGTTTTCCTCTAGGAGTTTTATAGTATCTGGTCTTACATTTAAGACTTTAATCCATTTTTAGTTTACTTCTGTATACAGTGTTAGAGAATGTTCTAATTTCAGTCTTTTACAGGTAGCTGTCTAGTTTTCCCAGCACCACTTATTGAAGAAACTGTCTTGTCCATTGTGTATTCTTGCTGCATTTGTCGTAGATTAATTGACCATAAGTGCGTGGGTTTATTTCTGGACTTTCTATCCTGCTCCATTGATCTATGTGTCTGTTTTTGTGCCAGTACCATACTGTTTTGATTACTGTAGCTTTGTAGTATAGTCTGAAGTCAGGGAGCATGATTCCCCCAGCTCCGTTCTTCTTTTTCAAGATTGCTTAGGCTATTCGGGGTCTTTTGTGTTTCCATACAAATTTTAACATTTTTTGTTCCAGGTCTGAAAAATGTCGTTGGTAATTTGATAGGGATTGTATTGAATATGTATATCGCCTTGGGTAGTATGGCCATTTTAACAATATTGATTCTTCCAATCCAAGAACACGGTAATCTTTCCATTTGTTTATGTTGTCTTCAATTTCCTTCATCAGTGTCTTAACAGTTTTCAGAGTACAGGTCTTTTGCCTCCTTGGGTAGGTTTATTCCTAGGTATTTTATTCTTCCTGGTGTGTTGGTAAATGGGGATTGTTTCCTTAATTTCTTTTTCTGTTATTTTGTTAGAGTATAGAAATGAAACTGATTTCTGTATGTTAATTTTGTATTCTGCAACTTTACCAAATTCATTGAGTTCTAGTAGTTTTCTGGTCACTTCTTTAGGGTTTTCTATGTACAGTATCATGTCGCCTGCAAACAGTGGCAGTTTTACTTCTTTGTTTCCAATTTGGATTCCTTTTATTTCTTCTCCGATGGCTATGGCTAGGACTTCTAAAACTATGTTGAATAAAAGTGGTGAGAGTGGGCATCCTTGTCTTGTTCCTGATCTTAGAGGAAATGCTTTCAGCTTTTCCCCATTAAATATGATGTTAGCTTTGGGTCTGTCATATATGGCCTTTATTATGATGGGGTATGTTTTGTCTATGCCAACTTTCTGGAAAGTTTTTATCATATATAGATGTTGAATTTTATCGAAAGCTTTTTCTGCATCTGTTGAGATGATCACATGGTTTTTATTCTTCAGTTTGTTAATGTGGTGTATCACATTGATTGGCGGATATTGAAGAACCCCTGCATCCCTGGGATAAATCCCACGGGATCATGGTGTGTGATCCTTTTAATGCATTGTTGGAGTCGATTTGCTAGTATTTTGTTGAGGATTAAGGTTTTTTTGAAGTATAGTTGATTTACAATGTTGTGTTAATTTCTGGTGTACAACAAAGTGATTTGGTTATACATATATTATTTTTCATATTCTTTTCATTATAGGTTATTACAAGGTATTGACTGTAGTTCCCTGGGCTATATAGTAGGATCTTATCGTTTGTCTGTTTTGTATGTAGTAGTGTGTATCTGCTAATCCCAAACTCCTACTTTATCCCTCCCCTGCTTTCCCCTTTGGTAACCATAGGTTTGTTTTCTATGTCTGTGAGTCTATTTGTTTCATAAATATTTTCATTTGTGTCATTTTTTTTAGATTCCACATATACGATATTTGTCTTTTTTGTCTGTCTTACTTCACTTAGTTTGGTAATCTCTGGGTCCATCCATGTTGTTGCAAATGGCATTATTTCATTCTTTTCATGGCTGAGTAGTATTCCATCATATATATAGACCACAACTTCCCTATCCAGTCATCTGTCGATGGACATTTAGATTGTTTCTGTGTCTTGGCTATTGTAAATGCTGCTGTGGACATTGGGGTGCGTGTATCTTTTCCAGTTAGTTTTCTCCAGATATATACCCAGGAGTGGGATTGCTGGATCACATGGTAGTTCTAGTTCTAGTTTTAAGGAACCTCCATACTGTTTTCCACAGTGGCTCCATCACATTACATTCCCACCAGCAGTGTAGGAGGGCTCCCTTTTCTCCACACCCGTTCCAGCATTTATCATTTGTGGACTTTTTAATGATGGCCATTTGGACTGGTGTGAGGTGATATTTCATTATGGGTTTGATTTGCACTTCTCTTATAATTAGCAATGTTGAGCACCTTTTCATGTGCCTGTTGGCCATCTGGATGTCTTCACTGGAGAAATGTCTGTTCAGGTCTTCTGCCCGTTTTGTGTTTGGGTTGTTTGTGGGGTTTTTGTTACTGAGTTGTAGGAGCTGTTCGTGTAGTCTGGAAATTAAGCATTTGTTAGTCACATCGTTTGCGGATATTTTCTTTCTTCAACTTCTTAAAATGGCACCCAAGCTGCATTCCAATCTGAGACCGCTATTGCAGGTGAGAAAGTGGCACCGTCTAGGAGTGACCCCTCTCCCCCAGCAGGGCAGGCGGACATTGCGTTTCTGCCCGGGGCAACGAGCCGCTGCCTCCTCTGGTACTGGAGGCCATGGCCGGGGTCACGAGAGAGAAGATTGTGAGCTTGGCTCCTGTTAGAGAAACCAATGCAGTTCTGCTGGTGACTTAGAACTGGGGACAGCACAGAGGTTCAGAGTCCTCTGGGGAACCTCTGAATTTGTCTGTTTCTCAGCATTGTTTGAGGGGAAAAACTTAGGTTGTAGGCCAGAGCTGGAGGAGGAAGGTCAGCATACTCATCAGCGGGACTGAAATGTAATGAAGCCTGTGAATTGCCGGGACTACTGCTGTGAGCTCCAGGAGCAGACAGATAACTAAAGCATGGGCCTCACCGGCAGGAATAGAAAACACATACACGGGGTTTTTGAGAAGGCAGGTGCAAAATACTATGGGAATATGGCGCCGGAGAAGCTGCTTGTCAGTGTCGGGAACAGGAGGCCCGTGGAGCGGAGGTGCATCCGAGTGGGAGCCTGCGCAGGAGGTCGGGTTTTGCGGGAGACGTGGGAGGAAGGGAGCCAGCCGGGTTCGGGAGAGAGTGGAAGTTAGGGCAGGAGCAGGGAGGAGCAGCTGGAGCCAGGGACCAGTGAGTGTGCTGGCACACATACGGTGTTTCTCAGGCAAAAGTGATGGTGATAGAAGAAATCAGTCCGGAAAGGGAAAGGCAGGTGGGCAGAGCCTGGGCTGCCGTGGGTTGGAACTCCACCGGAGCAGGGGCAGTGCCCAGCAAATCCAGGCCTTCTCTTCAGGAAGTGACTGGTGCTGGCCTAGGGGGAGCGCTTGTAGGTGGTGAGACATGCCAGGGAGAGCGTGGACGCTGTTATTTCCGCCATCCAGGGTGATGGTGATAAGGACCCTGATTGCAGCAGCAGCAGGAGGAGGGGGTGGGCTCTGCAAGCTGGTGGCTGAGAGGACATAGCGTAGGACGAGCATGATTAAAGGGACAGGAACAATAACCTCAGGTGTGAAGCCAGCGCTGTGGGATGTCCATGTGCTGATGGCAGGGACCCCATTAGACACGGGAGGTGAGGCTAGGGGAGAGATCGGGACTAGAGAAGAGGCGTGGGAACGATCGGGAGGAGGAGGTAGCTGAAACCCCGAGGAGGAGGTCAGCCTGGAGAGAGCCGGGTGACGGCAGGGCGGCTAGAGTAGCCGGAGAGAGTGGTGGTCATGTTCTGTTCTGGCCAGGAGAGACTTGGGCGTCCTTCTGGGAATAAGGGGTAGAGAGTGACCAGAGTTCTGTGTCAGTAAATGGGGACTGACAGTAGCTTCAGCACCGTAAGGGTGGGGCGGGCTCGGAACCGCATGCAGAGTAGAAACGCAGGGCTTGCATTGGAAAGGATGGAGGCGGGAGGAGATGGGTGAGCAGGAGGAGGAGACGTGACCGGAGAGGGGGACAGTGGACGACGTCGTGGCTCAGATGACCTGAATTCATCTTGGTGAGGTGGGGGGCGGGTGTGGTCTGGGGGCTCGAAGGCCGTGAAGGTGGAGCAGCCACTCAGAGCAGGTCATCTCAGCTGGGCATCTCAGTGTCTCCCTGAGGCTTGGCGAGGCCCCTGCTGGCCGGTCCCGCGTTTGTTTGAAAAATCTGATGCTGGAAGCTACTCCTGATTATTTATGGCTATGTTTGATGTCCCACTAGGGGTAGATCAGAAACAAATTGGAGAACTGAAGGAAGAAGAAAAACTTTGGGAACAACAAGCAAAAGAACGAAGGCAGGAAGAAGAGAGGACGCAGAGCGAGCGACAGGAGGCTTTGGAAAGGGAGCGGCGGGAGCTGGAGAGACTGGATCAGGAAAGGGTAATGCCGAGCCCAGTGAGTTCTCTGTCCTAGCTTCTCCTGCCGCACCCGCAGCAGGTGCCTTGCTCTCCGGGAAGTGAGTCCTTTGTGGGTCCCGAAGTCCTGGGAGTGGCGGGGAGCTGACAAGCCTTGGCTGAGGAGCCCTGAGCGTGGCTGTGGGTCACGCGGACCTCGTGTTTCCTGGCTCGGGTAGCTTGGCAAGCCCGTTTGCGTGCATACTCATCTGGTCCTGAAAATGAGCTAGTAAACGAGGAGGACTTCTCACTGTAAGTGAGGTTGGAAGAAGAGACCCCATCTCTATCCCCTAACCCCTGCCCAAGACCAGCTAGCTGGGACTAGAGGAACCCAGGGCACGTGGCTCCCGGGGTCGCCTGCCCTCCTCTGTCCTCTGGTGCTCTGTTGGCCGTCTGCGTCCTGAGTCGGGTCCAGACGGATTACTCTGGCCACATCACACGCCGGCTGAGTCCTATGTATATTAATCTTCCATCCGGATGGTCCTTGGACTTCTGGTTAACTGGGTCTAAAGCACAGGACACTTGATGCAAATTAATCCCTCCCTTCATTGAGATGACATGTTTGTGCCCCTTTGATGGTAGCAATGACGTCAATTTTTAAAAAAGTAATGAGTTGTACATTTAGGTTGTACTTAAAGGATCAGGAATTAAGTTACTGTGCATTTTAGACGTTTAAAACATGGAATTGTGTATTTCTTATTTTGGTACCCATCTATTTCAGAGGATAATTGAAGAATCATTGAAGATGGAAATGGAAAAAGAAATTGAAATGAGTATTCAAGAAATGAAAGAGAAATCTAAGTCTGGTGGTGGTGGAAGTCCTTTAGAGAAGTACATGAAAATCCTCCAGCAGGATCAAGGCCAGGACGCGGCAGATAAGGTGCCAGTGCCGTGGGCCGGCGTCTGGGGTGGGGCTGCCAAGGGCTTCTGTGCTTTATTTGACAACCTTGGAGTAAGAATATGCCTTCTCCATTGCAGACAAAAAGGTAAAAACCATAGCAACTCCAAAGGTCAGAGGGAGCTTCAAGCTTTTTAAATATCTTACACTCCTGACAAAATGTCCTCACTTTTGCTTCGGTAAAAAATTGAAGAGATTTTGTCAAAGTTGATAAAAGTTGGAGTGTCTCTTATTTTAAGAACAAGAAATAAGTATAATTGAAAGCCCTGTGAATGAATAACAAATTCATTAGTACTATTTGAGACACTAATATTTTATATAAGTCTGCAGTACCATAGGTATTGAGAATACATTCCAGGTAGTGAATTTTGATGTTTTTTCTAAACATCATGTTTAAAAGTCACTGCTTTTTTAGACTTTTAAATTACATGCATATTTCAAAAATACAGAATTAATACGTATCTAATTACAGAATTCTTCTTTTCCCCGCTTTGTGTCAGAGTTCAAAAAAGCTGGTCAGAGAGGACTCCCAAGTGGACACGCTGCCACCTAGTGACAAAGATGAAAGGTACGGTGTCCCCAGCATTGTGTTCTTACACAAACCACGATCATACCGCTGCTTTTCCTAGCCGGGGAGACGTTCAGATACTTGAGTCTGCCTGTAAGAAACAGAATCAGTCAAAATGACTGCCTTCCAAAAAAAAAAACTCTGCATTTTTTTAGCTTGTGAAATTGCTACCCATAAAAAGAGGAAGCAAGGCCAGAAACCCCACAGGGAAGGAAAAACGTAAAGATCCCTGAATAAGTTTGACAAGCAGTTAACAAATGTTTAAATTTTGTCTTTCCCTCATTTAGTTTCACAGGTTTTTCTCAGGAGGAACCAGATGACTTCTGGTAACCATGTTTGCTACCCAGCTTCGTACACAGATAAAGTAACTAAAGGCCTGTGAGTTCTCTGTAATAAGACAAAATTCTCAATAAAAATTCACTTGCAATCCAGTGTGATTTTTTTTCCATAACTCTAGTTGGTGCTATGGTGTATAAGTGAAAAATAATCTAGTCACGTGACACCTGTACAGAGTTCTCATTCTTAGGCCTTCCATTACGCTAGAAAGAGCTGCTATTTTTTTTTCCCCATTTTTGTCTTAGGTTATATTTACTTGAAAACTTATGAGTCAAGCTCTAGGCCTGCAGTTTTGGAATTTTCAGCAGCATTCCTTCCTCTGCATGGTTGGGCGACCACCGGTCAAACAAGAGGCCGTCTTCCCCAGCGCTCTCCTGATAGTCCCTGAAAATCAAGACATAGGTTTTTCTATCTTAGGTTCTAGAAATAGTATGATGCCACCACTGGTCTTTACTTTTGACGTCTTTTTCTTGAAAATCAATACAAACCTTTCCTAGATGGTGATGAAAAAAAAGGTAATATTTATTGAGTGCTTGCTCTGTGCCAGGTAAAATTTAATTTGTACACTCAGTCCAGTGTCTTGAATGTGGGAGCATCTTGGAAAAGGTCTGTAATCACCCTGCCAGTGTGGTCATCAAAAAGCACACAGAACTGCTCTGAGGGTTGTGTATATACACCACATCTTCTTTATTCATTGCTTTGATGGACACTGAGGCTGTCTCTGTGTCTTGGCTATTGTTGAATAATGTTGGCAGTGAACATAGCGGTGCAGACCTCTCTTCTAGATCATGTTTTCACTTATTTTTTTGTATATATATTTTTATTGAAGTACAGTCAGTTTACAATGTTGTGTCAGTTTCTGGTGTACAGCATAACGCTGCAGTCATACATGAATGTACATATATGCGTTTTCATACTCTCTTTCACCATAGGTTACCACAAGATACTGAATATAGTTCCCTGTGCTATACAGTATGAACTTATTTATCTATTTTATATATATATATATTATTTAGTATCTACAAATCTGGAATTCCCAATTTATCCCTTCCCATCCCCTTCCCCCACTGGTAACCATAAGTTTGTTTTCTATGTCTTGTGGGTCAGTTTCTGTTTTGTAAATAAGTTTGTCCTTTTCTTTCTCTTTCTGGCTAACTTCACTTAGAATGATGATCTCTAGGTCCATCTATGTTGCTGCAAATGGCGTTATTTTATTTTTTATGTTTGAGTAGTATTCCATTATATAAATATACCACAGCTTTATCCAGTCATCTGTCGATGGACATTTAGGTTGTTTCCATGTCTTGGCTATTGTAAATGGTGCTGCTGTGAACATTGGGGTGCAGGTGTCTCTTTAAATTAAGGTTCCCTCTGGATATATGCCCAGGAGTGGGATTGCTCGATCATAGGGTAAGTCTATTTTTAGTGTTTTAAGGAATCCCCATACTGTTTTCCATAATGGCTGCACCAAACTATGTTCCCACCAGCAGTGTAGGAGGGTTCCCTTTTCTCCACACCCTGTCCAGCATTTATCGTTCATGGACTTTTGAATGATGGCCATTCTGACTGACGTGAGGTGATACCTCATTGTACTTTTGATTTGCAATTCTCTGATAATTAGCAGTATTGAGCATTTTTTCACGTACCTATTGGCCAATTGTATGTCTTCACTGGAAAATTGCCCGTTTAGGTCTTCTGCCCATTTTTGGATTGTGTTGTTTGGTTTTTTGTTATCAAGTTGTACAGGCTGTTTATATATTCTGAAAATTAATCCCTTGTCAGTCACATCATTTGCAAATATTTTCTCCCATTCTGTAGATTAACTTTTCATTTTGTTGATTATTTCCTTTCCTGTGCAGAAGCATTTTAATTTGATTTACTTGGGGATTTTTTGTTTATTTTTAAATTTAGCTTGCTTATTTTTGCTATTGGTGTCAAAAAAAATTATTGTCAAGACCAATATCAAGGAATTTACTCCCTGTTTTATTCTGTGCATTTTATGGTTTTAGGTGTTATGTTCAAGGGTTTAATCTATTTTGAGTTGATTTTTGTGTATGGTGTAAGATAGGGGTCAAGTTTCATTCTTTAGCATGTGCCTGTCCAATTTTCCCAACACCACTTAATTGACGAGACTATTCTTTCCCCATTGTATGTTCTTGGCTCCTTTGTTGGAAATTGACCATGTAGGCATGGGTTTATTTCTGGACTCTCCATTCTGTTAACATTGATCTGTGTGTCTGTGTTCATGCCACTACCATACTATTTTGATTACTGTAGCTTTGTAATACAGCTTAAAGTCAGAAAGTATCAAACTTCCAACTATGGTTTTTCTTTTCTTTTTTTTTTTTTTAATTGAAATATAGTCAGTTTATAATGTTTTGTCAATTTCTGGTGTACAGCATAGTAGTTCAGTCATAGATATATACATGTATTCATTCAACTATGTTTTTTCTTAAAATCACTTTAGCTACATGGGGTTTTATTTATTTGACTTTCTGGTTCCATACAGATTTTAGGATTATTTTTTATACTTTTGTGAAAAATGCCTTTTGAATTTTGATGGAGATTGCATTGAATCTGTAGATTGCTTTGGAAAGAATTGACATTTTAACAGTATTCTTCCAATCTATGAGCATGGAATATCTTTACATTTATGTGTGTCTTCAATTTCTTTCATTGTTGTCTTTCAGTTTTCAGTGTACAGATCTTTCATCTCCCTGGTTAAATTTATTTCTAAGTATTCTTTTTGATGCAATCTAAGCAGTATATTTTAATTTTTCTTTCTGATAGTTCATCATTAATGTTGATTGCTTAAGTGCTCTGGCTAAGTCTTCAAGTACTAAGTTGAATATAAGTGGCAAGAGTACACAGCCTTGTCCTATTCCTGATCTTAGAGGAAAAGCTTTCAGCTTCTCACTGTTGAGTATGATGTTAGCTGTGGGCTTGTCATATGTGGCCTTTCTTGTGTTGAAGCACATTCCTTCTATACCCAGTTTGTTGAGAGTTTTTATCATGAAAGGATCTTGAATGGTGTCAAATGCTTATTCATCTAATGTGGCAATTATGTTATTTTTATCCTTCATTTTGTGAATGTGGTATCTCACATTGATTTGCCAGTGTTTTTTTTTTTAAATGGAAGTATAGTCAGTTACAGTGTCAGTGTCTGGTGTACAGCACAATGCCCCAGTCGTGCATATACATACATATATTTGTTTTCATATTCTTTTTCATTAAAGGTTATTACAAGATATTGAACATAGTTCCCTATGCTATAGAAAAACTTTAAAAAAATATTTTTATAGTGGCTAACATTTGTAAATCTCAAACTCTCAACTTTAACCTTTCCCACCCCCTTTCCCTTGTAACCATAAGATTGTTTACTATGTCTGTGAATCTGTTTCTGTTTTGTAGATGAGCTCATAGTGTTCTTTTTTTTAAGATTCCACATATGAGTGATATCGTATGTTTTTTTTTCTCTTTCTGGCTTACTTCACTTAGAATGACATTTTTCAGGTACATCCATGTTGCTGCAAATGGCATTTTATTCTTTTCTATGGCTGAGTAGTATTCCATTGTATAAATATACCACAACTTCTTTATCCAGTCATCTGTCAGTGGACATTTAGGTTGCTTCCATGTCTTGGCTATTGTATATAGTGCTGCTATGAACAGTGGGGTGCATGTATCTATCTAATTAGAGTTCTCTCCAGATATATGCCCAGAATTGGGATTGCTGGATCATACGGTAAGTCTGTTTTTAGTTTTTTGAGGAATCTCCATACAGTTTTCAATAACGGCTGCACCAAACTACATTCCCACCAGCATTGTAGGAGGGTTCCCTTTTTTCCACAGCCTCTCCAGCATTTATTGTTCATGAACTTTTGAATGATGGCCGTTCTGACTGGTGTGAGGTGATACCTCATTGTAGTTTTCATTTGCATTTCTCTAATAATTAGCGGTATTGAACATTTTTTCATGTGCCTATTAGCCATTTGTATGTCTTCTTTGGAGAATTGCCTGTTTAGGTCTTCTGCCCATTTTTGGATTGGGTTGTTTGTTTTTATGTTAAGTTGTGTGAACTGTTTATATATTCTGGAAATTGATCCCTTGTCCGTCACATCATTTGCAAATGTTTTCTCCGATTCCGTAGATGGTTGTTTTATTTTACTTATGGTTTCCTTTGCTGTTGATTTGCCAATGTTGAACCATACCTGCATCCCTGGACAAAATCTCATTTGATCATGATGTGTGATCTTTTTAAGGTACTGTTAAAATCTGTTTGCTAATGTCTTGTTGAGGGTTTTTGCATCTCTGTTCATCAAGCTTATTGGCCTGTAATTTTCTTACAGTGTCCTTCTCTAATTTGTGTATTGGGTTGATGCTAGCCTTGTAAGATGAGTTTGGAAGTATTCCCTCCTCTTCTTACAGTGTCCTTCTCTAATTTGTGTATTGGGTTGATGCTAGCCTTGTAAGATGAGTTTGGAAGTATTCCCTCCTCTTCTCTCTTTTTTAGAGGATGTTGAGAAGAACTGGAGTTAACCGTTTAAATATTTAATAGAATTCACCAGTGAAGCCACTTGGTCTTTTTTTGTTGGGAAATTTTTCATTACTGATTCAATCTCCTTACTAGTAATTTGTACCTCCAAATGTTCTATTTCTTCATGATTCAGTTTTGGAAGGTTGTATGTTTCTAGGAGTGTATCCATTTCTGCTAAGTTGTCTAGTATTTGGCATGTAATTCTTCACTAAAGCCTCGTGATCCTGTGTATTTGTGTGATATCAGCTGTGATGTCTCTTTTTTTCATTTCTACTTTTGAGTACTCTTTTTTCCTTGGTTAATCTAGCTAAAGTCTTGTCAGTTTTGTTTCTGATTTTAAAAAACCAGCTTAGTTTCATTGGTCTTTTCTATTGTCTTTTTTAGACTCAACTTTATTTCTTTACACTGTGATCTTTATTTTCTTCCCATTGCTAACTTTGGGCTTAGTTATTTCTCTAGTTCCTTGAGGTGTAAACTTAGGTTGTGTATTTAAGATCTTTCTAGTTTCTTATTGTAGGCAGTTATTGCTCTAAACTGCGCTATTAGAATTGTTTTTGCTGCATCCCATAAGTTTTGGTATGTTGTTTCCATGTTCATTTGACTCAAGATGTTTATTGATTTATCTTGCTTTCCTCTTTGACCCACTTGTTCAGGAGCATATTGTTTAATCTTCATATATTTGTGAAATTTCCAGTTTTCTTCCTGTAATTCATTTTTAGTTTCATACCATTGTAGTTGGAAAAGACGCTTGATACAAATTCAGTCTTAAATTTAAGACTTGTTTTGTGGTGTAACAAATGATGTATCCTGGAGAATGTTCCATGTGTGCTTGAGAAGACTGTGTATTCTCCTGTTGGATGGAATGTTCCATAAATGTCTATTAAGTCCATCTGATTCCAAAGAGTTGAAGTCCAATATTTCCTTAGTGATTTTAATGTCTGTATTATCTGTCCACTGTTGAAAGTGGGGTATTAAAGCCCCCTATTGTTCTTGTATTGCCATCTCCCTTCAGATTTGTTAATATTTACTTTATATTCTTTGGTGTTCTTATGTTGAGTGTGTAAATATTTACAAATGTTATATCCTTTTGGTGAGCTGACCTCTTTAGAATTACATAATGGCCTTCTTTGTCTGTTGTTAACCGCCTTTGACTTAAAGTCTACTTTGTCTGATAGAGGTATAGCTACCTCTGCTTTCTTCTGGCTTCTATTTGCATGGAATTTTTTTCCCCTCCCCTTACTTTCAGTCTGGTGTGTCCCTTAAGCTAGAGTGAGCCTCTTGTGGGCAGCATATTTATGGGTCTTGTTTTTATCCTTTGAGCCATTTTATATCTTTTGATCTGAGCGTTGAGTCCATTTACACTAAAAGTTCCTGTGGATAGCTATGGACTTCTTGCCATTTTATTGTTTTCTGGCTGTTTTGTAGTTCCTTTGTTGTTTCCTCTCCTGCTCTCTTGCTTTGTGATTCGATTATCTTCTTCAGTGTTATGCTTAGATTTATCTATCTTTTGTGTATCTACTATAGTTTTTCACTTTGTGGTTACCTTGGGAATTACATAAAATATATTTATAACAGTATTTTACGCTGATAACAACTTAACATTGAACATATACAAAAGCTCTGTGTTCACATATTTTCCCCACATTTTGTTTCTGATGTAACAATTTATATCTTTTTACGTCATGTATCCATTAATGAATTATTACATAGTTATTTTTAATCCTTTTGTCTTTTAACCTTTATGGTAGAGTTACAAGTGATTTACTCACCACTATTACAACATTAGAGTTATGTTTTTTAATAGACTTTATTCTTTTAGAGCAGTTTCAGGGTCACAACAGAGTTGAGCAGAAAATACAGAGTTCCCACATAGCCCTCCCCACCCACACATATATACTCCCCTACCCTCACCATCCCTTATCAGTGTGGCCTATTTGGTACAATCGATGAACCCACATGGACACATTATTATCAACCAAAGTCCATAGTTTACATTAGGGCTCACTCTCAATGTTGTTCGTTCTGTGGGCTTTGACAAATGCATAATGGCATGTAGCCACCACGGTAGTATCATACAGAATAATTTCATTGCCCTAAAAATCCCTTGTGCTCCGTCTATTCATTCCTCCCTCCCTCCCTCTCCCCAAACCCCTGGAAACCATGATATTTTTATTATTTCTGTAGCTGTGCCTTTTCCAAAATATCGTTTGGTTGGAATCATACAGTTTGTAATCTTTTCAGACTGGCTTCTTTCATTTAGTATTACGTCTTCTAAGTTTCTTCCATGTCTTTGATGGCTTGATAGATTTTTTTTTTTTCACTGCACATATATTTTTTAACTTACATATATGTACTGTTCATTGTTTCTAAAAACATTTAGACCTTTAGCTTTTTAAACTTACATAGTTGTCAAAGGAATAAAGCCAAGTACAAAATAAGAATTAACTCAAAAAGATACATAAACCCAGCTATTAACAGCAGCATCACTTATAATTGCCAGGATATGGGAGCATCCTAAGTGCACATCAATAGTTGAATAGACAATGGAGATGCAGTGTATGTATGTGTGTGTGTGTGTAATGGAATACAACTCACCCATAAAAAGGAAGGCTATTTTGCCATTTGCGGCCCTACATTCACTTTTTTTTTTTTTCAACTTCAAAAACTGGAATTTTATAACCGGCAGAGACATTTCCATTACATCAAAAAGAACAAAATACCTAGAAATAAACTTAACCAAGGAGGTTACCTATACTCTGAAAACCAAAATGACACAAAGAAATGGAAAGCTTTCTTGTGCTCTTGGATTGGAAGAATCAACACCTATCAAAATGGCCACACTGCCCAAAGCAATCCACAGATCCAGTGCAACCCCCATCAAAATACTTGCGACATTCCTCACACAGCTAGAACAAAGAATTCCAAAATTTATAAGGAACCACAAAAGACCCCCAACAGCCAAAGCAATCTTTTGTAGGTCTCTCTCTCTCTCTCTCTCTCTCTTTTTTTTCTCTTTCTTCTTTTTGTTCTCTTTTCTTACGGATTGATGACTAGAGAAGGTCCTTTAACATTTGTTGTAGAGCTGGTTTGGTGGTGCTGAAATCTTTTAGCTTTTGTTTATCTGTGAAGCTTTTGATTTCTCCATCAAGTCTGAACGAGAGCCTTGCTGGATAGAGTGTTCTTGGTTGTAAGTTACCCCCTTGCATCACTTTAAATATATCCATGCCACTCCCTTCTGGCCTGTAGAGTTTGTGCTGAAAACTCAGCTGATAACCTTATGGGAGTTCCCCTGTATGTTATTCGTTGCTTTTCTCTAGCTAGTTTTAATGTTTTCTCCTTATCCTTAATTTTTGTCATTGTGATGACTATGTGCCTTGGTGTGTTCCTCTTTGGGTTGATTCTGTGTGATACTCTCTGCGCTTCCAGGACTTGGGTGACTGTTTCCTTTCCCAAGTTGGAGAAGTTTCTGGTTATTATCTCTCCCAAAATTTTCTCAGGTCCTTTCTCTCTTCTCTTTCTGGGACCCCTATCATGCGAATATTAGAGCACTAACATTAGAGTATTTTTAACTGTATATTGACCTTTACCAGTGAGTGTTATTCTTTGATATGTTGTCCTGTTATCAATTAGCATCCTTTCATCCTTCACTTGTGAAGGACAGCTTTGGCAGGTACAGAATCCTTGGTTGGCAGTGTTTCAGGAGTTTGAGTATGTCATGCCACTCTTTTGGCCTGCACGGCTTCCTCTGATAGTCTTATGGGGGTTCCCTTGTACAAGTTTTTCTCTTGGTGTTTTTCAGATTCTTTCCTTGTCTTTAGCTTTTGACAATTAAAAATTAATGTGTCTCAGTGTGTCTCTTTGGATTCATGTTTTCTGAAATTCTCTGGACTTCCTGGATCTGGATGTTTCTTTCCCTGTGTGAGGGAAATTTTCAGCCATTATTTCTTTCAATAAACTTTCTGACCCTTTTCTTGTCTCCTTCATAGACCTTTATAATGTATATACTGGTTCACTTGATGATGACCTCAGTCCCTTAAATTGTCTTTGCTGTTTTTCTTTTTGCTCCTCTGGATAAATGTCATTGACCTGTATTCAAGTTTGCTTGGCCTCTCACTAAATCTAGTATGCTGTTGAACCCCTCCACTGAAGTTTTCATTTATTGTGTTTTACAGTTCTGTGATTTGTTTGATACTTTCAGATATTTTCTTTGTTGAGATTCTCAGTTTGTTCATGCATTGTCCTGACCTTGATGAGCATCTGTATGACTGCTCCTTTCAACTCTCAGGTAAGTCAGTTATTTCCATTTCATTAAGGTCTATTTCTAGAGTTTTTCCTTGTTTGTTTGTGTGGAACGTAATGCATTGTTTCTTCATTTCCCTGCCTCCGTGTTGGTTTCTGTGTATTAGATAATACAGCCACCCGTGCCAGTGCTGACAGAGTGGTCTCATGCAGGAGATGAACTTTGTCAGTCAGCCCGGTCCAAGCTTCTGGTTGCTTAAACCTTTGGGATTGTCCAGGCTGCCTGGTTTGTTCTGGGTGCTTCTCAGTAGTTGAGGGTATGTGAAGACTGGTCAGCGTCCCAATGGGGAGGATGACAGTCAGCACCTAGGTGCAGGTTGACTGGAAGCTGAACCCTCAGATGGCAGCCGGGAAAGGTGTAGTTGGGCCCCCTTCCTGGGATAGACTGGGAGATCGGGGTTTTCCCTGCTCCCTCTGCTCTTGGCCTGGGTGTACAGCTGCAGGGGGTGCTCCTGTGCCTGTTAAGAACTGCTTTTGGCTGCAGTCCTGTAGGACTTGTGAATGCAAGCCCGCTGGGCCATCAGAGCCAGCCTGGGGACCTGCCCTTTGGGTGGCAGCTGCCGCAGCTGGAGCACAGATGTGTGTACAAGCTCCTTCCTGGGAGATGCTGGTGATCTGGAGCGGGCTCTAGGGAGCAGGCAGAGGAGGTATCCAGTGGATTCCTTGGTCTCTGGGGAGGAAGGCAGGCAGCCCCTAGATGTGTGCTACATCAGAAGCCTGACTTAGGCAGCAGCATTTATGTACACAAGTGGACCCTTTCCTGGGAAAAGACTAGGAGCTGGTGGGTCCTTTAGAGCTGGGGAGGAACTGTTACAGTCCTGGGGGTTTCTCAGACACAAGTCATGTTGGCTTTGAGCTAGGTGTTTGGAGGATCCATTCCTCAGGTGGAAGTCTTAAAAGTTGGGGTGCTAGATGTGGGGTCCAAACCCTTTGCACTTCGGGGGGAACTGTGGAGTTGGGAGCGCCCACCTGGCCGGATGGGCTGTGCTGCAGGTGGGGTTTATGGTGAGAGCGTGTCTCGGCCTTTCCTGCCTGTTTCGGGGGGCGGGGTTCATGTTTGCTGGCTATGGAAGAGTAGCTCACCTAGCGTTTTGACTGTTTTCAGAAAAATACGCTCCCTGTGCGGTGGTGTATTCAGTGTGTCCATGGGAGGAGGGGGAGTTCGGGGGCCCCCTACGTCCCCGTCATCGCCCTAATCCCTCAGATAACGTCTTACCGCTTTCTAGTACTGCTGAGTTTCCCCCTCGCCCTGTGCTCTCACAGCCCTTGTCTGAATAAGATGCTGTGTGCTTCAGGTTCTCTAGCTTGCGGTTTGGTTCTTCATTGTCTTTTTTTTTGTGAGTCAACTTAAATTCTAAGCAGTTTTTTGGATATTCCATATCAGGGTAGAGTCTGTTTCAAGAGAAGTCCGGTCTTCTTTTGTGTAGCACTCCAGGGGCCACGTCACCTGGACCGCCTGGGAACACAGGCTGCGAGTGCGGGGCTCCCCCGGGCTCGCCGCTCCTGCGTCCGCAGGCCCCCCGACCGCGGCGGCTGCCGCCGTCTTCCCCAGGCAGGTGCAGTCACGGTTCAGTGTCAAAACGGGAGGGTTGAGGAGCAGTTCAGAAAAACAATCTTTTTTGCCAAACCTGACTTACCTCTATGTGTATTTTTCTTTCCTCAAAACTTGATGTAGTTTGATTCATCCTAATACTCATTTTGAAAAAAGTTACCCAAAGTCTAATTTTTCACAAACACCCAGGGACAAATTAGCCCTGCATTAGCTAGCAAAAGAGGCCACCATTTAGGAAAAGACACTAATAACACGGTGGATTGACTCTTTTTAAAATCTTGTAATACAGACAGACCTTGTTTCATTGTGTTTCGCTTGACTGCACATCACAGATACTATGTTTTTAATAAATAAGCAGGTTTGTGGCAACCTTACATCAAGCAAGTCTGTTGGCGCCATTTTCCCAATAGCATTTGCTCACTTGGTTTCTCTGAATCTCATTTTGGTAATTTTCACAATATTTCAAATCCTCCACTAGCAAAAAGCTGATGACGCACTGAAGACGAAGATGATGGTTAACATTTTCAGCAATGAAGTATCTTTTAATCAAGGTATGTACAACTTTTTTTAGACATACTGTTGCACACTTGAATAGATTATGATTGAAACATAACTTTTATATGCACTGGGAAACCAAAACCATTCATGTGACTCTTGATTGTAATATTCACCGTATTGCAGCTGTCTGGAATGGAACCCGCCGTATCTCTGGGGTTTGCCTGGATTATGAGTCTAAGAGCACTAAAAAGCCGTAAAAGGATCTGTTCCGAAAGTTTTAGTGTGGAGTCTTTGGTCCGCACTTTTTAATGGACTTAAAGTATTGTTTGCTGGTTTTAAAATGAATAGGTCCTGCCCCTGTACTTTTGACTTCTATTTCATTTCTTTAAAATCATTTCACAACATATAACGAGAGAAGTGCAAAAATCTCTGCCTCACCCTCTAGAGGTTCCAGTATTTTGTGGCAGGATCACTGTCAATAACTAACATAGTGTATGTGATCTTAGGTACGTTAAGAAGTAACAGCCCCAAAACATGATGTAAACAGAAGGTATTAAGTAGTGTGGCAGTCGGCATACGAGCTGGGTCCTGACAGTTCTGCTGAGCGTGAACGAAGGGTCACAACCAGAAATGTCCCTGTGTCAATAGTGACAAAAGGTGGTGCTTCCTAAGGGCAGGTGTAGAAAATCCAAATGTCTACTCATGTGGACAGATCAGTAGTTTGAGTATAAAATGCGATCCCGTGTAACACATCGAGCTCTGCTGCCTTGCTGCGTAACTCCGATCTACAGCCTGGGTTTGTAAAACAGCCAATGGAACATGAACAATGAAGGTTCTTCATTGTTTCCAAAATTTTTCTCAGAATGCTCTTGCTTAGAAAACCATGGAGCACTTACTTATAAAGTTGATTTCCATACAAATGGGAGTCTTTATGCATGCTGTTTAAAAATGACACCATACTGAGGACAGAGAAAGAGAGTATTTATGTATGGTAAAAAGGCAAGTGAATGAAGCTGTAATTTTATTTCATTTCTCTTAATACATCCACAACAATTTCCACCTAAATAGATCTTTAAAATAAGCATACACAAGTATTGACTATTATCTACAAATATTTATTGTAACACTTGAATAGAACTACAGGAAGCCCTTGGCACTGATAGAAAATATTGATTCACTGTTAGGTTACAAAAATTTGTACATAGCAAAATTTAATGCTCTTTACATAAAAAATATTAGACTACTTAAACAAAACTTTCAAAAAGTCCTGGTAAGAGCTACCAGAATTAGAAAAGTAAAGTTAGGCTTTAGACACTGCCTCTTCTAGAACACTGGACTCTAACAGCACCTCCACTGCTGGAAAAAAGATTTAAGTCTGTCATGCAACAGGGAAACAAAACACCAAGCTAGTCTGGAACAACTGTTCTACACAGGAGAGAGCTGCTCCCAATTAAAACACAAAAGTTGTCAAGATCCAAATAGGCATTTTTAGGCATTAACAACAACGAAAAGAATCCAAGTTGAATATTATACTTGATGTTCAATTTCAATAGCATCTGATAAAGGTATGCTTCCTTTCATTGTAACACACTTCTGCACATGTATATGTTTTAAAATCCAGGAAACAGCCAAACCACAAGTTAATTCTTAACATGAATATACATAGTTACCCCTATAGTATGCAGCCCCTTATAAAAAGCACTGATGCACCCAA